>NC_092357.1:16885326-18157046 GCF_963676685.1 Mytilus edulis
CGCCCCTGTTAAGCTATTTCAAACATGCATTAATTCGTTTTAAACATGGATGAGACCCGGGCTTTTTACAGGTAAATCACTCAAGCAAAACGACCTCGATGTATCTATCGTTTGGGCAGAATCAATTTGCGCCAATTGCAGTTTTTTGTTTCAAACTTTAAATGCGTACAGTCTTAGTAAAGTCGCATGTTTCACAATTTAATCAAGCGAATGAATAATAGGGCGCCCGAATAATACACGTGACATGTTGATATATAAGAAATTAAAATAAAAACATTAAAATATATATGCACACGCGGTTTAAAACTGCAAAACTTGTGAATCTGTTGAAAATAAAATAGTTAGATATATAACATGATTTTGATTTGCTCAAATGCACTAGATCTTTATCGCATATATACATGCGTTTCAAAAATTGCCAAGTTCTATGAAAACTCGTGGCATGTAAGTTACGTGTGGTCCTTTTCAACTATTTACAAAACTTTATGTATTCCTGTATATTTACCGTTTCTCTTTTTTCTGTTTTACTATAATAATTCTTTATTCCGTAAGAAAATATACAGCTCATAGGATCAAATACATACACAAATTATACAGTTTACTATATTGTACTCGTATGTAAATGTAGACACGGAAAACTACACAGAAATTATTTATTGTGTACATAATTTAAATCGATGTATTTCATATTTTCGGTATTGACTGTAAAAAGTGCTTGAGTGCAGTATGAGTGAAATACAGAATTAACTCTACCTTTTTTTATATTTCTTTATTTGAGAGGTAAGCTGCTGGCCAAGTTTCACTTATTCTGTCGCAAATCATTTACTTCAATAACCAATCAATTGTATTCTGAAAGAAGTTGATTTGTTCTCTGTACGAATACATGAAATATTTCTCACTGAACGTTATGTTTGCAATCGATGATCAAATACAAATCTACAGTATTTATATGAAAGAGACTTAATAATATATTTTTTTTTATTATTATTCTACATATATTTGAAGGATCGAAATAATCAGTTCTACAAATGGATGTTATTTAAAGACTTGAAATTTTTTAATTATCAAGTGCATCCATGAAATTTTTATCGACGCACCAACCTTTTCCCTTTCATCGTGCATAGCTCATTTTCCGATTCACTTAAGGTTTCTAACGATCTTCTTACTTGTTCATTGCATTCTAAAATTAAAATCCTACACAAATTGCAAAAAATTTTATTCTCCGGCTAGACTGCGTAAAAGATAAATATTGCTTTGTTTGTGTATACACAATGTTTTGAAGGCCGATATCCAGTTTGGCTAAAAAAGAATAAATTTGCGCCACAAGTTAATTACGCGAATTCTTTTTTTTTTATCACTTTATCATAAAAACTGCAACATTCATTTGCGCCAATAAAACACTCATTTAATTGTGCAAATATTATAGACTTGTTTTCAAATGTTTCTTCTTAGGGCACTGAGGAGGTCCTTTTCGGTATTTACATGTAGGTTCAGAATTCGCAAACTGAAAGGGCCTCCTTAGTGCACTTAGACTGACAAAAAAGTGCACTAGGGACCTGGTGGAAAGATAGAATTGACACAAAAAACATGGCATACGGAAGGAGAAGTACATAATTTCGAATTTTAGTAATTATAAAGTTATTTAACAGTTGAAGTAAGTATTATAATGTTACATGTACGTGTAAATATGTTAATAGTTTGGGCAATAGTTTCGAGGTAAATATGACACAATTAATAAAATTGAGAATGGAAATGGGGAATGTGTCAAGTTCCATTTATTGGCGCAATTAACATTATAAAACAGAAGAGATGAGCGCTATTCAAACGTTTACAATATGACAAATTACACCTAACCGTTTTCACAAATCAGTAATTTTTTCGCCCGGGGATATACACCTGCCAGTAATCTACCTTCAGTAACTTTACAATACCCAGCCGTGTCATTTCCGTATATTGTACATGTAGATATCACGTGTTATACATGTATATACACCAGAAATACCCATTCAAGTGATTTTTAATTTCAGAAGAGCTCCATATCGGGTACATCATGTACATAAACATAAAATTACAATAATATGAAGAAAACAAATGTTGTTTTAGTAAATGCACCTAGGTATGTATTTGTACACTTATGTTAATTCGTTATTTCATGTATCTTTTTTTTGCTTCAATTACTTTTTTGTATCTTATTGACTTATTCGTAAATCGAAAAAAACGGACAAATCTGAAATGAATCGTAAGCATGGCATTGAACATGTTGAATGATTTCTCATGAACATTGAAGTTTAACTTGCTATCATTTTTTCGTATACGCACAAACATAAAATAAAATGAAACACCTTAAGCTGGGGTCACACATTCACGATTTTTACTACCGTCCTCGACAGGACCATTCCCGATTAAAATTTATCAAAAGTCTGATCAAGATCCTGTGAATCGTGGATGGAAATTCAAACTTAAATCAAAATTTGTAAAAAAAAATAATTTGATCGCGACAACAATCAGATAGTGTTCAGGAAGCGACGATGTTCAACCGTTTCTAAGCGAATTAGTACCGACAATCCCGTTCTGAATCCGCTTCTAACCCGATTTGTATTTTTCGTCAGGTAAAATTCGACCGAGTATGTCACGACTTCGTCCCGACTCTACCGAACGTAATCCGACAGAGATCAGACAGTGACCAGACAGTGAACCGACGCTGACGGAAGATATCCGTTAGAAAACTCTCGGCATATTCGGGATGATCAGGTACTGACGGAACGTAATCCTATCACGGTCCTCTCTATCGCGGTTTAGTCACGTTTCTCCAACATTTTATAATTAGACTAAAACAACATAAGGGATTAGGGGGTCCTCATAAGGACTGGCATCGTGATAATTACCTGTATTTCACCTATATCAGGTCTTAACTCAAATAATGTAAAAAGGGGGATATTGTTAAAAAATATTTATATCAAAACATTAACAAACCATATATTTTTGGTCGAGTATAACCAGAAACGGTTACGTAATTATTTTCATCCGCCGTATTTGATTTACAAAATTAAAAAGGTTATTCAACAAAAAAAATTCTTAAATAAACAAGGGAAATTCTATTATGAAGAAATAATCTCGAAATTATTTTTTTTTAAAAGATTTTTTTTTTATTAAAAGTAACATGAAAAGTCGAAATGTTCACTGACTGAACCTCATTTTAGTAATTTATTCTATTACTTGATATATTTTTGTATTTCTGTTACATGTAGATGTTAAAATCCAAACCGATGCAAAACAGCCAAGTTTTATTTATGTAAAAAGTCACCAAAAGCGATTGTCTTCTAGTGCGAAGAACCATATATCTACCTAGTCGTTCTTTCTGTATATCACTAGAGCCGAAGCCAGTTTTCGTGGTATGCTGTCTTAGCAGATGAAATAGTCAGTCGTATATCTGTTCATTTTTTCCTCGAAAACGGAGCTGATACAAATTGGGTACATCACGTCTCGTCATGATCTATATAGTGTTTAACTGTGGGAACTGGCTTGGTGAATATTGTGCACTACTAGCTCAGGAACTACAATACAAGGATTTCTGAAATTTTGTTTCAAGGTTTATATAAGTATGCTATACCGTGTGATGCGTTTTCAGATTCATCACTCAACAACTTCCTGTTTACCGAACACTTGTACTATTTTACACATGATAACCAAGTTGAAAATTCCGTCACATTTTTCTCAGGAACTGCAATACAAGGATTTCTGAAATTTGGTTTAAGGAAATATACAAGTCAGCTATACTGTCTGATGCGTTTTCAGATTCATCACTCAACAACTTCCTGTTTACCGAACACTTGTATTAGTTTACACATGATAACCAAGTTGAAAATTTCCGTCACATTTTTCTCAGGAACTACAATATTTTTACACTATTAAAATTATCCACTTGAGGCGGGGGTATCATCAGTGAGCAGTAGCTCACAGTTTCACTTGTTGATATATAACAATGATCATAAAGTAATGCAGGAAGTATGTCTCGCAAAAGTCCGTTTCTTTTTAAACGAACATACACTTATGAAATTCCGTTAGTTTTAAGAGCACTAGAGAATTGAAAGATTTTCACATAACTCTGTAACCATGTCGTTTTTTTAGTTATAGTTTAAAACCTCAGCTTTCTTTAGTCAACATTGAAAAAGAGAGATAAAAAATACCAAAGGTAAATTCATGATAAAAAAAATTGATAACACCATGGCTTTAAACACAACAACAAACCAGCAATAGTACATAAACCATAAAATAGAAAACGAAAGTCTGAGCAACACAAAACCCTCCAAAAATGGAGGGTGATATCATCTGCAATATCATAAATAATATACTTTTCTTTATCAGTATGGGCATTCACTATAACAACAATTGATTATGATTGTGAAAGAATGTCGATGCTATTGTAGCAGGCTACATATTTGTTTATAGAATATATGTCTTAATATGTGTTCCATCTTATTCCTAAATTTTAAATGTTTTTTTTATACTGCGTTAATAAGTTTTGTTTTAAATGTTGACAGTTTCATCTTATTTATAAAACGAAGTTTTTAGAAAAATGATCAGCCACTTAGTACGTTCTATCTTTACATACAATCATTATATATGATACATATCACAAAAGAAAACCAAATCATATTCTCTTAAAGGGGCACTAGCTGTCAAATTCATGGTCACCGATTTGACCCAAATTCTCATATTTTATTGATAACAATGTAAAACATTTATCCAAACTATCAAAAGTCTAAAGTAAACAATTTACAGAGCATACATGTAGGGTTGATAATATATAGTTTCGTTGCGTGTGTATTTTAGTCTAGACGCCATCTAATTACATATCCAGTTGACCTCAGATGACCATAACAGCGATGTTAACATAAACATAGATATAAATAGATTAAGCCAAGTCGTGCAATTTGATTTTTATAGGTCTGTTTAATTTTATTTTATAGATTAAAACTATCTTTTCTCATCGTTTTCACCTGTATACGAAATACGTTTTGTTGATCGAATTAGTTATTAAATGAATTACCTTGGTTTCGATTTCAATGTTGACATTATTGTCCTTTAAATAACCAGTACACGGACAATGCACTCGTTTTTCATCTCTAGTTAAGGGGTTTATTTAAAATTCACATGAATACGGATTTAATGAGGTCGAATTATTCAGTTGCAAGTGAATAATTCGTCATTAATGTTATTTAGCTTAATTTGACAAAATATAATCATTTTGGCTGCTAAAATCAAATTAATATTTCACTATTTCACTTTTTGTTTTATATATCTCGTAGCTAGTGCCCCTTTAAATTTATAAAATCATTAATATAATAGGCTTCTGGTGACATAAACTTGCTCTTGCTCACATATCTACTTTAAAAATTTCAGGATAAAAAAAAGTGTGTATCCCTTGATCACCAATAAAATTATCAAAGTTCATTGCATCTTTTACCCTGAAACTATTCGATTTTTAACGATTGTTTTTGGCCTGATGACTTGCTCAAAATTGAATTTCGTTTCATATATACAGTCCCATTCTAGATATAAGACCAGAATACATGTAATTAAGTGATATTGTATATGTGTACTTCTGATAATATAATCATTTTTTTGGTCAGTATTTCAAATGTGTTTGTTATTCCAGGTTCAAAATAAATAACGTTGTTCTACATGTTCTAACAGTATCTAAATGGGAAACAACAACGAAAGGTGAGTATCATGGTATGTTCGTTGTAAATATTATTTAAAAAAACTTTCTTTCTACTTTTAGAGCAAAATTTAAATAAATCTAATGATAACACAAGTGATGGTTCTTTTAGTCTTATTGTCTAATTCGGTAGGTCACATTAGTGAAAAGGAAGGGGATTTTAGTTAATACATAAGGAACATATTCGAAATCATCTGTGAAACGGTTATTCCATAATAGGCAACCAACTCGTGATGGCGTCTGTAAAATTTACGAAAGGATGACTTCAACTTCACCATTTGGAACTCTTGGTTTAATAGCTTTCTTGTGAAATGAAATCATGATAGGAAATACAAGCCCTGAATTATCGTATCGATTGGGAGATAAATACTCTGTATGCAGGCGGTGGTGTAATGTTGCTATCTAGAAACGAAAGTTCACAATCATCTCTTTTGTCGTAAATTCAAGAAAATACATTGATTGAGTATTCAAGAAACGCGAGGAATGCAACAATAATCTCCCAATTTGTCCATTTCATATTCTCATAACTTTTACACTAAAAAAATTAACCTTGCTGTATTTAAAAAAAATAAAATATATATGCTTTCGACAATTTAAAATTCTTAATCGTTCAATCGATATTTGAGTAAACGCCTGCTGGTAAATAATTCATGTGTCATAATCAATACATCGTCAACCAGAAATTAGATCTAGTTTGGGTTATACATGTTTTATGCAATATAATATTCTAGCTTTTTTAAGGCAAATCCATTTGGCTAAATACACCTAAACCGAACAGCTTAGAGGCACTCATCCATAATTTACGATAACTACATCTAACATGTTTCAGCAAATCTCTTTGAAAAATTACAAAACTTTGTGCACGGACTACCGTGGCAAATGTCAAGGAATTTATAAACGACAAAAAACATCAGAGTTTATTTTAGGGAGTTGAAACATTCTTGTCGCATTGCGAAATTCAAATATCATGAATATGCCAACGCTCCGAATTTAAAATCACTAACACCCCAATAAGTGAACTGAAAATATAAATATCGTGGTATTGAACAAGGTCATGTCAGACAACTTATGTCGTCTTTACACATTTGTTGTGTACTGCTTGAAATTTTAGTCGGGAACAGCATTATTTATTTTGTAGTTGTTAATGGCTTTGACTATTTTTCATAAATAAAGAATATGATAAAGAAGATGTGGCATGTTGACCAATGAGACAACTATTCACAAAATACTAACTGACTCGGAATTCAACATCCATAGGTCACCTTCAACAATGAACAAAGCACAATACCGCATAGTCAGCCACACAAGGCCCCGAAATGACAAATGTAAACTATTCTAACGAGAAAACAAACGGCATAACTTATGTACAAAAACCTGAACTAAAACACTGGTTTCTGGCGCGGGACAGGAACATGCATACATAATGTAGCTGGGTTAAATATTTTAGTGAGATCCCAACCTTCCCCTTACCTTTGACAGTGGTCAAATAAATAAGGGTGAACGTTCACCAACATTAAACTCAGTTACATTCTGCAAACACACTTCCCTTTCTAAATGTGCATGCATTATTCTTTTATAAAAACTAACAACACAAACCCTTACCATTTACCAGTTAATAAAGGAAATAAGTTCATGGTCACATGAATCGTCATGTGGCCAAAGGAAAAATAATATAGAAATGAGGTCAAGGGCAGGGGCAATAGACATATGGCAAATAGAAACAAATCGTTAGATCTGTGTTCCATACTTGTATATGTTGAAGTCAAACCTTCTAACTTTTGACATATGCAGCTTTATACAAATAGTTCAAAACGTTATGATTTCAAATCACTTGGTCTCGCTTATTTTAAAATATCAATGAGAATGTTTATAATAAACATAATAATATTTAAATATTACTTCCATGGGTTAACAAAATAGTTATTATTGAATTTTGTCGATGACCTGAGACTATTATCCTAATTTATACATTGTAGTATTGTTACAATTAGTGATAAATACATTTTATTTTTAATGCATGGTAGTTGTTATCCCTTTCTTCTTATAAACATTTATTTTCTATGTCAATAATGCATTCATATACATTTGTCTTATTATAAACGTTTATCCTTAAGAAGATTTATTTTTAACGATCATAGAAAACATTACATACATAGAATGATTAGATTACTTATAAAGGTGCCCATCCTATTGTGCGAGAAAATCACATATCAAGTGTGTGTTTCCATTTTTGAGACAATAAACTCTAATTTCAAGTTTAAACATATTTTCCATAATGCATATAGAAAACGCATCTTTGAGAGCTTTAACCTCAACTTGCGTTATAACCTTCATTTCTATCTATTCTCCTGTTAAAAAAATTTGAATGCAAAGTAACATTAAATTATTTGTGTTCTATAAGAGTAGGAATGCAAGTGTTTGCTTATTATTTATTTGAAACTGAGATTTATATAAATAATAACCCGTTCTCCGTAAATATAGAACGGTTGTAGGAAATAGTGCATCTCCCAATAGAAAATAGTTGTATATGTATATATATTCTTCGATATCATAAAAAAAAAGAAAAAAGGAGAAAACTATCTTTCTTCTGTCTATTGATGTTCTGTCATTGTGCCGGATGTTAGATACTATCGAGTCCGAATATTTTTTGCCGGTGTAGTTTAGACACAGTGATCCTCTAACGAAGAAATCGATGTAATCATATGCAAAATACAAGCCCTATCGTATCAACTGGGAGATATATACTAAAAAGTTATTTGACAAAGGGTTTTACTCAAACATGTATCATGAACGTAGTAAAATAAAAATAATAAGCAATATTCAAAATAAAAAAACATAGCTCTAGGACTTACAGTAGCGAATCATATCATATGAAGATTTGACCTATGAGTAAAAAAAAAAAGCTGACAACGCCTTGTCAAATATGAAAAAAGATAACAGACAAACACCAGTAGAGACAATATAACGAAAACAAAGACTGCATAACAAAAAACCTCCTCCAAAAGCAGGGTTGATGTAAGGTACCCTGGAAAGGAAAGCACACGTTGTATTGCTACAAACCCGGTAGTAAATCGTATATCTAGACTGTCAAATTCGGGAAAATGGATTTTTCGACGATTGAAAGACATCTGCTATCATCTGTAAAACGGATATTCATTAACGGTCATCCAACTCTTGATGACGTCCGCAAAATTTACAAATGGAGGATTTTAACTTCCCCACTTGGACCTCTTGATGTTATAGATACTCTGTTAGCAGCAACGCTCTATCAAGCAGATCGTGATAGGAAACACAAACCCTGCACTCTCGTTTCATCTGGGACATATATACGCGCGACGAATTTTCAATTGATAAGCTTATATTATTTTTTTGTCATAAAGTTGAGTTTTCAATCAACCCTAATCAGCTAATTTTAAATTTCCAAATGTAAACAGACTTACATGTTGTATCATTTTGTCTCGATGGGATAGATGCATTTAAAATAAGTCACCAAATTGGCAGAACATCATCAATTGTGCGGAAATGAAAACTAAGGAATGTTATGACATCTTTGCCTTATTCCTAAGAAATTCCTGTATGGCGTCAGCCTATTCGTAATTGAATAAGAAACGCAGTTGATTGCCATACGAATGCCGACAGTTTGATGTAATACACATCCTGTAAACGTGTGAAATCTCTTAGCAATATGACATATTAATTAAAACAACATATTCCCTATTTTAAATTTGAAAAACATGACTCCCATGAGACTATATTGGTTGACTTCTATTAAACACATCTAAATCGTCCATAAAGGGCACTAGCTACGATATTTATTCATATGAAACACCTAAAATATGATTTTCTAGTCAATCATTCATTGAAGTGAAGTAGTAAAATCATAATTCACTTTTTTCAACTACATGTATTATTGTTCTTTTTTTGTCAAAATTAGCTTAGAAAACATTGATGATGAATTTACTTGCAAGTGAACAATTCGACCTCATTGAGTCGTATTCATGTAAATTTCAAAATAACTGCATATCTAGAGGTGTATAACGTATGAATTGTGTGTGCTCAGTATTTTAAAGGAAAAGAATTTCAACACTGAAAGTGAATCAAAGGTAAATCATTTTATTGACTGATTCGATCCTTAAAAGGTTATTCTTATACAGGTACGTAAAAGTGATGATCAACAAATATCTTTTTATAACAATATTTATGTTGCTATCGCTTATGATATATCGAGGTTCTTCGAAGATCAACTCGATAGTTATTTAGATGATGTTTGAACTAAAATACGCATCGAGCCCATGCCCTGTAGATTGTTTATTTTATACTTTTATAAAATTTGGATAAATGTTTTATATTGCTATAACTAGATATACGAAGATGTGGTATGTATGTCTATGCGACAATTCGCCATCCAAGTCACAATTCATAAAACTAACCATTATAGGTCAAAGTATGGTCTTCAACACGAAGTCTGGGCTCATACCAAAAGGTAAGCTATAATCGCCCCAAAAATTAGTAATGTAAAACCATTCAAATCAAATAGGAGTATTGGTAGTTTTTTTTAACTTTATTTAAGCAATTCATACATAGGTTAGAAAATAACTATGCTTTCATTCAAGGATGTTGTTTAACAATTTTTCCTGATTCCAGTTCATTCCGTAGATTCTATTTTTATATCGGCGTTCTACAGCTGTTGCACATTAATCCATCGTCAATAGATGGTTCAGAAGCAGTACATGGTTCGTCATTCAACACATCTTTAATAGCACACAGTGATGGTCTGTTGCATCCTAAGGCTACAATAGAATTAATTGACATGAAACAATATAATAGTATATATAAACCGTGGTAACTGAATATGAAATAACCATTTAAATGTTTACCATGTGTTACTGAAAATGTGACTGGTCTTTAAATATGGCAAACCCGTTCCTAGAATTAGTTACTTGACGGTTACATAGAAAATAAACATATAATAAATGTATGCATAGAGATAAAAAAATCGCAAAGCAGGCCGCATTAATTTAAATAGCATTCCTGTATGAGCTGTTTGAAGTTTTTTTGAAAATAAAAAATAATTAAAAAATCAGCCTGAAAGACTTATCAGCTTACAAGATAAATTTTAACATATATTTTACATCTCAAAACCTGTGTCTAACTGTATCTTTTATTCCTCAAAGTTAAGATGGTTAAGATTGGAACGCATCTATCCCATCGAACTAGAGATAAAGGATACTACAGATACAGTTAAGTCGGCTTCATATCTTGACTTACATCTAGAAATTGACAATGAGGGTCTGTTGAAAACAAAACTTTACGACAAAAGAGATGATTTCAGCTTTCCAATTGTGAACTTTCCATTTCTAAGTAGCAACATTCCAGCAGCACCTGCATACGGGGTATATATCTCCCAATTGATACGATATTCCCGTGCTTGCATTTCCTATCATGATTTTCTTGATAGAGGGTTGCTGCTCACAAGGAAGCTATTAAACCAAGAGTTCTAAATGGTGAAGTTGAAATCATTCCTTCGTAAATTTTACGGACGCCATCACGAGTTGGTTGACCGTTATGGAATAACCGTTTCACAAACAATATCGGATATGTTCCTTACGTCGTAGCTACAATTCCCTTCCCTTTTATGAATGTGAACTACCGAATTAGACTATTTACCGGATTAAAATTTTGTAATCACATAAGCAACACGACGGGTGCCACATGTGGAGCAGGATCTGCTTACCCTACCGGATCACCTGAGATCACCCCTAGTTTTTGGTGGGGTTCATGTTGTTTATTCTTTAGTTTTCTATGTTGTGTCATGTTTACTATTGTTTTTCTGTTTGTCTTTTTCATTTTTAGCCATGGAGTTGTCAGTTTGTTTTAGATTTATGAATTTGACTGTCCCTTTGGTATCTTTCGTCCCTCTTTTATACCAGACAGACATTTTCTTGTTATTCGTAAACTGAAAATATTTATGTAACTGTTAGATATATCTAACATGGTCTTACTTACGATTTACCACTTTCATTATGAAACGAAGGAATAAATTTACATAAGAAAAACAAAAACATATCATGAAGGTAATATAACTTACGTGCCGAGGTAGCTGTTAAAAAGAAATAGATTATGAGTCAAGTAATGTATAACACGAATGTTCCATGCATTGTAAGTATGATGTCGATATTTTTCATAATTAGATCAAAGTTGATATAAGAGGACAGCATTTTGCTCTCGCGGCAAAGAGGAAGGGGAGGCATTATTATTTACGTCATCACATGAGGAATAAACATGACAACTCGTGCTACAGTCAGATACATTAAAAACTTTTGGTTGCTTTTATTGATGGTTAAACGTATATTACATCGTGTTATTGCATTACAATAAATTGTCTCAATGACTAAAGGCATGTAAAATCCTAGTTGTTAAAACTTTATATCTACAGTAGCAAAAATCAGGAGAGGTTAATATAAGATTTTGAAAAGCGTCAGTATACCTAAATATAGATATGTCAAGGCAATTTTAATGACGTTCGTTTATGACCTCATGTAAATTCCCGTTGTATTTGTTCTTGTTTAAGTGGTTTTCTTTATAAAATTGTATTGAATATTTCTATTTATAAAGAATAGCAACTGCAAAAACAGATTATATATTATGTTTAAAAAAGGAAGCAGTTTTTAGAGTATTTTTAGCAAATTCTAGAAAATTTGAAAAGAATAGAAAGTCAAATAATAAAACAATTGTTGACATTTGATATCGTTTGATCTTGTCAACTATCCTATTTTTTGGGTTGATAAATCAATGTGCCAACCTCACCAAGAGTCAACAGTAACCTGAGGAGACTTGTCAGTTTTTTTAGACCCCTTTCTTAATATTTTTCTGATTGATTTCATCCTGATGTTTGTACTTACTTTGTCTTGCACGCTCGTCTGAAAAACAATTTTGTTTTTTATTCTTACATGTATGTTACTGATAAACGACACATTATATTATTATACTGTATACACGCTTAGTTCATTTCTATTGTGTTGAAATTAGACAGAAATATAAGTTGAACGAAGTTACAAAGGTTGTATACATAAACATTGTCTCCGAACATGTTTAAAAGAGCTTTCATAATCCATAAATATTTTTTTTTAGTATTTAAGAAAACGTATTATCTCGATGAACACGAGAAACATAAGACAAACTGATGATAATGATATAAACTTAAGTTTACTTAATTATGAATTTCCAATATGTTTAACGCTATAAAAAGGATGTACTTAGAATGGACTATTGACTATATCATGAAATGACATAAAATTATACAATTTGTTTGTAGATGGATCCATTAAATATATCTGTCATGTCTACTGTAAGCAAATTTAAAAAAAAAAAAAAAAACAAAACAATGAAAATTGCATACATTTTAAATACAACATATATTATGTAAATCCATCTGTTTCACTCCTTGATTGTTGCCTCACTTGTGCCTTTCATGATCCTAGATTTTGTTTTAGTTCGTGTGGCTCAATCTTTACTTTTGTATGCATTTTCAACAGACTATGTCTTTTATTCGGCTTGTTGACGGCGTTGTCAGATTCTATAGACTTATGTCTTTAATTTCACCCTCGATAGCGTCATTGAATTCACGTAAAAAATATTTATTTTCGAAGCATCATAATTTTTTATAACAATTTGATGTTTACTATATAATGTAATCATGATATTATGATACATGTTATCATATGCCTAAAAGTCGGAACAAAGAACAACATTTGCGAGGTTTTCTACTTGCTAAAAGCATAGAGGATTGCAACGGGTGCAATAGACTAGATACGCCTTAGAAAAAAAAACGATGCTTTGTCCAATATAATGAGGGATAGTTTCAAAATACAATGAAAAATAATATGTAGTCAGCCATCCATATTTGCATAAGATTGAATAACATGAACTATTTTATGTATTTTGTGATAACAGTTTTACGTAGATTGCTTCTTAATTTGTTCCCCTCGTATTTGTGCAACGAAGAACGGTTTAAGTTAGATTGCTTTTAAATGATTATGTTCCAAAATTTGTAATGCAACACACAATGCTAATAGGTTATACTTACGACTTTGACCTTTTGCTATGTAATAAAAAAAGAGAACAATAAAACTTTGGTAAGTTCGGTATTCTAAATCGACAAATTGTAATTGAGTACGACAATTTTTTCTGTTTATTATAATTGAAGTATTGTTAACCGTATTACGAATAGGGAATAACAATTAGTTTATAAAACAAAATTACAAAAACATTTGGAAACAGTTGATGATAAACAACAAAACGGTTTTAACGGAAATTGCTGTGAAAACTTCCTTTATATTCACCATGTCCGATCCATAATCTTTTTCTAGTAGTGTTGTGGAGTTTCCAATGAATATTCTTACCTATGCAGCCATTTCGTATGTTATCCAAATCATCGGACTCAAAATAAAACATGTTGAGGCTTGTATCTGTTTTCGACAAACATAATTTGACTATGTATGAAAACCAAATTTTTTTTTCAAATATTAACCAATTTTAAGTAGAGTATATTTACCGACTAAAATGTATGGTGAATATCTTCCTGAACAAACGTCACAAATGGATGGCTCAGGAGAATATGTCTCTGAAAGCAATTTCTAAAGAAGTTTAAAATTATTGCTGGTGTAAATTTGTTTGTAATTATCTTTTTTCCAAATAATGAAAAAAAAAAAATGAAATAAAAGTAAACGAATTGTTTTGTTTGAGTCTTTATCGTTAGGTTTTGTACGATACAATCGCAGACTTGTTACCTTAAATTATATTTAAGAGAGTATAACAAAAATTTTGATAATTTTGTTTAAATACAAACTTGACTTAGTAATTTCATATTTGATCGATAGATATTCATTCTAAATTTCTCGGATCATAAATACATAAATAACATTGTTAAACGTAAGTTCTATCTCTTTCAGGTTCCGTTGACCTTTTAATCAAGTATTATTTTCAGTTCTGTGTATGTAATATCAGCAAGACATGCCTTTGCACTTTAGTGAATACTAAGTTTTGTTTATTCCAAAAATGTCCTGTCTACAATTTCCTCAGTTGCCCATGAGGAGGTTTACAATGAAAAGTTCGTCACATAGTTGTTAAAAAAAGTGTGATTGCTAGTATGTTATCTGTAAAGATTTATCAAAATACTAAGCGTCTCTGATGCGTCTTATGTAGACCAAACGCGCGCCTGGTGTGTTAAATCATAAGCCTCTGATAACTATTATCTATAAAGGCATCGCATGAACCGCCTGGCTGATTCTCAATATGTTCATTATGGCAGTAATGGTTTTACTTGACTCGTTGCTATATAACGGTTGATATCTTACTGACGTCCTTTTATATAATTTGGAGTTTGGTATTTTGGTTATGCTTTTTCTTTTAATCGATGTTCAAATATTATTAATTGATGACGACAAACAAATCCTGCTATACATATATCATAATATTACTCACTTGCTTTTGTAGCATAGACAAGGGATATTTTGGCTGTACTTTTATCAACGATGTATTTCATGCAAGTGTATGCATTTCCAGATCTGAAAAAAAATAAGAGGACAAACTTAACAATTTAATACATTTGTTTTGTTACAAATGCAGAGCAAATCAATATAATGTTGTGATTTGCGGCAGATTGATAAATCCGAAACTCCGACATAAAAGATCTGGTATGAAGTTAAAATTTGAACCGTAAAATATGTTCACTATTGTTTGCCTTTCTTGGCTTGTTCGTCAAATTTTAAATCATGGGTTTTTCTGCATATCCAATAATAAGCCTTATATCTTTAATGAGTTGTCGTCGTAGAAGTAATCATATATCAGTGGCTTGATTACACATATTGCTTGATCTTGTTAAAATCACAAACAAACGTTTTAAGAATAGGAACGAAAAGAAATCAAAAATAATTCTTATCTTGATCTGCTAATCGTATTTGCCAAAAACCTAAATATCGTACCTTGATACAAGAAACGGTCCACGTCTTTCGAAACACACCTTTTCATCCACACCATTTACTGTTAACATTGACATATTTGAACACGAGAAGACAAAGGTATCTTTGTCATTAACCCAAGTTCCTACATCAAAGCGGAAACATGGGTAATTGCATATTGCACTCGCTAAAAAATAGAAAAAAAATAAAAATTAATTAAAGATCAGCAAATGATTTACCAAGAGTGTTTACACCAGATAACATTTAACAATCTAACATTGTATTTCTGTTGGGCCCTATACAACCTTTTACCTGATGACTAGTATATATATATCATGCTATAGTTTACGTTATTTTCTAGGTGTTGGTCAATATGTTATAGATACTGTTTTCACATGTTTGATTGCAGCTCAGTGTTTGAAAACACAAACGGAATTCTACAAATTAACAATAATCATTAAAACTAATACATATTTCAACGTTAACACTTATGTACAAAACGAATTATACACACCCTTACTCAGCATAAAGACCAGTGACCAGTGAATAATTCATAAGCAATTTTTCTTTGCTGATTGTGACAAAACTGAACCAAACTGGCTGCTAAAAGCGAATGTTTATTTCAATATTTCACTTTCATGAATGATTGAAAAAAAATCATATTTCGGTTTTTTCTATATCTCGTAGCTAGTGCCCCTCTAAGACGAGTACGCATTTAAACGTTTATACTCACACACAACGGGAATTATAGGAACCCACACCAATCATTAAGACTAGTACGCATTTCAGCGTTAACACTCATACACAAACGGAATTAACAAACCCACGCTAATCATTAATTAGATATAAGAAGATGTGGTAGGAGTGTCAATAACATTAATGAGACAACTCTCATTCAAGTCACAATTTGTAAAAATAAACCATCATAGGTCAAAGTACGGCCTTCAATACAGAGCCTTGGCTCACACCGAACAGCAAGCTAAAACGGCCCCAAAAATAAATAGTGTAAAACCATTCAAACAGGAAATCCAACGGTCTTATCTATTTACAAAACGAAAAACGAGAACCAATTATGAACCACATCAACAAGCGAAAACCTCTGAACATCAGGTGTTTGACTTACGACAGTACGCATTTCAACGTTTAAACTAATTCACAAACGGAATGACAGAAACCCACACTTATCATAAAGACTAGTACACATTTCAACGTTGACACTGATGTTATTAATCGCGATAAGTGCTTTAGCGGTAATAACTATATATAGCTAATGCAATCCATAACAACTATACATACATGCAGACATATTATACGTTCAGGTATTTCACATCCAATCTTTTATAGTAATATTCTTTACAAAGCACAAAAATGTCAGTATTCACCTCAAAAGGTTACAAAACCTTAAACAGACTAATTAAGAAGGGATATAGTTACGATACTGTTGTCAGATGGTTAAAGATTGTATATTTTGGCTTTAATATTGATTCACTTATAGGGTCTTTGCATCGGAACTAAACACATTTATTTAAAAAAAAAACAGTTATTGGCATGACACGGGTTATGTTCTTCTCATATATTTTATGATAGTTTGATACTAAACCCCAAACGAGAGGGATTGTGCCTGATATTCATATGATGAAGAAATAATCTTTCAATCAGTTTAATTGAGGTCTGGAGCTGGCATGTCAGTTAACTGCTAGTAGTCTGTTGTTATTTATGTATTATTGTCATTTTGTTTATTTTCTTTGGTTACATCTTCTGACATCAGACTCGGACTTCTCTTGAACTGAATTTTAATTGCGTATTGTTATGCGTTTACTTTTCTACATTGGCTAGAGGTATAGGGGGAGGGTTGAGATCTCACAAATATGTTTAACCCCGCCGCATTTTTGCGCCTGTCCCAAGTCAGGAGCCTCTGGCCTTTGTTAGTCTTGTATTATTTTAATTTTAGTTTCATGTGTTACAATTTGGAAATTAGTATGGCGTTCATTATCACTGAAATAGTATATATTTGTTTAGGGGCCAGCTGAAGGACGCCTCCGGGTGCGGGAATTTCTCGCTACATTGAAGACCTGTTGGTGACCTTCTGCTGTTGTTTTTTTTCTATGGTCGGGTTGTTGTCTCTTTGGCACATTCCCCATTTCCATTCTCAATTATACTTAATATAGTTTTTATGCAAGTTTACATCAAATAGAATTAATAATTTGTTCAATTTAAAGGAGTATATAGATGCAAGGTAACTTTATAAATTAGGACAATAAGTTATTTTGTACATCTCTGAAAGAATCAGTAAATTACAAATATTTAAGGAATGTGTGTTATTGATTTAGATTAAAACTATAAATAACTTAAACATGTTAAAGTCTTAATCCAATCAAAAGTATCTATTCATTTAGATCTATCTACCGCATGATTTTCAATGAAATTGAGATTTTGATAGTCCGGAGAAATCAATCTTTGACCCAGAAGCGGCTATATGACAGATAACTGCGTCAGAAAGTTTTTTTTTTCCAGGAGGATTAGATTTTATTTTTCATGGGAAAAACTATTAGATATCTATGAAACTTTTAAAGATATACAAGGTACAAAATAACTAAAAAAGTTACATTTTTGTCAATATTCCAAATGTTTGAACCTAACATCACTATATCCCTCTTTGAAATGTTATCTTTGTTTAATTTTATGTGAAAAATTGGTGTAAAATTTCATAAAATCTACATTAGATCAATGCTCCGAGTGAAAGTTAAAATAACTGTACTGGGTATTTCTATAATAATAGATTTTTTTTACCGATATAAGTAACTAACATCTAACATAAATTGTTTAAGTAACGCCCCTGACTGATATAAATTCAAAACGATTTGACTTAATATGATTCCGACTTCTTTTCGTACAATAATAAGTTGAAACTAAACGAAACTCTGGACCACGGCTCCCGTACATATAACTCAACAGGGCGCAAAAATAAAGAGCTGACGGTAAAATAAAATACAAAGTTAAAGGACATTAAAAACAAACAATTCGAACAGTTGTGTTGCATACGTCATATGTTATTTTCCTTAAACATACCCGATTCTTTGATATAAAAAAATCAATATCTAGATAAAAGGTAATTTAAAGAAAATGTACTTATCAAAGGTTCGTCGTGTCAATGCAAATGTTGAGACGACTGGGCCAATGATAGCATCACAACAAAACGTCCAACAGTAATGGTATCGTAAGGCACATAGTAACAATTTGGAACGTCGTACACGTTTTACGTGTACATAAGTCTCATTGATACTGCTCGAATATTTAAATGATGACTATGTTTGTTCAAATGTCTTTTGTTATCACTTGATATACTTTCCACAATTCAGTTTATCTATATCATATTGAAATTCATAATTGAGCATGACAAATACAAAGGAAATAACAAACCTGCCACGAAACATACGAACAGAAGCAAGATACTTGTTATCGTCCTGACCATGATTCCTTTAATTCTGGAATGAAAATAATACAATAAATCATAATCAGTTAACAAATTATCATTGATTTCTTGTTTTAAAACTTATATCATGTACTGGATTAGAGTGGTCTAGAGCGCTAGACACAGCGCAGGCGGTGTTGTCATGATATCCCAATATCATGAGTTCGAATCCCGGCGAGGGAGAAACAAAAATTTGCTTCCGCAAATTTACAGATATAACATAGTTATGCTGATATAAAATAAACGCAACAGTAGTATAATACTGTTCAAAATTCAGAAATCGATAGAGAAAAAAACAAATCCTGGTTACAAACTAAAACTAAAGGAAACGTATCAAATATAAGAGAACTATGACACAATGAGACACAACACCGAAATGTAAAACACACAGAAACAAACTATAATGTAACAATGGCCATTTTCCTAACTTGGTACAGGGCATTTTATGAAAAATGGTTGGTTGAACCTGGTTTTGTGGCATGCAACCTCCCGCTTTAATGGCAGTGTTAATTATAACATTAAAATGACAACATTACACGACAGGGCTACAATAAATAAATGGGAAAAAATTTAGGACAGAGAAACAAACGAATAATAGCCATCAAAAGGTAACAGGTTAAAAAATGTTTTTAAATGTGTAGCACAAATTTGCAGGCAACAACGTTGGGATAAATTGAAGTCGAACTATATATAAATTATGGTGTTAGCTTGGTATAACCACCATCTGATAACGAAAAACAAAGTACAAAACACAACATAGAAAACTAAAGACTGATCAACAATCACCCCACCAAAAAACCGAGGGTGATCTCAGGTTCTCCGGAAAGGTAAGCAGATCCAGTTTATGTGACCCACAGAAACCGAAGGTGATCTCAGGCTCTCCGGAAAGGTAAGCAGATCCAGTTTATGTGACCCACAGAAACCGAGGGTGATCTCAGGTTCTCCGGAAAGGTAAGCAGATCCAGTTTATGTGACCCACAGAAACCGAGGGTGATCTCAGATTCTCCGGAAAGGTAAGCAGATCCAGTTTATGTGACCCACAGAAACCGAGGGTGATCTCAGGTTCTCCGGAAAGGTAAGCAGATCCAGTTAATGTGACCCACAGAAACCGAGGGTGATCTCAGGTTCTCTAGAAAGGTAAGCATATCCAGTTTATGTGACCCACAGAAACCGAGGGTGATCTCAGGTTCTCTGGAAAGGTAAGCAGATCCAGTTTATGTGACCCAGGTCGTGTTACTCTTTAAAAAAAACTTTTTCGGACTTAAACTGCTAAACTGCATCATAGTTATTATCATAAAGATATAGTTTCTTCAAATTATAATTTGATAGAAATCATATGACTTGCAATATTTGTCCATCAATACATTTTTATTCATTTAATCAAATTTCAAACTAGAGAGAAATCCTGTTAAAACATTTTATATTATGAAAGTCTTTTCACAAGCATGTCTTTAATTCGAGATCTATGCATTACCTTTTTTGGTTTATTTCTTTAATTACTAATTGTATGTGTGTTTAATGGTCATTCTAATATCCCGTTTCTATTATGAAATTATAATCAAGCAACCTTCTTTATTTAAGTATGTTTCATTAAGTTTTTATTTGATCCTGAACATATTAAATTGTAAAAAACTGCTTTGGACTTGTGTCTAATCAAATAAGCGGAAATAAAATTAGCTTTCTGCGGGCAAGTGACAAGGTCTCAGTCACTATCTAGCGCTGACATGGCCAACCTCTGTGATCGGTCGTATTGCATCTCGTTATCATCGCCATTCATGTAGCCAGCCTTCCGGTTACAGCTACTCGAGACCAAAATATCCGAAACTCGAAAACCTGACCAACGCCTGAGATGGTTTACAAATGACGTCGTTACATACATACTCACTCACTAATTGAGCTATACATGTATCAGTTGTGTATCTTAAGATCAAACATTATCACACAGAACAATCAACGGAAAATTAATGGAAATGGCAAAAACAATAGATAATTATATAGTTATTTCTCAAGCTTCTAACTATTAACACAAAAATTGATCAAAAGTATTACTATATTATTCGTCTGACATTTTGACAGAAATAATGTGTTACTTACGTCTGTACAATTCAGATTCTAACATTAGAACATGTTGTACGCGACGTCTATATTTATTACATTTTCATGTCTTAGATCATATAACTTGTACATATCATCTTTTTTTAAGTTATCTAAAAACTAAATTTGAATTATAAACACGATTCCCATGTTTGTTTTATTTCGTTAAACTATATATTTTAAACTAATTACTTGATGACATTTTAACAAAAAGTAAACAAATATTTTGATTTTTATATAATGTAGGGGAAATGTTTGTTTTTGGTGACCCATTGAAGGAAATTGTTTTTGGTAAACAGCGCGTGATGTAGATACCCCACCCCTCCCCCTTTTCCCATTTAAACTTACACAACAGAAGTTTGAAATAAAACTATTGATATTAATAGATATGTGTCCTAATGAAGGTAAAAACATAGTACATAAAACAAGGCATCCCATGCTGCAAAACGTATTTTATTATATAACCATCAGATGCATTTTGTTCATGAACATATATTTTATTTGATGAAAAAATATTTTGTTTGTTATGTACATATTTTGTTTTTGTGAATACACATCTAATGTTCATGGACAATTATTTGGTTTAATGAGCATATATTTATTTTCTATAAAGAAATATTTTTGTTTTGAATATATATTCCTCTTACACATTTATATATCATTTCATGAACATATTATTAATTTCATAAATATATATAATTTTTTTTTTTAACACAAATTTGATTTTTATGGAAATTGATCTATTTCTTTGAAAATATGTTAACGTTTTTGGTAATATTGCAATGTTTGACACGCCATACCTGACAATGTTGTTTGGGACATATTTAATGTTATATTATAGTTGATAGTTATAAAACGTTGAATCAGCAACGTTTATCTTACTTTCCCATTTTCAAGAAAGATATATATAAAAATTTATTCAATTTTAAATTTTCTTTTTTATTGTATGATGATTTATTCATTACTTTACACATGACCACCATGTGCCATTATTCGCATTTACACATTTTTTTTGTCAAAATGCGTATCTGGTGCAGTAAACATATTTGTTAAAAATCGTTTCCTCATCAACTTTATTTTTACATTCTTATACCACTGGACGTTAAGCTATGAACAATCAAGCAATCAATCGAGCAAAAAATGCATTTATATACGTTCATTTTAGTTTCTTGTGTACAATTTGGAAATAAGTAAGGCGTTCATTATCACTGAACTAGTATAAATTTGCTTAGGGGACAGCTGAAGGACGCCTCCGGGTGCGGGAATTTCTCGCTACATTGAAGACCTGATGGTGACCTTCTGCTGTTGTTTTTTGCTATGGTAGGGTTGTTGTCTCTTTGGCACATTCCCCATTTCCATTCGCAATTTTATATTTATATACGTTCAGTATGGCCATGTAAGTAAAACATTTTTTCAGATTTAATATCTGTATGACGAATCACTATTATTATATCTCTCTGGTAACAGGTGCTTGTTTTTGCATATCGTGTCAGTTAAGAAATATGATACTTTTTATTCACTATATATTATACTTAATCACTGACATACAACACTGACTATAGTTAATTTTCATTATAAATATTTGTATCCACGTCAGGTTCATAGTTGTTATCAAAGACATATAATATAATATAGTTTTTACTATATGATACAATAAAACTGTGCAAACATTTTGATATCGTTTGATCCGAGCTATCTGTGGATCGAATTACCCGTTAAGTGAGGTCATGGGCGCTACAAAATGTGCTAACATTTGAACTACGATTATATAGTAAATAGAAAATTAGTAAAGATTTGCTTTGGAAATCAGTTATGGCTTGTACAGTAATGCTATGGTAACATTTATTATCTAAAAAAGCTTGTTCATCATAATTTGTTGAATGAATCCACAAAAAATAATGAGACCGTCTTTATAATCAAAACTGCTCGGAAAGCGGTAACATACCATAACAAAAAATTGTCAAAATAAGCAATTTCGTTCTGTTTTCGAATGACCATTGTATGTATCCGTCCGATATTTCGCCTTGTTTTGTTTAATTCCTTTCCAATAAATGTCTTATTTTTCTTTATTCAAATAAACAGTCAGGCAGGGCTTATAATTCGGTGGTTGTCGTTTGTTATGGTATATTATATTCAAATTTTATAACAGCGGTATACTACTGTTGCCTCTATTCTTTGTTTTGTACATAAATAGGCCGTTCATTTTCTGGTTTGAATTTTTTTGTTACTATTGTCATTCTGGAGCATTTTGTAGCTGACTATGTGGAATTATTTTTGTTTATTAGATGAAGATGTGTGGTGAAATATAGTTGCTACCTTCTATGTCATTAAGACACTTGGGGAGAGTTGTCTCATGGGCAATCATACCACATCTTTTATTTTTTTTTTATATAAACACATTAATTGCCAATCTCTCTCATAATTCTCCCTTCATCGTTGACAATATAAGGGAATTTGATGCGACTGTCATACAAGTGAGAGGTTTAGCAAGCAATAAAACTAGGTTCAATCCACCATTTTCTGCGTAAGAAAATGCCTGTACCAAGTCAGAAATATGACAGTTGCTATCCATTCGTTTGATGTGTTTGAACTTTTGATTTTGCCATTTGATTTGGGACTTTCCTTTATGAATTTTCCTCGGAGTTTACTTTTTAGACATATTCTGTTTCTGTGCAATCTGCGTCATCATTAATTAATTTTTAGTCGGTGGATGAAATAATCAAAACATCAATTAGATTGTAAAATTTAACCGAAATTTGACAAAACTAAGAAAGAATCTCTACAGGATCAAACCACTGAATCTCGAGGATAATTTTGAAAATACTCTATTTTGATAAATAGGAATTTCATAGATTTTTTCTACAACTAGTATCTCACGTTTTCAGAGTGACTAAGATCAGCTCTAGTGTTTCGTTCTGTTCTCAATGCTCTTTGGTACACGAAACATAGTTTTACATAGTTCTAGTTCTGTTATCTATGCTTAGTTATTTCGTAATGTTCAGTCCTAAGTTTTCTATGTACTATTTTGTGGTACTGTCGTTTTTTTTTTCATTTTCGCCATAGGGTTGTCAATTAATCTGAACTTATGAGTATGTGAATATCCCCTTGGTATTTTCCGCTTTTTTTATGGACACAAGCCTTACATTCATTAGGTCATAACGTCTATAACAAAGTTTTGGAAATATATTTTATCTACGTTGTCGTATTTTTATGATAAAAGGACATCCCTCACTTTCTTAAATCCTCACTGATTTTGCTAAACAGAACATTCTTCCTTCAGAAGATATGTCATGTATTTTTTAGTCCTTCCTTTTTTTCTGTATTCTAGTGATAAATGAACTTAGTTATTGGCACTCACAATAAAATTTTACACTGAGAGCTGCAAGCGCATGCAGAAAAGGGTTATATGGATCCACTATTATTTTCTATGTAAGTAATTGTAACTAAACATTTAATACCTCTTTGAGTGCACATGACATGTGTTTCAGGTATAAGCCTAGATATCGAAAGTGCATAAAATACAGTATGAAGAGCTTGTTTATCAAATACGAAAACAAATCTCTCTCTGAGCCCGAAAATGACACAGAGATTTTCATGGGGGTAATTTATTTCTTAATTTGAATTATTTTCTAAATTTTGTAACAGCAATTTTTTTAAACTTACTGTACAATATATATGTTGCCCCATGTTGAAGTTAGGACGTTGACTAATGATTGTAATTATCCTGTTATTTGGTTTCTTTGTGTTGTATTATTGGGAACTGCACTGTATCTTCTTAGTGTAATATGTATCCCCTTTGAAATGTTTTAATGTTGAAAGAACATTCAATTTAAACAATACAATGCAAATTTCATACAAGCATCAGTCTTTTCCCAATGATATGCTTACTCTTTCTGAATACCTGAGACCCCCTCCGGTATTTATGCGGTTTGTGTTGCTATAGTTTAATATGCTGTTGTTTATCTATTTGTCGTTTTTCGTTTTATTTTGTCATGGCATTTCAGTTTGATTTCGATTTATGAGTTTGAATATCTCTTTTTTATCATCATGTAAAAACATTTTGTAGTTTTCAAATATATATATTTCTAAAGTAACTATACTATTGTACAAGGATGTTGTTTGACACTTATTGCTAAATGGCAGTTCATTTTATAGATTCTGTCTTAATATCTGATACAGCTATTACACATGAATCCATAGTCAATGATTGGTTTTGAATCGACGCAGGGTTTGTCATGAAACCAATCTATTATAGGACACAGTGGTGGTCTGTTACACCCTAAGGCTGAAATAGAATCATATAATACGAAGCAATGTACTTATATATGAACAACGGTAAATACATAAGATGGACCTATCAAAATGTTCAAAAAGTGTTAATTAAATAAAGACTGGTCATTAAATATGGAAAACCCGTTCCTTTGATTAATAGATGTCATAGCTTGTCGGTGAAATCAATTTATATGTATAGTCACTGTATGAATAGAAATAAAAAATAAAAAACCCCAAAACAGGCAGCGTTTATTCAGATAGGCATTCCAGTATGAATTGTTAAATTTTTAATTGAAAATGAAAATAAAACACAAAAAGCAGACTAATAGACATATCAGCATATAGGATAAATCTAAAACGCAAAATAAATCGTTGATCCTTATGTAGGTTCACAATTTCTTCACTTCATTGCATAACATATAATTTACTATAGTTTCAAAAGGATTCGTATATTGTACAATTCACGACTGGTCGTAGGATGACTTACCAAATAAGTTTATGACTGTTTTTTTTTTAATATAATTTCCATTTTTTAAATTTCAAATGTGGAAATATTAAACATATAATTTGCATTTTCTTTCACAAATCTTAATAGATCAATATATATATATACACTGTCATATGCATTTCTCGTGTCACAATTAATAAGTCAATGCAAAAAGTACTTGTCAAGGGCCTTCTATGAACGTTCATAATGTCTTGCGTATCTGGATATTTCATATCAAATTTCCAGATATTGAAATGTGAAGCATTTGCATGACCAAAACTCAGGCGGAACTTTTTGCCATTTAGATTTTGGAATCGTTTAATGGAACACTTTGACTAAATCATTTAAAATAATTACAGCTGCTTGACTTTATTAAGAAAAAAGGAATGAGCAAAAATATATTTGTCGAATTCAATTATGATCTAAAAGTTGAAAAATTCCGCTGTTTCACATTTGTTTTTTTCTATTAAAGGTGTTTCGGGTACACCAACTCCCAGTATTATTTAGTCTAATATTTTGTCTATAGTAAATAGAAATACATAAGGTTTTGTTTCATTCTTGGTTATGACTACTATCTTTCGAGTGTTAAAAATCTCACTAATTGCGCTGCATATATACTGGTTCATAAAATATTTTTTTGGGAATCAGGGTTTATTTACTATTTAATACAATTGAGAATGGAAATGGAGAATGTGTTAAAGAGACAACCCCCCCCCCCCCCCAAAAAAAAAAAACGGTAGAAATCAGCCGACGGAAACATTAAAATAGCTTTCATTAACAGCAAGTACTCTAAGATCGTTACTTTTGTGTCTCATATCTTTTTGTGTTCTTCGAGTCCTTCCAAACGTATGTTACTTGTATACTGTTGGTCTCTGCCTGCACACGAACTACGTATGCTTCACAAAATAATCTTACCATTAAATTGACAGTGATTTATACAGAAATGTTAATGACATTGTACCAGTTTCTTTTTCGAGAGTTTTTTTTATGAAAGTCACTCGAACTTTTGCGAAAAGAATTATCGTCAAAGTCCAAACATAAAACGGCTGCGAATTTATACATGCACAGCTGAACAGATGCACCATGTACCTGCATCTGTTTTACCTTAAGACGAGGAAACCATAATTTATAGGAAAACATGTAAACATTATCACTGCATTATTTTAAGGTATCATTTTACATTTGAATGTCCCTCTGGTATTTTTCGCCCCTCTTTTACATGAAAAAAAAAAAATAAAATAAAATATGATGTGTAAATAACTTACGTCCCGAGATCACTGTTAAAAAAGACATATATTATGATTTAAGTAATGTATATCACGAATGCTCCATGAATTGTAATTGTCTGTATTTAATAATAAACTAACAACGTATAAAGAGTTATCCCTTGTATAATGATGTTAACACCAAAAGTATGAAAATTTTCGTTCTCAAGGATTCTTTGTATGTATTCTGAAAATAACAGAAAATGTGAATACAACCAAACATATCGAACTACAGGGAAAATTCAGAACGGAAAGAACCTTATCAAATGAAAAAATCAAAAGCTCAAACACATTAACAAATATAAACCTACTGTCATATTTCTGACTTGGTAAACACATTTCTTTATGTAGGATATTGTGGTTTAAACCTGGTTTTATATCATGCTTTATAGTGTTGGACATAGCTATATTAATATATTTAAACAACTATCAAATAGTATTTCCTACACGTTTCAATACGTTTTGATAATCTGTGGAAATTGTTTGAATGTAGAAATTATTCGACAGAAACACACGTAGGGAGTGATCATGAACAAAACAGGTTTCTAGTATAATTTCTCAAAGAAATGGTAAACTGTGCTAATCCCTTCATTGTGATATTGTTTAAATAAATGATAACTAGTATAACAATGTATAATACTTACTTTGTCTTGCCAGCTCGTCTGAAAAAAAGTTTCTTATTCGTATTTTTTAGGCAGACAGGACACTTTATCTTACTTTCTATCATGTATATATAAACGATTAATTCTTTTCTTTTATTTCTAAAATAAACCTCCACTAAAATATAAAGTTATAAAGTTTGTATAGATAAACATTCTCTCCGAGCATATTTTCAAATAACTAATACATCAACAATAAATTTAAGCATTTCGGGATTATGATTGTATCAATAAATCAAACACTTGCTTAACACCGAAGTTCAATATAACGAGGCGAGTGCAACTTATACCACCCCAAGTGTTTAGTGCTATTGTTTGTCTATTCGTTTTCTATTTTAGCCATATCGTTGTCAGTTTATTTTCGACATATGAGTTTGAATGTGCCTTTGGTATCTTTTGAAGAAGGATTCTCTCAAAATTCCAAGGTACGTGATATCACCCCAAGTTTCTGGTTAGGTACGTGTTGCTCAGTCTTTACTTTTGAATGTAATTTTAAGTGAATTTTGCGGTCTTTTTGTCGTCTTTGTTTTGTTTTTTTGTGTTATCAGTTTCTATAGACTTATGAGTTTTAATTTCCCCATGGTATCGTATGCCTTTTGTTCGTTTTACGGCAACATGACATTCACATAGACAACATTGTATTCGTTGGATTATAATTTTTTGAAAATAATGTAATGTTTATTATTTAATATGTCATATTATTATCATGCGCCTGAAATAAGCACAAAGCACGAAATTTGATATGATTCCAATATGTAAAAAGCTTTAAAACGGTTTATAATGGATGCCGTAGACCAGACATTCCTCAGAAAAACGATGCTGTGTCAAATGTATCATGGGATAGGTTCAACGAATCATATTTTTTTTATCAATATTTTTCTAAAATGGAATACCGTGAACTATTGTTTGAGAACATTTTAAGTTAGATTGCTTTTTAATTATGTTTTCTATTTCTGTAATACGACAATGAAAGGTTAAAGGTTGTACTTACAGTTTTGACCTTTTGCTAAGTTAAAAAAAAAGAATAATAAAACTATGGTATATTCAATATTAAACAATTAAAATCGACAAATTGTTAATTGAGTACGACAACTATTTCTGTTATCTTTAATTATTGTAAACGGAACTACGTATATATGACATAACAAGTAAATCTTACAAAAAAGTACAAAAACATTCGGAAAAAGTTGATAATCAACAGCAATACATTATTAAACAAATGCAGTAAATTATTGTTTTTTTCATATTCTCGACGTAAAAAAAAAAATCTTTTTCTGGATCTAACATAGTAGCAGTGCATGGTTTTCAATGAAGATTTTAACCTTTATAACACTTTTTTTATTTTTCACAAGTTATCGGGACTAAAAATAAGACAAGTTCAGCCTTAAATCTGTCTTTGTAAAACATAATTTGACTATGTATGAAAACAGAAAATACGTTCAAATATAAATTATTTGAATAAAGTATATTTACCGACTATAACTAGTGGTGAATATCTTCCTGAACAAACGTCACAAATGGATGGCTCCTTTTCAAATGTCTCTGTAAGCAATATAAACAAAAGTTTAGAATACTTTTGATGTACATTTCTTGGTATCGATCTTTTTTTAAATAATTGAATTAAAATGAAATACAAACAAACGAAAAGTTTTTTTTTCTCTCTAACACTATTCCATAGCTTTGACATTTACACGGTCTGAAGGTTCTGAAATGTATTCATTATCTCGCAGTGTTACTGATAAACTGCTACTCTGCGAAGTTATCGCCATCTTAGTAAAAAGTGCTTTGGTACTGACATGATTCATAACAACCATTTCTATTTTTCCGTTTTTGCAAATCATTACAATTCATCGAATCCCTGTTGTTGTTACCTCATAAGCATTTGAGAGCATATCTATGATCCCAGCGTTACAATCTTACTCGTGTCTAGGGAACACATGTGATATATATTATTATATGACTATAAATTTTCTGTTTTCTCATTTGTTAAAAGCATAGGAAATCCTCTTTGATAAAACATTTTATTCACCGCGGAAAAAATCAACAGAGGATAATAAATTTAGAACAGCGTTCGCGCGTGTACCTAAATATAAATACTCCAAGGAAACGTCAATGACGTAGATTTATGACGTCGTACAAATTTCGGGTTTTTCTTGTTCTTCTTATTTCTCTTTTTATTGTTTTACGGTATTTATTTTTTAAAGAAAATTTTATTGAATATTTCAACTTTAAATTTAAATTAATAACTGCAAAAGCAGATGCTATATTTTGTATACAAACAGAGAGCAGTTTTAAAAGTATCTTGAGCAAATTCTAGAAAAATAGAAAAGGATATGAAGACATATTATAAAACAATTGTTGACGTTTGCTTTCAGTTGATAGAATGATTTATCAACCCCTGAGATATGACATTCACTCTCGGCCGTTGGCAATGGTGATTAGTATATCTCTAGGTTGATAAATCATAGTATCAATCTTATCAAAAGTCAATAATTGCATAACGTCCACTTTATTATTAAAATCACAAATATTAGAATTTTTGTAATCTTTAAACTATACAAATTACATAATTTTAAATTAAGAGAATCGTAAAGAACACCTAATGCAATACAGTTTTTTAATTACAACACTTGTTTACAAAGCTACACATGACTATTAAAAGGTAAGTTGTTTATCAGTTTATTATTCCTATATTTTTTTAAACTGTTTAAGAAAGTTTTGTATCATAAGCCGTGCAGGCAGTACTTCAATACTGGCATGAAAATATACCTATTGTTTTATTCAAATGGCAACAGTTACGAATTGTGAATATTCCTCTTGCATAGCTTTGCTTCTTGTCTGAATTTGCATTGATTTTAAATTTGATTCTTTTTTGTTTTGGATCAGTTCTTCAAAGTTTGTATACGGTTTGGAATTTTAAAATGTTTTGGCCTTTAAGATTACAAATGAGACATTACTAGACAAATAAGCCCCGGTATAATATAATTGGTATCGTTAATGTTGTTGAAGAGATAATCACCAAAGTCTAAGTATAGATACCTTAACTAAAACACACACATTAATTCCATATTTGATCGATAACAATTCTTTTAAATTTCTCCGATGATAAATACATAAAAATATTGTGAAACTTAAGTGCCATCTCTTCCAGGCACGCCTACCCTTAGAACCAAGTACCATGTTCATTATTGTGTAAGTTATACTAGCAACACATGCCGTTTACACTTCAAAGTTCGCCGCATAGATTGTTTTTACAAAGTGTTATTGGTAGCTTGTTATCTGTTTTGGACACTGCGTGAACCGTCCGACTGATTGTCGTGATAAAGAAAGAAGAGACCAAATCTCTAATAAGATGATAGGTAAGACTATCTGGTAATTGTGCTTATCGTTGGAGTTTGTTTTTCGGGAGTCAGGTTTTTATGGTTGATATGGACTATTGTACGGTTCAGCATTTACTAGTAACTGATTCCAAATTCCATTTTAAAATGATATAAGTCGAAGGAGAATGTACAAAGTATTTTGAAAAATGGAAATATTCATGAAGACAATTTTTTGGAATAAAGGCAAACATCTGGTTATCTGAAAAGTCCAGAAATCCAAGTTCACAAAAATACATAAGCAACATATTCTACAAAAGACTAAGAACTGTGCACAATGATTCTCAATTATAACTGAGTGTAAAGTTTCAAGACTGTTTAGGGCTCGTTGCATTATCATGACAATTTGGTAAACCAATCAGATCGAATTTACAACTTAATTAATAAATAATTTGACTTCTTACATAATAAGAGTAACTGAATAACGTGCTGCACATGAATTTAGCATTTGCTTTTTAGGGTTCTTATTGTTTATTTAATTTTAATTTTTGTATTATATTATGTCTTTTTAAGTTATGTTTTTGATTTAATTAATGGATATTTTTGATTGTCCGTTTATCTTAAACCTTTCCGTAGCAAACGTTGCTTCACTACTTACTAAACATAAAGAGAAAAGTTTGGTGACAATACAAATGGCTGCAAGTATATTGTTTTTCTTTCTAATTATTCTTTATGTCATTTATCTTGGTTTTAGACATACGATAGATTGATACATAAAAAAGAAGATATCTTTGTATATGAACTAAACCACAATATTGTATCAAATGCAAAAAAATACACAGTTTTGTCTGCATTCTAATATAGTCACATTAATCTATAGCTATTATTAATCGTCATACAAGTTGGGGGTTAAAATTGCAATGAAACCGGTTTTCTTCAGAAAATGCCTGTACCAAGTCAGAAATATGGCAGTGACTTTTTTTGCTTGTCTTGCTGATTAATAACAGTTGATATTTATTTGATTTCCTCCTTTTGAATTTGCCTCGGATTTTTTTTTTGATTAAACCTTTTTATCGATATTCAAATTTTGTAACTGGATTAGGGCAAACGAATCCTGCTATTCATACATAAAATCATTACTCACTAGCTTGTGTAGCATAGATAAGGGAAACTCCGACTTTACTGTTATAAGCAGTATATTTTATACACCTGTACGTAGTTCCAGATCTGTAAAAATGAAAGGACAAACTATATACAACTTTTTTTTATTAAAAAATACAGAACTAAGCACTAGTTATTTTTGGGGCCCTTTAAAAGCTTGCTGATCTTTGTAAACTAAGGCTCCGTGTTGAAGGCCGTACTTTGAACTATAATTGTTAACATTTACAAATTGTGTCCTGGATTGAGAGTTGTGCCATTGACACTCATATCACACCTTTTAATATCTATTCATCAGATCACATGCACTCTTTACATGATATGAAAGAAATGAAAAAATAAAACATTCTTCAATCCTTTTAAAATTATCAAAATTCGATAAATATAGAACTAATGTGGATTGATTATTATTCGTGGAAAGCTAATTTTCGTAGATTTCGTATGTAAAGATGAACCGCAATTTGAAATAATAAAAAAAAATCAATGTTTCTATAGTCTTGTACATGTAGGCAGACTTTGGAAAAACTATGAAATTTAATTTTCCCCATATTTTCCCCTAAATTCATAAAACTTAGTACCTATTAATGAATCAACAGTCAGTTATATGATCAAAGCACAGTTATCTAAGACATGGCAGTTGCAATGTTACTTTTACGTAATAAGCCTTAATTTTACATAAAAGAATATTTGAATCGTAGAATTTGGTTGATTTACCTGTGAGTCACAGCCTGTTCCATTTTATTTATGACCTTTGTTAAAGACTTCTTTTCGATAAAGACAAAAATCATATCTAAGAAACAATAACAAAATATTCAGATGAGAATATCTTAGCAGATTTTAGTTTTATTGATATTAAAGAAATTTCTTGGTATTCCTAAACGGAAGATTTTATACACACAGACGAAGAAGTATACTCAACAACAAAATTATTTTCATTTACCTGTGTATAATATGACGCTAGTTTTGTTTTCAAAAGTGATGATTTTCTAAAATTGTTTAATATTTCACAGTGGTATCATACTTTAACTTTGGTTAAACCTGTTCATTTTCTTTTTAACTTAATTATTTATCCCTTATACTTCTTATTAACTATGTACTTGCATTCAGGTATCACAGGTCAAATTTATTCGTTCAATGTGTGTTAATTTGCGTTTTTTGATTGAACTAAGTCTTCCAATTGATATTTTATAGTGTGTTTTTCTATGTTGTGATGTTATACTTTTGTTTCAAAAAAGGGAGAAGGTTTGGTACCAATAAAACGTTTAATCCCGCTGAAAATGTTTGCACCTATCCTAAGTCAGGAATCTGATGTACAGTAGTTGTCGTTTGTTTATGTATTTCATACGTGTTTCTCGTTTCTCGTTTTTATATAGATTAGACCGTTGGTTTTCCCGTTGAATGATTTTACACTAGTAATTTATGGGGCCCTTTATAGCTTGCTGTTCGGTGTGAGCCAAGGCTCCGTGTTGAAGGCCGTACCTTGACCTATACTGTTTTACTTTTATAATTGTTTCTTGGATTGAGAGTTGTCTCATTGGCTTTCATACCACATCTTCCTATATTTATTTGTAAATGTTTATGAGATAACAGAAAATGAAGCTCTAAAATCATTTAAGACAAAACATGAAAATATAGATATTGATATATTACAAATAAAATCGTCATAGATACCAGTTTTCCATTTTGTACGCAAGATCTAGTTCGAAACATCTAAAAGGTGTTATTTAATAGATAAAAACAGTTCTAGATTTATAATATAATTTTATATATTATATATATTATCCTATCTGGTTGAAGTCACATACAGACGTGTGAAAAAAGTAATGAAAAGAAATCTAGTTTTGAACGGCTAATCGTATTTGCATAAATTAAATATCGTACCTTACTACAAGAAATGGTCCACGTCTTGCGTAACACACCCTTTCCTCCAAACCATTTATTGTTAGAACTGCAGGATTTGAACACGACCAGACAAAGGTACTTCTGTCACTAACCCAAGTTCCTACGTCGTAGCGGAAACATTGCACTTGCTAAAAAAAAAGAAGAAGAAAACAAATCAGCAAATGATCTACCAAAAGTTCTCAAACCAGATGACATTATGACAATCTAACCATGTATTTATGTTTGGTCCTATTCGACCTTTCACCTGTAGACTCGTATATATATATTATTTTATAGTATGGATTGTCTACTAGGTGTTGGTCAATATGTCTCATATACTGGTTCAACTTGTATGATCGCACCTCAATATTCTTTTTTTCTTCTTTACACTGATTACGACTAAACGTAATTAGAAGTTAGGGCTACTTTTATAGCCTTGTAGAATGTAAGGACTATTATGAAGTTTAAGAACTCGTCAGCTGTTATATGAAACATATCTTGAATTGTTTGTTTGTTCTCCATTTCAAAATAAAAATTGTCCCTTTTATAAAAATTTAAAACTTAAAGACTTAATATGAATTCGAGTTCTTAGTGTACAACAATTTATCTGAAGTTGAAATAAACGAAACGCTACACCACGGTTCACGTACATATGACTCAGTGGCGCTCAAATAAAAAGAGTATACAGCAAAATCAAACACAAAGTTGAAAGGATATTGAAATAAAGAATTCGAACAGTTGTGTCACATACGTCTTATGTTATTTTGGTTAAAATTATTTTATTCTCTGAAAAAAGTCAACATCTGATTTAAATGAACTTGTCATGTGAATACAAAAGGTGAGACAACTCGGCCAGAAAGAACATCGCAACAAAACGTCCAACAGTAATGCCATCATAGAACACATTGAAACAAATACTAATAATTTGGAAATTCGTACACGCATTTCGTGTACATAAGTCTCACTAATGGCGCTCGAATTTTTAAACCCGTTTTTGGATAGCGGAATCATATACGAAGTTGAAAATCATGCAAACCCAAAACATTCAGAAAGTTGTGCCTAGAACAATGATGACTATATTCGTTCAAATGTTTTTTGTTATCACTTGATATACTTTGCATATTTCAGTTTATCTATATCATATTGAAATGTATAATGGAGCATAACAAATACAAAGGAAGAAACAAACCTGCCACAAAACATACGAACAGAAGCAAGATAATTGTTATCGTCTTTACCATGATTCCTTTAATTCTGGAAAGAAAATAGCACAATAAATCATGATCAATTACTAATTTATCGTTGATTTCTTGTTTCAAAACTCATATATATATATGTATATGTATACTGAAAAAAATTCAATAATATATTTTATTGGTTTGAATTCCGCCCGAGGGAAGAACAAAATTTAGTAATACAATTTTGAAGGCAAAAATGTTGGGGTTAATTTAAGACGAATTATATATAAATTATGGTGTGAGCTCGATATAAACACTGTTTATCCGATGAAGAAGAACAAAATAAAAAATACAACAAAGAAAACTAAAGACCGAGCTTCAAGAACCCCAGCAAAATACGGGCTTGATTTTAGGTTCTCTGGAAAGGTAAGCAAATCCAGGTTAAGTGACCCATGTCGTGTAACTCTTTTTAAAAAAAGTTGATAAATCAAATCAAATGATTGTGACATAACGCAATAGCGGAATTGGTAATTTACTTTCATCTAACGCTTAGACATCAGAAATATATTTTCTATCAGTCAATTGTGAAATTTTGAAAATGAAAGAAAGACTTTGTGTCAAAGGTCATATAATATACAAGATCAATTAGACCATTGATACATTGTTTGTCATTTTTTGTGTGATAACATTAACGGTACGAAATATACTTCACCAGATGCGCATTTCAACAAACAACGTCTCTTCAGTGCTTTGTGATAGCGCTGAATTTGTGTTAATTGTGCATCTTTATTTTGAATTATTTAATATGAGTATTGTTCTTAATTCGAACATTTTCGGACCTAAACTGATATAATGCATTAAAGTTATTGTTTTTACAATATATATTTTTTATCATAATTTAAAAGAAATATTCATTTTCAAATTTTCAAACTAGATAGGAATCATTTTAAAACGTTTTATATTATGTTATATTATATTATGATCGAGGCATTCTTTTTGTCAATGAATTAGATTGTTTTCATCTATAACGTAAAACAAAGAGAACCTTTTACAAGCATGTCTTTGATTTAGGCATTACCTTTTGCTTAATCCTTTGATAATAATTGTATGTTTTTTAAATTGTAATTCTAATATCCAGTTTCTATTATGAAACTGTAATCAAGCAAACTTCTGAAAATCTGAAAATCTGAAACTCGAAAACCTAAGTGTAAGAATCACATAAAGTTTAACTTAGGGCGAAGAAATGAGTATGCGAGTTAAGTTGCACCATGTATCTATCTTTTATTCTTTTATAAAAATCATATGGTCGCTAATAATCGATTCTCTACAAATAAAGAATAATAAAAAAAAATACATAAATTATAATAAGATGTACATGTTTAAGTATTCATATTAAACTAAACAAACAATAAAAACCATTTCATTCATGTATCATAATTTCTCTCGTAAGTTAAATTACGTTTAAAATAATAATTAAAAGTTACGCATATTTCTAATAAATAGTATACAATGTTTTCGCTCTTTAAATAAGTTTTGATATAATAAAAAGATAGTATACATAAAAAGATTCTTACCAACTTTAATCTGTCTAATAAAACAATGTGCATCCGTATGTTATCAAAAATAAAGTCTAGACGACGAAGCGCACGTCAAAGGCGTAACGTCATAAAACAGAAACGGGAAAATGTGTTGTTCAAAAGAGCGCAACGTTACATTAGCACTTTCATAAATAAATAGTAAAAACTGTGTTTCTTATTCTTACAAGAATAAATGAATATGTTAGTTAAACATTTAATAAATAATAAACTTATATTTAAAATTTGAATATTTCAAATCTTACACTCCCCACAATGAAATTACCAAATAATTTCTTAATACAGTTAGAAAAATATAATACAATTTTGTCACCAATATAAATAGTTCTATTTAGAACACTCGAGTAAGCATAGTTTATTTGTGTCTCAAATCTGTGACTGACTAGTTTTGACCACACAGCTACGGATATGACCATCACGGCTCCTTGTGACCTCGACTATTCTACCTAAAGGCCATTGTCCTCTCTGTAAATGTTCATCAGCGACTAAAACAATATCGTCTATTTCAACATCTTGTTGTTCCCTCTGCCATTTGCTTCTTTGCTGCGGCTTTTTTTCCCCTGGACCTCCTTTTGTTTCCTCCTTTCTTGTTTGTTTGGATGGAGACCTTGCCCTTTTCTTTCCCCTTCTTGAGTTCTTGGAACGAGCACGTTTTGCTGCCTTTCCCGGGGAGGCGAATGCTGACCTGCTCCTGCTCCTTCTGTTGGACATGGACTTGGTTGAGCGATGAGTTGGGCTTGGCATCCGTCTTGCTGGGTGATACAAGACTGACTCCGTCATTTTCATAGCCTCTGTATCATCTGTAGACAAGCAATTCTTGTCTTCTCGTGCTCTATCATCATTTATAACATTTGACGCATGCATATCTTCAATAGGACCACGAATAGCCCATCCGAGGCCTGAGCGAATTGCATATGGTTGGTTTTCGTTACCGGACCTTACTTCTAACGGAATGTGAGCGTTAGGTGAATCTGTACCAATTAACAACATGACCTCGGTTAAATCAGTAGAGGGTATCTGTATATCGGCTAAATACGGCAATTTTCTTATATCTACATTTTCTGCGGCAGATCGAGCTGAAATTGGAAGCTTCTTTACTGACCAGACCTTTTTTAACGACACCTTATCATTTCCGTCAATAGCTTTTACTTGTAAGTCAACTTCTTGACCGTGAATTGTACAACCAGAAGAGTTAACAGTAGACATCTCGAAAGTGACCGGCTTGCTGACTATATTTAATTTCTGAAGTAATGGTTCATCACATAAAGTTTTATCTGCTCCGTCATCCAGCAAGGCAAATGTTTTGCAAGAGTTACCGTTCTGACCCTTAACGAGGACAGGAATAATTCCTAAACAGTTCTTAATCATAGAACCTTTAGTAGCTGCGCAATTAACTGACGGCTGAGTAGCGTCATGATCAAAATCGGGCTGAGACCAACTATGCAATAAAATATTATGCTTAACATTACAGTCAGATACAGTGCATGCTTTTGATTTTCTACAATTGTTAGCAAAATGCTTCCCTTTTAAACCATAATAACACAATTTTAACATGCGTACTAATTTATACCTATCATCTAAACTCATTGACTTGAATTTGCTACAAGCTGTCAAATCTACACATGTGTCTGTACAACATTTACATTTGTGCTCATACTTAGCTGTGTTATTTAAACTTTGAGTACTTAACGTAGTAACCTTACTATTAACTGTATCATTATTATGATGTTTATTTGTAAGAACCCTATTATCAGTCTTGTTCTGATTGTTTTCTCTACAAAGATCATATCCATACATAGAACTAGCAATGCGTGATTTTTCGTCTACAAATTTAGCTAAGTCAGAAAAACGGGGTTCTCTGCCAGACTCGCTAATTGAATGAGCAATATCGACCCATCTTGTTCTCATATGCATTGGAAAGCGTTTAACAATACACCTTAAATTTTCAGAATTATCAATATCTGAATTAAAACCTAACTGAGACAATGTGATTTCACATTTTTGCATTTCTAATGCCAATTTAGATAAACCTTCAATAACTGACGCTTTAATCTGAGCGCCGTACACTAATTTTTCAATAAATGATCTAGCAATTACATGTGGCCTACCGTATCTGGAGTACAATATTGTCCTAGCACGTTTGTAACCCTCATCAGAATCTAATAATACACACTCTTCTATACAACACTTGGCTTCACCTCTACAGTACTGAATTAAATAACTCAGTCTTAAACTATTATCACTTATTCTACCTTCAATGTTTGTCTCAAAGTTCCTTATAAACTTACTATAGTCTAACGGAGTTCCATTAAAAGTTAATAATTCTGGTTTTGGCAAATTAAACCCTTCGTGAAGTGTAGATGCTAGGCGTTGAAAAGCCGAATCTATGCTAGAAACACTTACATCCGAAAATCCAGACTGAGCACTGATTCCCTGTGTACTGTTATTAATGTTCATCTTTGGTTTATCAGTTGCTGCAGTTTGTCCGGAAAGAGAGTTCATATTAATACACTTTTCACTCGCAGGAACAGAGCTCTGTAATGTTTGCGAGACTGTTTGCGAAATGGTCCGAATGTTCACGATTCCACTGGTATTATCTGTGTCTTCTTCCACTGCTTCTTGCCACACTGATTCTTCGATATTGGCCTCTTCCATCTCGGATAGTTGATTAAATACCTGTTGTCTAAATTGAATTTCTATTTGTGCACGCTTTAGTTCATGCTGTTCTGATAATTTCCTGAGTTTAAGTTCTGCGATTAGCCGCTTAGCTTTGGCACTGCGAAATCTAGATTGTGATGAAACTGAAGATCGTGAACTCAAACTGCTATCAATTGAAACTGTATCACTTTCTTCGGGTATTTCCTCTTCATGCGATTTTTCACTCGCGATATACTGAGAAAATCTATCCCGGAATTCTACAAAGTTTTCATGACAACGTTCATAGTTCACTTCCAAATTTGCTATAACTTCTGATTGTGTACACAAATCTAAACACTGTAAGTGTGCTAACTTAAATTGTTCAAACCTTTCACATAACTTTGAATATGTTGTGTTCGACGTCTATATCTATCACAGTTTCAAGTCAAAGATCATATACATTATAATACATTTCATCTTATTTTTGCTTTGCAGTGCATACCTAATATCAATCTATTTAAAACTAGGGTTTTTGTGACTGACTAGACATACTTTTTTCTAAGGTTATCATAATCGTCAAACATATTTCTCTCTGGTCAATTAAAATCCATTGTACTAGTGACAAATATGCCATTTTTAAGTGGTTTTGTGTACAATGCTAAGGACTAAAAACTCTGGATGACAGAATAATTAAGATTAACACAGAAAAAAAAAACTAGGATTGTTGGGAAACCGTTCAACCAAAACATGCAATAATGTGGTCATTTATATACATGTCCTGTTTACAAAACTTTGAATTTTCGAAAAACTAAGGATTTTATTATCCTAGGCATAGATTACCTTAGCCGTATTTGGAACAACTTTTTGGAATTTTGGATCCTCAATGCTCTTCAACTCTGTACCTGTTTGGCTTTATAAGTATTTTGATATGAACGTCACTGATGAGTCTTATATAGACGAAACGCGCGTCTGGCGTACTTAATTATAATCCTGGCACCTTTGATACCTATTTACACCACTGGGTCGATGCCACTGCTGGTGGACGTTTCGTCCCCGATGGTATCACCAGCCCAGTAGTCAACACTTCGGTGTTGATATGAATATCAATAATGTGGTCATTTTTATAAATTTTTCCTGTTTACCAAAACTTTGAATTTTTCGAAAAACTAACTATTTTCTTATCCCAGGCATAGATTACCTTAGCCGTATTTGGCACAACTTTTTGGAATTTTGGATCCTCAATGCTCTTCAACTTTGTACCTGTTTGGCTTTAAAAATATTTTGATATGAGCGTCACTAATGAGTCTTCTATAGACGAAACGCGCGTCTGGCGTACTAAATTATAATCATGGTACCTTTGATAACTGACTAATCAAAATGTATCAGCTGGGAACCTTAAGATCGGACTTTTCACACAGAAAAATCAAGAAAAGTTATGGAAGTCGTAAAAAACTTGAATTAATTATCAAGATACTTCTCAGGCTTCTTACTATTAACACACATATTAATAACAGTACTGTAAATGCAGAAATTATTGCGATGTTTTATCATTGTAAAAAGGCGACAGGGTTATAATCGCTTTAATTCAAACTCGCATTTTAAATTTTTGATTTGCAATAAACCGAATTTTTCTCAATATTGAAAAAAAAAATAGAATTTTAGTCTGAAGTTACACAATTGCAATGAGAAATGTAAGCAAAAAATTCTCAATTTACAGTATAACAGTATTATTGGCCTAAACTTTTGACAGAAATAATGTGCTACTTACCTCTAACCGAGTCAAATTTCTTTATCAAAACAAGTTTTCGACACCTATATTTATCACAGTTCCATGTCAAAGATCATTCAAGTTTATACATATCATCTTTTTTGAAGCTATATAATAACTAAATTCGGATTTCAATCACGATTCCCATGTCTGCGCTTTTCTTCTTTAAACTGTCAATTTAACTTTATCATGACATTTAAACAATAGAAAAATAAGTGTGATATGATAAAGTGAAAGCTTCATTTTTTTGTTGACCGTTTTATGTAGGTTGATTTTGGTAAATAAGGGGTTAAGCAATTAATTATACATAGTGATCATTTACATGTTCGCTGCTCTTATCCCCTTATTCACATTGAAACATTCACAACATACGTTAGAAATAAAAACCATATATAGCAATAAAGAAATATCGTTTTACATTAGAAACTTTTCGTTTCCAAGGCTATCAATCAAAATTGATTAGAATTGAGAATGGAAATGAGTAATGTGTTAAGGAGACAACAAACCGACCATAGAACAGAAAACAACAGACAGTCATCAATGCAGCGAAAATTCCCATACCCGGAGGCGTCATTCACCTGGCCTCTAAACAAATATGTATACTAGTTCAATGATAATTAACGCCATACTAAACTCCAAATTGTCCCCAAGAAACTAAAATTAACAAGAATATGTCCATAGTACACGGTGGCCCCACTCGCACTATCATTTTCTATGTTTAGTAGATCCTGAAAGTGGGGTAAAAACTCTAATTTGGCATTTACATTAGAAAGATCATATCATTGGAAAAGTTGTATAATAAGTTTCAAGTTGATTGGACTTCAACTTCATCAAAAACTACCTTGACCAAAACCTTTAACCTGAAATTTGCACTATCAATTTCTATGTTCAGTGAACCGTGAAATTGGGGTAAAACTCTAATTTGGCATTTGAATTAGAAAGATCATATCATGGGAAAGTTGTTTAATAAGTTTCAAGTTGATTGGACTTCAAATTCATCAAAAACTACCTTGACCAAAAACTTTAAACTGAAGCGGGACAGACGGACGAACGGTCGCACGAACGAAATGATGGACGAACGAACAGACGCACTGATCCGAAAACATAATGCCCCTCTACTATCGTAGGTGGGGCATAACATTAATACAAGACTAACAAAGGCCAGAGGCTCTTGACTTAGGACAGGTGCAAAAATGCGGAGGGATGAAACATTTTTATAAGATCTCAACCCTTTTTTTTCTACACATTTTTTGACCTTAACTATCACAGAAAAGACAGGTTTTTGAAATGCGTATCATATTCATATTTGTTAAAAATCATTTCCTCATCAATTGTTTTTTTCAAACTAATTTTCTAACAAAAGTGTATTAATATTGTATGGCCATGTTAGTAAGACATTATTTCAAATTAATATCACTTTTACTGTGACACCAAATGCTTTTTGATTTTGACTGTTTCCCTCACGAGTTTAATTTCAATGAATCATTCATAATTATGCATTCTAACCGTCATGCCGGTCAAGTTATCCGTTAGATGCAAATATGCATTGAGTATTCACGGAAAAACGTTTTTTTTCTGAAAAAAAAAAGGAATCTTTGAGATAGAATTTTGAAATAAGATATGAAAAAAAGGTTTATGCTTATCGAAAATGTTAAAAAAAAGTGTTCCACGATGTTTAGGTTTATGAAACACTGGTAATTATGCATCATATCTATCTTGTTTGTCGTATATATATGTTTAAAACATAAGCAGCTTGTCACATATCTGCTTAAAATTGGGATTTCATATTGTTAATGTTCTCTTTACAACATATTATATATTATTCAACATATCGTTTGAAAAAATAAATAAAAAAAAAAATGGCAAAGGAACATTCAAACTTGTTTGTCAAAGATAAACTGACAACACGAAGGTGAAACAAGCTATATATAGATCTAATGCTATACTTATGTAATGAACTTTGCCGGGAAAGTGTGTTAAACGTTTTTAAAATGTTTATATTTTCGTAAAAGAATCAAAGTTGTTGTTTTGTCAAAATTTAAGAGCCAAATTAATTTTAGTCAAAGTGTTTGATGCCACCTTACACGAAGAAGAATTATTCCTTAATGCTGCTATGATTCGTGCTATTCGTGTGTTTAGAATAAGTCAAAGGTACGAGGCTGGCTCCTTTTTTACATGCAAGATATATAGTTTATTAAACAAGAATAGTTTGATTTAAATGTATATTAGGTAAAAATGTTGACACATATATATAAGGTCAGACTACGCTATTATACACTTGATAACATTCTCCTCTGTACATTTTTTAGCTAATTCATCTCCATAAAAGAGAAAATACACATTCTATGAAAAAAATTGTTTAAATATGGTTAGTTTTGTCGATATCTTTAAATTGAGCACGAAAATTATATAGAAATATAGTATTTACCAATGAAGTCGACTAATATCTTACTTGACATACTATTCCGAAAAAGTCACTACCTTTTCACAAAAGTTCAGGAAAAAGTAACTTTCCTTCAATATTAATAATAAACTTCCGGGCACGTAAATTAAAAGGTAGTCAAAATAGTTAAACTTCTTTTATTGTATGCTTAAGATGGACTAAAAATGTTACGAACAATACCAAGCATTTGATAAATATAAATGACGTCTGCGATCTGACAGCAAGGAAGACACGTTTCCCTGAAAAATCGGTAGATCAACTTTATTATATATTTAGAGCAGAAAAATGGCGTCGAGTTAGTTGCCTTTTTGTTTCTTAGTATGGATAGAAAAAACTTTTTTTTCTCTGAGTCGTTCAAATCACTCGAAACTAGGTGAGACATGCACAGAAGTGATAGATATGTATTATAATATAGATAATTGAATATTTCAATCAACAAAAAAAATAAAAAAAATATCTGTATCATATACCTAAGCGCCTGTGATTTATCCCATCGAACTAGAGATAAAGGATACTACATATACACATGATACAATTAAGTCTGCATCATATCTTGAATAACATCTAGGAATTGACAATGAGGGTCGGTTGAAAACCAAAAAATACGACAAAAGAGATGATTTCAGCTTCCCAATTGTGAACCTTACATTTCTAGGTAGTAGCATTCCAGCAGCGCCTGCATATTGAGAAAATGTATTCCAATTGATACGATATTCCCGGCTTGTATTTTCTATCATGATTTCCTAAAAAAAGGAATCTTTGAGATAGAATTTTGAAATAAGATATAAAAAAAAGGTTTATGCTTATCGAAAATGCTAAAAAAAAGTGTTCCACGATGTTTATGTTTATGAAACACTCGTAATTATGCATCATATCTATTTTGTTTGTCGTATATATCTGTTCAAAACATATGCAGCTTGTCACATATCTGCTTAAAATTGGGATTTCATATTGCTAATGTTCTCTTTACAACATATTACATATTATTTAACATATCGTTTGAAAACCCAAAAAAAAAGAAAAATGTCAAAGGAACATTCAAACTTGTTTGTCAAAAATAAACTGACAACACGAAGGTGAAACAAGCTATATATAGATCTAATGCTATAATTATGTAATGAACTTTGCCGGGAAAGTGTGTTAAAAGTTTTTAAAATGTTTATATTTTCGTCAAAGAATCAAAGTTGTTGTTTTGTCAAAATTTATGAGCCAAATTAATTTTAGTCAAAGTGTTTGATGCCACCTTACAAGAAGAAGAATTTGATACGATATTCCCGGCTTGTTTTTTCTATCGTGATTTCCTAAATAGAGGATTGCTGATCACAAGGAAGCTATTAAACTAAGAGTTCCAAATGGTGAGGTTGAAATTAGCCCTTCTAAAATTTTACGGACGCCATAACGAGTTGGTTGACCGTTATGGAATAACCGTTTCACAGAAGATATCGGATTTGTTCCTTATGTCGTAACAACAATAACCTTTTCATAAATGTGACCTACCGAATTAGACTATTTACCGGATTTGCATAACATAAGCAACACGACGGGTGGCACATGTGGAGCAGACCCTGCTTACCCTTCCAGAGCATCTGATATCACCCCTATATTTTGGTAGGGTTGGGGTGTTTTGTCTTTAGTTTTCTTTGTTGTGTCTCCTGTACTATTATTTGTCTGTTTGTCTTTTTATTTTTACAACCGGCGTTGTCGGTTTGTTTTTTCTATCTGTGAGTTTGATTGTCCCTCTAGTGTCTTTCGTCCCTATTCTCATAGTTTTCATATTTTGCTTAGTTTCTTCGGTTACCTTTTCTAACATTAGACTCGGACGTTTTTTTTAACTGCGATTACTGCAAATTCTGCTTTGTGTTTGTTCAATCTATATTTACTAGAGCAAAAGTGTGATTTAGATCTCAGAAAGTCTTTTTAAACCCACCGCACCGTTTTATCTCCCTAGTGTCATATGTATATTCTTTTAAACTTTCAAATTTAAAAGTAAAATTCACTTCAGACAAATCAATACAAATTCCATAAAGGATCAAGGTAAAAAACAAGGCCAAATAATGGAAATTTGTTATGCGTAGAACATTTCATTTCGTGGTGTACCTGTACGTACTCATGAAATCGACGAAAATTGGTATTAAACGAAAAATAATGAATCTACAGTAAGATGGACCTACTAAAATGTTCAACAAGTGTAAAATAAAGATGAACCGAACATTCTATATGGCAAACCCGTTCCTTGGATTTATGAAAGTAAAACACGTTTCTCGTTTTGTTTATATAGATTAGACCGTTGGTTTTCCCGTTTGAATGGTTTTACACTAGTAATGTTGGGGCCCTTTATAGCTTGTTGTTCGTTGTGAGCCAAGGCTCCGTGTTGAAGGCCGTACCTTAATCTATAATAGTTTACTTTTTAAATTGTTATTTGGATGGAGAGTTGTCTCATTGGCACTCACACCACATCTTCCTATATCTATGTAGATTGTCAGTGAAATCAAATTAAATGTAAGACATCTGCCTATAAAGAAATAAAAGTTACTAAAACAATGAGATATGGAAATGTTATATTGAACTGCAATATTTTGATTGATTTTCATTCGCTTTCAACTTTCTGTTAACAATTACATTTTACTTTATTTGGCCTTGTTGTTTACCTGATGGTTTTGGTCTTTATGTTTTGTTTCACTTTGCCGAACTTTTTATACATAATTAAGCAGTAGGACACTTATATTAGTCACATAGAGTACATTAATTATGAAAAAATAGTTTTCTTATAGATTTGGAACATACACTCAATTACTAGTATGAAGTGTTCATACGAGCAATGCAGTTTTTGAAGGTATCAATTCACCATAGTTAATCAGAAGGACAATTATATTAGTCATATATATATATAGTACATTAATCGTGTTAAATAGTTTTTTTTTTTTTTTACTTGGAATATATATTAACTTATGAAATTTTAATTTTATTAATGCAGTTTTGTAGGTATGAATTCACATGAGAAAAAAAATATTATGACGTAAATGTAACTTACGTGCTGAGATCACTGTTAAAAAACCCAGATTATGTTGTCAGTTTGTTTTCGATTTGTGAGTTTGACTGTCCCTCTGGTATATTTCGTCTCTCTTTTATGACTAAGTAATGCATATGACAAACCCTCCATCAATTGTAATTATAAAAAGAAGATGTGGTATGTTTGCCAATACGACAACTCTCTACAAGGCATATCACAAATACCCCATCAATGTTAATTATAAAAAGCAGATGTGGTATGATTGCCAAGAAAACGACTCTCTACAAGAGACCAACTGAAACAGAAATTAACAAATACAAATGTATAGGTCACCGTACTGCCATTAACAATGAACAAAGCCAATACCACAACGTCAGCTATAAAAGTCTCCAAAATGAAAAATGTAAAACAATTCAAACGAGAAAACTAACGGCCTAATTTATGTACAAAAAACAAATAGGTAACACATCAACAAACGACAGAAATAAAGGCTCCTGACTCATTGTCTATATTTAATAATAAACTAGCAAAGTATAAGAAGTTATCTCTCATAGAATGATATAAACCTCAAAAGTATGGAAATATTCGATCTGAAGGATTCTTATAATTGTGTGTGTGTGTTCCGAAAATATCCGAAAATGTTAATATAAAAAACCATATCGAATTAAAGGGAAAATTTGAAATGGTATCATAGTAACAAATGCAAACAGGTAGCTTTTGTTCTTCATGAATGCATACTAATGTTATCTTCCCAATAGCCATGTGTACAAAATGTGGTTTAAAGTCCTCCAAGTTTCACACAAATCTATGAGGTCACCTATGTGTTTTCCTGTTATCGTAATATTGGATTGCTCTTGGCTACTGATTCGCAAAACAGTTGATTATTGAGTCAAACATTATCTTCAAATGTGTTGGACATAGCTACATTGATCTCCTTAAAAATAACCTAGTATTTGCCTTTACGTTTCATAAGTTCTTGTAATCTGAATTAGTTTGAAAGTAAAAATTCTCCGACAGATAAACACGTATGAGTGATAATGAACAAGGCAGGTTTTAAGTATACTTTGAACTTTAATTATGATATTGTATGCAATACATATGTAAGTAAGCAATGGATGTTGTTGTTAAATTTGATACTTGTAGATGCCTTTGTGCATCTTTGTTTAATATTTGTTTGTTTTTGTTCTAATGAGATTGTGACACAGTGATGACTCTTGTAACCCTATTTTGATAATTTTACCTTTTATATCTGTGTTGTCCATTCGTTTGAAGTGTTTTATCATTTGATTATGGAATTTCCGTTTTGAAATTTCCTCGGCGTTCAGTATTTTTGTGATTTTACCTTTAGTTTGAATAAATGATAACTAGTATAACAATGTATTTACCTACGTTTTCTTGCAAGCTCGGCTGAAAATATGCTTCTTAATTATTAATATATTGAAAGACAGGACAATTTATCATACTCATATATTATGACGGAAAGTCAATAAAACAAGGAAAGAAAAACAGTGCATTGACAAAAAGGAAAAAAGCTTGAATGCATTTTTTTTTTACAGTTTTGACGAATCTGAACTCTTCTCAATACCACAGGGAAGTTGAAGCCTTGGAAGTGTAATTGATGTTAAAATTTAAAGCATGATATATTAACTATGCATTTTGACTAGTACTATTTATATTATTCGAACTGACTTATTTTAAAAACAAGTTAATGGACCCATTTTTTAAATGTAAGTAGGTTTGATTATTTGAACCAAATTAAATAAATAGAAGAAAAGAAAAAAAAACTAATTTAAATGTTTAACACTTTTGTTGTATCTTTCGAAACAAAAAAGTTTGTTATGTCTATCCAAAGGTTAGATATGCAAAAAGACCCGAGATTTTGAGTAAATATTCACCTTCTTTTTCTCTTAAAATAGCACATGAAATAAAATCTCTTTAATATACATTTGATTTGGTTATGTGTAAAAATAGCTTATAAATTTTTTTTCGTAAAATATCACTGTGTAATTGAAACTGTATCGTATGTCCTTACTTAGAGATGCACCACTCTGTAAAACGATATAATAGGGATGAACTGATAATGGATTGGCGACTTTATATCATTAAATTATACAAAAATGATTACATTTCCTGTAGATGGTTCCATGAATTATTTGAATCATGTGCAACTGATACAAATGTGAAAACAAATATTTAAAAAAAACAAGGTTATTCCATAGAGCTAATTTAAAAACAGAACAAACATGTATATGACATACCGTTTATCTCTTTCTTGACTATGAAATGTCCGAATAAGACTCACCTGCGACATTTTGACTAGCCTCGAGTAGCAGGATAAGTGCAACTAATACACCCCAGTTGTTGCTGTAATTCGTCTTGCTGACTGTTTACTTTTCTGTGTCGAGTTTTTTTTTTTTTTATTGTGTATCGATTATTTGTCATTTTTAGCCATAGCGTTGTAAGTTTATGTTCGACATATTAGTATGCATGTTCGTCTTGTACCTTTCACCTCTATTTTTCGAGAAGAGAATGATCCCCCTCAGAATTAGAAGTTTCCCAAGACTTTAAATTTCAATATAACAGAAATCTTATTATTATCATGCGTCTGTAATAATAACAAAGAACGAAATTTGCGATGATTTCAATTTGTAAAAAACGATACTTTGTTCAAGATATCGTGGAATAGTTTCAACAAATCATCTCTATTTAGCCATCAATATTTGAATAAGTTGGAATACCGTGAAGTGTTTTGTGAGTTCAGTTAAAGTTATATTGCTTTTTGACGATTTTTGTCTGTAATGCAACAAAGACTTACAATTTTGACCTTTTGCAATGTTATAAAAAAAATAATAATAACTAGACTATTGTAATTTCAATATTCTACAACTTTACAATCGACACATAGTCAATTGATTTCTGTAAATCATAATAGGAATTAAAAATGTACTACAAATGAGAGATAGAAAGAGAATTATACAAAAAAGTGCTAGAAACTAAAAAATGATAATGACGTACAATACAGTAATAAAAAAGTTACAGTAGTTACCTTTTTTTATGTAAACAATGTCCAATTTGTAATATATTTCTTTATCGTAACTAATAGTCTTGCTCGGTTTCCAAATGAAGATTTTAACCTTCATAGCCATTTTTTTAACAAATCATCAGGACTCAAAATAAGACATGCTGAGTCTAAAATCTGTTTTCGTTTAACATAATTTGACTATATAAATTAATTGAAAAAAGTATATTTACCAACCAAAATTTCTGGTGAATATTTTCCTGAACAAACGTCACAAATGGATGGCTCTGTAAAATATGTCTCTGAAAGAAGAGTAAACAACAGTTTGACATACTTCTGGTGTAGATTTATTTTTATTGATGTTTTCAATTTTTTTTAAAAAAGGATATGCAAACGAACGAATATTTTTTGTACCTAACGCCATTCTGTTAATTCATTTTATGCGACTGTCATACAAGTGAGAGGTATATCCAGATTCAATCTACAATTTTCTACATTTGAAAATGCCTGTACCAAGTCAGGAAAATGAAAATTGTAGTTCATTCGTTTGATGTGTTTAAAGTTTTGATTTTGCCATTTGATTAGGGATTTTTCGTTTTTAAATGTTCCCCGAAGATCAGTGTTTTTGTGATTATATTTTTTGCAAAAACGTGACACAGTTTTGTCTGTTTGATCAGAAATATTATTAGATTAATCAATCAAACATTAATTTGTCATTTTTAACGTAACTATAAACAATTGTCGTACAAGTTGCAGGTTTATCATGCTTTTAAAACAGGTTTTACCAGCCATTGTCTTTGGAATATGCTTGTACCAAATCCGACATATGACAGTTACTTTTATCTACGTGTATAATTGATTGTAAATAGTTTTCGAAGGTACCAGGATAAACGATTGTTTGTTTTTATTTTCGTCCTTTTTTATCTTCCTTGATAATTTGGTTATACCTTTTGCCGATGTTTCAATATTGTAAATCGATGAGAGCAAACAGATCTTGATGAGTATACATCATGAAACTACTCACTAGCTGGTGTAATATAGTTAAGTGTTACTCCGGCTTTAATGTTATGAGCAGTATATTTTATGCACCTGTATATTTTTCCACGTCTATAAAAATAAAGGAACAAACTTTAACCATTCAGTACATTTTATAAAAGAACTACATGGAGGCAACACATTGTAGTGTTTTGAAGCAGATTGATATACTAGTATCCGTAGCTCGGATTCCTAAATTAATTACAATAATGAGTCTTCTTTTTTAGTTTGACTGGATTTATTGATAACGACTGAAACTATTCATTCTAATGCAACATCGTTTGTAACGTTCATTTTGATTGAATAACGTCATCAATTTGCATGGCATCAATTCAATAATTATCAGGTAATTAATAGTTATTATATCTTCAAGGACGTTTTTGTCATATACTCAATCAAACATGTCTCATTTTATATCAATTTACTTTTTAAAAAATAGACTACTCTCAATCGTTGAAGAGGCCAAGTTGTTTATTATAAATTATAGCAATTTTTTATTATAATATAAAAACCGTTGATGGGCACTTTGTTTATTATCTGTGTTTGTCAGTAGTATACATAGTTATATTTCACAACCGGAATCTGGTTTTCTATTGGCTTGTAGGCTTATTTTTGCCAAACCACTAAATTAAATATCTCTCATATTTGTTCCCTAAATCTAACAAAAACAGTCGGTTAAGAAATGTTTGATACGTAATGAGACTCAATTCAACATAAACAGAACATTTGAATCGTAGAATTTGGTTATATATGAGTAAACGACTGTTCCAAGATGAAAATAGCAAAAACAGTATGATCTTTATTAAAGAATTATTTTTGATTAAGACATAGATCATATCAAACTATACCATAGTATTAAAATGAGGATATCATAGGAGATTTCGAAATTTTCCGGAAAGTTGACATAATATGAAAATATAGATACTGATTACAAATAAAATCACTATAATTTCCAAGCTTACACTTATTAGACATAACTGAGCTGATTATAAATATACCTTTATCTGTTTGAAGTCACATACAGACGTGTGAAAACGTTAGTAAAAGAAATATAAACTTGAAATTCTCATCGTATTGGCTTAGATTGAATATCGTACCTTGATACAAGAAATGGTCCACGTCTTGCGTAACACATTCGTTTATCAAAACCATTTATTGGTAGAACTGACATATCTGAACATGACCAGACAAAAAATACCTCTGTCACTGGGCATTTCCCAAGTCCCGGCCTCGAACCGGAAACATCGATACCTGCAATTTGTACTCACTAAAAAAACAAACAAACAATAAAACAAACCAAAATTAAAACAACACAACAAAATCCCACTACAAAATGGTCTATTAAGAGTTTTCCAATTGGATGACACTATCACAATCTGACGTTGTATTTCTGTTGGGCACTTTTTGACTTTTTGCCTGCAGAACAGTATACCTATAATGTAATGGGTATACAATGTTCACTAGTTGTTTGTCAATATGGTTCATATACTGATCTCAATTGTTTTGTCGCAGCTCGAATACGCACGCAGAATCATACATATTGATGATAAGAATGATTTCTACGTTTCCATTCACATAAGTAATTGTTACTAATAGGTCATTTCGCTAAATAATTGCAATCCATAAACACTTAACGGGATTTTAAGTTTGTTATTTTTATAAACGGATTTTTTTGGCAAGTTAGACAACTCTCTAGGAAAAACCAACATGACACAGAAAAATACGGTTTGAGAAATAAAAAAATTGAATATTGAATATTGAAATTGAATGGAATAAGAAGACAGCTCTCTCACAGGAATAAAAAACTAACTGTAAAAATATAAGGGCATACACTACAGGCACTGGCACACTTTCAACTGTATCCACACAGCACTTGTACCAAACCCTGTAGTAAAAATAAAAAGTGTTAATAGTAAACAAAATCATTTCGTGAAAAACATTGAAACTAAAATCAATCAGAACATTTGTGCCGATACATAGAACAATGATGGCTATTTTGGTCAAATGTCTTTTGTTATCACTTTATAAACTTTGCGCAAGTCAGTTAATCTATATCATCTAGAAATTTATAATTTATAACACATAACAAACCTGCTCCTATACAGATGAAAAGAGGACAAATACTTGTTATCATCTTCACCATGATTCCTTTAACTCTGGAATGAAAATATGAAAATATATCGAAGCTAATTAATAAGTTATTATAGATGTCGTGTTTCAAAAATAATGTTTTTTCGATGAAGAAGAAAAACATACTCTTAAATCCCATAAAAATCAAAATACTGAGCAACAAAAACCATACCAAAAACCATATTTGACATGAGGATCTCGCTAAAGGTAAATAGAGTCAGTTTATATGACCCACGATATGCCAAATTTAAAACACGTTGATAAAATTGAATCATGATTGTGACATCACGCAATGGCGGATTGATATTTTTTCATCTTAAATTTTGACATCAGAAATATCTAAACTATCGGTTAATTACTGTTCTAACCTTAAAGTCATATAAAACTAGTTTCTTTTACTTGTACGATTCGCTCGTGTATGTAACAACGTATTAGATTTTAGCGAGAGAAATTTATGTATTACTGAAAAATTATTACACCAGGGTTTTCGATATCACAAACTGGTCAAAACATGTACTAAATTTTATCACCGGTATAAGGAAATAATTCGTAAATATAACTCAGCATGCAGACATCTTATACGTTCAGGTATTTCAGATCCAAAATTTTATGGAAATATTCTTTATAAAGCACAAAAATGTCAGTATTCTCCTCAGAAACTAACAAAACCTTTAAATAGACTTATTAAAAGGAGATATAGTTACGATACTGTTGTCAGGTCATTAAAGATTGCATATTTTGTCTTTAACATTGATTCACTGATAGGGTCTTTGCATCGGAACTAAACACATTTATTTCTAAAAAAAAAAAAAAAAAAAAAAAAAAAAAAAAAAAAAAGTTGTTGGCATGACACGGGTTATGTTCTTCTCATATATTTTATGATAGTATGATACTTAACCCCTAACGGGAGGGATTGTACCTGTTATTCATATGATGAAGACACAATCTTTCATTCAGTTTAATTGAGGTCTGGAGCTGGCATGTCAGTTAACTGCTAGTAGTCTGTTGTTATTTATGTATTATTGACATTTTATTTATTTTCTTTTGTTATATCTTTTGACATCGGACTCGGACTTCTCTTGAACTGAATTTTAATGTGCGTATTGTTATTCCTTTACTTTTCTACATTGGCTAGATGTATAGGGAGAGGGTTGAGATCTCATAAACATGTTTAACCCCGCTGCAATTTTGCGCCTGTCCCAAGTCAGGAGCCTCTGGCCTATGTTAGTCTTGTTGTATGATTTTAAATTTTAGTTTCTTGTGTATAATTCGGAGTTTAGTATGACGTTCATTATCACTGTACTATTATGCATATTTTAGGGGCCCGCTGAAGGACACCTACGGGTACGGGAATTCTCACTACATTGAAGACCCATTGGTTGCCTTCGGCTGTTGTTTGCTCTATGGTCGGGTGGTTGTCGCTTTGACATATTCACCATTTCCTTTCTCAATTTTATCTTTGAATTATAATGTTATAGAAGTAAATGAACCAATGCATATATATATATATATATATATACAACAAGAAGATGTGGTATGCTTACCAATAAGTCAACTCTACACAAAAGACCAAAATGTAACAGAAATTAACAATTAAAGGTCATCGTAATTACTTTGAAATAAAAGCCGAGCCTATGGCATGCATGCATACTAAATTTAGTCTTGCATTCGCGATGTTTATATTTATTACACATCTATAACGTCTAATCTACAAATAATATTGAATGCAACAATTTTTGATCGTAATCTAATTAACTTTTTAGTTTGTAGACGACGTTTACCAGATCCTAATATTGATAAACAATAACAACAGAGCACACGGAAAGGGCAGCATATCAGAGAATTGAAAAAGCCATGACATTTGTTTATTTTCCATTCGTTCCAAATTTGTTGAATAAACTTTTCATTGACACTTGTTAAATGATTTATTGTATTATATTTTGTTCTTAAAAAAATATGTAATACTGTATCTGTCTCCATGAGTACGTGTGTCTACATTTTTTAATCGCGAGTGGCTCTCGCACATTCCCTGTGCGTTGGACGAAGTTATCACGAATTATATCGGCGAACATTTAGTGTCTGGGAAGTCAATAATTCAATATCAGTACAATAATGAACATTTGGATAAAATGTAGAATTTGTTAGCCCCACTAAAATTCGCATTAACTTCATTCGAGTTAAACTTGGCCACTGAAGTATATGAGAGTCAATTTTATTTCAAATTGTAAGTTTCATACATAAATAACATGTTGAAAATGAAACAAGTATTATAACTTTTGTGGTTTTCGTGAATGATTTTATCCACGAATTGAAGTGTCAAACGAAATATAATAACGTCCGTCCAAAATGAAGACATGACATGCCATAACATCTAAAGAAGAACTCGAATATCACAAAAAAAATACAACTGCAGGCAAAATAATACCCTATCATACATGTATATATCTAATCTTTAAACTGTCAGACTTTTAAAATCTCATAAAAATTAAAGGACTTTTGATTAATGAAAGTCAGATTTCCGGCAATGATATGCTATGATCACGTGCTCATTTCATGTCATGTAATACTTCGATACAGAAAATGATTATTTCATGCTTGACTTGCTTTTGATTAGAATTAATTTCACAATTAAATTAATGGTGTTAAATCTGTGATCGATCGATCTCGGGTAAATTAGTGTCATCACTTCTGATTACACATGTGCAACAATTTCAATGTTTAGCTAACAATGTCCGTCAAGCGAGACAATTTTTATTCACATATGAAAGCAGTTATTTTAATTGAAATTTGTTAAATGTTTTCAGTTTTAAAAGACGTAAGTGAAAAAAGACACCTTAATTTACATTGTCTACACATCAATTTGAACCACATATTGTTATTATAAAGAATCTTTGGGTCTGATGGTGTCAATTTTTCCTTCGGTTTTTTTTTCTTCAGAAAGCTAAAATCCATGAATTTAATTACCCACAAACATGTAACTTTTGCTCAAACCACGAAAATTGATGCCTACAATTTAAGGTAACAGGTACGTAAATGGCTTGATCTGCGATTTTTAAAAGAAATTGTATGCACGTAGAACTTTTAAAAAGATAATGAAAAATCGAAAAATTTAAGATGGTAACCGATCTTCTTTCCGAGTTCCAGACATTTGAAAATGGTAAGGACACAACATAACGTACATAGACATAACGTCAAATTTGAACCAAAAATAAGAAATGTCAAGCTTAATTTATTCTGCAGTTAAAACCAATCCCACGATTTTTCAATGAAAATTAAATATTTTTAAGGCATTATTTTCCTTTCTTTTGATATATAATTTTCAAGGGGTCATCGAACTCCTTTTTCATATATCAGCCGTTGAAAGGGTGTTGCTGACGGGAAAAGAGGGGACAATCATGACGTCGCCTAAAGGATTACGCAACGTCAAGGCTATATCAACAGAATAGTCAAGACAACGACCGCTTCATTATTTTTTTTCAGCACTACTAATGCGCTATAGAGAATATTATCATGTCTGAAAAAAGGACGAATTACCTATTAATATTTATTCAGTGAATATACAAGATCCTAAGTATTTTAAACTTGTTTAAACTATTGTATTAATTTAAACTAAACCAATTCCGACATCTTGAAAACATTTTTTCTGGTGTACGGGAGATAACTCCTGTAACAACAGACGTCGATTTTCCCGTTATCCGCTAGAGGCGTTCATTTACGTACTTCTCACCTTAAAGTACTTTCACAGTAGTTCTACCGATAAGTATGGCAATTTTCATTAGAAAAGAGGAATATGACGCTTTAAAGGAATCATTCTAGACAAAAAATGAACATATAGGTACTAATAAACTGATCATAGATACCAGGATTAAAAATTTAAATGTACGCCATACGCGCGTTTCGTCTACAAAAGACTCATCAGTGAGGATCGAATCAAAACATATTTAAAAAGGCTAAATAGAGTACGAAGTTGTAAAGCATTGATGGCCAATAATTCCGAAAAGTTTTGCCAAATACAGCTAAGGTAATCTATTCCTGAGGTAGAAAGCCTTAACATATTAGAAAGATAATTATCATAATAACCAGGCTAACATTGAGTAACATATTACTTGTATTGTTGGATTAACAAACAGACGTGTGAAAAAGTGGTATAAAGATATCTAACCTTGGAGTTCTCATCGTATTTGCAACAAATTCAATATCATACATTGATACATGTAATGGCCCTGGCCTTTTGTAACACACCCTTTCTTCAAAACCATTTACTGAAAGCACTGTTATAACTGTTGGGTTTGCACAAGCCCAGATTTTAGCACTTTTGTCGTCAATCCAAGTTCCAACATCGCAGTGGAAAGAAGGGTACTTGCAATTTGCACTGGCTAAAAATAAAAATATATCAGAAATTGGTCTCCTAGGAGTTTGCAAGACAGTGATTTTACTTATTTGATCATACCTCCAAACCACCTGTTGAATTGCATAACTGACGGGACACGTACCCGTTTTAACGTGTCAGTCCTACATGTCAACCGTTAAGTAATGTAGCGGTAATAACGATAGCTAATGAAGTCCAAAACAACTAATAAACAGAAAAAAATTCAAACAGTTGTGTCAGAAACGTTTGATTATATTTTGACATAAAACCGCCTTATTAATTAAAAAAAAAAACCACAAATTCAAACATCTAATTAACAGTCAATTTATAAATAAAATTGGAACCTAAAAATTAAAAGAATCAAATTCATCTAAAACCAACTTTGTCCGAGGGAGTTGAAACCTTAGTTTTTTAATAATTTCAAAATTTATAAACAGTGTCGGTGAAAATGCCAAAACAAGGAAAATTCCAAATTGAGACCTCGAACTTGACTTCACTGCCTTAGTTAACACTTAGGGGTCTCAAATGAAAAGATTCCAGGGTTATACTTGTATATATGAGTGAAATAAACCTACAAATGTATTTGATAAAGGAAGATAACTCCCATAACATTTTGCCGAATTTCTCTGTCTTATATGTTCTGCCATTAATTTGTATTGTAGTCCTGTCCTATAATGTTGTCATTTTGATGTTATATTTAACATTGCCATAAAGGCGGAAGATTTGGCTATCCACAACACCAGGTTCAACCCACCATCTTTTTCTGAAAATGTCCTGTACAAAGTCAGGAAATTTGCCATTGTTATATTATAGTTCATTTCTGTGTGTGTTACATTTTAGTGTTGTGTTTCTGTTGTGTCGCAGTTCTCCTCTTATATTTGAATGTGTTTCCCTCAGTTTTAGTTTGTAACCCTGGTTTGTTTTTATTTTTCTAAATTGATTCATTTATTTCGAACAGCAGTATACTACTGTTGCCGTTATTTAAAAACTTTGAACACACTTTTTCGGAAAAGTTCATAAGATATATATAACATTGTATAAATATCATGTATATAGCTTTTTTCACCTTGGTGTTGTCAGTTTTTTTTTGATAAACGAGTTTGACTTTGACTTTTCCTTTGATATTTTTATTTTTGACCTTTGAACGATTCGTTAAATTATATGTAATATATTGTAACGAAAACATTAAACCATATGAAATCCCTTTTTTTAGCCGATATATGACAAGCTGCTTATAGTTCTAACAGATATGTATGACAAACAAGACAATTGGTCGTTTCAGAATCTAAAGGACTATGGGTAATTTCATTGTTCGTACCCAAAAATGAAAATAGCGTCACGATATTGGTTGAATTTCCATTGTCTTCGACGTTTTCAACCAATCACCACATTGTGGTGTACACTTTTGAAATTATTACCCAGTGTGCATTAGATTCTGAAACGGAAAAGTGGTTAGATAATATCGATTGATTCATGGACATTAAACTCATGTAGCGACAAAACAACGTTGGTTACACCGTATTTTCTTTATAAGTTCGATAAGCATATTATACACCCTTTCTTCTAATGTCTTATTACAACAATATATAGATATAAGGATATGTGGTATAATTAATCTTAATGATTCAGATATATAACTAGAAACGAATTCCTCCTTCCACTTAAATCTTTTCTGCCTTTTTTTAATGATATTGTTGAAAATCCCGTGTCAATAAATAAGATTATCATTACCAAATTGAAAAAAATTACATGCGAAGTTTGACAATAACGCTATATCAGTGATTCTTGATTGCACAACATATGGAGAGAAAAAAAGGAAAACAAGAAAACCATTCTGGTGAAATGCAATGTTAACAACTATAATTTCAAAAGGAAACAAACTCTTGAAAAAAATGTCACACTTGCGACTTGTCTAGTATTTCAAAGGCACTAACAACACGTCAGAAGAATTAACGAGGCAGTTGTAGTAATAACAACTACGGTACCAGTTTTACAACACTAGATGCAAATTAAGTCAATTATAACTAATGCAAGAGGGTAAAATGTCGGTAAATGAAGAGTTTGTAAATGTATTACGACAACAAATCTATTTTACAACCCACAAATGAATCAGAGATTTATATTAGGGTAACATATTTCTCAATTATAAATATTTTCTACATTTTGTATCAGCAATCTTTAAGCTTACTAAACATCTTATTTTTTGCCTAATATTGACCATCGTACGTTGACAAATGACTGTAAGTGTTTTAATCATTTGATATTTGTTCGTTGTCTCATTTGCAATAACACTATATCTACAGTATAGTACGAGTCATGTTATGTCTACTCTTTAAAACTCTTAAATTTAAAGATAAGATTCAATCAAGACATAGCAATGCAAATTCTAAACTAGTTTTAATCTTTTCCCCGTGATCTTTTTACAATTTCGGAATACCTAGGAATACCCCCGGTTTTTAAAGGTCGTTGATCAGTCCCAATTTCCTTTGCTTTTCTGTATGTACTGTTGTTTGTTTGTTGGTAGTTTGTGTTTGTTTGATTTATGAGTTAGAATATCTCTTTTGTATCCTGTGCTTCTCACGTTTATTATCAATATCAAAAATAACCAAAAACAAATGCAGTTTTTTTATATTTATATTTGTTAAGTGACATAATTGTTAAGTAACTATACTCTTGTACAGTGATGCTGTTTAACACATATTGCTTAATTGCAGCTTCGTTGGTAGAATTTATCCTAATATCTGATACAGCTATTACACATGAGTCCATCGTCAATGATTGGTCCAGGGCTACAGGGCTTGTCATGATACCAATCTTCAATTGGACAAAATGCTGGTCTGTTACACCCTAAGGCTAAAATAGATTCCTATTATATGAATTTATAAACTTATATATAAACAGCAGTAAATGAATAAGATGGAACTATTTAAATGTTTAAAGTGTTAAAGGGGCACGAGCTTCGAGATGTATACAAATCTAAAGTATGACTTGTTTTGGTTCAATCAATAATAAAATTAAATAAAGTTAAATTTAGCTAAATAATATTGATAATGAATTATTTACTTGCAAGTGAATAAGTCGACCTCATTAAATCCGTATTCATGTGAATTTAACCCCTTAACTAGAGATGGACAGTGCACGCTTTGTACGTGTACTGTTTATTTAAAAGAAAAGAATGTCAACATTGAAATTAAAACAAAGGTAAATAATTTGATGACTGATTCGATCCACTTAAAATCTTTTTTCCTCATGAAAAAACGACGAGAAACATATATTTTTAATCTATAAAATAAAATTAAACAGACCTATAAAAATCTTACTGCACGTGTTGGCTTAAACTATTTATATCATTAAAATATTTATAATCATTAGTATATCTATGTTTCTTATATGGTCATCTGAGGTCAGTTCGATTTTTAATTAGATGGAGTCTAGGCTAAAATACACACGAAACAAGGTTACATATTATTGACCCTATGCTCTGTAAACTGATTATTTCACACTTTTGAAAGTTTGGATGAATGTTTTACATTGTTATAAATAAAATATGAAAATTTGAGTCAAATCGGTGACCATGAAATTGAGAGTGCCCCTTTAATTAAAACAAGACTTGTGATCAAATGTGGCAAATCTGTTTCTTAGACAAGTAAATGTCATAGTTTGGTATATTAAAGATATACCAACTGTTTGCATAGAAATACCAAAAAACTAGCAGAACGTTTAAGATAGGCAATCATGTATGAAGTGTTAACACTTAATCTGATAAAAGAAATAAACAACAAGAACAGACTGATAGATCACATAATATAAATGTAAAACGTAAAATAAATCATTGATCTAGATGTAGGTTTAGATATTTTTAACTACATAACAAAACGTATGATTTACTATGGTCGTAAAATGTACAATTGACGACTGGTTTTTGGATGATTTACTAAATAAGTTTCAAAAGATGATTAATTGTTTCACAAAGGTTTCGGATTGTTTGTCAAAGTGTCAGATTGTTTCAAAGTGTGTCGGATTGTTTCACAAAGTGTCGGATTGTTTCACAAAGTGTCAGATTGTTTCACAAAAATGTCTGATTATTTCACAAAGGTTTCGGATTGTGTCACAATGTGTCGGATTGTTTCATAACGTGTGGGATTGTTTCACAAGTGTGTTGGATTGTTTAAAAAAAGTGTCTGATTATTTAACAAAGGTTTCGAATTGTTTCACAATGTGTCGGATTTTTTCACAAGTAAATCGGATTGTTTTATAAAGGTGTCGAATTGATTCATAAAGGTTTCGAATTGTTTGACAAAGTGTCAGATTGTTTCAAAGTGTGTCGGATTGTTTGACAAAGTATCGGATTGATTCTAAAAGATGTCTGATTATTTCACAGAGGTTTTGGATTGTTTCACAAGTGTGTCGTATTGTTTTATAAAGGTGTCGAATCGTTTTCATAAAGGTGTCGGAGTGTTTCACAAACTGTTGCATTGTTTCACAAGTGAGTCTGATTACCACATAACGGTATCTGATTGTTTCACTAAGGTGTCGGATTCGTTCACAAAGGTGTCTGGTTGTTTCACAAAGGTGTCAGATTGTTTATAAAGGTGTCGTATTGTTCACAAAGGTGTTGGATTGTTTCAGAATGTGTCGGATTTTTTAAAAAAAAGGTATCAGATTGTTTCACAAAGGTGTCGGATTATTTTTCAAATGTGTCGGATTGTTTCACAAATGTGTCGGATTTTTTTACAAAGGTGTAAGATTATTTTACTAAAATGTCGGATTATTTCACAAAAAAGTCAAATTGTTTTACAAAGGTGTAAGATTATTTGAAATAAGTGTCGGATTGTTTCACAAATGTTTCGGATTGTCTCATAAAGGTGTCAAACTATTTCAAAACATTGTTGCTTCAAAAATGCTGAAATCGTAGTAGTTGATTTAAACAAGTTGAAAACGTAGGAAGGAGTGGCTTAAAACATACTGGAAACGTAGGCGTGGCACAATATATCTGAAACAAACGTTGAGGCGCATCAAATCAATACCTCTCTATTTACTTAAGACAGAAAACCCTACATATTTTTAAGTATACACTACTTACGTGCTGAGATCGCTATAAACAGAAAACATAGATTATGATATAAGTAATGTATATCACGAATGCTCCATGAAATGTGTTACCAATGTTATTTCAACTGATCGGGCGGAGATTACGTTTCAATTTGTACAAGGACAGTCTATTTGAAGATGTTTGTTATAAGGATGATGGCCGTTGTTGTTATTGTTGATTTCTAATGACCTATAAGTGTCACCAAACCGATATACATTTGAACTGAGTGTATAATATGGGATAAATAACTGGACCATCCATTCATAGGTTTATCCCGAAACTCCTGCCTATATATGGACTGGTATGAGATAAGCGAATTGGTTAAACCCCGCCAAGTCAAGTGAAATAAATCAAGTAATAGATGCCTGTATTTTATGTGTAATATCCGTTGGTTTTATTGTTTTAAAACACATTGTTGTTAATTTCAATGGAATTTTATGCGAAGATCATGCAAGTGAGAGCTTTAGATAGCTATAGAACTCGATATAATAATTTTACAAGAGAAAGTGACTGTTACAAGTTTGGACTATGACAGTTCTTAAGCATCCGATTGATGTTTTTGATCTTTTGTCATTTGATTATGGACTTTCTGTTTTGAACTTTCCACGGATGTTCGGTATTTTGTTATTTTACTTCTTTATAATAAACTAACAACGCAAACAGAATTATCCAATGTATAATGATATTAACTTAACACGTACTGACCTTTTCGATTTCAAGGATTTTTATAAATGTTTAAATGTATTCTTAAAATAACAGAGAAAGAGATCAGCTATGTGTATTCGATTTAGACTACATTGTAGGTTGATTATAACTTCTGTTATAAAAACAGTAGATTATAGAATCAAACATTTATCTTCAATAGTGTTGGACATAGCTGTATTAATACCGTTAAAAAAACTATCAAATAGTATTTTCCTTCACTTTTAGTAAGTTTTGATAATCTGTGGAAATTGGAAGAATGTAAAAACTCTTTGCCAGATCCACAAATAGGAAGTGATCATATACAAGGCAGATTTCTAGAATTAGACATGGTTAATTGTCTTGATCTTCATATTATCTTAATGTTTAGATAAATGATATTTTTTTATATAACAATGCGAACAACTTACTTTGTCTGGCACGCTCGTCTGAAAAAGAAAGACAATTTTTTTTTTACATTTTTATTTTTTTGGACAGACAGGATAATTGATCATTATTATAAAGAAACGATGAATTCATTTTTCTTGTTTTTAAAATAGACCTCTGCTAAAATATAAAGTCATAAAGTTTGTATAGATAAACATTCTTTTCGAACATATTTTAATATAAGTTTCAGAACTTTTATACATCAACAATCATTGAATGTATTTCAGTAGAATTATCTCGTTAAACTATTTTTTCTATATAGTGTTATTGTGTATAAAAAAGAAAATTTAATATGATTGCCAATGAGACTCATCTCCACACTAGATCAAATAACACAGGAATTAAAAATTATAGGTCATCGTACGGTCTTCAAAAATGAGCAAAGCCCATTAAACATAGTCAGTAACAAAAAGCTATAAAATGACAATCTAAAACAATTCAAACGAGAAAACTAACGTCCTTATTTGTGTACAAAAAAATTAACGAAAAAACGGATATGTAGCCTTTTCTTTTTCATTTTTGGCCATAGCGATCTGAGTGAGTTTTGATATCATTTTGATATCTTCCACCTCCCCTTTTTACAGAAGGTATTCCTAGGCTACATGGGAACACCCTAAGTGTTTGGTATGTAACGCGTACCTTGGTCTTTAATATAATATGTTAGTTAACGTGAATAATTTGTATTTTTGTCGTCTATGTCTTTTAAATAGCGGTGTCAGTTGTATTTTTCAAATAAAAATCCTCCGCCTCTTTTCTCTTTACGGAAACATTAAGAATTTGCATATATAATTTATTGGCGGGACCATAATTTGTTACAACATTTTATTTTTGACAATATCATATATCATAGCATTATCATACGCAGGAAAATTTCACAAACCACGATGATTCAAAATTGTAAAACGCACTACTTTGTTCAAGATATTGGGGAATAGTTCTTACAAATTCAATTTATTTAGCAATCAATATTTGCTTATAAGAGAATTCCGTGAACTATAATGCGAACAGTATAAGTTCGATTTCTTTTCTGTAATGCAAAAAAGAACAAATAAAGGTAATACTCACAATTTTGACCTTTTGCTATGTAACAAAAAAACAATAAAACTATGGTTAATTCAAAATTCTACAATTGAAATCGACAAGTAGTAAATTGAGATCGATAACTATGTCTGTAGACTTATGTCGGTTAAAAGCTCATTAGAAATTATGTTTGTCTATGTTTATATATCATGCCGACTCTAAATAAAGCTTATTTATTATTATTTATTTATTTATAATCAAAGTATTGCAAACTGTATTTCGAATGAGAAATAAAAAGCAAATTATACAAAATGCGCAATAAACTTCGAAAAAAATGATTATCAACTACAATACAGCGTTAACGAACAATGCAGAAATTATTTTCTTTTCATATTCACAATGTTCAAATTCAATTATTTTCTAAATTGTCTATGCAAACTTTTTTTTCTAAATAAAAACCTTGTTTTCATTGAAAATCGCTACAACTAGTATTAAGTGTGTGTGGTGTTCAATAAAAATTGCAACCTGTATACCTCTTGGATTATTTTCACCAAATCATCGAGACTCCAATCAAGACATGCACAGTCTTGAATCTGTATTATATAGCTAGCATACTTGGACTACATATGAAAACCAAAAAATGCGTACAGATATAAAGTAATTGAACAAGTTGTACTTACCGACTAAAACTAGTGGTATATATCTTCCTGAACAAACTTCACATATGGATGGCTCTTTAAAATAGTTTTCTGAAAGCAATAAGAAAAAAAGTCTGAAAATGTTCTTTTGTTTATATCTATTGGTATTGATCTTTTCAAACATTTTAAAAAATTAAATACAAGCAAACGCATAATTGTGTGGGAAATGTTTACGTTCAGTTTTGATTCTAACTTTTTCTTACCATTGACATTAACATGGTCTCGAGTTCATGAGATATTTGCATAATCTTGCAATTGTGATAATGGAATAACTGTATAATTTAGTAATCAGTCAAAAAATTATAGCAACCGAAATTCACAAAAGATAGACTTAAAACTATACACCAAGAAAATCACTCATAACTGAATGTAAATTTGAAAACTTTTTTTAGGATTCATGGCACTGACATGATCAATCAGATCAGATTTACAACTTTCTTGATAAATAGTGCAGCCATTAAGAACCGTGCAGCTCAAATATTTAGTCTTGCCTCGTGTGGTAAAAATTGTCATCAATTCTTATATTGCGTGTTTTATTTTTTAACCTACGTCTTTTGTATAGTTATTATTGTTTCCTTAGTTGATAGATATATTAATTATTCGTTTTATATCTAAGTTTTCCAAAGAAGTCATTTCAACTAGAATTCTACAGTGATCCCAAGTCCTTACGCCTCCTTTCCAACCCAGAACTACCCAAATATTTCACGTATTGACAATGATACAGTAGAACACATTTTGAATTAGTGGTTCTATACATAATAGACATTTGAGGTTAAATAGGCTACATTACAAGATTTTTTCGGCCATTTTCCAAAATTTTCGTAAATGTACCAAGTCAGGAACATGGCAGTGAAGTTGTACTACATAAGAATATGCCTGTTCCAATTTAGGAATAAAACAGTTGGTAATCACCGTTTGATGTTGATGAGCTTTTGATTTTGCCATTTAATTAAGGACGTACCTTTTTGAAATTTTTATGAAGTCCATTATCTTTGTAATTTTGCTTTTACTTGCTTATTTATTAAACACAATGTATTATCATTTTGTTCGTCCTTTTTTTAATTTGACTTAAAGTTTGGTATTTTGGTTAAACTTTTTTTTATCGATGTCCAAATATTGAAAACTGACTCAATCAAACGGATCTTAAAATTACTCACTAGCTGGTGTAATATAGACAAAGGATACTCCGGCTTTACTGTTATAAGCGGTATATTTTATGCACCTGTATGTATTTCCGATTCTGTGAAAAAAGAAAGACAAGCAATAAGCAATCGATACATTTAGCTAACACATTGTTGTGATTTGAGGCAAATCAATAAATTCATAACTCGGATTCTCAAATTCAATATAATTATGATAATTATCAGTTTGGCATGTTTGGGTGGACTAGAAGTTGACAAATGAAACCATCCAGTATTAAGTATAAAATTTCACATGTAAAGTATGTTCATAATTGATTTGTTTGTCAATTGTTGAATCCTCAAAGAGTTTCGTCGTATAATTTATCGTACCATAAGATATCAATCAGGTCAAGTTGTTAAACACAAATTAAAACAGTTATTTCATACCAAAGATAAAAAAATAGTTACAAAAATTTAGTTTATACCTTTTTGAATCAGAAGTATACTGATTCTTATTTTAACCAGCTGGAAAACGGTCAAATCGTCCTATAAAAATTGGCTTAAAACCAATATGAGTTCTATAACTTCACATTTATGCTGGCAATGTCTTCTTATGATTGGCAGATTATGTATAAGATATAGTTCTTCATTTAACCTAATTTTCTTCTGATATGGGACTCGACTAGACCGTTAGTTTTCCTGTTTAAATTGTCAATAGTCATTTTTTAGGGGTCTTTGTGTCTCTTATCTCAGAAACAATTAACATGGTATTCAAACGATGTTAACTTAGCAGACTTTAGAAATTATCATGAAATAAGAGAAAGCTGACGCTTTGAAGGAATCATTTAAGACAACACATGAACATATAGGTACTATCATATCAGAAATACAACCGTTATAACAACCAGGCTTACATTGAGTAAACATATTACTTTATCTGTTTGAAGTCACAAACAGACGTGTGAAAAAGTTGTAAAAAGAAATCTAAAACTAGAACTCATAATCGGGTTGGCTAAAATTAAATATCGTACCTTGATACAAGAAATGATCCACGTCTGGCGTAACACACTCTTTCCTCAAGACCATTTACTGATAGAACTGTTAAAACTGTCGGATTTGCACAAGACCAGATAAAAGCACTATTGTCGTTTACCCACGTTCCAACATCGTAGCGGTAACATGGGAACTTACAATGTGCACTGGCTAAAAAATAAAAATAGATCAGAAAATGGTATTCTAAGAGTTTGCAAACAATATCGTATAATGAAAATATATAAATGAATCATTGTATAATATTCATTGTTTGCAAGGTGTTGGTCAATATGTCTCAGACACTGATTGTACTTATTATATCACAGCTCGAAGCACCTGAGACCACTCCCAGCGTTCTTGTTGCTTAGTCTTGAGTTTTCCATGTTGTGTCTTTTGTACTATTGTGTGTCTGTTTGTCATTTTCTCAAATCGAACATTTATCATCTAAGTTGTGACGTTACGACTGGGCCAGCTATTACAAAGCAACAAAACAGTTACTAGAATTGCAATCGTAAAACTGATATTTATTATTTGGAATGTAGTTCAGGTGTTAGGTAAATATAAGTATAATTAATCCCGCTTGAATTTTTAAAACCGTTTTGGACAAAGGGATCAATTACGAGGGTCAAAATAGATATAACAAGAGTGTCAAAAACAACTCCCCTTCCTAGTCATGTTTTTGTAAAAAATAAACAAAAGCATTTTGTGAAAAGGATGGAAACCTAAAGCATTCAGAACGAATGTACCAACAAGTCAAACAATGACGACTATGTATGTCACTTGTCTCTTGTTATCAAGGATTTCACTCCCAGTTTTAGTGGAGTTTGTGATGTTTCTTATTTATTATTTATAACTATTGATGTAAATGTCATTTGGTTTTCTGAGTCTGTTTACTACATGGTTTTGATTGTTGTTGTCTTATATACAATTGCACATTTCAGTTTATCTAAATCATCTTGAAAATAATTTAAAACTCATAACAAACCTGCCAAGAAACATGCAGACAGAAGCAGGATACTTGCTAACATCTTCAGCATGATTCCTTTAAGTCTGAAAAAAAAATAACACAGTTAATAAGGATCAAACAATCCATTATTATTGAGATATTTTTTCAAAACTACTATTTATTATATGAAGAAGAACAAGATAGAAAACCAAACATATAAAACAACGAAAAAAGGAGGTGATTTGAGTATCTCGATAAAGGCAAGCATATCGAGGTTATGTGACAAAAGTCGATTCACTTAAAAAAAAAAAAAACAAAAAAAAAAACATTGATAAACTAAATCTAATGATTGTGACATCACGTAATATCAGAAGTATGTTAACTGTCCGTTATCTATTTTTCTAACCTTATTCGAGTTTCTTTCAATTTGAGGTTATACAAATCAATAATCCAAGACATGTTCACTAAATTCAGCCGTGTATGAATATTTCTTTATATTTATTGCACATTATTAACATATTATTGCTGATCACAAGCTTATTTACCTGCGAGTTCTTTGCCGAAGTTCGAAGGATCATGGTATTGATAAACAACAAAAACAAAGCACTTGAGAAGAACACCAGATGAGTGAATTAAAAAAGCAATGACATGTATTTCTATATTTTCCATGCGTTCCCATTGTCAATTAAACTTTTTTTTTGTAAAATGTCAAATGTTCTTTTGTATTAAATTTCCTTTTTTAAAAATCTGTTATCTCTAAATCTACTTTCATTAAAACGTGATAGTCCCTCGCACTTAAGATGTGTGGGGCCAAAGTTATAACGAGAGATCTTGTAGTTAATTAGGCCACTGCAAACTTGGAAATATTGGGAAGTCAATACTTGATATTGATACAATTATAAAGATTTGGTAAGATAGAGGAAACTATGGTTGGTCGAACCTGGTTTAAAGGCTAGCCAATCCTCCCGGCTGTGTATATTTACAAATATCGCTAAATTTACAACACTACGTGACAAATAACATCACAAACACATACAAGAGCACTTATCACACAGAAACGCATATATTATAATAATATATTCAACGAAACAATATGAAAACCACAGAACAACAACGAACATATTCAACTAAAGGAAGACACCACAGGTGAAAAACTGCCTTACTCTATCAGAAAAATTTAAAATAGCTTCATCGGACACGTCATTAGATTTAAATGATTATTTATCGATGTCATGTCCAACCTCTGAAATGGTCATGGTTTATCTCGTTATCGTCGTCATGCCTTTAGCCAGTATTTCGGTTGCAGTTATGCGAGACACAAATTTCTGAAACCAAAAACCTAAGCAACGCCAATATTGGTTTGAAAATGACGTCATTATTCACTCACTAATTGATATATAACATTAAGAATGGAAATCGGGAATGTGTCAATGACCTAATAACCCGACCATAGAGCAGACAACAGCAGAAGGTCACCAACAGGTTATCAATGCAGCGAAAAAATTTCCGCACCCGGAGGCGTCATTTAGGTGGCCCCTAAACACATATATATACAAGTTCAGTGATAATCAACACAACGACCAACGTGCTGATAAGCCACGACGGCAACCAGCGGGTCTTCAACTCAGCGGGAAAACTCCGCACGTACAGCTTACTAACATAATATACATGTATCAGTTGTACGTCTTGAAATTGAGCATTAACACACAGAAAAATCAACTGAATAGTTATTGAAATGTCGAAAAAGATTTATTAGAATTATAATATTTATCAATTTACTATATATTAACACAAACATTGGTCAATATTTTTATTGTATTACACCCTGAAATTGTGACAGTATTTATGTGCTACTTACATGTACGTCTGTGCAATCCAGATTCATACAGTAGACTATGTTGTATTCGACGTGTATATTTATCAAAGTTTTATGTCAGAGATCATATACATCATAAACTTATACATTTCATCTTATTTTAGTTATGAAATGCATATCTATTCATCTATTTTAAAACTAGACTAGACAACTTTTTTTCTAAATGTATCTTCATTGTCACATATTGTTTTTCTGGTCAATTGAAAACCATTGTTATGAACAGTACTAGTGGCAAAAATGCAACTTTTAAATGGGTTTGTGTAAAATGCTCGGGATTCAAAACTCTGAATAACATTATATTAAGATAAACACAGAAAGTGAAAAGTGGAAATTGCCGTCGGAATTTGAATAAATGGAAATATATCCCATTGTTAAAAATTAATGAAGGAAACGATATTTTAGCAGAATATGTTGGCTACTTAAGACTTAGAAATATAAACGTCAAATGCTATGGAATCAATTACTTCTCCCTTGTATAGTAAGTGACACTATCTTAAACGTAAACTTAATACTTTGAGGACTTTGTGTCGTCTAGGTGACATCTAATTTAGACCTTAAAAATAATCCATAAATGACATTTAACTTAACATCCAAGTTAACAGAAGTCGACAAGTTATTTAAAATTGCCCAAACTTCAGTGCCTCAGTGCAAATTGTTACAAAATAATAATTTCTTCTCTTTTTTTTTACTAAAAAAAGTCACAAAAAACCTTAAATTTTTAGCAGGAACATTATGCTATACCGAAACAAAGGAATAAAAATAATCACGAAAATACTGAACTCCAAGGAAAATTTAAGACGGAAAATTCCTAATCATATTGCAAAATCAAATGATAAAACAGATCAAACGAATGGACAACAACTGTCATATTCCTGACTTGGTACAGGCATTTTCAAATGTAGAAATTTATGGATTGAACCTGGTTTTGTAGCGCTAAATCTTTACTTGTATGATAGTCGCATCACATTTAATTATATATACAACGATGCGTGAACAATAGTTATCAAAGGTACCAGGATTATAATTTTGTACGCCGGACGCGCGTTTCGTCTGCATAAGACTCACCAGTGACGCTCATATCAAAATATTTATAAAGCCAAACAAGAACAAAGTTGAAGAGCATTGAGGATTCAATGTTCCAAAAACTTGTGCCAAATAAGGCTAAGGTAATCTATGCCTGGGATAAGACAATCCTGAGTTTTTCGTAAAATTCAAAGTTTTGTAAAACAGACATATCAGGCCAAAAAGGTCAAAATATAATTAAAATATGGGTACAGCATTTATCAATGTCACTATATTTAAACAAACAATATCTAAACAAAAAATATTACGAAAAAAATACATCAAATTTAAAAACCACATTCATTGCTTCGCGTGTTTGACGTCATAAAATGTAAACTTCACATATTGAGAAATATGAAATATTTTTGCCGTTCAATGTTTCTTTATAAAAATCATAATCACACAGGGAATGGTGGTTAAACCAACTTTAGAAACAGACCGAGATTTAAAACTATCCAGAATTTCTAAGAATCCAAATATGGTTAATACCCCTACGATAGTAAAATTATTTTTTCGTTCAAGTTTATAATATAACAATAACATAATGACATATACGATAACACAAAGAAATGAACTATGATTGTTGGGAACCCATTCAACCAAAAGATGGTTGATAATTTAAAATTGTTTTGAAGAAAAGGTTAGTAGTAACCGCGGGAATAAATTACCTAAGATGCTTTTAACATCATAATTCATTTTGCCTGTTTGACTCGAGTGCCAACGATATGAATAGGTCTTTATTAGACGAAACGCTAGTACAGAAATTAAAAACGACCATCTATATCGACTGTTTGTTCGCAGTCGATAAATACGCAATACATGCCAATGTCTTTGGAGAAATATGTAATGTCATATTATATATGACAGTTTAAAAGGTTGCATAAGCAACTTTTGTCTTTCTTCCACACTTTAAAAAAAATACTATACATTATTACGTACAAACAAATTCGGTGTTGGGAAAGGCTTCGTGTTGAATGCCGTATCTTTCCATATACTAGTTTACTTTTATTTATTGTTACTTGGAATGAGAGTTGTCTCATTGGCACTCATACCACTTCTTCCTATATATATGTCCACATTCTTATTCAGTTATTAGAGACAAATCCTTCTATTCAGATCTACCAATAATATCTTCTTTATAATTTATTTTTACTTTAGGCTAGGTAAAAGGTTGAAAATAAGCAAATACAAAAATGGTTGATAATTTAAAATTGTTTTGAAGAAAAGGTTAGTAGTAACCTCGGGAATATATTACCTAAGATAAATTGTATTTTTTCTCTATGCTTTTTACATCATATCCCATTTTGTCTGTTTCACTCTTTTGATTTGAGCGTCAGAGATATTCGTAGGTCTGTATTAGACGAAACGCTAGTCTGGTGTACAGAAATTAAAAAAAACGACCATCTATATCGACTTTTCGTTCGCAGTTGATAATTACGTCATACATGACAATGTTGTTGGAGAAATATTTGATGTCATATTACTTCTGAAAGTTTTTTTAAAAGTAGTCTAAGCAACTTTTGTCCTTTTTCAAAACATAAAAGAAAGACTGTACATTGTTATATACAAACAAATTCGGTGTTGAACAGGGCTTAGTGTTGCAGGCCGTACCTTGACCTACACAAGTTTACTTTTATTTAATGTTACTTGAATGGAGAGTTGTCTCATTAACACTCATACCACTTCTTCCTATATCTATGTCCACATTCTTATTCAGTTAATACGTTGTTTGTTTTTTTTAGCAAATGCCTTCTATTGTTTAAATGATCACACTGGTCATTATTCGCTTTGACATTTTTTTTGGGCCACTGACATCAATGAAGAGATGTTTATTGTTCTGGCAAGTTTTTTTCATCTTTTTTTTTGCACTCATTTTCAAGCAAAAATGCATTTTTGTGTATCCAGCATGGTCACTTGAGTATGATACTTATATTCAGATCTAATATATGTGAGAATGATCACTTTGACACCAAGTCCTCTTCCATTCGATTTAGTGTAAAGGTTATGCATCCTCCATGGTTATGCATTTTATTCGCTAAAATGAGCATAGATTACTCAGGATTTAAATAAAGGCAACATTAGTATACCGCTGTTCAAAACTCAAAAATCCATGGACAAAAAACAAAATCGGGCTAACAAACTTAAACCGAGGGAAACGCATTAAATATAAGAGGAGAACAACGACATAACACTACAATGTAACTCACACAGAAACGGACCGAGCATCAGACAAAATCCCAAGAGAATAACAAATATAACATCAAAACCAAATACATGAATCTGGGATAGACAAGTACCGTGACACGTCTTATCGCAATGTGAATTTACTCTGAAAAATAAGAGAAAAACACACGACGCAACGTTAAAATGTAATACTTACAGAAACGAACTATAATATAACAATGGCCATATTCCTGACTTGGTACAGGTCATTTTTAAAGGACAAATGGTGGGTTGAACCTGGTTTTGTGGCATGCCAAACCTCGCACTTGTATGGCCATGTGAAATATAATATCAAAATGACAACACAACACCACAGGACTACAATATAAATCAATTGGAGAACTCAATTGACAAAGAATCACACCAACAACAGCTAACAAAAGGCAACAAGTTGAAAGTTTTAATACGCCAGAAGTGCATGTTGTCCACACTAGACCTTCTAGTGACGCAAAGATAAATAAGTTTGAATGCCGAAACAAGTTATCTAAGTTATCTAAAGAAAAAGATTTACTGAGATAACATTTTGAAATAAAATATGAGAAGATAGGTATCATAAATATAAATAAAAAAAGAGTGCCATATGTCTTTTTTCTAGATACATCAAATTAATGTTTTTGAATTGATCGTTATCATGCAACCTATCTGTCTTGTCTGTCATATAAATCTGTTAGAAACATAAGCATCTGGAGACCTTTCGGTTAAAAATAGGACGTGCAGGCAGTTTTATTGTCTCTTCTTAAAATATTACGTACTATTTACCATATCAATTGATCAATTGATCGTTGATCAATCATAAACGAATTATGTCTAAGGACATTCAAACTCATAGATCGAAATGATCAGCAAATTGAAACACGAAAAAAGAAAAGAAAACCACAGCATACAAAACACTCCATAAACAAGAATGTGTTCCTAGTACACGGATGACCGATCCGTACCATCATTGTCTATGTTCAGTGGACCGTAAAAATGAGGTAAAAACTCTTCTTTGGCATTACAATTAGAAAGAATATATCATAGGGACCAAGGTGTACTAAGTTTCAAGCTGATTGGACTGCAACTTAATCAATAACTACCTCGACCAAAAACTTAAACCTGGAGCCGAACAGACGGACAGATGAACTAACGAACAAACGGACGGACAAACGCACGAACGGACGAACGAACAGACGAACGGACGAACAGACCAGAAACTATTATGCTCATAAATGGGACATAAACACTAAAGACATAGACCATTGTAGAAAGAACAAATAATGAAATTAACTATTATTTCATTTCTAGGGAATAAATCAAGGAATGTTAATGTCCGTAAAATTCTGTATTACGTTAAATGAAAGGTCAGTTGTATTTATAAATATGGGACAGCACATATACAAATGTGATAGACCTAATCGTGGTAGTATACTGTAAAAGAGTCAATAACGTACAAATAAAACATAGAAAATATCAGGAGATGATGTATGACTGCGAATGAAACAAATATCCTCAGTTCAGATAAACTAAGCAATTATAGGTAAACGAACAATAAGAATAATGCATATCATATGGTAGGCTATTAAAAAAACAGACAAGTAAAGTATATAACGATTTATTTGGGAAAATAACCTAATTCCTAATAAAATAATCAACGAAAGACAAACATGACAGATATGAACAAACTTCAAACTTTGAACAGCAGCCCTGACTTTGGACAGGCACATTAAGATTATGATTATTTATCATGTTTGTAAGCGCTTATGTTATTTTTCCTTTTCTCAAAAGCATAAGTATAAGAAGTATAAATGTTGATAAGTAAAAGAAACCGAAACTCAAGCATTGAATTTGGATCATTATTACTGGAGTATGTAGTGTAAATGAAGAATTTAAAAAAAAACAACGTTATGTATATTGGAAAGTGGTTTTAAATCTGTCTTTTTAAAATGTGACGAGACCATTCAGTCCATTCGTTTGATAGTTCTGAACGCAGCATATAAAAATGTCAGGCAAAGTGCTAATGCCTTTTGTGTGCGACTGTTTTACAAGTTTGATGTTTGTTTAGCTAGTTATAAGATCAGATTTAATAACCATTATCAAAACAAGGAAAAACATGTACCAAGTCGGGAATATAACAGTTGGACATTCGTTTGAAGTGTTTGAGCTTCCGATTTTGCCATTTGATAAACGAGTTTCCGTTTTGGAATTGTCCTTTCAAATTTTGTTATTGTACGTTTTTCATGTAAACACGTTTGAAATAAACGTTAGATCTATGCTTATATCACAGATACAGCTAATCAAAAAAGGTTGCATTATATGGAGTTGGATCTGACTTTTAGGAGAACTTGCGATCAACCTGTTTCACAATTTAATCTTGTGAAAACTCTGTCTTGAATTAAGTGTACAGTAGATAACCGCAATTAAAATCACGATAATCAATTATGATTAGACCAGTTGAGGGAATCGTATGAACCAAATATTATCAGGCTGGGTTTAACGACAAGATTGGCGTAACCTGTTATGAATGATTCACCTGTCATGCAAAGTCACACTTTGAACATGCAAAAACAATATAACAATCAGGAATAGTATGCCATGTTACAACTGTTTTGGTATCTCAAGAACTAAGTTCGCTGAAGCAATTTGATAGAGACATGAGATGCAAACGCACAGTGTGGTAAATCAATTGGAAATGGTGATGATGACATGTTAGTTGAACCAGAGAGTATATTAAAAAAATATTATAAAAAAGGAGCAATATTAGAGTCAATGACGGATTTCAAATCATAGCACAATATTCGTTTCGTTTTTTTATACTTAAATTCCCAACAAGTTATTGTATTTTATTGTGTTTTGTGTTCTGTTGTTTTTGTTTTTGTTTTTCCTTAATAAGGCATGGTATTGTTCGTTAATTTTCAACTCATGAGTCTATATTTCTCCTTGGCATATTACTTCTCTACTAAATATATCCGGAAATTTATCATATGAATTATAATGAAAGCTTTGATTGCGCAGTGGGTGATGCATGATACAGAACAAGCCAAACCGATTCTATATATTTTGCACGGCATCATAATGTTCACGTGAGATAGCATGTCTGTATATTTCTTGGAATATGCATGTTCGTAATTTACTAATATGCTGTTCATTTCTAACAAATCGGACTTTTTAAGCCATGGTGTTGACATTTAAATTTCGACTAAATGGCTTGAATGTCCTTTGGTATGTTTTGCTGTTTTATGATGATTATTCATTTTACGGAAAATGTAAATTTTAACTTGCTGTTTTCTTTGACATGTGACTTATTGACTGTAAAATATTAGTGGTAGGTAAGCTAAATGCAAGTAGAACATCGAGTGCATTTAATTATATTACCGCAGATTAGGTCAGAATAATGATGTCCATTTGAACCGCTTGATTTCGGTCAGTGCAATCTGACATTGTCGTCAATATTGTTCCAAAAAGGATCGCAAAAAGAATGAACACATTCTAGTCCAATTACCCATAACGTGTTGTTTATGTAAACAGATGTATGTGTTCCCATTACAATTGATTCAATCCAATATACTTGAAAACTTTCAGTGAAACTGAGTGACTGTATAAAATCATATCGAAAATGAAAACAAAGTTATTTAACTTTTAATACCAACTAATCAATCAACCAAAGAATAGTATAAAGAAACACCAAATTACAACAGATACCTTTTTACAACTAGAGGATGTGAGTATGAATACATAGTTGTTCGTACAGCTCTTCTATTTTCATCTACATATAAACGTCTGATAAATTTAATTATGTTATAATCATAAACTATGCGTTATGTGGCTAGCTTACAGTTTAAAGATGTACTATGACCTATATCCATTTGGTCTCTTTTGGATATAAATCTCATCGACAATTATACCTTCTTCTTCTTATTATATATAGTATTTCATGTATTTGAATTAAATCAAAACCAAAACTCAAGACACAAATTGTTTATTGAATGAAGTTGACTGTATTCATTTTTCGCAGATGAAACCTATGGAATAGGCGTCACAGGTATCACTTCGGAGATTATACCTACTACCAGCATTGAGTAACACACAGTCTTGTGGAAGCGCTAATGACCCGTTTGGTTCATTTGAATCAAAGTCAAAATACGCCATCTTTGTCATCTTTCCTTGCTTTATCCATCTCCAATCTCCACCAGAAATATATCTATTGACATTACGTCCACCAATGAAAAAACTAGAACCTTTTAAATAAAAATACTGAATCGTCAAACTAAAGGTCACAAGAGTATATATAAAACACTTCCCAAATTACTTAGGTCACAACCTTAGGGCTTTAGTTTGTGCTCTTAAAATACATATTCAATTCGACTTATCAGCTATTTATACTCGTGCTCCACTATTGAGTTAAATCTACAGACCGCAGGCAAATGTAACAGTTACGAGTCTGGTCCCATTAAAGCTTTATTTTAGTAACTCATACTATTCAAAGACTCGAAATGTACTGTTAAAATAAAAAACACAGAAAAAGTCTTTTTTATTTTACATGTCGGGGCCTTTTATGGCCAATTAAACGATTTGTGTTTGACTCATTGTTGGAAGGCAATGTGCTTGCATAGTATGGATTACATCAGCTTAATTTAAATTGTGTTAGATAGTTGTCTCTTGGCACGTATACTACCAAGTCTTCCTTGTATTATATTGGCAGATTACTGAAGAATACTCTGAGTTTTGAAATAAACATACATACATTTTAGTTGTTGAATATTACGTCTTTTTGTCACTGATGGATAGTTATGTCATTAGCATTTATACCACTTTTTTACATACATTGATTGAAGGCTATTGTCTATATTCCATTTAAAACTTTGTTGAATTTTCTAAGAAGTCATACAAACAAGTTTAGTTACTTAATCTGACTTTTTAAAGAAAGCCACTTTTGACTTTGTCAATTAAAATTTACAAACAATAAATGTATTTAAATGAACAAAGGGGAGTAACTAGAAGAAAACGTGCAAACTGAAATGCTATTTAATACTAGGAAAAAGATGTCGCATAACAACATGATTAATAAAAACAAAATGCATATCTATTTGTTTCAAACACAGCAATAAATGTTGATTGATAATGTACTGCTCACACAAAGTTTAGTGTTTGGATATATATATATCGTATATCAAGAATAGTATATACTGTGAAAATATTAATACTAGTGTATTACTCTGATATAAATTTCTAAACTTTTAGATGTTTTCGAAAAGAATTAAAATGGTGTTCCATAGTCATCAATATATTAAGCGAAAACAAATCCGGGTTTCAAACTAAAACTGGGATGAAAAATTACCAACAAACGGTCATATACCTGGTTATCTTATATTTGTGGTTTCACAATAAAATGTATATCATACTTCAGGTATAAACATATACTTACACAGTAACATTGTACTACACCTTTTTGTATTTTCGGTAATTGAATTCACTAGAAACTGTAACATTTACTTCCGATATAATAGATACTGATTTTGCAAGACATTTCAATATGTTCAAATCAAATTGAGGAAAAATATCAATAAGAAATTCTGAACGATACAATTGTACATTTAACGAAATTAAAATATTTTACCAGAATTCATTTTCTTCAATTCATATTTCATCAACAGTAATTCTTCTAGAGTCTCAAAATTGGCTAAGTACGTACCATGTCTTATGCATAGTGCCTAGAATATCAAATATTATTTCAAATACACATATACTTTAACATAGCAGATGTAGGATATTAACACTAAATAACAAAAAAGTATTTACGTTAATTAGTAATTAAGTCAAGTCAGCTCCGTTTTATCTTCAAACAAATTCAGTTGAAGATTTTTTGACGTATGCAATTTTGATGATTAATGGTATATTCCGCTTTTTTTCATATATTGTTTACACATAGAATAATCAATCTTTCATTGAATTGGTATTTTGATGTTGATAAGTAGAATATTCTAATACATCTATACTATTTTAAAACATGTTAAATGAGAAGACCTCACTTGTTGTGTCGCTTCTCTTCCTTTCACAATAAACTAGTCATCATGCCTCTATGACATGATGGCACAGTCGCATATTTGTCATCCTCGCTAATGATCATTCCGTTTGTGTAGTTTTCGGAAGGAAACGAAAGTAAAAGCGTCCGGTTTTGTTTCCGTCATCGGAAATACATTTAAGTAATGGATAGGACTGTTAAATTTACACATAGTTATCATAGGTATATACATTGGGATAGGAGACTTTTTTGCGTTTTCCCTATACTTTGAAGTGATCTAAATAAATTGTGTTTGCTATTTAGTATCAATCCCAAGTTTACTATCTACGGCGGTCACTTTTGAATTATATAGAGAATCTCAAATGACAAATAAAATTAATAGATCACAAAATTAAATGAATTTTGGAAAAAGGGGAAGGGCTAAAAACAAAATGACCTGTTCCCAATTACCTATGACTTTTGATGACTTTCCTACAGTTCTTCAATCATAATTTGTTTTACAAAATTTCACCCTACAGCTGTTTACATGTACGTTCAACCACGCTCCAAATGCCCGCGATTTCACGGATGTTTTCAAGTAAAATAGAATCTAGAAGGGAGATTAAATGAACAGTTCAGTCAACCAATATGTGAATGCTATACACCTAAATTTAACATACGAATGCAGTATCTGCTGTCACTTTTTCTTGATTTATAAGGTAACAATTCTTTCCAACTCTACGGTAAGGATAACTGCATGCTTCTGTTGGTGACAAATAGTAATATTATTAGTTGTTGCAATTATAATATATCAACTGACTTCTTAAAAAATAATAATAGGAGAGAAAAACAAAACAAAACATTCTCTGTACGCTAAAATAATACCACATTAAACGAGAAAAGGGACAATATTTAGAACCTAAAAAAAATTCAGTTATATAAAGAATAGAAAATGCGAATGTGTCAAGAAGACAAATATCCGACTAGAGAGAAGAAAACATCAAAGGACGCCGACTTCAAATTTAGTGAGAAGATTACCACCCTGGATGCGGGCTTTATCTTTCTCACAATGTTACAGTTTACTAGTTCGGCGAAATGGAAAACACTAATTTCTGAAATACAAAAACTGACTAAAATAAGAAAAAATAAAAACAGGAATGACAGAGACTACAGGTTCCTGACTGAGGACATGTGCAACAATTTGGTGGGGATAAACCTGTGTGTACTGCAAATCACGACTTAAACACGCATTAAAGTCAGCATAACATTACCAAAGTAAAACATAAGCTTTACCAAAATAAAAACGGCTTAAATTAACAAAAAATTATATTACACATACCTGCATGACTGTATATCAAATGTATGCCACAAACCATCAAATAACATAAAGAAAAAGCAAACATCCTGAACAAAGGTAATGTGGAGATATGGAATGATTTTTGCATGCAGATAGACGTTAATATGAGTGTAAATTGTATGATATCAAATTTGTTTTTAATTATTGGAAACAGATGTTTTCATCGATCTCTTTTTATGCTATTCTCAGAATCATTGGGATAATGCACGATAATTTTAGAAAATTGTAATAACTTCCATATTGTTTTTAACAGTAATCTTTAATCTGTTTAAAGATTTGTTAATAGTGAAGTTTCAATTAACATGATGAATATTCTTTAAATTTCAATGGTAGAAGTTAAAGGATATCACTGAGAGACAATACAGACGTATATCACATATATCGTATATCCGATCCGAGTAAAAAATTGAAAACAACACGTTGAATAATTGTATGCGTCCGAAGCGCTTTTCGGATTTACCTTCATCAGCAACGGTCAAAGCCAAGTGTTTGAAATCCAAAGATGTATAAGTACCGAAACCGTTGAAGAGCTATATGTCAAAGATATATAAAATAAATAGCCAAATTCATCTAAAGCCAACGTTTCCTGAGGGAGTTGCAACCCCAGTTTCTTAATAATTTCAAAATTGGACAATTTTAGTAAAGTTTGTTGAATCATGTCAGTACCGAAGTACTGACTACTGAGCTGATGATACCCTCGGGGACAGAGAGTTCACCAGCAGAGGTATCTATTCAGTGATGTACAAAAATGAAAACAACACGTTTAATAATTTCTTGCGTCCGAATCGCTTTTCGGAGTAGCATGCTGAGAGCTACAAAAAATTCCAACTGTCACATAAAAGCAGTAAAAGAAGGAAAACCCAATGTTGCACATAGTAATTAAAAAAACCCAGAACAAATACATACTTCAGAAAATACGAGGACAGTATAAGTTGGTTTGAAAACATAAGTAGTTACTTTTCAAAAAGTTGAACAGTCCATGTAACGCATGACAAATTAAGTTGCAATCTAAAGATGAACAGTTATGAAAGATAACATGATTGTTAATCGAAACGCAGGACGTGTTATATTATCTACAGGTTTAGTGGATATTAGCTAGCAAAATTAAGGGAATTGTGCAAATGATGACACAAGCATAAAAATTAGCACGAAGCATCATCATTATGTACATTTTAAGAAAAAACTGCTGGCCATAAGAACATTTTTTTTTTCAAGATGGCCACCACCTTTTCTAAAATGGCTGTTTTTTCAAGATTGAAATACTTATTTTTCTGGAAACATTTTCGTTGACCTTCTTTAAGTAAAATATATTATCAGGTTTGGTGGATACCTTCTTTACATGTGACGAATATACTACAAATGAATATTTGACATTTACTGGGTTTGCGCATGCGTGAAAATAGTACATGCTTAGCGCTTTTGATGATGTTATGAATTTGTTTGAAGACGTTTTTAAAGGTTATGATACACATGCGTTAAACAATTTCGCGCATGCGCAAACTATTTATGAATAAAGTACCTATACACGCACTACAAGGGCACAATGAAGGAAATCGTAGTTCTTCTAACAGATTAGGATTTGAAATTCTTAAAAATATCTTGGTCGTTATTAATTTCTCTAAGCATCTAGGCTCTTCTGTTAGAATATAAAGTGTTACTTCTTTGACGCCACTGTTTGAAAACACACACTTTCAGTTCCAATGATCAAGCATTCGATGGATAAGGTGAAAAAGGTGGTTAAGTTTCTAAATATCGGGCAAACGTCAATTATAGCTGCAGATAAACCCGTTGGTATTGGGTAAGCAATTTTAGTTGGAATGGCAAGATTTGTACAGAGAACATAAGTTTATCGTCATGTTTGGTGGATTGTCCGTGGCTTGCTTTAAAATTCTGAGTGATAAATTGCGCGATAGTGGATGTACATGTGCCCTCACTGAAGCCGATATTGCAACACCTAGAATGGCAGATGCTTTTCGAGTATGTTCAAATGTAATTAGGAATGGACACGCGCATCATATAACTGCATGTTGTTTGCTTGAATTGATAATGCCAGTCGTTATGAAAGCGCAAACACAGAAAATATAGTTCATGGCTCTGTGACGTTGAAGTATGTGATCAACGGGTGTAAGGAAAGAGAGTCATATCGACCACAGTTTAATTTCTGGCGTTCAATTATGAATTACGAGCTGCATATGCCTTCAGTAGTACGATCATATCACGGAGTCAAATATCGTACTTTTCAAACAGTCCATATCAAGCATGATACCAATCTTGGTCTTGATCGTGTAAATTATGCAAGATATAGATTCCCTTCACAAACATCACCCCCAGGTTGCAATGAAATTTGTAAATGGTAATTTTAACTGTACGTAAGACCAGCAAGTTGATTTCGTATATTACAAATGATCAGGCACAAACACGGAACAATGAGTCGTGAACGGCGATGTTGGTACCATACCTTTCGAGACGATGAATGGTAGCTGGAGCAGAAGTCAGTAGACTGGTAGATGAATTTGAAAGATTCAGTGGTTTGAGTCATTCTACACCAGATGAACGACTGCATGACGACTCTACGAAAACACAAACGGAATCCTTCGAAAAACTTTAAAGGCTTTCTAAAGTGATGAACGAGTTTGGAAATCCATTTCTAGAAGAGTCGTCAGATCTGTACAAAATGTACTCTTTAAAGAAAATTGTTGATTCAGAAGTCGGTAAGATATGTATATGAACTACAAGATATTGGGTCCAAACAGTACTATCTTTTGAAGCAAATATGAAACGAGGGGAACGTTTCCATATAAAAGCCGTAAAATGAAACTGGAAATGTCTTGTCAAAAAACAAAGCTAGAGAAACTGAACACTGATTGGGATCTCTTTTCTAGACTTTTCATTTCTTCTCCAGCCATGAAGACCAAACTGCCCCTCCGTCGTTGTGTCAGGATAAGGTATTAAATCTCAGCAAATGGGTATATTGAAACATTCTGCGATTTGCCATCAACTGATCAAAATTCAGACACATTTATCGTTGATGTGGCAGCAATACTCAAATAAACTCATCATATATAATTTATTGTCACCACTTGGGGCAAACATATTACATGATTATGCAAATGATATCATACTGCCTTACATAAAATCTTTCTTCAATAAGTATCCAAGGGTAAATATCGATTTGATGTTTACTAAATTAATTATATAGCTGGGACGAAAACAAAAGGCAAAGTACTGGTGCTAGACGGAAAGTTTTTGGTTCTGGTAGAACGCCAAAGGTTTGGAGTAGTTTTCTTTGTGTAGATGGCAACAAAACGGAATTCTTCAAGTTTCTTGCCGATAGAATTGCTTCATTAGAGACTAATGAAAATGCTTATGCTACTCAATGTGAAAATATTCTTTAAAATTTCAATACGGATACCTCTCAGTTATCCCCTTGTTACCATAAAAAAGCAGATACACGAATGATTGTCCATGATAAGCATGCAGCTGAAAATGGTTGTAAAAAGTAATTTCAAGTAGTACTGACATAGATCATGTAGATGTAGTAGTATTAGGAATTGCAGTACTCGCAAGATTAGGTGTGGACAAATTGTAGATAGGTTTTTTTAAGGAATAAAGACTTGCGATGGCTTCCTGTACACGTCATTTCAAATGCGTTTGGTCCTGGTGTAGCAGCTTTTCCTTCTTCCATGCATTAAGTGGGTGTGACACTGTGTCGGCACTTCATCGAAAAATGAAGAGGTAAGCTTGGCAGACATGGGAAGTATTCTCAGATGTAACGGTCGTTTTTTCCCGATTTTGTATGAAGACACAGACATGACATCATAGAAATATTTGTTTGCATCATGCACGGAAACATCACCGTTGCTGTTAAAGAGGCACGATTAAAATCGTTTGCTAGGAAGCAGCGGCCTTATGATGCTATTCCGCCTAACACAGAATCATTATCATTAACTGTGGTAGGCGGAATAGTATCATAAGGCTGCTGCTTCCTTGCAAACGATTTTAATTTTCTGGGGCACACCAAAAGAGAAGCATATCAAGTTGGACATGTTTGGCTCGTCCGGGTTTATGCATTCGACAGGTTCATATACCAAGTCATGAACACAAAAAGACAATTGGAAACCAAAATGGACTTTGTTGGTTGCCGCTGATTCTCATGTAATGATTTTTTGAAATGCGGATGCAAGAAATTTAGCTGTGTTTGTAACTGTAAATGCTACCGTTTTGACCTTCCGTGTACATGTTTGTGTATTGGTAACTGTCAGATAATTATAAGATAAGCAACCAGTCTTTCTAAACAAACTATATATGCATTTGAACTTAACAAAGTCAGGGATATCTCTTGTTAAGTTGACAGAAATGATAAAATTGACATTGTCAACGTTTTGCCGCCATTTTGGGACCGGAAGTCACTTTTTTATTCATGCAGGTATTGTTTTTTCGTACTTTAGGAACTGTAATTTAAGTTTTATCAAAACTGACATTGGATTATACATATTACACAGCTTTCCAAAGATTTAAGAAATGTTACCAATTGGATATGACACCATTTGCAAAATGAGCGGTGGCCATCTTGAAAAAATGATTTATTTTATGACCAGCAGCGGATTTTTTTTTAATATCATTTAATCCACCCCTATACCAAATTTCATGCTTGTATCACGTTTTGCACAATTATGTCCATAATATCTCCCACTATTATGTCGCCGGTATTGATTAACGAAATTGTGGCTGTATTATAGGAACACATTTTTATCGTTTGAAGCAAATTATTATCCTGTTAGCCTCTCTTCTAACCTATTTATGCAAACGGAGCACGTTAAAAGAAGACGACTTCAATTTTGCTACCGAAAAGTTGATAGATTTCTTTTTGAAGAGTTAGAGAAAAAACACATTTTTTTCAAACAGGGATTAAAACAAATATAAATAAAAAGGAAATTGTTGAGCACCAAACACGCACACTACAGACAACTTTAAAGAACCAGTGTCGTTAATCGAGGTATACGTGCATCTTCATAAATGGACATTCTCCAACATTGGTAACTAGAACATACTTTATTTTAAAAAGTACCTTTTTGTTGATTTTCGTTTTGTAGACAGTTTGTCTCTACCTTCTGTTTTGTTTAAAACCCCCAAAAATGTAACAAATCGTCATTTAAGGTCAAAAACTCTTTTGAATTGACTACTTTCGATTTCAAATTATTTGACTTGTTTGTAGATCGTTGTTGTGCTTATCAGTCTAGCTTTTAACGAGTTTTTTTTCTATTTGAATATAGTTTCAAGATACAGCCGAAAACGCAAAACATACGTTAAACTCACCATTAAAGAGGAATAACTCCAGCAAGGACTGGACTGACGAATTCGGTCAATAGTATATTGACCGCTTTTATATCTAGTCTGATTGATCATTTGTGCTACTTAATAGGCATAATATTTGTTCGTCACTTTAGACCTATTACTCCAGACCTATAATAAATCGTCTGACTGTTTGATAAATATTGACATAAGGTAGATCTTAACATTATAAATTTCCCACTGTCAGATTTTCTCTATTTAAAACGATTCATAGTATAAAATAATATACATATATCAACATGAAATGTATCATTTCCTTATGTTTAGCAATATTTGCAAAATAATCAGCACGCGGAGTTATTGTATACTTTGTTTTAAACCTAAATAGTCCAATGATGATTTTGACCAAATAAGGTAAATTTGGATAAGTATATTGAGATGAGTTGTTATTTCTTAAGTTTACGACGAAAAAACAAAGAAATATTGACTATCAATGCCAAGCAACGATGAAAAGTCACTTGGCCTTCTGAGTAAGATGAGCTTACGCGGAATGATATTGCATGGTTTGAAAGAATAAGCAAGTATTTCTGTGCTAATCAGAACACGTTGTTCAATGGTTGTCGTTTGTTGATGTAGTTTATAGATTACACCATTGTTTTTTTTGTCTGAATTGTTATACGCAAGCCATTTTTGCTGTTCGTTTTGAGCCAAGGCTCTGTGCTGAAGGCCCTACTTCGACCTCTGATGGTTAACTTTTACAAATTGTGATTCGGATGGAGAGTTGTCTCGTGGGCATTTATAACACATCTCCTTATATCAATTTCGTTGGAGGCATATTTTCAATAACCGTCATCATTGACCTTTTATACATTAAAAAAAAAGGACTTTAAGAAAAGGTGAAGGTTTCCTCTGCATGTGTTATTATCAACTCAGTAGTAAGCACTTCTTTGTTGACATGCATGAAATACCATAATTTTCAAGATTGTAAATTGACTGTTAATGAAATTATCTATTTAAAAAAAAAAGGGTTTTCTGCCACAAGAATATTATAAGTTATATAGTGTGTTAGTAACCTAATGCGATATATATGGGGTCAGCTTCGCTCTCACCCCAAATGAGATTCCGTATATATCATATCAGGTCACTATCAAACTATGTAACGAATTTATCTTACCGAATATCTTTATTTGTTGAATTAAGACTAGGTTGGTCTCATGTTCAATCATAACATATTTTGATATTAAAGTGTGTAAAGTTTCAATTTTAAGACCCTACTTGCATTGGTCTGCACAAAAAAAAAACAAATGTCAACAATAATAATTTAATATCATCCTTGATTTAACAATATTAATCAGAACTTTCAAATTCAAATTATGAAATAGTGCCCAAGTCGTAACTCCACTACTAAATGTGAATTGAAGTAAGCCCCGCCACCTTACCAACTTAATATGGAATATACACGGTCTCCACGCGGACGCTTTTAACCAATCATTTTCCTAGAAATGTATAGGAGGTCAAATAAATAACATTAGCTATTGTTTAATAAACCTTTCAGAATTTTTTTGGTCCTCACATCTAATCACATTTATACTCCATTTTGTCGTTTTAACATTTTGGTTTAGAAGTCATTATTGAGTCTTTTCTAGACCAAAAGCTGGTCTGGCGTACATCATTATAGTTCTGGAATCTATGAAAAAGTTATTCACAACGACACAACTACTACCTTATGTCTCTTCTATGATGGTGTCATGGGTATCTTCAGCAGAGATGCAGTTATTATAGTGGTTATTGAAAAAAGCTGCTCAAAAAAAATTATGTACTTTTGATTTTGAAACCTAAACATTTCGGTATAAGGATAAATATATCGTTGACATTCGAACTCTGCTTTGGTATTTGAATCTACTTGATTGTTAGTTCACAAATTACGTCTTTTGCAGACGGGACGTACATCTGTCGAACAGATTGTAAAACCTATAATCTTTAAACCACTACTGTTGGAAAATTCCTCTCCTTGTGCATCAACAACCTTGTAGTCAAAACCTCCGTGTTGATATGCATTTCATTGGTAATGTACAAGTTATAATTCAACTTACTATTAAACCTTTTTTTTTATATTCCATTTACAAGAATATATAACCTCTGCTACATATGTCTGAATTTTGGGTCCTTAAGGCTCTAGTTGGCCTCATAACGTATTTGATTCAAGTGTCACTGATGAGACATTGTAAACGAAACGCGCTTCTAGCGTGCATATTCTAAATCATTGAATCTATGGTGAGCTTATTTACTTCCTACCCCAAACCCTTTGTAAATTCATTATTTAAAGTAAAAAAAACCTTCGATTAAAGAAAGAATTACATAAAAGGCAACTTCTTCGGAAAATGACATTGTTAGGGACATATATATATACAATAGAGATCTATAAGAAAAGAATGAAGGTGTTGTGTCTTTAATTTCATCACTATCTACATGTATTACATGTCGAACAACATAGTCCATCATCCTTCTGTGGCTCACAACCGGTACATGGTCTGTCATTGGCGTAGTCGATTATTGGACAAAGAGGCGGTCGGTTACATCCCAAAGCTACAATGACATTTCATATGTGAAATAGTTAGGTAAAAGGATCATGTGATTACTTGTATCATAAATGTTCGATAGAATTAATATCCGTAGGCAAAACGACAAATATTTAGGATCATTATCCATATGCACAAAATAAACAGAATATTCTATAACATTTTATCATTTTATCTCAGACATGATGCAGTTTTTTCAGTCCTTCAGAACATTGATTTTGAAGGATGTACTGAGAGAGAACTAGTAACATCAACGTACTTTGGTACTTGTTTCATTGGCAAACATACCAGATAAATATGCCGTTAAATCAAAAATCACGAATATCATATCAAATATGATATTCTTATAAAGTGGTTCGTGTTGCTAAGTTTTTAGTTTTTTATATGGTGTCTTGTGTATTATTTGTTGTCTGTTTTTCTTTTCTTTATCAGCCATGGCATTGTCAATTGATTTCAATCTATGAGTTTGACACTCGCTCTGCTATCTTTCGCCCCTTTTCTAGTACATCATACACACATTTACTCTACACACGACAATGCACGAGAAGAATTGACTACTATTCATAATGTTAAATTAGGGTATTACGTACTGCAACCCTATTAATTGACTATGCTAAGTTTACATTATCCTATATGTAGCGATATCACTAAACATTTCAGATAGGACAATAAGATAAGCAATTCTTATTTAAACTATAGATGTCTTTTGGTTTTCTGTACTGTAAAGTAACTGCCTGATTGATGTTCTACTCAAAGTCACTATATTTATAAAACTGTCACATGCAGATAAGTCAAATTTACTAACCTGGTGGAGTGCCTGTTTTTTAAGAAAAAAGAAAAGGAAAAAGAAAAACGTTAACAATGAATTTCTGTTACTATTTGAAAACAACTGAAATTGTTAAATAAAATTGAGAATGGAAATGGGGAATGTGTCAAAGCGACAACAACCCGACCATAGATTCATTTCAACACTGTCAGGACATTTCACTTGTAACATTGTATTTGTAGTTTGTATTCCATATTTTCAGACTTTATTAATATTGAATATACTTTCAAGGTCTCATAATTATAAAAATGTGATCAGTAAACCCAAACTTTACACCGGTTATAAGTGTAAAAAAAGGAAATTGATGATCTAAAGATAGGATTATCTGTTTATGATATTATCATGACGGCCCATTCGTCGTCATATATTTCAAAATATAATGATATTGTATCATAAGTAAAAAAAATCAGCTCCGTCCTAGCTATATTATTATAAGGACATACTACATAATTATCATTTCTAGACGTTTGCCATGATCATACCAGAAATGTCTATTTTTGTTTAGTGAGTGTTAAAAAGTTTAAAACGTACATATTAACTAAAATTCTTCAAATCCTACAAATCTAGTATCACTTGCCTTGTAGTTTGGTTTGACGTTTTCGAAGGTTCATCGGTAAAAAATACTGTCTCTATTTTTTGTTTTTAATATCTATTTATTGTCCCGTTTCGTACCTGTTTCCGATATCCTTATGTATAACGCCTTACACGTATTACACGTTTATCATTTGTTTTGTCTCCAATGGGGAATTTAATAATATTTAGAAACTAACAAACTTAAATTACGAAATATAAAAATATTAGTATTTAAACTACAAACATGTTTAACCCCGCCGCAATTTGGCGCCTGTCCCAAGTCAGGAGCCTCTGGCCTTTGTTAGTCTTGTATTATTTTAATTTTAGTTTCTTGTGTACAATTTTGAAATTAGTATGGCGTTCATTATCACTGAACTAGTATATATTTGTTTAGGGGCCAGCTGAAGGACGCCTCCGGATGCGGGAATTTCTCGCTACATTGAAGACCTGTTGGTGACCTTCTGCTGTTGTTTTTTTATTTGGTCGGGTTGTTGTCTCTTTGACACATTCCCAATTTTCATTCTCAATTTTATGTAAATGCTAATAGTATTTGCAACTGACAACTTCAAGATAACATTTGTGGACGAAATTAGATGTATACAGAGTAACGACGACACACATAATAGAAATTCATTGTTTCTGAGAATAGCTTTCAGAAATCAGAAAATGTTCTTTACAGAATCATCTATACTTTCACGAAAAAGTCTTACTTTGATAAAAATTATAGCATTTTAAGTAGTTCCCTATGTAAAGTTGACTTTTTTTACAATTTGCTATACTATACAGTAAAACTTATGACATTGATTTCATTGGTTTGCTTAAAGTCATTCTGCTGTTTGGTATTATTTTTTAAAACAAATGAGGTCCCTCCGAGTCGGTGCATATTCAAGGATGACTACCCTAAATGTTTTTTCAGATTGCTCCCTCAGACGATTGATCTCTCATGGTTGACGGTTTGATATTCACCCTTAATTTCTACGGTCCTAAATTGTTAAAACTTACAGAAAAACATTAGGCAAACGACAAATGACAACTTTACATAAAGTTGTTGAAATCTTTTTTCTCGCTCAATTGACATATCCATTTTCGAAAGACTTTTTGAACCGACAACCTAAGTGAAAGCTCCTGTATTAAGACCAGTAAAAATCTGTATAAACCTGTTTGTCATTACAAGATCTGTATTAATGAGAAGTTGTTTAACCAATGAATTGTATCAAATGGGTAATGTATAATACATGTATATCAACTTGCTTTACCTCATACAATATGCTGCTGACTACATTAAAATTACATTTTTGAAAAAAACCAATATGATGACAATTTAAAAATGAGATTTTCTTATTTCGACTATGATAGATAGTTGTTTCATTAGTTTTCCTACCACATCCTTATTTTTATATTAAAAGAATAAACTAAAAAGATATATGTTCATAATTATTTTAAAATTGTAAAATTTCAGTGAAAATATATATCATTCTTTTTTGTTTTGTTTTGTATTATCAGACAGTTAATATATAGTATAATTATGTCAAAGAACGTAGATACATTTTATCCTTCTAATTTTGCTTACGTTTTTGTGCCTTCTGATCTGTAAAATGAAAAGTCATCTCTTTTATTAAACATACATTGCAATATATATATCGTTAAGTTAGTAATTGATCATAACGAACATGCATTTTTGTCTCAGAATTCTATCTTTGGTCCTATATGTTTATGTATATTATTAACCGAGAAAGAAATGCGAAAGATAGCAAAATGACATCTAAACTCAAAAGCCGTAAATAAACAGCCAACGACATGCACAAAAATAACAACAAAAAATAAGTACAACAGACAAACAGCAGTACACAAAACACAAACAAAAAACGACTGAGCAACTCAAATCTACAACAGAAAGCGTGGATGAATTGGCCGTTTCAGAATCTAAAGCATCATGGGTATTTTCATAGTTCGTACCCCAAAGTGAAAATAACGTTACGTCATTAGTTGAATTTCCATTGTTTATAACGTTTTAAACCAATCAAAACGCTTTGGGGTACGCTTTTGAAAATATTAACCAGGATGCATTAGATTCTGAAACGGCGAATTAACGTCTTATACTATGTGATTTGAGGTTTCCTGTTTATTCTGCCAATCATTGCGATGATTCCTGTCAAACAAGTTGGTAACCTTAAGCGTCTCTGATCGATTCGTTGATAACATGTGTGTCGTGACATATTTAAAGATTAATCATAGAATATCATCGTATGTTTCAATGTTTTGAAGAAATAATGATATAAAAAACTCAGACATATTCGATTGAAGTCCATGCCGATCTTTTATGCTTTGATACATGTTTATTTTGATACAGATTCAAAAATAGATGATGATATTTTAATCCTGTTGTATTCTGTCAACACATTTACTAATTGTAGCTCTAATTTCAGTTGTAACTATTGCTTGGAAAATATTTATAATGTTGTTGATTTGTGAATTATAATAGTTTAGGGTTAATCAATTTGGAACAGTAGGTATTTCATTCTTGCATTTTTTTTGAAATATATGTATGTTGATAATGAGTCGTAGTCAAAATTTAACCAATATCTACTAAGTACGACGTTTGTTTTGGGAACTGCGGGCAGTATTCAAAATATGAAGAAAGATAACATGCATGAATTTCGTCCAGCTAATAATATTATTATATGCATATGGCATATGCGATGGTAGACCAACACAATTTATAAGTACAGTTTAACACTCTTATTTCATTTATTAGTGAGTACAACGAACCGAAAACGTCAAGATGAATTTATAATTCATTAAGGTATGTCATTTTCAACATGATCATCTATTATTTTTAGTAAATTATTCCTCAGTGTGTACATGTATAAGATATATCCTTGAAATAGGACAAAAAAATTTATCCTGGAAAAGAAGTTTTTGGCATCGATTGTAAATTTTGTAAGAAGCGAAAGTACTACAATATTAAGAAAATCTGTCTGTTAGAAAGCGCCACAGCTTATTATTGGTCTCGTATTGTAGGATGATAACAATCACCATAGCACCGCTAATTAAACATTTAGTGTTTCTAATGAAGATACATCAGGAATGCCAAAAGAGCATTTTCTGATTGAAGGGAATAGGGGATTCCTTTTGATAACGACATGATATTTTCAAATTATTTCTTGTCACAATATAAAACTTAAAACAAAATGATATACTTACAATTTTCTCCTTGAGCTTTTAAATGAAAAAAAAGAAAGGATGTGTTACAAAGGTCATAATAAATGACAATTTAAAAACCATTTGTAGAATTTTGTTATCAATAAAACTGAATAATATTCGACTGTCATACAGGTAAGAGGATCAGCTAGCAAAAAAATGTTCAACTTAAGGAAATGTCTGAATCTAGTCAGAAATATGGATAGTTGTTTTCCGTTCGTTTGATTTGTTTAAGCTATCAATTCTGCAATTTCATAGAGGACTTTTTGTTTCAATTTTCATGAGAGTTCGTTATTGTTGCTAATTTACACTTTATTTCAATTATTTGGGTTAAAATTCTTACTCTTAACTAAGCTTAATCCATTCAATTTTTGAAAAAGCGCAATTTTGATTTGATTAGAAATCACCAAATTTATATCAATACAGGAACATCTTAACCGGTCGTTTCTAAAGATTCCTAAAATACAGCATGCATTAGTTACCAAGAAATAAGCTTTCACCTGATTAAATGAATATTATTACCCAATACATATAATAACAATAATTGAAAATGTAGTAAGGTCAATGTAGGTAAATAAACCCATCAAAGATACCAGGACTAAATTTTATATATACGCCAGACGCGCGTTTAGTCTACAAAAGACTCATCAGTGACGCTCGAATCCAAAAAAGTTTAAAAAAAAAAGCCAAATGAAGTACAAAGTTGAAGAGCATTGAGATCCACAATTCCTAAAAGTGTTGCCAAATACGCACTTCAATTTATTTTTTATCTTTTCGTGCTTTTGTATGCAATGTTTGCGTTTCGTCTACTTGTAATACAATTATGACCCAAACATGAAGGAAGGCTGAAGCAATTATGATATATTTGGTTTTAAAGTAAATTATTGTGTTGAGCATATCATGTTATACTGTACTTACTAAACTTTAGTAAAAATCCTTAGATAAATTGTAATGTTCTAGTTTGATGCTGAAATTTGGAAAACATGTGAACGCTTGTAAGAAGTACATTTTTGTAATGATAAGACATTTTATAACAAGTAATCTTTTAAAATCTTGTAAAATGTTAAACCTATGAATTACTATTTTGATTTCGAGGCTTGCAAAACCTTAACTAACTGTTGTTTATCATATGTCATTCTACATTAATAAAAAGCTTGACATGCTTGCACTGGTATACACTGGTATTTTTATTTTATAATTGTGATTCTATTTTAGAATCTCACGTGTGTCTGCGTTGTCATACAATTTATTGTCTTATATTTATTCACATTTGATTTAAAATACATTCCGTGTGTGTTTTAGTCCATACTATTACTTTCAGACCAATTCTCGACAGTGGTTATTGACAAAAACAAACATATATACATACCGACAAATAATGCTATTGTAAATGTTCCTGAACACACATCACAAATTGATGGTTCTGTGTTAAACGTTCCTGAAAGGAAATTTGAGAAGGTTGATAAACCATATTTCATTGGTGATATAAATGTAAAACTAAATCTTATTATTCAAATAAATTACATTACACAAATTATATTCTGCTAATGCCGTTGCTATATAAAAAAGAATATGTGGTATGATTGCCAACGGGACAACTCTCGACAAGAGATGTTATGTTCAGTAAAGAGGCAAAATGCTTAACTTTATCATAAGCAGATAACGAACCTTCAGTAGTTGCTAAATTTAAATTAAGAAAGGAGTAAGTCCGGTAAGGACCAAATTTGCCCTCAAATTGCAGGTTCATCTAAAGAAAGATTTTTGACATTTTTTAAACACTTAAGTGTCTATTCCAATTGATTGTATTCATGTATGTGAAAGATTTTGACTGATTCAATCATTAAAAACGCTCCGATTCAAGCTTAATTATGAAAAATCTATCTGATATGCCAACAAAAACGTCACTTTTCACATGTTTTTTGTCAAAAATGAAAGTAACCGCATCCGTATTCATCCTCAACCTTTATATATGTTCTGTATAATCATCAAATACAACTTAGATTTCAATATTATGAATAAACACGAATGCGGCCACTTTGATTTAAGAAGGAAACTGTCTAAAATTTAGCTAAAATGCTAAAACTGTAAAGATTTCAGTAATTTAGCATGACTTTATGATGATGGTACCCGATATTTGTGCATTGTATTGACAAAAACAGCCATATTTATAAAGCAGAAGCATTCTACTTTCCATTAAATAGCTAAAATATTACGTTTTAACAATTTTGTAAAGCTGCTATATTTTGGGGCCAAAAAGGGGTCTTACTGAACATACTCCTTTGACTGAGACATTTGAGTACGGATTCTGTAGGAGAAAGATTATTGCATAACATGCATTGTTTATCCTCTTGACGAACCGGTCTTGGATGTTTTAATTCGATTCTCGCAGGTTTTGTTTTTGTCCTTGATTTGGATCTCCTGTATTGATTAATGAGATTTTAACATCTGTGGTTGTATCTAATTATTTCGTTAACTTACTGTAAGGTGTAACATAAACAAATACTATTCTGGCAGTACGGTCATAGAGGGTGTGTTTGACGCATCTATATCTATTGCCATTCCTGAAAAATAAAATATTCATAGTCAAAAATAACATGATCGCATGCAATAATATATAAGAAAAATCGTTTCGAACATAACAAATTCATAAATCGTAATTTTCAATTTGAATGTAATTTTGATACGTACATAATGTGTTAAATGCATCTATACGAGTTAACATTAAGTAAAAATAATACTTCTGTGCTCAAATATAAAGTTTATTCTTTTTGTAATCGAATAAATACGTACTTGCTTGTACTGATGCATGCAAAATACATAATAAGAATATTACCATGTTCCGAACTTAAGAAGGATTACACTAAATATAAAAAAAAAGAAGATGTGGTGTAATTGTCAACAAGACAACTCTTATAAGAGGCCAAATGACAAAGAAGTGTACAGCTATATGTGACTTTGCAGTCTTTAACAATGAGCGAAGCTAATATTATTCATATTAAAGTCGTCGTACCTAACTACAAGAAAGGCCCCAAGTCTTGCGTAACATTCTCTTAATTCTTCTCCATTATTCACAGATAAAATTGATGTATTGTAACATGAAAATGTGTATGTGTTTGTTGCATCCACAAAAGTGCCTCTGTTGACTCGAGAACATGGGTGACTACACAATGAATTTACTGAAAACAGAAACAGTAAGCATGGATTTATAAAAACATCATAACAGCATGTATATACACGTCGGACGTTATAAAATTATAGTAGTTATTGTATATAATCGAATTTGTGTCCTTTTACTATTCCAGGGATCCCTATCTTAAATTTCAACACACCAGATTACCTTACGTCAGTATAACGATTAATAGAATTATCGAAGTATAAATATTTACATAAATTCAATAAATTTAACAATGTTTCCTTTGACAGTCGTGGAGTTTGTTTTTTTTAAGGAGTAGGTCCGTTAAGGGCCGATTTTGGCCTCAAATTTCAGCTTCATCTGACAAAGTATTTTGACCACTTTTTAAACACTTCAGTGTCTATTTCATATGAATCAATTAGTTTATGTGAAAGATTTGAACTGATTTAGTCATTAAAAACGATCCGATTAAAGCTCAAATATGAAAAATCAACCAAATTTGCCGAAAAATGTCACTTTTTGGATGTTTTTTGGTCAAAAATGAAAGTGGCCGCATCCGTGTTCATCCTCAACCTTTATATATGTTATGTTTTATCATAAAAAACAACTTCCATTTCAATATTATGGATGAAAACGAATGCGACCACTTTCGTTTTACACGAAAACCGTCTAAAATTTAACCAAAATGTTACAATTGTAAAGAATGCAGTAATTTAGCATGACTTTAAGGTGCCAGTACCCGATATATGTTCATTTTATAGTAAAAAATAGCCCATATTTATGTAGCAAAAGCACTCCACTGTTCAATAAATAACTTAAAGTTTACATTTTATCAATTTTGTAAAACTGCTATATTTTCGGGCCAAAAAGGGCTCTTACTGGACCTACTCCTTTTATTGTATATGTATATATATATTTCGAATTTAAGTATGGCTTTCATTTCGCTTAATTAAAATACATTATTGTTTATTTCTTTAAAAGTCATCCGAAACTGGCCAAAGAGCGCAACATTTCTCGCTGTGTTGAAAATCAATCGCTGGCCTTGATATTTTTTCTGCTCTGTGGTCATATTGTTGTCTCTTTTAAACATTTTCTAGTTTAGATTTTTAATTCTAAGAAGGAGTTTAGCCAAATATCAATATAGTGTAGGTTGTGAGTATAAAGAAATATAAACTTTAGTATTTTTTAATTAAGAAATTATTCTGTCATGCCATACTCTATGCACATTTAAATATGGGTAGTCATTATGTTTGTTAACATCTTAATACTTAACGTTAGCGAGGTTTTAAATGTTTACACATACAATGCCTATCCATGTTAAAATTAGCATTGAGCATTGCATGATATAATCATTTCGATTCTAATAGGAATGTTTTGAACTTTTTCACCTCGAAGCGGACCTATAGTAGACGCCCGACATGTCAACCTTTTAATTTGATGAACCAAAAACGTTATATAAAAAAATCAACAGTTTATCAATAAAAAAGAACAGAAACATTCAAACGTACTTTTAAAATGTTTTTATTTAATTTGCTAACGAGCAACACCAACAAAAAATGTCAATTTTGATCTTTGGCGTTGTTCAAAATTTATCTGACGTTTCAACTTAAATTGTGACGTCAAGCACGTTCAGCTCATGTTCTATTCGGATTAAAACTTTGCCTTGTACTCAAAGGTAAAGAAGAATGTCATATTTGAATTTTCGATAAGAAAAATTCTAGTAGTGAAATGGCAATATGCAAAAACTTTAATAAAGTTTAAATTGTTAACCTAGAAAAAAGTGTTTTTTTTATCGGATCAATAATTTTACATGGTTTTGATTAAAGAAATAAGATTGTCATGATTTCAAATAAAACCAAATGTCTACCACAAACCAAATAATATAAAAAAAAAGCATTTTAGGTCATAAATATCTAACAACTATGAGCAATAACCGTTATTCAGCAATCAAAGGTTCCAAAACTATGTATATTTCAGACTTTATTTACAACATTACGAGATAGATATGCAAATTTTAAGGTTTAACTTGTCGTTAAACACACCGAGGGGTTTAAGGATCTATCAAACAAAAGACTCATCGTAGGATGGTCTTTCTATGGTCAATCCTAACAATCCAAAAGTGTGTTTCCGACTAGAACACTTTAAAATTTGCATTATCTGACTTATATACAGTAAAAAAAGATAAAAATAAATAAATAATAATTTGCAAAATTTAGCATTCTATTCTACCGACCACATCACAGTAGGATATTGATTTCTAATGCATTCAGTCTCATTTAAAATTGAAATAAAACTCACGAATTAATCTAGATGTAAACCTTGTTACCCATACACCAATAAAATATTACTATAACTGCATGAAGTAAAACACAAACGAATTGTCACCATCTGGTAACGGTGTATGAAAAATGCATGCCACTTTGTAAGTTATTTTACCAACTTAGTTTATAAAAAAGAGGGGGATTGCTTTGTTGCTAATTTTTTTTCTATTTGTAAGGACATTTTTAACGCGGAAAAGTGATTATTTTCTCAACAATTTTAATTGAATTACTTGAAATTTTCAGCATGCTTTTCTTTTGAGTAGCAATACAGTTTTGTTTACAGATAATCAGGATACAATTATATTGTATTATTTCCTATTCAGTGTATATCGTCCTGAACACACATGTAAATTTTGACATTATTATTCACACCGAATTAAACTAACTACCAAAAGAACGTAATCTATGTTGTATTATCTTAACAAAAAACTGGTTTATTCAAATTGGAGAAAAGTTATAAAAAAGCAGTAAAGTCAACTATTAAACGCGTAGATAAGTAAGTTGTATTTAAAGACTTAAGGTCGAATTGATTTGAGTTTTGCTGGGTATTTTCAATGTTAATGTGAAATGCTGTAATGATGTGATAAACATCTTTTTGACACTCTGAGTGCCCTTGAAAATAAAATAAATTAGAATGTCATTCTTAAGATTAACGTCATGTTCTGTCTTTCTGTCATAGGTTTTAGGTGAACAGAACATCTTCACTAACATAGTTTAGACTCGTTATTTTTTGCATAAAAGGTTTACAAGAAGTAATCTATTTAAAAAAAATCTTCATCTCCAAAATTTCATTAGATAATTAACAGTTTGACAAACAATAACATGTTAACATAAGAACTCTAATATTTTCTTAACAATAGAATGACATTTAAACGTTATAGTTGATTAAAACGAAGTCATCTCCCTGTACTGTATGCGATGTACCAATTTAACATAAAATACGTACAACAAATGGTGTTTATGAAAGAATACTTAACGAATTGTAAATGCACTCGTAGCTCTCATGCAATTTAGATACACAAACATAGAGTGATTTTTTTAATAGGAAGAAAAGCATATAAACTGCAAAAATGAAATTTGGAAAATCACTTACCTACTACGAGAAAGATGGAAACAATAAATACACTAATTGCTGCCTTTACTAACATTGTTTTGCTCCTGTAAAGGGAATAATCCCAATATGAATAATTATGTTAATCAACCAATACACCTTATCGCTATTTGTCCGCCATTACTGGACATCACACAGGTTCCCGTAAAATTTTGACGTCATAATTCAAAATATCTGACGCCACAATGGAAAAGTGATTGTTGTATGACGCCAATAGTTCAAGCGGAACAGATTCTCGGGTCAAGCGGAAATAGCGATAAGGTGTATGTAACAGTTTCGGTAGATACATTTGTACATAAGGTAAAACATCCAATATGGAAAATATGTCGATGTGAATATTTTCAAATAGAGACTTGTAATCACCAATGATCATAAAATACGCCCTCTTCAAAAAATTATCGTAAATAAACTTAAAAGAAAGAAAACGAAAATAAACAGTAATCTTGGGATACAGATACAAGCTATGGAACACATATTTGCGTAGACAATTTACAATGCATTTATTTTTTTTTATATATATTCTTTGTCTCTCAAGATTATATGATAATAATTGGTTCCTTACGTATCAGATGTAAGTTTATTACAAATTTTACAGTTCTTGGCTCGATTTGATTTTAGTGTTTTCACACGTTTGTTATTTGAGCTTTTCTTACTGTTGTACAAAGACGGTTGTGGAAACTGTTCAATACTTGAGGTATTGGCACTGGTTACAAATATTTTAGAAATTGCACTTTTTTAGATATAGGAAGATGTGGTATGCGTGCCAATGAGACAACTATCCATCCAAATAACAAATTTATAAAAGTCATTATAGGTCAAGGTACGGCCTTCCACACGGAGCATTGGCTCACACCGAACAGCAGTCTATAAAGGGCCCCACAAATTAGTACTCAAAAACCAACGGTCTAATCTATATAAAGACGAGAAACGAGAAACATGTATAAATTACATAAACAAACGACAACTACTGTACATCAGATTCCTGACTTAGGATTTTTGTTTGTTTAATCTGTGACATAACGAATCTCAAATTCTAGATTAAATACTTCCTCGAATATGATCCTTTTTAAATTAACAACAAACTCTACTTATCAATTTCATTTTTCAAATTGAATTATAATTAACTGTGTGTGCCTGTGTGGCCCTTCATTTGAATACATTATGATAATGAATACAAAACAGTACCTTAATTGTATTAGATATCGATTGATTTGCAAAAAGGAGTCTAACAAAAAGTTATAATATTGATATAAATATAAAGTATAGACTTGCAATGGTTTAGAAAAAAAGAGGTTTTATTCCCAACGAATAGACCAAGCTTGAATTGTGAAGTTTGTATTTATGATCTCATCAAATTATCCCTCTATATGATTGACAAACATATAAATCCCTCGAGATGGAAAATTATCGCACACGAAGATACAAGGTTTTTCTAAGTTGCTTTGATGTTGGATGGCTGTTTAACGTCTAGCGACAAATCAACATACGTTTTCGATACACGATCGTGTTAATGCAATAGGAAAATGAATCTTAACTAGCCAATCACGATGAGTCGGATTTTTAACCTACTAGTTTCCAAAGTAAGAGTCTTTAAGAAGATATGTCACCTTACATGGACACGTTATTCTGACTACGACTCCACCAGTATTAGCCCTTACACCTTAATGTCTCTTACTAATCGGAAAAGCAGCAAATACCAATGTTGAAGTATTACAGTACTACCTGTGACTTTATCTTATTAATGGTGGCCATAAAAAATATGTTCACCATGGTGGCCCTATATGTTCATCATCATACCCCTGTTGCTTTTTTAATACACAAGGTATTACTCAAAAACTAGTCAAGGATAAAGGGAAATCTTGAATGCATTGAAGTGTTAAAATTATATAACTTACAGGTCAGGTGTCTCAGGTAAAATATACATGTATGTGTTTGTCAAATTTAATAACTGTGATTATGACAAGAAATTCAAAAATAAATTGAAATAATAAAACTAGTTGAACAAACAGCTTAATTAAAACATAATTGTCCCCTGACTATTAGTTTTGATATAATACCTTTTAAATAATTTTTGATCAATTTAAGTTATTTTTTGGTAGTGAAAAATAAATGAATATCATTTTCAAATACACTGCAAACATTTACATTGCCTGCCTTTTTCTATCGACAAGGTGTTTCTCAAAAATTAATTTTCTAAAATCAAAATGGTTTATTATTGTAGATAGACTGATCTGCATTCAATATTATTTAACAAATGATAAAGATTGTCTTTAGAACTCATACACTAAATAAAATTTAGGCAATTCATTATTTCTTTATTGAATAAAATATTAATAAGTATTAGAAATATTCATTACAACAAAATTTGATAATATTTTTATTGTCATTTGATATTTTAAACATGATCCATGTTTTAGAGGTTAAGCCTTTCTTTAACTTTTTGTTCTTGGGTTAGAGACATTATAATGAGAAGGTAAATAATTTTCAAATGGATTATTTCAAAGTTGTTTTGTTAATTTTACAATCAAGGAATAGGTGTTCTTCATTGACCTTATAACAAGAGGCACAGTTTACACATTCTATCCTTTCTAGGAATTTTATATTGTCCACTATTTTTTATTTCTAAATTATGACCAAAAATTCTATACCTATTGATACAATCAAGTTTACAGTTTTTATCAAAAGTTGGTATTTATATTTTTTTCTTTAAATTCATTTTTTTATTAAGGACTTTAAAAGTCTTAATTCATTCAAGTCCCTGCAAATATCAACTTTATCTAAAAGGCCTAGGTTGATTGAAATATTCTTTGTAAATGTATACCAAGAATATGTATCATGTCAGTCCAGCACTATTGACAATATAATACACTGAGAAAAAAAAATTTAATTAATAGACCATTAAAGTGTCACCATCTTTAGAAGTGCACTATTTTTCTGGAGACAAAGTTTGAAAAAATTTACATTATGATTATCATTTTTAATGAACATTTATCAAAATTTGATGATAACTAGGTGGACATTTGGAAAATAAGTCTTTTCAGTGATTGTTTGTGCACAACTCTTGTTTTTATAATGGAAGAAAATTAAGATAAACAAAATTAGTTTTTTCCTAAACCATATAATGGTACTTGTAGTTTTCCTGAATAATAATAGATGTTATCAAAATTTATTGTAAAAGGATTGATATTGATCATCTTATTTTGTTAAGAAACAAAATTGTTTAATTACTTTCATTTTTTTAATTTAAAATATCACTTGCATGATTATTAGTTATTATTAATAGTAATAACTCATTTAATAATGTTAACAAATAATTGAATACAATGTACATCATGTACATTTATATAAACCTTTTTACTTAAAAAACAATTATTAAAAGTCTGTTTATTTCAAATGCTAGTCAATAACTCTATCTTTAACTTTTTGCCATTTCTACTCAAGATCTTACTGAGAAGAAATTAAAAGAATAAGAAACAAAACATACAAAAATAAAAAAAAATAAAACCTTAAAAAATTACAAAATTAAATAAAATTAAAGACAAAAAATAATAATAAATTAACAGACTAAAACAATATTTTATTCTACATTTTCCAAAAAAAGTGAATTGTCAATTTTAAAAGAAACCAAGTTACCTGTACAGGTAAATTTTAATGAAACATACCAGCTGAAAACTTTAACCCTGATTGATTTTAACAGGTAACATAATTAGATAAAAAATCTACCTATGATTTATGACCCCCAATAAATGGCCAACATCTCAAGATTGAATACCCCAATAAATGTTCACCATTGGATGTTGACCATGCAAGAGGGTGGACATTACTAAAAGGAAGTCACAGGCTGTACTCTAGGTTGGAAACGGTCGGGTTTGAAACTGACGACCTCCTTCACTCGAGACATTCGAGACGGTTAATTCTTAAAACACTATCGATTATATTTCAGTAATGCAAAACTGTTTTTTTTAAGATTCGAACTTTAAATACATAATTGATAATATGTCAGTAATCATAGATTTTAAAATAATACATTTTTCTGAAATTTTCTAACAGAAAAAAAAACATTGTTACTTACATCTACACAACTCGGAATCTCACATGAAAACAAATTGTTTCTAACTACTAAATTAATTACTTGTGGTATGTATACATGGTTTATATAAATAAATAAATACAAAAAAAGATGTGGAATGATTGCCAATAAGACAACTTTGCATGTCTAATGTTATTCAATGTTGTAAATCAAAACTTTAACAATGATTTTTTTTCTTGTTTTTATAACTTGTTGGGGCGAAACTTTTAATTAGTGTATATGAAACTAGGTCGAAAGACTTAACCAAGTTTCCAATTAAAAAAAAATGATGACGCATCTATGTAGTCCAGTCAAACTAAGTTTTAACCTCAAACTAATTGCAACAAAAAATGTTTTAAATCTAAGCTATATTTTTAGCCCTAAATATACACAGAAATAGTCACATTAAATCAAACTTGAGGAAAACTTAAAATCAGCAGTTTAAATTTCTTATGGAAATTAACATTTGAAGGGGCGATAACTCTGCAAAAATAAGTCTATATTTCGTCAGTTTTTGGTTGATTTTTTTAAAATTTATGTTAAATATGAATCTTTGATGGGGCTATACTTTCGTATTTGACTATTTCATATAATCTAGCGACTGTTCAAACTGAAGTGTTATGGTATTTTCATTTTTTGTGTGTGCATTTTTCAATTACGAAATTACAAATTTAAGGCTTTGTGACCATTTATAACTATATGGTGTTGTTGATATCTGTGAATTATATTAGTTCAGCATCTATCTTGTTTAAAGAATATTTAAAGCACAAAAAAAGGATATATGCCTATTTAATTTGAAATTATTTACCTTGACATGTTGAAAAATTCAATAAATGGTAAGCAAATGAATAACGACATCTAGATTGTAGCTGGATAAATAAATGGAAAAAAAAACATTTAAGAGCTGTGTGTTATACTATAAAGACGGCTAAAATATCAAGAATCAATACATTCTGTTGAATAAAAGCGGTAAAGTTATAATTTTGTATCAATTTTGATTGATATTTCTGCCTTTTTGCAAATTATTCTGCCTGTTTCAATGCAAATATCAATAGGAATTTTAAATCGTGATTTTTTTAGTGTTCTTTAAAAAAAGATCTTATGGAACTTTTTTCTGTCTATATTCGGGGTATAATGCTGAAGATTAAAACTGAAAAATCTTCTGTCTTATTTTACGGTTAGGGTCAAATTTAATCTTGATTGACTGGACTAATGTGAACATATTTTTTTCCCTAAAGCATAGAATCCTTAAGTCTTATTTCAACTTCTTTTTTTTTTTTTTTTTGGTTTTCAATGCCTTATTTTTTAAATTTTTGTTCGCATATGCTTTAGCGGTCCTGTTTTTAAACTGTTTTAATTCGAGTACCACCAATGAGTCGCATATAGACTTAATACGCATTTAGCATACCAAATTAAAAACTGGGTTTATAATCACTGCAATTATACCACTGCTTGTAAACGTTATTTTTGTAAGGCCATATCACAGACGTATTTATTTTCTGTAAAATAATTTCTAATAGTCGAAATATTTATAAAACAAAGGTTGGTCTACTCAACTGGTTGCCGAACCTTAATTATCCCGTTATTGCCACAGTTCTTCGGAAATTTGGTTTCTATGTATTTCATCGTTGTACATTATCAGGACTTCTATTAAACGAAACACACATATGATTGACAGTTTGCGACCTCTCAAACAGGTATACATAAAGCATGAATCTTTTGAAAAACCGAAACTAGTTTAAAACCAATGAAATCAATAAAGGATATTTCTCAGACTACAGTATCAACAATTTTACATTCGACGGATTTGTTGCTGATTTTTTATTGATTTATGTGAAAAACAACTTTCAGCACGATTGTTCAATTACATGCCGGTCAATTTACCATTATAAATATAACGGAATTTGATGAGACTGTCGTACAAAGTGAGAGGTTTAGCACTATAAAACCAGGTTTAATCCCCCATTTTCTACATTTGAAAATGCCTGTACCAAGTCAGGAATATGACAGTTGTTGTCCATTCGTTTTTTATGTGTTTTGTTATTTGATTTTGCCATGGGATTATTGTCTTTCCGAATTGACTTTTCGAATTGAATTTGATGAGACTGTCGTACAAAGTGAGAGGTTCAGTGCTATAAAACCAGGTTTAATCCACCATTTTCTACATTTGAAAATGCCTGTACCAAGTCAGGAATATGACAGTTGTTGTCCATTCGTTTTTTATGCGTTTTGTTATTTGATTTTGCCATGTGATTATGAACTTTCCAAATTAATGTTCCTCTAAGTTCAGTTTTTTTTTCTCTTAAGCAAGTAAACATAGGATATAAGTGTGGCTACGATATCAAATGTGACATAAATATTGGAATACATTCGAAAAAATTCAAACGACTTCCGTCCATTCCGAAAGCATGACTTAAACTTTCCAATTAATTATCTTTGGTGCAATAGGTTCAATCGAACATGTCTAAGCAACAATATGTTATGATAAATAACGTAAGGACATGAATATAAATTAACAAGCAGAAATACTGCAATCAGAGACAAATCATAGATATTTAGGTAATTTATGAAGATTTGATATATAAAGTTAGAATTATATGAATCAGGAAGATTAGTAACTGTGTTGCCTGTGTTTGCTAGTCCGGAAGTTATATATATAATCAGTGGTACAGGCAGACATTTGCTAGTGGACAAAGAAAATCCAAAAAAGCTCAATATGTTCTATTCTTCACATAAAGTGGGACTGCCTCTACGATTTAATGCCATTTTTTTTCAGTTAAAGATAGAATATCAGAAAATCCTTTTTTTCCATATACTACTATCGAATGAAATAGCCTAAACCCTGACATATGTACGTCCAGAAATATGAATATATTTATCTAACTTGACACAGACACAATTGCACGTCAATCTTTATTATCAAGGACAGTTGATTGGATTAAAGTGATGGATTGCCACGCCTATATTAAAAATGAGATCCTATGAACAGACTTCAGATAGCTCCCAGTATTCGAATTTGATAAAAAAATTATTTATATCTTGTATTGTTTCAATATTAAAAGTGTTGGGTAACGTAGTTGAATTTTAGATTAAATTTGGGAAGTCGTGTTTACATGTATCCCCATTTGTTAGGTTATTCAACATGATGAATAAAAAATTATCAGCTGGTTTTAAGAGTTGCAAATATTAACAAATTAAATTTATGATACAGAATTTTTTTTTTATTTGTGTTCCTCAACAGTGTTTGCTAAATTTGTTTTCCTCGAATCCAAAAAAGTGAAGAGTTTTTCATACGTGTAAATCCAGAATTCACACAAACGACGTTCATGAATGGTCTGTTCAAGAGTTTAGTTTCACTTTTCAAAATATTTCAGACACGTAAATAATATAGGTTATTAGTGCTAGCTTTACAAAGAAAATATCCACTGACATGCATAATATCTAATGCCATGGGTCACGCATGGACTGTCTTATTTTATAGGGATGCCCATGTGGCACATCAAAGTTAAGATTGATTTAACCATTGTACTTTAGAATTGCAACAAATCTTAAATTCACTTGAATGCATTAACCTGTTATCTTGTCGAGTTTACAGCTAATTTCCTAATGCTTGTAGAGTAAAACTTTGATAGGGTTGCTTGCTCTGTTTGTATAAACATGAACTCAAGCTTTGTAAATAACATTGACATCTTCAAACAATATAGAGGCATATTTTAATCTGTATATATTATATTCAAATTTGATTGAAAATTATCCAAATTACAATTGTAAATGATACAAACTAAGCAATCAAGCTAACCAAAGTCTAGCTTTACATGCTTTAGGAAATTAGCTGTAAAGCCAACATAAAGATAGCCGCTATATCCTGAGAAGAGACCACGATGACATTTGAAAGTTAAACAAATCTTAGTTTTCACGGGAACGAATATTTTGTTAAAACGTTGTAGTGATCAGATCATCAATGACGTAATTTAAAAAATAAGACGACAAGGTCGGAAATAGTTCTAGAGGTCTAATAGCAAGAAAGTCTCCTCACTTAGCTTGTGGTTATGTGTTGGTGGTGGATAGAGTCACCCCGACTTACAATTGACTATTTCTCTGCGGTTACAATTAAAGATCGTTGTCGAAATCAACACTAGGGAGATACCATTAAATTTTTACAGGGTAGGGGTGGGGGAGTTGTGGCCAGGATGAAAAATGTTGCCCTGCATTTTTCTTTCAATGTAATCTCAATGTAAATGTAGTCCTGTTTTTTGTTTTTCTTTTACACTCTATTCTGTCCTGCCTTTCTTAGTTATTAATGTATCCTGACTTGTTTTTCATAAGTTCATCATGACTTTTCTTTTTGGCAAGATGGCCATACGGCCTTTTTTCTCTTAACTCCTGTCATGCCTTTTTTTCTTTTCAATTTTCATAAGTCATACAAACTTCTTCGTGCATGTGACTTCATATATATATATTTCAAAAGGGATAAGAAATGTCTTAATTGATAAGTTCTACATTGCATTTAAAACATCCATTGAAAGAACATTGTATAATTAGAAATCATTGTCCGCTGTTGGAAGTTCAGTTTCGCCATTTTTCGTGCTTGTCATAAGACGAAATTTCCGGGGTTTCGATTGTTAAACTCGTTAAATCAAATAACGAACATATTCCATCTCAATCTAATTTTATCAATGATTATCGTTTTTGAGCTGTTGTACTTTCAATGCTATTTATAAACGCCGAGTAAAATTTTAAATGTTTGGTATACAAATTTTTAATTATTCATCATGAATGGTCTGTTCAAGAGTTTAGTTTCACTTTTCAAAATATTTCAGGACAATGGGACATATCGAAGAATCTTTGAGTTCTGACGAAAATTATAGTGTTTTTCTATCTTTCCACAAAGTATATAAAACTACCAAGCGTTTTTCTCAACTTTGACAACCTTATTCTGTAACAGATCTTGGCAGTATTTTCCAACGGCAATTTCCAAAGTGCTTAGACAATTCCAGTGTACCGTTACGATTCAAATATGATGTAATGGTATAGAAAAACCTTGCAGTTTTGTAACTGTTGACAAAACATGCTACATTTTAGAAAAATGGCTGTTAAGATTTTACTTATATCTGCCGTCGCCATATTGGGATAATTGTAATTCCAGTTACGGTTATCAGTTTAATACCAGTGCAGTTGAGAAATATGGTGCAGTTATTCAAATGCAGATGTAAACCTTATCAATATTAAACCCAATCCCGCAAGCAGCTGTGGTCATTCTGTTGAGGATAGTATTCACTATTTTTAAGTCAACGAAGCAAGAGAAATATTGTTTTCAAAATTAGAAAGATCTTCCGGTAACATGGCGATTGCATGAAGTGGTGTTTTTCTACTCTCCGCTGTTTTTATTGAAAACACAGTTAATAAGTTATGTGAGTTATGAGCTAGGTCTTAAACTAAAAACAATAGATGATCCAGAAACAACTCTGTCGGTTTTAATGACATTTATCTGATAAAAACTCTTTAATTGCCACAAACATTATAGTTATAAGATCATTCGAGTGGACCGAATTCCAGTACTCGTGTAAACAGAGGTCACTGGTCGGAATAGAAACCAATACCTGAAATACATTTTGACGGTATTATACTGAAACAGCTGATACAATGGACCCCAGGGAACAAGAAAGGTATGAGACATTAAAACAAATGTACGAATCAAAGTCTGTGTCTGAATGCTTTGCAAGTTTACACCTTAAATTAGAGGGGGATGTTGAAACTCTGAGAACGGAGGTCAAGGTACTAAGGGACAATGTAGAAAACCTTGAATCTCACGCTAAACTCATGGAGGATAGTATAAAAGATGTCCATAACACACTCCTCCCTGATATTGAGGAAAAAATATCAACAGAAGAAAAGGAACGTCTAAAGCTGGAGTATTGGGGCCTAAAATGGAACCTTGTTATAAGTGGCGTGAGGGGATCCCCTTTGACCGAGATGCCTAAAGCGACTGATATTTATGTCCGGTCCTTCTTTGAAAAAAATCTAGAGATACCAAAGGAGCGCATAGAAAAAATGCTATTCCAGGCCGTGCATAGGCTACCAGGAAAAGAGAGCGACAAGGAGAAGAGAAATATCATTGTACGGTTTAATAGCCTAATAGATCGAGACGACGTTCTGGCTGCTGGAATGAAATTAAAACGTGAAAGTGGTTACAGTGTCGTGCCCGATGTGCCGCCGTCTGTTGCAAAACTAAGATTTAACCTTCCGAATGAAAGACGTGCACTGCCTTCATCTGAACAGAGGAATGTCCATCTAGTGTACATTAAAGATTATCCGTTTGTTATGCTTAAAAAAAAGAGATCATCATAGACTTTTTAGCAGACCTTCTCGTAAAAAAAACCCCAATGACAACTTTTAACTGAATTAAACAAAGAATTATAAAAAAAACTCATTTGAAAACTCATAGTATATCTTTTTAGTATTATTGTATGTTATGACTTTGTTTTTTTGTGTTTTTTTGCCATTGTGTATTTTGAAACTCTCTCTAAATTCAGTTTTTTTTTCTATGTTGTTAATTGAGTGTCCCGGTTAATCTGCACATGGCTAATTTGCATATTAGGCATCCCAGGTAGACATGCGCAAACAAAACCGGATGTTTTGACTCGTGCAAGCTAATCAGACATAAACACTGATAGATTCATTACAGTAATACTGCCTACTCTAAACTAAATAAATACACAATATGTGCCTTTCGAGAGTATGTAGGCAATATGTAATCCAGTTACGTAACCTGTTTGAACTTGTCCAATTGGTGACAATAGTTTTATAAGTTTTAAACGTGGACACCGGCGGTAGATCATAAAACCCACATGTCAAGATACATATCACCACATGTTGCCCTTTTTCCCTTTTTAAAAGAGCCCTACATATAAGTAACATGTCACTAAAGAGTATTTATAAACTCTAGTATCTTTAAAAAAACATGTCAACCTGAGAGACAAGTCACAAGCAAATAGTTATCTGCTTTCCACAAAAAGGGGGCACCCCTGTCAAAAATAACAAATACTTAATTCAAACTTCCGAACCTTAATCAAACACTATTAAAATTAACTGGGAAATAGATTTTACACCATATTTAATGTTAAAAAAAAACCTGTTCTTTAGAGGCATGAAGAAAACAGACAAAAAAAAAAAAAAAAAAAAGATTTAGACAAAACTATATTTTGTTTACATAAATGGATGGGGCAGAAGGAAACCCACTGTATCTTAGTTACTTAATTTATTTGATTTAAATTGTATCTTCTGCAATACCATGAAACGGGAGAATTTTGGTAGTTATTGTTTAAATGGTTGGAAAAAAGCATTTTTATGTCACTTTCATTTCTCTCTATTTATTTGTACTTTATTTTTTTGTATTGCTCTGAATATGTTTATTGACTGTATAATTTTAGATCATTCATCCTTTACAATTGTAAGTGATATAAAATATGGGTACATGTAGTTTGAAAATTGGTTGCATAAATTGTAGAGGCCTGTCTTCTGATAAAATTAAAAGAAGAGATATATTTAGTAAATGTAGAGAAAATTATGATATGGTGTTCTTTGTAGATACTCACTGTAAAAAAGAACTTGAAAAGTATTGGCAAGCAGAATGGGGGTATAAAATAATATTTGGGTCGCATACCACGAGCAGTAGGGGCGTGGCTATCTTATTTAGAAGCACTTTTTCTTTTGAAATTTTTGGACAGAAAGTGGATCAAGACGGGAACTATGCAATTCTAGATATAAAAATTTTCAATCATAGAATGACAATAGCAGTGGTATATGGACCCAATGAGGACAAACCAGTTTTTTATGAAATACTCCAAAGAGATATTGAAAATTTTGGGAATACTTCAGTAATAGTGGGGGGTGATTGGAATTTACCACAAAATTATGAGGCCACCCTTAAAAAATTGTTTGTTTGGCATTGCCGACCCACACTATCAGCAGGTGGGTAGGTAGGTAGGGATTTTTTTTTTTTACATTTAAAAGCTTTATACATGTAAATCATGAAGTCTCTAGACCAATGTTGTCTAAAGCATTGCAGCATTGTTGTGTGTACATGCTGGTGGTTTCTTTGAACGGGGTCAACCGTCAATGTCACATTCTACATCATATGGATAATTTCATGTAAGACAGTCAGTTTTGTTGGCAGAGTTAACCAAAGGACCCAGAAAAAAACACAGAACTGAGGCAGGAAACTGACAAATTAACCATATAAAATGTACAATGTATGACGTGAAAATTGAACTTTTATTGTGGGACTGCCAATTGAACAGAGGCCTGATGTCACATCTTGTGGTCACAGTTTGGTAAAATTACCATAAGTTAAATGGCTCAACCACTACGGCTCCTTGTACAAATGGACAAAGATTTAAAACTTTTATTGTTTGCTTTGGTTTTATAAACATCACTTTCTACACCGTATGTAATTTCATGGCAGTCAGTTTTGTTGGCATACTATTAAACCGTAGTACTTGAAGGAAAACGACGTCAACCTGCGGGAAGAAACTGACTAACCTTATCACATATAACATGAAAATCAAGCCTTAATTTTGCAACTGCCCAACTAGGGCTCAAACCAATACCTAGAGGCTAGTAATCATACATGAAAGGTGTGACGAACTACCATACAAACACGCCTACTGCCCCTGATAAGTTTTGAGGATATAGGATCTGTACCAAATAAGGATAGCAAAATATTAAAAATTTGGAAGGTTGGCACAAATAGACATGGTGTTTATACTAATATTATCCATTAGTGCAAGGTTTTTCAGGGCTATAGGTTTAAAACGTATGATAAATTCAAAATGGAAATATGCAGCAGGACAGACAATTTTTGCAGATAAATAAATTATGGGTTGTAATGCTTGTGTGATTAACAGAAATCTGGACATGCATTACATGAATACAGATAAATTAATGAGCCCTTAGAATTGTGGAAAAGGAAGGGATTTTATTCATCACTAGTACACTAGATACATTTATAAATATGTTTCTGTCAGTAGCTTTTATGTTTTAAGAATTATTTTATTCATGTTAAGAAGAAAGGCAAGAAATGGGGGAAGTACTTCAATTGACACAAGATGCTAGTCTTTAAAATATGTATGTTTTGTACCAGGCTAGCATCTACTGGTACAAAACTACTATAAACCTGTAAATCTGGGACCGTTTTGGTCTATGGGCTTTAGTGCTTACAGCCATAATTATCTTGAATGCATCATTGTGGTTCTGACTATAGTAGATACTTTGTTCTCTGGTTCAAGGGAAAATTTGTCAATGATACATTTCAAATATTTAATAAGTTCAACAAATGGAAGAGCCACGCATATTTGTTCTGTGATGTCCCGGTGAAAAACTTCTATCTCATGAAGCGACAAAGTCGAGCAGAAATCATCTGTTTCTGCTTTTAGCCTTTACAAAAGATAAAACTTGAGTCCTCTACAAGGTCTCTCAGAACGTTTCTTTCAAAGAATAGTTGAACATTTGATTTTTGATAAAATCCATCTCCCTTAACCAATGCATTGATGCTTTCCCCTGCCGGCCTCTTTGACATTACTTTTGGCAAACTTTTTCTATTCCATGTCATTTAAATGTTTGCTCCCAATACTGTGTAAGGCAAGCGCTTTTAAGATCGTGATTTGAAATAAGTAAAGCCTGGAACAAATTCGGCGGATACGATCAAATTCCGGCACAATTTCGATTTTTTTTTAAATAAAAAAAAATAAATTTCTGAAACGCAAATAAAATTATTTGGGCGGCAAATTTTTCAGTGGGTCGGGCGGCAATGCCAAACAAATGAAATTTTATTTTAGGCCTGATATGGATACTTTAAACTATTTGCATAAAAATAATCCTAAAGCCCAAAAAAAGGTTAATGAAATGATGTCAGAAATAGATCTGGTTGATGTTTATAGGCAATTATACCCAGAGAAAAAGAGGTTTTCCTGGAGAGGACCTAACAAGAAGCAGGCAAGACTGGACTACTTCCTTGTCTCATATGATTTTCAACCACTGATAACCTCGTGTGATATTGGTGTTGCATATAGGTCTGATCACTCACCTGTATCTCTGACCATTCAATTTAATACAAATGAAAAAGGCAAAGGGACGTGGAAATTTAACAATGCTTTATTATACGACAAAGAATTTATTGCTAATACTAAAACTTGTATTGCTGATTGTATTGATCAATATAAAATAGTTGATTCTGAAAATAGGGAAGAAATAGAATTTTCCATTTCAGACCAACTGTTTTGGGAAACATGAAAACTGATGATACGAGGAAAAACAATATCTTATTCATCTTTTAAAAAGAAAGAACGCAGTAGGGAAGAAGAAGAACTAGAAAGTCAATTGAACAATTTGAACAATAATGAAAATATCAATGATAAAAGGGAAGAAATTACACGTATTGAACTTCAGTTAAGGTCTTTAAGAGAATCTAGAATAAAAGGGGCAATAATGAGAGCAAAAGCAAAATGGCAAATTGAAGGAGAGAGAAGTACAAAATATTTCTGTAATCTAGAGAAAAGAAATTATATTGAAAAAGTAATTCAAAAATTAACTTTAGATAATGGTGAAACTATCACTGATCAAGCAAAAATTCGTGCGGAACAAAAGTTATATTATGAGAATCTATATTCATCCAAGAAAACACTTATAAATAATACACACAGAGCTAATTTCTTTTCTCTGGAAAACCCATTTATCAAAATTCTTTCTGATGAACAAAATATTAATTTAGAGGGGGAACTAAAAAGCTCAGAAATTCATAATGCATTAAAAAATATGAAAAATGGAAAATCTCCCGGTCTGGATGGTTTTACAACTGAGTTTTATAAATTATTTTGGCACGACATTAATCCTTTCCTTCTGCGTTTTTTCAAAGAAGCATTTCAAGAAGGTAAATTATCAATTTCACAAACACAAGGTGTTATCACCTGTCTACCCAAAGATGGTAAACCAAAACATTTTCTAAAAAATTGGCGATCTATTTCACTACTTAATGTAGACTATAAAATAGTATCAACATGTATTGCAAATAGAATTAAAAAAGTCCTTGATCACCTGATTAGTGAAACTCAAACTGGCTTTATGAAAGGCAGATATATTGGTGAGTGTACAAGACTTATATATGACCTCTTGAAAAAAGTAGATGAGGAAGATATTCCTGGCTTGCTTGTTTTGTTGGACTTTGAAAAAGCTTTCGACTCTCTTGAGTGGAATTTTATATGCGAAACCTTGAAATTTCTAGGTTTTGGTGACACAATAGTGAAATGGTTCACAACTCTTTACTACAATTCAAAAAGTTGCATTCAAAATAATGGCTATCTATCTGATTTTTTTGTAATAGAGAGGGGGGTACGACAAGGGGATCCACTGTCTCCCTATCTTTTTATTTTATGTTTGGAACTGCTTAGTGCATCAATAAAATATGACAACAACATTAATGGTATAAAGATTAAAAATTCTGAATTTTTACTCAGTCAGTATGCTGATGATTCGACTTTGATCCTGGATGATAGTGAAGAATCTCTCAACAGTGCTCTAAATAAGATAGACTTGTTTTACTCATGCTCTGGTTTGAAGGCTAATTTTGAAAAAACCCAAGTTATATGGATTGGGGCAAAAAGGGGCTGTGGTGAGGAGCTAAACACAAATAAAACAACAATATGGAACCATTCAGGAAATTTCAAACTCCTAGGCATTCAATATTGTTTGTCAAAAGTTGATATATGTGTTGATAATTATTTAGAAAAAATTCAAAAAGTAAAAAATCTTTTAAGTGATTGGTCATTCAGAAATATTACTATATATGGGAAAATTGTAGTTGTGAAAACTCTCGCCCTACCAATTCTAATTCAATGTTTTACTGTTTTACCAGATATATTAAAGCAGTTACAAGCTATGCTATACAGATTTGTGTGGGATGGTAAAGGGGACAAAATTAAAAGAAATATACTTATCTCAAATTACGAGGATGGTGGTGTAAAAATGCCACATATTGAATCATTTATAAAATCACTTAAGTTATCCTGGGTTAAAAAAGTTTTAGACCCCACAAATTATTCCTCATGGAAAGTTCTATTGGCAGATCACCTGGAAATGAATGGTGGAGAAAATATGTGGCATTTATCAAAATCAGCACTCAATGAAATTAAAAAAGAATTTAACCCTTTTTGGCAAAATGTAATTTCATCATGGGCCTCACTGTGTGAACCTCTGACCACAGCCCCAAGTGATATCTTGTCTCAACCATTGTTTTTAAATGAAAATATTATGATTGATGGAAAAACATCTTTTTATAAAAGTTGGATACAGAATAATGTATTTTTCATATATGATCTCATTAAGGAAAATGGAGAATTTTACAACTATGATGAATTTATTAGAAATTATAATATAAAAACAACTTTCTTGGAGTTCTATGCACTAATGTTGGCTCTTCCAAAGGAATGGAAGAATATTATTCATTCTCAAGTATTTCTCAAACTAAATACTGTCAGTCACAAAATTGTTACCGCCATAAAAACAGTTGATAAAGTATCAAAACATTTGTATAAAATTTTTCTAGATAAAATAAAGGAAACCCCATCACGCATACAAGAGAAATGGAAAATAAAATTGGGAATAGATATTGTGGCCGAAGAATGGAATTATTTTTTTAGTCTTCCTTTACTTATAACTGAAGATCCCACATTAAGGGCATTTCAATACAGATTACTCCATAGAATTCTAGGAACAAATATTTTACTTATGAAGTGTAAATATAGTGAAACAGAACTGTGCACTTTTTGTACAGAAACTAAAGAAACATACATACACCTCTTTTTTGAATGTAGATACGTTCGAACATTCTGGCTTAATTTTTTTCAAAAGTTAGAAGATATATGTAATGTAAGCTTTCTCCCAACCTTATCAAGTATAATCTTGGGTGTTAAATATCACCTATTTAAAGATATTCTTAATACATGTATTCTGATATTGAAGAGATATGTTTATTTATGTAGAGTTAGATTTACAGTCCCATCTGTTGCTGAAGCAATTGAATGGCTTAACTATTATTATAGGGTTGGCATGGTCTCTATGAATTTGTGCTCTACCAATAAAGCAAAAAGAATAAAAGAAAAATGGTCAAACATTAATAATATTATTAAAAAATAGAGCTCAATGCAGATGTATTCTGTATTCTGTTATTTGACTTGGTACAATGTATTTTATAATTTATAACAAGTATGGTTAACCATATGTTTAGGATTTATAGCAGAATAATTTGTTTGTACATCTTTATTTGTAGATGAGATTTGAAAATGATATGAAAATAATAAAATATATATTACAAAAAAAAAAAATTAGAAAGATCTACTATATCCATTTTGCTTTTATTGGCTGGTGACGGTGACCTTTCATTTCAGCAAAACAAAGACATTTTTGAGTCTGTACAATCATATATTATTAATTCGTATATTTTAACAAATTAGATTCGTTTAGGGATAGTCACATGTTAAACTATATTTTCGAAGGTAGAGAGAAAACGGCGGATAGCAAAAAGCATATTGCACAGAGCATATTGCACGGTTATTTTTAGAATATCTAAAAACCGATTTACTTTCTGACGTCATATAATGAATTTCATGATATCGTTAAACGTTTTGAAACAAATGATATCTGTGATCGATTATTTGACGAAAAAAGTCTTCAAATACCTAAGATGTCAAACAAACAAACAAAATAATTAAATAACAACTAATATGTTGTTATTGTCAAGGAGACAATATGATGTATAAAATTCAAACAAAACCAAATGACGATTTTGATACAAATATACATAATGGTCTGAAATTAATAATATAATAAATATAGCCTTTGTATGAGGTCAATACAGGATATATCGACCCAAAGAAGTATATCGACCTCGGACTTCGTCCTCAGTCAATATACTTCTTTCAGGTCAATATATCCTTGTATCGACCTCATACAAAGGCTATATTTGTATAATATCAGAAATACACTAAGATTTAGAACATTCAATTAAAATTCGGAATTCCTACTTCCCAACTCTTCACTCTTGTTCAGTTTTATATATTACTCTTATACGTTTTGTTTTTGAAACAAGGCTATATTTTATCCAAAGACAAGCACAATAACTCCAAAGCGAATTGCGAGAAGTGGTTTCGTATTTCGTTTTGGTTAAAGAAAAAAAAATACTAATAGTTTATGTAAAATAACGACTCTCGTACGGTGTCGCGTTTATATCTTTTTAATGCATTGGTGCAATTAATGGCCATAAAATGTTAGGTTTGCGAGATCAGACAGTAACCTAACAACTAAGCAATTGAAAACCTAGATATCAATGTTTAACATTCGCCAGCAATGAGCAATTTTCATAAATAAAACATGATTGAGGTGAATACTTTGCGAGTAAAGAAAAAGACACTACCATAGATTTGTTATTAACCCCAGGTGCTTGATGGGTTCAAATCAGTATTCAGGAATTACCACTTTTCATTACACCACATTACAACAGAAATTAGACAATACATGGCTTTATAAATATTTCGATTTGAGCGTCACTGATGAGCCTTATGGTTACAAGAGCGCAATTATTTGTTTACATTTTACCGGCAGGTTTTTTTACCCCAAGATGGTACTCAGAATAGAATCCTATACGGCTTCTGATTGGTTGATACAGGATTGGAATTATATTTAATCGAAAGCTTATCCAATTAGGTTTAAAAATTGCCGAAAATCATATTCACATTTTACGAAGTATAGAAAATATCTTCAATTTCTGCACGTCGGAGCCATTAAAAATATGCCTTTTTCATTAAGCGAAAAAAGTAGACGATTTTTTTCAACTGCATTTTAAGTCAATTTGAGCCGCATGACCCTATATATTTTTTTGGTTGTAATGCAACACTGGCATTTGTACTAACAGGAACTGCCACCCGTTTTTCCCTAGTTTGTGTAGTCTTCGAGAAAAAAAATACGGAACACTAGTGGTACCCTATGGAAAATGCATTACGAATAATTGCGCTCTTGTAACCTATAGTAGACGAAACGCGCGTCTGACGTACTAAATTATAATCCTGGTACCTTTTGATAACTACTATGTAGCTTTCTTTCTGGCAAACACGGTTTTATAAATGCTGACAGGCACCGACCATTGAAAAACAATCGATCTGTTTAAAATAAGAAATGAAAATAATTGTTGTTTTTTTTTATGGCAAATAAGAAAAATGACCGTTTGATTTAAAATTGTTTAAAATGATTTAGAATAGATTGAAATAGACGGAAATAACGTATTTTAATGTGAAAAGGCTAGACTTTAATTTTTGCCGTAGGGATGTGACTAAGTGGTTTTGTTTACAATTATTTCCCATTATTTCCCTAATGAAAATCTGCAATAATTATTGTATCATCATCACATGATGTTGTTTGATTTTCGCATTATAACAAAACTGAGAATTTATAGTTAGCTATTTAATGTCCAGTGGCAACTATTAGATGTATCATTAGGAGGACATTTACAATGTTAATATAATAAAATTAGATGTATGTTTCATTATAATACGTTATTCTGATTGGCTACACTGCAATATTGCCTTATTCCTTAATCAATTTTATTACACAATAAAATCTACCATTCATGATGACACGAGGTCCCACAATATAGTGCAGAGGTAAATAAAAACTTGGTAGAAATCGTGTTTTCATGATCCTAGCTAAACAATGTATTTATAAGTATTGAATGCTTCTTTTTGTAACTTCATAGGCTTGTAAAAGCGTTGACCGTGCGCAATTTTTAGAATGAAGCGCGGAAAATGTACTTCGGTCAACGCTTTTACACCCCAATGAAGTTACAAAGAGAAGCATTCAATAAATAAATATAAACAAGGACATCTGTGTTAAGCAAACATGTGTATCACGGCACAAGAGATCACCTATAGACCGTGTATATCATATGTATATTTAGGGTGGGTTGCTCCGAATAAAGGAGATATAGATACAGGAAAATAAAGAAAAAAATAAAAATTTAGAATAGTGTATAACGGGCAAAATAAAGATCAGAGGAAAATGCTATAAGAAAATTAAAGAATAGAGGGAGTGGTCTAGTTTTTTGCCTGACAAATGTTGATGATTATTTAAAGTCGAGTGCATTTATAGGATAAATAATACACAATCTTTTGTACATTGGTAGGGATTTATGTTTAGAGTTGATGAGGCACATTTGAGAAATTGTTTTTATTTGAAATTTTTCGAATAATTGTTTGTTTTTTTTCTCGTCTGATTTTAAAATGAATAAAACATATCTTTAATCTAAAAACATATGGTTTAATTACGACATATAGATAAAACTGCTATTCAGTCGATTTTAAAATACATGCTATAAAAGAGAATACATAAAAATACTTAACAAATTTAAACAAAAAGTCAACCTTAAGACCCCGAATATACTTTTGTAAGAACATTAGATTAATTCCGAATTCCATCTAAAATACATTGTTCATTTAAAGAAAAAAAAATGGTGATTCCTTAGGCTATTTTCAATTTTTTTTTACTGAATTCTCTGTAGACTGTAGTTTACTCGCACATTCATCAAGTACGTATTTCTACGGCTAAAACAAATCATAATTGTATCTTTTAATTTGTTTAAATTTATTTCAGTGTTTATTTTTCAAACTTTTTATATAAATAATGTTGGATTAAGATCGAGTCAGATTAAATTATTATCTATTAAATTATTAATTAAAAACTAAAACATGTATCCAATCTAAATTTTACACATACTACTATCACCTATATCAAAAGATTAAACAAAACACAATTTTTGTTTTATATTTAAAAAAAACCATGTACGCTAAACTATGCACGCCAAGAAACGATGTACGCTTAAACGATACGATATACGCTAAACGAAACGATGTACGCTAAACGATACTGTATACGCCAAATGAAACGATGTACGCAAAATCATACGATGTACGATAGAAGGGCGCTTATGTTATCGTTTATGGTATGGTTTATGGTACATGGTTTCGTTCGTACATCATTCGTTCAGCGTCCGTACAACGTTCGGTCAGCGTTTCGTTTGCATTCGTACATCGTTCGGGAAGCGTACGTACATCGTTCGGGCATCGTCCGTACATGGTTCGGGCATCGTTCGTATTGTTAACTTTTACGTTACACGGACTGTATAAGACAAATTGACGAAATAATAAATTGTTATCTTGGTAATTTTATCACTGTTCTCTATTTTATTTACCATAAATAAACAGTAAAATACCGATGTTCAAACTCATAAATCCATGGACAAAAAAAAAAAAATCGGGGTAACAAACTAAAACTGAGGGAAACGCATTAAATATAAGAGGAGAACAACGACACAACACTACAATGTAACACACACAGAAACGGACCAAGCAACAGACAAAATCCCACGAGAATAACAACTATAACATCAAAACCAAATACATGAATTTGGGATAGATAAGTACCGTGACACGTCTTATCGCAATGTGAATTTACACTTAAAAATAAGAGAAAACAATCCATACATTTTCCAAGACAAAACACGAAAAATCTAATAACTGTGTTCTATTGTACATAAAAAAATATCAGGTCGATGTATCAGGAAAACACTGAAATAGTATTCACATTTACTACACTTTACTTTAACCTTTTATCCAACAAGCTATGTCAAATACTTGTGTGAAATAACAGAAAGCATAAATCCTTGTCTTTTCTTTTTACCACAAATAAACTATAAATTGTAGACTAATTAAATTTAAATTATCTTACATAACATTTTAACAAGTAAAACGTTGATGAAATAGGACAGAATCATTTATCATTTTTGCTTATACAATTCTAATACGGACATGTATATGTTGATATAACCTGGAAGTTTAGTACACCACTACCGTGTTTAAAATAGAGTGTAAGGAATTGGGTGATTTTTCTTGTCAAAAACGTGTGAAATAATATGAATGCTTTTTTTTGGGGGGGGGGGGGGGGGGGGGGGGGTGAAAATGCCTTGTTTTTAAACGAGCACTTGAAATTAACAAAAATAATGGATTCATAAACACAAACCGTTTGCTAACATAATGTAGTTTACTAGTTTATTCAAACAAAAGAGTAAATACATAGCAATAAGTTAAACAAAGTTATTTCTGTAACAGTCCAACACAAATGTGAATATTTGAAATCGTAAGATGAAAAACACAAGCCCATCAGATATTTTTTGCAATTTTTAACGACAATGAAAAATTTCAATTTTTCGCCTGTATTCTTTAATATGCTAAATTCCTGTACCCTGTGGTATAATACAAGAATAAATAAACTACCTGCTTTTTGTTTTTCAAACACAATTTAAAAACTATGACGCCCAATAGAATAAAAGAATTAAGATAACTACCGTATTAAAGACAAAATCAAATGTTCGACGATAGCAATCATTGGTACAAGTAAGAAGGCAATGTCATGGTCTTTATTTATTTGAACCAATGATTAATATCGTCGAACATTTGAAAGTTGGTTCATGCTAATGTACATTGAGAAAATGGGGGAAACAACCCACACTTCCAATGTACAAATTGTTTAACGTGGAGATGATTTGATTTTTGCTAATACGAATGGTTTTTATGCCATTTTGTGCATTTTGTTTGTATAATGTTTTAATTGATTAAGTATGAAACAATGTGGACTAGTTAAGTTCAAAAATTTATGTCTGTTTGTCTTGTTCACGCATCGGTGTCAATATAATGGAACTTACTAAGATGCAACTGTCATACAAGTGAGGGGTTAAGCTACATCTAGTTATAAAACCAGGTTCAATTGACCATTTTCTACATAAGAAAATGCATGTACCAAGTCAGGAATATGACAGTTGTTATCCCTTTTTTTTAGCTCACCTGGCCTAAAAGGCCATGTGAGCTTTTCTCATCACTTGGCGTCCGTCGTCGTCGTTAACAATTTTTCAAACATCTTCTCCTCTGAAACTACTGAATGGATTTGAATGAAACTTAGCATGATTGTTCCTTAGATTATCCTGCACAAAGTGTGTGCTTCGATTTTTGATCCGTCAAAAAACATGGCCGCTGTTACTTAAAATAGAACATAGGGGTCAAATGCAGTTTTTGGCTTATATCTCAAAAACGAAAGCATTTAGAGCAAATCTGACATGGGGTAAAAATGTTCATTAGGTCAAGATCTATCAGCCCTGAAATTTTCAGATGAATCAAACAAACCATTGTTGGGTTGCTGCCACTTAATTGGTAATTTTAAGGAAATTTTGCAGTTTTTGGTCATTATCTTGAATATTATTATAGATAAAGATAAACTGTAAACAGCAAAAATGATCAGCAAAGTAAGATCTACAAATAAGTTAATATGACCAAAATTGTCAATTGACCCCTTAAGGGGTTATTGTCCTTTAATGACAATTTTTCACAATTTGTTCATCACATTTGCTAACTTTAAAAAATCTTCTCCTCTGAAACTACTGAATGGATTTGGATGAAACTTAGCATGATTGTTCCTTAGATTATCCTGCACAAAGTGTGTGCTTCGATTTTTGATCCGTCAAAAAACATGGTCGCTGTTACTTAAAATAGAACATAGGGGTCAAATGCAGTTTTTGGCTTATATCTCAAAAACGAAAGCATTTAGAGCAAATCTGACATGGGGTAAAAATGTTCATTAGGTCAAGATCTATCAGCCCTGAAATTTTCAGATGAATCAAACAAACCATTGTTGGGTTGCTGCCACTTAATTGGTAATTTTAAGGAAATTTTGCAGTTTTTAGTCATTATCTTGAATATTATTATAGATAAAGATAAACTGTAAACAGCAAAAATGATCAGCAAAGTAAGATCTACAAATAAGTTAATATGACCAAAATTGTCAATTGACCCCTTAAGGGGTTATTGTCCTTTGATGACAATTTTTCACAATTTGTTCATCATATTTGCTAACTTTAAAAAATCTTCTCCTCTAAAACTACTTAACCAAATTCAACCAAACTTCAACTGAATGATCAGTAGGGTGTATAAAATAAAGTTTGTGCTTCATTTTTTATTTCGTCAAAAAACATGGCCGTCATGGCTAAAAATAGAACACAGGGTAAAATGCAGTTTTTGGCTTATATCTCAAAAACTCCAGCATTTAGAGCAAATAAGACAAGAAGTTAAAGTATTTATTAGGTCAAGGTCTACCTGTCCTGAAATTTTCAGCCGAATTGGGTAACTGGTTTTTCAGGTAAAATGCCCCTGAATTGATGATTTTAAAGAAATTTTGCAGTTTTTGGTTATTATCTTGAATATTATTATAGATACAGATAAACTGTTAATAGCAAAAATGTTAAGCAAAGTAAGATCTACAAATAAGTCAATTTGACCAAAATTGTCAATTGACCCCTTAAGGAGTTATTGCCCTTTAAAGACTTTTTTTCACAATTTGTTCATCATGTTGACTTACTTTAAAAAATCTTCTCCTTTGAAACTGCTGTATCAATTTCAGCCAAACTTAGGCTAAATGAGTTTCAGAGTATCTAGTATAAATTTTATATTTCATTTCCTTGTATGTCGGAAACATAGCTCCTATGGCTAAAATAGAACATAGGAGAAAATGATTTTTTTTTTGCTTTTGAAGAAAATAGGACGATTCAAAGAACATTTAAATAAATTGAAAAGCCAAAATAATCATTGATGAGAGATTTAACCAAACAAATTAAGGTGAGCGATTCAGGCTCTTGAGAGCCTCTTGTTTTATGTGTTTCAGCTTTTGAATTTGCTATTTGATTAGGGTCTTTTCGTTTTGATTTTTCCGCGGAGTGCATTATTTTGTGAAGAATAAAAAGATATCTAAATCTTATTGCATTATGACTATGATTTTTTACTGTCCAACACGTTTTCGTTACTGAGTATCTTTTTGCAGTGCACATGATTTTGATCTTCTCTGTTGTTTTATGTAGGTTTTATATTTCAAGTGACCTTCAGCATCTGCATGCACGCACATATCCGTGCTTTTATTTGTTTTCTTTTTAAGTGTAGATCTTAAAACTCAATGCTTTTTTAACTGCTTTTTACACTGTTTCGTATGTTGTGCGCATGTTGAGTGTAAGGGAGGGTATGATTTTACTTTTGAATATATATGAACGTGCCTGTTGCCATCTAGAAGCTCAAAATTTAGTATCGGTCTTTTGTTGCTATATAAACCAATTGGTTTTTCGTGGAATTTTGTGTACATTCGAACGTTATTATTTTTAGTTTGGCACTATTTAAACTTGTAATGCAGCTGTGGTTTGGGTTTGCCCGTTGCTGAATGCCATTTGATAACGTTTAGTTGCTAAATTTTACGTAATTCATCTTTGATAGAAATTTGTCATCGGTAATTACACCACTTACACTCACCAAAAAGAAAATTTAAATATCGAGTAGCAAGAATTTTAACCATAACAATGACAAAATCATTTTCCTTGAAAGGGGAAGCTACTCATACTTAAAAATATTGCAAATATATTGCGTGAAGTTTATCAGTTGCTTACAATTTGGTCCAAAACAAGGTAAAGAGTAAACGATTAGAGTTATACGATTTCCATTTTATATGCGAAACAACGACTTAAACTATTACCATTTTAGACCAAATAATCATTACCTAACTATAAAAAAACATTTAGATGTATAAGACCTACAATGCAATCATGGTAATTTCACCAATGGTTCCTTTAAAGAATTTAAACTTTGAACTAGCGATCCTATGCAGTGCATTTGCTTGTATAGAAATTAAATAAAAAGAAATGCTATAATTTTTTTTAGATGTTAAAAAAACATTAGCTACTATATATGCAATACACTAAGATATAATTTGTTTTCTTTAAATAATTTTAAAGGCAGACAAATACAGACATGTTTTATCTCTTGACAAACACTGCAGTTCAAGTTCAAGTTCATCAAAAGAAGATAAAGGCATTGCTAATGAATGATTGACTAGCACTTATCATTTGTATCCGTATTTATGCATCTTCTAATGGATCATTGATGAAAATGGACATGAAGAGAAATAATGTCAACATTGAAAGGTGAAACAATGTGGTGACATGAATAACCATTCCCTGTCACTAATTTATACTATACGATTATTTTTAATCTATACCATGACATTAACACACCTAGAAAAATTGTCGTTGTATAATCGCATGTGATTGATATTCTTTTTACTCCTTTGTTGCCTTTTATTATATACGATGGTCGGCTATCGTCGGAGGTAAGATCGATGGATAATTAGATCGCGCCAAGTTTTGAAATATGCACGAAATGCTGATTCATCATAGCAAGTCCATGCATAAGTGTTTCTTTTATACATCTTATAATTTGAACAAACGTTTTAGCATATTATATATCAATATGAGAGCGGGGGTCAAATTGGTGAATATAAATTTGACAGCTAATGTCTTCAAAACCATATATGCTTATAGTTTATCTTACATGACATGCTTACATACAACACATGTAATACATAAGACACTTTTATAAGTTTGTTTACATTATTCAAATTTTGACAAGGTTACCTTTCAAATTAATTGTTGAACTTAGAGCACTAAAAATCCAAGGCAGTTGAGTATATTATGTAATGTAAAACATTGTTAATTATACATTATACAAGGTCTGCATGTTGCAATTGTAAATGATTAAAAAGTAAAAATGATGCTTTATAGATTAGCAATAGTAAGGTCTAAAGGAACATACTAATCGACCCTTAAAAAGACAGTTCGGGTGGTGTATTGCCAAACATATGAACAAAATTAAACATGTTAAAAACCGAGTTACACCAAACATAGTGAAAAATAAATTTGACAAATATATGTATAATTTAAACTCAATAAAACAAGGGCTCTTACCAAACATTTAAAAGAATGAGCAGTGCCTGTTCCACAAATTGTTCAATCTCTGTTAAACACAAGTCCAATGATATAAAAAAAGTACCAAAAGTACAAGGGGCATTATTCAAAACTTAAACGTATATTTTGTCTACCCAATAAAAAGTAAATAGTCATTGGAAAAGCACACATATCAAAATCGGCCAATGGTGAATAATACGTCGTTTCTGGCACATGTTTCCGGAGAAGAGTACTGCGACTTATCAGTTCGAATCGAGTATTGAAAAATTACCACAAAAAATCCTTATTAAATTTGTTGATGCACAAACCTTCTTATACATGTTTTCATTAAATAAAACAAATTTGATAACTATGTTGGGCTCATCTTTCCAATCGAACTAGAGATAACATATATACAGATACAGTTAAGGGTGTCTCATATCTTAACTTACATCTAGAAATTGACAATGAGGGATGCAAACAAAACTTTACGACAAAAGAGATGATTTCAGATTCCCAACTGTGAAGTTTTCATTTCTATGTAGCAACTTTTCAGGCGTGCCTGCATACGAAGTATTTATCTCTCAATTGAAATGATGTTCCCGAACTTGTATTTCCTATCATGATTTCCCTGACAGAGGGTTGCTACTCAAGACTTCAAAATGGTAAAATTGAAAAAGCCCCTTCAAAAAGTCTACGAAAGCCATTAGAAGTTGATTGAAATTAACGGAATATCCATTTCACAGATGATATCGCATATGTTCCTTATGTCGTAACTACAACTCCGTTCCCTTTTCACGAATACATCTATGACCTACCGATTTAAACTATTTACCGGGTTTGTAATATCATGAGAAGCACGACGGGTGTCACATTCGGGACAGCATCTGCTAACCCTTCTGGAGCACCCTAGATCGGCCCTAGTTTTTAATGGGTTCGTGTTTCTTAGTCTTCAGTTTTCTATGTCGTGTCTTGTGTACTATTATTTGTGTGTCTGACTTTTTCATTCTTAGTCCTGGCGTTGTCAGTTTGACTCAAATGCAATTTCGTCGGATTAAAAGAAGAAAATCATGATCAGAAGAGTATAAAAAAGCTTTATGGATTTCATGAGTTTTAATTGTATGATCTTTTACATGTTTTACATCTTGAGCATCCTAGTCCATCATCCTCTTGTGGTTCACATCCAGTACATGGTCTGTCATTGGCGTAGTCGGTAATAGGACAGAGTGGCGGTCTGTTACATCCCAATCCTAAAACGTGAAGTAAAACAAATAAATACCAAAATTTGAACGTGAATTGTTGTATTTTAATTTCGACTAAAATTGATATTCAATTTCCTGGCATTAAAATGTAAACAATTTTAACTAATAATTTATTCCAATATGTGCCATAAAGTGTTTTTCATTTTACTTGTATGGGACTTTATTTTTACTGAAGGATAATAATACTGCGTTATATTTTGTTGAACTAGTGTATTAAACTTAAGCTTTAATAAGACCACAATGTGTATTTGATTATCTTAGTGATTGTTATTATAAGATGTAAAGAACAATAAGAATTTAAATGTTTTTTTTAAATATTTAGTTATAAAAACTCTAGTTTAATTTTAATAATGAAAATGTTTATATTTCACCCTAATGTTAGCATGAACAGATCATGTCGAATTAATCCGTGTCTTAATGATTGTCTGCGCAAATATTATGAAATTGAAAACCAGTGATATGTTTTATCATATGAAGGTCTCAAATCTTAATGGAAACAATTCTTAGTAGATTTCATTATATGAACGAATTTCAAAAAAACGTTTGGTAAAATTGAGAATGGAAATAGGGAATGTGCCAAAGAGACAACAACCCGACCATAGAGCACACAACAGCAGAAGGTCACCAACAGGTCTTCAATGCAACGAGAAATTCTCGCACCCGGAGGCGTCCTTCAGTTTGCCCCTAAACAAATATATACTGGTTCAGTGATAATGAACACCATACAAAACTCCAAATTGTACACAAGAAACTAAAAGGTAAAATAATAGCCTTCATTAGCTGACATGAACGTCCACGGTATCTCGTCTTGGAGATAATTGTCAAAAATTCTTATTTTATAGTAATTTCATACTATAAAAGACAACAATCCAAGCAAATGTGAGTATTATTTCGTTCACCAAACGCTCTTCTCTTTTTCACATGATATTAATGACTAGAAAATAGAACATAACAATATTGTTTAATTTTAAATTAACTATTACACGTTTGCCATTCCAGCAATAAGTGATAGCGTTAAACATTTGAAATTGGAACGCAAGATAACATACGTTATTGGTATTTTGGTCCAAAGACTTATTTTATTGCACTTTTAGTTAAGTTGCTGTTGTGTGAATCTTTATTTGATTTTACATGGCAACACATAATAACTATATTAAAAAATAACTTACGTGGTGGTGTCCCTGTTTCAAAGAAAAATAAATGCAAGTTGTTAATGATTACGAAGAAAAAAGTACTAAACAATTTATAACTACTGATTTAAAGTCATATGAAACGAGTAAAGGGTGAAAAATAATGATTATCCATTTTTGAACCAATGTATGTATATATCATAAACTTTCTCTTCTATACACGATTTTATCATTTTTTTACGCAAACATATCGTATAATCGTCAATTAATTTTTTTGCTCTGTCTGTTATGATGTGGAAATATTGCAGCTACTCAATTGTCTCATTTTGAAGCCGAAGTTTACCGATTGTCACCTTAAAGTAAACAATAAACAAAGAAGCATGGATATTGATACGTGTTTACGCAGATCTATGCCTAATATGACCACCGGATTTTTTCAAGTAGGGTCATGCTAAGGTCACTCTGCATACGGAAAATATGTCGGCGAATTGCTTCCAGGAAGCTAGCATCAAAAAAGTAAAGTTCTTCTACATGTGGACATATTAAAGAATGTTCTTCACAAAAATGTATATGTACATAAGTTTTATAATGAAATTATCCATTTAGTTATAAAAAACATATGCATCATTTTCTTTCAGTTTGAGGTTTCGTATTAAATTCTGAAAATTACTATCTGCTTTATTCAGCATGTCTTGTGATTGTAACAAAATACCAAACTCAACGATAAATTGAAAAATAAATGCTGACAATTTCAATCTAATCACCCAACCGATCGACTTCAAATGTACTGTTTAATTTCAAGATTATGTACCACTTGCATGGCATACCCAAACACAATTGGTAAATGTGACCAAAAAGTTATCAAACGTACCAGTATTATAATTTGATACGCCAGACGCGCGTTTCGTCTACATAAAACTCATCAGTGACGCTAAGATTTAATTTGTTATAACGCCAAACAAGTACAAAGGTGAAGAGCATTAAGAACCCAAAATTCCAAAATGTGTGCCAAATACAGCTTAAAAAGGATTTAGCAGCAACAATTGTGTAAATATATATAAAAAAAAAATTAAACAAACATACTAATAAAGCACAATTCAGGGTCGATAAATGACATCAACGGTTATTATTTAACCGCCAAAATGCAAAATATTTAATGTTTCCATAAATTATAAAACCTATATACAGACATGTACGATTGATTAAACCTTATGTATACAGGTTATACGATTAATTTAAAGACAGAATTCCCCTTTATCATTTTCGTTATCATTTGTACATCTAACATGTCTAACATATGAATATTTCAATAAAGTCATGCAAAAAATTCCCTCCTATTGATGATGGCTTTTGAAGATTGATATATTTGTTGTCTTGAACGTGAGGAAAAAACAACTGTTACTTTCATTTAGTGAGATCATAATTATTTGCAAATCATCAAGCCTACATCCTTTGTAGTTTTAGAAATATAAACAATTAAAAAAAAAAAACACTCTACATATGACCATTTATATTGTAAATGCTGAAAACGTTAGTCTATATCTAACTGCTTTAAATCATAAATCACTAATATCACGTGGTTTTACTCGTTTCACTGAGTTTTATCGTTTGATTTTGTTAATTTTTTTTTTATATTGACCTACCATTTGATAGTTTACCTAGGGGTTCGTTATTTTTGTAATACTCTCTTTTCATTCTAATTTTGATTGACAGATATAAAAATGATTACTGTTTCTAATGTTTCTTTTATTTTGATTCGTACATAGTGACATTTATATATCATCTATATATTCCAATAAGTGATTTCCTTTATTTGTATTACGCCTAACATATTTCTATATTTTTTAACTTTACCCACCCTTCACACCAAAGGGGAATATCATAAAAATAAATAATGTATAAAGTAATCTCTCAAGCATCCACACCAGTGCGTCCGAGAAACATTTAATAACATGGATGAAATTTTGCGATTAACCTCGTGTTCATTTTCCGGTTTATAGTTGGTTAATTGAAAACCCTACCACGTCGGCATTTTCATTTAAACAAAATGTATCATAAGGAAATAAAGTCATATTGATTAACTCCCTGTCAATTTTAAAATTGTCATTGTTAACCAGACAAGTTAAGTAATATAATATGTGTAACTATGTAAATGTTGTTCAATCATTTAAATATAACTTACGTAATTTCGCAGCTTGATCTGTGAAAAAAAATAAAAGTTCATATTTAGTAACAAACACATTACTATTATGATTATACATGGTCATAAATAAGCCTCAAGCAAACGTTTTGTATTACAGGTATCTACGTATAAGCTTACAGGTATACTTATATGAAAGGGGAATTGAGGGAAAGGATATTGCAATTGTGGTCTGAATTTTCTAACAATCATAACGATTTCTTTGGGGTCAAATTAATTAATATTTCGTTCAAGCTTCACAAAAGGTTTAGACGACCGATGGTTTACAAATATTAGTAAGATAAAAAAAAAAGAAGGCAAAAGATATCAGAGGGACACTGTCATGATTTAAAAAGAAAAAGAAAAACAGACAAATAATAGTTCACAAGACACAATATGAAAAACTTAAGACTAAGCAACACGAACCTACCAAAATATGGGGTTATCGCAGGTGCTGAGGAAGGGTAAACAGAATCTGCTCCATATGTTGCATCCGTCGATTACTAATATACAATTGTGTGATGCTTTTTCACTTGTTTCAACTTATCGTCATATCTTATAGGAGTAAGTCGACGGATGTCAAATGTCGAGAAAGTACAGCTTAACCTTCAGAAGCACCGTACAAAAAGAGGTTAGGTGGATTTCCTGTTGCTACGTCATTAATTGTATAATTTTGTTGTATGGAAGGGTTTGTCGTTTTGTTGTTCTCATTTTTTCCATGGCATTTTCAGTTTGCTTTTACTTATAAGATTAAATATCACAATGGTATCTTTCGCATATCTTTTGCAAGGCACTTGTATCTAAAAACTTTGTTATAAGTATGTTTGTCGTAAGATCATTATTGAAAATGAACGCATAAAGCATACTATTACAAAAACATTATATTTTTGTCATCGTTTTAGGTTTATACATAAAATGATCAAAATCTTTTCACAAATTCTATGTCAATTTTTAAATAATGTTGAAATATAGGTTTTGACACAGTAGAATCTCTTTTTTATCACAAAAAAAAGCAAATGCATATCTATCTATCTATTATTATCCCACGCCTTGTTTCATTTCAAAGAAAACTATTAGTGTTTCAATTGCTTGAGAAATAAGTAAAGGTTTGTTAATTGTTGGTGATTAACATTACACAGGTTATATGCTTATCTTTTTTTACGTGTTGCATTAAAAATGTTAAATGCTGATATATATGTTTGTATATGTATAAAGTCGTTAGAAAAATAACAAATCCATTTCACGACCTATATAGTATTGCGGTTTTTTTTTGTAGAGCTGCGTTCTCTACCAGAAAGGGTAGGGATTTTGTCCAAAAATTCCTATCGCATAAATATTGATATAAAAACAATCTATACTTATATATCATAAAGTTAGCCAACTTATATCACTTTACGGAATTAAATGATGAAACTGAAACGTTACACTTTAGGTGAACAGTAACTGAAAAGATTGTGAAATTGAGAGAAAAACTCAAATTTATTGTTGGAACGCTTAACATACCTGGTTATAGATCTCATGTTATGAGATGATAAATTAACATAAGGTCAAAGATTGTTAAAAAAAAAGATTTTTATGACAAGATCCATTAAAAATGTAAAAAGGTATATCTAAGTGACTGATGGATTTCATTGTTTCTGACATGTTATGTTTTCCTACATAGTTCTGTACACAATATCAAAACAAAAACAACACATGTATACTTACAATCTTGTCCTTTAGCTGTAAAAAGAAAACAAGAGAATATTACAATTTAAATATGAAAATAAATATGCATGTTTATTTCAGGTTGTAGAATCTTTGATTTAAAATACTTAACGTATTTAGCTACATGATATTAAGTATTGCAAAACAACGCTATTTCAATTGTATTTTCATATAACCAGATGATGTTAGTGCATGCATATTTTTTCACTCCCAGGTACAGGTCTCTGAAAATGCAATTAGACAAATGAAGTCTAACAATATCAATAACATCAATAATTAAAAACACCACTGACGTATCATATGGTTTAAATGGGGTACATATCCATTTTGTAATCAAATTTACAATAGCCAAATTCAAGAAATACTGGTCTCATCTAGGAAATACAATAAATAGGAAAAAGTAAAAACAACAAATTTGATAATTTCTTGCGTCCGTAGAACTTGAGTGACAGTCACTTCAAGTAGGCAAAATACTGTAAGATCGTCCCTTAAATGATAAATTTTAGTTACCTACCTTATTATTTATTTAATAAAATGACAGAACTATCCAAATGCCAATTTAGACCTCTATCGATGTTGATGAAATGATGAAAAACAGATGACGGTTGTAATTTTTTATTTAGCCACCATACACGCGCATTCAATGTTACAAAAATACATACCGACAAATAAAGCTGATGTAAATGTTCCTGAACAAACATCACAAATTGATGGTTCTCTTAAAAATGTTCCTGTAAGTAAAAGTTTACAAAGAGTTATTTTGTGTTTTATCATACATCAATACATAACAATAACATAGCTATTAAACTAAGAGTTCAAAATGTTAAAGTTAAAATCAAGTTATCGTTAATTATACAGACACCATCACGAGTTAGTTGTCCGTTATGGGTAATCTGTCTCACAGATGCTATTGAATATGTTCCTTATGGCGTAATTACACTTCCGTTCCATTTTCATGAATGTGAGCTACTGAATAAGACTATTTTTCCGCGTTTGTAATAACATGAGCAACACGACTGGTTCCCCTTCCAGAGCAACTGAGATCACCCCAGCTTTTTCTTAGTCTTTATTTTTGTATGTTATGTCTGCAGGTGTACTACATTTATTACAATCATTTTATTATCATTCTTCTTTTTTCATCATAGCGATGTCAGTTTATTTTCTATCTATGAGCATTCATGCCACGTCTTCTTTTTATATGTCATGTTGGCGGAGAGTTGCCTCTTCTGCAATCATATTACACATCTCCAAATAGAGGTACGAAAGCATGACTTCTTAAGCCAATACATATTATAATTGTTCTATTAATATTATTCCTAATTTCGGTAGTGATTAACAGAAACCATCACGAGATGTATCACTGACGACATGTTTTACTTCGGGTAACAAACATTTGTCGTCTGTTTATGAAATCTAAGATGGCGAATGTTGGCTGGCTGATGATACATGCATAACTGTAGAAGCTAAATCTGTCGAACAAACTGTTGTTGTTCTATTTAGAGTTTATTGCAATTATTTCAGTGTTTTAAGTATTTCGTAAAATGCGATTTGGTTATACATGTTATAGTCGCAATAATTTAAATTCACATTTTGAATGTATTTATATGCAAATCAAACAGGAATTTTTGTGTCAATGTCGCAAAAATTAAAATCGCATTTCATTCTAAAAATAAATGTTCGCAATAAGTTTCGAATTCTCAGTACGTGATTGCTAATTCCATTTTTTTTACCGTGTTTCTTGACTTCTTAATTGATCTTGTATATATTTTTATTGATAACAATGACTTACTGTAAGGTGTAACATACACAAATATTATTCGGGCAGTACGGTCATAGAGGGTGTGTTTTACACATCTGTATCTATTACCATTCCTGAAAAATAAATTATCTAATTAAATAGTATATAAAAAAGCGGACAATAAGAATTTGTAGAGCATTATTTTAATATCAGTGTGATGTAAATATGTAAATCAAGTCATAGATGACTCTATGAACCAATTCGTCAAACAACCCCGCCGCATTTTTGCGCCTGTCCCAAGTCAGGAGCCTCTGGCCTTTGTTAGTCTTGTATTATTTTAATTTTAGTTTCTTGTGTACAATTTGGAAATTAGTATGGCGTTCATTATCACTGGACTAGTATATATTTGTTTAGGGGCAAGCTGAAGGACGCCTCCGGGTGCGGGAATTTCTCGCTACATTGAAGACCTGTTGGTGACCCTCTGCTGTTGTTTTTTTATTTGGGCGGGTTGTTGTCTCTTTGACACATTCCCCATTTCCATTCTCAATTTTATTTTTTACAGAGTTTGTCTTTAGTGCCGTGTGGAGGCAGTAGAGTGCCTCCCCGTGCTTCAGGTTTATGCTCTTATAATATACTAGATTATGGAGTGTGTGTCCAAGTGAGAACTGCTCTAATTCATTACTTTAGGAATATTTATCTAAAAGTAGTATTTCAATATTCAGCCCCATTCTACTATTTAATACTGATAGCGTTTGACATTTTTAGCCGAACAAATTTATCCATTTTATATACTTCAATTATTGTATGCTGGTTCATATTCTGGACGCCAATCTTTGCTCCTTTATTATATAATTCACTAACAAAACAATTATGAAGCTTAGAAATGGAAAATTACTAAATACTAAACTTGTTCAAAGGGTATCCACACGTCTCAATCTTCAAAATCGGTTATCTAAAAATGCTACCATCGCTAACATTTTTAACAATAAAAAACGTGGATACCCTTCTATCGATAAGTGTCATGCCAAAAAATGACTTACATGTCCCCGTCTTTCAACCAACAATACGGTAAGGTCCACTTTTAATGGTCGCACATTTTCTTTAAATTTTGAAACTGATATAACTTGAAAAACAAACAGTATTATTTATTTACTCACATGAAACAAACCGGGGTGTGGTATTCAGTACGTAGGAGAAACTGGACGATATTTATCTAAACGCACTCAAGAACATCTGTATCGTTTTAAAAGACCCAATAAATTCAAAAGTATCATTTACCAACACCTTAAGAAGCACAGCCATCCTTTTAAATATTTAGCAGTTCAACCTTTAGAAGTAGTAAATAAGCAGCCTGGTGAATCGCATTCAAAGTGTGTACGATCACGGAAAATAATTGAATTAAATTGGATTAAAAAATTACAGACAGTTTACCCTCTCGGTCTAAATGATAATATCATGGGAATTGGTAATATATCTAGAACCAATTCCGTTAACATTTTGGATATAGTTTCTAAAACTGTTCGTAAAAAACGTTCTCACGGTCGTAGAACAAATCGCAATCAAAGAAGATTTCGGGCCAATCATACCAATATTTCGGACCTAATTTCTATTTCAAAAAACAACGGCAGACATTATCTGTTAACAAAACCCTGTTCGTTACCGGTTAATAAGTTAAATAAAATTTTGGAGGATTGCAACACAATTTCATATAGCAATCCTAAGTATGAAATTGTTCAAATTATTATGGCATATTGTTATTCTAAATTATTTCCCAAAATTGATCGCCCTGAAGATCATAAAAAACATTTTATTAAAATTAAGTATGTCAATAAAGGCTTTGATTTTGTAAATATTGCCGGTATATTTAACGACCATTCTGTTAAAGAACAAATTCCTGGATATTTTGACAATACTGAGCTACCTCTTATTTGTTATATTTACAAGAAATCTACCCGGAAATTTGTGTTTAATTATAGTCAATTGTGTAAAGATGTTAATATCAGTGAAAATACACCTACTTCATGTAATTGCAGTAATTCCGAATATATTTATGGCCCCATTTCCCATGTTATAACAGGAGATCTTAACATCGTTCAAGACCGAGAGTTAAAATCATTCCTCAGTAAAGGACCTAAATATCGTCCCCCGTCAATTATTAATTGGAATGAGTGTCGTAATATCATCCACGACTCACTCCATACTTACTGTATGAAATGGATAAAACGGGAAAAAGCTGACAAAAAATCTTTGGACTCTTTTTTTAATTCAGTAATGAAGATAGTTGATATACGTATTCAACATTTTAAAGAACATTTTACTATAAACCCTTACAACAATAAACCTATTTCTCGTATCAAACATAAACTAAAAGAACTAGCCAAGGAATTTGTTTTTGTCCCGGCAGATAAAGCTGCTAATAATATTATTATTGTTTGACGTAAATTTTACATTGAGGTTCTGAAAAAGGAAATCACAAATTCACCAACATTCCAACTGACTCCATTTTCAGAAAACGAAATCTGTAACAAACATAAACTTTTAGGCACCGCTTTACAAGCAGAGCCAAATACAATGAAAGTCCCAACTATGTATTGGCTTCCGAAGCTACACAAAACCCCTTACAAATATAGATTTATTTCGTCTTCAAGCCATTGTTCAACTACTAAATTGTCTATTCTTCTTACCAGCACACTTGGTACAATTAAAAACCTGATAATAAATTGTTCAAATAAGGCCTTCGAAAATAGTGGAATAAATTACTTTTGGAGTGTCAAGAACTCGTTGGAAGTACTTGATAAATTGCATGCTTATATTGGTGATTTTGAATCTGTTCAAAGTTTTGATTTTTCTACCCTGTATACCACATTGCCTCACATTCTCATTAAGAAAAAATTCACACACCTAATTAAATGGGCATTCAAAAAATCAGAATGTGAATATATATGTTCAAACTCTTTTAGGTCATTTTTTAGTAGCAATAAACAAAAAAACTATGTTAATTGGACATGCTTTGATACTATATATGCCCTTGAATTTTTACTAGATAACATTTTTGTTCGCTTTGGGGATTCCGTATATCGTCAGATTATCGGAATTCCAATGGGGACTAACTGTGCACCACTTATTGCGGACCTGTTTTTGTATTGTTATGAGTTACAATTTATGACAAAAATAAGCAAAGACCCATCGAAACAACATCTGATAAACAAATTTAATAATACTTTTAGATATTTGGATGATATTTTGGCTCTCAATAATGACGACTTCAGTATGTATATTAATGAAATTTATCCTGTTGAACTTACTTTAAATAAAGCTAATACTAACAATGACCACTGCCCTTTTCTCGATCTTGATATCTATATCACTAATGGAAAGCTGCATACTAAAATTTATGATAAAAGGGATGATTTTTCATTTCCTATCGTTAATTATCCGTTTTTAGATGGTGACGTTCCCTTGTCACCATCTTACGGTGTTTATATATCTCAACTTGTACGATTCGCTCGTGTATGTAACAATGTTTTAGATTTTAACGAGAGAAATTTATGTATTACTGAAAAATTATTACACCAGGGTTTTCGATATCACAAACTAGTCAAAACATTTACTAAATTTTATCATCGGTATAAAGACATTATTCGTAAATATAGCTCAACATGCATACTTTTAATACGTTCAGGTATTTCACATCCAATTTTTTATGGTAATATTCTTTATAAAGCACAAAGGTGTCAGTATTCACCTCAGAAACTTACAAAACCTTTGAATAGACTTATTAAGAAGGGATATAATTACGATACTGTTGTCAAGTCATTAAAGATTGCATATTTTGGCGTTAATATTGAGTCACTGATAAGGTCTTTGCATCGGAACTAAACACATTTATTCTAAAAACAGTTGTTGGCATGACACGGGTTATGTTCTTCTCATATATGTTATGATGGTATGATACTAAACCCCTAACGGGAAGGATTGTGCCTGATGTTCATATGATGAAATCATAATCTTTCAGTCAGTTTAGTTGAAGTCTGGAGCTGGCATGTCAGTTAACTGCTAGTAGTCTGTTGTTATTTATGTATTATTGTCATTTTGTTTATTTTCTTTGGTTACATCTTCTGACATCAGACTCGGATTTCTCTTGAACTGAATTTTAATGTGCGTATTGTTATGCGTTTACTTTACTACATTGGTTAGAGGTATAGGGGGAGGGTTGAGATCTCACAAACATGTTTAACCCCGCCGCATTTTTGCGCCTGTCCCAAGTCAGGAGCCTCTGGCCTTTGTTAGTCTTGTATTATTTTAATTTTAGTTTCTTGTGTACAATTTGGAAATTAGTATGGCGTTCATTATCACTGGACTAGTATATATTTGTTTAGGGGCCAGCTGAAGGACGCCTCCGGGTGCGGGAATTTCTCGCTACATTGAAGACCTGTTGGTGACCCTCTGCTGTTGTTTTTTTATTTGGGCGGGTTGTTGTCTCTTTGACACATTCCCCATTTCCATTCTCAATTTTAAGTTAAAAAGTAAAAAAAAATGCAAATAATACGAAAAAACAGGTTAACTATTGATAGCTTACAGGTAAATTTTATCAATATAGAACATCCCCTCTCGGTTAAAAAATTCAGGAAATAAAGTATGGCATGATTAAACCTCTTGCAATTTCTAGAATTGGAGAAAACTTAAGAAAAAAAACTTTTTTCAAAAATAAGTCATAGCGATGTAAGAAAAAAAAAAAAATAACCGGAAATATTCTATTTTAAAAAGGAAAAAAATAAGCATATCGCTATTTACATTTGATCTTTCCCCAATCATTTTTCAGAAATTTATATTTATGACACCTAAATCAACAAAAGTAAGCTTTCTTAATACTCACAAAAGTCATAATATACTCTCGACTGATACATTTACATTAAATGAACAGCGAGACGGAAACAAAACCTAATTGTTGAGTTCCTTATACAGTTCTGCAGATACCAGAACAAAACTTTTTTTGAACCGTACTGAAATCATTCAATATATTCAGTAGGAAAGATAAATACACTAAACAAATTTATAAAGAGGCAATCAGAAAGTGTATCAAATATAAAACAAATCATAAGTTTGAATCTATTTTGAAAACAAGAGGACAAGTAGTCAACAAGTTAATAGCATGGATTTAATCTTTGATGTGAATCAGGTTAACTATGTACCGTACACTGTAGATGTGCAAACAATAAGTAGAGTCAATTCGCTCGATGTTTTCAGATTACAATTTAAAGGAAACACAAATGTGTATTACACTGAATCAAAAGATAATAACAATTTATCTTACTCATGTTGTCGTTAGCAACAATAAAATTGAGAACGGAAGTGAGGAATTTATCATAGAAACAACCCGACCAAAGACCAGATAACAGCCGATGGCAACCAATTGGTCTTAAATGCAGCAAGAAAATCCCGAACCCGGCGGTGGGTCTTAGCTAACCTGTAAATACATTTTTTGACAGGAATTAGTATGTCCCTAACTTGAGCACAATAAAATGGGAAAGAGTACTAGAAGTATTACACTGTTATTTTGCTCTTGTCATAAATCCGGAGCCCGTGGCCTTTTTTAGTCTTGTATGATTATTAATTTTGTTTATTGTGTATATTTCGGAGTTTAGTATGACGTCCAGTATTACTGAACTAGTACATATTTTTGTTTAGGGGCCAACTGAAGCATGCCTCCGAGTGCAGTAGTTTCTTGTTGCATTTTAAACCCATTGGTGGCCTTCGGCTGTTGTCTGCTCTTTAGTCGGGTGTTTGTCTCTTTGACACATTCTCTATTTCAAGTTTCAATTGCATGTGCACATTTTCTTACCTGACTACAAGAAAGGCTCCAAGTCTTGCATAACATTCTCTTAATTCTTCTCCATTATTAACTGATAAAATTGATGTATTGGTACATGAAAATGTGTATGTATTTGTTTCATCGACAAATTCGCCTCTGTTGACTCGAGAACATGGATGGCTACACAACGCATTTACTGAAAACAGAATTGTAAGTATGTTTATTTGGATTCGTATTTAGATACCTGTGAAACAACTTAAATGCACAGTTTTTGCCTTTTCATTCCATTACTTATTATTTCATGAATCTTCTCCTAAGTTTTAACAGAATACCCAAGTGACAGCAAATGAATTCTTTAAAAAAGCAGAATCAGGAACATTTCCGGAATAAGAGTTTAGTTAGAGAACAATTAGGAGATCGGGCAATGAGATGACTATCAACCAGATAACGTGGATGGAAAAAACTAAATACTAGCTAGGGCCATCAAACGTCCTTCAAAAATGAGTATGCCTAAATCAATGTACAAAGCCAAAAAGGCCCCACCAAAAAATACGTTAAATAATTCAAACGAAAGAAGTTAGGGCTTGCATAGTTAAAAGAACGAAACATAATTACATCAAGGGAAAAAGTCTTCCTCAGACTCATCAGTGGCATAAAAAGTAAAAATATTGAAAGGTCAATTCAAATATAGGATTTAAAACTAAATATTTCGGTAAAACTACTTTGATAGGAACGTAACACGAACACATCTAACAACAAGACATCAAGCACAAAATGTCGTACAAAGAGTACTCACAGCTACTGAGAGCTAGATCAATGGCAGTTATAACAAATAAATAAGTAATGTTCTCCCTACATATCGTAGCGAAAAAAAAAGATTTTCTACAGAATTCAGATTAAAACGTGTTGTTTTTTTTTGTTTTTTTTTTTTTTAACAAATTTACAAATAAGTTTACATGGACCGTCTTTAAAATATTGAGCTTTGTAAATAACATAGCTAAAAATCCAGGTTTGATCAATCATTTTTAAGATAAGGAAATGCATATACCATATAGGACAGTTGTTTTCCATATGTTTGATGTGTTTGGGCTTTGGATTTTGCTATTAACTTGGTTAAAGGACTTTGAATGTCTTTGGAGTTCGGTATATTTGTTAGTTTAATTTTTGATCAAAGAATGTAATACTCTGGTTGTACATATACGTCAAAACCAAAAAAAAAAAACGTGTGTATCTATGTAAATATTCAGTAAAGGTTCTTAATTATATTTGTTACAAATTCAAAGGTTCCGTTCATGTCAATCTGAAACTTCACTACAGACAAGGTCATTTGGAACTAGCTATGACTTCAAACGCACTGCATGATGGGATCAACAAGAACATCACTGTCCAATTAATTAAATACATAAATGAAGAGGAAACGGAAAATCGTATCAACTGTCATACATTTTTTTGTATAGTGCTTTTCGTGGGTCATTGAAATATCTAAATTAAGAAAAGTACATTTACAGCTGTTTATATAACTGTTATTAAACATATTGTTAAATTTAAGTTACCATAGGTATATCATCTCAGTATTATCAGAGAAATATTCATTAGTAAAAGCAAATATCCATTCCCAATTTTAAAGATATCATTCAGGGAACGTTTTGTTAAATTTAGAAAATAAGATGGCAGTGAGATGTATTTACTGAGTCTGACATTACATTGCAATCCATGACACTAAAAGATCAAGTCTGGAGGGTCAGTTGTTGTTCATAAAAATACATTCAATTGGTCGTTTAAAAGTAATTGCTGAAACTTTCACAGATCTTCACAAGAAGAAAATTAAACTTTTAATTATCTCATCACACAACAAAATTAATATATACAGCATGCCCAGTGTATTTATTGTTTTCCTTACAAAAGAAGGATAAATATGATTTTGAGAAAACACGTTTGCAATAAAATTTTATGAAAGGAACATTTAGTTAAATTAGAAAATGTGTGTTTGATAAAACTTGATGCAAGTGTATTGTTAATAAAAAATAAATTGAAGTTTTCATTATTCATTATTTATCGAAAATATCCCCCATTTTTTTTCTTTAAAAATATTTATTCAACCATTTCCAGATTGCTTTTTTTAATTAATAATACGTTATGTTACTGTAGTTAGAGAACGTGAAAAATATTAGTTGAGGAAAGGATACAAAAGTTGATGGATTCGTGAAGTGTAGTCAGCTTATACAAATCGGAGACCTTTAATTCTTAGAGGAGGTATTAAGCTAACATGCGGAAATGCGTCTGTCTATAACTTGATTATCTCTGAATAGCACGACATCAACAATTAACAGGAGATAATAGGTTTTTTTAAATGTTATTTAGACAAAGAAAGTTTGATTTTGCCTGGGACAGACGAGGAAAATGTAAAATCCTTAATATTTCAACTCTATAAAGAACTTACCTGCTACGAGAACGAATAAAAAAATAAATACACTGACGACTGCCTTTACGAACATGATCAGAGATCTGGAGAAAAATAAAACACATAAATGATTATGTTTCACAGAAATTGCCATACAAAAAATTGAAATAATGAAAATCCATTCAATTTATATGTCGATGTGAACATTGACAAATAGATTTATTCTTTAACACACTATCACAATAAATTCATAAAAAGTAAAAATTGAAAATAATGTCAACGGCGTTAAAAAGCTATTTGTCATTTGAAAACGTATATGTATTTGCCTTAACGTAATTTAAGCTTTTCTTATCCTTTGCAGAAACTTAATTCAAATTCGAGAGTCGCAAATAAAACACGTGTGTCGTATCACCTGTAAACTGAAATTCACAAACCTGTGTGTATGTTTATTAGTGTTATGAATATATTGTTATAGACATCATATTTATATGTTTTTTGTTAACCACATTATAAGTTTAGGTGCTTTTTGGTCGTATTCACCGAAGCATTTAATTAACATACGTCATCATACAGAATTGTTTTTCCCAAAATTAATGATAAAAATGTAAGTCAGATATTTATATATAGTTAACGAGCTAATCTATTAAAATGTTATGTATCCTTTATCTTTCAATACCGATAAAATATATTTGTTTTTGTTATTATTTATTATGGCTGACATAAGTTGTGCGCTTCCTCTTATTCTCTTCATGTTTAAAAGGGTTTAGTTAATTCTTACCCGACATATTGAATTCATAAACAGACGAACATTGTTGTATCTCTTTTTTAAATAACATACAACAATTTAAAAAGATTTATGTTAGTCATTTCTTTAACTTATCAACCAAATAGAACGAATGTATCTTATTATATCAAATAATTTACCAAATTAGGATTTGTCTTTTTTCCATTTTTTTATAAAAGTGAGAAAGATCAGATAATACAACTCACCTTACAGAAGATATGGCAAATAAATGTAACTAGTTTGTTTTGTAGAAAGACAAACGAGAACAGTGACCCCATTATCCTTGTATTGTTATAACATCACCCATGTAGTAAAAACCAGTACGGTTAATGAAAATAACCGTATTAATATAAATTTGGTTGAACGTTCGCATCTTTATATTAATGTTACCAATTATAGCTTAAAGTATGGCCTTCAGCTCAGAGCCTAGGCTCACTCCGAACACGAAGCTATAAAAGGCTTCAAAATGACTAGTGTTAAAAATTCAAACAAGAAAACGACAACCATTGAAATTTTATCTGAGGAAGTTTGACCATAGCATTTGATTAATTTATTTATGACCAATACTGATATAAAATATGGTGTTCTTATCCTTTCAGTTTGTTTTTGTGTCTGTGTATATTTGTTTTTGTGTATGTGTATATTTGTTTTTGTGTGTGTTTGGGGTGGAAAAATAAATTGTTTGATTTTAGATTTCTTGAAATAATGTTTTGTTCAGAATGGTCATTGAAAACTTCTTTTCGCATTTCGTCAATTGAAAACTAGCGATGAAAAACCAATGCCCCCATGAAATTAACGGTCGGTTACTACATGCAAATTATCTTTTAATATGTAAATACCTTTTGCCTATGATCTGAATATTATTATCATATTTTTTTATCTTCCACAGTATTGTAGTTTCAAAAGATATCGTTTAGACATTTGGTATGTGATATCGTAACTATGTAATAGTTTTTACGTCTTTAAAACTGTTTATCCGAATACTTTTCTTTGTAGTTGGTACTTTTCCAAACACTGTTCATTTTTTGCAGACTACTTGTTTGGAACCGTAAAAGATAACTAGAAATTTATTTTACAAAATTGCTAGCTATATCCAAAGATGTGGATAATATCTTGGCCCATAGATATCCAGAGAATTCACGAGAGACTGTTTTACCCTTATGTATTTGAAATTACTTATATGCATTTGTAACTGGTAAACTAATCGTGACAGACACTTAGGGTCTTTTGATTTCAGCTCATTTGTTCACGAAAAATAAAATAAAGTCAATGACAACGATCAAGTTTATGTTGTAAATTTGTTTTTTTTTTTTTGCTAATTATCACTACTTTTCCAACTTATTTTTCGATAAATTGTTATCATCAAATTGTCGTAGCACAGAAATATTGATCGGAAGGTAACGTTGAAATTAAATGGAAATTTTCTCGCCTGTTAAATCTAAATTCACGCTGATGGTTTTACATCTCAATAACCATATGTAATATAGACCTAGGGTCTGATTTGAGGTCCTTGGTTTATGAACTTGAAATGGTAAGTATGGTCATAGGTAAATATCTATACTATTAAACGAGAAGACCTCATTTTGTGTGTCGCTTCTCTTCTTTCTACAATAAAATAATCAACACGCCTCTGTGTCCTATAGGTACAGTGCATAGTCGCATTTGTCATCCATTCATATGATTATTCAGATTGAGTTATTTTGGGAGAAAAACGATAAAAAAAAGCATCCGGATATTGTCCGTCATTGGACGAAACTTTAAGTCAGATTAGACTTCCGGTTTGCGTTTTTCTGTATACTTTGAACATACACATATATACTACGAATAAAGTGTATTTTCAGAATTTTATCTGCTATTTTTTTTCAAGTTTACTATCCACGGCGGTCACAGAGTTTATTAAATAGAGAGGGTCTGTATACTATATCAATGACCACCATGGATCGATTAGTAAACTTTGAATTGAAAGTAACTTTATTTATAATGAATTTTCATAATATACAGATAAGCGCTAACATTATTCATGTGAACTTTTGATACCTTTTCTGAAATTCTCCAGTCATTAAATCTTTTACAAAATTCATTGATTACAAAAAAAAGAAGATGTGGTATGATTGACATATTGAGACAACTCTCCACAAGAGACCAAAATGACATAGAGATTAACAACTATAAGTCACCGTACGGCCTTCAAAAACGAGCAAAGCCCATACCGCATACTCAGCTTTAAAAGGCCCCGAAATGACAATGTAAAACAATTCAAAATGTAAAACAATTCAAACCAGAAAATTAGCTGCCTTATTTATGTACAAAAAATGAACGAAAAACAAATATGTAGCACATAAACAAACAACAACCACTGAATTACAGGATCCTTACTTAAATGTTCATAACATACTAAATGTATGTTCATATTAAAATTGATAGAAAACCAAAAACTGGGAACTTTGGAAATAAAGGTGGAGGGATAGAAAAAAAAAAACAACATTTTCCTGTCCCCAATAACCTATGACTTATGATACTTTTGCTGAACTTCTCCAGTCAGTCAGTATTTTACAAAATTCCAACAACAATTTACATACTTTAAACTACGCTCTGAATGCCCGCGATTTCGCGGGTGTGTTCTAGTGATGTTTTAAACTTTAATTTTTGCTTGAACTTCAAATTTATTCATGATAAATTTACTTTTCCCACGAGCATCACTGAAGAGACATGTATAGTCGAAATGCGCATCTGGTGCAGAAAAATTGGTACAGATAATGTTATTACTGTTAAATTACTTGAATTCGTGGGTATCGGTTTTCGTGGTTTGAGCAATATTTAAATGTTCGTGGGTTTTAAATTCGTGGATTTTAATTTTCTAGAAACTAAAATTGAAAGCCATTAGAAAGGAAAGTTACAAATTGTCTGGATTAAAGGAAATTGCAAAGTTAACATTGACCTTTGTAAATCGTAGTAATCACACTAATTAACAAGATAGAGTGATCAACAGATTAAAGACCACCAAAGGTGTTAATTAGGCCATTAGCAGGTCACCTAAAGAACACAGTAACATAAACAAATTATATACTTGTATCTTGAATTGTAAAATAATTCTTTTCAAAAGCAATCCCAGCATGACATTATTATTTCCCATCCGTACAACACCTACGAGGATATAAAATGAACATTTAATCATAGCATATCAATACCGGAAATCTGACTTTCATCAAACAGAAATATTTTTTTATGAGAATAAAAATGTCAAAAGTTTAGGTTTTTAAAGATTAAAAGGGTATCCTCCTTTCTTCAGTTGCAGTTCTATTGTATTTTCAGATTTGACGATGTTTTATACATTCTCTAGATAATATCAGTAATCAAACCTACATGTCACAAGGGTTGTGTTATTTCGTTTGACACTTATATTCGTGGATAAAGTCATCCACGAAAACCACGAAAATTGGTTCCCACGAATAAAAGTACTTTCACAGTATTGGACTTTGTAAAGCCAAATAACCTCAAACAGATTAAGTGTCATAAAACTACAAAAAATAATATCGAAGGTGACAATTGTCAAACCGGTAGTCTCACATTTGTCTCCCGTATTGCAAACAAAATGGTTAATACGCCAAAACGACCATTATTAGTTCAAGGATAAAGAGGTGACCATAAATAATCCAAATGACGTCAAATATCCGCGTTATGTCTTGTTCCTTAGACTATGATAAATATTGCTAAAAAGGAACACTATAAGTTATGTAAAACACGACTTTACAGTTGGTACACATAAGTTATATATTAAATTAATTAGTATTATGAATTGGCTTAGTTTTTGTTGTTTTTGACCTGAACTTTAACTATTAATCGTTTCCTGTTCTATTACGTATACAATTCTAGAACTTCGTAAGTGTTGTTAAAAAATAAATGAGACCATGTTCCCGGTATATTACTGTTTACATATTGTTAACACTTGCAAGAAAATTACCGTTCAACTTTTTATTAAGTGATTTTCAATTGAATAGCAGTATCATTGTTTTACCTTTAATAACATGCGTTATGTTGAGAAATCTCACAAAATGAGACTGCAAAAAATATTTCAAACAATTATTCCTAGGCAAAGTCACATTAGGGAACTAACAAAAAAATCACACGACATTAACCAATGGACTAAGATGAGACGGTCATATTACTAAATTGGACCTGGCATTTTTAATTTTCGCCAGTATCTCGAAAGCATAAGTTAAAACACGATAGCAGGATACATTGGTACTTAATCACGTCATAAGTCGTAGCATACTATAAAAAAAACACATAATAGCACGTAGACAATTAATAAAAAATTGTATAGTAAATACAAAGATACATAACTTCAGTGCCACGAATCAATAACGTAATATTTGTAAAGTAGACACTAGGTATTTATCTATTAGATTTTGGTACATTCTGATGAACTTTTTGAGAGACAAGACAAAATATTGGCTCACTATTTTTTTTTTTTTTATGTTTATCGGGTTGTTATATCATTTCGTTCTTCTCAAGCGTAGAACATTTGAAACGATGATATGTGAAATAGGTAACCTATATTTATATTCGTGTACGATGTTATTTTTCCCTTAGTTCTCAAAGAGAGATTCAATAGATAGGGTAATGGTTTTGTTTTCAGTTATACTAACAGCATATTCGGTATTGTAATTGTTTCTGTTTTACGTCAAAGTCTTTCGTGCAAAACGACTTCACATTACGTCATCGATGCGTGTGTTTGACCTTCATTCTGTGTATGGACTAGATAAAGCTGTTAAAATCTTAGTTGGAATAATTTGTATCTTGCAGCTTGAATAAAAATGATACTGTAAACCGGTAACACAATCTAAAATCACGTCGTTTTGAATTCGCGATTTCTCTCTGACCTATATGAATATGTTCATAAATCATTTAGAAAGTGAACAGCATCACATATATCGTAAATCAAGTGATAAAACCATTCAGGAATCTAACGTTTTCGGTTCATTGGTGTTAAAGGAGATAAATAAAACTGTATCATGTTTGCTTGTAAAAACACATACATATACACAAAAACAGTAAAGAAGAACTAATGAATTAAAATAAACTTATGGCAGCATAAATTTTAATTAAATGATCTTTTGATCTTATTAACCTGTGTAAAAGATTAAACGAGATATAGAGTTAAATATTTTTGTATTTAAATCGCAAATGTTGGAAAATGCAAAGGTTTCATTAAAATCTTGACTGTTCAAGAATATAGGGATCTAATTTGACCAGAAAAACATTAAATGACGTCAGGTGGTATTTTGTAAATATTTCCTTGTCTATGTCTTGTTCTTTTGAATTTGATTAATACTAGGAAATACAACCTTAATACCTTGTACGAAAAACCAATTACATTTAAAAATGTAAAAGTTGTCTAAAGGTTGAGATAAAAATAATGTTTATTATGAGTTGTGTTAGGTTTTGTTGAACTAGAACTTTTTAAGTTAATCTTGTTTGTTTAATTCAGGTTATATGCACATAGTGAATTTACCATATTCCTTGTAGTTGTTAAAAAATATTTACACTTTCATAGTAAATAGCATTCCTGATGTCAATTCAAGCTATATAACAACCGTTTATTTACGTTTACAATGTTGTTATTAGTGTTATTCAAATAAAGAAGTATTTTCCGTATGCAATTAAACTTGTTCACTTTTATCACATGTATCGTGAACATTAATTTTATAATGTGAATGTTGAAATCATATAAAAAGGGTTAACTTATAATATTTAACAAAATTTGGTCCGCATCTAGATTCAATTTTATTTGAGGGATTTGAAAACGTAGCCTCTCAATAATTTATATATGACGGATATTCAAATCACATGTTAAAACATGTGGATAATAAAATCATCAGACAAACTGATTCCACCAATTTACCCCGTGAACTACAATATTTATCTTCCGTATATGGTCAAAACCTAAAAAATTGAAAGGTATCAAATTTGTATTCAAATTTAAGTCATTACTATCTTTTGTTATTGTCATAATGGTGCAATATAGTTACAATTAATGAAATCTAGTTCATTGGGTTCTTGATCTTCATATGTGTTGAATTTATTTCACCGTTCACTGCAATTATCTTTACACCCATTTTTTTGCATTTTTCAACTATGAGATAGGCTTGCATTATCATTTCTTATTTTTATAGTTAAGCCAATTAGAAATGTATTTACTTGAAATAAAAAACGTACCATTTCAATAATCTTGTTGGTCTTTCGTGTGTGAATGTGTGTGTTGGGTGAAAATGTTTGAATTATAATTTCTTGAAAACGTATTGCAAACTTAGGTTGTGTTCATTTAAAACTAGCGATGACATAACATGCTCCATTTAAACTAATGGTCGGGTATATAGTACATCTTATGCTGACTATATTTGCCGTCCTTTAAGGAAAACTATGGACCACATCTATTGAAGGGTTTTCAAAGGTTTCAAAAAACCCACTGATTCTACCTTAAACTTTATTTGATTATTTGAAGAAAAATAAATGCATCGTGCAAAATCGTGAACAATCCGTTTTGACCGATCACTATTTCTGACTGCTTTAATTCGACATGCATTGTTAATTAATACGAAATTACAATCGCATCAAACGCATTATTATCGTTATCTTTCTGTCAAAAAATGTTACATTAAGACAAAGTTATATAACATAATTGTGTGTTAGATGGTCAAAACATCTAAGTCAACATCTTTAAACAGGTGAATATCTTACACATCTTGCATGTAATATATTTGATATAGTGGCTACTATAAAGTGATACAATTAACTGATTAACATATGTTTTAAAGGTAAAAGAATGAATAATGAAAATTAAAGAAACCTAATTTTTGAAAAATGTCAATGCGCCACAACTACCTTGTCAGTTCAAGGATACAGAGAGGCAATATGCTCGTAACTTATCTAAATGACATAAGATACCAACGTATTTCTGATATGTTGTAAATACTTCCTCGTCTAAATGTTGTTCCTTGATAATACGATAAATAATGAGAAATACATTATAATAGGTTACGTTAAACATGACAGTCGGTACACGTGGTACAAGTTAAACGCCGGTGAAAGGTTGAGATAAAATGTAATTATTATTATCCATAGCTTTAGTTTTCCCCGTGTTTGATATCAACTAAGGGACTTATCATTATTTACCTGGGAGGGGGACTGGTCATTTTGAAATCAAATATATAAAATTTTCTTGATCCCCACCATAAAATTGATCTATTTTTATTTGACCCCCCTGCTAAAACATTTAAAAAATGTGATCCCCCTCTAATATTGTCTAATAACCATGCCAAAATTTTAACATGCAAAACACTTGTATCATGTTATTTCACAGAAATATTGTAAACATGAAATATTCTCAGTGGATTCAGTTCAAAACCATATTTGCGGGAAAATTGCCTTGACATACGTGTAGGACTCTTCAACGAATATTAGTGGGTAGGGCAAGCCAGTGCTTTGGGAGGCTAAATTTTCTGATTTTTTTCTAATTTCCTTTATCTATTGGTCTATTAAAGAAAACTTTTTAAAACAGTAAAAGCACATTATTTACTAAGAGGGATCTATTTCTTGTCATATTTCATTTCAGTTATAAATGTGTGATAGTAACCAAAAAATTTTGATTTATTAGCCTAAACAAAACTAACTTTGAGGGAATGAGAGCTAGGTATAGATGCCCAAAGGAATCTGATATAAATGATAACAAAAGAGTACATTAGTGTGTTCCGCATCTCAGAATCATCTATTGTATCAATATTCAACTGTTTGTATACAGAATATTTGACCATTTATTGGAGAATTTATTGCTCTACATTATATTCTTTCATGATGCAGTGTGATTTGAATTTTTGGACAAAATTTTACACAAATCGCTGTAGATTTCATTTTAATTTATACTTACAATAATGTCTTTCAAACTTTTAAGCTGATTATAACATAAATTGGCACTAATGCTTGTTATTAATGTAGTGAATACAATGATATTATTCGGGTTATGAAGCACCTATGCATTCTGAATGGGATAAAATGACACAAAATGACAGCTTACTACATCACCAAAGTTATTGGATATATCTTACTTATAGATACATTGTGTATGTATGGTGGTAAAATATATTTCCATTTGACTGTTGTAATGTTCTTCATGACATTTTGTCTCTTGAAGTATTTGAACTACTCATTTCCATGTGCAAAAAATTTTGCCACTTTGAGTTTATAAAAATATTTGAACCCCCCTTTTCCACAAACTAAATTTTTTTAACCCCCCTGTATTTTGACCAGCCCACCCTCCCAGATAAAAGATGATAAATCTCTAAAACAGTTCTGTTCTTCCACGCATACAAAACTGCCACAATTAATCTTTTTCTGTTTTACTACGTACACAATTAAACAAAAATGGTTTGTACATTGATAAAACGCATATCAACTGACCATTTACACCGTATAGTGACGGACTTAAAAGAATGCAACACATATTTTGCTTATTCTTTTTATCACATCTTGACTTATATTCATTTAATTGCTTATCATGATTCCCGTACAACTTTTGAATAGAAAAATCAATACCTGCATTCCCTCAGACAATTATAAGGGCGGAATTTTGACGTTGCACAAATCTTGACGCGAATTAAGAAACGGATACATTTTTTTAGAATGTTTGCTATGTTAACATTTCGTTGAACCCTTTGCAAAGTTTTATTCAGTATAAAGTTGTTGATTTTCATTGTTGTCACGACTGAGAAATGAAAATTTAAATGCAGACATTAGAAATTTACAGATGGAATTTAGTGCAGCTTTTTTTGATAATTCGTTCACGCCATACAATCAGTTCCTAAAACTTCATACTAAGTTGTCATAACTCACAAGGGACCATTTATAGACCCTGTTAACCTGTATGTTAATGTCACGTCATTACAATCAATTTGTTTTTTATTAGTTGTTAGTGGCTTTGGATTAGCTGTTAGTAACTGCAAGTTCTCTCAGATCAGTACTTACTGTGTTTTTGTTGTTGGGATATACAAGTACCTGGCCACGTCCATTCTGTTCTTTTGCTAGCTGTTTTTCTATTTGTACCCATCTGATGAGCCTTTTTCAAATGATTTTCATAGTTCGTTCTTATGTTGTACAGTTTCACTACTATGGTTAGGGGATGATTGGGATCCCGTTAACGTGTTTAACACCGCCACATTCTTTATGAATGTGCCGGTCCCAAATCAGGAGTCTGTTAATCAGTGCTTTTTGTTTGTTGGTGTGTTACATATTTGTTTTTCGTTCAATTGTTGATATACATTTGACCGTTAGTTTTCCAGTTTGAAATGTTTTACATTTGCCTTTAATAGCTGACTATGTGGTATGGACTTTGCTCATTGTTGAAGGCCGAACGGTGATCTATTGAAGTTAATTTTTTATGAAATTTTGTCTATATTGTAAAGAGTTGTCTCGTTGGCAATCATACCACATCTTCTTTTTAACAGGTATCGTCATTTTTATAACGGCTACACTGTCAGTTTTTTGCAGAGTCGTTGGATGTCATTATCAGCAGATTTACATCATTAATGTTTCTCATATGCTGAAATGCCACAATATCTACATAATAGTTTTTTAAAGGTTTCAGAAAGGGATGGAAATGGGCAAAATTAGAAAAGAAACAAACTTCATTAAAAACATTCCGAACAGTATTGGTTAATCTTAAGCTCTCTGTCAACAATTTAGCTGTACACAGTCAATGACGAAGAGAAAACCAGAAATTTAGTGCGTTCCACATGATTTGAACTTTAAGCGTGACGTTGTCAATTCAACTTTCAATTTTCAAACTAACATTAGACGATGAAGAAATAAATCAACTTTATATACAATGAAGTATTTCTAGCTTATTGTATTTGTTTAAGTGAGAAAAAAAAATTAAGCAAGTATTGCGGTTCTGAAGTCCGTCAGTAAATATAGCCGTTTAATAACTTTGTGTCAAAACCTTTAGAACATTGCAGTTTATCTTTGTATAGGTTGTTAACACTTTGGAAAGAATGATTGAAAGCATTGAAATGAAATACATTATAAAATTGAGATTGAAAATAAGGAATATATCAAAAAGACAACAACCCGACCAAAAATCTGACAACAGCCAGCGAAGGCCACAGATGGATCTTCATCGCAGCGAGAGAATTCTGCACCTTGGTGGTCCTCAGCTGGCCCCTAAATATAATTGTGTACTCATTCATTGAAATAGACGTTACACTAAACTTCATACCATATAAATGAACTAAAATTTAAAAAACATACAAGACTAAAAAGGCTAGAGGTTTCTGACAACAATTGCGCAAAACTGAAGCAGAGTTAAAAATGTTCTGTGAGATCACCTCAACCCTCCTCTTATACCTCTAGCTTATGTAGAATAATGAAACACATAGAAATACGCACAGTTAAACACAGTTTAAAAGAAGTTCAATTCCGTTGTCAGAATAGATATCAAAAGAAACTATGCAAAATGACAATGTTACATGATTCAAAAAACGACTACTAGCAGTTACTGACATGCAATCTCAAGATCTTGATTAACTGATTAAAGACTAAGAGTATGTGTTCATCATATAAACATCTAGTTCAATCCCTCCATAAAGGGGTTTAGTATCATACCATCATAGTATTTGAGAATAACATGGCCTTGTATCATGAAACAACTAGTTTTATAATACATGTGTTTGTTTCCGATGCAAAAATCCAATGAGCGAATCAATATTAAACCTGCAATTCCTCTCGACCTTAAAACACTCCAGTATCCTTTTGAGGTGAAAGCCGACACGTTTGTGCTTTAAAAAGAATGTTACAGTACAATATTGGATGTGAGATACCTGAACGTATAAGAACTTATATGTTCATTTATATTTAAGAGTTATATCATTGTATTGGTGATGAAATTTAGTGAATGGTTTGACTAGTTTGTGATGTCAAAAACACTGGTGTAGTATTATTTTTTTGTAATACTGAGATTTCTTTCGTTAAAGACAAATTTGTTGTTATATACACGAGCCACTAGAACAGTCGATAGTCAAATTCATAGAACGAAAATAAACTGACAATGCAAAAAATGAAAAAAAAAACCAGACAAATAATAGTACACAAGATACAACCTATAAAACTGAAGACTAAGCAACACGAACCCCTAAAAAACTGAGGTTGATCTCAGATGCATGCTGCGGGAGGGTAGGCAAGCAGATCCATAGCACTATGTCCAATGCACGATGTTTTGTCGATATTGTCAACATCGCAATGTCAACTTTATAGTGTCGTTTTTGTGTTTACATTGTATCCTATCAATATGTTCTATACCTTTCTGTTTACATCGATCACATCGTATGCATCGCAATTTTACCAATCACGTGTCAACATCGTGTTTATATTGTATATATAACATGTATAAAGTCTATACTTTTCTGTTTACATCGCGATGTTGACAATATCGTGTCAACATCGTGTATATACTGTTTATATACAGTCAGTAGCCTGTAATTCAGTGTTTGTCGTTTGTTTATGTGTTACATATTTGTTTTTCGTTCATTTTTTTAAAATAAATAAGGCCGTTAGTTTTCTCGTTTGAATTGTTTTACATTGTCTTATCGAGGCCTTTTATAGCTGACTTTGTGGTATGGGCTTTGCTCATTGTTGAAGGCCGTACGGTGACCTATAGTTGTTAATGTTTGTGTAATTATGGTCTTTTGTGGATAGTTGTCTCATTGGCATTCATACCACATCTTCTTTTTTATATGCCTTTCGGTTTTCATCGTTCACATCGTATACATGTAGATCGCGATGTTGACAATATCCTGTCAACATCATGTTTATATTGTTTATATAAAGTCTATACCTTTCCATTTACATCGTTCACATCGTATACATCGTAATGTGAACAATAAAATGTCAAAATCCAGTTTTGTCTAACAGATATAAAAATAACAGATATGAATTGGAGAAGTAATTGGGATATACATACCCATGCAAAGATGAAAAACAGTTAAGCATAAAGCAAAATGATATATTAGGAAAACTACAACAGGCAACAAACCTCCTACTGCATAACCGAAGATTATTAGAGGAGAAGAAAACAATAATAATAAATAAAAAAAAAATAGTTTGAATAACATGAGTGAAGTCGACAAACAATCAATTGTCCACAGAAATTAAAATATTCTATACCATGTACCAAAATGAATGACCGGTACCTATTTCTATGCGTCAGGTATACTTTAAGATATAATGTATTGGTCTATAAAGTTTTTCACATTCTCTTGTTTGAAAACATTTACCAAAGACTCAGACTTAAAGATGTTTTACTTACCAGATCGTTTAAATCCTCGGGTTAGTTATATAAGTAAATATGACTATCCTTTAAATGTTAACCTGGTAGAGCAGATAGATTTGAATGAACTTGTTTATAAACTTCAACAACGATCGTCACTAGGAAACAGGGAATACTCATATATTTCGAACAAACGATACTGTACTGTGTTTTTTTTTTTTTTGGCCATAATTATGCAATTAAAGAAATTAGAAAAGATAGTATTGTAATTTTAAATGAACGTTCGAATTTCGTACCATGATTATAAAGATAAATAAGACAGACGATAAAGATCTTTAAATATTTTAAAAGATAACATAAAATAAAGCAATGAATATAAACGAAACAGTCGTAGTCCAAATAAGAATGACACATTGACTGGCTAATTTTTTTCTGTCACGCTTGTCGTCAGTAGGACATTTCGAGTTATAGGATTATTTATGTCTTATGGATTGCTTCCCTTCATACAATAATTGTATATGTTAAGTTATAACAGATGATTTGTATAAATAGGGATCACAATTTATAAACGATAAAACGTGAATCATGATTTAATCTTATAATGAATGAGTTCAAAACAGAATTCTACATGTTCTCTTGAAATTGGGACATATAAGATAAATTTAGCTTTAATGTTAAATACAATATATATAAGAAGGGACCCTACTTTTAACTTTCTCTGAAACAAATGTCACTGAACTGTTATTAATGTTTTCCAAGTAAGCTTTCAAGCTTATCAGACAATTTAAAAAAGTTTTGCAGAGGGGACACTTTTTTATATGGTTTATGCATACTTTAATACTAGATCCCGTCAATACATTTTTGTTTTATTTATTAAACACTCAAGATAAACTCCCTTATACTGTATGCAGATCTATCTGCGTTTTTAGTCTTGCTCCTTATGCATTGATACGTTCAGAATGATACATGATACTTCAACGTGGCATAATCTGTTTTCAGATGACGAAATTAGCACCAATATGATATATCGAGTATGAATACGTGTCGAATATTACACCATGTGCAGTGCAAAAGACGTGTAAACAATTAAATATGATCAAACCCAGCAATGATCATGATGCAAATATGGAACAAAATTAGAATTAAGAATTTCACAGCTGCAGAGTTTAAAAATGAAAATTGCAATCCTCAGACATTAACTTATTAAGTGATGCAAGTACAAATAAAACATTTAATATTGTCTTTTATTGTCTTGTCCTGGTAAGATTTTTCTCGTTGTTAAGGGACGTCAGTAACCTGTAGTTTGTCTCAGTGAAAAATGTCTCACTGGCTATAATATTCCTAATTTTGTGTTAAAAATATATATAACAGTAATTGATATGCATAGGGATCATAAATGAGTAACGTTTATATTGAGAGGTGATGAATTAGACTCATCTATACTATTAAACGAGAAGACCTCATTTTTGGTGTCGCTTCTCCTCCTTCCACAATAAATTGATCATTGTGACTGCATGTCCTGTAGATACCATGCATAGTCGCATTTGTCATCCATTCTTATGATTATTCAGTTTCGGTTATTTTGGGAGAAAACGGAAAAAAAGAAGTCCGGATATGTGTCCGTCATCACCCCGGCTTTTATTCATAGACAACTTCCTCTTCCGTTTATATTTCCAGAAGTTTAATTATCATGTTTTATTTAAGATTCATTGCCTGAATCGTTATATAAGAGTCCCAAGTGTAAGCAACGACCCAGGCCGTGTGAAAATGAACACAATCATTTTTGTCATTCACTTATCGTCACGTAAATAACGACACAGGCATAGCCTATATTATCATGTTTTATTTAAGATTCATGCAAGCCATTTTCACATTGACTGAATCGTTTTTTTTTTAGATTTTTAGGTAAACCTTATTTTATTAGTGGAATCTATTTCGAGTGACTGTATCTGTATTGTCTATCTTCTGTCAATCTAGGCACACCTCCACAATAGGAGTAAAAAGTCAACTATATATAAAAAAGCAAAAACGATCACACTATTGAAATATATACAGTTTTATCACAATAGCCTATATTATCATGTTTTATTTAAGATTTAACGACACATTTTTACACAATGAAGTTCATGACAAAACTTAAGTGAAGAAAAATTCAAAACGTTATATTGATACCAGTTCATGTTTAAGATACTTTTGATACCTTTCCTTCTTTTACAAAAAATCATCCTACAACAAATTACATACTTTTAAGCAGGTTCTAAATTCCCTCGATTTCGCGGGTATGTTCTAGTAGTATTTAAAATAAGTTAGAAAGGGACGTATAACAAGTTTATCATTTGCTTTGGTTCTAAGAGATAAAGTACAGAAGAGTATTAGTGTCACATAATATTTATATTTATAATTCTTCTCATATTTGCGTTAAAACGCAGATTTGCGTTATAACTAACATGATTTGAGTTATAATGTTATAATACAAGTACCAGGTTACGTCCACGTGTTTTTGTTGAATGTATTTCCATTTTTATCCATCTGATGAGTTTAGCATTTTTCAACTGCTTTTTATAGTTCGTTTTTAAGCTGTACTGTTACACCATTGTTTTCCCAGGTTAGGGGACGGTTGGGTTCCTGTTAACATGTTTCAACCCGTATTGGTTGTCGTTTGTTGCTGTGTAAAATGTTTGTTTTCCGTTCATAATTGTGTATATTTATGAGACTGTTAGTTTTTCCGTTTGAATTATTTTACATTTTTATTCGCGGCCCGTAATAACTGACAATGGGTTTTTCTCATTGTTGAAGACCATAAGGGGACCTAGATGTAAATTTTTTTGTCATTTGGTCGCGTGTGACCATGAAGATTGAAATTTATCTCATTGGCAATAATACATTTTTTTAATAAGTGTAAGAGGTCATAATCTATTCAGCTCGATGAATGAATCGAACTTCGCTAACAGGTTCGTAAACAAGAATTATATATAAAAAAAAATAAAAAGTGTGCAATCAAGTTGTTTGTGTGTCTATCTGTCTCCCTGTCAGTCTGTTCAATGTTTATTGTTTGGACTTACTCAGACGGTTAATTTTTTTGGTGCTTGAAAATAAAGTCATCATAGATACCAGAACTAAATGTAGTATCTACGCCAGAATCGCGTTTCGTCTACGAATCCAAAAAAAGTTAAAAAGGCCAAAAAAGTACGAAGTTGAAGGGCATCGAGGACCAGAATTCCTAAAATTGTTGCCAAATACAGCTAAGGTAATCTATGCCTGAGGTAGAAAAGCCTCCGTATTGTCTCTTCTAGTATGTTTTGATAACGTGTAGTTGTTTATGGCATTTTACATTTAGCATACAACACATTCTATGAAATATCCATCCCTAACACAACATCAGTACATGCACAGAAAAATACGACCACACAGAAAGAAAAGTAACATCACAATCAACATATATATATTTTTTCTTTTAATTTAGAAATTGCTTTTTACTTTTTGCCTTTACACATTGAGAAATGAAAATAAAATACAAAATCTTCCAATCTATTAGATATAAAGATATTGTTACTTATATTCAGAGACTTGTAATTTCAAATATAAGCATTTGTATGACATGTGTGGTAAACTTGCAACCTTATTCGTATATTTATTTAAGTATTTGGATTACGTTAGCTATAAAATAACAGATCACATATATTGTAGATCGCAATACCTCAATACTTGTATAGCAATTTGTCACTTTCAGTTGTATGATATGTCCAAGTATTTGTTAAATTTTGGTTTAACAGTTAGAATAGTTATCAAAGGTACCAGGATTATGATATAGGTGCCAGACGTGCGTTTTGTCTACACACGACCCATCAGAGATTTACAACACAATCAATCAATGTAACAATCATGAATATCTTAATGTTTTTTATGTGTCCACAACTTCAAGAAGGAAGCATTTAAACTTTAGTATGGTTCATGAAAAGAAGTTATTAGGGCTACTTAATTAATAGCTTTTAAATAACCAAGAAATATTTTGAGTTTGAACCTAAAAAACTGGTAAATGATTTTAGACAGTGAGATGTTTAGCTAGCTATGAAACCCGGTTAAAATCAATATTTTCCATAAAACATGTAAACATTGGTTTTATATTCATTGGAACAGAGTAGAGTTGAGTTTACTTCTCGATGATGCTAACACTACATCGTTTTTATCTCAATGGAAAAACGGTCATAGTAGTATTTACGATATATTGAATATCTCTTTTATCGTTTTTAGAAAAAGGCTTTTAAATACGTCGAAAATGTTAAAATATAACAATATTTTTATTAATAAAATATACAGTATGAAACATGGAAGCAACAAGAAAAAAACAAAATATTTAACAGTAATAAACAGTATATTGATTTTTCATTAATATCCTGTTACTTTGTATGTTTGAAAATAATAATTTTAATTAAAATGAGCGTAAAACACACCTACCTATATGCCCGATATGTTTGATAAATATTTACACGTGAATTTATAGCAATGTGTGTACGAAATAAGCTAAAACGCATAGAGTTAAATATCTTTTTTTTATTGTTGCACAAGTATAAACATATAAATTGCAAAGCAAATCTAGAGTCGTTCCCAGACTTTTATCTTTTTGTATTCAGTTTGATTTTCAGCATTTTGAAAGTAAACATAAATTCAAAGCTTCGCGATACGGGAAAACTTTAAACATTATAATTGTTTTACTACAAATAATATCATTGCCTCTAAGTATATATAAGATTGTCAGAAAGAGTTGTATATATCTAACTTAAAACTATGTCATAAACTGAGAGACATTATCTTAGTTTATATTATAGAAGAGCCTGAACAATCAAGGAAACATGCAAAAGATTTACTTGTATTAATATTACAAAGCTTTATATTTTCTACTATTTTTCCCTTCAAAAAGTTCAAATGATAGTAAACTGTCATAACTCCAAATATTATACTAATACATCTAGTGGGTCAAGTTCAAAATGCATCATTAAATCATTAAACAATTTGTATTCCAATTGATTGTCATCTGTATACATAATAAGCAATGCAACGCAATAAAGAATTCGTATTTGTTTTAAAATTTACGGTTTCAGATTTTGTAAATTTACGGTTCTTTCTTATTTTCGCGTGTTTTTCTAGTAGAAAAAGGGCAAATATATGAGGTCTATAAAAATATGCAAAGTTTGTACTTAAAAAAGTTATCATTTAATATTTTGATACAAATATAGCTTTGCAATAATGATTCAAGACACGTCAGTGATAAAGTACAAATCAACCATTTAGAAATTTGAGTATTATATTACTAACGGATATTTATGGTTGAACATGATACACGTATTTATCATTTGAAATATTGTTAAAGTGTTGTCCTACACATCTGTAATATTTTAGGACCAGTACAAATTGGATTCGTGTTTTTTCTACATTTGATTAGTATCTGTTTGAAAAGTACTGGTCATCTAAAATAAAATAAAAAATGATAATAATAATTCCAAACTAAATAAAGACTATTCTATGCGGTATGGGCTTTGCTCATTGTTGAAGGCCGTACGGTAACCTATATTTGTTAATGTTTGTGTCATTTTGGTCTTTTGTGGATAGTTGTCTCATTGGCAATAATACCACATCTTCTTTTTTATATTTTATCAAATATGTTTCCAGAATAATTTTAGTCAAACAAATACTAATTTCCTTATGTTTCGTTTGTTACTGTGGATTCATCAATATTCGTGGAGTAGCACTTGTCGTTCATTCACAAAAGAAGCCATTTATATCAAATTGTGACGTAAAACGGTACATGTGGGAATTTTAAATCCTGTTGCCTGCTAAAAATATGTCGATATCTGACATACGTTATTGATTTAAAAAAAGGACTAGGAACATGAAATATGTGAAGAGAAGTTTTTTTTTTTTTATGTTTTTTTAATAATGCAAATTAAGTAAAATAAAAAAAGAAAATAGAATAAGACTCGTTCATTTTTTTCTTTTAGGCAGTTTTTGTGCGACATAATGACGTAAAATCAACAAGATAGAGAATAGTTCGTTTGCTTTTTTATCGAACATTATTCAATTGCAAATGATATGACTCACTGTTTTGGCGATCAGTCTTGCAAGCTTGGTTTAGATTAAAAAGTTAATTTGTGTGTGAGCATCAAACCAACTATACTGCGTGCTGTTATTTTGAAATCCGCATACCTAAACTAACATATGCTAGTTATAATGTATTATACCTCGTTTTGATCTTTGCGGCGATAAATGATTGCTCTTGGAACCTTGACGCCCAGTTGGTGGTCTGCTGTATCGGCGATTGTCTTGGGATGGGAAAGCATCTTTAGAAATAGGTCGTGTCGACGATTGTGTTTTAATAGCACCATGAGAGACCTGTCGCTTTACTGGGGGTGGACGCATCTCTCCATTTGGCGAATGTTTCCGTAGTTCTGGTTGACGTTTCCTTCTTTAAGAATAAAAATACCAACTTAGTAGAATAACATGTTTTATGTCTACATTAAAATAATGTTCGTTCGATAATACTTTATAAAACCAGTTGAACTAAATACCTTGATTTTAATTTAATAACAATGTTTATATAACCAATTGGCATGACATTTTGTGAAACTATAACATTCAAGTATATTTTCTTTTAAGTGAGATGTGCATTTAGTTACATCTGTATATATCGAATACTTCATAGCTATAGGTTATTTTTGACAACACGTCAGCAAAGATTATAAGTGTTTGGCTTGACAACACTTGGCTACTATCATAAAGTATTTTGCAATGTGGACGCTAACATTTGTTTTTCATTTTAATGTGGATCTGATACTTTAAAGTCGAAGAATATACTCACGGTCCACCTTGTAAGGTATTATCATTTTGATATCTTATCTTGTCATGTGATACTACGTTTTTTAGAGGTGCCTGAAATGATACAGATTACTTAATAAACGTGACAATTCAACGAGCCTTTAATTAAGCCTTATTCTATTGTAGTCAAATTTACACACTCGGTATAAAGAAATTGATATATGTTATAACATCAGCAATGCCTTGAGCATAGAACCTGGTTTGGAAAAAGTATAACTAAATTGGTCATATTGTATACTAATAATCAATTTATTAAACATCAAGTTTGCCAAGAACCCTTATGTAATTTATTCCGCATTTAACCGTGTTGTTTTAAATTTTAAACGAAAACTGACACAACTTAAGCATTTACAACATTTGGTAGATCATGTCTTTTATAATTGTTGCAAAGTTTAAACTATTTATAAAAATTATAATCACACAACAAAAAAACGGCGAGAGCACATCATACGAATGGATAACAACTGCCATATAACTGACTAAGTACAGGCATGTTCTTATGTTGAAAACATTGGATTGAACCTGCTTTTTTAGCAAGCTAACCCTCTCAAATGTATGACAAATGTGTGGACAAACATACATAATAGGTAAAAATGTCAAATAATATTCATTATAAAAACAAAGGAAAATGTAGCAAAGATACACTAAAAAAAAATTGACACAAATATCTAACTTTTCAGGAGGCGTTTTAGAAAAAAATTCATGGAATTTGTAAATTGGTCACCATCTGATTTTACATAAACATTTTTCTTAGCTAGAATGTTTATTTGGAACCGCCTATTATCACTTCGGAGTCCATCGAAGAGGTCTCGAAGTAAAAGTTGTCTAGTTTTACCTCTAGTACTACTTCGGTCAAATTGATAATAATATACATGTTGTGAAATGTATAAAAGATATACGCGTTTTTAAAACAATACGTATTTCAAAGTATATGTCCTTTTGAAACTTTAAAACTATGTCATCTGTTTGTTGAACATATATATTTCACATGTCGACAAAGTGAATAGCAGAATATGTTTTAGATTATTATGGCAGATTTTTCTATTTATGGTGGATGTCTCTAATTTAAACTTTCAGCAAAGATCGCTAGATTATATATCTCAATTATTGTGTTATTTCTAGACTTATCTTTTTTTAATATAAATGAGGCCATCAGTTTTCTCAAATGAATTGTTTCACATTGTCATATCGGAGCCTTTATAGCTGACTATGCGGTATGGGCTTTGCTAATTGTTCAAGGCCGTACGGTGACCTATAGGTGTTCATGTCTGTGTCATTTTGGTCTCTTGTGGGCAGTTGTCTCATTGGCAATCATACCACATCTTTTTATATTAAACTCCTTAAAATTATTATTTTGTAAATATACCTTTGATGGTTTCCTATGAGATCGCCTAGACATTCGTATACAACATACAATAACAATAATTAAAATTAACAAGAGCAAACAGCCTGCAGAGATGGCAACTGGAAGTACCCATACTACAAATAACAATTATAAAGTTAATTCAGTATGGACATATAATATATGTTAACAATAGCTTAGTGTTCATTGTTTAATTTCAAGTCTTTAAAAATATGTTAAAGACTATATGCATATATACAGAACATGTATGCACATTTTTTAATTGGCTTTTAAGAGATAATACAGCATTCTAACGGCTTAAACCAGACAAGGGGCCGTCTTAAACTTGCAGTAATAAATCTCTTACGGCTATCCAAAAGTATTGCTATTGAACATCTGTTTCTGTGTATTACCTGGTAGTGCTGTCGACGAAGATGTTGTTGTTTCAGGATTGTTTGGCCTTGATGCTGTCGACGTAGATGTTGTTGTTTCAGGATTGTTTGGCCTTGATGATGGGGACGCTGGAGTTATCCCGTTACACGTGTAACAACACAAGTTCCTGTCTGTCTCACTATAAGTCGGGCATACATTAATGTCACAGCTGTGTGCCCTATCACCAAACTCGCAATCTGCGATATAAAAAATAACATAGTAAACAAAAATCAGAACTCCAATGCAAGGTCAAGTCAAAAAGGGGATGTCCATAAACCCTGAAAAAATCAGACGTTCGGCTACTTTATTATATTAATCAATGGAACAAATGGAAAACTTGTCATACTCCTGACTTGGCACTACAGCTAGCTAAAATATCAATGACAGTTGTACAAGATTCTACTATATTAAGATATTTGGTGAGCTATCAAAACAACCTTCATTGGTTCAAAAGCATTTTTTTTACTATTTACCTGTTCTTTATTTGTGAGAAGATCGATTAACACATTCATATCGAATTGAGGATAGAAATGAGGAATGTGTCAAAAAGAAAACTATTTTTCCAAAAACAGGTTTTGTAGTTATTCGGACAGTTTGTTTAAGCATGCATTCCTCAGATATAACATTATGCTTTAAGAACTCTCATGTACTTAAGCGTTCAGATTATTCATACATATTCCTACGTGTCTCTTTATTTTGCTTGTATTCGAAGTTTTAGTTTTTAATCGTCCCTTGAAAAGCAATTCAAGAGAAGGGATTTGGACACACAATTTTTGTAAATTATTATTTCCATTCAAAAATTAAAAAAAAAATGTGTTTTAAAATAAATTGTCGGTAAACAACACTCTGTTACAGTTTACTTTGAATACTTCTAAACTCTTCAGATGGTATGACCGGTCATTAAAAAGAAGCAATCATATAGGTAATTTTTTTTATCATATTTTAATAAAAAGATAAGCTGAATAAAAAAAAAAGAAGTTTCACATAGTTAATTTTATTTAATTGTCAAATTTATAGTAAACACATTTTATACCGACTAGCCTTAGCTTCTTGCAGCTGCGTACAGTGATACCGAGATTTTTGGTCTTTCTGATGTCTACGTTTTTTTAAGGAGCTTAAGATCTCAAATATCGTAAAATGACTGCAGTACACCATATTCACAAGACATTTAAAATGAACTATGTTGTTTTTTTAGTGACTCATATGGTCCGGAACATATACATGGATTAATCAACCTAAGAAATATGATATTCACCAAAGCCAACGGCCGAGGGCGAATGCCAGATCTCTTGGGTTAATTAATCATTGTATCAACTGAAATCAAAAGTAAAGAATTGCTCTATCATATGATATTCTATCTTTTTTATAATTTTCTAGTATTTGCTGATTATACATTTACATTTAATACTGCTCCCTGTGTTTATACTAGATATATGTGCTTTTGCAGTTGCTAATTTTAAATAAATAATACTAAAAACAAATGCAACAAAAACAAGAAAAGGGTTTAATACAACAAAACAAAACACCAGAAAACATACGTGGATTAATTTGACGTCATAAACCTTATGTCATTGACGTAACCCTGAAAAGCAATATGCATGTACGCGAACGCTGTTCCAAACAGCGTTCGCGTATGAAAATCTCGTAATATTTGAGGCAGTAAATATAACTTTTTATTATAAAGGATTTCCTTTGCTTTTCGCCAAATGAATGAGAAAACAGAACATTTATGGTCATATAATATAATACAAATTATTACATGACTTCTCTGTTTGACAGAGCTTGATAATGTATAAATAATGTCTGTAGAATAAAGATATAATTTTCATTTTGTAACATTGTAAGTTATAAGGCACATATGTATAACATGGATTCGTTAGAAACGATTGTCGAGTTTCCCGCAAGAGGATTATTGATCAGAAAAATAAAAACAGTATTATTCCACTCCAGTTCTAGTGTGGTTTGTGTTGCTCAGTCTTAAGTTTGCTGTGTGAGTTAGAAATGCTGTTACTTTCTGTTTATCTTTTTACCTTTTTGCCATGATCGCGGTTTCAGTTCATTTTCTACTTTTTGAATGTCCTATTAGCATCTTTTCGAAATGAATGCTATTATGAACATACAAGATAAGATGAACTGTCTTTTTGTTTTAGGATGAACTCAAACGTCACACTTGCTGGCGAAAACTATACCTGTTATAGTGGATTTAAACTGTGTGCACGTTTGGCAGCATGTATTTCCATTATCTCCGTAACATTGGTAGCCACCTTTTATACCAGAACAATCTGAACGATCACCATATTTACAATCTAAAAATAAACATGTCTTAATTCTTTGCCACAAAGCCTAAATGATCGCGTTTTTAAAATTCAAGTCCCACATATTAATAGATATTCTAGAATATTGCATTTGTAAGCTTGAATAGTTTCTATATAATAGTAAATTTATTATGCAAACAGTCACGCAACAAACATGGTTTCAAATGAGAAAACTTTAACATATAGCTATATATTTGGTTTAAAAAGAATGACGTAAAATAAACTAAATTACAAATGACTATATTCATTTTCCAATTTGATAATACATCTTTGTGTTTTCGCCTAAAACGACGCCAGTGTCATCAATGCCTTGCATTTGCATTTAGTTAGATTTAAAATGATTATATAACAAAGGTACTAGTCTAATAAGTTGATGTATCAGACGCGCTTTTCGTCTCTATATGAATCATTAGTGGCTCTCAGATCAAACTGGATAGAAAGCCCAACAAGTATAAATTGTAAGAACATTGCATTTCCAAAAGTTGTGCCAAATACGGATCAAAAACATGATTTATTATTCATAAATGAAGTTCCATAGCAATCAAAATGATTTGTAAAGTCTAAACATATATTAAATTGTACTGTTGTCCTTTCAAACATACCTGGTATATTTGTGATATACGGTGAACAGGTATTACAGCAGTTTTCACCATTAGCATAACAACCATAACTCGTAATGGCAGAACAGTCGGATTTGTCTCCAAACTCACAACCTGTACATTAAATCATATCATTAGAAATATCGAGTGTGTTTATGTATGCGTTTGTTTGAATATAGGATCAAATAAGAATTAGATGGAAAACTGGAAGCCAAACCCTGCCGTTTGGTTCTACATACTTCGTGTTCTAGTTTGATTAGAAGTCATTTGTAAGAATAAACCAAACTGTATTCGTGAGAGTCAGAGATTTAACATACCCATAAAACTAAGTTTACATCCTTGTCATAAGAAAAAGAACATGGAGTTCTGGGTTGTTTTTTTGGTTTTTTGGTTTTTGGTTTTTTTTTTTACTTTATGCAGATTTATTCATTAGTAAGCCTGAATTAAACATGCCTTTTAGAAACGTATTGGCATGTATTATATTTCGCCTAAACATGGAAAGATGTCCTTTAAAATTTTGCCCAAATTCAAATAAAATAGTCCAATAACTCGTACTTAGATCTTATTATCTGTAAATAAACTGAAGCCAATGTCATCAATAAGATAAAGTTACATACAACTCTCTTCCTTTGTCAACAAGAGAAATGACCAGCATTATATTCAGTCTAGGTTACATTACGGATTCGTTTCATCTGTTCTTACTTTAAGAAGATCAAATACAATTGAAATAGGTATCTGAGATGTACGTTTGAACCAAATATCAAACTTCAATCATGCACTTTGAGTATGTGTGAACGTCTGTTCCTGTGTAACTTTGAAATTGAGACGTTGAAAGTGAGGCATTCCGTGTGATCCGGTCTTTGACTTAATATGGTTTACTTTTACAAATAGGAACTTGGATTGAAATGTTTTTATTATCACTCAAACCACATACCTACATCTATTAACAAAGTGTCATAATTATTTTGTAAATCTATCTGAACGTAAACATTGGAAATCGGATATTAACTTTTCCCTAAACAAAGACGTTCTATATTATATTTTGAATAATACAACTTGATAACCTCACTCGAATCAAACCCTTACCTAGTACCAAGCTATTCTAACTGCATGTACTAAGTAATAAATTAAGTTATAGAATACATACGTAAAATTCAAAGTTACCTGTTACGCCTGTAGCGATATTGTTACAAGATTTACAACATTGTGGATAAATAGTTGGGTTGTAGCACCTGTACGATTGCTGAAGGATAAGTGAGGCACAAGTTTTCCCTAGGAAAATCACACCTGTCTGATCACCAAACACACAGTTTTCTAAAAAAAAATAAAGGTCAGAAAAAACTACTGCAAAAATATATTTTTTTGGTTTATAGAATAAATGTATTGAAATTCCATTGAAAAAGTCTTTGTTTTGGCATACACAAGCGTAAAACAATTTTCATGTAGGTGTTTAGTTCTCTGTTAAGGATTTGTCCTCGTTCTGTTTATATTTTCATTAGATTATCAATCTTTCAGTCAACATGCACAAGACCTATATTAGACATGTTAAAAAAAGTTTACAATTGAGAGTGGGTAGTCTAGTTGAGTTGAGAAATTAAAATAAGAAATGATTTCAAAATTATGAATTTTATTGTTGAATTACTAGGTATATAAATATTTAAATAGTGCATACAATACTGGTTTGATCCCAATTGGTGATTTTTTTTAACAATAAGTCATTTGGTCTCTTTTGGAGATTTGTCTCATTTGCATTTATGTTTATACCAGATCTTCTTACTTTTATATGTCTCAACATGATTTTATTGGAGTAAACATTTGATCTTTCTTATTAATTTTCTATTGCTGTACCAGAAAAGTTAATGCGTCAAGAGTTACTTAGTTACATAGTTACACATAAAAAATGTATAATTGGTTTTATTTTATACAGTAATTACAGAAAACTTATAATAAAGAGTAACTGTCCATCAAACAAGGTGATAAGTGATAAAAACTTGTTTTGTCTTATTTCTTTAGCTCATTGACAACATGTTCCAAACTTTCATTTCGATATGTTGCAATTTAATTTTCCCTCAATTATTTGAAGTAACTTTTGTGTGTATGTTTGCTCTTAATTTAAAGAAATCTGTACCTGAGCCTTCGTTCTACAGTATGTATAGTGTATGAAAACTGCTAACTTAATATTAAAATAAAGGCTAGATTAACCTCAAACTTATTGAGTGTAACTGTAGTAGGCTTTTTCATAGATATTTTTAACAAAAATGAATGAATTTACTTTACAAATTCCTTGAATTTAATCAGTGAATCTGTGAAAAAGATCTTAATTATATCAGGGATTTTGTAAAATCACTAGTCAAAATTAGGGATTTTATAAAATCACTAGTCACAATTACTAATCAGTTCAATGAATTTACAAATTCCCTTATACTTCAGTGATTTTACAAAATCCCTGATTTCACAAATTCCGTGTAACATATATACACTGTTCAGTTTGTTCAGATTCATGCGATTTTAGTGCAAAGAGGTTTTTTTGTGTCCTGTTTTGTCTTGTTTTGCTATATTCTAAATGAATGTTTGAGATTTTAACATTAATAAATTACTCTATCATTTATTTCAAATTTTTACAGTTCTTGGTTCAACTGACTTTAATGATTTTTCGAATAGCATTAAAGGAACCAAAAGTTGTATCAAATATCAGTAATGAATGGCTGATCAAACAAAAAAAGTCATATTTGAAATGAAATGACCTCATGATGGGTGTAACTTGTTTAGATTTAAGAATAACATTGTGGATGCAGACAATTGGGAAGATGATAACTATGTCATTGTAATATAGATAGAAAGCAATATGTATAGACTATTTGACCTAGATTAAATGAGTCATCACACAATGAGGAAAAAGCATTACAAAACAAAACAAATCAAATCAAAACACCTATCGAAAGGCATTTAAATGATTACAACAAAATATAAAGGATAAATACATTCACACTTTCTCTAAGTATCTGTAAAACAAACGAGAGTAATTTTTCCGATTGTATATCGAATCGTCTCTTTGTAGGATACCGTTTTGAATTGGCCTCAATAGATAGAAAATTCTCATTTCAGGAAATAACACAACAGTCCGTATATGTTCGATATATGTGTCAATACTTCTTACCTGTCAGTGCGGGGGCGTTTGACGATGAGACACACTCATAGCCTTCACACCACTGTTTGAAACAAAACATATAAACATATGAATAACTATGAAGAATTAAACAATTAAAAATTGCAATAAAAAACATAGGATTGAAATTTTGTAAAAAATCTTAACAATAAACACGCTTGTACTACATAAGTTTAAACATCTAAATATATAATAATTAGAAAAGCAACCGGCATAAACTTTATCAGTCATACATTAAATACATTGTAGTATGCGTTATCGTTCCATTATTATATTTTTGGGTCAAGACAATTCTTGTAAATAAAGGCAACAGTAGTATATCGCTGTCCAGAATTCATAAATCGATAGAGAAAAAAACAAATCCGGGGAAACGTATCAAATATAAGAGACCTACGACACAACAGAGACACAACACTGACATGTAACACACAGAGAAACGAACTAAAATGTAACAATGGCCATTTTCCTGACTTGGTACAGGGCATTTTTGATGTGCATCTAAATTCCAAATACCAAACAATTAGCATAAGAGATGTTAATAGCAATATATTGACTGACTATTATTTTTAAGCATAAACCCGAATTATCATCAAAAGATATTGAATTTGATAGACATGAACTGTTCTCCCCCCAAAAAAGCAATGTTCAGAAGTCTATAAACGTATGAATCAATCTTCATAAGATAATGCATTGGAAAATAAAATAATGATTTTTAATACCTTTCCATTTCCGCAAGACGTCCGCTCAGCTGGTAAAATCAATGAACACTGGTTTGCTAAATTTGGATTTACACACCACAAACCTGTACATGCTGTTTGAAAACTACCAACATTTACGTATGGTAACTAGAAAGGAAAATATCAAAGCATGCAGACGGGTTATGGTTTTGTCATATATTTTATGATGCTTGATTTTCATATGAAAAAGGCATAATCTTTCAATCAGTTAAATTGAGGTCTGGAGCTTGCTTATCAGTAACTGCTACTAGTCCTTTGGTAATTTATGTATTATTGTCATTTAGCTTAGTTTCTATAATTGCATGTTATTAGTACTTCTTTTAAACAAAGTTTTACTGTGATTATTGCTGTGTATTTCTTTATTCTGAATTGGCTAGAGGTATAGAGGGAGGATTGAAACCTCACTAAACATGTTTAACCTCATCGCATTTTTGCGCCTGTCACAAGTCATGAGCCTCTGGCCTTTGTAAGTGTTGTATGTTCTTATTTAATTATAGCTCGTGTATATGTTTGAAAGTTTAGTATGACGTTCACTTTCTCTGAACTAGTACAATTTATTATTTCGGGACCAGACCAGGTGAGGCGGGTACGGGGTTTTCTCGCTGTGTTGAAACCCCATTGACGGTCATCAGCTGTTATTATCTATTTGATCGGGTTGTTCTCTACTTTACATATTCCTCATTTCCATTCTTAATTTTAATAAATATTGAATGTTAAATCAACAATATCATGTTTACATATTTCACCTGTTATATGGTATTTCCAATGTGTATCACTATCAACTCCTGCGTATTGAATAAACATTTCCTTCTCTGCTTTCAATAATGTTATACTTTTATACAACCTGGATGACTTGTATCAAGTAAATTTTTGTTATTGTTTCAGTAGCGTATGTTGGTCTTATTTGTAGAAAGAAATATTTAAACTCTTTGATTAAAGAAAATTAATTCACTAGCAGAAGAATAATAATAGATCATTCTCATATCAAATGAAAAGGATATGATACTTGCAACATTCTATGAATTTACGCATGTGTGTAGTTCTTTCGAGGTAATTGATCAAACACAAAAGTGGTGATGAACAACGCTAACAAGATTTTTTTTTATATTTGATTCTAAGTAAGGAACAACAACGTATGAAATATTACATGATTTGTTACATCTTTTGCTATGAATTGTATTCCAATAAAACATATAGTTAGACAAATATATATATATATATATATATGCAGTTATGCAAGACAACACGTCCTCAAAGATATAAAATTGAGTAGCAAATTTAATCATTGGTTTTGTCATTAGAAAGACGATATTGTTCAGTATTTACTTGACGAAGAGATGATGTTGCATAGGACAGATACAACTATTTTGTTTATGATATTCTTATTTTAAAAAATCAGCAATAGATTTTCCGTACCTATGTTGGTCGGATGTTGTTTCGTTTTGATTTTTCCTTGGAGTTCAGTATTTTTGTTATTTTTTTATTTTCTATAATCAGAAATGTTGTTTTTCTTTCACATGTTATTTTGTGGTGATATGTTATTATCATCCTCTACATTTTTCTATAAGTAGTGATCATGCTGTCGGGTGAAAGAAATTTGTTGAGCATATAACTTTACATCAGCCACTATTGTGATTACTTTGTAAAAAATTACCCTGCAGACAAACGATGAAACGCCAAATGCCATCTTACATTGCTGATCAGCAGTATATGATTGACCAATCGGCTGTGTTAAATATGAAACAAGGCTATTATGATTGCTGGAAACTGTTGTTGATAAACAGTTATTGCCAGAACTGAAATACAAAATAGTAAAGTTATAAATGTATACCTAAATATAACAGTAATGTATCTTCTCAGAGAGATCGGTAGTCAGTCGATACTTGTAACGCAATATGGACATGTTTTTATCTATTAAACACGTGTTATCAAATAAAAAAAGTATTTGTCCATAGTACAAGGATTTTCCTTATTGCAATATCTAGGAAGCAATGTTCAGTGGACCGTGAAATCGAGACCAAAACTCTAATTGGCAATAAAAAAAAGACATATCATACCATTGGAAAATGTGTACTCAGTTTCAAGTTGATTTGACTTCAACTTCCTCAAAAACCAGCTTAAACCAAAACCTTTAACCTAAAATGGGATATACGAACGAGCGAACGAACGTACGAAAAGTCGCACAGACCAAAATACATAATGCCCCTAGTTGGGGCCTTACAACTTACAGTAGGGAATACATTTACTCGTAGCTCCGCTTCACTGAAGATGCACTGAGTGTCGACAGTTGCATTCGATCAATTAGAATATATACAGATAATGTTATTAACATAATACATGAATATACACCGGCCTAAATTCCATCAGACACAAAAAGATATTATTTATTTAACAACATGAACAATGTGTACACAAATAATTCACAAGATACTTACCTTTCTATCGTATTTATTCGGGTATTTATTTCTTGTCCACTACAGGATGAAAACTTCCATGGATTTGTTGATGTGGATCCGCTGATGGCTTGACTGACAGCAGCCATTATGTTACTACTTGCTGACAGACAATTATTTTCAAGCTCGTCATGGACTGCACTTAAACTGAAATGCATTATTGTATTTTGTAACATTTTCTGAGTTGATATGCATGTTTGTGAATGTTTTAAGCATTGACGTATATTCTCTTAAGTTTGGATAATGTATTTGAAAACAGAAGAATAAAATGTACAATACTGGGTGCAATTAATAACCATAATTGTAGTAATACAACGCTTTTTCAAAAAATTAAACAGAAAATCAGCAATAATTTGTTTTTTTTTGTATTATTTTTTGCTTTACACTGAAGACTACAGACGTTCCACTAGTCATGTTAGTGAAACTCTCACTTTAATCAAGAAGTACGGTTATTATTCCATCCTATACACATATTTCGGCAAGGTTTTAAATCTATTTTCAAATACTACATGCCTGCTATATGCATCACTTGTATGATTAAGTTTCTCCTGCGATTGACTTTGTGTTGACAACGTTCAAAGTTTATTTTTGGTGGGTTCGTTTTGCAAAGTCTTTTGTTTTATGTGTTGTGTTTTGTGTATATTTTGTTTGTTTCTCTTTCTTTTTAGCCATGGGATTGTCGTGTTATTTTCTCTTAATGAGTTTGCATGCCCTTTTGTTATCTTTCTCCTCTCTTTCTTATATTCGGCGTTGGTCGTTCCCGATGAAGGGAAGTTCAGAAAGGTGTTTTTTACGCATGACATTTATTGTGTTGTTTTCATTCTTGTTTATTTAACGCCATGTGTTTTTTGGTTCATATTTGGTAAAGTCCTATGATGCTGCACATCATGTTTATGTAATTGTGGCCTTTTTATCAAAAATAGCAGAAGTAATGAGACACATTTGTAAAAAAAAAACAACACCAAAATAAAAACAACAAAACACTGATCAAAACGTACCCCGCCATAAGCAATGGCTGATATCAGATGCTCACAAATGATATGCAATTCCGTCATGCTCTTCAATATACCTATCATTGATATTTCGACCAAAAATTAAAAACATGTTCACATAAGTTGTCGACATAGGAATTTGAATATCCCTATTGTAATGTTAGCCAGTGATTGTTAAAAACACTGTTTTGAAAAACAATGACAGAGACGTCTTTGTATACAATAATGCAATATCTATATGATGTGTACTGAATTATAGAACTATGACTGATGCAGGGCGATAATTGCAGTATTTATCCAACATTATCTTAAACCTTTTGCATCATATTTACCTATGTGCTAGCTCATGAGCAGCAATTGTTTGTGATATAAAGTTGAAATCTTCCTCTACTATAGAAACACTTTGATCTGTGCACATTGCTCCAAGATAAGCATAGCCTAAAACAATATGAACTCTCTTTATATAAAATGGTGACAAAATTCCTATTAAAATACAGGGCACTTGTTTAAGCATCATTTTCATTTGTCCATTATCTAGCATATTCTTCATTAGAAAGTGCTTGTACCAAGTGAGGAGTATGACCATTGTTTTCCATTCGTTTGATGTGTTTGAGCATCTGACTTTGCTGTTTGAGTTGAGAAGGGACTTTCCGTTTTTCAATTTCCTTTGAGGTTGGTAATTTTATTCCTTCTTTTTATCATGTTGAACATGGAATGTACGTGCACTTTAATTTTTTCTTCTTTTTTTTTCACGTAAGGTTTGAATTATTTCCCGATGTGCTTGTAAAGTTTTGAGATCTTCAATTCTTAAATATTCTTACCTGTAGCATTACTGCTGTCCAGCAAAGTAATGTCATGTCTGAATATAAATTATATACAAGGATAAAATATCTGAAGCAATGACAGTTATTTCAAATTCTGAAATATATCCCCTACATGCCAAGCATCAATTCTGTAATTTTATTTAGCTAAAAAATCAAATTTTGGTTTATAGCTTATAATTTTTTTCAGTTTTTTTTAATATTAAATAGTTTGGCATAGAGTATCACTGAAGAGACATATAATGTCGTAACGCATGTCTGGTGCAGTGATATTGGTAACGATAATAGTATTCTAATGTAATCATATCATGGTTAAATAAAATATCAAAAGATGTGACAAGTCTATTTTCGTTTTTGCTTCAAACTTACCTTTAAAAAATAAATGTCAACACTTAGACAACATACATTGTTATATATTGAGCCGACTTTTGTGAATTTGTCAATTTTTCTAACAAAATGTGTTCGTTCTTATTATCTTATCTTCCACATTGGAATACAGTTTTTGGTACATATCTTAAGTTAAGAAAAATCTCATTAACACAAGCAAGACCTACATTTACCCTCAATTTTATTGTGATCGTTCGTGTTGCATAATTTTTAGTTTAACATGTAGTACATTGTACTCAGTAGACTCGTTTCTGTCTATTTATTCCTTTTAACGTTTGTGTAAAATGTGTTTTTGTCCATTGCATTACAAAACTACATTAAAAACTCTGTTAACATCGTTTCAGCGAAATTTGCTAGCAAATTAAACAAAATTTCGTTTTGAATTTTCCTCAGAATTCAGCAGAGGTAAACACCTATTCAAACAAAAAATTCTCTGAAACTGACATTATCAAGATGCTTGATTTTTTTTATTGACAAAATATGTGTTACATTTGGATGACGTGGTTTTCAACAGACTGTCGGCATTCCAATGGGAACCAATTGTGCCCCTCTTATTGCCGACTTTTTTTTTGTGTATATTGATGCTGACTTCCTTTAGGAACTTTTAAGGAAGAAAAATAAGAAGTAAGCAATATCCTGTAACTTTACTTCCTGCTATATAGATGATGTTTTCTCATTAAATAATTCCAAATTTGGCGAATATGTTGCACGTATCTATTCTATCGAACTAGAGATAAAGGATATAGTAGATACAGTTAAATCGGCCTCATATCTTGACTTACATCTAGAAATTGACAATGAGGGTCGGTTGAAAACAAAACTTTACGACAAAAGAGATGATTACAGCTTCCCAATTGTGAACTTTTCCATTTCTAAGTAGCATCATTCTAGTAGCGCCTGTATACGGAGTATATATCTCTCAATTGATACGATATTCCTGCACTTGTATTTCCTTTTATAATTTCCGTGGTAGAGGGTTGTTGCATACAATGATGCTATTAAACCAAGAGTTCAAATGATGAAGTTGAAATCATCCCTTCGTAAATTACGGACGCCATCACGAGTTGGTTGACCGTTAAGGTATAACGTTTCACAGATGATATCGGATATGTTTTACGTTGTAACAACAATTCCCTTCCCTTTTCATGGATGTGACGTACCGAATTAAACTATTTACAGGATGTGTAATAACATGAACAACACGACGGGTGCCACATGTAGAGCATGATCAGCTTACCCTGCCGGAGCACCTGTGATCACCCAGATCGGGGTTCGTGTTGCTCAGTCTTTAGTTTTCTATGTTGTTTCTTCAGACATTACTTTTCTGATTGTCTTTTTTCATTTTTAGCCATGGCGTTGTCAGTTTATTTTTGATTTATGAGTTTTACTGTTCTTCTGGTATCTTTTGTCCCTTTTTTGTAATTGTACAAATGTTGTTACAGCTCATGCGTGTTTTTTCGGAAGCAAGTCATCTTTTCAAATTCCATTCACAAAAAATGTCTTTAATTGACTATAACTTATTTTTGTTGAACAAAATTATTCATAATCAAATTTAAAAAACAACAACACCTACCTAGTAAAAAGCATGGCATGGTCATGCGGCGGTATTGCTGATCCTTGTGTTTGAATCCAGTTCTGAAATGCTGCTAGCGTTGTACCGGAATCTAATGTACATCGAGATGACGACTGACAATCTGTGTTGTTTTCGATGAATTGAGTTGAGGCAGCATCCTAGAAAGTTTCATAATGCATTAAGATTTATTTATAGAAATGTTGGTATTTAATCACTACTTTCAGCACTGTTGGTTGTTGCGTAATAGTCAGTTGTAATTGGTTGAAGAAGTCGAAGTTCATTAAGTGACTCAAATATTACAATAAAGAGGTGATATGACTGACAATAGATTAACAATCCCCAAATAACATTATTGCATGCCCACTAATCATATAGTTATATTGTATATCAATTAAAGGCTACGTGTACATGTATGTAAAAAACATTTAAAAAAAGATGAATATTGATTTTAAACAAAATATAACATCAAAGCATTTTATTTTTACCTACCATAAGGTGGTGATGTTGGAAGATTTTTTTTTTAATGCTTACCATCAACGTCAATATTATTTACGATAATTATTTATTTATACAAAAAATAATACCTGTAAAATATAGAGTCCCGCAGTTTTAATATCCATGGTGAAGGATACGCCTGGAATATTCTTATATCGAAGATCAATCTACAAAAACAAAGCTTCCCATTAACGAACTATATAATATGGTAATTTTAAAAACTTTTAACATATATAGATTGATCCAAAATGAAAATTCAGCACGTTCTTTAAATTCTGCTAAGGGACTTTTCGTTTAGAATTCTCTGCGGAGTTTGGTATTTCTTATATTTGACTTTTTTCTGAAGTACAATGCAAGTCTAGTAAAACGCAACTAAGGTATTAAAAGCTATTACAATTGAAACAGCAGTCTCGCTAAAAAAATATAAAAAGGGTGTTATTCGTTTAAGACAAAGATCGCAATGTCAATATGTTGATAAGTAAATAGTTATTGTCAATATCTGTTTCATTCATTATAAATGATAAATTGTAAAAATTGAAAATTATTAATCTGTAAGTAAGAAGTTCAAAAAGTTCTGCTGTATACATAATTATTGGTTCTGTATGAAAAACCTTAACAATTATTTCACTTACGCCCTTGATCATGTATGCGTAAAATTGTCTTATTGCATCCATTGCTGCATTTACATCGTTATTTTCCTCAGTCAGCCAACTGTGAATAGAGATAACAAGACTATACTGCTAAGTGAAACTTTGTATTTGATCGACGTGTTGAAGTTAAAGAAAAGACATGTGAAGACTATTGTTTCAGATGTGTATATCGGATCACTCCCAGTATCTGGTGGGGTTCGTGTTTTTTTAGTCTTCAGTTTTCTATGTTTCGTCTTCTATTTTATTATTTGTTTGTTTGTCTTTTTATTTTTAGCCATGGCGTTGTCAGTTGATTTTCAATCTATGAGTTTGGCTGTCCCTCTGGTATATTTTGTCCCTCTTTTAAGTAAAAAACTGAAAATACAACAATTTTGTCCTGCTAGACAGGTATTCATGGTTTCATTCTTAGTAAGGTATATAACGATAAATTATCATTTGTAGTTCCGTTTATTGATATGGTTAAGCGTTAGGTAATGACACATTTTAGTGAATTTCTTCATCTTATTTTAAATTTATCATTGGAGTCACTATATTTTAGTGAGACGTGTTTGGATAGTGGATTTTCTCAGAGACTATGAACATTCATTATAGCCGCCGATGCCACTTGGAACAACACACATTAGTTTCGCTTCCGTGTTGTTTCAACTGTATTTATCAATCGTCAAGTCGACAGGGATAATAAGGTTGAATATAAGTAATAAACTCATAATCCAATAAATCATATGTTACAGATTAAGTTATGGTACAGCATTGTCTCATAATTGTTAGTTAAGAGTGGTCATTATATTTTGTAATTATACTACAGTACAACACGTAAATTTGTTTATCTAGTGGTGAGAAATTCTGAAAGTTTTTGTAAGATTCTGAGATTAAAATTTTTGAAATGTGTATAGACATTTTGTATATATGTCTCGGTATATCTCATGTACTATATTGCTGAATAGGGTGATGCTTTTGTAATTACTTTTTACATGAAATACTCTCATGTTATGCATTTTGTTCTAATGAGGGATACGAATATACGTCCACAAAATGTAGAAGGACAGTTATGATATTAAGTCGTTTTTAAGCATTCAGTTCGTTGTTGTCGCTTTGACACATTCCCCATTTCCTTTCTCAATTTTACTTCATTCTTTAGACTCAATTTATTAAATTATTCACATTTCAAATCGCATTTAAACAATACACTGTACTTTGACAAAACGTCAACAGACTTTCATTTTCATTTTCTACCGGTATTCTATGTAAAAAAGAACGATATTTCTCTCACTTCATGTATGTATATGGGCAGGCCGTGTGAATTTTTGAGCTTTTCTAATAACGTTTCCGTCATACTATTCTGTTCATTCGAATTTATGTAGGGCTACATATAACATAATATGAACAGGCCAACAGAGTAGAGAATGATGATAAAAAAAGTAATGAATAGATCAAATGGAAAACAATACAGATCACTTTAGTGCAAAGAAACAGAGAATAACTGTCGAAAATTAGAAGCAGATAACCAAACATTCATTACAGAAATGTACAGAATACAGAAATATCATAATTACAGAAAAAGGTTAAAGTAAAGTTTTGATAAATATAAGTTGGTATCGTTCACGATAAAAAAAAATGAATTAGTTAATATTTAAAGAATACAGATACGAAGGACACCTTACCCCCAAACCCAACCCAACCAGACTTTAATACATTCCATACTCACAATTGATACGCACTATAATCTACCACCATCAGTAGTTCTATCTGGTAGTTCCCTGTTGCTCTCTTTTTCCTACTCGCATTGTTATGTGGCTCTTTATTTACTGTAAAATAAACATAATGGTGAGGTCATTTGTAAGTTTTGAAATTTCGTAGATGTATATTATATCATTGTTCAGCTGACACTATAAAATATTTAGAATGTTTTCTTCCATAACATCTAAATTGCTAGCTACATTATATATCTTTTTTTAGGTTAAGCATATTGACATACTTCGATTTAATTAAATTTCTCATAGTTATAATTTTTATATGTTTTCTTACTTGATTTTATTGAAAGATAAAAGATAATTAATAGTAATACACAAATTTGTATGTTCCATATGCAATGAGTATAATTTATTGAACATACCTGAGATTGGTATATTCCAATCAAAAACCTGAACTTCCGGTATGATGATTGAATGGTCTCCATTTGAAGAGGACTGAAGAATATGTAACTGTCCATCTATATGAAATGTGCCGAACTAAGAATGGAGAAACCGATAATCTTATTCACTAATACACAAATAATATGGATACAATTATTGATACGAGGCTTTTACATAAATTAGCCGTTAGTTTTCTCGTATGAATTGTTTTACATTGTTAATTCGGGGCTTTCTACAGCTGAATTTTCTCGTTGGCAATCATACCACATATTGTTTTCTTTTAATTATATCTGTGTATGCCACACTCACATTTGGTAAAAAAAGAATCATCAGTGACTCTCGATTGTGCCAAGTGCCAAGGAGTCAGCACTAGTATTGTGACATGAAAAATCATTAATATAACAGTAAAACAAAAGATATAGGTTATCGATCCATGACACAAAAAAATATTCATGTACCTCAAAAACACATACAATAAGCAAAGAAACAGCACATATATTGGTGTTCTTCATATCAAAGTCACAGTGAGGATATACTCATTTCTAGATGAGTTTAATAAAGAAAAATGAGCATCAGATCCTCGAGCCACTAACGAGTCAAATAAACAGAAAAGGATTGTCCAAGTTTGAGGAAGATAAAACGACTGTCAAAGTCTCGAAGTTTGGACATAGTTTATCGAAGTACAAAAACCTGTCTGGGTTATGGTCTTTATTTCTGTCATTTTAAGCCCTTTTTCCTTTAGATTTATTTTAGCAATCTGTAATTCCCAGGTTCTAGTTGGTTTATGTTTCATTTTTATAAATTTCCTGTTACAAAACTTTAATTTTTTCGAAAAACGAAGGATTTTCTTATCCCAGGAATAGATTACCTAAGCCGTACTTTTCAGAATTTGTGGTCCTCAATGCTCTTCCACGGTGTACTTGTTTGGTCTTAAATTTCTATTTTAATCTGAGCGTCACTGATGAGTCTTATGTAGACGAAACGCGCGTCTTTGATAATTATTTGTCATTGTCTTTGTAAATTGTTTGTTATAAATTAGGTCTTTAATTTTTTCAATCGTATTGTATTAATTTGTTATGTCGGGACTTTTGAAGTCGCGACTATACGGTATGGGTTCATCTCATTTTTGAAAGCATACGTTTGTGTCATTTTGGTCTTTTGTTGATAGTTGTCTCATTGACAATCATACCACATCCTCTTTTTTATGTTTGTTTATATTTCTATCGACTTTATTTGAACTATTGGAGAAAGTTGTGTTGTTGGATGGCATACTACATCTGCCGATTTTCGTATTTAGTAATTTTTCTTATTTTCCAATGTTTTTGTCATATTATTTTTCTTTATCGTCACGTATTAGTCCTATACAATGTATATCTTTTCATTCTTCGTTTTTCCTTGTTCTGTAAATTTTACAAACTCTGCCAAAAGTTTCATCCCAATATTTGAAATTGTTACATGATAGAAAACTGTTTGAAATTTATTAAATTACTGATGGTTTGTTCATAAATTTTTAACGCATTGCATAGTGTTCAAGTTTGTTCAACACAATAAGAATAAAATAAACATACAGATTTATCTAATGTATATAAAGTCTGTACTAAGTTTTTATAAAATTGAGTTGATTTTCAGTCACGATTTATTAAAGTAAATACACTGCTACCATTCATACTATCTATTCAGCAGATGGTGCGAGCATTCTACCTGATTTGTATAAACTATATTAATACATACCAGCAAATAGGTTTCAATCACAGCTGTGCTATTTAATCGTATTAACTTCTCTGCTTGAAAAAGACATTCTTTAGTAACGCATTGATAAAACTGGGTCGGTACCTGTGAAGAAAATCAGATAAGACATAAAAAGAATGAGTACAAGTTTGGGATAAATGAATTTAGAAATTAAAGCACTGTTCAATTTATTATATAGTATGAGGCAAATATTTGACCCCTTTCTATCTCTGGTGTGTGTGACATAGTTAATGTGTGCCAACGTATAGAAATTGAAACGAAAACTAGAAACATTTAGTTAAAACATTTTTGTGTTTTTTTTTTACAAAGATTAAGCTATGTCTTAGAACTAAACAGATGTTTTATAAATAGATGTTGAAGTACGACTATTTGCTTTGCTGTTATAGTCAAGTCATGCAGGTCTTTCGTAGAAATTAGGTTTTCGTTAAATGCATGGTGCCGCAAGTATAACCACCAATCATCATTGTATGTGTTCCCTTAAGCAAAGTTCAGTAGTGAACATGGATGACCTTAAATTTAAGGTTTACCAGTCAACAGAAAATTGATAAACGTACTATGTAATCTTAATCAGATTTCATGAGTAATACACGTTAAACAACATATATTTGATGTTAAGAGTTATCATTATTGTTACGGATTAGAAGAATCTTCTTATACATAATAAAACAATACATATTTTACGATTGTGAAACCATTTTGTTGATTGAGACATTTTACAGAAAGGTCGAGGGTTATAGTTTGTGTACCACACATATACTATATTAAGTAATGGGACATTTATGATACACCACGTTAGGGAAATAGTGTATTCGACTACAAACTTATAAATGCGGTTGGAAAATACCAATCTATAACTGTCGATGTTCTTATAAATAGGAACTCAGACCAACAGACAGTATTATCATTATTACATGCTGATATAGCTCTTATATGGCGCGGACACTATGTTTTTGTAATGGGTATAAAGGAAATGTACATGCAGATCTTATATGAGTAGAGTTGTTGCAGCAGACGGTACCACTTGGAGGACAGGTTGCACTAGTCCGAATTTTTTGATAGTGAACATTTGTTAGCCTTGTATTTGTATCAAAGTGTTTCTTCATGTCAGTATTGTTTTATATCTGCAAGGAACCAGTGTATATTATTTGTTCGAGGTTACATACATAGATAGTTATATTTTTTTTGGTATATGCGTTTTATTTATGGACAACTTTAACATGTTAAATGAATTGTTTTAGGTATAAATGCATCATTTTTTAAACAATTCAATATTTAATAAAAAAGAATATAAAAGTGATTTATAAAAATAATGATTTAATAATTGATTTATACAAAATATTAACCTTATGAATTATTCTTTTTCTTTAAAACCAATTTATTTCTTCCTATGGTTAATTTTCTGAATATCAAAATTGCAAATATATGTTGCTGTCTTTTATTCTCAATATATATTAAATCTTTTGTAAATTATGAGGCACGACTGTTACATTTATCAATGTCAGACCCATACACCAATCAACAAAAGAAGCGTTACTAATTTTTTGTAACATTAATCTAACATTAAACTAATATAAAAGCTTTCACTAGGGGTAACAATTAGGACGCAAGTCACGGTCCATTATCATATATAGCACGTAGTATGTAGGTGTTAGTTCACGTCTGACTTCCTCGTTCAATCGAGCGTTAATTCAAAATGTGACAATTTCTTTACACTGTCGGAAAGATATAAATATTAATACTTTATTATAAATTGCATGATAATAGAGTTGACGTGATTTTATTTGAGTTTTTGAATGATAATTATTTTCGTTTTACATTTGATAATTTCAAACCATTCAACATTTACTTTTCGCACTTGATACATTTATAAGCTGTTCGAAGTAAGGGAAATAACCTATGGCCAGGTCACAAAATGATTTAAACAAAATCAATCGCACCAACATTTAATCCCATTAAATCCAAGTGCATTACAGTATAAATAGGTTTCTTTAGGTTCTGGGATTAAAGCAGTTTGTGTGCTAATAGTGTTTTAAAAGTATATGTTGTTTATGTTGTTTTGAATTGTATCGATCTAAGGCTTCATATACTGTAAGATACTTTTGGTTGATTTCATTGTGTTGTTGTTGTTTCCTTGTCGCATATCTCTACATCTACTTTTTCTAATTTTCAGATTTCTCACAATCGTTGAATTTATTGAGTATATATGAAGATATTTTCACTAAATATAATATTAAAAACTAGGAAGAAAAAATGTATCGTCGATTACATTGTTTTATGTTGAAAGATTATCATACCGTGTCGTTAAAAATCAATGTTTTCTAAAAACAGTTGGTTTATTATTATGACCATGCAAATGATATTTCATGTCACCATAGCAGTGTTGACTACTGCGCTGGTAAAACCCGTACATCAAAGATTTCATCATCGACTCTGGCTAAATTACAAGGTGACCAAGTACCAGAGAAAGACATAGATTCAGCAACGACTAGCAACAATGACAAGGATATGACAGTGCAGATTCGTTTGCGACACATGACCTTAATAGCTAAGCAAAAGGGGGTAACAATAGCAAGACGGTTTTGACAGCCGCCAAGACTATGCGTTCTTCGTGACAGTTCTTTGAAATTTGTTTACAGCTCTCAATTATAGGTGATTGGTGATGTACTCTCTTCAGCTAGATGTTTGGTGATATTGATATAATCCTTTTTGTATAATAGGTAGCAACTCATAACAAGAGTTGAAAAAAGTTGTTTTCGTCTTAACACGATTGCCATCAAAAACTATCGTTGCTTGAAGGATTTGATGTACCTATAGATACCAAAACGGTCTTGAAATTTGATTGTTTAACTTACTTCTAGTTATCTTGTTAATTTTATTATTCCATTACTCATATGATATCGAAAATTCCCCTTTTTAGTGCATTTAAATCAAATCTCGAGTCTTAGATTAAACGTATTATGTTTGAACACTCGATTAGAAATAAATAAGGTGTGAACCTTAACGAAAAAGCAATCAAAACACAAGAATCATAATTAAAATTGATTTTTCATTAGTAAATACATTGTTACATGTACTATTTGATTATTTGGTGCCGATTAAATTAATAAAATAAATGACATATGCATGTTATAATAACGTATGCAAATATGTCAGACGGTAAGGGTGTAAATGATTCTACTTTTTCCTTTATCCATTCACCCTTGAAATATTACCGTCAAACCTTTAAAAAGCAATAGATATTCTTTAAAGTAATTTCTAAATGAGTTTTTTGGTAATAAAAGCCTTGCATAGAAATAGATTGATACACTCAGATAGATTTAAACAGCTCTTTCGAAACAAAATCATAAGTGACTGCTTTCAGATATTTGTTAATAAAATATTTATGTCAATACTCTTTATGCATTACATAACTGCAACTAATAAATGTATTGCGTTTTAAGTCGATTTGAAATTTATTTGACCTTTTTAGCTTTTTTTTCGAGCGTTACTGATGAGACTTTTGTAGACGAAACGCGCGTGTAGATTACATTTTAAACCTGGTTTTCAAAAGTATTTTATGACTACGACACGTCTTATGATAGTCCTAGAACATGTAATAGTCGTAATATATGTGTTCGAAAATGTCCCAATGTACGATATATCGTAACTTTTGTCGTAAACTTAAGACACCTTGAAACAATACCTATTTCACTGTTTTATGTTAGGTATGTGTTCTTTTTAAAAACCGGTGTCGAGTCCAGGGTCCCTATATATACATAGTATGAAATTGGTTAAAGAGCTTCAATATTGGGAATAACGCCAACTTTCAAACCAGTGTCAGATCCAGGGTCTACCTACGTATTCTTATTTACGTCCCCACCTCTTTTTAAAAAGTCGCGGCCCCTCTAAATATTAAGTATAACATCGGCGGTATATCTTCAATAACCGGTAATAACACTGGATCGTCCCTTAAAACTTTTCAACATACCTTTAGTTTACTGTAGTTGTTGTAAAGATACCCATTGGTGTACAGTGGAAAGTTCTGATCTGTATTTTCATGTTTTTCTACTTCAAATGATTGGTGAAAATGATCATTCCGTATGGTGATATGCAACTTGTCAGGCAAGTCAGTGTGTCTCTTATGTCTTTCATGATTCGATGAAAACGATGATATCTCAATTTGGACTAGATCTGAAATCATGATTTTATATTACATGTTGTATTTACAAAATTCTAAAATTGATCAATATAGCAATAGGAAGATGTGGTACATGTATGATTGCTAATGAGACTATTCGCCAAAGTTCAAATGAAATGGATGAACACAATAAGAAGCAACCGAAAGACCTTCAACAATGAAAAAATCAATATCGTATGGTTGGCTATAAAAGGCCCCGACATGAAATATTATTTTCAGAAAACTAACAGCTTAATTTATAACCAAACAGTTTACGAAAAACATAAACAAACGACAAACACTGAACTACAGGCTCCAGGCTTGGGACAGGTACATATATAAAGGAATGATTTATATACTTTGATCGTTTATTATTATACTTTGTATTTCAACATACGTAAATTAAATCTTCGAAAGTAATTACATAAACACTTGTACCTGTATATCTTGATTGATTGATTGATTGGTGTTTAACGCCACTACTGTACTACTTTGTGGCAGTCAGTTTTAATGAGTAGAAAAACGACAGAAGAGAACAACAGACCTTCGGTAGGAAAAATGACAATCCTTGTCAATTAAGATTGCAGTCGTGAAGAATTCAAAGTAACGACATCAGTGTTGACAGGCTATTGATACATTAATTCGACTTCTTAGATTGTCTTGGAAACAAAAGTTTATATTTATTGAAATTTAAAAAATGTTTGCCCGAGGAAAAATTATCTTCTCAGCAAACAAAATATTTCCAGTGCTTATATTACTTCAAATCTTATTTTGATTTTTACTGAGTGAGTATGATTTTGTTAATTTTGTATTTCAATATGTTAGATTCCAAATTCTCACAAAAAGTCAAATACTTGAAAACCAATAATTATAAATTATCTAAATATGCAGAGAGCTTCAACTTTTAAATATTTATTTGAACGCAGTCATATAGCTAGTAAATAACACCAAACTACTTTAGATACATTCTGTATGGCCACTAGAATAAAGAGTTTTGTTTTTATTAAGATTTGTTAAAAAAGATCATTTTGTCATTAAATCATGCAATACAATTAAAAAAATACCCAAAAGTAATTTCCTTAAATACTCGTAGTTGAATCAACACGTTGAACAGATGGAGGAGAAAAATGTCCATCACGATAACAAATACCATTTCTTTATAAAAGGTCATATAAAACTTTTATAAATTTATGAATTTTTGCACGGTTTTTGGGGTCATTCAGATGTTTGGTATTATTGAGCAAGAAGCATGTCTTTTTAATGTTCAGCCCTTGAACGAACATTCGATTGAAAAGCATTCGAGTATGCATGAAATATTACAATCAATATTCCCCATCACTTGTAAAAATAACTAATGAATGTCTGTAATCCAGATCAGTATATTAAAAGTAAACATAACTAGTTACATAAATTAGTTTTTAATCAGATGTTTGTAAATGTTTTATAAGACTTAGTGTAATTTATTTCCGATATGTTAATTTTACCTTAAACATGTACGTGAATAGAAAAAAGACAAGATCTTCGTAGAACGATTTTCACGCACGGATCCAGAAATTTTTAAAAGGGATTTAAACCCCTTCCTCCAAAATTACTTTGAAACGTACAAATTTTTAAATGATAAAAAATGTTTATAAATCGATAAAAAGGGTTTCAACCCCCGAACCCCCCACCCTCCCTTTCCCCAAACCAAATGAAAGCACCATCGCTGTTTGACAATACAGTGTTTAACTAGCATAATCATTCTTTTTTGTATGAGTAATAATTAAATGAATGATGAATAAATAGTGTATGGTAGTGCAACCACATATACACAATACAATGTACATTGAATTGAGAATTAACATAATGATTCAGTCAGTCAAATAGGTTTACGGTGCATTATCAGGTTTTAATTGTATATATAAAAGATAAGAGAATATAAATTCAAATATATCTTTATGTACAATGTTGCTTTTCTGTATCAAAAAATAGTTTTTATATTTACTTACCACTTTTTATGATAGGTACTGAAGTATGAAGTTGTAATGAACACACATATGAAATGGACAACAGAAATATACATTCTCCAACATTCATCTTTGACGTAAGGGTATAAATGATAAATTTCCAACACCATTTGTTTGTAACCTTGAACCCCATGGTATCATGTGACTGATTGATTTTAATATATTTCAAAAAATTAAATGTGTTTTCACAAAAAATATAATAAAGTTAACTTATTTAAATTCCCACCAGCAGTGTGCGATGATTACACTTTGATCAGGGGAAAGGTATTGTGATGCATGGTTCGTAATGGTATTAAATGGATGCATACATTTAGATACATTCTAAACGGAATTTGTTTATAATAAATAGAACAGATGATACTTAGTTTAAAACAGCGACCTAAAAAAAAAAACTACCCAACTAGTATTTGAACTTTATATAAACTTTATCATTAAAATATTGACATAAAACTACCAAAAAAAAAATAACAATTTGTTTTGTTGTCAATAATAAAGACCGTCTTTATAAATTTCTCACAAATTAGCTTGACCGTTAGTGACCATTAAACTTTAAGATCGCAGTTAACATCAAGATAATGAGAGTTTTACTTACATGTAACAAGGTCTACAAATGTGTCATTCACCTATGAGGCTTACAATCCGCGGTCCTTCTTTTTTGTATTTCATAATTTTATTTGTGAAGTTTTCTTTCTTCTTTTTCATTTTTGTCCATTATTCTCCTTTCTTTATAGTATAGGTCCTATGTTTTGCTCTTTATATTGCATGTTTTTCGATTCGTCTGTTAACCCTTTAAGACCTTCATCTATCGATTCAATTAAAATATCATAGTAGTAGGGAATACGAATACGGATCGTTCAAATAAATTGATTAATTGATTGGGGATTGCTTAACGACTTCCACATCAACAGCTTTCAAAATCAACGCAGAATGGCGATTTCTTGTTGGTATTCGGCATTATGTATATGTCCGTTTCGATAAATTAGTGAAATTTAAATCATTAATTATTATTTCCTTTGTTTACTTCTGTAAGAAAGGCCTGGACGAGGAACCTTGAAATAATTAGTCTTTGTGTATTTTATATAATAAAATAGGAAAAAGAACATATATATATATATACATATATAGACATATAGTTAACTATTGTGAATTTACTTTATTGAAAAAAAACACCGAAAAAACAACTTTCTATCTTTCTGTAGAATGTCTGATCTTTATTGTTTAATACTGTAGAGTGTGTATTAAGTATTGCGAGGGAAGAATCTGTGATTTAAATTAAATTTCAAAAGGGAAAAAAAACCTCGGAAGAAAACATGTACTTCATTTTGTCCCGTAATCAAGCATATCATTTTAGATCAGATAGCGTTAAGATGTATTGTAACTTTTTATTTTAACAGGATGATTTATTTTTATGAGAACGCAAATTCAATAATTGACTTTAGTTTATTACTTTCTAATCGATTCCACGAATTTTGCAAATGGCATAAAACATGTGACTTTATCTAGTTTGTTGCCTTCTAAATGACTAAATGCATGGTTGGTTATATTTGAAGATTTCCGTTTAAATAACTTGACATGTTTGTATCTGAATTAATAAACAAAAAAACTTTTAAAGAGAGTACGCAATTTAACAGAAAAATGAATAAATAAGAGAAGTAAGCGTTTTGATTGTAAATGATTACAGGAAAAAACGTATGTAAACATATAAAGAATACATTTGTACCAGGATTAAAATTGGGAATGCTAGACGCATGCTTCGTCTACTGAAGACTCTTCAGTGACGCTTGAATCATAAAAAGTGAAAAAGCCAAATAGGTAACGAAGTTGAACGACATAAAGTTATCTGTTCCTGTGGGAGAAAATTATTTGTATTTAAACAAAAAATCATAGCCTTAATTTATATGTATGACCATATTCTTGATAATGCATGTCAAAACGAAAAAGCTGACTTCCCTGCTTGTAATAGCCTCGGGTATATTTGAACAATCAGTACGTCATTGCAGTTCGATATGAGCGAAGCGCGTTCAACGAAGCTGAACAGTTATAAAGTTATATCGTATCTACTCTGGTTTGGATTAAATCCTATTGATCCGTATGCTGTCATTCGAAAATAATTTTTCTTGTTGATATCATACCGTTGTAACCAAAATCTTCAAGATGTCCAATGTATTCATTAATCTAAGTTGTATCAATTAAACAAACAATCGGTTTGTCCTATACTTTTTGAAAAAGCCAGTTGCCAAATTCCTCTTAAAGTCAGCTAAATCTACCATTTGGATAACAAAAAATTGAATTTCCTTTAAAAAATTTAATTATCATCCTTATACTGACATTTGGAATATTTAATTTGGTTAGTAGCAGTTATCGAAGAAGTTCAATCTTTAAAATGTCATCTCTATGTACTGACAAAAAAAATGAAATATTGGGGAGATTGTTGTATTGTCATAATGCTTAAGTAACAAATATGCGTAAAAGAACATATATGCACGTGTCAATAAAGCCTTAAAAGGACATCATCCATTGAAGATCAAACGGTGACCTATTTTGGTAACTTCTAGGTCATTTAGTATCTGATGGAGAGTTGTTATCCCTTGATATTATCCCAGATCTCCAACAATAGACAGGTGTAACTACAATATGCCAAGTCCTGTGAATGAATGTTTCACGGACAATAAAAGATCTGATGTCACAACAAAATCTTCAGATTGTAAACATTAAGATATCAAACAATGCAACCATTAACAATGCCCTTTACCCGTGACTAGCACTTATTTTTGGTTGTTGTTTTTTCCTGATCAAAACGTTCGTCCTTGTAAATCTCAAGATCTGTTGTACGCTACACTTGAAGATTATGATAAGGCTATCGAAAGATTTGTCTGTATTATATATGGATACAATCGCCTTATGATCTTATGTTAATACTTTTATCTTTTATACTTCAGGGCATGCAGTAATAGTTATACTCTTTATGAAACAAAGTGCTTAAGTTAAATACCTTTTAGGTGTGAAGGGTTTACAAAGCATTGATCAAAGCCCATTTTGTATGATGTGTAAAAATGTGAGCACAAACAACACTTTACATACCTTATAAATTACAACAAGAAGCATTAAATGCCTATACATACATGCTAAGAAATATGTTGAAACCATGATATTAATATTTATTGTAAGCTTTTTGTTCGTTTTTCTTCTTCTATGCATTTTCCCAACGTTGAGACGAATAGCATTTACAGTCATAGCTGTTGTATTTTATGCCAAAAAAGAATATGATATTGGAGTACCTTGCAAATGTGGTCAGCCAATCAAAGGTACGGAATGAAATAAAATTATACATGTAGTATAAATATAAACAATGAACTATCATCGTATTTTTTTAAACATACATGGTATGCAATGCTAGTATGTTACATTTGTCTACTATGCTCACAAAAGATAGTATTTGAAACAAACATACTTGACAGGGTACTAGTTTTAAGTGTAATGTTTCTCGTAAACTAAATAATCTTAACATTTTTATTTTTCTATTTTGGATTGTAATTTAGTGAATAGAACAAAACTGTTGATTTTTACAAACATGTTTATTTAAACAGTTCCTGGTGTATGAAATATGAAAACCATGAAAGCATATATATATATACAACTCGTCTAAACATCAACCCAACAATGTTAGATCAGTAAATTTGCTTTCGCAAATTTTCTGTTCTTCCCTCGCCGGGATTCGAACCCTTGCTACTGAGATATTGTGACACCAAATCGCCTGCACTGTAGCCGTCCCGCTAGACCACACGACCACCTGGGCTTCATAAAAATGAAGCTTTCGTTGCCGGGTGTTACCTTTCCACGTCAGTTTTAATCTAGCGTCGTACTACAGTACATGATATATAAGGCATGAAGATGTTATTCTTATTCATATTTCGCCTTCGGTCTCAAGTAATAAATTAGCTTAACTTCTCTATGAGGGGTGAAGCTTACATGTAATATCTCTGTTTAAAGAAACAAACTATAACCACATAGCTGGCCAGTGACCTTGACCCTAGTATATAAGCACCTGTTCCATAATAACTTGTCATTATTTTTCTAGAGGGTGTGAAGTGAACACTTCACTTGAATTCTTTTTAGTTATTTTATTTTTATCTAAGATTTAGGGGAAAGTTACTAAAGATACATTTAACTTGTCTACGATGTACGACAAGTTCTAATGTTATTTTGTTAATTAGAAATAATAATTCCTCAATTGTCTACGATGTATGACAAGTGTTGATGGAAATGAATTTAAAAATTTCTTGTCTACGATGTATGACAAGTGTCGATGGAAATTAATTAAAATTTTTATTGTCTACGATGTATGACAATTTTATATATTCATTAAGTTTTTGCCTTAGTACGATGTACAGGCAGCACATTTGTTACTTATTTCATACTCCTGTTTGTTAAACAGGTAGATATTTAAAAGTATTTCTATTCACCTGAAGGTCGTGAGTACTCTTCAGAATTTACACGTGTTTTACCTGCACAGGTACACATTATTTTATTACAATGGCTGAATTTGATTATGCAAATGTATTGCTTTTGCAAGATGTTTAGAATTATGTTTACACTTACAAGGGTGATGGCTATGATTTTCATCACCTCTGAGTTGTTTTAGAAATTAAAGATGATAAATTTAATAGGAAAACAAGAGGTATTTTGAATAAATCCTCTTCTTAAACAGTTATAAAACCTAGTAGTTTTATAAAAGATCATAATGGCATTGCAGTTGGAAATAATTGACAAAGCAACAGAACGAGTCAAAAGTAAGTTTTTAAATCTAGTGCTACTTGTATAGCTTCAAAATCTCCTTGATTTGTGAATTTTTCTCAAGATAGTGCTGTTGAGATTTAAGATAGGCATGTATACATATTGATGCATTGACTCATTATTATTAATGTAGTAAAGAACATGTATGAATCATGAGGTTTGAGACAGTTTCTCTGCCTTCAACTCAAGCAGAGTTTGTAGAGAAACCTGCTGCTTTATTCGAATTTTGCCATTAGAGGCTTACTTTAATGAAGATTTAGTTCTAATTTTGATCTGAACTACTGTAATGATACTGTTCATGTACCTCCTTTTGGAGTTTGTGCCATGGCTGATGATAGTCCAGCCGGAACTGAATTTTGATATGTCTTTTGATCCTGCATTAAGGTTTTCAGAAGCCTTTAAGGCTTCTCTTAGTGAGATTAATGGTCCATTGTCTCATCCTGTTTGTTGAACAGTTTAATCATGATTTTGCTTGGAAAATCCCTAAATTGTTTTAAAAAGGCAGAAAACTGTGTCTAAGTTTTCTTCTGGACTTTCTGTGACTGTTAATAATACTACCATGTCAGTAAATATCAAATCAGGAAAATATCAAGTTCATAGAGGAGTAATGCTATCACCCTGAGAACTGTGAGAATCCTAGTGTGTCTAGGATAAATAACAAGATTGAAATGGCACTGCCTAGACAGGCCCACTATGTGGTTTCAAAGATGCAGGAAACCCAGAGATACTTTATTAAGGGGTTGATCATCACCCCTATTGTTGAGGATTTTATTGTAAAATTCTATTTGTTTGTTTGACCATGGGTTTCTATTTAAACGCATAGGAGATGCTCAGAAATATCTAGTTGATAAAACTTATTTGTAATTCTGATGTGATAGTTGATTTATCACGTTTTTAGCTATGATTGCATGAAGCAAACTTGGTGATTATACAAAGATTCTAAAGCAAATTCTAGATTCCTTGGAAGAGGTTCCAGGTCTAGCAATAATTTGTTTACTCCCAGCTGTTATGGGAAAGGCAATATCAGTCTTTTAACTGCGGAGGCTCTGTTGGTCAACAGGGCGTATACTAGTAGGCAATTCCCTTCATTGAGAGGGAGAGGTTTCCCAAAAGGGAACAGAGAATCTCAGAGGGGTCACATTTCTCAACCAGTTGCTATATACAGTAGATAACTTTAAAAATATTATGATTTGGAAAATGTTACTAATGATATATTGATATTAGATTTAATAAGAAATGGTTATAAAATTATTTTTAATGATGTACCACATATTTGAATAAAATACATTTCACCTTTCATAAGGATGAAATAATTTCAGAAGTCCAAAAATTGATAGCTAAGGGAGCTATTTAAGAGGTTGATCGATCATTGGAAAATCAGTTTATTTCCTATATTTTCTTAGTTCCTGAGAAAGATGGGTCTTCAAGGCCTGTTACCTATTTGAAAAATTCAAACAAACTTAGCTTGTGGCTAATCAGCATTTGGAGCAGGACCATTTATCTTTTGTTTAGATGTAATTCTTAGGGATGATTATCTATATATATATATAGAGAGAGAGAGCTAACATCTATAGATCTCACAGATGCATATTTAAGTATCATTTTGATTATATCACAATTTCCTGATTCATGTGGAAAGGACATTGATATGATATTTATGTTCTTTGTTTTGGATTGGCTTCTGCATCAAGAGTTTTTACTAAGGTTTCAAAACCTGTCTATGTATTTTTATGAAATAATGTCACTTGAATTAAGTATATACATGCTATAGTTTATACATTGATGATTCTTTTATTATGGATCAGAATTTAGATGGTTGTATTGTGAATACAGAAGAAGTGGTGTAAATGCTTGATAAGCTGTGCTTCGGAATAAATTTTGAGAAGTTGGTACTCATTCCTTGGAAGCACATTGTTTTCCTTTGTCTCATTATTGATACTGAGCTATTTAAATTTTTTCTGACAGATGAGAAATGGTAAAATTATCTCCCTTGGGAAATTCTTCTTAAATAGAATTGTGTAACTGTATTATAGATGATTTGCATCATATATTGGTTTTGTGTCACATGCTTTTAATGCAGTATCTGTGGGAATGTTGCAGAAACATGGCGAGAAATAATGTTGAAACACTGTATAGTTGTTACAGTGTTTATTATCATCAATCTATAGGTGAAATTTTTAACAATTTAAATCAGAAATTAAGAATTGATTTTTAGACCCATCCAAATAAGTTTTTGGATTGGACCAGATGCCTCATTAGAAGGATTTGGGATCCAAATTTGAAGAAAATTTTTCTGTTGGTAGATGGAGCTTAAGAACATGGGCTCATTTCATATAGATTTCTTAGAATTGTTGGCTATATTTTTCTTTTGGAGAGAAGTTTTTAGTCACAGAGAGTTATACAATCAGAAAATACAATTTCAGTAGCATTTATTATGCAATAGGAGGTATAACCTCTTTGTCATTTTTAAAACATGCTTACTACAAATATTCATTATTTGGGCTTGGTGTTCAAGAAAGAACATTTTTATCATAGCTCTTTATATTCCTGGTAAGAAAATTTTGATGCTTATCATATGTCTAAAAAATTTACAGATTCAACAGGATGGCAATTGAAAGAAGATATATTTGTTTTGTTGTTATCACGTTTTCATTTTCAAATCTGTAGATAATTGATTAGTTGTCTTTTGACCAACAAGCTCCTTTCAGAGATGTTTGTACTTTTCATGGTCAGATTTAAGACCTTATATTTTCCCATCTTTTTCATTGTTGGGGATAATTATAAAGGAAATTATTAGTGATAAAGTTCAGAAGGCTCTTTTGATTATTCCTTTTGGTCTGCTCAGAGTTGGTTTTCTTTGCTAATACCAATTTTAATTTATTTGACAGTTAAAAGTTCTGCTAAACATAAAAGTTAGTAACAATGTTACATACCTGAAGAATGCCTTTCCGTCAGGAAGAGATTTGATTTAACTGTGTATTCACTATTGTAAAAAATATAAGTGAACCAACACCTGAAGGGTTGATTGTGCGGTAGGGTAAAAACGTGTGTATTATATTCAGAAATCACTTTAATATAAACAGGAGATTTCAGAATCATTTGTAAAATATATTTACACTTAATCTTGGAGATCATTCATCTATGATCAAGCATTATCAATATTTTTTGAGAAATTTATTATTTGGTGTGTTCAAAGAGAACCAATTCCTTATCACCATCTAAAAAAGGATGTTATTGATTATTGTAAATTTTTTGTAAAACACAAGCTTTTCATATTCAGCATGTTTAATGTGAATTTTACTTGTTTTATGTTGAAACAGACTTGATCCTTTAAGAAGTAGATGTTACTAAATTTGTTGGTTTACTACATGCATATGTGAAAGGTTGCTTAAGCCTGAATCTGCAATTGAAGAGTTAGATACTCTTTCACTGTGGAGATGAATTTAGTGCTATCTTTTTAAGTTCTTTATATTCATTAGAGGATTTTACATTGAAGACTGTCTTTTATACTTGTGTCTTTATTTGCCTTGACTAAAACTGCCAAAGTACAATCTTTATCAGCTGTAGATTTATTCTATGTTTTTCATTCAGAGACATGGCACTTTATTTTTTCATATACATGAGTTTTTGAAAAATACTAGATCTGTTAGTTAGTCTACCTATTAATGAGGTGATCAAGGGTTTTGATAAACCAAAACTTTGTGTTGTTAGACAATGATTTATCATGTTTTGTGTACAAAATATGTGAGAGAATTCATCTAAGTCTTTTCGTAAAGTTTAGATAGTTAGAGAGAGTTCTAATTTTAGCTGAGGTTTTAATGTTTACTCATTTAGAGGAACTTCTTCATAAGTGCATTTAGCTTCAGGATGTTCTATTAAAGACATTATGGCAACAGCTTAGTCTGGACATATGATAAAACTTTTTATAAGTTCTATAAAAGGGAAAGTGAATAATATCAGTACTAAAACACTTTTCTTCAGTTGTAGTTACTGGATGATCTTGTGATTTCTATGCTTTATTAAATGTTGGCATTTATAAAAATTGTTTTTAGTTTGTGTCTACACTTTAAACAAGCTAATTTATTACTTGAGACCGAAGGCGAAATATGAATAAGAATGTTCCTTCATCCAAGCATATCTTGGATGTGCAGGATGAAGGTCATTCTTAGAATATGAGCCTGAGGCTCGAAAGTAATTAATTCCCACCCTATGGATTATCAGTCTGAGACCCACCCTTTTTCCAATGGGTTTTATATTTGGTGGACACAAACTTGCTTTAAATTATGACAAGTTATTATGGAACAGGTGCTTATATACTAGGGTCAAGGTCACTGGCCAGCTATGTGGTTATAGTTTGTTTCTTTAAACAGAGATATTACATGTAAGCTTCACCCCTCATAGAGAAGTTAAGCTAATTTATTACTTTCGAGCCTCAGGCTCATATTCTAAGAATGACCTTCATCCTGCACATCCAAGATATGCTTGGATGAAGGAACATTCTTACAGATCAGCTAAATTATCTATAGTAAAGGATCATACAAATTAATGTAAGATACAGTCACAGAAAATAATTATATTTATAAGTACGTCTGATCCAGTGACAACTCTACAGCAGATTTATCCGTCGGATCACCAGCAGTGATGGTGATACATGGCTGTGTACATTATGTATATACAACTATTCTAAACATCAACCCAACAATGTTAGATCAGTAAATTTGCTTTCGCAAATTTTTTGTTCTTCCCTCGCCGGGATTCGAACCCATGCTACTGAGATATCGTGACACCAAATTGACTGCACTGTAGCCGTCCCGCTAGACCACACGACCACCTGGGCTTCATAAAAATGAAGCTTTCGGTGGCCGGGTGTTACCTTTCCACGTCAGTTTTAATCTAGCGTCGTACTACAGTACATGATATTCAAGGCATGAAGATGTTATTCTTACAGATCAGCTAAATTATCTATAGTAAAGGATCCTACAAATTAATGTAAGATACAGTCACAGAAAATAATTATATTTAAAAGTACGTCTGAGCCAGTGACAACTCTACAAAAGATTTATCCATCGGATCACTAGCAGTGATGGTGATACATGGATGTGTACATTATGTATATACAACTCGTCTAAACATCAACCCGACAATGTTAGATCTGTAAATTTGCTTTCGCAAATTTTTGTTCTTCCTTCGCTGGGATTCGAACCCATGCTACTGAGATATCGTGACACCAAATCGCCTGCATTGTAGCCGTCCCGCTAGACCACACGACCACCTGGGCTTCATAAAAATGAAGCTTTCGGTGGCCGGATGTTACCTTTCCACGTCAGTTTTAATCTATCGTCGTACTACAGTACATGATATATAAGGCATGAAGATGTTATTCTTATATATCATGTATATATATATATATATATATATATATATATATATATATATCAAACGAGATTAAACTCCAAACTGTTTAAATAACTGAAATGATTTATTGCAACTATTATTAGCATCAAACATGTACTACATCATTCCCAAATATTCTATATTGGGTTCAATGCATTCAATGTATTGAAATCAAAACTCAAATTTATCCTTAATACCATTCAATATGAATGGCTATAAATTAAATTTCTTTCAACAGCAAGGGCTGCGTGTGGTTATACTTACTAATGCAATTAAAATGGTTCTTTCAGCAGGTGGGCTGATGATTGTTCATACCATTTGATTCCGTCAAATACTGCCGATTTCATCAAATGATATGAACCTGAAATGATGCTTTGTGTTTAACTACTGCACAAGTCGGGTTTTTACCGCACCATATATCGTGCCTGTTCCAAGTCAACCTTACCACACATTGTGACTGCTCTAAGTAGGATTTCAACCGCACAATATGCTGTGCCTGTTCCAAAATCAACTTTAAACGACCACATGGCGCGTCTGTTCTGAATCAGTTTTCAACTGGACCACAGATTGTGCCTGTTCATTTATAGCACAACATGTTGGGCCTGTTCCAAGGCGGATTTTGACTGCACCACTTGTTTGGTATTTTCCAAGTCAGATTTCAACCACACGACATGTTGTGCCTATTCCAAATCGGGCTATAATCGCATCACATGTTGTGCCTGTTCAAAACCGGATTTTAACCACTCTGCATGTTGTGTCTGTTCCAAGTGTTTTTTTAGCCGGACCACATGTTGTGCCTGTTCTTAATCGGTATTTAATCACACATGTTTTGCCTGCCTCAAGTCGGTTTTGAATCGCAAAACATGTTGTGCCTTTTCAAAATCGGGCTTTAATCGCACCACATATTGTGCAGGTTCCAATCTGGACTTTGACCATACCACATTTTACTGGTGTCCAAACACAACACTTTTTTATTTTAAATTAAACTTAATTGGTTACACTTCAGATAAATAATATTGTTGAACATAAAAATATAAAAAAGAAGATGTGGTATGATTGCCAATGAGACAACTATTCACAAAAGACCAAAATGACACAGACATTAACAACTATAGGTCACCGTACGGCCTTCAACAATGTGCAAAGCTCATACCGCATAGTCAGCTATAAAAGGCCCCGATAAGACAATGTAAAACAATTCAAACGAGAAAACTAACGGCATTATTTATGTAAAAAAATGAACAAAAAACAAATATGTAACACATAAACAAACGACAACCACTGAATATACAGGCTCCTGACTTGGGACAGGCACATATATAAATAATGTGGCGGGGTTAAAAAGTCTATTCTATAAAATGTATAAACTGTATCTTAGCAACGTGAAACTGTTGATACTATAGTTCTGTAACAACCAGACAAAAAAAACAACTAAAACAACTAATGGCAAAAACCACAAATACTACAAAGACAATTTTTAAAGAATGGACATCATGAACGATTATTTTGTTTTCATACATGTTTAAAAGACTTCATTGGCACACATCTTAACCCGACAAAAAACTATCAAATCAAAGATAACACCGGAATTTCTTATCATTATTTAGTACCAATATAAATCGTTTTTTTCCACTTTTATTAATCTGAATTTAAAAAAAATCAAATCTTGATATTTGATTTGGCATCATTGTCCAATTTTCCCCAACTGAAAAAAAACTTGTTAGACTTGAATTGAACATCTACTCCAAAATCAGCATATAATAATAACTTTTTCCCACGATTGTGTTATTATGAAGTGGTCAAATATAAGATATGCTCATTCATTTTTGCTTATATTCTTTGTCCATATGCCATTTTGTGTTTTTGAATCAGCTACATGTATTTATTTTATAGTGGTTAAGATTATATTACCAAGTTTACTGATGTTCCCCAAATTTGACGTTTTTATATATTATGTTTGGGTTTTTTTTCACACATCGTTGTCAATATAATGGAATTCTATTCGACTGTCTAAGCCAGCTATAATACCAGGATTAATCCAACACTTTCTACATAAGAAAGTGCCTGTACCAAGTGAAAAATATGACAGTTGTTTCCATTCGATAGATGCGTTTGAGCTTTTGATCTTGTCATTGTATGAAGGACTTTCCGTATGAATTTCCCTTGGAGATCGGTACTTTTGTTATTTATCGTTTTCTTGATATGGATTATGTTTTTCTGAAATTTGGAAATTGATGTTTTCTGAAATTGTTTTACATTTCAAAGCAGTATAATACTAATACTTTAATAATTCATCTTTTTTTTATTTACTTTGTATTTACATTGTTTCATAGATCAAATTCATTCGTTCATTGTGTGCTCATTTGTGTTACTAAGTTATTTGATTAAGTAAAGTAAATCCATTCCAATTGAAATTTTAAAGTGTGTCTTTCTATGTTGTTATGTTACACTATTATTTCAGATAAGGGAGAAGGTTTGGTTCCATTAAAACTTTCAATCCCGCTGCAATTGTTTACACCTTTTGTGTGGCCCTTTATATCTTGCTGTTCGGTCTGAGACAAGGCTCCGTGGTAATGACCGTACCTTGACTTTAAATGGTTTGCTTTTATAAATTCTGACTTATTTGGAGAGTTGTTTAATTACCACTCATACTACATCTTCATATATCTAAAAATATAAGTCTTGTCTACAGAATTTTAATAGTATTTTTTTAATTTGGTGGAGGAATTTTTTCTTGTGTTGTGGCTTCATCAACTGGAAGAGGAGTGATTTCTGGAGTCCTAGAATCTGTTACGCTTACCATCTGGGTATCTATTGATGTTACACCTAAATACACAAACTTTACATTAAAAAAAATTACTTCAATACTGTGAATACTTGAACAAGGATAATGGTCATGTACATATATAATTCCATTATACTGAAGTGAAATATTCCGGTAAGTCCTTCAATTTCAATGGTTACATAATCAGGAAATATTAGCCTTTATCCTTGTAAAGAAAAAAAAAATGATAATAAGGGTTTAAATCATGACACATTACGTATATTATAATTGTTATTTGGGCTTCACAGGGGATATTGGCTTATTATGACTTTAACAAATGATATTGGATATCATTTTTAAGTCCCCTTCTCTTTTAATGAATGTGACCTACCCTATTAGACTATTTACCGGGTTTGTAATATTGGTTTATGTTCCGTGTTATTTTGTTGTTTTCTTGTTATTTGTTTGCCTGATTGGTTTCGTGTATAAGTGTTTCAACGTTAACACCCTTTCACCACGCATATTCCATGTATTCATCTCTGAGTTTTAACATTTACGTATTGTTTCAAAGAATGATATCCGATGTTGTGTGTTTTATGAGATATACAAGATTTATAAACAGAATGGTCAGTTTCTGATAAAGTTAATGTCCGGATTCTTACAATCTTATCTAAAACAAACTCGATTTTTTCAAGTGCGAACTGATACAGTCATGAATTGCACAATGAGCCTGTTATGTCCCATAGGTCTAGTAAGTGCTTATGCGTTAATGTTATATACCACCGATACAAAAATAAAGGAAACAGTAGTATACCGCTGTTCGAAATTCATAAATCGATAGAGAAAAAAAAATCCGGATTACAAACTAAAACTGAGAGAAAAACACGTGTATTGCAAAAGAAAATCCAATCAATGTATTTAAGATAAAGATAAATAATAGAAATGATGAGCTATTACATGATTATACTATAAAGATAAACGTTGTACAGACAATTGATTCAGGATCAACAAACCACTATCCGCTAAAGATAATTGATGATTGATTGTTTTAATGCTACACATATATTTTCATATCTCGAGCTCTCGAAACATTTTCTTATTAAATATTTTTTAATTTTTTTTTTTATTTCAAATAGCTTTCACCACGTTTATATATTCGCTGAACATATTGCCCGCCTACGTTCTCTGGGTTCTCAGTGTGTTGAGGACCGAACAGTTGTCTTTGGCTGTTTTAATCTCTTTCACACAGTCGTTTCTCAATTTTATGCAGTGAATACATGTAGGAAGACGCTTATAAATTTGAACCTTAAAATTCTTAATGTGTTGGTAAATGTATGTCTAAATGAAACCATATTTTATCATAACGCTAAAATATCCTCCAATGTTGTTCCTCACTGAAACAATCAACAGAAGAGACGTCCGGACTTTTTTCATGAGTGATATTTCCCTTCTCTTTGGAAAAAAATGTACCATCATGTAAACCTAATGCCGAGGAACCATAATTAAAATGGGATTATCTCTCTTTTAACAGCTAAATTTGAACTGAGAAATAGTTTTAATATAATATAATGATACACAAATTAGAAGATGTGGTATGATTGCCAAACAGACAATTCTCTGCAAGTGCCGAAGTAACACAGAAAACTATTAGTCGTGGAAAAACCTTAAACAATGCGCAAAACCCATAAAGCAACGTAAGTTATAAAAGGTTCAAAACTGACAATTGTAAAACAATTTAAACGAGAAAAAATAACGGCCTAACTTATTTTCAAAATAATGAACGAAAATAAATGCGATACACATCAGCAAACCTCAACAACTGAATTGCATGCTCCTGACTTAAATGTCTCCGAAGTATGTCTGACAGATGCAACACGTAAGTCAAATATAACTATTGTCGAAATCCTGTTCTTTTCTATTGTGTCTTGTTTTGTTTAATTATATTTATGTTTAAAGAAACATAATTACATTTTGTAGTATATCAAATAATTTCTTTTTCAGCATATATGTCATTTTATAATTTACCTTCAGCCAAAGGTACCTGTAACGAAAATACATATGAAGTTATAATGCTACAAAAATGTTGTCTCTTCAGTCATTTAGTAATAGTAAGAAATTATATGCCTGGTATCTTTGATCCTTTAAATAATTTGCATCAAACGAATGATCATACACGAATCTACAGGAAAATCTTAGATTTGTATAGCATTCATTATAAAGTTTACATTTGATAAAATTTACTGTTTGCAATAGCATAAATTGTTCTATATAATAAGGATGTTCTTATCACAAGCAAAAAACCCTAGCCGTATTTGGCACAACCTTTTTCAACTTTTGGCCCTCAGAGCTGTGCTACTTTGTACCTTTTTCTTGACTTTCGAACTTTTATATCTGGGCGTCACTGGTGAGTCTTGTTTGGACGAGGCGCGTATTTTGACGTAATGAATTTTAAACCTGATGCCTTTTGTTATCTATTATTCATGTGTTTCTTTGCCAAATACGTTCTGCTTTTTATTTGTATTGTAGTCCTGTATTATTATGTTGTCATTTTAATGTTATATTTAACAATGCCATCAAAGTGCGAGGTTTGGCATGCCACATAACCAGGTTCAACCCACCATTTTTTCCTTTAAAAATGTCCTGTACCAAGTCAGGAATATGGCCATTGTTATATTATAGTTCGTTTCTGTGTGTGTTACAATTTAATGTTGCGTCGTTTGTTTTCTCTTATTTTTGAGTGTAAATTGACATTGCGATAAGACGTGTCACGGTACTTGTCTATCCCAAATTCATGTATTTGGTTTTAATGTTATATTTGTTATTCTCGTGGGATTTTGTCTGATGCTTGGTCCGTTTCTGTGTGTGTTAGTTACATTGTAGTGTTGTATCGTTGTTCTCCTCTTATATTTATGCGTTTCCCTTAGTTTTAGTTTGTTACCCCGATTTTGTTTTTTGTCCAATGATTTATGAGTTTGAACAGTGTATACTACTGTTGCCTTTATTTACATTAGCAAACAATTTTAATTTCTTTGGGCAGCATTACTTTACACAAAAAGTGTAATTTAAACCACTGTCAACAAACAATCACATACAAAAATGATATAGGACCTCTGGCAATTGCAGCGATTGCTTGCTTACACATTTGATGAACCGGCGAGCACCTATTGGAATTTATTGCAATTTTAATTATACTAAATTGAATAATATTTACCATTAAGGGCATCATCGTTTGTGGTATCGTTCCCGGTGTCGTTCGTGGTGCATTAAGGGATTGCAGGAATAGATTCGTCATACCTCTCTGCGATACAATTGGCATCAACCAAATAATCAACACTGCTAACAAAAATAACTTTCTTGAATTGTATTGAAAAAAATAATTATCGGTCGAAACACACACGAGTATAAGACCATTAAATATATATATACACTATCATTGAATTCTACTAAATAAACTCATCAAAGATACCAGGACTAAATTTTATATATACGCCAGACGCGCGTTTCGTCTACAAAAGACTCATCAGTGACGCTCGAATCCAAAAAAGTTAAAAATGCCAAATAAAGTACGAAGTTGAAGAGCATTGAGTTCCAAAATTTCTAAAAGTGTTGCCAAATACAGCTAAGGTAATCTAAGCCTGAGGTAGAAAAGCCTTAGTATTTCAAAAAATTCAAAATTTTGTAAACAGTTAATTATATAAATAAAAATGATCTATTAATTTTTCTGAACGTTCTTGTGTATCGTCTAACGTCTACCTCTGCGTTGTCGCTCGGTATGACTAAAACCCTCTACGCGAATACCTAACTAATATATATATTTAAAAGAAATGCATTGTTTTTTTTCTCTCTTAATTTTCTTTTAATAAAACTTAAGACCAATGTTTTTAATTAAATCGAAATAGAGAGGCGGGTTATCCTATTCTGAACAAAGAGGTACATTCTTCAAAAAATATTTGAGTACAGACAAGGAAATATCTTTGCCTTTTTTTCATACCTGTTCATCAAACAGTTGCATGAACTGAAAAAAAAATCAATAGCCCCTCTACGGTCTGTTTTGTTTTCTTTTTGTTAATGAAATCATCGAATGCAACTTTGCATACACAAACTTGGTGTAATGAGTATGTGCTTGTTTTTGTTTGTATGAGTACAGGTTGGTGAGCTATATTTATGTGTTACGGCTATTGCTCTCTGTAAGAGACAACTTTTTGTACTGCTCCTGACACACCCTCCGAATTACGGTATCAGTACTTTACTTTTGTTGAAAATTTTGGTCTTTAAATACTGTGGATTATTGTATGATACCAATAATCGTGTTTTTCCCTGACTACGAGTGATATACGACTTAAATTTTCCACGAAGTAAAAAGAAAATAAAGACTGTATGCAGATTTTGACGAAGCCACGAAATCAGAAATATACAAAAATACAATCTTACAGTATCTACGAAAATAGGTTCCAACAAATATAAATGGATATAAATTATACAATTCATTCTACTCGTGTTGTCTAATATAAATATTGTTTTGTGAAGACGCTTTGTTTCAATAGTCGCATAATTTACATGACTCTTTATGTTTGACTTTTTTAAGTGCTTTACCTTTGATATAATAGTAACCTATGCATGATCTTTTATTGGCCATCATGTTGATATGTTTACCTATTATGTCTGTTTATTTTGTTCATACACCGTTGTCAATACAATGGACTTGTATGCGACTGTCATACAAGTGAGAGGTTTACCTATTAAGCCAGGTTTAATCCACCGTTTTCTACATAAGAATATGCATGTACCAAGTCAGGAATATGAGAGTTGTTATTCATTTAATTGATGTTTTAGTGCTTTTAATTTTGCCATTTGTTTAAACTTGTTTAAACTTGTTTCTCGGAGTACGGCAATTTTGTTTTGTTTTATTATATTTTGTCAGTATGAATATATGCATTACTTTTATATTTCAAATACAACTTTCTGATTTGTATGGTTTGTTGGTATTTATAAAAAGAACAGCACTAATGATCAATAATAAACTTACACCAGATTATAGCTGGATAGACAGAGCGAAATGGTAAATCTGTTTTCTCATTTTCCAAAATTAATATATAGGTTGGTTGTTCATTTTCTCCCGACATATTACATGTATTAGGAAATTAATATGCCTCGTCTGAAAATTAAAAAGAACTGACAGAGTTGACATTGTTTCATCTCTTTTAAGATGCACAATATTTTTTTGAAGTTGCATAAGTTTCAGCTTTTATATTACAAATTGCTGAAAATAGTTAAGACGTAAATGGTTTGTTTGAATATAATTACCAGAGAAAGAAAAACGAAGAAGGGGTTTCCTCAAACAATACCTTTGTAATCAAAAGATGAAATCAGAAAAATATATTCAATATTTTACTTACCACTAGATGTAATTAGTCATTATACATTAATCTGACAATATCTGGATATATTTGTAAATATTTCTACAAATAATAAAAGTAGTCATGATTGGTTTGTAAATATTCTTCCTCAGGGTGTATACCACAGAATATGATAACATGTATTTGTACTACTATAAATAATGTTGTCAAGGAAAACAACATTGATAAATATGTAAATAAAGTTTTCATAGATTACTACGTTCGGTAAAAACTTATGATATACTACTATGATAACATAAGCAGAGTGGTCAGTGTTATGATTTTGAAATGATTTATGTCGTACCCTTCATGTTTTCACAATTAAATATAAAGCAAATTATATTACAAAAAAAACTTCTGTTCGAACTCACGCAGGTAACGTTCATTTCAATGGATTCAGCTATTTATTTAAATATAAAATATATAAACAAAAATTAACAAAAAAAAAATATGTAATACTTAAACAAACGACAACCACTGAATTACAGGCTCTTGACTTGGAACAGGCACATAACCCATTTTTGACTAATAGTTCCTCAAGTTGATTGTAAATATTTTTTACTCTCAACTTTTTATGTTTAAAGTGCACTGACCCAGTCAGTCAATTAACCGTTTGTTTCGTATCTAAATTTGATATAACCGGGTTTATTATCATTTTGACTGTTTTACTCAACTGTACATTCCTAAATTGAATACTACGGAAAGGTTATTTAGAGGAAACAACATTTCTACGAACAAACTCATCAAGGATACAAGGATTGAAATTGTGAACGCTTTGTGTTTACAAAAGACTCATTAGTGACAAAAACAAATAATAAATCATCATTCATGTCAGCACAGAAGCATTAATTATAATAAATTATTGCAACTTCTGTCCAGCCAATTCATAGTTCTAAATCGTTACAAGATACAGTATGTTCACCTTACCACTTGCGTTTGAACTCAAATATCCCAACTGTCAATGAATATATCCTTAACGTTCTAACTGTCAACTTCCCATTTGTTAGCAGTAAATTATTCTCTGTTTCGTCGTTATATGATTTCACATCTCAGTTACTGCATTACTCTTGTGCATCTTCACATTTGACAGTCTTCATAAACAGGAATGTGTATTAAATTTCAATCATAGTACTTATGACGAGTTTCCTTACATAAGAATATGACTGTAAATTTTCCTATAGTAAGAATTATTCTTCGTCAAAATTATCTCCCAATTAAGCCAGCTTATTTTTACAAGCGTACAAATGGAAGCCACTGTCCCGCGTCAAAATTACATCTTGAAAATCTATAAAAGCATCTACATAACTCCATAACGATTCTTTAATTTAAATTGTATTTTAAAAGAAATGTGTATCTAATAGCTATTAAACATCATTTAATGTACTGTTCTATTCTACATTTAATCAATTTAGAACTATTTCCTGGTCGGTTTAATGTTCATATAATTTAAAAAAAAAATCTAATTAAACATTTCGTGGAAGAGCAGACAAAAAAAATTCAGGAGTTGAAAACCAATAACCCTAGATAACACACACACACAAAAAAAGTTATTTAAGTAATGCATTTTCCAAATCCATTTGTAAGATCTGTTGTCAAGTACTATAAGTACAAAATTTGCTTTCGAACACACCTACTCTGGTTTTTTTTTAAATCATTAGAAAGGTATTTCACTTGATCAATTTATTCAAATTATTAGAACTGTGAATTTTTAATGTTATTAAATCAACATGTAGCCTTAAAAGATGTAAAAGATACAACAAAAAAAAAATGGAAGCAAGACGAAGTATCAAATGTATCTGCTTTATAAATATTTGTTGCTATTTTTGTCGGCGGATTTAAGATTATGCACAAAAATGACCCACTTGTATTTGAACCTACCAACATGTCTACAATTTAGTTTAAAATCTTGCAAAAATAACACAGTTATAATTTGTATACCTATATATAGGCTAAATATTCATTGAACGATATACAAAACCGAAGGGGAAAGAATGAATAACACCAAGAAACAGAAACGTCACTGAAGGCTCTCAAATGATAATTATTTACCAACACCATCCACAAAACATTATACACAATCAAATCAAATTGAACTTGCAAGTAAGAGTTAGCAAGCAGGTTGAATCCACAATGTTCTATATAAGAAAATGCATTTGCAAAGTCAGGAAAATAACATTTGTTTTCCATTCGTTTTATTTCTTTGAGGTTTCGATTATGACGTTTTTTATGAAACTTTCCGTTTTTAATTTTCCTTGGAGTTTTTTTGTTTGTTTGGGTTTTTTTTTGTTGTTATTTTACTTTTTATATTAAAAATATATCAAAAATTTAAAATAATACAATTGAGTTACAGTTTGCAATTCAAATATTATTAAGTGTTGCATTTAGTTAGTAAAATATACGCAACCTTAACAGAAAAATTAAGAACTTTAAGACTTTTTATCATCATATCGTGTGAGAACTACTTTTTTTTACATTACGATAACTTTAAAATCTAGCTGCGGAACCGTAGCTCTTAGGTCCTTATGTTATTTTTTGACTATTTGCGGATGGTGCGCAAATAATAAAAAAAAATAACTTAAAAACCAAAGATCAACGGTTCTGCAGCTATTTGAAATCATGATCATTCCTTAAATTCGAAAATGTATATACACATTCTACTATATCTTTCATAAATGGTTTTTAAATGACAGGTTTTAATTTTATAAGAACTAGGTTAACTGTTATTATTGGTTTCATATTCCAAGATTGAGGTTACAATTATTAATAACATTAAAATGATTAAGTGCAAAGGGAAAACGTGACTAATTTTTCAATTAAAACATTCAGTGCAAAATAATAAAAGTTTGAATTGTTTATTGTTTTTTACATCAACAATGAAAAAAGAGGAAATACTGCATTCAATAAATTTATAAAAGGAAATATTTCAATAAAATAGAAAAGGAAACATTTTTTATCACAGTCGGCCTGAAGTTAATATAATTCAGAATAGTTCAATCGCTCCTTCTAGTCTAGTTATACGACGTAAGATAAATAGATGATACATCGTATTACATTATCTAAAGTTGAGGATCTGGTCAATCGAAGGTAAAAACTTATTTGATGGCATATTTTATGATGTAATGATTGCTGTTTTAATTGTTTGATATTATCCTTCTTATATAAATTCATGTATTTTAAGAAATAAAGTACTAATCTATCCTTTACATTTAAGGAATTATAAAATAATTGTCTTTACATGCAACACCATGTATTGGATTGTATGATTTATTTCTTTAAATTAATCAATTTACTCAACCGTTTTATGAATGCCAAATAAGGAAATTTGCAATTATTATTAAATCGTTTTAATCAAAACTTGTATATGTTTTGGAGTTTAGTATAACTTTCATTTTCACTGAACTGTTGCACATTTGTTAGGGGCCTGCTGAGGCCCACCTCCAGATGCTGGATTTTCGCGCTGCGTTTAAGACCCATTTTTGACCTTCGGCTGTCGTCTACTGTTTGGTCTTGTTGCTGTCTCCTTGACATATTTGCCATTTCCATTCTCAATTTAAGTGTAACATGCTATTGTTTCATTTTCATGAAATGCATGTATCAGATTGCTTAATGATGAATATAGAATTTTGAATTTGTTTTATAAATGAGAAGCTGATATTTTGGGCCTTTATAATATCAGTCACACTCTTTTCATGAACTTGTAAGAGTTTAGGAATTGTATATTTAGATATTACTATACATCATGTCAAAATGACATATTTTGATTGGTTGATCCAAGGGGGACAATTTATTTGTCTCATGGAGAGAAAAGAAGTAAAATCACAAAACTGCTAAACTTCGGGGAGAACCCAGATTGGAAAGTCATCTATCGAACGGCAAAAACACACCAAATAACCGCTACACTCCCAACCTGGAATAGACACCCTCCCATGTAGAAAATGTGATAATAGAACATTCAGTATAATGATTTAAATAACCAGTTCTAGGGGCGGTTATAGAGCACATCGTTTTCTCTCCGAAAGTCTTTGTCAAACTGTGCTGTACCTCAGTTGACAATGTGTTTTTTTTTTTTCTGAATTACTATCTGCTCTATCACCTTCTCATCTATGTGTTATCTATTTATTACCTCTTTACAGGAACCCTTAAACCTTTAAAATTAAAGAACAAACTGTAAACATTCTAAATTGTCCTGTTTTGAGATCAGTTAGCGTTAACCATAAGATAAACACAGCACTTATACTCGTACCAATTATCTTAACTTCTGCATATGGATACTGTTAAATACCAGACACCAATTATACTATGAAGGTTTTTGTGTGGTAGTTAATCTGCTTTCATTGCGCATAACAGCATACATGTTTGTCTTCCAACTCGAAGCATACATCTGGGTATAGTCATCGTACATGATACATTTGATACAGCATGTACAACATCTTGTGTTCAAATTTGTTTTTCATTTAAAAAAATTATATCATTATCACTTTTGATTATAACTTTTATTATGTTAAATATAATTTTTATGTTATATTTTCAGATCCATTGCTGTTTAAATATCGAATTATGAAGATATTCAAATTACACAAGGTCGCAGTCTATTTCATTTACTGCATCTTGATTGTATATACAACGAAACTTACAGAGAATACATGTATATTTGATCCGCGATGTAAATGTTTCAACTCAAATCTGAGTGTTTCTTGTATTAATAAAAACATCACTGGTAACAACATCCCTCATTTATCAAAAAATGTACAAAATATTTCACTTTGTTTTAATTTGATTGAAATAATTCCGCGAACAACATTCAATCATATGAGAAATTTATCTGAGTTAGATTTATCTTCTAATAGACTTATATATATAGAAGAAAGAACTTTTGATGGTTTATCAAGACTGCAAACTTTATCTATAAAAGGGAATTATTTGAACTACAGTTTCGCAATACCAAATAAAATTTTCAATCCACTAGTTTCGTTAAAACGTTTGAATGTAGCGTACTCTTATTTGCTCGAACAAAGTGACCAATTTCCAACTTTTCCAAGCGAATTACTATCATCTCTAGTTCTATTAGAGAGAATAGAAGTAGATGCAATACATCCAGATGTAATTGAATTGTTTAAATTTCCTGACATATATAGATCTTTAACGCATCTTAACCGTTTGAACTTAGGTATTTGTTGTTTGCCTTTAGTTAACCACTTTACGTTTTTCAATCTCCCCAATCTCGAGTATTTAGACATGCATAACTGTCGGACGCAAAGATATGAAAGTTCGACCTTGCGAAATATGAAAAAGCTGAAATACCTAGACATTTCACAAAATAATCTAACTTTTGAGTGCCTACGGAATTTAATGACTGATTTGTTTATGACCGAAAGACTGCAGATTCTGAAAATGACGAATTCCTTTCCCTCTCTTTATATATTTTTGCCACAATATTTTGCTTATTTTTTAAAAATAACAAAAATAATGGAAATTTATGTAAATAATAACAGTTTTGTAGAAGCTATTGGTAACGATAACTATTTCATGTTGCCTCCTACATTGAAATTGTGCGATTTTTCGAATAACAAACTTTCGAAGTTCTATTTCGGAATGCCTAACTTGTTGATATTAATCTTACGGAATAACAGACTAGGTGAATATCTTTCATCGGAAAGATATACTAACTCTACTAAGATTGAACTGACAAAAGTTGATTTATCCTTAAATTTTATTCAGGATTTATCATTTGACACATTTCACGGACATGTTCATGCAGTAAAAATAAATCTGAGTCACAACCAGTTAACTGATATTACTTTCGATCTTTCTCATCTCGTCAGTTTAAAAAGATTGGATTTATCATATAACAACATCAGTGGAATATCGTCACAAACATCTATGAATACTTTACACAAACTCTTCAAAACATCCAAGTTGGAAATTGATCTTTCAAATAACTTATTAAAATGTAACTGTCAAAACCTGAAGTTCTTACAATGGATGGACGCAAATTTAAATTTTCTCATAAACACAGATAAATACACTTGCCGGTTTGATAATAATAATATAGTTCAATTGATAAATGTAAATACAATTGTAAAACAACTTGAAAAGGAATGCAGCTCGAATATGACGTTAACTATTTGCATAGCAGTGGGGATAATTACAGCTTTAATTATCCTTTTTGCTGGATTGCTGTTCAGATTTCGATGGAGGCTAAGGTATTTGTATTATATGACGAGACATAAATACAATGTTTTCAAAAGTATTCAATCTAGCACTACTTACAAATACGATGCGTTCATATCATATGCAACTGACGAAACCGATTTCATTGTGAACGAAGTTATACCAAACTTGGAACGTGATGGAAGTATGAAACTCTGTGTAAATCAGCGGAACTTTGTTCCTGGAGAAGACATTACACAAAATATTACCAACGGAATTCACCAAAGTAGGAGAACAATATGCATATTAACGCAATCGTTTCTTGATTCGTATTATTGTATGTTTGAATTTAACATGGCAAGAATGGAGAGTATATATTCCAGAGATGGTCAAAACATTCTCTTTCTGGTCTTTTATGAACAACTGCGTCCAAAAGATCTGCCATTAGTCATTCTTGAGTTGGTTCAGAATCAATCGTACATCGAGTATCCAAATGATGAACAAGGGAATGATGTTTTCTGGGCGAAAATGAAAGAAACTTTAGTTCAATGTAGATAGTCTTTTCTCAAATATTGACAGGAGCGGTGAATTACCCAGACAACTTGAAGCTTCCATCGAACAACCCTATTATTCCTCGGTGAGAAACTTTTGTCTTGCCTCAATAAACTCGAGTTAACGAGTATGAAATAACTAAATGTCAGATAAACAAAATAAATATGGCAACGGCCAGGTTAGAATCCCATCAGGAGTCGAAGAAGCAAGATTAAACAAGTCAATCTAGTGGAAAGGATATATATTGTAAACGGACTTGTCAGGGTTCTCTATATTTTACAAAAAGATCCAGCTTTTTTGTACAAAAATGTTAAACAAAAAAAAATGAAAATGGTTTTCTAACGTAAGTGTTTCATGTGTTTTGACAATCTTTTACAATTTCTTACATTTTATTGTTTAATTTATTATAATAAAACACTTATGGTCCATTTAGTCAAAATTGTCAACACATGTAAGATAAGGGTTATTCCACGTGGAATAAGCTGTATTTTGGTTGACAATTTTGGATATTCACCTCCCAAGCTGGCCATATTTGTATATTATTATATTTTATATGATATATGTACTCTCTGAATCCATCTGAACAAAAACTATATATTACATGTAATCTCTAATTCTATTTGTATAGACATTGCTTAGCAATATACAAGTTTACTTTCCGCTATATATATGATGTTCTCTCACTCAATAGTTCAAAATGTGATGACTATTTGAACGCATCTATAACATCGGACTAGAGATAAAGGATACAACAGATAGAGTTAAGTTTGTCCATATCTTGAATTGACTTACATTTAGAAATTGAAAATATGGGTCGGTTGAAAGCAAAAACATTACGACAAAACATATGATTTCAGCTTCCCAATTATGAACTTTCTATTTCTATGAAGTAACATTTCAGCAGCGCCTGCATATGGAGTAAATATCTCCCAATTGATACGATATTCTCGGACTTGAAATTCCTTGAAAGAGGGTTGCTTCTTAAAGGAAAGCTTTTAAAGTAAGAGTTCGAAATGGTGAGGTTGGAATCATCCCTTCGTAACTTTTACAGACGCTATCACTAGTTGGTTGGCCGTTATGAATTACTGTTTCATAGATGATAACGGATATTGTTCTTTTTTTCGTAACTACAATAACCTTCCCTGTTCACGAATGGGATCAATCTAATTAAACTAGTTACCGGGTGTGTAATAACATGAGCACCACGACAGGTGCCACATGTGGGACAGAATCTGCTTCACTTTCCGGATCACCAGAGAGCACCCCAATTGCCGGTAGGGTTCGTGTTGCTTAGTCTTTAGTTTGCTATGCTGTGTCTTTTGTACTATCATTTGTTTGTTTGTCTTTTCATTTTTTATCCATGGCGTTGTCAGTTTATTTTTTATCTGTGCGTTTGACTGTCCTTCTGGTATCACCAAACACTTTTTCCATATTATTTATATCTTCACGTGGAATTGCTTTCACTAATTTTTCTAAATTTGTACATCTAAATTTCATATTATCTACACATTTCAAATGTTGGTACAGTGGTTTCTCCTAACCATTCTCTTTTCATGTGTAAACACTCACTTGAATTCTTCTGACGGATGCAATGTTTTTGTATCTTTATTTATAATACATGTAAATAGTTATCAAAGGTACCAGGATTATAAATTAGTACGACACACGCGCGTTTTGTTTACATTAGACTTATTAGTAACGCTCATATCAAAATATTTATAAAGCCAAACAGGCACGAAGTTAATGAGCATTGCGGATCCACAATACCAAAAAGTTGTGCCAAATACGGCTAAGATAATATATTACTGGGATAAGAAAATCCTTAGCATGCTTATTTTTTCGAAAAAAATCAAAATTTTGTAAACAGGAAATTTATAAAAATGACCACATAATTGATATTCATGTCAACGCCGGAGCGCTGACTACTGGGCTGGTATTGGTCCTTCTGTTAATCTCAAATTGTCAATGAACAGATGACTGTCATATCCAGTTAGATTATGTAAATAAAAGGGAAACACTGAATTATACATTTTGTATTTACCAGTGTAGTGACAGTGATATCTAACAATGTCATCCTCTAATGCCTCATTCCCAATCCAACACATTGTTGCAGTTTTGTAATCACTATTATCCTCCGTCGTCATCACAATCAGGTGATTGAAGTCGTTGTAGTAGTAAATGGCTTTGATTTCTTTCAACGAAAATCTGCGCAAATCTGCTTCTTTTTTTCATGGTGTAAAGTACTGGCAAAGACACTGTCATTCAAACCTTTGATGTAATAACCAAATCCCGATAGTATATACTTTTGTTTACACTTTATTGTGTGGTTTGTCTGCCATAGTTTCCTCTGATTTGGATTCTACTTTTCAGTATAGCACTTAAATGCCTAAACCACAAAAGAAACTTAAATATGGTGGTTCTCAAAGCTTCGATAGGCTCCTTTATCAGGCATCTCATCTTAACTGCTTTGTGGTTTACACAATACTCTTTATGTTTCTTCAATGCCTCTTTTGCTATGACGATGGTTTAAGCACCTCGTGTTACCTTCAGAAAGATCTTGATTTCAATTTCAGCATCCGATGTCATTTCCTAGTTAATACACCTAAAGGGTTTATGTAACCGAATAATGGACTGTTGATCTTTCTTTATTTTCGTACCTATATATGTTAACAGTTGAATTTTACTAATACCTTTCGACCCATATTGTTTCGCCTCGATCATGATTTTATTTTCGTCGCTGGTTTAGGAATATGATTAAATGTATGTTCAGTCTTCTTTTCAACCAACTCGTCTTCATTCTACAGTACATTTTTCAGGCCAGCATTTCTAGCCTTACTTCTCAACTGTTGTACCGTCATTTTACTCAACACCTCTTACTTCTATTTTTTTTAAAAACATATAAAGTTCTGTGTGACAAAACTGTCACTAGGATTAAGGTGTTGGGCTTAAACTGGTTGGAACCGGATTCTTACTCATTCTATAAATATATTATGGCCTACTGGTAAAATATTTTTGGAGGAAATGATTGAATGTGAAAGTGTGGTAGAACCGTCTCTTCTACTTACCAACGAAACAAATTGAAAACCACTGTCATATTTCAAAATTGGTAATATCATTTTCCGATGAACATTTTGGGTTAAACATGCTAGATAAACCTACAATTTATTGTGACAGGTGTTTACAGTTGAACGCGTTGGTAGGGAAATTATTGTTTTTGTTTATAGAATTATACGGAAATTATCGCAAATAATTGAATTCAATGAGGAAGTTATTGTTTTAAATAAGGTCGTTCAGGTTATACAAAAATGATTCATAAATGCTACATATATTTGTATGTGAAAAGCATAAAATGATACAGACTGAAGCATTGTATTTTCCCCCCTCATTTGACAATTTGATTTCAATTGCTCTCATGTATTTTTTAGGACAGAGAAATTCAACAAGGAAATAACAAATGGCTACATCATTGAAAAGAGTAGAACAAGATGCATCGCATTACTTATGCCATGGCTGTTTACAATGGTCACGTTGTCCATAAATATTGATCAAAGGTCAACTATTAAATCTAAGACTTAATAGAAAACCGCCCTATTATACATGCGTTACGTATACCAACTTTTTCTTCGAATGCATAGAACACAAGTATAATCTATCGAAGTTCCTTTATTAATACCAACTATGGTTGTTGCTATAATTCATGACTGGTAAATTCATTCGAAAGGTACATGCAATTCAGAAAAAATAAGCATATTTTCACGTGTTTGATACATTCAGCAACCCCATCACAATAGCTATGATGTCGTGGATTGTGCTAAAAAAAAATTAAGATAAATCGTTTATCCAGGGCAAAGATGTTTTGAGAAAACAAATATTTTTAAGATGTACTATTGTTGTAGTTGTCCTTGCTTTTTATCCTTAAAATCGATCTTAATTTTCGAAATGTATTAATGTAGGTTATAATTGTAGTTAAAATGAATAGCATAAATAATCCAAGAATAACAATTACAATTATGGAAATATCATACAAGTAATATAATAATTCATTGGTTTTGTATATCAAAGCAATGTCTATAGATATTAGATGAGATATCACATGTTATACAAGTACTTAGTATTTATTTCAGATTGATACAGGTAGTATACATATCATGTGCACATTAGTTTCGCTCGATGTTTACTGTTAGCAAAAACAGTTTTAGAGTTAAATATTCTTTTTAGAACATCTACATTGAAACTAAAGTTTCCTTCATTTTGCCCAAAACACAACATTGCCTTGTTCATCATTTGGATACTCGATATACAATTGCCTTTGAACTAACTCTAGAATGACTAACGGTAGATCTTTCGGACGCAGTTGTTCATAGAAGACAAGAAAGATAATGTTTTTATCGTCTCTAGAGTATATACTTTCCATTATTGCCATATTCAATTCAAATATGCAATAATAAGAATCAAGAAACGATTGCGTTACTATGCAGATAGTCCTCCTGCTTTGGTGGATTCCATTAGTAATATTCTGTGTAATTTCTTCTCCTGGAGCAAAGTCTCGCTGATGTACACAGAGTTTCAAGTTTTCGACTCGTTCCAAGTGTGGTATAACTTCATTCACAACAAAGTCGGTTTCCTCATTTGCATATGATATGAACGCATCGTATTTGTACGTTTTGCTGGATTGGATACTTCTGAAAACAGTGTATTTGTGTCTAGTCATATAATACAGGTAACTTAGTCTCCATCGAAATCTGAACATCAACCCAGCAAAAAGAATAATACAAGCTGTAATTATCCCCATAGCAATACAAATAATTAACGTGGTGTAAGAGGCGCACTCCTTCACAAGTTGTATTACAATTGTATTTACATTTGTCAATTGAACTAAATTATTATTATCAAGCTGGCATGTGCATTTATCCTTGTGTATGAGCACATTTAAATTTGCGTCAATCCATTGTAAGAATTTCAGGTTTTGACAGTTACATTTCATTATATTATTTGATAGATCTATTTTCAACTTGGATGTTTTGGAGAGTTTATGCAATGTAGCCATAGATGTGTGTGAAGATATTCCACTGATGTTGTTATATGATAAATCCAATCTTTTTAAACTAACGAGATGAGAAAGATCGAAAGTAATATCAGTTAACTTGTTATGACTCAGATTTATTTTTACTGCATGATCATGTCCTTGAAATATGTCAAATGATAAATCCTGAATAAAGTTGAGAGATAAACCAATTTCTATAAGTTCGATCATTGTGGAGTTAGTATATCTTTCTGACGAAAGGTATGCACCCAACGAGTTATTCCGTAAGTTTAAAATCGACAAGTATGGCATTCCGAAATAGAATTTAGATAATTTGTTATTTGCAAAATCGCATACTCTTAAAGTAGGAGGCATCATGAAATACATATCGTCAACAACAGCTTCTACATGACTGTTATTATTTACATAAATTTCCTCTATTTTTGTTGAATATAAATCGAAAGCAAAATACCGTGCAATAAATATATAGGCAGATGGAAAGGATTTTGTCATTTTCAAGATTCGTAATTCTTTATTGAAATACAGATCAGACATTAAGTTTCTCAAACAATCGTCAGTTAAATCATTATTAGTTATGTCGAGGTATTTCAGTTTTTTTCCATTTCGTAATGTCCAACTATCATATGTTTGCGTCTCACAGCTATGCATGTCGAGATACTGAAGATAGGGGAGATTAAAAAACGTTTCGTTGGTTACGGAAGGCAAGATACAAAGCCCGAATGTTAAACTTTGAAGACGCGTGAATGATCTCATTAGGTTTGGAAATTTAAACAGTGGAGATTTCTTTGTTGCATCTACTGTTATACTTTCTAATCGAACTAGAGGTGATAGTAAAGCGCTTGGAAAAGTGGGAAATTGTTTATGTTGCACTAACAAATTGTATGCTACATCCAAATTCCTCAACGAAACCAATGGTTTGAAAATGTTGTTTGGTATAGCGAAACTGTAGTTCAAATAATTCCCTTTTACCGATAGATTCTGAAGTCTTGATAAACCATCAAAAGTTCCTACTTCTAGATAATCAAGTATATTCCAAGATAAAATTAGCACAGATAGATTATTATATCATTAAATGTTGTTCGTGGAATTCTTTTTATCAAATTAAACATAAGATAAATTTGTTGTACACTTCTTTGGAAGTGAGGGATGTTGTTACCAGTAATGTTTTTACGAATACAAAACACACTTAAATCTGAATTGAGACATTCACATCGCAGATCAAATTCACATGTATACCATGTAGATACCGCTGTATATACCATCAATATGCAGAATAGGAAATAGACTGAGCCAGTGTGCAACTTTGGTATCTTCATACTTAGATATTAAAAATGCAATGGTTCTGAAAAATAAAGCACACTCTTGTAATTAGAAGCTATAATTAAAAACTGCGATGATGTTTCTTTTCAACAGGAATCAGATCAATGTTATCGCGGTTCGATTCTACATCAGCAATAAATACAAAATAAACAACAGTGCTTCCAGGTATATGTTAGTTTTATTAATAAATTACTGAAACTATATATTTTAGGCATCTTAGTGCGAACATATTACAAGCTTAGTCATAGTCGACTGCTTTACCGAAGACAGTTAACAATAAACACATTGAATTATGGACAGGTCGACAATTGATGGTTATTTTTTGTGGCTGTCAATAACAATTATAATCGTTCACAACTTATTGTTCGTATTCCTATCATATTGTCGACTATTCAAATTATCGACCCGTCAATGTTTTGATTTGTCGATCAGTTGACATATACAAAACTATTTTAATAACTTACTATTACTCATTTGTCATATTGTCGAATTGTTAGCTGGTCAACAAGTTGCGGAGGTTAGTATGACATACCACTAATCTAGTATAAAAAAAATTATGGGGCCAGATGATGGACTCCGTTGGGTGCTGGAGTTTCTCGTTGCATTGAAGACCCATTGTTGTCTGCTCTTTGGTCGAGTTGTTGTCTCTTTGACACATTCCCCCATTTCCGTTGCATTTTTATTCACCTGCACACCTAACGTTTCGATTAGTTTAAGATATTCTAAAAACGTGTTTGTTTCTCATTCATTCCTGTCGCGGTGCCGATCTCTTGACATTTACATATAAAAAAAAATAGTCAATGTACTCCTCGATTCTTATTCTTTAAATTCAAACAGTTAATACAAATAATAAAACATTGCAAAATATCTAATAAATATATGTTTACCTTTGATTGAACAGCTTTTCAATTTTATTTTTTATTCATATCGTTTGGATGAGTCTGTATGCAGCGATAGAACTATTCCGATTTATATCAACTTTAAAAAGCCTATGATATTTCCTCTGTACAACGCATTGGATGATCAATTTCCCGTTATTTAGTGTATACAACAATAACCTTTACATTGCTAATCTTGTCACGTTTCATTTTTGCACTACATGTTATCACCATTTTAACCTTGAAATATGAAACCCATTTTAAAGTTTTTTTTGTTTTAATAACATAATAACCTGTTCATTTCAGGTACTCAATGTATGTAAACTTATGACCTACAGAAACTTATCTTAAAACTTATTGTTCAAATAATGACATATAAGACCTTATAGAAAAAGAGATTGCAAAGCACTCCGCATTAAAGAAATTTGTATTAGCAGGAGATTGTTTTGCGAGATATGTAGCTGGTGAACTTTGATTTATAAATAATGATGCTCAAGATAATCGTCTGCTTGTATCATGTTTATATGATAATAACAACCTTTATTATGATATATTAGTTCAAAATTCTTATATGATTTGCATATTAGGGAATACGCTGATATGATTGGCCGGGAGGATTTCCGGTAGTTGCTCTTGACGTTGTTTATTTTTCGAAAGATGACGTTGACCGAACTTCTTTTCGTAACCAATGTAAACAATATGGCGGCGATAATAACACAATCCAGCTCCAGCTCAACGTTTAGAAAATTATTTTCACTTCGCGTTAATCATTAAATTAAATAATAAACACAAAACATTCTTTTCAATGATAGCAAAAGTTTTGCAGTTTATTTATTAACAGATAGGAAATTTCATGAAGTACATATTCTTGCGTTTACCAACAGATATATTCATGCGCCAGGCCAATTCATAGACACAAATACACAATCAGTCTCCATTTTAAAAGAATTATAAGTACTAAACGACTTTTATTTGTTTGTGAGTAAATTGGTCGAGTTTATACACCAATAAATTCCTATAAAAAGGCGTTTAATCCTATAGTAACATATCTACCAGCAGATAATTATTAAACGATATGTGTGTGTTCACGGGTTTCTGAATCTGTAATGACAGAGAAGACTTCATTCGACCATTTATTGTCATAATCCTCAATGGAGCAGTGAAGTAGATTAATTTATAGTATCAGAGGAACTAAGAACAATTTATTTTGAAAGATTATCATTCCTTATATAAATTTTATTTTTGAAAAACCAAGTGTTGCTTTTTCATTGGACCTCAGTATATATATATATATAGTCGTCTTTAATCCATGTTCAATATCAAAAAATAATAAATTACTGGACTTAATTTTCACTTATACATGTCCATATTTTATTGGGTTCTTATGAAAACTAAATTTCCAAACATTTATTATATATACTTTCCATCTAGATTTTTTCAACCAGAAAAAGGTAACATGCATATTAATGTTTATCTTGATAAAAAGATAATACAATTGATTTACATAAAAGTGTGTCATTCCTATTCATAATAATAAATAATATTCATGTACATGTATGTGTATGTCAATGAGAAAGCAACCCAACGACAAAGTTAACCAAACGACATCCAGGAGTATCATTTAGTCTTCAACAATATAAAGAAGTACAGCAAATTGTATTGATAGCACACCACTGTTCTAGGTTTTCGATGGTTTATGTCTGGCTTTTTTTTTCTAATTTGTTTTTTTTTTAAATAAGACCGTTGAATTTTATAATTTGAATTGTTTACGTTATTCATGTCGTGGCCTTTTATAGACTTTGCAGTATGGATTTTTATTATTGTTGAAAGTCGTACGGTTGCCTAAAATTGTTCACATCTATAGCTGTCCCATTGGAAATCATACCACATCTTCCTTTTTTTATGTAATCTCTAAAATTAAAAAAAAAAACGATATCACAACCTGTTTACATACTTAGTCTAGTATCTAATAAAGGAGTAGGTTCAGTAAAACCCCTTTTTGGCCCCAAAGTAAAGCAGTTTTACAAAATTGTGAAAATGTAATCTTTAAGCTGTTTATTGGAAAGTAGAATGCTTCTGCTACATAACTATGGGCTGTTTTTGACAATGCCATGCACATATATCGGACACTAGCATCATCAAGTCATGCTAAACTACTGAAATCGTCACAATTTTAGCATTTTAGTTAAATTTTAGACGGTTTCCGTCTTGAGTGAAAGTGGCCTCATTCGTGTTTATTCATAATATTGAAATGTAAGTTGTATTTGATGATCATACATAATATATATAAAGCTTTAGGATGAACACGTATGCGGCCACTTTCATTTTTGACAAAATAAATCTGAAAAGTGACGTTTTTTTAGCATATTTGATAGATTTTCATATTAAAGCTCGAATCGAAGCATTTTTAATGACTAAATCAGTTAAAATCTTTCAAATAAACTAATCGAATCAATTGAATTAGACACTTAAGTGTTAAAAAAATGTGTCTAAAATCTTTCATTAGATGAACTTGAAATTTGAGGCCAAAATCAGCCCTTACCGGACCTTCAACTTAAAAAAAAACCTAAAAAAGGTCTTATTTGTCACACATAATATGTTTAAAGGTCTTAAGGTTTCAGCTGGTATCGGTTTAGTTCGATTTTCTATTCTGTGTCCAAAACGAACGTTGATTAGAGAAGCTAAAACTTGGACGTCGATTAGAGAAGCCAAAAAATGGACGTCGATTAGATAGGCATAAAATTGGCCATCTATTTGGAATGTTATTTTATCATGCTAAAGGAAGGTTGAGATTGGTTTTGGGGGTTTGGGTCTCAAAAGTTAAGGAATTAGGGACCAAAAAGGGGCTTAAATAAACATTTTTCTTGGTTTTCACACAATAACTTTAATATAAGTAAATGAAATTTTTGAAATTTAAACAAAAGGTTCATGACCACTAAAGGAATGGTTTTGTTGGTTTTGGTCTCAACAGTTTGGGAATTAGGGGCCAAATGGGGCACAAATAAGCATTTTTAGAAAAATCTTCTCCTCTGAAACTACTGGGCCAAATTAAACCACTTGCCCACAATCCTCATTGGGGTATCTAGTTTAAAAATGTGTCCAGTGACTCGGCAAACCAACCAATATGGCCGCCATGGATAACCGGTTGTTAGGTTACTGCCTTTAAATTGGTAATTTTAAGGAAATTTTGCCGTATATTTTGAATATTATTATAGATAAAGATAAACTGTAAACAGCAATAATGTACAGCAAAGTAAGAACTACAAATAAGTCAACTTGACCAAAGTGGTCAAGTGACCCCTTAAGGAGTTATTGTCCTTTAAAGTCAATATTTAACAATTTTCATAAATTTTGTAAATTTTTGTAATTTTTTACTTAATAATTTCCCGTGTCACTTCTGGGCCAATTTCATTATAGATAGAGATAATTGTAAGCAGCAAGATTGTTCAATAAAGTACATGTAAATCTACAAACACATTACCAACACCAAAACACAATTTTGTCATGAATCCATCTGTGTCCTTTGTTTTATATGCACATAGATCAAGGTGAGCGACTCAGGCTCTTTAGAGCCTCTAGTTTGGTCCTGTTTATAAATTGGTCTACATTAAGGTCCATAAGCTCCAAAATAAACTTTGTTTGCTTTCAACAAAAATTGAATGTATGGGGTTCATTGATATGCTGAATGCAACCATGTATTAAGGTTTTGATGTTTGGGCCCCTTTATCAAATTGGTCCACATTGAGTTCTAAAGGGTCCAAAATTTAACTTTATTTGATTTCATCAAAATTTGAATTCGTGGGGTTATTTGATATGCTGAATCTACCATGTATTTAGATTTTGAATAGGTAAATGTCCAATTTAATTTTAGACCACATTCATTCTGTGTCAGAAACCTATTTTGTGTCAACTATTTATTCACATTCCAAATTCAGAGCTGTATCAAGCTTGAATGTTGTGTCAATGCTTGCCCAATTGTTCAGGCTTCGCCCTCTGCGGTATAATTTGAATATTATTATAGATAGAGATAAACTGTAAAACAACAATAATGTTCAGCAAAGTGAGATTTTACCAATAAGTCAGCATAACCAAAGTGGTCCGTTGAACCCTAAGGAAGTTATTGCCCTTTATAGGTGTCAGACCACCAATTACTCCCTCCAATTTAGAACGTATGTAAAAGTAGTCCTACTTTGACACAAAATAGTGCTTTTGATGTCATTGTTTACTTAAACTAACCAACAAATTTGCAGAAATGAAACTTTTGGTGAAAGGGAAATATATTTAGACCATTTTGAGCCAAAATTCACTTGTCTATGAGTTTGCATTAAAAATTCAGGATTAATGCGCTACATAGTACACTAATTTAAGATTTCCAGAAAACCGGGAGTTATTTTGGTAGTACCTGTCTTTTCAAAATCAGAAATTTGTTACAAGACTTTAAACATTGGTTGAAAATTGGCATGTAGGAAGGTGATACATGCACAATTCAGGATATACCTGGTTTCCTTGAAGTTAAACTTAAGGTAAAATATTTAGAAAGCTGTGAAAATTGCAAAATTTGGTTGAACAGATAGGGATTTTTAATTGGTGGTCTGACACCTATAGTCATATTTTGAAAATTTTTCGTAAATTTTTGTAATCTTTAACAAAAATCTCCTTCTCTGAAACTACTAAGACAAATTTAACCAAACTTATCAATAATCATCATGATTATGGTATTTATTTTTTTCTTTGGAATATTTTAGTATACACATCTGATTCACGCCACCTCTAGAATAATTTTCACGCCCGGAGTTGATTCCTGATAAAATAGCTGTTAACTTTTTAGAAAATAGGTTTCATGGAGCATTTAAAACACACAGCAACATACTGTTGTTTGTAAGGACACTTCCAAAATTCTAAGGTATTCAAAATGTAAATCACGAAAATACTATACTCTGAGGAAAATTCACAACTGAAAGACCCTAATCAAATGACAAATTTAAAGTGCAAACACATCAAACGAATGGATAACAACTGTCTTATTCCTGACTTGGTATAGACATTTTCTTATGTAGAAAATGGTGTATCAAACCCGGTTTTAAAGCTATATCAATACAGTGATGGGAGATCTAGTTCTTTATCTCTGGTTGCAATTCCAAAGGAACATAGAACAGACCTCTGAATATCCAGGATTTCCTCTTTGGTAAGTTTCATTGACGTAGCATGGGTATTTATAGACCCATTCATTTTCTTAGTTCTGATTGCGACAAAAAACAATTATGTAACACATAAACAAACGACAACCACTGAATAACTCATCAGATGGATAAAAGTACAAATACCAAAAAATACAAGTGGACGTGGCTATTTTCAGTAATTGGTACAGGTTGACTGTCATTTGGGCAGTTCAATACAGAACACTATGGGGAAAACCTTAGAACTCTTTTTGTCAGAAAACACTGTTAAACACCAAAACATACTATCCAAGCTGATATGTGTTCACACTTGTTAAGTCGATAAGAATATTTATTTAGTTTCAGAGCCAACGATTCCATTACTTCTAAGGCTAGCCGCTATTTCAAATAATAATGATGTATTGAATTTTTCCTGTGAAGCCTTCATGCGCAGGAAAAAATAAATTTGTCTTTCAAGACTTCATAATAATTATTTTTGGACTTGATCTTTTCCCAAAGTGCTTGACTTTCAAGAGTATGAATTGGTCGTCCGTAGTCCGGTCAACAAAATTATGAAAAGGCGATTTTTTTTGCATTTAATAGCCTTTCCTCTTCTAGGGGCAACTGTCTCTCTCTTGCCAACCCAAACTTATACCTTTACCACCCCTATCCATACTCTACTACCCCAACGCATGTCTCCCCTATTCTCACTCCCACACCCCCTTGGTCAGAGATAAAAATCAGTACTAAGCAAAAATTGAGGAATTTGTTTGTTGTGATTTGAAATAACTGCTGCACGGTTATTTATACTGAAGACCTCTTACAGGGGCGGTTCCAGCGATTTAAAAAAGGGGGGTCCAACTTAAAAAAAAGGGGTCAACTTATGTCCCTATTCTTATGCATTAATCCCGGGAAGCCTTCCATCACAGAATCCGCCACGGTCTTATAATGTGTAAAATAACAACTGGTATAATATTTTGTATTTTAAATGGTGCTATAAATAAAAGATCCTGGTCTTGTGCCCCTTGTAACCTTATGTGAGGGAAAGATTCATATTGGATGCTTCGTCAAAAGACATTTTACTGAACTGGTGCTCTTTAAATCTTAAAGTACGCGTTTCCTAAATCTCAAAGTAAGCGTTTCCTAAATCTTAAAGTAATCGTTACACATTTATTTTCAGAAAAAAAGTGAATACATCTGATTTAATCATTTGTTGTCTTAAATTTTGAATGAAAATGATATATATACCTTTTTTTTAAATACTATGTTGAGAAAGTTTGGAAAATGTTGATAAGATATTTTCTATTTTGACAAGTTTGACAGTGCTCTCTGACTAACAAGAGAACGCAGTTTCGTTGTAAACGAAATCACTTTCATCTACAAGTTTATGTGATAATAAATCATGAATCTCGATACCTGGTTATTTATTTTGTTCCGTCAACCACACTTTCATTCATGAAAAACGGTATTGTATTGTTTATTTTAAGATTGAGGCAACCTACCTTTCAACTGTCTTTGGAATTTTCTTTTCGAATATCGGAAAGTACGCGTTTCCAGAATCTGAAAGCAAGCGTTCCGAATATACACCAAAAAGACATTTAAATCGAAAATTCATTGTTTTTTAAAAATGGTATAATGTTACGCATTTCGAATATTACGTAGAATATATACTAGTAGTAGTTTTTGAAACAGCGAAATGAAAGGTCAACTAAGTTAATCAGATGCCATTCTTTATACGCGTATATAGGACGTTATTTACAACAGCGAACATTTACGTTTGAAATATAAAACCGTTAACACGATTAATTTACACAATTTCTCAAAAAAAAAAAAAAACTATGTTAATCAAAAGTTTTTTATTTTATATTGTCAGCGCATAATCAAACAGGATGGCATTAGTTTTCTAATGTAAAATTATCGTAAATCTATTTGTAAGAGAAAAACCAAGGCAACACAAAAAAAAACCCAACAAAACAAAGGAATCCGATGGAAGAATGAACACTAAACGTAGCAATAACATGTGTGTTTACAGCGTAAGAGTCTCCTGCTTTGCATGCAAAATCACACTAATGAAAATGTATGTCACAAGATGGAATGGAACGAATTGGTAAAATGACGATCAATGACCGTTTTAACATCGCCACTGGTGAGTTGAGACACTGACACATCGTAACGGTCAATACGTTCATGATATTAACTGTACAACGTATGTAGTGTCGATTTCTGTCGTTTCTCCTCTGTTGGAGTAGGTTATTAAAAAAGCCAGTTTATTCGAAGTGAGCATCTTTTATCTTAAATGTCAAAATTGGACTAACAATACCCCAGTGTTGGAATTGATATAAGTAATGATACTGGATACAAAATACAAAGACCAGATGAAGAGAAAAAGAAATGTTGTATATGGTTATATGCTTGACAGAGGAACTTAGAAACATATTTCCGTTAACAGACACAGAACCGTTGCAAAATGTTAACGCTTATCCGTGTTCGGCACTTTTAAAATAACCCAAACTTTTCCACCATTTCAACGTATTAAAAATAACTTGTTCGCCTAGTATGATACACGTAAGCCAATTACAACCATGTAATTTTAATCTAATGAATCAATTGCCTTTTAAGGATAGATTTAATAAACCATATTTAAAAAGAATATACGATATTATCAAGTGTATCAGAACCGAACAAATACAATACAATGTACTGTGTAAATACAATTGTATTTGTTTAATTCATCAAAAGACAATACCATTCTTTCCAATTATCTCAACACTTTAATGTACCATTAGGGATTATTTATAGAAACAAATATTACCTCAATCTTGTATTTACAAGACTCGTCAACTGCTCAATGGTAAATATCGATCAGAGAAAAATGATATCCATACATTTGACAAACCTGTTATAAAGATCCCGGTTAATTGTCAACCTTAAATGCCCTTTTCAAAGGTCATGACGACTTTTTGGAATACCTAAATATACACATAGTTGTATTTATAATTTCTTAACCCTTTGGAACGTCTTGAATGCTTCTTTAAAACTATATGACACGACATATTACGGTAAGTTCTATATTTTTTCAGATCTGGAAATTGCATATGAATGAGAGTTTAATTTTTAAAAGTCGTAACTCTACACAGAGTGAGGAAATCTTAAGACAACTGTGAACTCGGTCATATGTTGCTATAATAGCAAAAGTTTGTTTTTATTTGACGGGTTTTGAACCTTCATTATTTCCTTTTTCAGTAAATCTGAAGTCACTGAAGTAACTGGAGTATAAACATACATGTCGCGGACTTTTCTCGTCTTATAATAAAAGCTAGCTATGAACGGGTGTGTTTATCTCAGAATGGTTAAATAAGCTAGCCAACTACTTCCGAGTGTTTCTTTTAATATTAAAGACTTGGAAACATATTCCAAATAGGCAAATGGTTGCTTGTTACATAACTAAACAGATCCAATCAATAGTCAAATTCAAAATTGTGTTTAAATTTGTAACATTGAGAATGAGCTTTTCCTACGTACATATAAAGCACAATTGGTATAGGATTTTCACTTTTTTTGGTCTTATAAGATCGACTACGGGTTTATTTGGGTTTTATGTTTCTTATTCCTAATCAACTCTCGAAGTATTGTTTTGTATTTTTAAGTTCGTTCTGTGGTCGCATTCTATTCTTATATAGCTGCGACGTTGTCGGTTACTCTCCGAAAAATGAGTTATGATTTTCACTTGGTTTGAGCTAAATTTTAATAACTGCAACTGGTTGCATAAGTTTATTCCTATTTTGTACTGTTTAACGTTGTACCGGGTAAGGGAGGAGTAAATAAAGGCAACAGTAGTATACCGGTGTTCAAAAGTCATGAATTGGTTGAGAGAAAAAACCAATCCGGGTTACAAACCCAAACCGGGGGAAACACATCAACTAACTTGTAAAGTCTTTTCCAATATGTAACACCTATCAACAGTATGTAATACATGTAATATATGTACCTGGTCTAATTCGGAACACAGATGGTTGTTTCTATCGCAAGATATCATACTACGATTTTCCTAATTTTGAAGTTGAATTGTTGAATGTCATGTGCTTATAACAACACGAATATTTACTGTTGTACTATGATACTCCTTCGTTTGGTCTATGAAAAATAATGCATTTAAACCACTAATAGTAATGTTATGAACACATTTATCCTTCTTATGTGCTTACAATTGAATTATGAATGTAGTGCATTTCTTTTGTAGTGAGTTGAAGTACATATTCATGTTATTGTCTTTACAAAACCTGAATACATTTGATATATTAACAGCAAAAAAACAGATGTTACAAATCATATCGTAGAATCAAGAACTTTTCAGTTACAAAAAAGGGAGTTTAGAAAGTGAGATGTATCTCCACATTGCATAGCTGCAAAACAGAATTTGAAAAAATAAAATATAGTAAAAATAAAATGTTATTTTAAACGTAGAGATTAGATGCACGAATATGAATCAAACTATTGCGTTATCTAGTGACTTTTGATAAATGCACAATTTAATAATAGTTAAATCAAGTGTTTTATCTCATGTTACAAATACAAAGGTTAGGGGGCGGATACTATGGAAAGCCACAGCTGTCTTATGTGGAACTCTGATATTACTTTATGTTTTTTATCATTACTTAATAATAGTTTGTCTTTACTTGATATGGGTTTGACATTACGTATTGATGTTTTATATAACTCAATATGGAATAGTCATTACTTAATGATATTTCGATATTACACGATATGGGCTCGTATTGACTTGATATAGTTTTGTTATTACTCAATATGGTTTTGTCATTACTCGGTGTGGTTTCATCATAATTTAATATGGTTGTGTCATAGTCCATGTGGTTTTAACATTACTTGATGTGTATGGGACTTTACGCAATGTAATTGTTTCATTACATGATGTGATTTTGTTATTTCGTAATGATGATTTTTCTATTCTTTATATGGTTTTAACATTACGTAATGATGTTTCAAGTTTGACCATTTTACACTACTTGACGTGTTTGTTTCATTATTTGATTATATGTCAATGGACGGAGTGTTTTTGAGATAAAGCATATTGTATTGTATTGTATTGATGTGGTCTTGTCATTCTTTGATGTGGTCCTGTCATTCTTTAATGTGGTTATCGCACTACTTGATGAGGTAAAACCACGTGACCAATTCGGAAAAACCTGTTCTATTTTTAGATAGATTTCCATGTTGTATGTGCCTTTAATCTAATAAGTGTTCAAATTACTGTTTAAGTTAAACTTTGAGTTTGTTTTCGAATTCAAGTCATTCTTCTAATTAAAGTTCAAGTTAGAATTGATTTTCGTGTTGGACTTCGAGTTTTAGTCACATTAAAAGGCAGAGTTCTAGTTACAACTTTAAATTTGAGTCACTTCTTGAGGTAGAGTTTGAGTTGGATTCCAATTTAAGTCTCATTTAGATTTACTAAGATTTCAAGTTGAAATTCGAGCTATTTTATATGTCTTTTGAGTTCGTAATTAAGTTTTCTATCGCGGAACAAGGGCTTTTGCTAAGGCTTCCGAAAAGAGAGCTCCGGGATATGCGTACTAAATAAACAATGTTGCAGTATACAAAACTCAACATAGGAGTAGAAATAAAGTTAGATGCAGTGTGATTGCCAATGCTTAGTTGACGCACATTTTAACTTCCGTAACAAAGAATGTGAAGTTTTGGTAATTTATCGATACAATAAAGGAACCTTATGTGAAATGAATTTAACAATGCAAAATTATAAATATCAAGCCAGATTTATGACATTATGTGTACAAATCTTCTTATATATATTCACATTGTATTTGAAATCATACCTTATTCGTTTTTCGTGTAACATGTATATGCATCACGATTTCGTGCCCCTCCTTTTTTTTTTTTACATCTTTAGGTATCTTTTACTCTATCTAATGCTTAACTGATCCAATATTCTTATTTTCTATATAATCACAGCCACACACTTTAAAGTGGGGAGGGTATATAATATGTTTCCCTTATTCTGAGTTTTATTCATAAAGAAGGTTGATACAAATGTCATGCAAATGAAAAAAAAAAATCCCTTTTTTCATTTACATATAGCTGATACATTACATTATTTACAAAGTGACTTGTATTTTTCATACACCATAACAATTCATGTGTGTACATGTCTTGCTTCGTGCCGTTACAGGTACAGTTATATTTCTATTCAAACTGGGCAATCATTTCTAACGTTTGTAGACTCAATATTTTATTAAAGTTTCACCGCTTGTATAACTATATTCATTAGCTTAAATACTTAAAAACATATACAAGCGCCATTGTATTAAGAATTCTGAGAGACTTAAATAATAATAATATTCAATATTTTTCATAATTTTAAAACTATTTATATCTAAGATTTAAAATACATCATCAGCTATATATACACATGGAAAAAAGTATTGCAACACCTTGATTTTTTAAAACTTGAAAAATCAGCCTCATTTTTTTTGGATGAAATATAATAAAATATGTGTATAATATTATTGAAACATAGTTTATGATAACATTGGCATTCAAACGAACAAAAAATGTTTGAAAAAAAATGTTTTAAACGGAAACTTCTCAAAAAAATCAAAAATTGATAGTATGTTCATTCTGTATAAAAATGCTCAAATTCATAGATATTAAAGTTTTATTCCGCTAGATAAGCGATCACCATCGATTTTAAATTTAGAGTATCAATTCTCTGCGTTCGGCCATTTTGTCTTCTTTCCTGGTTAATAACAACGATATGTCTATAAACCACAAAAGAACAAAACTACAGTAACCGATGTAGTCGTAATTGAGTGTCGATATCTTGTCAATCGTACGGTTGTTTTATCCGACTAACTAACTTGATACGGAAAATATTCTTATTTTTTTAAATTACCATGGTCTGTTGTTTTTAAACTGTTGATATTGGAATTAGGTAAAAAGTCAAAGTTGAAATCATAAATAAGTGTTCCGTCAAAATTGTTTTCGAAAATCTAATTTGTTTTAAAGTAATAAACTTTTTTCAAATAAATTCTGATCTTCCCTCATCTGATCACCAGCATGGCTAAAGGTATTACTTCCAAAGGTATTGTGAGGGGTGTGAGGTGACACGTCCAGGTATTTAAGCGATTTCCTGTCGGGCTTGCAAGTTCATGCATCGTTTCACTTCTGCAGGTATTGATCAGTGTACACGGACGATAACTTATAACTTTCCATTTTGAACTATGTATAATATACAATTCTGTCTTACTTTCATTACTAAACTCATACGCTTGTTTATAAATAACATTTCTGGTGTAAAGAATATTATTCATAAAAATATAAATAATACCCAAAAAATAAGATTTGATGAAATTAAACTCTATTTAAATATTTTTACCAGAGTGAATTTGGGAAAATGTAATATATACTCATTGTCAATAATAAAGGACAGATTGGAACATACCAGAAATATTGATTTAAAAATATGTACGAACTTGTTGACGATTCGTTTATACGACTGGGTAGAAAGTTACGAAACTATAGCGCAATTTAAAAGATATACATGTATACATTGAACATAAGAAAAAACATATATTTTGAATAAATTGGGGTAAAAGATTTGTAAATAGACTAGTCCACGTATGCCAACAGTATGTAATCATCGAATGTCGATAGACTATTGTATACCAGAAGAAGAAGAAGAAGAAGAACAATTTGATTTAAATACAGGTCGATGTATAATTTGCTTTGGTTCATCGAAGTTGTGGACATAGTAAAATCACAGATTTATATTTCAATAAGATTGTTCACGAACAAAGGAAGGAATTCGTCATCACAATTGTTATATATGCCACTGGACGAAAACTGATTATCCCCAAGGGATGTGAATATTTTGCTGGGAAACTATTGAGTATCAAAGTTTCAAATTAATTTCGGGATTTATTTTCTTTCTTGGTATTCAATAACAGAAAAAAAGAATAAATTACTTGTCCGCTAAATAGAGGTATTCTTGTCAGATAAAAGACTTTAAAGTCATAAGAAACGAGTGACCGGTGAAAAATAATGTTCTTCCAATTCTTGAACTAATGCATACAAACATCCTAAACTTCGTCTTCTGTGCTTGAATTTATCATTTTTTTCGTGTAAATTTCGTATAATTGTCAATTTTTTTTCTCAACCGGTCAGTGTTGTTGTGAAAATATGGCAGGTGATTAAAGCTCGTGTTTTGAAGCCGAAGTTTAACGATTGTCACCTGTTTGTCAACAATTGACGAAAAATAAACAAAAAAGCATGGAAATTGAGCACGTGTTTAACATGTAAATTCAGATAATAGTTTATTTTAAGGACATCCATGCGTATTGTGGTCACCGGATTTTTACGAGATGGGTCACACTGAGGTCACCTTGCATACGGAAAATATGTCGGGGGAATAGCTTGCTGGAAGGAAGCTATTCAAATAAAGTAAACTTCTTCTAAATATGAATAAATTAAAGAATTTTCTTCAGAAAAAAGTATATGTACATAAGTTTTATAATGAAAACTATCCATTGAGTTATAAAAATCATATGCATTATTTTTTTTTGATTTGAGGTTTCTTATGACTTTAAGATATATTTAAAAAATAGGAAAATATGACATTCAATTGGTCCTGTCTTTTTTTTAAACATCGTTAAAAAGATGTGTGTCTAAGGTGAACGCCACAAGAACCCTGTAATACTAGTACGAGAGTATAGCATGTAAACAATAATATGGTTGTATTGGAAAGCTTTTCATACAGATTGACAACTCATGGTCCGATATGCATGTAATATTTGCCACATGACGCCCATAATTCTTTCTACCATCATTATCTTATTCTTTGATATTGCTGTAAACATCGATGGTTCACACCCAAACAAAATGGGAGTAATGTACCTTCAGAGCTTCTCCGTGTTATACACTTGTGAAACTTAATATGTAGACGAAATTTCTGTATTGAAATGAATCTACATCTCACAAACAGGATTTTCAAATAACGATTTTGAGTAATCACCTTACAAACCAATATAAACGTATGGCAAGATATAACCATGAAGGAATTTAGTTTTTTTCAGACGCAAGAACTCATCACTATCATAAACTTATACGTATATATGCATGCAGTTTCAAATATCAAGAACAAGCGGTCGATGTCGATAGTCCGTTTTCTAACTGTTCAGAGTTAGACATGTCACTTGTTCATTCTTGGAAGCCTTCATATTCCCCGTCCAACGATGGGAACTATCTCTGGTAGTGCCGGACTATAAATGCTTGTATGGTAATTATGTCGTTTATCTGTACAAGTGGTTGCATTTCCTCTCCTTTCCCAACAAACAAACTAACAGGAAACTTACATGTATACTAATAATGATTGTTTCAAGAACAACGATGTATGGACGAACTATTCTAAATTCGTCAATATCAGTTATGCATGACTAAAATATAAGTTTTGTTACAACTACTGTATTACTTATTTGGATTAATGACGGCTATCATGTTCAACATTGCACAAATATTATCATAGAATTTTAAAAAAAATCCTCAAAAAAATAATGCCTTAGCTTAGATAATTGGTATTCTTTTCACAAAAAGTTCGTGTAAATGATTGTCAAATGAATTTAATTATGTAAGAATGAAATGTTAAAAAGAAACTAAAAAAAAAATCATGCATGTTGTATGTTGTATTTTTTTTCAATTAAAAACTTTAAAATTGCGATAGTTTTATGAGCATTAAAACACAGCCAGATTTGAATACAAGTTAAGAAATTCCGGTAAAGTCAATGATATCAAACAGATGTGCAATGGTATATCAAATTGGGTAATATTGCATTTAGTTTTTATTAAAGATTAAAACTACTATTTTTTACTTCATATTTGCATCTTTACGCCAATTGCCGCTAAGAAAGTAATAAAAAATTGTTTCCTTTTATTTTTATACACTTTCGGAATAACGAATCTGAATTTTATTTTCAATTAATTTACACAATTTAATTATTGTATCTTTATTCTCATCGTGTATTAAATCTTAGTGTATCAAATACAGCATACTCTTTCTAATCCTTTCTGTCAAGTTATCCTTTCCAAATAACAACATTCATACCTGTGTACGCTTGAACTCACACCTGCGGCTAAATAGCTACAAGGTAAACGAATTGACCTCAAGCCGAGAAATATACAGTGACCTTTACAAAATAATATACACACTCTGCTCACACATTAGTTGCATTGAAATGATTATCAAAACAATAACGGTAAATAGAACTGAAATATTTTCAGGGTTATAAGGTTAACTGTTTATGAGTAAAAAAAACATACTGACAAATTTGTTTTGTAAAAGTAGATAACTCCTATAAAATTTCATCGAATCGGTTCAATCTAAATTAGGTGAAAATTCCTGAGGATGTAACGACCAATTTGTAAAAAGAATTTTGTTGATATCTTTTTTTGTTACGAAGGAGATCCAAACAGATGATAAACAGTAAATAGGGAGAAAACTCTTACAAAAAATATGGTTCGGCTTTGCAGGGTGAAATTTAAAAGCACATAAACTATACGATACAATATGAGAAATATCTAAGCGACATATATTGTGAAACAAACATTTATCGCATTAACAAAATTTGGCAGAAAAAATAATAATTAAAAACCAATTGTTCAGAAAACAATTGAAGGTCTTTCCACCAAAAACAATGTATTTTAATATGAAAGTTGTAAAATTAAGTTTAAAATGTCATTTCAATGATAGCTTATTGTACGCTGATTCCAAAAATATATGGTTTCTATACAATATTTTTTTTTAAAAGGGAGATAATTTGTTACTTCCGATTTGAAAAATGTTACTTCGGATAATATTTGAATATTTACTTGACACTGATTCCAAAGATATCTGGTTTATATACTTTTCTATTAGTAAAGTACTAAAAATTGCTACTTCCGGTTTACACATGGTCACTTCCGGTTATTTTTTTCAAGGTTAAATGGTTTAATACCTTTGCCAAAAGTCTCATGGCTTAATCATGTATACATATGAAGTAAAAGCAAAGGTCAAAACTAGAACGTCCAATTAAGCTATGACCTTGAGATCAATTTCAAGGTCTTAAACCAAGGATCTCAAATCAAAAGACCATAGGTCTTCATTATATTTGGTTAATGAGTTATATCACATATTTTTAAATACAAGAGGGGAGAAAACTCCCTTTTACGTTCAACGTACCACTTGCAATCAAAATTTACGTGTTACGACATGTCGCAACTCACAATTTAATAAACATAAGTTGTTGATATCTTATACGGTTTTTGGTAATAAGTGAAAATAAGCCAAATTCAAAAATTAGAATGTGACCTTGACCTTTGACCTTGACCTAATTTTTATTTTTTTTGGACGAAAGACCTCAAATCAAAAGATCCTAGGTCTCTATCACTTATGGTTTACAAGATAGAAATGCATATCACTTATATCAAATGCATAAGGGGAAATAACTCTCATATGGAGCGTTCTTTTTGCTTCCGTCAAAATATGACAAATCATGCGAAGGATATAACACGCAATTTTATAAAATAGGTTTGTCTTAACCTTTATGGTTGCGAAGGAGTAGTGAACACAAGGAAAACAGTTTTTGGGAGATAACTCCTCCAAAGAAAAGTATTCGGTTACGCAGGGTAAATTTCAAAAGCGCATACATAAACTGTTTGATATCATATACCAAATATCTAAGCGACATATTACAAAATTAGCCGGAAGAAAAAAAAAATAATCAGAAGAAAAACAATAGGTCTTTCCACAGAATAGTGGAAAGACCTAATAATCAGAACAAATACAATAGATCTTTCCATAGAAAAGTGGAAAGACCTAATAATCAGAGGAAAAACAATAAGTATTTCCACAGACTTAATTAAAAACGAATTGTTCAGAGAACAATTGGAGGTCTTTTCACATCAAAGAAATTTTGAAAAAAAGCTTGTAACTGTATACTGATGCGAAGCATATATGGTTTCGATATACTTTTGAGTGAAATAAGGGAGATAATTTGCTACTTCCAGTGAGGTTTTTGTCTTTTCCGGTCTCATATGATAGGTTCTTTCACACTGATTTCAAAAATATAAAGTTTCTATATACTTTAGCCTTTCAAGCAGTAGATAATTAGCCACTTCCAGTTTGTCGACAGTCATATCTTTTCTCGAGTTATTGGTTATTGTATATAAATTACAAAATATATAAATTCTGAGTACTTTTTCCGGTTCTCTCAAGGTCACTTCCGGTTGTCATTTTTCAAGGTCATATGTCACCCAACCTTTTGTAAAAGATCATATGGCTTTATTTTGAACCATGTTGAAGTAATAATCAATTATCCTTATATTTTACCCTTTCAGGATCAATAACTCCTATAAGATGCCATTGGATTGTTTCAGACCAAATGTAACTTATCTTCATTACATTAAAAGAAACATTTTGCACTTGGTCTTTTATATATATCTTTAAAAGTGTTTGAAAAAAGTGGAAAGACCTAATAGTAATATAATAATCAGAACAAAAACAATAAGTCTTTCAACAGAAAAGTGGAAAGACTTAATTAACATGCAGTAAAGCATGCTGAATGCTATTTTTCTCTTCTTTCAGGTTTACAATTTGTAGATATTATATATTAAGTGTCATGTATTCTCTTTTCAAAGCCTATATATCAACTTTTTTAAGGTATCTAAGAGTATCCATTCTCTATTTTATTTCATGATTATTCATAAATTTCACCACTACCTATAAAATACAAGCGATTTATAAGTTAATGCACTTCAAATGAAACACTTAGGTCATTTGTAGACAAAACTAACTTACTTAAAAGTCTATCCGATTCTTTATTTAAAATTATGTCACCATGAAATAAAAAAGTCAATAAAATACATGCAGCATATATATCGATTTTATATAACATAATTTACTTACGGTACCGGTACGCAGACATCATGAATGTAACCATCTTCTTTGTGTTTTACTATAATCCCAGAGAAAAAAAATCCCAAATTTTTCCGGCTTTGTTGACAATATATTTACATAAATTGCACATACACACGTTAGAATAAACATGTTACCTCTAGTAGAGGGTATTCTTTAAAATGAATCCTGATTTCCTTTTTTGTAAAGCACGAATAACCTTTCCCCAGCTAGCCTATGTTGACAGTGATCAAAAAGTATATATACATTTCACATGTATAAGCGCAATTTTATTCGTTTTGCACTCATTGCAAATCTTGTAATTCCAACCGTTTATATGCAAAAAACCATTCATTTTTGAATCCAATCATAAATGCAACCAACTGTTGCTATTAAAAACATTTTGGCAATTACAACTGAGTCCCATATTCTTACGTCGACAATAAAATGTAAACAAAATTTACGACAAGAATGTCTGTGTACCTGTGCACGTGTACTTTAAACCGTAATTGGGTCATCTATAGTAAAGGTTGTAAATTGTATTGCTTTTATGTAGAAAGGAAAGTTACATGTACTTTAAACCGTAACTAGTTTACCTATAGTGTATTGTTGTCATAATGAATGAAAGTTACATGTGTTTTATTGAGACTTAACAATAAATATTAGAAACATTAATATTAAACATATGGTTTAGGTCAGGCAGACCGAACAGAGAGAATTCTCTCTTTTTGTATTGTATTGTATTTTTGATATGTTTTTCTGTATTTTTTTCTACTTAGTTATATAATGTCCAACTACGTAACGTGTATTACATATGAAATTAATAAGATTGTAAAGCAAAAACTAGATAATGGCTAATTATTGTCTCAATTTAACTTCTCTTAATGTACATGGCTTTGAAAACGGTTTTAAACGCAAATCCATGTTTCTCTGGTTGAAAAAACTTCAAAGTGACATCAGTTTCTAACAAGAAACACATAGTATTGAATCTGGAAAAGGGAATGGGGTGGAGATATTTAATTTTCGCACGAGGAAACGAACTCTAGAGGTGTTGCTATTTTAAGTAAGAGATCAAGAAATTATATATTAAAGGAAAAAATAGCAGATGAAAACGGAAGGTATCTCATTCTAACTGTTGAAATTGATAACACAGATTTTGTTTTTGTAAATTATTATGCGCCCACCAAAAATTTTGAAAGTAAACTCTTAGATACCAGGAATAAATTTTGTATATACGCCAGACGCGCATTTCGTCTACAAAAGACTCATCAGTGATGGTCGAATCCGAAAAAGTTAAAAAGGCCAAATAAAGTACGAAGTTGAAGAGCATTGAGGACCAAAATTCCTAAAAGTTTTGCAAAATCCAGCTGAGGTAATCTATGCCTGAGGTAGAAAAGCCTTAGTTTTTCAAAAATTCTAAATTTTGTAAACAGTTAATTTATAAATATAACCATATCAATGATAATTCTTGTCAGCACAAAAAGTGCCGAAAATTAACAAATAGTATACATTGAAAAAATCAAGATTTTATTAAACGAAAGATTAGATCAAAATCTCATTTTGGGTGGAGATTTAAATACGATACTTAATCCATCTTTAGACAAAATGGGTGGTTCAAAATATAACACACCTGCCAAATATATGAGTAAATTAGAAGATTTTATAGAAGAATTTGAGTTATGTGATATTTGGAGGACACATAATGTTGATTCTAGATTATATACTTGGAGTCAAAGAACCCCTCTTATACAATGGCGCTTAGATTTTTGGTTGATATCGAATTTTTTGTCTAGCAGTGTTACCAAAACATCTATTGTTCCGTCTATAACAACTGATCATAGTCTTATCAAATTAACACTGTCCGGCGAAAACTTTAGAAAGAGAGGTCCCGGTTTCTGGAAATTCAACTCTGGTTAACTGACAGATAAAAATTATGTGGATATAGTAAAAATACTTTATCAAAATGTAATTAAAAATATCACAATTTAGAAAATAAAATTTGAAATGTGATACCATAAAAAGTGAAATAAGAGGCGCAACCGTCAAATATTCGAAATATAAAAACATGAAATTACGGGAAAGAGAGTCCAATATGAAAAAACAACAAGACGAAAACTCTCTCTTGTACATATTTAGATGAAGATATAAATAATCTTTTGATTGAATTAGACACTGTTAAAGAAGATTTAGAGCAAATGGTAACTAATCAAACAAGGGGGGCTATTATACAATCACACGCCGAGCACTGCGATGGCAATAAAAGAAATTCAAAATATTTCTTATCATTAGAAAAACGCAATTATAAAAATAGATGTATGAACAAATTAGTTGTAAACGACATTGAAATTTTGTCACAAGAAAAAGTTCTAAACGAAGAGAGACATTTCTATGAAAATTTGTACTCATCAAAAGAAGACCCTCATAAATATTCAGGTGATTCTAATTTTTTTTAACTTAAATTTTATTCCTAAGCTTAAAGATCTGGAAAAGGATATATGCACTGCAGATATTTCAGAATCTGAGTGCGTTAAAGTTTTAAAAACATTTAAAAATGATAAAAGCCCTAGTACAGACGGGCTTACTGCTGAGCTTTACAAATTTTTGCTGAATTGATATAAAAAAATATGTGTTAGAAAGTTATGAATATTCCTTTGAAAATGGAACCCTCTCAATAGACCCAAGAAAGATAAAGATAGAACACTCTTGTCGAACTGGCGTCCCCTTTCTCTCTTAAATTTTGATTATAAATTAATTATTAGCCAAAGTTATTGCGGAAAGAATGAAATTATTTCTTCCAAAACTTATAGATCCGGACCAAACGGGATATGTGGCTGGTAGATACATTAGTGAAAATCTACGACTCATTGCTGATATTATATTGTTTACTATTTTAAAGAATTATCCAGGGCTTATATTACTGGTCGATTTCGAAAAGGCGTTTGATACGCTAGAATTGAAATTTATTTAAAAATCATTGCTTTGTTTTAACTTTGGTAGCAATTTCCGGAAATGGGTCTTAACTTTATACTCAAATATAGCTAGTCTTGTCGTTAATAATGGATTTAGTTCTAGTCCATTCACAATTGAGAGAGGTGTTCGACAAGGGTGTCCTTTATCTCCTTTTAAAAAAAATTATTTTGGCCGTTGAACTGCTGGCAATAAGTATTCGTAAGAACTATCAGATATCTGGAATAAAAATGGGGGATACTGAAATCAAAATTTCACAGTTGGCTGATGATACCACTTGTGTTTTGAAAGATGTATTTTCCGCGTAAATTTTTATTAGATTCCTTTAACGATTCAGGTTTAAAAGTCATTTTTTTCTAAAACCGAAGCAACATGGATTGGAAGAAATAAATTCAACAAAGAAGGTTCCCTTCTTATTAAATGGACAAACCTTAGGTTTAAAATTTAATGCTTTTGAAGAAATGGTTTGTTCTAATTTAGATACATACATAGAAAAAATGGAATCAATAATTAAACTATGGAGGATCAGAAACCTTTCCATGATCGGTAAAATTGTAATACTTAAATCACTTGCAATATCGAAGCTTATTTATGTCATTTCATCTACACATGTACCAAAATCTTATTTAATTAAAATACAACGTGATATTGATAGTTTTTTATGGAATGGTAGTACTCCGAAAGTTAAATCGGAAGTTATTCAAAAGTCTACTAGCGAGCGGGGACTGAAAGCTACAAATTTTGAAGTACAGATGGTATCCTCTCCTATTATGTCGGTAAAAAGATTTCTGTCAGAACATGACTCCAAAGGGAAACATGTTTTCAAAGCATTTTCTCCCTTTTTAATTTAGAGGATTTGTTTATGAGCGGATTTGAATTTGAGTTTTTAAATTTAAAAGCACCTCTTTTTTGTATAGACGTGCTATCTGCTTGGAAAAGTTTCAAGGGTATTTTATCCCGTTAAATGCATTTCATGTTAGAAAAGAATTTATTTGGTTCAATTCGTTTATCAAAATTGAGCAAAAGAGTATTTTTTACAGATCTTGGTACATGAAAGGCATAAGGTTCATCAATGATATTGTAGATGATAAAGACAAATTTTTGTCGCATGACGCTATTAACAAAAAATATAACCTGAATGTCACTTTTGTAGACATTCTATCTATTAAGCTTGATATACCACGTGACTGGAAAGATTTGTTATTACAACAACACATGTCACCTAACAGCAACTCATTTCGATTCGTTTTTGGGCATGAGAATAACAAAAATGCCTATCAGTAAATTATTTGCTTGATTTATGGAAGCTATTTAATTAAATTTATTTTCTAATATGGTTATATTATAATGTATTCTAAAGTAATCTTAAGACGTATCATATACTGAGTATTCACACCACTAACTTGTAAATTTTTGCTATGTCTTATTTGCATAATATCAATAGTATAACAATGCCATACATGTCATGTCATTCACTTAGTATGTCTTGTAAAAATGTATGTATGCACTGAGTTTTTAAGACGACATGCACGTCCAGCGTTAAGAATTTAATCATGCTAGCTGGTATCTATGACGAGTTAAATTTCCGTCATTTATTCTCATATATACAAGTACCTCTGTTGGATTAGGTTATGTCTTTAGAGCAATTTATGTGTAAATAGCATGTTACTTTGGACGGCTAATTATACGCAAGTATTGTCATTGCATTACTAGTACAGTAATTTTACTAGATACCAGATGCCAATTACAGGGATCAGCTGCAAATAAATATACTCTGCCAAAAAAAAAAAGAAACGCATAATGAATTTTTAAGAATATTTAAACATGTATTTTGAACAGAAATTGTACATTTACTAATGAAGATAATCAATCAAATAAAGGCAACAATAGTATACCGATGTTCAAAACTCATAAATCAATAGAAAGAAACCAAATCCGGGTCATAAACCAAAACCAAGAGAAACATATTTGACTGAGAAGAGCACAGTTAATTAATTCGAGATTGATTAATAAAAGTCAATATATTACAAATAAATTAGAGTTACTTCCAGTGCCATTAAAGTTTGTACCGTGTATAACCACGTACCGCTACGAACACTACTACTCATCTCCTTGGCAAGAACTCTGTCAATGCTCTAATGTTCTTGTGTGGGATTATTGCATCATTTGTCGCAGCTGATAAAACATTATTTCATGACAAGTTTCTGGAACATAAATGGGACTCATCACTCAACCATATTATGTACCAGTTGCGTAATGTTCACCCCTTAATCTGTTGCACCATCGACCTCTATTCCAACTGTTTAACGGCCACTAAACTTGTCCAAAAATAGCCTCCTTGGTAAATTGATAGGTTGTCAGAGTCGAGAATTTTATATGCGGCGAAAAAGGTCATTTGCACTTTAAGTGAGTCGCAAATTTAATAAGACGGAGAGACAAATCATAAGAACGGGCATTCCAAGTGTAAAACTTACCTGTTTAAATTCGAAGATGCAATTGACCGGTTTATTTTACTTTGTAAAATATATATTTTACATGTATATATTTTACATGTTAAAAATTCATCCGAGCTATGCATTTTTTTTTTTACAGTATATGAATGTGGTACATCGAAGCTCAGTTTAAAAGTATGTATGTGTTTGTCAACATAAGGTAGACTTAAAAGGTTAATTTGATTCTGCAAATTGCAACAACTCAAAATGAAAAATAAAAAACTCAATTTTATATAATTTATAAACCAAAGTGACGACAATGCCAAAAACAAGAAGTCAAATCTTTTGACGAGTCTATTGATTTGTTTTAGATGTCGACGGTTTGTGCACTAGTTTGATTTTTGCATTGGTATGATCAGCAGTTACTCTTCGACATATATGCGTGTTTATTATTGTTTCATTAGCATCATCAGCTCCTCTTTCTCAACAGCCCATCATGATAACTTGCTGGTTTAAGTTGTATAGAACACGTCAGGCCTTGATGACAAAGTCATTTAAATATTGACATAACAGTTGATTTACAGATAGAGGTGTAAATATGAGGTTTAAAGTATGATATCCCGCGATAATCTCGACAGATAGTTTAAAATCAATTGTAAACATACAATTAGTTGTGTACATTTAATTTTATTGTTTTTTCTTTAGAATAGTTTGTACAGTTCAAGGTACATTAAGGGAGAATTAAAATTATAATATCAAAATATCTTTTACAATGTATTGAAAAGACCAGTCAGCTGCGCTAATATCCGGCCTTATATTTATTCAAACAATGGTAATCATTCAGTTTACAACCATGTTGTAAGGTTCTCTTTCAATTTGAACGTACAAATGCCCCAAACATGCTTAACCAAGTACAAAATGCCATATTTGAAATAAGGTTACAACACATAGTTGTACTCAAAATAAAAAAAAACCGTTTGGAATTCTTCCCAGCTTATTCTTTAAAAATAATATGACACGAGTAACTAAGGTAAGTTTGATTCAGAAATCTCATATAAAACGAGAGGGATTGATAAAAGAAAGTTGTGATTCTACACAGAATGTTTTAAATATTAAAAAGTAGCAAAACTAGGTCATTCGCTGCCTGCCTTTCGTCGGTGGGTTTTCATTTTTCTTTTGTCGCGTTTGGATCTTCATTATTTCGTTTCAAGTAAACACATAGAAGTGACCATTGTAGATTAATATCTTGCTATTAAATCTTGAGTCACACGTCTACCAGCAAAACTAACACTGAGGCGGGGGGGGGGGTAGATTTCTTATCATAAATGGGATATCAACTCCTAGTTTTTACGGTGATGGTTTACACAACTCGTCCATATAGGCAAGACCAATTTAAACCTTTGGATAAATTTATTATAACTGGTCATCACAGTAGTAAAATTATATATATATATATATATATATATATATGAAGATCACTATAATAAATGTTCTTGTGTATAGAAATATATATAGATTACTAAAAAATCCAACATTTCCGGTATGAATAGTTTTAATTCACTAGTACTTTCATGTTTAAATAACAATCTTCAGGTGATACTATACATGATTAACGTAACTATGTAACGGTACATAGTTACGTTAATCATGTATAGTATCACCTGAAGATTGTTATTTAAACATGAAAGTACTAGTGAATTAAAACTATTCATACCGGAAATGTTGGATTTTTTAGTAATCTATATATATATATGTATATATATATATGTCGGAAACACTTCGGGGTAGTTAATTTAGATATGTTTGGATGACATTCGATTTTAAGAACAGATTTGAGCAAAATTGGCACAACTACGGCAAAGTGAACATTTTGAGTTATGATCAAAAAGTAGGTTTTATAATGCAATAAAAGAAAATTTGTTTTACACAACTGCAATCAAAATCTATTAACCCTTTTTGTATATATATTGATACTCAAACAAAACATACTGCAACTTTTTCAAATCCACTCTATATAATAATTAAGTTTAATTTTCTTTCAATTTTTTTATTTCAACATTGCAAACATATCTTTTAACGGATGACAAAATAACATCACCGTCCAAAAAGGGACAATAAACGATCGGAAACGAAAAATCGTCTCATTTGTGGTAAATTGTTATTTTGAGTTCCTCGTATGAAACTGAAATATAAAAACCTTTAAAAGAACACTAATAAGTGTATGTATTAGATTTATTTAGAGTAAGTACCTTAAGAAAAATATCCACAGTAACATTAGCAAATTCTTGATTATTTAAAGCACAATTATCTTCAAGGTAATGTTAAGTATTTTTTACATCTGTCCTTCAATTAATTGTAATTTAGACGTATATTGACTGTAATATATAGAAGTTAAGGAACAAGTCTATTATTTAAGGAATTGAATTGGTAACCATACGAATACTTACAACCTGTCGATAAAATTTATTACGGAAACGTACAAAATTGTTCTCAGGAAGAAATTTAAAAGCTTTTATCATCTCATCACATTTCCAATAAGGATATCTAGTATATTTCCTTTTTCAAATACAGAAGAAGGATTGATATGAGTTGCAGCAAATAAAACTGTAATCAGACCGTTCAAAAGATCATTTATTTGATAAGAGAACTTCTGTGCGATAGTGCAGTTTTCAGTGTACGAAACATCACAACTGTCAACCAAACCGAACGTACCATAAAAAACACAAAATACATTAAAAACATACAAAGAGCTTTCGACACTCCAAAAACGCCCATTATTCTATCCTCATGATGCTTTTGCTTCTTCACTTTTGTTGTCTATCTTCGCTAGCTTCCTTTGGAGAGAAGGTTTCCGCATATGTATCTTTGTCCAATGAAAACAGTTTTTACTGAATAAAAACAACGTATCTTTAAAGTGGAGTAAAACTTGTTGAAGGCTGTATGGTCACTTATAGTTGTTAATGTCTGTGTCTTTTGGTCTCTTGTGCAGAGTTGTCTCGTTGGCAATCACATCACATCTTTGATTTCTTTTTTATATTTCGTTTTTTGTCTTTCTGATTCAATTCCCAACATGTATCACGTTTAAAAAGGTATATACAGGTTTTTTTTGTGTGTGCATTGGACGGCATTAAAAGTCGATGGATCCCATGCTACACGTATCTACTCTGAATTACTTCTGGTTCAAGGGAGACAAATCAAACACAAATAGTTTAATTAAGATTTCTAATGTTAACATTTTCAATGATGTTAGGACATTTATATTTCAATATTTATATACTAGTATTACGACATGTTTTGTAGATGTAGTGTTTCAAAGTAGAACCAATATCTAACACAGTAATGTTGTTCAGATTCCTGATCCTGGTATGTATAACTGGTATTCTTTAAAGAGAGAAAAAGAGAAATAGCATATTGTATTTCACATAAATACATAATAAAAAATTATCATCCTACAAATTTTACATGCATAACAGGAGTATCTTAACCATGCTTCATACTATTTAAACACTTTCAATGCTTTGTACACTAATTCATTATTGTGAATAACTGGGCATAGACACGGGAATTATGATTCGTGGTGTCTTTTGTCAGCAGGACCAGATATGTTATCGAACCATCGTATCGAGGCGTGCACTTTACCATCGGATCTCTAAGTGTGTGCTTTAGGATTTCAAATAATCACCATATCCTCCACTAAAGCAAAGTGCATGTGGTTCCCCTTACAGATATTACTTTTAATTTCAAGATCTCTCATAAACTTGGTTATAGCTTATTCTAATCTAAACGTGTTTTGTGAAACAGCTAGTATATAGCTTTCGTTAACCTAGCAAAGATTCGCAAATCATCCTCAATACATGTATTTTGATATTGATGAATAATTAAAATGATTACTAAATATATTTTAGGTTCATGTGAGTGTATCTTTCCCGCTAAAATGCCCAGAACCAGCGCAGTGGTCAACCCGTGCGAGAGGCTTTTGTACGGATCCGTCCAAGTATTTTTGTCTCAAGAATGATCTTATTAACGGGTATTCTGAAAACTGCACAATATTTGATTTTCTACGGCCAGGTATGTTCCTTTAATTACCAAGACCTGTGTTTTATGAACTTTGACAGCACTTTAATTGTTTCCAGCTGATGTTAATAGTATAAGAAGATGTAGTTTTAGTCCTAATGAGACAACTCTCCATCCAAGTCACAATGTATAATAAAACGCATTTGTAAATAATTTGAATACAATTTTAACACAAAATCTTATTTAAAAACAAATCCTTAGATTTTGTTGGTTGATATTAAAAAAAATATTTTTCGAACATTCAGTACATACCAATATTTAAAAAATATTTTTCAGAACTTTTGAATAGAGGGAATATATAACAGTAATTATATATTTTCAAATTATTATGTCTTAATTTTGATTTATAAAATTCAGATATTTGGTGGATCGATAAAAAAAAGAACATCTTTGCGATTCATATAATATAACAAAGGTTATCGCTTGTATTTGAGAAATATAATTGTTATAATATGTTTAATTTTTTTTTTAAAAAGGTTTACCTCAAAGGAAAAAAGAACATACATCATTACGGAAGCTTTAAATGACATGTCTGTGGAATTATAAATCATATGTTTCTTGAAATGTGATTTTATAAAAGTAGAAAGTTTTTATCAGTTGGTTTAATTATGATATGTGAAATGGGTAAATTAACAGAATGTGCTATCGGGATTATTTTATAAAAGAAAGAATTAAAAATGTACCCACACGTGAGTGTCTCCAGTCGTCCCATATTTAGCAAGAAAAGCAAACAATCAACAATCATCATGGAAAACAAATAACCGTTGTCTTTTGTTATATATTAATTTTAAAAAAATTTACTCATTCGATAGGTACTTTTGAGAAGTTAATACTTTTGGCCGATTCAAAATGCAGCATTCAGATTCAGTTAGATATTACGATGTAATCACAACGGGATGCTAATTGTTCATTATTTCGCTATATATTTACCTCTTATTAAACTGTGTCGATTGCATTAGAGCTGCACAATCTTTCTCTACAGGTAGAAAAAACGTTCTTCGAGGAGGATTAGATGCAGACATTTGTTCGTCAGACCGTTACCAACCATGGCCAATACTATTCTACACAAATGTCAGTACCAACTGTATCTTTCTTAAATCAGCATGTAACGAAGAAGGATTAGTTGCCTTTGATAAAGGAAACCGTAACATTGACGTTACCTGCAGATGTGACTACACGAGAGGTTACGATTTTATCGTAAAACCTCGAAATCCATGTTTTTGTCTCCCATCAGAAGAAGATTGTTCATGTCATTTAAAAATGTGTCCTAAAGCAACTGAAAAGTTATCACCAGGTAAGACTTAAGCTCATTTCGTGAAAAAGTCAATATTATCACTAAGAACATATTTGATTTTTATCTGAAAAACATTGATTTCTTTAGATTGATAAGAATACATTAATAGTATATATGGTATAACCTTTATGTTTTAAATTAAATCTTTATATTATTTTTTTTCAATTTCTGCTTCAAATATATAGAAAATACGATACATATCAGAAGATAATGCTTCTGTTTGAAATAATTTTTTTTATATTTCGAATTGTCTCTTCGCAAATTTTGTACAAAGATATAGGTCTATACATATTGTATTGTTAACACTATGGTTTCTCTGGATTTCCGTTTTCATGTCTACATTGGATGTCGAACGGTGAAATGATAACATCTTCTTTTTCCAAATTATTTAGCATATTTATTAAGTGTTAACACTTTTCTTTCCCGAAAATCATTAACAATCAATGTTCTTCAAAGCAATACTTTCTTTTAACATACGACAGTTTTATTTACCCGTATTGTAAAAATGTACATCTCTATATATTTAAATTTTATATTCAAAGTTGCCTCATCAATTTCAAGGTTTAAATTCAGTCATGTTATAGAATTTGATTAAAGTTTGATTGAAAGTTGATTATTTAAAAAAAAAACAGTTCTTATTCATTATTTTGATCGATGTGAATAGTTTCGTTACTGGTGTTAATTAAGCGGCCATCCGTCATCATCATTAAAGGTGACTGCCTTTTAACCTTTTTTCACTTGTGACTAACTTGAAAATACGTGAAGTATTTTTGGATATTTCGCAACCATACATGATTATTTAAATGTTATATATTATGTTAAGTTATAACACGCCTTTAACTGTCCAATTTATATATCAAAATATATTTAAAATCAAACACCATGAAATATTTGTGTGTAATAAAATAACAGTACCCGAATATGCGTACTTGTATTTATTTCAGAATCATAAAACAATTAACTTCTTTTTTATCTTTACTTCATATTATATATTTATTCAATGATTAGAACTGGAAATAAAAGTATAAAGTGTTTACACTATATCAGTTACAAATTAATTATAAATATATTGAAATGCATAGGTTTTTAGCCGTATTTGGCACAACTTTTTGGAATTTTGGATCCTCAATGCTCTTCAACTTTGTACTTGTTTGGTTTTATAAATATTCTGATATGAGCGTCACTGATGAGTCTTATGTAGACGAAACGCGCGTCTGGCGTACTAAATTATAATCCTGGTACATTTGATAACTATTGAATATATGTTTCACAGATGACGACGGAAATATTTTAATTGTCGAGCACCGAATATATTTATGTCGAATGCGACATAAGCGAATACTGTTTATCAATAACAAAAATCAGCTAAACGTACTAAGTATCAGCAAAATGATCCACGGCCAACTTTTAATCGTTGTTAAGAAATAGATGTTTTAATTGATTAGGCTATATGTTGAGATCTAACATATATGTGTTTTGTTGGCATTGGTTTTTTTTTTCACTATGACCTGTTAACTCTATTACAGATTACGAATGCCTTGAAGGGGAGAAGAACTTGACTGTATCTGAATGTAAGGCAATTATCTCCGTAAGGTAAATAGTTTTCCTAAACAATAACCATCATTCATTTTACTTTATCATTGACGGCAGTGTGAAGCTGAAAATTTATCAGATATTCTTTGGTATTAATTTGATATTGGTATATCAAAGGAATATGTGTTAACTAAGTTTTTACTTGAATTAAAATTTAATTGTAATGTTTAATTACAAACACGTGTTGTAGGATCTTAATATTGACGTCTTCAAGTCTAAACATTCTGAGTGCACCTGCTCTTGTTCCCCATTTATATATGTAATCATCCAAAGGCAAGACATATCGTGAGCCTTAATCCATCATGAAGTCCCTGTATTTGTGAATAAATAGAAAAAAAAGGCCACACAACTTAAAAATGCTGATGAATTTAGTCGAGGTTTATGCCAAACAATGGTCTAAAAACAAGAAAAAAGACTCTTTTCAAATGGATTTAGGTTGTTCCTTGTTCCTTCATTCCTTTATTAAAACTAACTTCACTGGAACTTCTTAGGAAGAAGAAAAGAAGTTGCAATATACATTTTATCATGCGCTATTTCGATGATGTTCTGTCATTAAATAATTCAAAATGTGGTAACAATAATGTACCAATCTATCTCATCGAACTTGAGATAAAAGAAACAACATACAAGTTTGCCTCATATCTTGACTTTCATTTAGAAATTGACAATGAGGTTCGGTTGAAAACAAAACAAAAAACGACAAAGAAATGCTTTCAGTTTCCCTATTATGAACTTTCCATTTCTATGCATCAACATTCTAGAAGCTCCTTCATACCGCCGAATGTATATTTACCAGTTAATTCAATATTTCAGGGCTTGTATTTCCTTTCATGAGATTCTTGAAATAAGGTTGCTGCTCAAAAGAAAGCTTTTAAACCAAGAGTTCCAGTAGGTGAAGTTGAAACCATTTGAAACACCATCAATTGAAACCATTTGAAATACCATCGTACCTAGTTTAATAGTTTAAACTGAAATCAGATAATAATCCAAACTCCTTGAGAGGTGTCACTTAAAATAATATGATAGTTCCTTAGTCAAAAGCTAAGCTATTTTAGAAATCTTTTATTTATTCTGGATGCGTGTTATGGAATAGACTACCAAACGAAATGAATAAACCTCAAAACACTTTTAACTTAAAACAAAGTACCAAGCAGTGCTTAACACAGTTCGGATAAGATTCTGTTTTCTACAATGTATTGGTATATTTTCTATTTTAATTTAATGTTTTCATGTTTTGAGACTATGTACCTCTTGAACAGCTTCAAATATCGTATTATGTTAATTATTTGAATACATTAACTGTACATTAGCTATGTGTACATGTGTGTTTTTGATTAGATAGTAATTTGTATATGAGGGGCTTTCGGAAGATTAGTTAATTGTAACTGACTGTTTTTATCCTCCTTAATCAAACAATTGGTTATTATTATATAATTATAATTATTCCGTACATTTTACGGACGCCATTACGAAGTGGCTGACTCATACAGAATAGAAGTTTCACACTTGAAAATGGATATGTCTCTAATGTTGTATGCCGAAGTCTTTTTCGAATGTCACCTTCCGAATTAGAGTTATTAACGGGTGTATACTAACATAAGCAATTAAACGGGTGTCGCATGTCGAGTATGATCTGCTTACTTTTCCAGAACACATGAGAGATCTTCCAGTATTTGGTGAGATTTGTCTTGCTCAGTCTTAATTTTCTATGTTGTGTGCTGTGCACTATTGCTTGATTGTTGGTCATTTTCATTTTTAGCCATGGGGTTGTCAGGTAATTTTCGAGTAATGTTTTTGAATGTCCCTCTACTATCTTTCGCCTCTCTCTACCATAACATTGACGAAATAATTCCATTTGTATTACAGCTATTGAAGATTAGGTTAATTTATCATGTCCGTGTTTAACACCTGTTTCATTGCAATTGACCTTATCGTGTTGGTAATTTTATTTTCGATAAGTGGAAGGCAGAGTACCCGAGGAGAACCGACGACATTCTGCAGGAAAACTGAAATTTCTAGTCGTGATTTAATATTAAAGTAAAACGCACCTGCCGCGTCTTATTCGAACTACCTCTGTAGTAACAAGCAAATGATAAGTAAGCTCAAATACGTAGACAAATATTTTATACCGAGCCCACACGTCATTTTTTTTTTATTTTAATAAAGAACTATCAGACCGTTATATAATAAATGTTAAGCTTGCATTGGTGGCTGTGGGCATTTAGTAATTTTGTAAATTCATTTTGCTTATCATATCGACCTCTTTATGTCTTCCTTTTTTCTTGTGTGTTTGATTGCTGTCTAATAAAAACTTGCCAGTACATCTTCTTATTCAACTGTATATGGATAACAGGGGCATATTAATAAAGGCTTCAAAAATCTGTTACCTGAAATAAGTCATTATCCCTAATGTCAATTTAAATCCCCCTTTCTGCTGATGATAATCAAAATAAATAAAGAGTAACCTTAAATTAACAAAAGCATTATCACAGACTTGATTTACGACTAAGTTGAAGAAGGACGCTATCGTAATTTTCTTTTGATGACGATTTATCCGTTTTATTGTTATACTTGTTCTCCTCTCGTCCAGTTGGAAAGTATTACACCTACAACCAAATAATGGTACGTCACATTCGGTTGCACATGAAAATACAAATGTAGGTAGAATATAAATATTCCATTGAATTTAACAGTTGTAGGTAATTAATCCTACATTTTATTGAAGTAAAACATTTCTGGGTCATAGACATAAATCTTGAATATTTCAAAGCACCATTATTTTGTTTTATTTTGGGTTTTTATAGACCATTTTGGACACTTGAGGTTACATGGTTACTAATGCTTGTACACAGGTTAAATAAGGGGGGAAATTTAATTTGTTAACTTCCAGTAATGGTTATTTTCTTATATGCAATGAAATGTTAAGTGATTTTTTTTCAAAAGTACTGAACAGGATAAACTTAAACTCATGCCAAGTCTTCCTTCAATTGAAACAACAATTTACTTTGCACAAAAATGTTTTGGAAAGCACAAATTTAACAAAGACTAATAGGGGGAAATCAATAGTGGTATAACACTTAATATGGGAAGCTGAATATGCATCTTTAACCTTGTGAGTACTCTCACGTGGAATGTCTTGCTTTTTAAAGTAAAGATTTACAGGCAAATGAAATGTTATGAGGGGACTGATTCTGCAAAACACAGTTTTTGAGAAAAATTACTTGAAATAGTATTCTACCATGAACATTAGTTGACAGAACAAGCCATACTTAGTGTGTTTGGGAGCTTATCCTTATTTTTTATATTGTATAACAATAGAAATTTATTCGTCACAAATACTTAAATAAATATATAGGTATAAGTAAATGAAATAATTTTCAAAGCATTAACAACAAAGTATTCACTAAAAGAGAAGCTTTTTATGTCCCTCTCTGGAACGCGGCGTAAATTTATGTTTTACGTAAGGACTTATTGGTACCTCCTTGGAGACAGTAAACTTTTATATGGATTGTTCATTCTGGTTGAATACTTCAATTACTCATTCATTCTAACTTTTTTATCATTCACGTGTGACAGTTACAACAAAGATTTATAAATTGGCCTGAAAAGTTGAAATTTTAAGAAAATGATAAGTATAAATGGATCAAAGCGACCTTATAATAGAGGTCAATTAGTGTTAAATATCATCCTTCAGTCATCTTAAATATGAGATAAATAGTTGGTCCATACTATATTTATCATGATGCGGCTTGATTTGGATTTATCGAAGACATTTAGCTCGATACTGTTGATGTCGTCTTACGTTATACTAGATTTTTCTCAAACTATTGAACTGTTTATGACAAAACTTGACCGGAATACTAGAAATAACTGGGTCAAGATGCGTATTAGTTTCTCAATAGGCGGTTATGGTAACGTTTTCTTCTGTCGCTCAGTCCATATCGTTAACTTGGATATGTCGTATGGCTCGTTTCGAAGCTGAGACGCTTTGACAAATGTGGTTAAATTTTCGGATTACGAAGTGAAATTACTTTTTCCGTAAGTTAGCAAACTCCGAGTATCCTTTTGTGATGCGGCTCCTCATGGTAAAAAATCCCATTTTTAACACAATAAGTTCTTTGAAAATTTCATACTTTGAACACATTTAATAGCTCCATAGATTTTACACATTTATTCTGTGTTCCCCTACTTTCTAAATTAACTCAAATGGTTAATAAGCTCAGTCACTTGTTTATCATAGACAAGTGTCAAATATCACTACACAGACATTTTTGTTTACACGTGACTTTTGAGTTCCTCATTTCAAGGCGCATTAGGGATATTGTCCCAACTAGAATTACAACGGAATAAAGGCAAACTCAGTTAATACAACAAAAATGTCTTCATTAGGTGTAATACCACCAAATTAAGGTACGTCGCATCAGGTTTCATACAAAAATTGGTAGAAAAAATATTCCATTATATTTAACAGTTGTAGGTATTTAATTCTACATTTTATTGCAGAAAAAATATTTCTTTGCCATAAACATATATCTTGGGTATTTCAAAACACCAATTATTTTTTTTAATTGGGTTTCTATAGAATATTTTGGAAACTGAGGTTACATGGTTACTAAAGCTTGTAAATATAATAAATAAGGGGGGTCGGGGGACATTTGATTGGTTAACTTCCAGTGATTGTTATTCTGTTATCTGCAATGACATGTTATGATTTTTTTTTTCTAAAGTACTGCACGGGATATAACTTCACCTGCGTCAAGTGTTCTTTTCTTTGAAACAAAGATGAATTCTGTACATTTTTTGGAAAAGCACAAATTTAACAAAGACTAATGCATGTAATAGGAGAAAATCAACAGTGGTATTACACATGTACATATTTTTTTTTTTATAAATGTACAATTATTGATAGTTTTATCGTTAATGAAACAAAATCATTGTTTAATGAGTTTATATTATATTCACCTGAATGTTAAATAGCCATCAGAAACCTCCACTTTCAGTACAAAAAAAGAAAATTGTAGTTCATTATTCCAATGTTATGATTAGTATAAGTATGTTTGAAACTCATATGTGTTGGATACCTAAATCAAATTCTCGGCTTAATTATAGAGTCTTAAGGACAGAAGTATTTGATACCAATGACACATATACCTACTGTAAAGAGACATTAGTATATGATAGGTCACTTAAAATCATAATTGTCCAATAGCAAACATGTCTTGCATATTCATATGTTGGAGATGATAATTATCAATAGATTATATATATTTAAGAATTTCACGTTTGATCAACCGGAATCAAAAAGTTCATTGCAGTGCCGTTCTCATAAGACGGTCGGATGTTAAATAGGACAGCAAGTTATTCATTTTACTCTAATAAAAATCAAGTCTTTGGCGATTTTTTTATTGATAATATGGAAAATGGAATAAAGAGTTGATATCAAGCGATATCTAATTATCACGAGGTGTAATACATATGTTTCTTATGAATAAAGTTTGTTTTTGTGCAAAAAAACATTCTTGCCAAACATTGCTTTTGTCGTTCACAACAAAGCAGTATCACGTCATACGTCCGCATACGGTGTCAAACATTATCATTAGACGATTCAAAATGCAAATTTTGACAAAAAATTATATGCTCAGGTAAACTCACAAACAAAAGGATGTCTGTTGTTAAATTTGTGAGTTATCGGCCAAATTGACATATTTATATCATGTATAACATCGTGCAAAAATCTGTTTGATAATCATCAACAAAATTATTTGCTATTGTAAAGCGTGTAATAAGATCACAGTTGAATCGACATAGTGTTTTTATAGCCAATATGATTATCGAAATGTAAAGCTAAGATAAAGGTTCAAATGTAATAATTATATTCTAGTATTGCAGCTATGCTATTACATTTAAGAAGATCTTCACGTATTTCAGAACAAACACAACTGGAGACGATACTACGAAGAAGTATATTTCAGATCGTGAAAATATCACATACAAAGGTACGCCTATATAGTATAATATATAACTCGATATAATTTGATTTCGAATTAATACAAATACGATTATTGAAATCGTTAGCTATGGTGTGTTTAACACAACAAACAGCTCGTTTGATTGCGCACGAATCGCAAATAAATGTCTTTATATGAATTTATATATAAAATACGAAGGTATTAGAAATAAGTTTTTTTATCATTTTGAAAATAACAAAAAAATTATAATTAGACTTTTTGATGACTGAACACAAGCTGAAACTGAATGATACTAGAACCAATACAAAGGTTCACATGGATATATATTTCTCCAGATACAATGACATTTTTATCAACAGACAAATATTTGTCTGTCGATCAAAAATGTCATTGTATCTAAAAAAATATATTTGTTGAATAATATTTTGAATATGCAATTATAAGCATTAATCAATATCGACAAGGTGTTGAATTTCGTGTTCAATGGAGAGAAAATACATGTATACTACAGATAGATATGGAGAACCCTCAATTAACACAAAAATAAACGCTAATTTCATGGAACATAATGATTGTATATTGCTAAAAATGGTTGGACTATAAAATTGAACGGATGCAAACGCGAGTCGAATTAAAAAGTAAAATAAGAAAATAATTATAGCCTAATAACGCCATATTCGTGAAAAAATACGAGCATTCATCTTAAGCTCAAGGAATATTATTCGCTATCAATACAACATTTTATACAAGCTTTGATGATGCCATATTGCTGGTCCTCAGTGAAAAGTAATATCGAGGAGCCTCAACATGAAGTATAAGGTCAACTTGACTGTATATAAGTATAGTCAATTGGAAATAGTTATATATTGCCAATCCTCTTTTTTAATAATGCAATATTACTTTGATTAACAACAATTTACATACTGATTCAAATATTATGGTGCTTAGAATGTAAAAATGAACACATTTTGGATTGTATTACTTTCTTTTTATATTTGTGGCTTGGTAGACTAATGTTTCAATAAACTCATGATGGCATTATTAAACATCGTTTTTGTTAAATGATACCTGATGCAATATATATTAAAAGATGTTTTTTTTTCAGTGATAAACAAGAAACTACTAATTGCAATCTGTATTGGTAAGTACCATGGTAAAACGTGACAAGAAATTTTCTGTATCATAAGGTTAATTTCTGAGGTCGTATTTACAAAATTAACTGCCATTCACAGGTATTTGTCTGAATATTTTTTCGATACATGCCATCGACATTTTCATTATACCAAAGCATACGCCTTCTTTGAATAAAAGTTTATTCCAGAATTCATTTTGGTCCAAAATTTATTTTGTCGACCAAAAACTTTCATCTAGCTGTTTTGTTCCATATATTCTATATATATCATGTTTATTTCACATCTTTTATTCGACGTATTAGCAGTCGCTTGCACATTTTAATTGAATTTATTGTTAGAAACGACTGCTTAATCCTTTCATCTAAATATTTGGATTTTTGTTTTCAATTGTGAATGAAATAGTTTTTTATAAACGTCTTTGAGGGACCCATTCAATTCCATGTTTACGACAAAGTAAAGGGTTATTATTACAATTTACAATAAGGCAATCATTTCTATATTTGCTTCATTTGCAACTTATTTGGATTTCATCAAATAGTGGGATGATTATTTGAAAGTTGTGATTACGACATATTATGAGAATTACCTCCCATACCATAGAAAAAAATTGCAATCATTTCTGCATGATTGTGATTAAAACGTGTCTAAGGTTCGTTGTATGAAATTTTACATTTACTTTTTTAATTTTCTTCTTAGGGATGAAAAGGAATACCAACCAATTAACAAACTAGATTCCGAAGCATACCTCATATCGGAATGGGATGACTCATTTTCATTTGACTGTAATTATTGTTCGTACGGTTTTGATTCGCAGTTATATAAACAAAAATATCCTATTAGTCAACATAATGTTTATATAAACGAAGCTATACATTTTTTTCCATTATATATCCGATTTCCAATGAAAACTATTACATGCAATATTTTATGAATTTTAGCAAGTTCTTTTATCCACTGCACACTTTTTATAAAGTATCTGTTTTCTTTACAGGATCGATTTTTTTCTTTTGTATGGTATTTCTCTCAATTGAATCGTTCGATAGGTACTATCGAGAAGGTAAGAATCGATTTGAACTTCATATCACAGGTCTAGTATTTGATCATACTGGATAATCTATATCTTTTTAAGCCTAGTATCTGTGATGAATTTTGTTAGGCTAACATTGACAATTATATTAACAGACATAAACATTTATATTTTACTGGACAATTGTAAAACCATGTTTCAATTGTTGTGATAGACTTTCAAAATGTATAATGGCCATTCCTTTAGAAAGTTCTACACGAAATACTTGAAGGAAGTATATATATATATATCTATATATAGCACACACAGAATTGGTTGACTCTTCCCTTTAATATGAAGTGCTTTGTTTTGCGGATTGATTTCGTTGTATTAAAAGTTGAGTTGTTTAATAAAAAATAAATATTTGTTATGAAATTGCAACTAGCTCAAAACGGATACAATACACAGTTTTATATAATGGTTTATTTTGGTAATTAGAAAAGTATTCTAAAGTTCAGATTGAGCGACACAAACAAAAAATATCAATGATACAAAAATCACAAACACAACATTGCATTGGTTTCGATGGAATGCACAATAGAATGATAAACAAATGATTATTTCTGCTAAATATATTAATGATATTTGATAAAAGTCACATATCAATGTTTGTAAACAAGACAGAAAATATACGACAAAACGTTTAAACATATATTAGATTATATTTTGACGGATATATGTCCTTTTATTGGTCTGTCAAAGAGTTTATGTCACGTATTCCATACTTAAAATGTTGTTTTGTATATCTCTGTTTTGTTCAGTTTATTTCATTTCATTTCAGTTTACTTTATCTACCAGCCCCTAAGTGATATCGAGCTAATAGAGGGACAAACTACTAGATTGAAATACAAATTGTCGACCAACAGATTTCCATTTTCATTTTTGAAAGACAATCAATTCATTCCAGAGACAACAAATATTAAAAAAAGTATAGTTGGTCGCTCCAAAATATTGGAGTTCACTTATGTTGCTCCAAGTGATGCAGGAACATACTGTTTAATAGTGGAAGAAACGACAAGTAACCAGATAAAAATGAATATAAAACGTATGTTATATATGTCTTTTGTATTCCTGAAGTTAAAATTTATATTCATAACGTTACAAAATGTACAGTCTCATGTGCATCAGACTTCGATTTAAAAGTGTGATCCATTGAAAAATCTAGCGTTTTGAACTGCATTTAATTACTATCATGGTGACGAAAAGCACGATACCAAAAGTTACTGTATAGAATTGAATGAATATGCATAGACCGTCATGAAAGATCTTAAAGAAAGCTTATATCTAACTCACAAAACTGTAATTGTTTGTTCTCACTCTTTAAACATTTTAACTTGTCTAAACTTTTTCGTGCTTTGGTTTAATGTCACACGGTGTCGGGAACAGACAGCCAATCATAAAGTGATTGCAATTCTTACCTCATCGGTTTAAATTAGGTATATGCTTTTATACGTTTGCATCACCTTTATCGAATTGTTTCATAGTAATCTAATTAGCTCAATCGCATTTTGTTTATTCCAAACAATTGAACAATAAACTTGGTTTGAAAATGTAACACCTCAATACTCAAGGTTGCACTTTGTAAATACAGCTCTTTCTCAAACCACGTTCTCTGGTGAAATATATAATATGCATATATATGTTAATTTGTTAACGTACTGGTTCCCAGATATGATCGATGTGTTTCATCTCATATAGACATCACATTAGAATGCTACCTGTATAGAAAAATATGGTAGCGCCTACAATTTAATTCTTAGGAGGTCCAAGAGTGGCGGTAAGAGTTATATAGTATTTTAATTTTTAATAATAACTCTTCGAAGTTCAGACCATATGAATGTTGAAAATATGTCGCTGATTTTAACCTTTGAATAAAATAAAAGTAGCATATCAACTTTCCGTTCTGGGATATAATTTTTAACGAAACTTCATAGTGAAAGTGTCACAGTTTAAGCCGCAAAGGGAGTTCCTATGGGAAATTGCTTTGGCTATATTTACAAAATTGAAACCTTGAGAAACAGGCGAGGCCGGTGTTTGCACGACTGAATTAAAAGAGTGGTGAAAGATATCAGAGGGACAGCCAAACTCATAAATCGAAAATAAACTGACAACGCCATGGGTAAAGATGAAAAGACAAACAGACAAACGATAGTAACATGCCACAACATAGAAGACTAAAAAAAAGCAACACGAACCAAACCATAAATTGGGGGTGATCTCAGCTGCTCCGGAAGGGTAGGCAGCTCCTGCTCCACATGTGGCACCCGTCATGTTGCTCATGTTATAACACATCCGGTAAAAAGTCTTATTCAGTAGGTCACATTCATGAAAAGGAAGGTATACTTTTCGTCATATGATGATTCTTCTAGTTACCACTTTTGATCCATTGCTTTTCCCATGTGTACGCCAAGATCATTTTATATAATGATTGTTTATAGTCCCTTCTATTTACAAGACAAAAGAGAGGCGATAATACAAATGGGACATTTAAACTCATACGTCGAAAATAAACGGATATCGCCATGGCTGAATACGAATAGAATACACTGAAAAGCAACAACTCATTTAATACAATATAAAAAAAAATAAAGACTGAGCAACACAAACCTCACCAAAATCGGGGATTGGATATCAGGTGTTCCGAAAAGGTAAGCACATCCCGATCGACACGTGGCAGGTGTCGGGCTGCTCTTGTAACTACAAACCCGTTGAAAAGTCTTAATCTGTGGGTCACATTCGGGGAAAATTGGGACGGGATTGTAGTTATGACAAATGAAACATTTCCGTTGTCATTTGTGAAACGGATATTTTATCACTGTCTTCCCAAATGGCGATTTCAACTTATTCACATGGAGATTATGATTTAACAACTTCCTTGTGAGCAGCAATTGTCAATAAAGTAACTCTTGATAGGTTATACAAGGTCTGAAATATTGTATCAAAAGGAAGAGATGTGATTCGTGTGCAGGCGCTGATGGCATCTTTCTATTATTTGTCTGTTTGTCTTTTTCTTTTTAAGCCATGGCGATGTCAGATTATTTTCGATCTACGAGTTTTACATCTTGTTTCTTTAACTACAGAGAAAACGACAGATGGAAAGCTGTAATCTCTTTTTTATCGTAAACTTTTGTTTCAAATGACCATCATTGTTATTTTCTAAACATCAGTCAAGACATGAGGCAGACTCAACTGTATATGTTGTATCCTTTATCTCTAGTTCGAAAGGACAGATGTGTTCATAATAGTCACCAAATTGTGAATTATCTAATGAGAAAACATCATCTATTTAGCTGAAATTCAAGTTTAAGGATACTGCTAACCTCTTTTCATTCTTCCTTAGAAGTTCCTGTATGAAGTAAGCTTCATATGAAAAAAGGAACAAGTCGCCAAGAAGAGGAACATAAATGATTACTATAGGAAAACCGAATGTTTGTTGAATCACACGTCCTCCTAACGTAACAAATATGTTGTCAATTGAGAAATCAATAATCTTGATGATATTAGTTTCAGAGAAATTTCTTTTTGAATCAGATTGATTTTGTACAAAGTCCGATTCATCCCCTCTTTAACAAGAAACTTGTATATGCGTAGGGCATTATTCCATGAATCAAAGTAGGACCAACTCTATCTATTTGTCTCTAAGTAAGAATGTGGAATACTTATGTTCAGCGTAGACAAGTAAAATGTCTTGATACAATTACCAGACGAAAGAGTCTTAAATTGTATGTACTCTAAACGATATTTTGAATAGTTTTTTAAATATCTACATCTGATTCACACAACCTCTAGAATATGAAGTTTCACGTTAACTTTGAATAATATGTTAAGATCAAGAAATCTGAATATTTGATTTATAAAAGCTAAGTCTATGAAATGGCAATAAAAATGAAGACATAACATGACGTACATAAAAAATATCACCGTTGTTGCTCAGGTGACAAGTTTATTATTTATTATATTATAAAAATAATACATTGCAACATTTAAAATAATTGTTTGTTTTTCCACAGCTATGTTTACCTCAAAGATTGATCCACAAATTTGTTTCGAAGGTAACAAACTTGAATTGATGTGTTCAGTGTATACAGATAACATTGTAGTCCAATGGTACAAAGAGAACGAACAAGTACATGAGTGTGAGAATATGTTGATAAACACAAACAAAACCCAGCATATGTTAACAATTAAAAAGGCAACCATTATGGATTCTGGAAAATATTACGTTAAAGCTGGAAATGTGCAAATGGAAGTTCCAGTTATTGTGAAAGGTAATTTTATACAAACAGATAAACTCATCATAGATACAAGGATAAGCATTTTAAATATACCTAGACTCGCGTTTCGTCTACAAAAAACTAAACGCCCAAATAAAAAAAATTAAAATGGCCAAATAAAATACGTATTTGAAGAGAATTGAGGACCTAACATTCCTAATGACGGATAGACACTACACGTCAAACACATACTTTGAATGTTAGTATAACCTATCCATGACAAATTTGAAGAGACTGTTTTATTTTCACCATTATCATAATTTTCTTCTTTGTTTGTCATATCATGTATCATTATGGCTCAATTAAATTCAATGCTAGTGTTTTTAAATATGGCACAAACACCGGCATACCGATCAATATTCTAATGTTTAGTTTCTTTGAACCTACATTTAAAACTGTATAATGTCAGTCCAAAATATGAAAATAGTCTATCACTTCAGAGAGTCCAATATGTTTTTTTTAAAACATTATTTCCTATGTCCAATGTTATCATGATTTGTGTATTTATTTTGGTTTTTGTTTGGTAAATTGTTAAGACTTGTTTTTGCATGTAAAATCAGCATCTTTACTTTAGTAGTTTCTATTCATTTTTTAAAAAGATATGTTTAGACGACCACTGGTTGACGTAACAATTATGGAAGGTTTAGATACAAAATTTGAGTTTGAAACAGAAGAAGAAAACGTTCCTGTACAATGGTTTTATAATAAAAAAGAGATATTTGAATCCACTGAGAGAAGACACATATTTAGATTACAAGGACGTGTGCATACACTTACTATATTAAACACAAGGCTTGAAGACAGTGGAAAATACAGCATTAAAATTAAAGCCTACGATAAATTTGTTGAATTAAACGTTAAAGGTATTACATACAAAAGTTCTTTTTAGATTACATGTTAACATCTACAGAATGTCATCATAGATACCACAATGACAACTGTATACATCAGACGCGTATTTAGTCCACAAAATTCTAATCATTGATTCTCGAATAATGTTCTTTCAAAAGCCAAGGAAGTCCGAGCATTGTCCAAACATTTTAAAGGTTTTGCCATCTGCAGACAAGGTACGGTTTAATGTATGTACTTTTTAAGCGTGTACTTAATTTCGCGAAATCGTAATGCAAAAAAACATGATAAATTCGTTTGAATTGGCAAATCTTTTTGGAATGTTAATGCTCGTCAACTGTATACTTATTTGGCTTTCTAACTATTCTGATCTTAGCGTCCATGATTAATCTTATGTAGACGAAACGTGAGTGTGGCGTATTAAATTATATGCATACTGCATTTCATAACTATTTACACCACCAAATCAAAGCTACTGGGCTGGTGGACGTTTCGTCCCCGAGTGTATCACCAGCCCAGTAGTCAGCATTCTAGTGTTGACATGAATATCAATTATATGGTCATTTTTCTAAGTTGACAGCTTGCAAAAGTATGAATTATTCGAAACACCTAGGACTTTTTTTTTATCCCAGGAATAAATTATTTTAGCCGTATTTGGCACACCGTTGTGAAATTTTAAGTCCGATTCATCCCCTATTTAACAAGAAAATTGTATATGCGTAGGGCATTATTCCATGAATCAAAGTAGGACCAACTCTATCTATTTGTCTCTAAGTAAGAATGTGGAATACTTATGTTCAGCGTAGACAAGTAAAATGTCTTGATACAATTACCAGACGAAAGAGTCTTAAATTGTATGTACTCTAAACGATATTTTGAATAGTTTTTTAAATATCTACATCTGATTCACACAACCTCTAGAATATGAAGTTTCACGTTAACTTTGAATAATATGTTAAGATCAAGAAATCTGAATATTTGATTTATAAAAGCTAAGTCTATGAAATGGCAATAAAAATGAAGACATAACATGACGTACATAAAAAATATCACCGTTGTTGCTCAGGTGACAAGTTTATTATTTATTATATTATAAAAATAATACATTGCAACATTTAAAATAATTGTTTGTTTTTCCACAGCTATGTTTACCTCAAAGATTGATCCACAAATTTGTTTCGAAGGTAACAAACTTGAATTGATGTGTTCAGTGTATACAGATAACATTGTAGTCCAATGGTACAAAGAGAACGAACAAGTACATGAGTGTGAGAATATGTTGATAAACACAAACAAAACCCAGCATATGTTAACAATTAAAAAGGCAACCATTATGGATTCTGGAAAATATTACGTTAAAGCTGGAAATGTGCAAATGGAAGTTCCAGTTATTGTGAAAGGTAATTTTATACAAACAGATAAACTCATCATAGATACAAGGATAAGCATTTTAAATATACCTAGACTCGCGTTTCGTCTACAAAAAACTAAACGCCCAAATAAAAAAAATTAAAATGGCCAAATAAAATACGTATTTGAAGAGAATTGAGGACCTAACATTCCTAATGACGGATAGACACTACACGTCAAACACATACTTTGAATGTTAGTATAACCTATCCATGACAAATTTGAAGAGACTGTTTTATTTTCACCATTATCATAATTTTCTTCTTTGTTTGTCATATCATGTATCATTATGGCTCAATTAAATTCAATGCTAGTGTTTTTAAATATGGCACAAACACCGGCATACCGATCAATATTCTAATGTTTAGTTTCTTTGAACCTACATTTAAAACTGTATAATGTCAGTCCAAAATATGAAAATAGTCTATCACTTCAGAGAGTCCAATATGTTTTTTTTAAAACATTATTTCCTATGTCCAATGTTATCATGATTTGTGTATTTATTTTGGTTTTTGTTTGGTAAATTGTTAAGACTTGTTTTTGCATGTAAAATCAGCATCTTTACTTTAGTAGTTTCTATTCATTTTTTAAAAAGATATGTTTAGACGACCACTGGTTGACGTAACAATTATGGAAGGTTTAGATACAAAATTTGAGTTTGAAACAGAAGAAGAAAACGTTCCTGTACAATGGTTTTATAATAAAAAAGAGATATTTGAATCCACTGAGAGAAGACACATATCTAGATTACAAGGACGTGTGCATACACTTACTATATTAAACACAAGGCTTGAAGACAGTGGAAAATACAGCATTAAAATTAAAGCCTACGATAAATTTGTTGAATTAAACGTTAAAGGTATTACATACAAAAGTTCTTTTTAGATTACATGTTAACATCTACAGAATGTCATCATAGATACCACAATGACAACTGTATACATCAGACGCGTATTTAGTCCACAAAATTCTAATCATTGATTCTCGAATAATGTTCTTTCAAAAGCCAAGGAAGTCCGAGCATTGTCCAAACATTTTAAAGGTTTTGCCATCTGCAGACAAGGTACGGTTTAATGTATGTACTTTTTAAGCGTGTACTTAATTTCGCGAAATCGTAATGCAAAAAAACATGATAAATTCGTTTGAATTGGCAAATCTTTTTGGAATGTTAATGCTCGTCAACTGTATACTTATTTGGCTTTCTAACTATTCTGATCTTAGCGTCCATGATTAATCTTATGTAGACGAAACGTGAGTGTGGCGTATTAAATTATATGCATACTGCATTTCATAACTATTTACACCACCAAATCAAAGCTACTGGGCTGGTGGACGTTTCGTCCCCGAGTGTATCACCAGCCCAGTAGTCAGCATTCTAGTGTTGACATGAATATCAATTATATGGTCATTTTTCTAAGTTGACAGCTTGCAAAAGTATGAATTATTCGAAACACCTAGGACTTTTTTTTTATCCCAGGAATAAATTATTTTAGCCGTATTTGGCACACCGTTGTGAAATTTTAAGTCCTCAATGCTCTTCAACTTTATACTTGTTTTACTATCTTTCAAGTTGCTAGTCATGAACATAGCTAACATGTGTATAAATTGTTTATGATAAAACACACACAAATGTTTGAATTGTGGGGATGTAAGTATTTTTGCATGACATAATGATGCTAGTATCTGGTTCATGTTTATTGTATTATCAAAAATAGCCAATATTTATGCAACACAAGCATTTAACTTTTCTAGAAATAACTAGAATTTAAAACATTTTTAAATTTTGTAAAAACGCAATATTTTGGAGCCAAAAGGGTTTTTACAAGGTCTACTCATTAATCATCATTTCTCTTTAAACAAAAAAGAAGTTTTACAACTAAGTTTCAAATCTGTCTCAAAATCTAAAGATTTGGACAGAGAACAGGAAAGTTTTGCTTGAATAATGCTTTAACAAGCGTTTGTTTTTGTACAAATAGCAGAAAATGCCATGATTATTTTTGTTTTAATGTGAACAAAAACGATAATAGTCTCTTCTATTGTTTTTTAAAAATTCATTATTTCCATCAGTTGCTTGTTACATTGTCTTCAACAAGTCGTAGCTCCTTGTGAAGAATACATATAAATTTCAATTTTATTAAATTAATAAATAAAACATCAATCTAGTAAATGTTTCTTAACATTAACTAACTTTTTATCTTCTTTTTACTTCTTTGAATAATACATTCGTTTTGTAAATTCTTTAATGAATAGACAACAAACATCAAGTCTTTTCATTTTATGATCAGATACATACATGTAGTAGGATTTATAAGTTGAAAACACAATAAAAGTAATAAGAAAGTTAAAATTAAAATAATATTTATCAGATATTTTATAGCCAAAAACAATATCCTCCAATGTGAAATCTTTTTCTATATTTATTTTTTGTAATAAATTATGAATTTTCTCCAAAAATCGTGTAAAAAAGAACATGACAGAAAGTAATATGATATTATTCTTCAATTAAGCATTTGTTACATAAATCATTGTCTGTTACCTTCCATCTAAATAATAACTTTTTAGTAGGTAAAATGCTTTGAAAAAGTTTCCATCGATACGTCTTCAATTTATTTTATTCTAAATAGTAAAAAATATTAATAAATTTGTACAATGGTTTCAAATGAAATTCTGTCTGTAATGGTAATACATTTAACCATACATTTATACCAATAGGTTTCACAATTTTTTTGTAATTGCTTTTTAGGGATGTCAGCTAAGCTATCGAGTTTGATTTATTTTCAATTTTTCTGCAAAATTGCATCTTGTGAAACTTCACCATTTTGATTTAAAATACCCTTTATATAAATCAAGTTACCTTTTATCCAATTTAAAAAAAAAAGACATTTGTAATTAAATTTAATGATTTTTTCCCCCCAAATAGTTTGTTTTCTGAATTCGTAAAAGGTTATTGGTATATCTGTCTGTCCTGCTCCTTATTTCATCCAGCATTTTAATACATTTTTTTTTAAATTTTTCGAATATTAGGTAGATAATGATTAACTTTATTATAATCCATATTCATATAAACTGCTAGGCATTTTTTCCCTGATCATTGTAAATAATTTAAAGGTATAAGTTGCCATCTGGCCATATCTGTATTTAAGGTTCTACCTATACACGATGCTTTTAGTGATTCAAAGTGACTTTCAATGTCAATCATATTCAAACCCCCGTTTTCACAACTACCAATCATCGTATTTCTTTTTACTTTATCTGGTGTGTCATTCCAGATAAATTTGAAACATTTTCTTTCAATGATGTTTTATATTTTTCTGGAAATACGCATGAGCTAGCTATAAAGGTAAAGAGTGGTATAATCAAAGATTTGATGATCAAGATTTCCCCTAAAATAGTAAAATTTCGGTTTTCCATAGATTAAATAATTCATCCATTTTATCTATTTTATATTCAAAATTTAATTTCTCACATTCTTCATTATCATGATTATTATGTCCAAAATAAATCCCTAAAGCTTTTACAGGTTTATCTGTCCGGTTAATATTTGCTATTTTGTCTTTACTATTTGTGAGTTTACTTATCCATATCCCTTCTGTTTTATTTTTATTTACAATTGATCCGGAATAAGGTCCGAAGATTTCAATTTCATTCAACACTAGTTCGATATCATTTTTATCATTAAAAAATAAAGTTGTGTCATCAGCTAATTGGCTCATTTTAATACAATGTTTTTTCTGTCAAATGTTATCTGAAGTCCTTTTATATCTTCGTTATTTCGAAGTCTCAGTGCCAATATTTCAACGGATATGACAAAAAATAGAGCAGATAAAAGGACACCCTTGTCTATTCCCTGTTGAATTTTTAAACATATCTGAAATCCACCCATTATTAATAATACATGTTTGAATATCAGTATACAACGTTTTAACCCAATTCATGATTAATTCATTGAATCTAAAGTGATCTAATGTATCGAACATAAATTTCAATTCAAGAGTGTCAAAGGTTTTTTTAAATCAACAAAAACAATAGCCCCTTCTATATTATACAATCTGCATAATCTATAATGTCCTGTATTTGCCTTAATTAAATCCAATGAATCTATTTTTTATATATCTAGTCTCTTCTTCACAATAGTTTTATCAACTAATGCCAAACTAAAAGTAAAAGTAAAAGTAAACATTCAGGATATTGTGTGTTATTCCAAATAATCAATCCCAGTCAGGAAATTACTAGTATTGATTTTTTTGTTAATTATAGATGTTTGCCTAGGAGTTATTATCGGGAGCACCGAGTGTGCCTTCTGTATTTTGTTTATTTAATTAAATATATGTTCATACTGCGTTTGATTGATTGCTTATACATACTATTTAGTTTAAATTTTTATAAAATGACATGTTACTCATGTTACTCTTAACTTGTCAATTTGTGTAATTGACAGAAATGCCAGAGACAATAAAGAACATGTCTATCAACGACAAAGAGGCGTTCCGCAAGGCAACACAAACTGGAACAGCAGTACGGTATTATATCAGAGTCATGATCGTAGGAAAGCAATCAGCTGGAAAGACTCGTTTATTAAGACGATTGATGAATGAAGAGATAGATGATGTTATGAGTACTGATGGAATAAATATCGAAAGACGGAAATGTCATATTGACATAAAGACGGGTGAATGGCATTATAATTGTAAGTATTAAGTTACTGTTTGATAATGGATTTTAGTAGTAAACTAAAAATACTCATTACCAGACAACGTTAAATTTGTCGTAAGATCAAATGAACTTGTCCTTTTTGATAACAATGGATACTGTTTGTAACTTGTGTTCAATTTATTATGGGGTACACATAAAAGAACATGAAATAGAACAAAGAGCACAATCTAGGTCAATTATATGCAAATTTGGCAACTATATTTGTCATCCTAGACATATTATGATTTCTACTGCAAGATACAGGGTTAGAAATGTCCTGCAAGTGAAAGAGTCAGTTGATTTGATTAAACTTGACATTTCTACAAAATGGTATACTTTCGTATAACTGTATTGCTTCAAAAAGTGGTCAAATAGAAGTGTGAAATAGATATCAGAAGATTTGGTACGAGTGCAAATGAGACAACCCTCCATCCAAGTTACAGTTTATAAAAGTAAACCATTATAGGTCAAAGAAAGGTCTTCAACTCGGAGCTTTGGCTCACACCGAACAGCACGGCTGTTTGTTCAATTCATATTACTTACTAGTATAAGAAACTAAAAATTTTGCTATCCAATTTGGAAATAGTCCTGTACTCATTTTAACTATATGTGCTACGAGTGCAAATGAGACAACCCTCCATTCAAGTTACAGTTTATAAAAGTAAACCATTATAGGTCAAAGAAAGGTCTTCAACTCGGAGCTTTGGCTCACACCGAACAGCACGGCTGTTTGTTCAATTCATATTACTTACTAGTATAAGACACTACAAATGTTGCTATCCAATTTGGAAATAGTCCTGGACTCATTTTAACTATATGTGCTATCAGATGTCAGCATTTAATCTTTTACCAAAGTTATACTTTTGCAAGCTGTATTGCTTTTCGACGATTCATGCAATGTCTACGAATCAGTAGTTTTTTTTTACCAGTTTCAACAGATTGAAGTACGACGGTCACCATTGCTATGTGTATGTAAAATTTGTATGACTTGAACAAATTCATCTAGTTACTATTTTGATCACCAAACCTGTCAGTTTTAACTGAACAATTCTGAATTGCGTAAATTGATATTAATGGTAAATATTGAGTTTTAATTTATTCCGTACTCGTTCAGTACACTGGCAAATGTGTACGATACTGTACCGTTCGGGTCTGTTTGAGGATGTCCGCTACTCTTTTTTCAAAATAAAAAGCTTGGTTGAAGACTGGAATAAATTGGTAGTATATAAATAAAGTAACTATAATTCAGGAAAAAATTAAGGACTCGTGTCCTTGTTTGGGAGATATACATGTATGCGGTTAGAATTTTGCAGGAACTGTTTTTATTCTAAATTAAAAAAAAAAAACTATGAAAATATAGCAAGGGTTATATAAGATTTTCAAAAAATGGCTTTTTAAACATTATTAAATTGACGAAAATAAAAGTAAGGGTAAGCGGGCAAAATCTTTTTTGGCACTTACATGGATAAAACTAGAGGATTTCGAATATTTGACAAAAAGTGAAAAACAAGAGTAGCGAACATCCTTACGTTAATGAGAAAACGACACAAAATCACTTATTAAGGAAAATAGCTGCTAGTTACAAAATAAATAACTGTCCATACCATTAGTATATAATGATAGGGTAATAATTGAGAAATAAAAAAATATGGGGGTCAATGTGCTTGTTTTCGAGATATAAGCCATTATATTTTGGCGGGAAAGTGTTCTCTCTTGATTATTTATAGCTTTATCATTGATCAGTTAAAGTTCTCTTAAACTATTAAAAAATAAATAAAATTTTATAAGACTTTTACAAATGACGAAATGCGCGTCTGGCGTACTAAATTATAATTCTGGTACCTTTGATAACTATTATAATAAAACATGTAAAAGATTTATAAAAAGAAAAATGGGGGTCCATGGGCAACATTTGTTTAGGCATTCAAATGGATAAAACCAGAGGATTTCGAAAATCTGACAAAAATTCCAAAACATGTCAAGCAAACATCCTTAACTAGAAAACACAATTTTTAATTGCGTAATGCGATGACACGTCATCAGATACAGAAAGGTTTAGAGTAGGATTTAAGAACAAAGGATTCTATTTCTGTTTAGATGAACTTGTATCCGTACGAAATCCGTGGTAACTGGTAAGAAATGCCAATTGACAAAGTTATATTGTTTTTTGGTAAGACAAATGGTGTTGATAATAATAAGTTATATTACAAATATCTTAAAAGTGTGAAATAATTTCGACATCAATTTATGTTTGTTTAATTATTTTCTGTAGTATTTATATGATATAACAAAACATTTCAATTCAATTATTGATATATATATATATATATATATATATATATATTTGTGAAAGCAAATTTACAGATCTAACATTGTTGGGTTGATGTTTAGACGAGTTGTATATACATTATGTACACAGCAATGTATCACCATCATTGATGGCGATCCGATGGATACATCTGTTGTAGGGTTGTCACTGACTCAGACGTTGATCAGTTTCTAAACTAAACTAAATTATTTATAGAAGTTTTGGTTGTTTAAAGCAAAACTATCATCATCAAATGAGCGTCAAGAGCGTATAGTGTGTTGTCCATTAGCTGCACAAACACACATTTTGACGGATATTTACTGTGCTGGACCGTTAACTAACCGTTAAGTGTTTACACTGCTTTCGTTCTATTCGATGTTATGTGTTTGGCTTAGATTTTCTAATGATTATGTTGTTGACTGACCCGTTGTTATCCTCTATATTTTTGTAAGTTCACTAAAACAGATGACACATATATGGAAGAAGGATATGGAGTTTTATATATAACTTGTTCGATTATGAATTTCTTGACAAAGCAAAAAGTTTGTTTTAAAAATTGTTGATATAGTGTGTTTTTCATCGAAAATAAGTACAAAACTGAAACTGAAAAAAAATTTCTTCGCAACGACACAATTGCATGCTTGTGAAAGCCGCAATATTTCTTGTCGACATTTATCTTCCACGTTACTGACTTCTTTCGAATGTAGTATTTCCTTTCTATGTTTCATCTCACTCACAATTTCGTTCGTCATTTTTTTTTTATAGCCGGTCAAAAACCTCAAGTGTTATCAAATGATCAGAGTGAAGAATTGGCAGACTGTGCATTTTGGGATTTTGCCGGGCAAAAGGAGTTCTATGCCACACATAAGACCTTCCTCAGTGCAAATGCTGTTTACCTTTTGGTTGTAGATATATCTGAAGATTTTCAAAGAAAAACATATGAAAACACGATTGAAAAGGAATTCGGCAGCATAGGAGGTATGAACATCTTTAAATGAACTATCTATATCAATGAAAATAATGTCACATATACGTAAGGTTTTGCTGTAACGTGCAGAATTTAAGACGGCTGATATATTCTTATGTGTATTGTGTATGTTTAATAAGGTTTACTAGCATTGAACATTAACATTTACATTCATATGTACTTATCCGTCATCAACATGATTAAGTTGTGTTTATTTGGTTGTCTTTTTTCATCTTCAACAATCTATAACTTATTAAAAGGAATTGAACAAACACATATTACATTGCATGTGCAAAGTTGATCAGATAAGTGGTATATTATTACCCGCTAAAAATGCTACATTTGAGAGTTAAATATAAAAAGAACTATACAAAGCAAAAAAAAAAAACGTTACATTGGTTTTTAATTTGAAAATATCACATATATTAATTTCAAATATTTTCATGATTAAAACTAGTAACCTGAATGATTCATCTATCAAATTTACTCATTTATAAAAATATCGGAAATGACGTGACGTCATTTTCTGATTTCATACAAATAACAATTTTTTTTCTTCAAAAATTTACCTGTATATAGTTGGAATCGAGTTGTCCTTTTTGTCATTTGTTGTGTCGAACACGATTGTTAACAAAAAGTCGCATTAAAAAATTGAAAAAGTTACACGTAAAACAATGCCCCGTCTACGCAAAAATGAGAGATAACGAGCTATTGGGATGTTGGCAGCAGGAATGACTCAGGTGCAGGTTGCAAATCATTTTAATGTCTCTAGAATGACTATGGCAAGGATTGGGATCCCTCTAACATGTTTATCCCTGCCACATTATTTATGTATGTGTCTGTACCAAGTCCGGAGCTCGTAATGCAGTGGTTGTCGTTTGTTTATATGTTACATATTTGTTTTTCGTTCATTTGTTTAAATAAATAAGGCCGTTAGTTTTCTCGTTTAAATTATTTTACATTGTCTTATCGGGGCCTCATGTAGCTGACTATGCGGTATTGGCTTTACTCATTGTTGAAGGCCGTACGGTACCTATAGTTGTAAATGTCTGTGTCATTTTGGTATTTTGTGGATAGTTGTCTCATTGGCAATCATACCACATCTTCTTTTTTTATATTAAGACTCGTCTTAGAGATACTGGCACAACAAGTGATCGCCCCCGAAGTAGTAGGCCACGTGAAACAACGTTACGTCATCTCCGGAATCGATTTGTAAACGTGTCACAAACTGCACGACAAACCCACGGAAGACATAACAACAGAATATCTTCTCAAACAGTTCTTAACCGATTGCGTCAAGTTTGTCTAAGATCTAGTCGTCCATTGAAGGGACCCATCCTTATGCAGCGTCACAGGATGGCGCGATTTCAATAGACACCTGCATGGGTTCGATGGCTTAGGCAAACATGGAGACAGGTTCTTTTTACCGATGAATCTAAATTCAACTTGAAATTTAGCGACGGCAGAGCAAAGGTCTACCGGAGACGCAATGAACGATTTTTGTATGTGTGCGTACAGGAAACAGATTGGTTTTGTGGTGGCGGTATCATGGTATGGGGCGGAATTACCTAACAGGAACGAAGTGAGCTCAAAATCATCGTTGGTAACCTAAATGCAACAAGGTTTAGGGACGACATTCTAGCTCCAGTTGTTCTCCCGTTTCTCCGAAGACATCGTGTTATGCACGTTTTCAGCAGGATAACGCCCGTTGTCATGTAGCACACATTTCGATTACCTTTTTGGCGAATAACCACATTCGTGTGTTGCCTTGGCCAGCAATGTCTCCAGATTTATCACCAATTGAACATCTTTGGGGACGAACTTGGACGACGTATGTCAAATAGTCAAAATCCGCCGGAAACGCTAGCCCGGCTCCAAACAGCACTTTTCAGGGAATGGAACAACATCCCTCAAGATTTTATTCGACGTCTTATTGATTCCATGCGACGGAGGTGTCAAGCGGTCATACATGCAAAAGGTGGTCATACAAGGTATTGACATGTTAACCCGAATCATGTACTCGTCCTGTTAAAATTGTCCGAAAATGTGCAATGTTGTTTATCAATTTTTTGATATAAAAAATTTAAATGATCGTTTAAGCATGTAACAGTATTTTTTTTTGCCTAGTATATATAAGATTTGAGATGATTCCCCATTTGACAAGTACCCACCAAATGATGTTGATGTAAGCAACATAGGGTAATCTTACATCTGTTAATAACGAAGAAAAAAACCATACCTTTTAATCTGCTACACAGGTACCCGATATGACAAAATGTAAATTGATTTAAACAATTAACCTTAACCCCCTTATATGCTGAAACAATAATAAAAAAACAAAATACGACAAAGATCAATCAACTTATTCTGTTAAATTACATGGTGTTGACATGGAATTGTCACATACTCAATAAGGCGTGCTGAAACGTGTTTTTGAACACCTAAACCTCTCCTAACCATGACAACATTAGAACAATTTGTATAAAATTAGTTAGAAAGGGTTCAACTCAGCAGCTGATGACATACATATTTCTTTTTGCAAAGAACACTAAGTACCAATCGTACAGCATTACATTAACAACTACTAGTAGTAAATAAATCTTGTATTCTAAAAGTAAAATGTCAACCAGAACACATTCAACGAACAAAGTGTCACCGTAAAGACTTTATAAACAGTCCAGGAAACACATGAATTTGTTTTTAATGAAATAGTCACGAACTATATGTGTTTATTACTGTAGAGCAATACATATTTTGTATTATATTTTATCTATAAAGTACAAAATTCATGTTAGTACTGAATTTAACAATATTCGAAGAATTCACTAAATTTTTCAATTAAATACCCCTAAAAATGAGTTGATCCAAACGAACAACAGGGTACTCGTGATCGTATCAAAATTATATGTGCTCTAACACGGCTCAATAGTAATAATTAGGATGTGATATCCCGTTTGTTATATTTGAAACATAAAAGTCAAACTTACAAAATAAATATTTGTATCATAAATAACATAATTAAAAGTAGTTCGTGACAACCAAATTTCCTACTGAATAATTTATCAGTTATGCATAAATAACGTTCACGGAAAAACAGAGAACATTACTACTGACATAGGAAAAATAAATGGGTGTGAAACTTGAATTCTAGGAAGGGATAAAAGAAACATCCTAATTTAAAAAAGAAAACACTGACCATAGAAAACGAATGTAATGGCGATTTTCATTTTGATTTTATATAACCATGATAACTATGAAACACAAATAATGTACATAACCGTTTAGCTGAACGTTGTAAAAACGATATTGTCTGCTGGTCGAATCAGTCAGTATAACCGGTCTCCTTTTTTGACATAACATTCTTTTTAATAAATGAATAAGTTAAGAACATTCACAGTCACCCGTGAAAATAAGTTTATGTCTTGTTAATGTGCCAGTGAAACTTTGACGGTAATTTAAAAAAAAAAGAGATTGCAAATAACAAATAAGTATCTATCAGTTATGTATTGAAAATATTTGAAGCAATACGAAAACATGTTTTACCTTTACTGTCGAAATTGTAAAATAAAAAACAGTTCACACTTGTACAAATAACTCTAGTGTCAGTAGAGTTTCAAATATTGAAACAGAAAATTATCAATTGGATAGCTTGTAAAGTTATATCTGTATTTCTTTATTTATTTTACTTGACTGGGCGGAGTTTAACCAGTTTGGTCATCATATACCAGTCTATCTATAGACAGGCGTTTTGGGATAAACTCATCAAAGAAATGTCCAGTTATGGTCATTGATCCGGTTTAAATATGTAAACACTATGCGTGTATTCGCAAAATAAACGACGAGACACAGCCATTGATTTTCTCGTAAAGCAAAGATTAAAATCATGTAAATTTATCACATTTTGAAATTTGTAGATATGAAGCAAACCTGTGACGACATCTGTTGCATAATATGCATGTGTCGTTATTCAATAACGTTTTGAAATATTTATTTTCTTACTTGTATTACAGATTCGTTTAGTTTTTGTGTATGTGTGGGTAGGTGCCGGGGTGCACGGGGATAAGTTGGAAATATAATTGGTCATATATAAAAAGGATAGAAAGGGTCTAAATATTTAATTTCTGATATATATTTTTTATAAATCACGATTAAAATAACATTTCCAAACATAATAATACAATAGCCGATACTTTAAAATACACTACTTTTGCACATATAAACGCTCTAAATCTTAAATTATTTTATTCGTCCTAAACTGTACACTCAGTTCTATTGTATATCTGTTTGGTGACAACTAAAGATGAGTATAAATTAGTAATTAAAATTATAACGGCAATCATCCTTAACACACATATCTTCGAAAAGACTGTCGTTAGGAAAATTGAAACGTAAGCTCCGCACTATCAGTTGAAATAACATTGGTAATTCAATATCCAGCGGAAACATGAATTTAATAAACGAGTTGTTTTCAATATTTAATGCAAATGGGTTACTAATTGTGACCCTGAATGCATAATAACATTAACGGTATCAATTTTCCTGCACCAGATGAGTATTTCGAGTGATGCTCGTGGCCGAAATATTTGAAATCCAAAGCTTTTATAAAAGTTAAATAGCTATAATCCAAAAAGGTCCAACAAAGTATAGCCAAATCCGTGAAAGGAATCTGAGCTTTGCACGAGGGAGATACATTCCTTAATTTGTAATAATTTCAAACATTTTGTAACAGCAAATTTAATAACACAAAAAATCCGTATTTTCATGCAAGTACCGAAGTACTGGCTACTGGGCTGGTGTTACCCTCGGGGACTAACAGTCCACTAGCAGAGGCATCGACCCAGTGGTAGTAATAACATTACCGGTACCAATCTTCCAACACCAGATGCACATTTTGACAATACATGTCTCTTCAGTGATGCTCGTAGCCAAAATATTTGAAATCCAAAGCTTTTATAAAAGGTGAAGAGCTATAATCCAAAAAGGTCCAAAAAAAGTATATTCATAACTTGTATAGCGTTTGTATTTTCAGACATTGGTATTCATGTTGATAACCAAACTGTAAATGCATTGTATCCAATATGTAAAGATTCAGCATCAGTTGGATCCTTTTAGAGCTGTTGAAATGTGCTAAAATTGAAATTTAACTTTCATCATTTCCATTAAAAGATGAATGAAAAAAGATTCAAACGAAAACAAAACATAAAGAGAAATATAATATTTGCATTTGAATAAATACCATAAACGAAAACTGTTATAAACTTGGAAAAGCTAGTTAAGATTCAGTTGAAGTAAGGGACTTTTATTCCATTTGTTTGTTATGTTTTTATAGCGTTGTATGTATATATTAAAACCCAGGGCACCAATTATAAATAATAAAGGAAATTTAGAATGGACACATGGAATATGTGAAAGGGACTACAACCCAAAAATAGAGCAGACAACAGCCGAAGGTCACTAATGGGTCGTCAATGCAGCGAGAGAAAATTCCGCAGCCGGAGGAGTCCTTCAGCTGGCCCGTAGACAAATATGTATACTAGTTAAGTGATAATGAACATCATACTTAACTCCGAGTTATACACAAGAAATTACAATTAAAAATCATACAAGACTTACAAAGACAAGAAGCCTGGGACAGGCGAAAAAATGCGGCGGAGTGTTACATGTATTTTGAGATCTCAACCCTCCTTTATACATCTAGCCAATGTAGAAAAATCAAACACACAAATATCCGCACAGTCAAACTCAGTTTAAGAGAATCCCGCTGTCAGAATAGGTAGCAAAAGAATCTAAACAAAATGACAATAATACATAAATTAACAAAGGACTACTAGCAGTCACTGACATGCCAGCTCCAGACATCAATTAAACTGATTAAAAGTGTAAGTCTGTTAGTCTCACATACTAGTAGTTTTTTATTTTGTTTTGTTTTTCCGGTTTTTTTTCCAGAATACATTGACTTCTGGCTTGATAACATACATTGCTACTGTACAGACGATAAGAATACATTAATACAATGCAACGAAGATGGGGACCTGAACCCACCTGTTATAATAGTTGGTACTGGAATCGACAAAATACGTCTGGTATGTTTACGTTACTACTGTAGGACAAATAGATGCATCAAATAAAAATAAAATTGGGAATGGAAATGAGGAATGTGTGAAAGAGACAACCACCCGACCATAGAGAAGACAACAGCAGAAGGTCACCAACAGATCTTCAATGCAGCGAGAAATTCCCGAACCCGGAGACGTCCTTCAGCTGGCCCCTTAACAAATATATATATACTAGTTCAGTAATAATAAACGCCATACTAAACTCCAAATTGTACACAAGAAACTAAAATTAAAAAAAAATACAAGACTAACAAAGGACAGAGGTTCCTGACAAGAAAAATGCATAGGTCTATTGAAAATAGAATAAAAAGTAATAATGAAAATAGTAAATTCAAACAGAATTTGTGACCACAGTTAAGAAATAAAAGAAAGGCTCAGATATCATATAATTCCCAAATTGATAGAATATATATGTAAACTGTGCAGCTTGCACAGAATCCCTAGAAAATAAGTCACAATACAAAACATATATGTTTTGAGTAAAATTATTTATCTTAAGTTTGTTAAAAAGCACATGAAAAAGTCACAATGTACACGTATTCAATAAATAATCAAATTGGAATTTTGAAATGCACAGAAAAAAGAAATAAAAGAATTGTATCAGATAAATTATCATATTGTAAATTTTTACAAACCATAAAATGTTTGTGACGTAATATATAAACTAATAAAATTGTAATATATTTTCAAAACTGACTGTTTAACAAACAGGGAAAGCTTATCGTTTTAAAAATTATCCCAAGTTGTAATTCATTGGTATGGCTTCCTACCAATACATATATGTATATATTTTATTTTGCGATAATATGAATATTTCATGAAAAATATTTATTGGGAATTATTCTTCCTTAAATACAAGTATGTGCAGACCATATTACTATTTCATACAAAATATATAGTGTGACTTTTTTCCTGTGATTTTTATCCAACATTTTTCCTATATTAAGAAATACGTTTTGCGTTAATGAGTATTTTGAAATGTAAATAGATATATAATGAATTGCCTACATTTTATTTAGATAAAGTCCAAAAGATAATCTTAAAAAATTGTTACACAATGTTGAATGGAGGATCAATATTTCTACGTCTTAACAATTTTGATTTTAGAAAAATAATTAGACAGACACATATTCAGAAAAAAAACAGGCATTGTAAAAGTTTGCAATATATGCATGAGAAGACGAGCATCATGTATCCTCCACTTGTCAAAACACAAAGTATGAAAGAAATTGAGAAAAATATTTCAAAGCTATAATAGCAAATAAACATTCATGGCAGTATAAGCTTCATACAAAAACTGAGGTATTAATGAGACATTTTTTTCTGGACATTATTTAGCCATATGCTCTACTAGATTAATTATTTCATTTCAACAACAATTAAATTTGACAAACAAAGTTAATTTACCTGAGACATATTATCTGTAAGTTATTTAATTTTATCACTAAAGGCAATCATGATTGCCCTTTACGCTTGACTACTTTTTGATTCATACCTTGTGTATTGACTAAGCAACAGGGGTATGATGATATACCAATATGGCCACCTTGGTGAACATAGTGTTTTGGCCACCACTAATAAGAGGATGTCACAGGTAGTACTGTATGACACTTGTTCATTTGAATTGACTTTCTGAAATCTGAAAGGTAAAATAATCTTGCTTGAAACCATTTATCTTTTTCAACTTGATTATTTGCTGTATTTTTTAAATATGAACGAAAAGAGATATACATGATATAGGCTCACGATAATAAAACAACAACCCAACTACACAAGTAACCGCAAAAGGATGTTCTATGTAATATTGCTCGTTTTTCAAAATGCATCTTGCATAGTTATATTTTTAAATAACATTAAATATATTATATTTTGTTCGTGTATTTTGTTCCAATGCACAGAAACTATATTAGAATGTATTCTTAAAAATTGTATGTAATGTAAATATCGTGAGCAGAACATTATTTTTTTAATATTAATCTTCAAAATTGCCAGTTGTATCAAGAAATGTCTAACGATAACTGTATAATTGAGTAATCCAGATAATATTTTACTAGCTTTGTGTATATAATCTTATTAAATGAAGTAGATATGACAAGTTACTTTGGAAAAAAAAAACAACGAATGAGTATTGTTTCAGCGCTGGTCGGTTGTCTTGCTTGTGTTTTTGTATATATACAGAAAATTCTAGACGAAAAGATCTGAATAGTAATCGTAGTTCAAGCTTATATGTTCAGGTGGTCTTGAAATCTTTTAACAGCTTCCGAAGTGCTAATTGTTAACCTTCTTTAGCTGGACCAAATCACTGCTTTACTTTAAAGTTCATTTCCCAATTTTATTTTACAGTATAATTGCATTACCCTACTTGCATCTCAGGCATAGGACATAAAAAATACATTTGAAAGGGATACTTAAAAAATGGCAAGCAACAAACTGTCAAAACTAGGGACTATAATCGTTGGCACCGAAAATCAAGGAACGATAACTGTGTACTCGGACCAAGTTTAGTCTAACCTTTTAACTATATTGCATTTCAATATACTTCCGACAATTGTGTTTCCTTAAGAGAGATGCATTGCCCGACTTAGGAATATATCTCAAGATAGTTTAACAAAAGGCACATATGATTTAAAGACTTACAAATTTAACATCTTAGTATAATAATTGCAAGTTGATGTAGATTTCATTTATATTTCAAAATGATTTTGATCTGCCTAAATCCTTCACTGTACACAGAACTTTCTTTATAGCTAATATATTTCTCTTTTTCCATTCATATAAACATCTTTGGATGTATTTAGAATTTGTTCACGTGATTTGAAGGTTATGAAGTATTGGTATTAATTTGATTAATGTAATTTCTTCTAGAATGACAGAGAAGAAGGAAAAACGAGCTTTCTTACACATCTGAATAGCTCTATGTCTAAACAAGAAAAACGAAGACATTTCCGAAAACCATATTTCTTGTCAAACAAGATTCCCTCTGCAAATAAACAGGAATTTGAAGAACTGCGGACGGATATTCTTTGCAAGGCAAAAACGTTATCTAATTGGGAAGAAAATCTCCCAATCCAATGGACAGTTCTTGAAAAAGAAATGTACCGTAAACAAACAGAAACAGCCATTTTGTTTAGTGAAGTTGAAGGAGAAACACCAAGATACAATATACAAAGTTTTTTATTGTCAATTATGACGCCTAATAATTTGAGCAGTACAATTAAGTTCAATTTCATACAAGTGATTACATATTGATTACATTGATTATTTAACAATTAAACAAAGTCAAGTCTTTATCAACCAAATAAATTCTGCAGAAAAGATATATATATATATATAGTTTAACAATATAATATAGATGGACAAACTACCGGTGACTAAACTGTATCTAGAATTAATTTTCTCTCTTTGAATAAAGTACACAATAATAAACTTACTTTTTTAATTATAACATTATCCTCAGATGACATTAACCATATTAATTTTGATTTATTTTTGGGAGGCTTTTAAAGTTTTTGTTAACCTTATTTTAGTAATCTATATATTCAGATCTTTTATTTTCTAAAACAGGACACTGAAGAAGAAAATGAATTTCATCTTCAACTTCAGTGTTACATAATTTATATATTCTATCCTCCACTCGAAGCCCCACATATCTGCCTCTTTCAATTTCTAATTAATGTGCACTGACTCTGAACTTAGTGAGCAGTCAAGATGTGAAAGCAAAAAAGTTATATTGTATACTGAAGCTGAATGCTTAGCTACTGGGTGTTCCTTTCCTGATGTCAAAAAAGAAACGTCTGAACTAGACTCTTTTCTCAAGTATGAATACGAGATTGGTAATATTATTTTTTTCAAAGAAGTAAGAGAATATATTGTATTCTAACATGACGTCCTTCAAACGCTTTGAGTACACACTCGTGGTAAAATATGAATATATTGCATTGGCTGTTCCGATCGTACCCCCACATCATATGTTTTTTTATGAATGAAGTACACGACGTCATAGAATGATGACGTAATGATTTAAGCATTTTACGGGAAAATACACGCTTCTTGTACCGAAAATCATCACAACAAGGAAACGTAAACAGACGATGATAAAATCGGTGGTATAAACCCAATTTTTATCCATAGAAGACATATAAGTAAATTATCATTAAAATTCATCAAAATCTATCTAAAGACGTTAGTGTAAATAGTTTGAGCATGCCACTTATATTCTGTTTGCCCCGTTCTTTTACGCCAATCTAAAAGTGCGTTGATTTATGGGAACGGCAAATATTTGCCTCCACCTAGAGCGCTTCGATTTCCGTATTTGTCCTATTAGAATCGAAATAATTCATGGGGGCTTGAGAATATATTTAGATTTTACCACGGGTTGTCCCTTTATGCCGATATTTTACCCCTCGCTATCGCTCAGGGTAAAATATTTGTCATAAAGGGCCAACCCGTGGTAAAATCACCATATATTCAAGCCCCCATGAATTATTTCTTAATTAGATCCGGAATGGCTAGTAGATGTTTGCAGATGTTTTGTATCGCGTGATTATAATGGCGAAGCGTTGGGTATGCCAGAATGAGCAGTACTAAACGAAACAGGCAAATTAGAAGATATATTAATAGAAAAATTACTTAAAAAGGTACCGAGTCTGATATTGAGAAAGCATAAACAGTTTTTATTAGAACTAATGGAAGAATTTGGCATCATAGTAAAACCGAAAAATGATGAATTTAGAAATGACATCTATATGCCATGCATGATAAAACCTAGGCAATTTCAGGAGTTTTCGAAAAGGTTGATATAAAAATCAAATATGGCAAAAAAACTTCTTGGTTCTGTGTTGTGTTCAACGTTTTACCACCGTCGAATTTTAATCATATTTTAGTTAACTTTGTGAAAAACAAGCAGCTGCTTCATGATAAAAATGATAGTAAGTTACTGAGTATATATTGCAATATTGGAATCTTTCAGCTCAATGAAATTGGTAGTGAAATACTTGTCATTTGCCTCTCAAAAAATGTAATTGCTATGCAAGTAAGACAGTTTAAAAGTGAAGATGTTTGTTATAGCGACGTAAAAAAACAACTGATCAATCTTGTTAATTCAATTAAGCAAATATATCGAATTAATATAAACTATACAATACAATTTAAATGTCAAGATGGAAATCTTTCCGATATTGAGGGAATTTGTTATGATAAGTCAATTGGAAATAGTGAATACCGATGTACAGTTCATGAAGAAATGCATTCAAGCAAAGACATATACAGATCATGGTTGAAGGTATGCTTTAATTTTAAACATATGAAGTGTTTTATGTCACAGTGGAGTAGGTACATAAACAAAGTAGTACAGCTTTCTTATATTTTGACGAAAGATAGTAACTAACGTAAAGCGCGGGCATGTATTTGTAGTATATTTACAATGGATAACTGTTGATTCTTGAAAAAAGAAACATGAGCCAAAATGAACAAAATGATTATGATTATTTTTAGCCGAGAGGTTTCGTCGATGTTTTGATGTCACATACACATAATATATTTTAAGCAGGGGTCGCTTCCCAGTGAATTTATTTAAGAAATAATTCATGGAAGCCATAGATTATTGAAAATTTACAAATGGCCTGGGCCGTGATATTCGAATTTTATCCAGCCCATGTGTAAATTTCCAACAATCTATGGCGTTCATGAATTATTTCGATTCTAATAGGACAAATACTGTCATTAAAATACTGAAGCGAGGGTTGGTTTGGTGTGTGGGTGGCTGATCCTTTTTACTTCCTGCTAGATAAAGCTCAAATATCTTAATAAATCTGTAGCTTGAATGGGTTATTTCGTGAATAACCGCTAGAAAAAAAATGTGTTAATTTTTCATATTCTCAAACCTAACTTTTTTCATTTTTAATTTACATGATTTTCTCGTAAGCTTTCGTCAAATCCAAACTTGATATTTCGTAACTAAGGAGCCGCCATGTTGACTTGCTGAAATTAGTAAATATGACAATAATGCAATAGAATAGAAAATCCTACATCAAAAATCAGTTTTAGTACAATATCATACGAATTTTGATGGTTCACGTAACAGAAAACTTTCAACTTTAGCGGTTTCATTTGTACAAATGTATGACCTCATGTTTTGAAATGAATTAAATGCGTCAAAAAAAAATAATAGACTTTCGCGGAATTTTAATTTAATTTTATTTTGTTGATTTTTCCGAGCTCTTGTGCATTACTGCTTTTTATTATGCATCCGAATAAGAATAACAGTTATTTTGTCTCTTTTTAATTGCGCTTTTTAAATCAATTAAATCGGCAAAGGGTCTGATAATAGGTTCAAATACATGTAGATTTACGTGGGAAGTATATAGTGACAGCCCTTGTTATGTATATCTCTGAGTCTGCGTTAAGTAAAGATATATCGCGAATTTAATCACAGTGTTGTTTACAAAGCGGAAGAAGCACGTCATATTAGAATAAGAAAATAACACATTAACAGAGAAACAATTCACCACAAAGGTTTTGGTATTTGAAAGTCAATATTTTCCATTCCTTTTTATCAGTTTTTCGTCTTCTCGGGACTGAGGGAATTTGTGGACCTCACCATACTAGAATACAGACAGAAAGGAGTTCAACTACCTGACTTTTCCTCATAAGGTCGGGTCAAGTAATATACATGGTTTTGTAGTTCCATAGGAAAAACGGAGGAGTAAATCGGTTTAACTAAAGAATTAATTCGGTTTATACGTTCATAAGTTGACAGAGTAACAGGTCGGCAAGTTGGCACTTGAAAGGTTGGCAAGTTGACAGTAGAAAGGTCTTCAAGTTGGCAAGTGTTAAGGTCGACAGATTGACATGTTGAAAAGTCGATAAATGTATAGGTCGACAGCATGACAAGTGTAAAGATTAACAGGTTGACATGTTGTAAAGTCGATAAATGCATAGGTCAATAGGTTGACAAGTGTAAAGGTTAACTATTGTGTAAAGTTGAGATATGTGTTGGAATTGGAAAGAGTTTATAAATGATTTTGATTAAGAACAAGTTGTTCCTACTGTTGCAGAAACGGCCATGTAAAATGTGTTTTTATTTCATTCTAACAAGATAAAGTTGTCGAGACTTAAAAACCTTTTCAGTCCATTTTTCAAATTACAGTACTTGTTGTAAATTGAGATAGGAATCTTTTTCATTTTTTTTATACCAATTCGTGTAGGTAAGTGAGACTTAAACAGACGTACCTGAAATAAATTACAGCAAGATCGACTGTGATATGTGATATGTGAAAATTGGACTGTAAAAATTGAAAAATCTAAACAATTTTTTTGTCAATCATTTAACATGTTTAAGTCTTTTCAGTTTGATTTGGCCGTGTCAATCTGATTATTGATAACTAATAGCAATTTTTAAGTCGCCACTACGAAAACATCTTTGTGCATCACGTTTAATTAAGAATAAATAAGTTTTATGTCTTGAACGTTTGTCTCGTGATTATATGATTTGACACAATAATTATTAGATACATAGAGGAAAAAAGATATACCGAACAGTTATGATATATAATTATTTATTAAAAAGAATATAAAATAAATAATGACTGAAAAAAGAAAATAAACTTAAAAACCTATTATAAATGTCAAATTTCAGGGTCATAACAGTATGTGCATCAATTTCAGTTGATCACAAGAAAGTCAAATATCGTTGCTTATACATGTACTCGGTAGTTTCCCTGCAGAATATGCAGGCTTACCATCTATTACATATAAACAGTTACAAATGTTTCACTAAGTGGCTGTATCAGGGATGGGGTATGTGTTTGGATTCTACCTGTTTTTCGAAAAATTAGAAAAAATACGTGAATATTACGGTAAAGGAGACAAAATTGTTTGTTTTTTTTATTCTGGAACCCCTCTTTTTGAAATGTCTGGATCCGCCCATGTTACGCATATACCACTATAGAACCACGGTTTTGCTATATATCCAAGTTTGCTGTAGTCTGGATTATCATGAAGCGGATATAGTCTAATAGCTACCCGAATTACAACAGAAATTGAACTCTCACTATAGGAAACAATAGAAATGTATTTACAATTGGAAAAATCTTTATAAAAGTTAATAAAATACTTTAAATTGTGATTTCAACCTATTGATGCATTACTCTTGATTTGAAAATACTATCACATGTTTTCTTTTGATTAAAAGAAATTCAAATGCATATGTCAAAAACCAATACAAAAGGTGATTTCAGAGTTGGGTGACTCTTTACTTTGGGACCTCCCTTTAGCAGACACGCAGATCTTTAATAACTAAAATATGCTGCTTCATTTAGCTTTGATTTTTCCTGATGCCTTATTTGGCTCCAATATTTAAGGTAATGCAATAGAAAAAATACAAAGATGATCATTTCCAAAAATCCTACTTGGCAGGGTTCGCCTGTTATGGTAATGTAGTGGTTTGATTGACAGATGAGCTAGTACAACATTGCCATGTGACAGTAAATTTCTAAAGTTAAAACAGGTGTGGTAAAAGGGTCCAATGATCTTAAAATCAAATCACGCTTCGTTGACATAAATGGTTAAAATATCATTACCCATTCTGCGTCATTTGATACCTTATCTCGCCTTGGATTACTTTCACAATGACATTTTCTCTTCCAGCGACAGCATTCATTTTTTCAGAGTAATTACATTTTCCTAGTGATTCCTTGAATGGTTATAGTAACACAATGCTACCCTTAATCCCTCTACGCTACCTGTCCGTTGGTTCGTCCGTTCGTATCATCCCTGATGAAACTCTTAAATCTGCATTCTTCAAGCAAGTTTTATCACACCACGATATGTTTTTTTTACGCCATAATGAACATTCAAGGTAAAATTTTCTAACTGTCTTTTTGATATATTATGGCACACACGACACAGATCATTCATTTAAAATAAGAAAAGCTGAGTTATCAATAAGACAAAAAAAATATGTTCAGTATTCTTACAAATATAAACAAAAGCAATCAATTAATATAACCCACAACATGATATGATAATCAAATAATCAGGGTATTTCAATATGCCTAAATATTAGAAGAACAGTACAACCTACATGTATATATTTACCTAACTAATGAACTTGTACAAGGTCTTTAATCGTTGATTAACTTTATCCTTTTTTTGAATAAATATGTTTATTAACTAATGTTCCCGTATACTCTTTGAACGCGGTACGCCATATACAAAGATTAGTTGAAAGGAAACTCTTTTTGTCCGTCAAAAGGAAAATATGTTCACTGTACATCATTCAAAATATACAAAGTTTGCCTTTTCGTATGTTCAGATATAAGACAAGTGGAAACTCTCGCTTGTGAAATATATGCTTGAACTAAATGGAGAAAGAGAGATAAGCACAATTTCACAACGACCAAGTTAAGGTGAATAATGTACGTCAAAATAAACGATTTTTGTTTAATTTACAAGTTAAATGGTCAATCAAAATAGTACGGTTTTATATTCAAATTATGAGATTCAAATGATTTTTAACACAGTAACTTAGTTTTTTCACAAATAAATTAGGGAAAATGTGAATGCGTTTTTACTTTCAAATGCTCTTTAAAAACTGTGGTCCAAATAATTTATCAAAGGTTTCAACTTTTACGGCAGATGAGCGCTTAGTTTTGTCTAAGTGTACGCTATCGTAACGCAACCAAATATTTGAAGGAGATTTTATTTGCCCGCTACACGATAAGGTATTTGCTCCTGATTGATCATTCTCTCGTCTTCCATCGGTTATGTTTTCCGCCCTTAATCCTGACCGATATCGATTCTCTTTCTTTTCTCACTTACATATATGCATTACTTAGATAAATAAAAACGCTTTTATTTAGAAGTCACATATTATACACAATCCTTGTTTAAAAACGCTGAAAGAATGCAATGAAAACAAATATTGCTTGAAAGAATACCTTTTATAATCTCAGTGTCAATGTATGAGGATAGACTGGGTGATTGCAATTGTTTGTTTTTTTATTTTTATTTTGTTTTTTTTAATTAAAAGCCACGATTGCAATATTAAAAATGTGTCAACCATTACATATTTTAACCAAAAAAAGATAATGAAGAAATGTAGAAATGTATATGACAAACCATACTTTAATTATGAAGGACAATCTGTGTGTTCTATTGTTTATATTTATTTTCAAATATGTGGAATGCTTCACATAACGATAAATTATTTAATGCATGTGACCCTTAAAAAAACCATGTAAGCCATTTCAAAGTTATTATGACAGACTCGAGTGTATTTAAAGGTTTATATTAACATTCAAAAGACATTACTAGCTGATTTACAGATCACTTGGACAATGTTGTATGTATACATTTTGGTTTGGAAAGTTTTATTAACTTTCGAATGATAACTTTAACTTTTTACAACAGTTTATTATCATGATTATAGGGCCGACGAAATTTTAATGATAAATTAAAAAAAAAATTAATAAACTGACCACAAAAATATATTAAATTGAAAACAAATTATGTAGACATCAAAAAGTAAAGTCACAAAAATGCTAAACTCCATTTGAAGGTCTTTACACCAAAACATTTTTTGAAAATCTAAGTATTTGGTTTAAAATATATTTTGCAGAGTCAAATGATAGCTTGGTGTTCGCTGATTATACGATATATGGTTTTTATACATTTTGTTTGAACTATGGAAGATAAATTGTTACTTCCAATATTACCAAAAGTCACTTCCGGTATAATTTGATAGTTTACCTTATACCGATTTTGATAAGTACAATACAATAGCTTCTTCCAGTTTACACAAGGTCACCTCTAGTGACTGTTTCTAAGGTCGTATGGCTTACAACCTAATTAACAAATACATGTAAACATAAGAATTTACGCAAAAGTAAAAATTCAGCATTGAAACTAATTAATTTAATCTTAATGTTGAAATGCTGTATATATCTTAATTGGTTTTTGAAAAGAAGTGAAAATAAGCCAAAGTCAAAATTTGACCATTACATTTAACATTGACATTATTCTATTATAATCAAACCCAGATACCGTGGGTCTCTATCCCTTATGATTTACCAGTTAAAATGCATATCACTCAAATCAAACGCACAAGGGAAAATTACTCTCATATGGAGTCCAGAACGCTTTGGCCAAAAGTAATCTCAACATCCTGACGATATAGCGAGTAATTTGGTAAAATACATTTGTCGGTTTCTATTACTATTGCAAAGGAGTAGTGCCACAAGAAAACACTGTGTTTAGGAAGATACTCCTACAAGAAGCATACAACTGTTCGATTCATATACCAAATATTAAGATAGCTATACCGAACTCTGTTTTATTTGAACTGTTTTCTGGTGAGATATCTTGATTAACAGGTCCGACGTACAATGTTATGTACGAACTTAAAAATGTCCTACACTTATACAAATTGATTGATTTATTTCGTTTAACATATTTATTGACGCAATAATGCCAGTCGTTCCTTGCTTCAAGCAAATTTTCGGCAACCACTATGATAAAAGCAAGTCTGGTTCTCTCAACGTAAAAATTTCCTTTTCCATATACTACAGTTTGATGTTTCAAGTTAACGAAATATATAAAAATAAATCATCTTTAATTCTAATTTTCCAAAATGACAACAACGATTGAATATTCCGTAGGAAGAGGAGGCTGAAGAAGAACGCAGTAAGTTACTTTTTACATTGAATTTATGAAATTGTTTATATAGTTATCAAAGGTACCAGGATTATAATTTAGTACGCCAGACGCGCGTTTCGTCTACATAAGACTCATCAGTGACGCTCATATCAAAATATTTATAAAGCCAAACAAGTACAAAGTTGAAGAGCATTGGGGATCCAAAATTCCCAAAAGTTGTGCCAAATACGGCTAAGGTAATCTATGCCTGGGATAAGAAAATCCTTAGTTTTTCGAAAAATTCAAACTTTTGTAAACAGGAAATTTATAAAAATGACCACATTATTGATATTCATGTCAACACCGAAGTGTTGACTACTGGGCTGGTGATACCCTCGGGGACGAAACGTCCACCAGCAGTGGCATCGACCCAGTGGTGTAAATAGTTATCAAAGGTACCAGGATTATAATTTAGTACGCCAGACGCGCGTTTCGTCTACATAAGACTCATCAGTGACGCTCATATCAAAATATTTATAAAGCCAAACAAGTACAAAGTTGAAGAGCATTGAGGATCCAAAATTCCAAAAAGTTGTGCCAAATACGGCTAAGGTAATCTATGCCTGGGATAAGAAAATCCTTAGTTTTTCGAAAAATTCAAACTTTTGTAAACAGGAAATTTATAAAAATGACCACATTATTGATATTCATGTCAACACCGAAGTGTTGACTACTGGGCTGGTGATACCCTCGGGGACGAAACGTCCACCAGCAGTGGCATCGACCCAGTGGTGTAAATAGTTATCAAAGGTACCAGGATTATAATTTAGTACGCCAGACGCGCGTTTCGTCTACATAAGACTCATCAGTGACGCTCATATCAAAATATTTATAAAGCCAAACAAGTACAAAGTTGAAGAGCATTGAGGATCCAAAATTCCAAAAAGTTGTGCCAAATACGGCTAAGGTAATCTTCGGTGTTGACTACTGGGCTGGTGATATATGATTTTCAATTCTTTCTCCCTATTTTTTTTACTTTTTCCCTTTCCTCTTTTATGTTCTCTATTTGAAAACATTTACTCTTCGTATGTTTACCATTATATTTCTAACCGCATTCCGGGACTTCGATAATTGCAAAAAAAAACAACAACATTTTAACTCCATTCGTTAACAATGTTACAGTTGAGATAACGTTTCAACACTGCATTGCGGTGCGGCTTGTCTCGGCGTTTTGTACATCCAACATTCATGGATATAAGTTTGATATGTTTTTATGGTTACGGATGGAAGATCTATTATATCTTATCGTTTGTAGTCCAAATAATTAAGAAAACCCTTTTAATCCATCATCATGATCATTGGCAAGAAAATTGTTCATAGTAATATTGTGAAAAGAATTGTACAAATTTTGAGATTGCATGTTCGTTACATAAGCGCGTTACTTTTTTTTATAATCAGTGGTGTTTGTCGTTAATTAAATATATGTACGTTGTTTTTCCTCGATTTGCATGTTGTGCCGACTATAACATTATTTGTTTGTGGATTTCTCTGATATGAATGTTCTTGCGTTTGTCTTTGCTGTTTTCTGTTTTGGTAGTATTTTGTCGATATTTTTTGAAACTCTCATAAAGCGGGAGATTTTTCATGCCATTAAAGCAGGTTTAATCCTTTATTTGTTTCTTAAAATGTCCTATACCCAGACAGGAATATGGCAATAACATTTATCAACTAGTTTTTTTTATGTGTGTTGGTGTTTGCTTTTGTTGCACTTTTGGTGTTTCTGTTGTTCCTTTGTTTTAATCTTTTACATGCTATAGTTTGCAATCTATTTATTATCTTTCAACACCGTTATACTAATGTTGTCTTATTCATCGTGTTAATTTCCCAGACTGAACGTTAAATACACATTCTATATATGACTATATACACATATGGTCATGACTATACGTGTATAGCTCAAATATTTATTTGTTACAGAATATTACTAAATATTGTTTTTATCCAAATTAACGTTCAATATTGTGAAACAATAATGATACTGCGGAAAAAAAAGAATATCTGAACAGATATGGTAGTTTTTACCTCACAAAGATACAATCTTTTGCACCAGCAACGGATATAAAATTTGGAAGGACATCACAAAAAATGTAATTTATGTCTTGAAAGATTATAAATTTTCATGAATTTTGATATACAGAAACTGCTGTTCATCAAGCCACCAGCTTATATAAAAGGGATATTATATATTTAAATTGAAGACTGTTTAAGTAGAGCTTATGAATTAACAAGTTATACACGATGCATATTTGACAAAAATACCTACTAACACTAATAAAAAAAAATTGAACCTGCTTAAACAGATTTTTAGTTGTCACAGTAAAACAGAATAAAATCAAATATTTCACTTCTTTGAACAATTGTTAGCACAGAATTAAAGAGAAATGAGTAAAACCATTGAAAAGAATATGTCTCCCTTTGCTTAATCTGATATGGAATATTGTTTTCATGTGAAATATGGCTTGTAAATATTTGTTGTTGATATAAAACATGCATAATAGTTTCAGCTACATTATATGCTCATTTATTTAAATTGTATTGCATACTGTTGTAGAAAACAAAGGCTACAGAAAGTAAGTTACGCTTTTCATGTCTGATTAAAACATATCGAGAGAAAAAACCTAGGAATTAATTCAAGTCATCGCATTGAATACATTTTTCGAAAATCAATACAAAGTTTCTCTTACTTAACAGAAAACCCTTGCCGTTTTTGGCACAACCTTTTTGATCTTTTGGTCCTCGATGCTGTTCAACTTTGTACTCGTTTCGGCTTTCAAACTTTTGTATCTGTGCGTCACACATAGGTCTTGTGTGGACAAAATACACTTCTGGCGTATTAAAATTTTGAACTTGTTGCCTTTTGTTGGCTGTTGTTCGTGTGATTCTTTGTCAATTGTGTTCTCCAATTTATTTCTTTGTAGTCCTGTGTTGTCATTTTGATGTTATATTTCACATGGCCATGAAAGTGCGAGGTTTGGCATGCCACAAAACCAGGTTCAACCCACCATTTTGTCCTTTAAAAATGCCCTGTACCAAGTCAGGAATATGGTCATTGTTATATTATAGTTCGTTTCTGTGTGTATTACATTATAACGTTGTGTCGTTTGTTTTCTCTTATTTTTGAGTGTAAATTCACATTGCGATAAGACGTGTCACGGTACTTGTCTATCCCAAATTCATGTATTTGGTTTTGATGTTATATATATTATTCTCGTGGGATTTTGTCTATGTGTGTTACATTTTAGTGTTATGTCGTTGTTCTCCTCTTATATTTAATGCGTTTCCCTCGGTTTTACTTTGTTATCCCGATTTTGTTTTTTGTCCATGGATTTATGAGTTTTGAACAGCGGTATACTACTGTTGCCTTTATTTATCAGTATTTTTAACAAATGAATACAACTAATGTTATGGATAAAAATGTATCATAACATTGATATCATTACGAAAGAAAACTCAATTTTTCCAGTATTTTACTTCATCTTGTTCCTTTACGATGCATACGTACTTATAATATTTCAAAAACATTATCATTAGCAAAGTTAATAACTTTTTATGATTATTTTAAGTTTTTTATGTTCAAGTACGTTCTCAAATGAATTACATGCATGACTATCTAAAATACCCCAAAAAAAATCAATTTGAAATTATTTTTGTGCATATATACAGCTACTTAAATAAATATTGTCACAAAATAAACTCGGCTTACAACACAATATTTAATAAATAACAATCTCTAAACATAATATAGAGTACTGTATATTGCATAAGTTTATGATTGAAATGTTTTTCCGCCTTTCATGCAGATATTTGCAACCCTATATTCTAGTTTTTTCTGGCATCTTACCCAAACATAGTTGTTTCTTAAAACTGTAATGTTTGCAGGAGGTGTTTTGCAGCTAACTTCACACATTATGCAAAGGGTTCCTTCAAACTTTTTGTTTGCACATCTGCTGCAAACATTTCATTTATGTAAGGGTTATGTCATTTCTTAATTTTGAATATATGATAAACCGCGCGGTTTAAACATTTAAAAAAACAAGATCAAATCAATCATTTGTACGATTAAAGTTTTTAAGATAGAAAAAAGATTTAATACCAGCATTCATATGTTTTTGTTTTATTCAGGTGCAGTAACTGTACAAGCATGTTCGTGTACACGTGCTATGATTGCAATCATGATTTATGTAAGGACTGTTCCAAAAAGCATAATGACGAATACATGCAATGCAACTTATCAGCGATAGTTTCATATTGAAATATAAATGCAGTTTAGACGACATTCGTCCGTATCATAGGAGCATAAGTGAAATACAATATCTATCCAATGGTGAGTTAGTTGTATCTGCTTGTCCATCCAAACTAATTACAGTTTTCAGTGGGAAACAAAAACATACTATACGATTAAAAAGCTTTCCACGTTCTTTGAATGTAATGGACAAAAATACTATTGCAGTGTACCTGAAAAACAATGTGTATCTGGAAAACCATTCTGTGGCTATAATTGATATTCAACCAACCCATGTTCAATACATTCGGATAATTGAAATTCCAAGTAGTACAGGTACATTTATATACATAGATAACCAATTCTATTTCGGTGATGAATTTGGTATTATCGTCATTGATACTATGTCAGGAAGTTTAATAAAACGTATTACTTTTAGTTTTACACCATATAATATGAGTTATGATTGTGATTCACAACATGTTTACTGTATCGATATAAATAAAAGAAGGCTGCTATGTATTGCCATAGATGGTAACATTATATTCATATTTACTGACCCGGGTATGAAAAATCTAAGACGTATTACCATAGATAACGAAGGGAATGTGCTAGTGCTTTGTTAAAAGGACCATGATATTTCGGGTTATGTTATCATGGTAGATTGCAATGACAAGTCAAGTAAAGTTGCGATAACAAATACCAACGCGTCACCATTGGACCCTTATATTTGTTTCAATCATTTAAATAATTCAGTAGTTATTGGAGTGCATCACGACGTTTGCATTTATGAGAACAAATTAAATGTGTATTATACGATGAATACAGGTTTGTTTGCCTGAACAATAACACTTCTTATGAACAGGTATGTTGGGTGGACTATAATTTGTAACATTTTCTTTGGATACATGTTGCTGTTAAATTTAACGTTTATTATGTAACAGGTTACTTATATTCCGCTTTATTTATTGAATATTTTATTTGGTCGGGTTGTTGTCTCTTTGACACATTCCCCATTTCCATTTTCAATTTTATTAAGTGAAATATTACCTTGCGATGTGTTGCGTCACAAATTACAACATACATATTAATTTGACAACACTGTGCATAGTGCACGTGTTTGGTAACTTTTTTAAGTCCCCTTTTTTTTAACAAAGTTCCAAACGTATATATACGTCTTTTTCGTAATAATTCATTCCAGACGATTTCAAAAGCAGTGCTCTTTTGCGATATCTCTTTTATCTATCAATTGGGATTTTTTTTACAGTCAGTTTATGTAAGATATTATGTCTGAAAAGTAAAATCCCACAAATACTCCCAGGAAAAAGGAAAGTCCCTGATAAAATTGCAAAATGAAAAGCTCAAACACATCAAACGAATGGATAACAACGGTTATATTCCTGACTTGGTACAGGCATTTTCTTATGTAGAAAATGGTTAATTGAACCAGGTTTTTTAGCTAGCCAAACCTTTCACTTTTATGACAGTCGCTTCAAATTCCTAGTAAATGCATATGTGTCCAAAGTCTGATTTAATACTAAGCATGATTTGAAATACATTGGATATATATTTTTAAGCGTGTGATATTCTCAATAAAATATTTTGTTATATTTGTTCCTATTTCATTCGCTGAGATACTTCGATTTTAATATGACATTCTTCGAACACTTTGAGTACACACCCATTCAAAAATATAAATATGGTGAAATTTCAGCTAATCGTAAACAGCAAGGATTATGTGTGATGTTCCAAAACACATGGTGAGACGGTGTATCACTGCATGATGGCGTTATAATGCAGACATTCTGTTCAAAAGTCTTAATGCAAAACTGAGTCTAAAAAAGACATGAAATATAAACCACAAATTAAAAAAAATTCCGAACCCCTAGGTCCAAAATCAAAAAGAAAAGCTTAAAGACATAAACGAATAGAAATTAATCGCCATATTCCTGACATTTTACAGGCATTTCCTCATGTAGACAAATGTGGATTAAACCTGGTATTTTTAACTAGCTAAATCTCAAACTTCAATGACATTAACAGAAAATTGCAATAATATTTACAACAATGTGTGAACAAATCAAATAGACAGAATTGGTAAATAAAACATCTGTAAAATTGTTTTATAATCGTGATCACTATGAAACAAATATATCAACAAAGAAAAACTAAAATCCATTCAGACAAAGTAAATCATCAAAAGAGAAGATAAAACTACAAAAAATGACCATAGCACATAAAACAAAGGCGGCAAATAAGGTAATACCAAAAATGAACTAAAAAGTAAAGGTAGATAATTTTCTAAAAACAAAACCCAAAAACAACTATAACAGGTAATTCTGATGGTAACAACATCATTACCCCATTTTCAAGACTAGCATGTTCTATTTTTGAAGTTGACAATAAACAAACGATGTAAGCCAGCAAAACTAACGAAATCTGCTAACCTCAGTGGCAATGTACAAATATTTGATGATAAGAATTTGTTAACAGAAAATGTTAATTAAAAGTAATATTATCTATTAAGATCATCCAATCCTGTCTTATTATGATATTGTAATGAAATTGTTTACGCGTGTCATTTATTCAGTATTTTTCGTCTTTTATTTTTACATTATGTTCGATAACAAGAACAGCTAACATTTCCCTTCACCTATAGCGCTTCGATCCAAAAAATTGCCGTCTTTGTCTTCTAAAAATGGAAATAAAGTCATGGAAATTGATTAAATATAAAGATTTATGGAGTTGCGTGTCGTGGAACCAAATATCATGTGTTATTTTCATAGTTTTGTACATAAATCAGACCGTTTTAATTTATTTGAACAGTTCATTTAGTATACTATACTGTACTGCTCTATAAACGATTCCTTTTTTTTCAAGAGCATCGTTTATGTTTGACACAAAGACATGAAATAAAAGGAAATAATGAAGAAAAAAATACAGAACTGCAAGGGGAAATTTAAGAGGGAAAGTCCTTCATAAAATTCTAAAATCTTAAGCTCAAACACATCTAACAAATGGAAAACAACTGTCATATTTCTGATTACGTACTGACTATTCTTATGTAGAAAACAAATGTTTTAACTTTTAACTTTGTACAACATAAGTTAACTGTATATTAGAAAAGAGGAAATTGCACATTCTGTAATGAAAATAAACTCCAACTCTATGCCTGAAACTGCTGTGTACTGAATTTTGATGTTGTGGAGTGCTGAAAATATGATAAAAATTACAAAAAATTCATAAATGACAGATAAATCAATCGAAAATAGAAATATTATAAACGTAGGCCGTAAACTATCATAGACTCTTTAGATTATTATGCGAAATACCATATTTCATCCTACAACTCTACAAATCAAATACAATCAATAATATGTAGGTTCGTCTTTGATACTGATTTATGATGTAATATATCTAGACGATGAAAGTAAAATTATGTTTTTGCGTGAATTGACGACTTGTAATCGATATGTCTATCAAACATTTATGGCTAATACTATCGGTGAGCGAAATTTACAGATAACTTATTTCAAAACTCTTGTAAACAAGAACAATATACCATTCTGAATCTGTGACCGACCATTTAATGATGTCAGTTTTTAGGCGGTTACTCAAATGCACTTGTCTTTCTAGTTATATTACATACAGACCAATTCATTTTCTTCAGCTGAAATTTTGATCAATCTTATACTGCAAAGTCATCTTAATCGAACGAGCAAGATTCCAACTCGGACTTCAGGAACATGATAATACTCGCCCAAATATGAAGATATCACAGAATAATCTGAATCGTGGCATTTTTCTGTCTTCTCGAAAGTCTGATGCATAATAACGAGTGTTTAAAACATTGTTTCCATTTGTCGTAAAGGTGAAAGATCAGTCGCTTCCCATTTATCTCTTGGGTTAAGGGTTGTTGAGGCAAAACCCATCAATTTTTTGTGTATATTTTAATATCGCTTTTAAAGTAAGAATTAATTTTCTACATACATCACAGTAATCATACAATGTGTTGCAGTAGGTTCTTTATTGAGTATTGTACAAAAAATCTTACAAATATTATTTATTCTTATTGATAACATGAAATTTAGTTTTCTGTATGAACAGTTTTGACGAATAAACAGTGTGTATTTTTGTACATGTGTTAATACAGGAAAAAGTTAAATATGTTTCACTGTCCAGATCAATTACAAATGCCTTTGACGATTTGGTTTAATGTGAGGATTTGTGATTTGTTTTTGGGGATTCCAGTCATTTGAATCAAATACACAATTCAATTTTCTTCCATTGATGATTGTTCCTTTTGGAAAGATTTCCGAGGTTGTCTGTTACTTTTAATAATTGAAAATGGTCTCTCTACTAATGCAGTTTTACAGTTCACTTTGTATAATTCAAGGTTTGGTGATTTGGTTGCTATCAAACTGTTTGTGATTTGATGTTTACATTATCTTTTCTATTTGGTATTGTCTCAATTCTTCCTGCCTTCTTTTCCAAAAAGTAGCACAGCTTTTTCTTCGTTATTATGTTATTTTTAGTATAATTTTATATTCTTTCGATCCCCTTATGATTTTTTATCATTTTCGTTTATTCTACTACTAATAAACTTTTAAGACAAAGGAAATAACCTGATATAAAGGGTTACGGCATGATTTTGATACTGACATTATCATTGTTTAAGCAAAAAAACGGACCCCAATAATTATTTTATATTTACTTAATGCAAAGGATTAATAACCGATTGTTGCCTCATATTTCAGGTTCATCTGAAGCAAGATTTTGACACTTTTAAACACTTAAGTAGATAAAGGAAGATGTGGTATGATTGCCAACGAAACAGTTCTCCATCCAAGTCACAATTTATAAAAGTAAACCATTATAGGTCAAGGTACGGTCTTCAACACGGAGCCTTGGCTCACACAGAAACAACTACTAGTGGGAAACCATTCAAACGGGACAACAAACGGTCTAATCTATAAAAAACGAGAAACAAGAAATGCTTATGAACCACATCAACAAACGACGACTACTGAACATCAGATTCCTTAATGAGGACAGGTGCAAACAATTGCAGCGGGATTTAACGTATTAATGGTACCAAACCTTCTCCCTTATCTGAAACAATAGTGTAACATCACAAAATAGAAAGACATACTATAAAATATTAATTAAAATGGCTTATTTCAATAAAAACAAACGTTGTTACATAAATGAACATACACATAATAAACTGAACGAATAAATTTGATATATGATACAATGCAAATACAAAGTAAATAAAAATAAGAGATGAATAATTAAGTAAAAGTATTATACCGCTCTGAAATGCTAATCATTTCAGAAAAACATCAACTTTGACAAAAATTACATTATATTATACACAGGTAAATAAAACTAATTTTATTGTTTGTATTATCTTTCGTTTAGGGGTACCAAGAAATTTCCTGTGTATCAATAAAACTATTCAGAAACTTGGTAGATGTTGGATGAATATCAACAATAAAACTATCAAATTAGTGCTCAGTAAAACTTCGCGTTTTTCATTTACAGGTGCCTGGAGTGTGACGTATATACGGCAGGGTTGGCAAAGTATGACCCGCCCGGGAAAACCCAGGTGGGAAAACCAGGGTTTTCCCGGGCTGGACAATACTCCCAGAAATGGGTAATACTGGGCAATACTGGGCAATATGATTTTTTAAGCTTATTTAAACACGGAATAGTAAAGACTTGTTTTAGTATCATAGTGATATAGCTATAAATATATACTTTTTTAAACAGATAACCATTGAGAGTCGTTTTTATAAGATTGAAAATTCAGTTCAATTTTCTTCTCAACTTATCCTGTGTAGGCAAAATACAAGATTTGCATATTTTAGGATACATTTATACCTTGTTAATTTCCTGCATTTGTTCAATAAATGATTTATCCAAACTTTGAGTGCAGTGTTTTAGTGAATTTAAAATTTTTAATTGTTATGCAATCATATATATATTGCTTAATAAACAGCCTAAGGGAACATGCCATTGAACACCAACATAATTGAAAGTTTGATACATGTAAATGTTACATAAACAAATAGGTGTTCTTATCTGAAAAATAACTTATTAATTAGTCAATTTAGTGATGTACATTTAAAGTAATCTTTCCTACATGTAATTGCTAACATGGTTAAGTCTAAATACAATGTTTTATTTATCAACATGAATATTTGATAAAAAAATGAATTCTTTTGCTAAAATATTTTAACAGTTCGACCAATCTACACAAATTAAAGTATGTTTATACATGTAATATTTTATGTCTTAAATGTTTTGCATTTGTGTTTGAACACTGATTATCTCCTAAATTCGTGCCAATATTTTGTATTACACAGTATTGCCCAGTATTACCCATTAAAACCCTGTGAAACCCGGGTTTTCCCAGTATTTCCCACTGGGCTGGGCAATACGCATAAAACAAAGGTTTTGCCAACAAAGGAAACAATTTTGATGTTCATAGTAAATAGTTCAAAGCTCTTTTATAGACGGGATATAAGTATACACAACAAAACAAAAAAGACATTGCAAATAGTATCAACAGGTCAAATAAGCAAGAAAATACGATTTGAGAAAACTATCAGTTACTTAAGTGTCTACCTCAGTCGATTCAATTAGTTTTTGTGCCAGAATTGAACTAATTTATTAACGCAGTAAAGACGCTCAAATTCAAGCTTAAATATGAAAAATATATCAAATAGGCCATAAAATGTCACTTTTCTTTTAAAATAAGAAATATTAACATTTAGATAAGTTTTATATATTTACAGCTACATCTCATAAAGAATATTGATCTTTAATTGTACAAATGTGATATAATGAGTATAAAACATCTCTGCCTTCTTAAATAGACATAGGATCATGTAAATCTGTATATTTGATATTGGAGTTTTAATTCATAGATACAAAGGAAAAACATAGAAATTCCAATATCTACATATAGTCAACTGAACAACTCTGACAGTCTTGAAATATTGTACATAATAGGCTTATTCAGATTATATATAGTTCATTTAGCTGAAACTGTTTTTAAAAAAAGAATGAACGTGTTAAACCGACAACATCTTATGAAAAAAATATTGACAAATCTGACTGGATTGAAGGCAGAACAATGGACATTTGTATACTTGTGCTTCTTGTGTGATCTTTTCATTTTTGCCATAACCACATATAATGGAAAAGTGTTTTTGTGTGTTGGAAAAAATGACAGTAAGGAAATTATATGTAATATGAAATAATAGGAATGGAATAATCTTTCAAAATATATACATAACATGAACTATACAGATATTCACTGTTGGGTTTGCTCAAATTAAATTTCCATCTGAATCCAATGTATTTATTAAAATTTCTTCTGAGTTATCTCCCTTAGACCATTTAGAGTGAATATCCAATACAACAACAGTGAAAAAACTCATCATAGATACGAATGTCTCAGAGTGCAGATTAAGTATTTGATTTTAATGTTGGACTCTGTCTTGCTATTGTATTTTATGTTTTCATATATATGTATTTATTGTAAATTACAAATATGTCTTAAGGTTTCACAGATCTTGAAAAACTATACAGTTTTAAAGGAAAAGAATTCTAAAAATCCCTTGATTTCACAAATTTCATGGTATATTCATGTATACTCACTCATCATTAGAGTGATAAATATTGATAAAGCTAAATGCATGCATGAAGGGTGATATTCTTAAAATATTTTCTTATAATTGTCAAGGTCTTTATACAAAGGAGAAACGGAGAGATGTTTTTAACTATTTAAAGTCAAGGAATTTTAATATATACTGTCTTTAGGACACACATTTTACAGAACAAGATGAATTAAACATTAAAAATCAGTGGAATTCAGAATGCCTTTTCAATCCATTCACATTCAATCAGAGAGGTGTGGCCATCTTTTTAAATGAAAACTTTGATCTCCAAATTCACAAAGTTAAAAAAGATGAGGGTGGAAATCTTCATGGATTGGACATTACAATTGACAACAAAGAATTACCTTAGTAAATATTTATTGGCTAAATGTAGACACTCCTTGCTTTTATCAAAAGGTGGCAGACATTATTGAGGAATTTGATAACCAATCTTGTATTCTTTTGTGGTGATTTTATCCTCATTCAAAGTTTTAATCTTGACACCCATAATTATGTTAATATCAACAACCCAAAGTCTAGAGAAAAAGTATAACAGCTAATGGAAGGCTTTCATCTAGAAAATGGTGTTATAGTGGAAGAACAAAAAGAAATCTTAAATCAGACAAAGGTGTTTTATGAAAAACTTTATAGATAACTAGATTGTTTGAAAAAGGTTAATTTAACACGGGACTATTGTTATGAAGAGATACCGAAGCTTAGCGAGGATGAAAAACAGTTATTGGAGGGAAGTATCATTTTTTCTGAATTAACTGCAGCATTAAACAGGATGAAAATAACATGAGTCCGCGATCTAATAGTTACACTGCAGAACTTTTCTTTTTTTTTTATTGATATTGGTAAATTTGTCCTTAGATCTATAAATTTTGGATATGGGAAGGGCCAAATGTCTGTCACCCAGAGGCAGGGAGTGATTACATTTATTCCAAAAGATGGTAAACCAAACCAATTTCATAAAAATTGGAGACCTATTACTCTACTAAATTCTACATATAAATTGGCATCAAGCTGTATAGCAGAGAGAATAAAATCTGTTTTGTCAAAATTAATAAGTTCGGATCAAATTGGTTTTGTTCCAGGTAGATATATTGGTGAAAATTGTCGATTAATATATGATATTCTACATTTTACTAAAGAAAATAATACAATATAACAGCTGCGGTGACACAAAACTGTTGTCTGTCAGAATTTTTCACTATGGAGAGAGGCTGTAGACAGGGAGATCCTTTATCCCCTTATATTTTCTTGCTATGTGCAGAAATATCAGGCATTTATGTAAGAAATAGTAAGGAGATAAAGGGTATTACTATAGATGATACATAATTTGTACTCTCTCAATATGCAGATGATACATCATTGATATTAGATGGCTCGCCAGAATCGCTCGATGCATCTCTTCGTGTTCTCCAATTGTATGCTGAAATCTTGGGACTTAAGATTAATATAGAAAACACAAGTGTTTTTGGAACGGTAGCATAAAACATAACCAGGATCAAATTTGTGTAAAGTGGGGATTGAAATGGGGCTCCAGTACATTTAAGCTGCTTGGAATTACGTTTTCAGTCGACCTTCAGTAGAATGATTAATTTAAATTACAGGCCAGTTTTAGATTATATAGACAACACTTTGAAAAATTGGTCAAAACAGTATCTCACCCCCTTTGGAAAGATTACCATTTTAAAAACTTTGGTCATAGCTAAATTAAATCACCTGTTTCTATCCATCCCTAGTCCAGATGAGAACATGTTACGTAATTTAACAAATAAAATGTATGTTTTTATCTGGGATAATAAACCAGATAAGTCAAGCGAGATCTTTTATGTCAAGATTATTATAAGGGTGGTTTAAAAATGCTGAATATAAAAGAATTTATACAGGGAATAAAACTTACATGGGTAAGACGTCTGTATAATTCGAATTCAAAGTGGGTGAGATTAGTCTCTATTGCTGAGCTGATAAATTTTATTGAAATAAGTTATATTGGGCCCATTAAAATATAAAAAAATGTGGTATGATTGCCAATGAGACAACTATCCACAAAAGACCAAGATTACACAGACATTAACAACTATAGGTCACCGTACGGCCTTCAACAATGAGCAAAGCCCATACTGTATAGTCAGCTATAATAGGCCCCGATAAGACAATGTAAAACAATTCAACCGAGAAAACTAACGGCCTTATTTATGTAAAAAAAAAATGAACGAACAACAAAAATGTAACACATAAACAAACGACAAACACTAAATTACAGGCACATACATAAGTAATGTGGCGGGGTTAAACATGTTAGTGGGATCCCGACCCTCCCCCTAACCTGGGACATTGGTATAACAGTACAACATAAGAACGAACAATAAAATTCAGTTGAAAAAGGCTTAACTCATCAGATGGTCAAAAATACAAGTAGACGTGTACTTATACATCCCGACATAAAAAGACACAATGAACATCTGGAAGTACTCGCAGTTATCTGACAGCTAGTTCAAAGCCACTAACAACTTATAATGAAAAAACATGCATCTATGACTAAACTATCAATCCGTACACATCCAACATCCAATGGATTTAGTGTAAAGATGTCATAAACAGCCAGAGAAAAAAAACATGACCTTGTACAATGCCAAGTTAAAGGTATCGACAGCGTGTAGATCCATGAATATGTATATGTATATAACATACTAGTAATATTTAGTTAGGTTTTAATTTACTGATAACAAAATCAATATTTATACCAATAAAAACAATATTCAATGATCTTATAACAGTGTTGAATGGATAACCTTTTAGAATGAGTTTATTTAAAGGAGCGACAAGTTTACATGGATCATTGCTAAATTTCCGGGCACGGTTAACAACATTTCCGTAAAAGTGAGGATGTGCTATCCCGTTTGAAATAAGTTTTCTACAGGTACAACCAAACTTCAAAACCAAATCTTTATATCTATCGAAAAATTTAGTAAAGGTTTTAAGTAATTTATGGTAACAATATATCTGGTTTAATAATTTACCAGTAATACATAGGTTGCGTTCGTTAAAATCAAAAACGTCACAACAGACACGGGCATATCAAACAAGTTGTGATATATAAACACCGTAAGATGGTGCTAAAGGAACATCACCATCTAAAAAAAGGAAAATTAACAATAGGGAACGAAAAATCGTCTCTTTTGTCGTAAATTTTAGGGTGGAATTTCCCGTTTAAAACCGAAATATCTAAATCCAGGAAAGGACAATTATTACCGAATAAATTTGATTTATTTAAAGTAAGTTCCTTGGGGTAAATTTCAGCAGTATATTGAGAAAATTCTTGATTATTTAACGAAAAAATATCATCAAGATAACGGTAAGTGTTGTTGAATTAATCAATTAAATGCAATTTCGACGGTTCTTTACTGAGTTTAGTCATAAACTGTGATTTGTAACAGTACAAAAACAAGTGTGCTATTAAAGGGGCACAATTAGTTCCCATGGGGATACCTACAACCTGTCGATAAATTTTGTTGCCGAAACGTACATAAATATTATCAAGGAGAAAATTAACAGCTTCAATCATCTCATCACACCTTCAGTAATTATATCTAGCATATTTACCTTTCCCATTAGAGAAGAAGGCTTTAAATGAGTTGCAGCAAATATATCTACATCCAGCTTTACCAAACGTCCATTTAATTAAAAAGGAAAACTTTAGAGTAGAAGAATCAAAACTATTAACAGAATAAGAAGGACCATCAAAAGCACGTAATTTATCTAAAACATCCAAAGAATTTTTTACACTATTAAAAATTAAACTTCTGCTGGTTTTTTTTTGTATGTGTATGAAATTATAGGTGGTTCTATATTATCAAAATAGGGAGGTATAAAGTTTGGAACGGTAGAGTCATTAAATATACTAGATAAGTTGATAACATTAATACCTCTGCTTATATATTTAATTTTCAAAAAATGACGTTTGTGATCTTCAGGTTTGTCGATACGCGGGAACAGCCTATGGTGGCAAAAAGCTGTAATTATAAGAGAATATTCATACAGTGGGCTGAAGAATGAGATGGTGTCACACTCTTTGGAAATATCGTGTAATTTACTAATGGGTATTTGACCAAGTTTACATAATAATTGATGCCTACCATTATTTTTAAATATAGAAGGGAGATTATCAAGTGTATAATTTATACGATGTTTAACTCGTTGATTTCGGTTGATACGTTTCCCATGAGACCTATTATTTCGTTGTTTTTTATCAATAATATTCATGATATCAATAGAGAAAGTAGTAGATATGTTCCCTTGTCCAAGTATATTGTCAGGCCCAGGGGATAAGCTGTTTGAAGTCGTTTAATCCAAGACAGTTCGATAATTTTACGGGAATCTTCAAATTGTTCTTGCAACTGCCCTTGTTGTTTCTGTGCCGTTTCGAGCGGTTGAAATCTAATAAATTTAATATTGTGGTTGTGTTTACCTAAATGTTGATAAATTATGCTTTTGAATTTCTTAGGTTTTCGGAAGCGGTATAGATGTTCATGTGTTCGTTTAAAAACTCCCGTCCTGTTTGTCCTACATATTGTATACCACACTTGGGCTTAGTTCATGTAACCAGATAAATGAGGCTTTGTGTTTTTCATGTAATGTCACAGGAAAAGGAAAGCGAAAATGCTCTCCCGTTCACTGTTGACCTTATAGTATTATAAGATTGATTAATTGTTGGTTGCTTAACGTCCAGTGGCAAATATTGCATGCATATTCAGAATGAGAACAAGTTCACAATAAATACAATAGGTAGGTTGATACAATAGAGGCCATCTGGGTAGATGGTCGGGGAAATTTGGACTGCCACTGAAAAATGAGGGTATATTGGAGAGAGACAGAAATTTTGCCTTGCAACAGGCCACCTACGGACCCCTCAAAGAGTTGTTGCAAGGGTTCTTAACGTGCAAAGAGCGTGGCGTTCTCTTTACACGAGGCATCGGATTTAACGTCCCCCTTCTGACTGGACGTGACTGCGAACTTGATACATCCCGCACAGCCAAACGGACGCCCCCTTTCTGCAGGCGTTTTACTGCCGGTCGGAAGAAGACCAAGTGATCATATTTCTATACCCCAGTCACCCTTGGGGTGTAGTATTATAAGAAGATAATCTAAAACAGGTTTGTCATTTTCTGGCATTGCACGGAAATATTTGTGGATATCCACGTGCATTTTTATTGAATAATCTGGCTACAGCAGCATTGCCACCTTTAACATAAGGTCATCAAATAAATTTTGACAAGAGGTTTTTAATGCTTGGAAAACCCTTAATCAAATTAGACAAACCAAGATGTATTGATAAAATTCTATCGTATTCTTTATGGGAGGTAGAAAACTTTAAAATTGGTGGTTCAAGAGTCTACTATAAAAACTGGTCAATTGCGGGAATTTTGACAGTGCAAGATTTGTTAGATGACAAGGGCAAAGTTATGTCATTTCAAAATTTCCAACAATTATATCAATTTAGGCCAAATATTTTACATTATTATGGAATAGCGCACTCGATTAATGAGTGGTTAAACACGATCAATATTGCAGTAAAACCTTTTAACATTAGTATTTTTTTTAATAAAAAAAAAAGGTTCAAAGGAAATGTACAAAGTATTGAAAGAAAAATATGTTAAATTTGCTGCAATGGAAAATTTGGAGAACAATTTTAATATGACTGGTATTAACTGGAAAAAAATACACACTTCGTGTACAAAATATACTAAAAGCACTAAGCTTTGCTGGTTCCAATATAGAATTATCCATAGAATTTGGGAACTTATTCACTACTTTACAAGATGAAAATAAATAGTAACAACATATGTACATTTTGTAAAAAAGGACCAGAGACCATAGAACATTAATTTTGAAGCTGTCCGATGGTCGCCAGTCTCTGGCATGCACTGAACATCTGGATTTTTGAAATGACAAATATTGAACTGGCTTTGAATATTATGATTATTTTATTTGGTATCTACGAAAATGTTCAATTGAATTTTGTTAAAAATAAGATTGTTCTACTTTCAAAAATTCTATATTTACCGAACAAAACTACAAGGAGTTTTGCCAAATTTAAATGCTTTAAAAAACTATTTAAAGGAACACTTGAACTTAGAAACATCCTTTTCATTTCAAAACCTCTCTGCAGAGGAATATAACAAATACTGAAGTCCCTGGGCCCCTATCATAGAATAAATAATAAATGTTAAAATTTGATTGAAACACCACTTAATGTATATTGCAAGAACACATAAGATTTCAATGTTTTAAGATATTTATTTATTTGCAACCTATTATTGCACCGTCATATATATTCAATTGTTGTTTTGTTATTTAATACTTCCTCTGTGTGAAAATGCCATTCTGTATACCTTTGTTCGTACATGTTGTGCTAGTCTATTTGTTACAATAAAGAAAATTCATTATATAAAAAAAGAATGTCAGTATGTAAATATTGAGTGAAATATGTTTGCGATATACATGAAACGGTATATAAAAAGGATGATAACCAGTCAAATTGACCTCAGTGGGTTTTAAGATTTTTTATAACGATCCGTCTGTTAATACTTTGCAACGAGCTTAACAAGGATCGTTAGCATAGGATGCATTAATTCATTTGACAGAATCAAATACTCAAACTGTGTAATCTCCGTTTTGAGATATTTAATCTTTTTAAATGTTGGGAAAAGACTGACCTTGACTTATACCTGATATTTATTTATTTCGGCATTATTTGGGTTTCAAAACGTACGAAAAGAAATTTAGAAACTACTAAAATTTTAATAATGATCATGTATGAGCCTATATGAAAATACAATGGGTGATATGAGGCAAAAAAGGGGCGACAGATCCCAGAGGTATAGTCAAACTCGTAGATCGAAAATAAACTGACTTGGCTAAAAACGGAAAAGACAAACAGAAAAATTATAGTACCCAGGACACAACATGGAAAACTAAAGACTAATAAAATTGAGAAAGGAAATGGGGAGTGTGTCAAAGCGACAACAAACCGACCATAGAGCAGACAACAACCCGGCCATAGAGCAGACAACAGCCGAAGGCCACCAATGGGTCTTCAATGTAGCGCGAATTCCCGCAACCGTAGGTGTCCTTCAGCTGGCCCCTAAAAATATGTATACTAGAGCAGTTATAATGGACGTCATACTAAACTCCGAATTATACACAAGAAACTTAAATTAAAAATCATACAAGACTAGCAAAGGCCACAGGCTTCTGACTTGGGACAGGCGCAAAATTGCGGCGGGGTTAAACATATTTATGAGATCTCAACCCTCCCCCTGTACCTCTAGCCAATGTAGAAAAGTAAACGCATAACAATACGCACATTAAAATTCAGTTGAAGAGAAGTCCGAGTCCGATGTTTCAAGACGATACGAAACCCACCAAAAATTGGGGGTGATCTCCGGTGCTCTGGAAAGGTAGGCATATCTTGCTCATCATGTGGCACCCGTCAAGTTGCACATTTTATTACAAACCCGGTAAATAGTCTGATTAAGTAAGTCACATTCGTGAAAAGGGACGGGGATTGTAGTTACGACATAAGGAACATATCCGATATCGTCTTTTAAAACGGTTATTTTATAACTGTCAACCAACTAGTTATGTCGTCCGTAAAATGTACAAAGTAATGATTTCAACTTCACCATTTGGAACTCTTGGTAGAATATCTTTCTTGTGACCAGTAACATTCTAGCAATGAAATCATTATAGGAAATACAACCAAGGGAATATCGTATCGATTGAGAGATATGTACCCCGTATGCAGGCGTGTTTTGAAAGTTGATACATAGAAATGGAAAATGCGCAATCTTCAAGCTAAAATCATCTTTTTTTTCGAAAAGTTTTGTTTTCAAAATATGTTCGCCCTGTATCGTAGTAAAACAGTAAGTAGTCTGAACATCTGATAAACATTCCTAAACATGTGAAGAACCTCATTCTTAAAACATAATTATTTCCATGGATATTTTACCTGTCCTCAATTTATGCTCAACAAAAACGAATTATCACCATATTAACCTGCCAAAAATGTACCCGAGTTCAATTTCATTTTTTGATGGTTTTGTTAGCAATGTCTGCAAGTATCTTTTTTTCTCTTTTATGGTGTATTTTAAGACAAGAAGTTTTAGTAGGTGTTGTAGTTCCTTCTTATTCTTTTGGCAGTAACAAAACATTTGTTGATTGCTAAATATTTAGTTCACCATGTTGAACGTATCAACAGAAATTCAGAACTCCTTTTTAAATACAAAAAAGGGGAGATACTTTTCGGCAGGTAAATTAGTGGAGTTAAATGACTTATGAATTCCTTCTTTTGTATATTCTCTAAGAACACCATAGATATTCACTACAAAATTACATTCCAAAATTGGTAAACGGAGGTGACCTTCATTAAGTCGGAATTGTCATATTTTGCACTATTTAAATATAAATGTTTCAAGAACCATATTTTTTTTTAAATCTGATTCAATAGACCACTTTCGAGTTTGTCCGTCACCGGAAAAAATTGTCAGTTATGCGCGCCTTTATGACCTTAAGTACCAGATAGAGGGGATCGCCTGTATACCTGCATTAAAAACTTTCATCAAGCGCCTTTCAGTTAGTAATTGTCATTGTGCAGGATATACTAGAAAAAAAATATTTGTTTTGTAGGTACTTCCTCACAATTCCCTAATGGCAGCATAGCTGAAAGACAATAACAAGAATTCAATTTGCCGAATAATTCGTGCGATATAGCTTTATAGTTTTCCAACCGCTTACTCAACATTGGTACGGAAGTAACGACGCCCCTAAACCAAAGTTTTGACGGCAATGCATCGAACGTGAAAGTTGTCTATAAATTGATCAAATGACATTTTGAACCTGAAGTTAATATTTTTATACCAAAATGTTTGAACTGAGAGTGGATAAACCTACGATTGTTCTCTAACAATTTGTTTTAAAATTGCTCTCATGGTTTAATTTAGTCTTTACTTGACAGAGAAATGTCGATTGTTTTATTTATTGTTAAGGCGTTGGCAAGGAAATTAATTAAATTCAACAGGGAAATTGTAATAATCTGATGTCATTCAGATTAAATTAAACACACATTTGATTATTTAAACGTAGATTCGATTGTAAAAAGCACAAAAAAAACGTTCTAGCATTGACTGATATTAGTCTTTAAAGGTAAATATATATTTTATAGCATATTGTAAACTGTTTTAGATACATATTTTATAGCATATTTTAAACTGTTTCAAATATATATGTTTGTATAGTTGTGTATCCAAATATCTAATGCATTTTACCGACAGGAGAATCACAGTATTTATCTGATTAAAAATGAATGCATTTTCACCTTACTTGATCAGATTTGGTTCACTTATCTTATTCATAATATCACATGAAAGAATTCACCAAAAAAGTTTAATTAATGCAGCAATGTCACAGTGTATATTTTGACCCATGTTTATTTCACATGACACCTTTTCTGTTGAAAAGAGTATTATATATAATATTTAAAGTTACAAATATAGAAATACAGCCAAAATTATCACATTTTCAAAAATTGCATACAATGGTACCTAATGCTAAACATTATAATATCCCATACGGTACGAAATGGTAATCATTATAATATTCCAAATGATAAGATATGGCCATGGTACGAAATGGTTGTGGTACAAAATTGGTTTGTTATAGTATGAAATGGGTGGCACGAAATGGTTATTGTACGAAATTACTTTTATTTCTGAAGACATCACTGTGAATTTGGGATGAAGCAATGCAACAGATTGCGATTTCCCATTATTTCTTACTTCCTTTTTTGTGTCAGTCGTTGGTGGTTACCCAATACATTATCTTAATCATTTTAGTCAAACAACACACGGCCCAGAAAACAGGATAAAATGTGAGGGGTAGAGCCAGTTAGGAATGAGGTAGTACTCCGAATATATATTATTTCTTCATGTTGCAATGTTTAATTTTTATTAAATATAATTGTTTTAATATAGTTAAGTTATTATCATTATCATTGTTAGAATAAGTATGATAATTATCAATTGTTTGTTTGTACTTTTTAAAGATAGCAATAATAATTTGAATTCATTTTTTTAGAATCTTTGCTGGTTTAACTGACAAAATGAAGATACTCACTATATACATTACCATTGTCATATGCATCATGCCAGTTGTTATCAAAGGAGAACATTTAGAAGATGTATGTAAGTTTGACCAGCGATGTAAATGTAATAATTTGGATACTACAGTGTATTGCAATAATAAAAATATAACTGACAGAAACATCCCTCATTTTCCGAAGGAAGTACACAAACTTTTTATGAGATTTAATAAAGTAATGATAATTCCACCAACAACATTTAATCATTTAGAAACTCTTACCGAGTTGGATTTATCTTGGAATAGACTTTCGTATATCAAAGAAGGAACATTTAATAGTCTATCGCGTCTCAAGGTATTATCTATTGAAGGAAATTATTTGAATTACAGTTTAGAGATACCAAACGATATTTTCAGTTCATTGGTGTCGTTAATACACTTGAATGTGGCGCGCAATTTGTTGTTCGGAACAAATAACATTTTCTCCACTTTCCCAAGTGTTTTCATCACACCTCTACAGAAATTACAGAGTATAGATGTTGATGCAGGAAACCACTTGTTATTGTTTCGATTTTCAAACAGATATGAATCCTTAACGCATCTTACAAGGTTGAAAATAAATTTTTGTTTGTTGCCTTCTGTGACCAATATAACGTTTCTCTATCTTTAATATCTTCATCATATTGAAATGACAAACTGTAGGATACAAAACTATGACATTGGGACATTACCAAATAGGAAAAAAATGAAATATTAAGACATTTCTCATAATCTGTTTGATGAACCTACGAAGGGTAATGCAATATTTGGTATTCAATGACGAATTAAAAGTTTTAAAAATGCCCAACTGCTGTCCTTTTGTATATAAATATATGTCAATATATACGTTTTTGAATCAAACGAAAATAGAGGAACTTTATGTAAATAATAACAGTTTTGTAGAAGCTCCAGTAGGCGACGAAAATGTTATGCTACCTACTACATTGAAAGTGCTCGATTTTTCAAATAACAAACTTGGAAAGTTTTTTTTCGGAATGCCTTACTTGTCGATATTAAACTTAAGCAATAACTCGCTAGGGACATATCTTTCATCAGAAAGATATACTAGTTCTTCAAAGACTGAACTCAAAGAAGTTGATATATCTCATAATCTTATTTATGATTTATCCTACTCGATTTTTCACGGGCATTTGAAAACATTTAAAATTAATCTCAGCCAAAACAAATTAACATATGTTACTTTTGATCTCTCCGATCTAGTTAGTTTAACAGAACTTGATTTATCTCGCAACAACATCGGTGGAATATCGTCACAAGCTTCATTGAATACATTACACAAATTATCTAAACAGTTGAAAATCGACCTGTCAAACAATTTGTTAAACTGTAGCTGCACAAATCTATATGTCCTACAGTGGATGAACGTGAATGCTGATATGTTCATATTAATGCATAAATATACCTGTCGGTTTGATAACAATGACGTAGTTTATCTGACAAATGTTAATAATATTGTTAAACTTGAAAAGGAATGCAGCACACATACATATTTAATTATAAGTGTAACTATCGGGATCATTACAGCTTTAATTATTCTTTGTGCCGGTTTAATGTTCAGATTTCGATGGAAGCTACGTTATCTGTATTATATGACTAAACATAAATACAATGTTTTCAAAAATATTCAATCTAGCGATAATTACAAATACGATGCGTTCATATCATATGCAAATGAAGAAACCAATTTCGTTCTAAACGAAGTCATACCAAACTTAGAACGTGATGTCAACCTGAAACTGTGTATTCATCAGCGGGATTTTGTTCCAGGAGAAGAAATTACACAAAATATTACCGACGGAATTCACCAAAGTAAGTGAACATTATGCATAGTAACGCAATCATTTCTTGATTCGTATTATTGCATGTTTGAATTTAACATGGCAAGAATGGAGAGTATATATTCTAGAGAAGGAAAGAATATTCTCTTTCCGATCTTCTATGAACAACTGCGTCCAAAAGATCTACCGTTAGTCATTTTGGAGTTAGTTCAGAAGCAATCGTACATCGAGTATCCAAATGATGAACAAGAGAATGTTGTGTTTTGGGAGAAATTAAGGAATCATTAATTTAAAGAAGTTCATTGAAACATAATTCTCACATTGATGAAGTGTTTTCCAACAGTAAACATTATTTGAGTATATTTATTTTTGATAGACTTTTTATTATATATAACGCCAATGAATTATTCTTTTACTTGTATAATATGTTATGAATTCTTTAAAAAAATAATGTTCTGTTCAATTTCATTCAAACTATATGCTAAATAAAAGGAATTACGAAAAATAACAAATCTACAAAAAACAACAATGAAAACTAAACACTAAAATAACAAAACCTACAAAAAAACGAGTGATAATAAGCTCTTGTGTAGTTGTGACCTAATCCCATTTATACTATACTGTCTTTGTAGATTAAATGGCTTTTCAACAAAAATATAATAGATGTTCTCTAATTTTTCGTCAATTTATCCCTTTTTGCATCCATTGTATAACAAAAATTTAATCAACGTGTGGTTTCGTTTGATCTCAGAACTTCATTGGTTAAAATCCGATTATGAAGTCGAATTGTCTTGCTTTCCTCTGAATTTCCTTTTGTGACGGCATGAAAAAAGGCGACCATGCCTGATGATGTCACATAAAAAGTACACATCATTTTAGATCATTCGAAAAGAAGGAATAAGTTTGCCTGCCTAATGTTAGAAAATCATAAGGGAAACAGATGCCACCACCAAATCTCGTGTAATACGATATTTATCCACTCTCGACAGTTAAATTTTAAATATTTAAAACGCTCGGGCAAGCCTCGCGTTTTAAATTTGAAAATTTAACTGTCTCCAGTGGATGAATATCGTATTACACTCAATGCAGTGGTAGAATCTATATTTATCAATTTTATAGGTGTAATATCACCATTCATTTCCTCTATTAATCTTTGTAAAGTTGTTAAAAGTTTATCTTTGTTTCAAATAAAGAAATACTTAGCATCAGTAAGTTTTTATCCTGTCCAGTACTATAGCCGAATTTCACATATCATTCCATTGCAGACAAGAAAATAACTATCACTGGAAGTTATACAATCAAATTGTCACCTCTTTTTCACCTGTGTACAAGCTTAAGTAGTCATGTTACTTCAAAGTTTCCAAATATTCTATAATAGCACAATATAAGATAAAATTGTGATGCTTTTAAACACCCAAGATACATTTATAGAACCCAGACATGTTTTACTGCAATTAAATATAGTATCAATTTCCTACAATTGTCAGATTTAAAGGGATGTATTTTTACCCTTTTTCATATGCAGCCGGATGAAACATACTATGATTTGATGGTATACCACCTACACGTGCAAACCAATTGCAAGGCCGAGACCTTTATAATTTTTTGTTATTTGAAAAGTGTGGAACAAAGTCAAGTTCTACTGGAAACCATCTATATTAAGTAATAGTAAAAGTTCAATGATAAGTTAATATTGATATTAAAAGGCCTCCGAACAAAAAGGGGTGTTCAGATCCCCGAGCCCGAAGGGCGAGGGGATTTGAACAGCCCTTTTTGTTAATCATTGAACTTTTACTGACTTACAAACCGTCAAAAATATATGAAAAGTACATAAAAAGCACTTGCAGAAACCTAATTCCCCTGAACTGGACGAGTCTAAATATGTTTAACTTAAATGATAGTTAAACAGTACTCAGACTGGTATATACAATTAACAGTTACCAAATTGAAATGAAAACGGACCAATTTAATGGCATTACATCATATAATTATTTATTTATGATAAAAAAAAAATAACACCAAATGATAGTTTTACAAAACTAGGGGGTAAATTTATATTTTTTAGCCAACTTTTCAAAATAACGATTTCTTATTTAATAAATCAGCAATCAAACTCCCGTACAGACCTCATTTATAACTGACCAATGAATATTATGCCCAACAACTTCATGCTATATATACTTGATGTTTTTGATCTGTCAGTAATCATGAAATCGAATCGTAAAGATCAGACCTTAGAAAACAGTAAGTAAACTCTTCCAACAATTAGCTTTTTAAACAGCTTGTTTAAGAACTTTTAATCGGACAGTCCTAGATGCATAAGGTCCTTCACAATATTCATCCGGCAAATGTTCCTTTTGTTTCTGATTTGGTGATTTTCCTACATTAAGATACATGCGAATGCAAAATAATTAGTGTTGTCTATTCAGTCCAATCAATTAATATATCTTGCTTTATTTGTGTTTTTTTTTTTAAATAAAAACTATGCATGCAAACTTCAATGAATAAAACCGTATTGAACTAGGTTTCACTGTCCCGATCAAAACGTGTTGGGTGAGATATATTCGCAAGTTCAATATATTATATGAAAAAAAAAACACTTTAATTTAGTCGTCCGTTATTCCCTTTTCGTGTCTAAATGAAGCAAAAGTACCTGGAAAAAACTTTATCTTTCTTAGTTTTATCCTTGCCTGGCAAAAAAAATCATATGTTATAAATCGTATTTAAACATTAGATAAGAACAATAGTAAAAAAATATCTAAAACTTTTGAATAAGCAGTCATTTATATGATAAACTGAAGAGACCCCCCCCCCCCAAAAAAAGAAGAAAAGAAATGAAAAGAAAAGAAAACAACATAAAAATTTAAATGAAAATTGTAAATTATAGCATTTTAAAAGATCTTGTCTTTGTGTGCCAAGTACTAGTACTGTAACAGAGAAATTAATTAAATTGATTGATTGTTGTTTGCTTTAAGTCCAGTAGCAAATATTTCATGCCTGTTAATGACTATAACACATAAATTTTAAATACAATAGGTAGGTCGTACAATAGGTGCAAGAGTTTTTAATTTGATTCATAAAATCTACCCTGAAGTCGATCATCCATGTTTACGTGTAGTTTACAATATCATTTCACGCATCCAATTTAGGTTAGATACTTTTAGCTCGCTTTAGTAACTGTGAGAATTCTGTGAAACTGTATTGTGTATTGTACTTTAGTTTTTGGTATGATATTCTGTACTACCGATCACTACTGCTCTCCTGGTTGGTCTCGTGTGGGGGCGTTCGCCTCGAGAGAGGGAGGTAATTAAATTTGTTCGAATCCTGAACGGGTCAAACAAAGACGTTAATTAAATTGGTATTCTATTTCAACGCTTAACACGTGGCATCATAAAGTAAGAGCACAGACTGGCCGGCTCAGCGTCGGAAATGTGTCCTGGTCGGGTGACTTTTCTTTCTGCGAACTAATGTCTTGTGAACTTACACGATAAAAAAAAAAGACTCAGCTTGTCAGTCTAGTAAAAAACGGGGTTAATGCTCTTATTATATTTCACGTAATCGTCCTGAATATAAATTTTATTCGCCGCTGGTCGTCATCCATTATCATTATTTATTTTACCGTTTTATTATACAGTGAAGTGTTGGGATCATTATCTTTCATGGTAAATAATTATAGTAAATCAAATGTGCCTTTTCGGATATAATATTTGACGGAAAATATTGAATTAACTCCGTATAACTATTATTTAGTCATGGGTCGGTTTTGAGCTTATTATTCTGTACACGGAATGTTCTATAAAAAAAAAGACCGAATGTTGACTCTAAATATTTTTATTTATCTGTGTCTTTGGGTTGCTGTCGCATTACTGTATACCTTTATCTCCTTTTATTCAAAACCAATATTTGCTTGGGTATAGAAATATGTACATCTCTAGACCTCTCCCGTTCCACAGTATACCCTTGTTAATGGGTGCGTTCGTTTGGCTTATTGGTTATATAAATACGCAGCTTTGTCTGATCAAAATATAATAGGAATGTATATCAGATGCCTGGTGCAGTGAGAATTCCAAGCTATCTTAACCTTAAAAAAAACATTAGAGGAAAAGATGATCTACACACGAGCTAAATGATTGAAATGTGTAAATGTAACAGCCACTATGTTCCGACAGTTACTTTGTTCCGGCGGAACTTTTCAACTAGTTATTTTGTTCCGAGTGCAGTCGAAAAGTTTCGGAAAAAAGTAGCTAGTTGAATAGTTCTGGCGGAACAGAACAACTAGTTAAATCGGTCAGAATGTTGCCTTCATAACGGAATAAGTTGTAATTCATTGTTATACATTAATCTGAAATTGATATTTTAAAAGTACACACATGAGAAGGAACTTTTGGGCTAGTTTGTTAGTTTCGGTTTTGACTAATTTGCCAAAAGAGGAACTTTGTGACTAGTTGATAAGTTCCTTTTGACTTTTGTAATCAGTATCTTGGTTCCCCTTTGAAAGGTTCAAATATAATATGTCCGCTTTTACTTTGCATCAATTCTCCAAATGGAACTTTGTGACTGGTTGGTAAGTTCCGTTGAAACTTTTGGGCTAGTTTGTTAGTTCCGGTTTTGACTAATTTGGCAAAAAGGAACTTTCTAACTAGTTGGTATATGTTCCGTTGGAACTATTCAACTAGTCACTTTGTTACGGTGGAACTTTAAATCAGAGGAAGAACAAAGTAACTAGTTATTAAGTTCCTCCGGAACTTTTCGGCTAGTTAGTTCTTTCCGCCCGGAACTTTTCAACGTCGGAACAAAAGAGCATTTACATAAACAACAAGAAAAGTCAGCTTAATCTTTTTAAATAATTATAAGTCGCATCGCTGATTTTAACAACATTTTTGTGACTTTTGCTAGAACAATAGTAGATGAAAAAATAATATAACAAAACCGATTAGCAAGACAATATTAAAAAAAATGAAACGCTCAAAATAAGTTGAATCTTTTTATAAATTGTTGTCAACCTTTTTTATCATTTTTTCCCCTTTTTTGACAACTATTATACCAGTCTGAGATATAAATAAACTTCAAACAGCAAATGTTGTCACCTAGACGAGGGAGCCGTCATTGTATGCTTCAATATGTATATGAGTTATTGCCACTCAATGAAGATTGTTTTTCTGATGTAGTCCCTCCCCTGTCAGTTTTGCTGGAAATTATACAATGTGACCCCTGATGTGTATGTACTACGACAACGTTTTTTTAATATTAAAAAAAAAGATTACATGCAAAGAGAAAAATGAAGGATGAAATGCTAAGATTTACGCATAAAAATTCAAATGTTAATAAAAATGAAATATATAAAAATTGGAAAACTGTTTGAGACTATAATCAACTGAGGACACATTATTATAAATCACTAAATGAAGCTGATTAATTTATTGCTCCTTTGTGTCCAGTGGCAAATATGTCATGCATATTCACGACTAAATTCAAAGTGGGTCAATTTGAAGCAAATGTTCACAAATTTAGAGTGGCACTTTTTACAATAAGACAGAGCGTTCGCTAGAGGTAAAACGTATGCCGTAATAGAAAAGATTTGAACAATAGTGATCGAACTCGTAAGTTATAAAGCCCCCCTTCCTTTTTTTCTCCACGATAGACGAATGTCATATACAAAACGTCATGAATTTACAAACAATAATGGCCACTATAAGTAAATGAGATATGGACTTTTTTATAAATTAATTCCTATTGCAGACAACATCTCCCGGTTCGGGACAGGTTATTTATTTCCACAAAATACCGCCTGATTATTGATCGAAGATATTTAAGCAACCAAAAGCACTTTGAATCAAACAAATTCTTGAAATGGTAAATTAAGGTATTTTGCTGGGTGTTTTTCCCAATCCTATTTCGGGCCCCCAGATTTTAAGAGGGCGTATCTAATTAGTCATGCCCGATTAACTTTTATTGAATTGAACCTCAACTTAAAGACCTACATCGGGTAAATAAGTTCGAGGTACAATAAGTAGACAATAGAAATCCTTTGTGAAATAAGATCGTCCCAGGTATCTTAAAAAATAAATTTGCGTTGAATAACAATGAAAAATGCACGAGCAGGTTTGTAATGAATCTTAATTCAAAATGGCACATCATTGTATTTTCACTAATTCTAAACTTACGATTGTGAGACATATTAGTTACAATTTATTTTATGCATGTGGAAAAAAAGTAAAACCTATCACTCATATATGTTCTAAACTAGTTGAATTTTATTTGATTGTGCAACAAAAGTTTCTGATTCTATTTTATAATGAAGACTTTGAATAATTTAATACAGTAGTGTGTGAAGAAGCAATTATATTGGGTTTAATTGGATCCTTCTAATTTGTTAATTTAATACATTTCATGTAATCTGAAACGAAAAAAATACTTTCTAACTGATAATATAGTTGTGCAACAGTGTAGACCATATTCGTAACCAGAACTTTTAATAAAACAAACCAAAAGCCCGAGAAAGAGGCAATACATGCCCTCATTGTTTAAATCTCATCAAACATGTTATTGTTATTCAAAATTATAAGTCATTATGCGTTCTTCAAAATTCACCAATCCTTCATATTTCATTTTATACCCTCACATCTAATAGTCATCAAAGGTACCAGGATTATAATTTAGTACGCCAGACGCGCGTTTCGTCTACATAAGACTCATCAGTGACGCTCATATCAAAATATTTATAAAGCCAAACAAGTACAAAGTTGTATAGCATTGAGGATCCAAAATTCCAAAACGTTTTGCCAAACACGTCTAACATTAGGTAATCTAGATCTATGCCTGGAATAAAAAAATCCTTAGTTTTTTTTTTAAAGTTTTGTAAACAGGAAATTAATAAAAGTTACCACATTATTGATGTTCATGTCAACACCGATGTGTTGACTACTGGGCTGGTGATACCCTCGGGGACGAAACGTCCACCAGCAGTGGCATCGACCCAGTGGTGTAAATAGTTATCAAAGGTATCAGGATTATAATTTAGTACACCAGACGCGTGTTTCGTCTACATAAGACTCATCAGTAACGCTCATATCAAAATATTTAAAAAGCCAAACAAATACACAGTTGAAGAGCATTGAGGATCCAAAATTCCAAAAAGTTTTGCCAAATACGGCTAAGGTAATCTATGACAGGGATAAGAAAATCCTTAGTTTTTAGAATATGTTCTACAGAGTTTGATATTCACACCTATGCTTCGGAACTCTTTTGTTTTACATTCTTCTTTCCGGTATGTGCTATTTTGACGGGACCTGCAAGGTACATTCAAATAAATCCTACTTAAACAGGTGCCTGTCTTCAAATTTCAGTGAGCTGAACATTTTCTTTTACTTCGTATTAAAGGCATCACTGTGACTTTGAGATGAAGTATATCAATGCAACCTCTGTTCTTTTGCTTTGTGTGTGTGTTTGTTAGAGTGCATGCTATGATTTTGTGTCATGTTTGAATACCCCATATCTTTTGTTTCTTATTATAATGATGATTATATTATGATTATTACATCGAAGACAATTGAGAAAAAAACAACATCATCAAAGGGGAAATCAACAGGAGCTGTAAATTCATAATTATAGGCGATATTCCACACCATGCTATTAATTGAAATAGAACCCATGAAATGATATAAATCTCACATGCAAGAGATAGTGTTGACAGAATACTTTAGATAAGCATTACTTCATATATTTATGTCATCATAAAAATGAAAATTACGGAATTATTGTACATGAATTAAAGGATACAATTGATATAGTTAAGTCTGTCGAATACAGCCGTACATCTAGAACTTGACATTGAAAGGCGATTAAAAACCGAACTTTACGATAAATGAAATAATTGCAGTTACCCAATTGCTATTTAGCCATATTCCCGCATCACCTGTATATGGACTTATATCGTTAAATTGATATAGTATTCCAAAGATTGCATTTCATGTGCGTATTGCTCAGTTTTTAATTATCTTTGTTGTTTTTTGTATACTATTTATGTTTTAGTTTTTTTATTAGCCATGATATTTAAAGTTGGTTTTTTACTAATAAATCTAAGTATCGCTTTTGTATCTTAATGTCGCCTATCGCCTATCTTTTTTACTGGACATTTAATTTATAAGATGTGGTATGAGTGCCAATCAGAAGACTCTACATGCAAGTCGGAATTTGTAAAAGTATGGTCTTCAACACGCAGCATTTTCTCACACAGAACAGACAAGATTAGTTATCATATTCGTTATCATACTTTGTCTACTAATTTTCATACTGGAAATTATTGTTAACTCTTTTTTGGCTCATCTGGACATAAGGTGGATTGAAACTGTAGATTCATCTTTTGCAATATTATCTTGAAAACTGTAATCTATAGCAAATTATACTAAAGACTGCAACATTATTATGATTATCAGCATGCATGACCTACCAAAAAAATTAAAACGGCCAAAATCACCAATTAACTCGTATTAAAGTTATTGCACATAACTGATTGTTTTAGAGAAAAAAAATCGTGTTTATATAAAAAAAAAAAAGAAAAAAAAGAATAAAATTTGGAATGCTTTCAAATGAGGCAACTCTCCACAAGAGACCACATGACACAGAAATAAACAACTATTGGTCATCTTACGGCCATCAACAATGAGCAAAGCCCATACCTAAGAGTCAGCTATAAGATGCTGACCATGTAAAACAATTCAAACGTGAAAACTAAAGGCCTAATTTGTAACAAGAAATAACAAAAAACAAATATGTAACACATCAACAAACAACAACCACTGAATAAACAGGTAAGCAAAATCCCAACCCTTCTTCTAACCTGGTACGGTGGTGTAACATTTTAACAAAAAGCGCACTGTAAAAATCAGTTGGAAAAGAATTTACTCATCAGATGGATACATATAGAAATACATCTAACAATAACACAGAGTGGACGTGGCCGAGTACTTGTATATCCAAAAAACAAAAAGACACTGAGTACAAATATAAAAAGTACTCGCAATTACTGACAGCTTGTGCAAAGTCCCTAACAACTAATGAAAAAGACATGTCCCAGGTTAGGGGGAAGGTTGGGATCCCGCTAACTTTTTTTTATCCCGCCATATTATTTATGTATATGCCTGTCCCATGTCAGGAGGCCTGTAATTCATTGGTTGTCGTTTGTTTATGTGTCACATATTTGTTTTTCGTTCATTTTTATTATATAAGTGAGGCACTGAACATTTAGCATGTTTAGAACTGCTATCTGTTTTAATAGTCTTATATTTAATATTAACTTTGATAATCACATATTATCAATCACTGATTATTTTTCAAATTATGCTTATCTAAAATAAAAATAAATGTATAAATAACGTACGTTACTTCCTTCATAAACTTGTTTTCGAATTAATTAAGATAGATCATTAAGATAGATAGCAGCGATAAATTGTATAATCGTTTACACTCTGCCACAATTTGATTTCTAACATGGTACATGTATCTTCAACAACAACAACAAAAAATAAATTGGGACACTGAGCTTTTGTATAACCTACAGATAAACAAATGTGCTTAGATCGTGCTTCGAAAAAATAATATTGTGTTTTGTAGAATATAATTTAAAAATATGTAGAAATAAAGGCATCAGTAGATTACAGCTGTGCAATAGTCATAAATAGATTAATCGAAAGCATTTCCGGTCGGTAAAATTGTCTTTTAATGTCCTATTAGGAAAAAGAGTTAGTGGTGTCATGATCTTTGTTTTCTTGCAACAATATACTTAGTAACAAGTTTAGTCATTAATATGTATTATATAAGTTATCTCTCTTCATACAGCTAAGTTAAAAAAATATGTTCAAACATAAAGTATACTGTATTCTGTAAAGAAAGATAAATGTGTGTTTAAATAAAAAAATACACATTTTTTTACCTTTTCATTCCTGTTTTAAACTTGCATAATAAAAAACCAAATAGTTGGTGATATTGACGATCGGAAATGGCGGAAGATCGACGTGCTATTATTTACTGTGTGTAAATAGGTTTTAAGATGGCAATGTGAAATTTGAATTGCAATAAACATGATAAATGTACACCGATAATTTGATAATAAGTTTTGTAACAAACATTTGACAGTGAATGAAGTAATTTCCTTGTGTGTTTTTTAGGGTAGCATGAGAGCAAAAAGGAATACAGGAACATGTGCAATCAATACATTAGAATGAGGACATATTAATCAAAGGTTATTTAAAAGTGAAAAAATACAGGATGTATTCATCACGTTTCACATAATTATTCATTCTGAAAATCAAGATAAAAACATAGCGTTTTGTTTTACATTTTTCAAAAATTCTGTGGGAGGTCTTTGAATGGTAATATACATTTCAATATACTCATTTTATAATGTTTTTATTGTGGCTGGTGCTATTTTCATATACATGCTTACATCTTATAGCATTGATATGGTGGACGAAAATATTATATAAGAAAATTCCCGTAATAAGGTAAAACAAGAACTCGCATCTAGTTTTTTTTGTGAAATCTCTTTTCTTTAAACGGACGTCGATACATGTATATAGTTTATAGCCTATACATGTGAATCATAATTGTATCATGGAATGGTTTACAAACATTTTGGTCGCAGGAAAAAAATTAAAAGGTTATTCAAACTTAAAATTCAAAGAAAAAGTGACAACACTATAACAAAAAATAAAAACGACGATTAATTGACAAAGAGTCAACAACACACAAAATTGAAAACTATTGACCGAGCAACATGAATTAAACAAAAATCAAGGAATTATCTGAGGTGAGGTTGAACATGTGACACTCGTCGAGAGACGGAAGGATCTGTTATTTTCCAATATGATCAATTGGATGCATAAAGTATGGTTCCACTAGGATTTCCATGATTAAATTCAGACTTTTTAAATCTCCAGCAATTGAAATCGAAACCTGTATTACAACTTTTCTTTTCGATCCATTATTTTAATAATAAATATTTTAGATTTTAGGATTTTTTTATGACATTTATCATTATTCAATTATAATAATATATATTTTATTAAATTTCAGAGCTAATGTTGTAAAATGGCCATGAAGAAAATACCAAATGTATTTACTGTTTATTTTTATAAGTTCTATTTTATATGCTGCGTATCAATTGTATAATTGAATTTACTTCAAAGGAATGTATGCTTCTTTGATCAGCGAAGATTTTCTTTAAATATTGAAATATCTTGTTTTCACAAAAAAAAAACATTACTGTTAACAACATCCCTCGTTTCCAAGCAACTGTACATACCCTTGTACTTGATTTTCATATGATAGTTTTAGCTGAACTAGATTTATCATGGAATCGAATTGGGAAGGAACGTTTGAAGGTCTATTGAGTCTTCGGACTTAAGATATCAAAGGAACATATTTCAAGTTAATTTTGAATATTCCAAATACTATTTTCAAGCCATTGGCGTCAATAACATTTTTGAATATAGCGTCTGGATTGTGTATTTGTAAGGTGTTTTTTCCCCTGCCTTGTGTCGATTTGATGAGTTACGCCTTTTTCAACTGATTTTCAGAGTTTCTCATTATGTTGTGAAGTAACACCAGTTTCCAAGGTTAAGGGACGGTAGGACGCTCTCAAACATGTTTAACCTCGCCTCATTATGTATGTGCCTGTCCCGCATTAGGAGTCTGGTGTTAAGTGGTTGATGTTGCTTCATGTTCGTCATTTCTGTTTTTCGTAAACTGTTTTGTTTTAGATGGGATTTCAAATTGTTCATGTCGGCGCCTTTAAAAAATAATTCTCGATTAACTCGAGCCAACTATGTAGTATGGACTTTTGTCATTACTGAAGGCCGTACGATTGCCTTGTAGTGCTGACACACCCTTTATTTCAAATTTGTACGAAAGTTTGTGTTATAGGCAATCATACCACATCTTATTATTATAAGAAATGTCAACTTTGACAAAGATGAATCGGAAACCATGGTAGTTATTCAAACAAAAAAAATGCGGTTACTGTACAGGGGAAATTTGACGATTGATTTTGTAATCACGGCGACATACTGTCGTCTAGGAAATGTATTAGATTTCTTCGATCTCTGATGATCCTCAGTGATATCAAATTTTGCTTTTGAACGCACAGGCAAGGTCATTGCAAGCGCAATGTTGTCAACTAAGAGAGAGAGATAGGGGTGCCCCTAACCACGCATAGAAATTTCTCAGTAAAACGTTTTCATTTACAAAAAAAGAATAGTGATGCACTAAAAACTCGCAAAGAGTAATTAAAGACGATCTAAAGTTGATTATCGACGTTTGAGATACACAGTCGTTAAGAATACAACTAAGAAAGCGTTCCGAGAAGGATAAAGAGTGCATCATGAATTTAAGTGATTTTAATCATTCTAAGATTACTTCAAGAGATACTCTTAGCATGTGAGATGATCATAAGATTGCTTTATGATATTGGCCGCAGCTTTGTTACCACTGTCTTCATGTTGTGAAAAAACGCTACCTCTAAATGTATTAAATTAGACAACAAAAAGTATAGCTTCAAACAGTTATGTATGGACTAATGTCATGTAACAATATATACTCAAAAGTATGCCGGTATTTAAAAGTAAGAAGAAACAGCTGACAAACCTTTATGTCGATATCACAATGTATATACGCATAGCAGAATAAACTCAAAATATCAATGTTTAAATTCTCCCTCGCCATGCTCGTCCGAATTTTAAACATTTCTTTACTAAATCATTGGTATAATGAATAACACAAAACTCTAAATATAGGTTTAGTTGCTCGCAGTAACTTTTTTCTTTTGTTGTACGCAAGAAATAACATTATAAACCAACATATTATAAGTATAAACACATTTGTCCAATACATTTAAATGGACTGAAATAAAACAAAGTATAATCATATACATTCTTATGACACAATAAACTGCAAACTGTCGTAGTTACTGTGAGCACTTTCGATAAATGACACCCACAAATTTTCTTTATAATATATAACGGGAACCCACCTTTGAAACCGCCAAAGTATTGCACGTGCATATTTTACCCATTTATATTTATAACCAAAACAAGATCTCGTTATACATCTACTCTCACTAACCAGTCTTGAACTTATAAATAGTATAACTATACCAGAGGGGAAAACCCAAGTCTCAACGAAAAGAAATTTAAGTTGTTTTTTTAAGCTTTATATCTGAGTAAAAACTGTCAATGTAAGTTTAACATTGTGCATGATGTTTGATTGAATTTACAACAAATATTGACTTTTAGATATTTTGATTAATATTGAAACACATGTTAGATTGTTAAAAATTTCAAACAAATTGTTGTTATTAATCAAAATTGTTTGTTGCATTGTCTACTTTTACAAAGAATTACATTCAACAATTTGTAAGGAAAAGATAATGCATGATAAAATTGTTTACACGTTAGTCATTAAACAATAAAACAATTGGTATTCGTCTAGTAAAAACACTACGAAAATTTTCACATAAAAGACCAACAATTGTTAACTTTCATTATTTTAACTGACTTCCGGAATTATAAAGTTGATGCTGTGAATGTTTAAAACTCCGGATATTTGCTTCAAACGTCCGTTTGAAATGCTTCATTTTTTTTTCAACCCAACACACACACAATGCGTTAAAACCAATAAATCAAGTTTTACTGTTTAGCTACAAAGGTATTAAATGAATGAACTATATTTAAGAGGTGTCACCGTGTCTCATTTTGATTGATTTAACTTTTATGTTTTTTATAGATCGATATCTTTTTGTAAAGAATAAATGATAGCTTCTTTTTCCCAACAAAAAGGCAAGATATGTGCATAAGAAAAAAATATAAAGATCCTACTGACCAATTTACTTTTATTATTGATTTTATTTTTATTTAGGTATTCTACAGAAAAAGGTTTTTGATAACAGTCAATTAGATTTCTTAAGCTAAAATTTACCAGTGTTGCTTTGTATGTATGTCAATAACTGTTTAAATAATGGATTAAACTTTTCCTAGAATATAAAAATGAGGAGATGTATAAATGCTAACGAGACTACTATACAATAGAGATCATGAGGCGAAAATAAAAACTGCTATACTTTGTACTCTTGATTTACAAACATGATGTACATTGCCAGCTGTTAATCGAGAAAAAAACGTTAGTATAAAAATTTCTGACAGAACATTTATATACCGTCATATTTCAAAGACTCAAACAATATATTCAATATCCAGTATAGTATCAACATAAAATATGTTTAGTTACTGCAAGGGCTGTTGATAACTTGGTCTGTTCACAAGGACTGTATGCTTAGAACAAATATTTCTTAAATTGTCAGGTTTTTACTTTCGAAAATTATTAAGAAACAATGGTTTCCGGTCGCTCAGGCAAAGTTGACCTTAGAAGGATTTGACTATTATTGTAATGTAAAAACATAAGGAGATGTGTTATGGCTGCAATTGAGATAACTGTCCACCAAAGTTCAAATGAAGTGATTGTAAGCAATTATAGGCACCCGTAGGACCTTCTATAATGAAACTATCACAAACTGTAAAGTCGGTTATAAAAGGCCCCGACAAAGAAATATGAAACCATTAAAGTGAAAGAAAAAAAAATAAAGCCAAATTTATAAATATGTGGGGTATATATTTATAAATTTGGCTTTATTTTTTTTTTTTTTCACTTTAATGGTTTCATATTTCTTTGTCGGGGCCTGCATACGGGGTATATATCTCCTAATTGATACGATATTCCCGTGCTTTCATTTCCTATCATGATTTTCTTGATAGATGGTTGCTACTCACAAGAAAGCTATTAAACCAAGAGTTCCAAATGGTGAAGTTGAAATCATCCCTACGAAAATTTTACGGACGCCATCATGAGTTGGTTGACCGTTAAGGAATAACCGTTTCACAAATGATATCGGATATGTTCCTTACGTCGTAACTACAATCCCCTTCCCTTTCATGAATGTGACCTACCGATTTAGACTATTTACCGGATCTGTTATCACATAAGCAACACGACGGGTGCCACATGTGGAGCAGGATCTGCTTACCCTTCCGGAGCACCTGAGATCACCCCTAGTATTTTTGGGGGTTATCATGGTTATGGTGTTTATTTTTTTGTTTTCTATGTTGTGTCATGTGTGCTGTTTTTTGTTTGTCTTTTTCATTTTTAGCCATGGCGTTGTCAGTTTGTTTTAGATTTATGAGTTTGATTGTCCCTTTGGTATCTTTCGATCCTCTTTTATAACAAAACAATTTAACCAAAAATATAATATAACAGACTTGGAATATCTCTAGAAAGCTTAAGTTTGCATCCCTTTGATGTAGAACAAATTAAATTACATGGAACTTATCCTACCAAATTTAAATGTATTCAATATGTACAATCTGTATTTGATGATACAGGTCTTATTTTAATATGGAACGATCAATTAGTTGTAAATAGTGATTGATTAAATAGTATGGTTAAACAGCGATTAACAGATCAGTTTTATCAAGATTGGTTCTCACAGTTACATACTGCATCCAGGTGCAATACTATTCTTTATTTAATCTTTTGTTTAGAACTGTTACGATTTTTACTATAGGTACAGATATTAAATTTCTAAACTTCGATGCTCGAATTGGAAATTACCTATGGATACGGGGAGATGGGCCGGGATTGCGAAAGAAAATAGAATATATGCGCATTATGTAATGAGGGAATAGGGGATGAGTTTCGTATATTGTAAATATGTAAAAATGCTGATATTTCTTCTCAGATCAATTTTTATACCAAATAATTATGTAATGAATCCTCACAAGACAAATTTACTGGTGAGTTATATATACTGACTGGCTTTAGAAACGCAACACTCATTTTGTAGAATTTTTTCACCAAATCATGTTTGATCTAACTACTTTTCATGCTTATCATAATTCTTTCTCTTTCGTAAAAATCAATATCTGACTTACCTATGGTTATAAAACATACCGAATTATTGAGATCGCACGAATTTCCGGAAGCGAAATTTCGAGTCAATAAACGATTTTTTTCATTTTTTTTTTTCTTTGTGAAACAGTTTTTTAAATCGTTGGCCACCCTTAAATCAGTAATAAAATGTTGGATCCCCATATTGCAAATACGGAGAAATACAAAAACTGAATCAACTCACTAGAATACTGCAAACAGGAAAACTTGAACGTGCTGCAACCAGACAATTTGACGTCAGAAACTCGTCTTGCTGTACTTTTGACAATGATACCAGTAGTAGGGATTTGTTGAAGACCATCAATGACCAGATCAAGATATAGTTACAATGCAACGTCAACATAATTTGATTACGCAACGTCATTTGTGAGACAGACCTTTAGCTGCAACGTCAACTGCTAATCAAATTGCTGAATGCCATTTCGCACAGATTTATGCCATAAATGTTTCCTCCTTAAAGTACCAACCGCATAATTGCCAACACCCATTGTAATGGGTAGAACAACGGTAAAATCAGAAAGTGAAAAACAGAACCTAAAACGTGCCGAACAGAATTGGTTGACCTTTCTGGTAATCATTTTGGTGTTTGTTACAGGCAGTCATTGCTTCTGACGGTTACAGGTTCATTGGTAAGGGTGAAACCAGGGTTTCAGTGTAAAGCACAATATTTGAATGTTGAAAATGACGTAATCAATTAAATTTTCGACCTGGCATTGTTTTTTAAACATTGAAGTAACGAAAAAACTTTCTGTTCATAAGTTGTTTACCAAAAAAAAAAAATTTGAAAATGGGAATTACAAAGAATAATCAAGCGTTGCGTTTCTTAAGTCGGTTAGTATATATGTAACGTACAAGTTCAAAAGAAATTATCAATTTTCGTATAGGAAATTACGAAATACTTCAAAACTAATTATATCAATTGTTTTTTTAAGATATACTATGTATTTGTGTATGTCTGTCCTGTGTCACTATGTATTATCTTATGTTTGTAATTATATTGTCATCTTGTAGATCTGTATGTGTCTTAGGTGATTGGTCACTCGATATTCCTCGGAATCACGATTCTCGGAACGTCTCTAAATAATTTCATTATTTATACAGGCAGTTGTTTATGTCTTTGATACGGCCTCTTTATGAATCGGCTACCACGGAACATTGTATATCTCAACAATCTGGCAAAATTCATTTTGTAAATCTGAAAGTAAAACAATATATAATTGGTGCCTTCTGAAAGCATTTATAAGTTAGTAAGTCAGTAAGTAACTATATTATTTATTATAGTGACTTGTGTAACTGCAGTAGTGTGTCAATTAATATAGTTTACCATAATATATACACATACACCCCAGCCAATGGGTCTATAAGTCACTCAAATATTAAAAGTATTAAAGTTCTTATCTGATTTATATGTTACAGCATATTTTGCTTTTGACAAATATATAGATGTTTTTAATACTGTGAATGTTTATTAAATATCAAGTATAACGATTACACAATTATATATTTCAATCTTTGAGATGGCCCCTATAATCGTTCTGTGTGACGTATACATATATAAAGGCAACAGTAGTGTACCGCTGTTCAAAACTCGTAAATCTATGGACAAAAAACTAAATCGGGGTAACAAACTAAAACTGAGGGAAACGCATTAAATATAAGAGGATAACAACGACCCAACATTAAAATGTAACACACACAGCAACGGACAAAGCATTAGACAAATCCGATGAGAATAACCAATATAACATCAAAACCAAACACATATACCTAGGAATAGTTTATTGGAATTACCTACAGAGTTTCATTTCACATGGCAATGGATTTTATATTTCTCTATACAGCATCTACCATTAGTAGAGACAACTTCAATAACGAGTTGAGAATATGAATGCATCCAGATTATAAAGCAAGCTAAGTATTTTTTATATAACGATTGATTTGTGCAATTTGCATTATACATCCGGTTTATAGAAACTATGACTTGTAATAGGATTATGAAAAAGTGATGTGCAATCCCCAGTAATAAATGAAATAGTCGAGCTTTATAATGTATATTTGAATAGTAGCTGTATAAAATTATACATTATTCACAACTATTCAACATTGTTTTAAGCTGACTTGTGAAGAATTGTACACACTATTCTTTCAATTAAAAAGCAAACAAAACTTCAGCAACAATCTTTTGTTGTTGTCAGTCAGCTGCCGTAGGTTCACGTATTCTTTTAAAGAAAGCAACTTATTTTCTTTGTTGGAAATGATCCTCACCCGTTTAAGATTTAAAGAATAGATGAAAAAGTCATTTACCCTCAGAGGTGACACACAATTATTAGGGTAGTAGTCTTGCACTTGGCTATAGCGATTATTTATTATAAAAAGTTTACCCCATAATACACATACTAATAAAATTATTTTAGATTGAAAGTGTTTAATGCATACAAACCTCACCCATCTACGATTTTAAGAACAGGTGACCTCCGATGTTGATATACACTCATTAAAGAAGTATACACATTTTAGTTAAGGTACCAGCTGCAATCCGCCTCCGGGTGCAGGTCTTTCTCGATATGTTGAAATTCTATTGATGGCCTTAGACTGTTTTCAGCTATTTAGACACATTCCCCATTTCAATTCTCAATTTTATTTCGCTTGACTATAGCGAAATGCTACCTCACAATAAACATGCTAATAGTATCATTTCTGTAAGAAGTTGTTTTTGGGGTATAGTTCAGATTGAGTCTTTTTTTACTAACTCCGTTGTATTGAAATACTGCCAACCTCTATATTAAATATGTATGTTATGTACATGGGAGTGTTACCCGAAAAGGGAAAATTATTTCGCTACATGTATACAAAAGTAGACGTAAAACATCAATTTGAAAACAGGAAAATACACGCCAGTACCATTATGTTCGAAATCCATCAGGAAAACTTGATATAATGAAACTTTCCCTGTTTTATCAAAAATTATTTTAATTTTTTAGAAGACAAAAATCTTAGTTTCGTCCATATTTTATTAGGGATAGGTCAGTTTTGTTGTTCGGGATGTATTATTTTGCAGTCACGACTGTTAAGGCAAACGTTAATTTCGATGACTGTTGAAACATCACAGGAAGTACAAGTCAATGGATTCTGATAAACAAAATATGGCACTATAGGTTTTAAACACCAAGGACATACTACATCGTTATAACAAGAACATATATGTTGTAAGATGTTTTGTTCTCATGTTATAACAATGCAAACATACGAATAAGCCTGAATATTCAATCGAGTACTGAAAGATTGATAATGTACGTTCATCAATCTTTTGGATTTATAACACTTGGTTTAAAAAGAACAAGTCCCTATTAAAAAGATAAGACTAGCTTTAAGTATCACATTGTTTCTTGTACGTTGCATATCCGGTGAGTGACCGTTATGCATGCATTCGTTACGTGTCCGTTTTGTTTGGTCAATACATCAACGGATAACAAGTTTGTCAACGGACACCTTTTATTTTCATCCGTTAAACGTCCGTTCGTGCTATCCGGTAAGGTGTGAATGAGGCTTTAAAGTGTGACCGAGGCTTTAAAGTGTGATCGAGGCTTTAAATTTCATTGATCATAAACAGTACCGTTATTCTAGATCTTTGAAATAGAAAAAAAATCCGCTAAAGTAATATGCCTTGATTGTTTACTTAAAATGTAATGTGCAAATCCTGAAATACCATTTCACTGTATCTGCCATTGATGTCTGATGTAGAATGATAAACTAACAGACGCCAAATTTATGATACTTTTAAATAAAGTAAGATATAAATTATATTTACTGTTTTAAAAAAGAATCATTATATAAATAAAGTTGCAAACGGGTTTTCATCGCTTGCAAAACGGGTTTTCATCGGGACTACAGCTATCCTGTTGAAACATTGATACACACATAGATTAAGATTAAGAATTGTTTACGAACAGAGCTTGTTAGAGATTTGAAAGCAACAGTTAAGGTTAATTTGCAGAAAAATAAACCTTTCAGCAATATCATTAATGTTGCATAACTTGAAATAGAATTACAAAATGTAGTCGTTCAGCTTAATTAATTTTTATTTTCGTATAATGATACTTAACCTTCATCAAAAATGATTGCACTTAACACATGTAACATCGGATTTAAAGTTAAAATGAATCGCATTTAGTAATCAATATTATGGATTCCACTGCTTTATTTACACTTATTTTGACTTTCATCCTATTATTATACATTTTAAAGTTTTATTCTTATCAACATGATTGAATACATTGAAATAACTTTTTTTGTATTTTCAAAAAGTAAACAAAGGCTGTTTTCCCCCATCATTCTTCATTTTACTATAGACATACTCGCGTACAAAAGTTGTATGAGCTGACTTGATTCGCACTTTACATACACTTCAAAGTATCTGCTCAGAGTAAACTGTTGTACAAGATATGACCCTATTTATCTAAAATGTATGAACTAAAAGCTTTTGAAGTTTATTTTGTCCAATTTTTAAATTTTTCAATATACAGTCAAACCTGATTAAACCGGACCCTGAATAAACCGGTTTCCTGTCCATTCCGGCCGAAAATGAAAGTCCCATTTTTTCCCTTCAAAGTGTTTGTTAAAATACCCTTTGTAAACCGGACTCTGTGTATTCCGAATTCCGGTCTAATTATGCAGTCCCAATACTCTTAATTACATTAATTATGACCTGTCAAAACCGGTTTGTCCATTTAATTTAAAAATCGATATGCAATCAAAACATATCTTTTTATACAATATGGCTTTTCAGGATAATCAATTAGTCAGGTGTTAAACTGTGAACTGACAATCGTACAGGAGTGAGCTGTATTATTTATTAAAACATTAAAAACGTGTCAATTAAACGAAAAGTCAAATCGAATATATCTCGCATTGAACTTGCGTTGTAATTTGGATGAACAAATTTAAAAAATCGCGGAGTAAGAAATTTACATCGTGATTTCGAAATCCTGGGTTCCCTGTTGTGAACCCCTAAACACATGACCTTGATAATGAAAAACACCCGGATGGCAACAATCAATTGATATTGTACACTGTACGACAACGTTTCGATAGTGATGAAATTATGTTTGATAATATTCTGGCTTTTTAATCGGCCGTGGAATTCAAACGTTTCAAATTAACGATCATGGAAGAAAATCGAAATTCTCGTCTCACAATCCAAACAACGCGAGTATTATGATGCAAATGCAAACAATAAAAAACGAAGTGAACGTATTTTAATTTATCAGATATAATTTACAATCTGACAGAGAGAACGTTTACATGCAAAATATCGGACTTCACAAGTCATTAACTTCCGGTCAAAACGGAAATCTGAATAAACCGGCTCACTGTCCAAACCGGCTCTTTTTCAAAGTCCCGTAGCCGGCCGGTTTATACAGATTTTACTGTAATTTGTTTTGTGTTCTAAAGATCTAACCAAACCCTTAATAACTTAATATTGAAATTATAAAATGGAGGTTATGTAAAAATACATTCTTAGTGTATATGAATCGATAATTTGATAGTGAGTTATTCATTTAACGAATATATTCATCTAGCTTTGTAACGCAATCCCCAATAACAACATTCACCTCGCTCTATGTATATACAAAGATAAGAACATTGCATATTCTTCCAACCAGTTCCTGTGCGACGTGTTCTCTACCCACTGATGATATGTTTACCATAAACAATATTTTCATATTTTCGACGGGGATTATCATAATATCAGGTAAATATGCTGTATTGACTTATAATTGTGTTATTCTTTTTTTATTATATTTTTTATCTTATTTGTTTAAAAAAAGAAGACTAACAGCGAAATATATAGGGTTTTTTCAGTTCAATAATTATTGTAAATTAATGTACAATTTGAATTTTCAGTAGTAGGAATAAAGTTTGCATGGCGTTTTATGATAGATTCATACAGATTGTATAATCAAGCACTATGTCTGTTTAGTGTTGTTTATGTCTCATTGAAATAAAAAGCAAACGTCGAGAGTTACCTCGTAGATGCTTTAATCATGTTAATCTTGTTTAAAGTATTTCAAATTAAAACCAATTAATTCAAAATTATCGTTATATTTCTTTATAATTTTTTTTTACCGAATTAGGATCCTATTGTTAATATCTTAATGTTTCATTTCCTGCAATTTATTTAATTTATTCAGTCAATTTATTTAATTTATTCAGTCAGTCTTGTGTATAAATTAAAGATGTGTGACATTACTTAGAAAAACAATATCAAAGGAAAAAAGTGTGTTGTTTGCGACCAATTTTATATGTAGGCTTACACGTATTTAAGAGTTTCGTTGAAGAGATTTGTCCTCACTCTATGGTTCTGGGAAGGGGTAGCATATCTAAAACCGCTATATTTATATCTGTTCATCGTATTCTAACGCATGTTTTGATATGTGTTTTGTTCCATTTCTAGCATCTTTTGTAGCAAAATATAACTTTGGCAAATAAATGGCTAGTTACCAAATTATCAATTCAATATCCCAAATAGACTATTTCATTTTTTTTTTTCTTATTTTTTTTTTTTTTTTTGCTATTCCGAGCATCTGAGATTCTGTCATATTCATGTCTGATGAAAATATGAAGGATGTTGTTTGGTAGATCCACAAAGCTTACGCCATGTAAACTGAAATCAGTATGTATCATTTTCCATATTCAAACAAGATCAATATGTCTGGTATATGAATATCTTTAAGTGGTCATATGCCATTACAGTTTTGAAAAAAAATAAACAATGTCGGTATGTTTATTGTTTTAATTCGATCGTAACTGGTATTATATAGTTGAAACACTTAACCATGTTAACTGTCAGCCTTTTATCTAGGGTCTTATGTGAATTCAGCGAATTAGACATATTGCCGAATTCGTACCGATATCAGCAACACGACATATCCCACAAATGAAAAAAGATTACACAGGTTATATTTAACGAAATGGAAGTAAAGAAACAGCGATTATATGACAAATCAAGTATTTTTTGTCAGGGCAAATCTTTGCCTTATTCTTCTCTGTGAAAAAGTCACATAAAACTATTGGTGATGTATGCGATTATACAAAAGATTATAAATCGCGCAATGAAATATATCGACAACTAATAGATGAACGTGATTGTATTTCGGAATAATCTAGAATTAAAAGTTCCATACCACAAATATGCATGCAGATTTAAAAACCTAACGATGATCAACTCGCTGTAAAAAGTGGCAAAATCAACATTTATGTAACCCTTGAATTTCAAAATCCAGGTAATAAAATCATAAAAATTTCTTTAGTTAAACATAAACATAACTAAGACACTGAAATGTAAAAAAAATGGTAAAATTTGTTTAGCAAGTATATAAATTGGGAAAAAAATTGGCTAAACCTCAGTAAAATGGATATTAACAAAAAAGAATGGCAATGTGAACACAGGATTATAAATACCAAAAACCGACTGCAAATATTGCATATGTCAAATGGAAAATGTCACTTATGTGATTAAAACAATAATATTAAAAGCTTGAGCATTTGTTTTATCAATGTAACAATGTTAAATCATTAACAGAAACGGTTGTTCCTAATTAACATCTTTGTAACCTAATAAATAACGATGCACTTGTTGAAATATATATGTTATTAGGAATTTGTACAGAAAATGCGAATAATACCATTGTAAATACAGTACTACCTAATTTTTTAATGGCCATTTGTAAAATACGTAATAAATTATAAAATTAAACCGAATATGCAGTCTATACAGGCTATTCGAATTAATACTCCTCTTGCACTGCTCAGATATAAAGTATATATGCAGATCGAAAAAGAAACTCTTAATCGAAAAAATGTAAGAAGATATATTTAGTTCTACTGCTCTGGACGAAAGGTGTGTTCGATTACATACATAATAATCTTATTGAATCTTAGAAAAAATGGAGTGAACAAAATGTTAATTTTACAAAACGAAACCAATAGCTTATTGTAAATAAGATTTGAATCTATGTCTGTGCATATTAGGTATATTAGTAACTTTAAAACATATATCTTGCATGCTTCGTAATTCATAAGTTCTCACCACAAGTACATTATCCTTTTTATAATATATGTATAATACAGAATAGTATCAATTTCTGTTCAATCGCATCAATAATTTCAAATTCACACTCACTTTTCTCAATCAAATTATATAGTTTCAAAAGATTCAATCAACACATTTTTGTTCAGTAAACTGGATATACGATATTGAGTATGTCTTATACAGTGATGCTTATCAGTTGAAAATAATTGCATTGGTAAATTAAATATGTGACACTCCCAAACGTGTCCTTCCCCCCAAACGTGTCCGATTCCCCCAAACGTGTCTTTTCTCCCTAAACGTGCCCAAAAATTTACAATATTCCCCAAACGTGTCCGATTTCATAACCCCCAAACGTGTCCGATAAATGTTATTTGCCAAAACGTGTCCAATATTTAACGCCAGAACGTCTCACGTCTTTTAGCGTTAATACTTGTATCTACTAAATAAAATCGCTTATAACGTTTACGGCAATTCTATGATGGGGACACAGGTTACAAAGTTTTCATTTATTAGCTTTAGGTAATTAAATGTAGGTTTTTAATATCATAATTCCAAATTTAATCTGTAATTGTTAATTAATTTTTTCTTGAAATTGCTTATTGTTCAGTTGCAAGTACTTCATACTCAATTAGAGCAAACTTGCACATAATTATAGAGTTGAATTAATCGGTAACTTTGTAAATTGTTTTGTACTTATAAACTCCGTTGATGCTTTTTATATTTATCCGAATATTGCATGGCGGGCGTTAAGCAGCATTGTTTTGTTCACTTTTGTTAATAGTTCCCCATCTGGATTTGTGTGTATTTCAAAAACTCATCAAATCATAAACTGGTTATCCGTTTTTTTTCATAAATTTTAAGTTTCCTGCATCACCAAAGACACACGATCAAGAGACATAACGTCCAGTGCCAAATATTTCATGCATTGGTTTTATAGATTCTTTTTATTAATATGAATGTGATGTGATCAACGCCGGTTATTAGTGGTTACCGTTATTGCAATTTTAATTTGTACTGTATGTTAAGTAAACATTCTAGACTGTTGATAGCGTATTGTCCAGTTGCAAGTACTCTATGCATATTTAGAGCGAAATAGATTTATATTTGCTGTATAACTTAACTTTAGACTGTTGCTGGCGTATTTCCAAGTATTTCATGCATATTTAAAGAACGTACATGTTTTAATGATTTTACTGTCCTGTACTGTATAAATTAACTATTAAACTGATGATTGCGTATTGTCCAGTTGCAAGTATTTCATGCATATTTAGAGAGAACATAGGTTACAAGTTTTTATTTTTTTACATTTGTACTGTATAAATTTACTTTAGACTGTTGATTGTCCAGTTGCCGGTGTTTCATAATATTTAGAGAGAACATACAAATTTTAATGTGCAGATAAAGGGACACTTTGACCCGTTAACTGTACAGTTTAACTAAACATGTTTGCTTACAATTTACATACGACATAGCCAAAATGACGCCCCCACTTTTACCCAGTTTTTTTTTCGGCCGGTTTAAAAAAGTACCTTATCTATATTCTTAATGAAATGGTAAAATTAGTATACGTTAATGGAATAGCAATAACCAAATAACGCTTGATATGGACACGTTTTTTGGGATTGGACACGTTTTAGGGGTTTGTTGAGAAATGGACACGTTTGGGCATTTATACAATAACATCAACGATACCAATTTTCCTGCACCAGATGCGCATTTCGACAATACATGTTTCAGTGGTGCTTGTGACCAAAATATTTGAAATCCAAACCTTATGTAAAAGATGAAGAGCTATAATCCAAAAGGTCCAAAAAGTATAGCCAAATCCCGGAAAGGAATCAAAGCTTTGCATGAGGGAGATACATTCCTTATCTTATAATAATTTCTTACATTTTGTAACAGCAAATTTCCATCACACAAACAAAAAACGTATTTTCATGCATGCCAGTACCATTGGTACTGGCTACTGGGCTGGCGATACCCTCGGGGATTAACAGTCCACCAGCAGTCGCATCGACCCAGTGGTATTAATAACATTAACGGTACCAATTTTCCTGCACCAGATATCACACGCTTTGGCGATGTTTTTAACTAGACATGTTTTGCAGTTCAGTGACGTCAATGTGGACACGTTTGGGGGAATCGGACACGTTTGGGGGGAAGGACACGTTTCTGAGTGTTACAAATATATGTATGTAAAACTATGTATAAACTCATTTGATTTTTCCCCTAGTCAAGGGAAGCTGTTAAAATACAGGGGTCCCTAAGTATGCATCCTGGTTTACATAGGTATTTATTATCAGGAAATTATTTAATAAAATATGTGTTATCGTATAAAATCAATATGCAAAATTAAAGTCCTGGTTTACATAGGTATTTATATATCAGGAAATGATGTAATAAAATATTTGTTATCGTACAAAATCAATATGCAAAATTAAAGTATTTATGTGTAGATCTGTGAAGTGTGTATCGCGTTCTCTATTCGATTTTTATTTCTCTCAGAATGCGTTGAAGTCCAACAGACAAAGATGACCTGGAATGACGCAAAGAAATCATGTGAAGCAAACGGAATGGAATTGGCCACTTACAAAAGCTATTCAGAACTAAGTAATATATACAGCAGGTGAAAAATTCGTTCGACAAATCAAATAATAAAAACTGGATGATATGAACATAATGTTGATAATTAATTTTTGTATTCAAATCATTTTTTACAAACATTCTCAACATAAGTACAAACTAATACAATCATAAACAAAAAGAAAAATTTACTAGTTACAAACTTCATTTCATAAAACAATACACTTAAACTAATAACTTACAGACACAACGCACCTATTTTACCTCGGATGATAAGCAGATTATGCAGTTGCCCTACATATATATGTATATGTACGCAAAATTGACACTTGGATTAGAATGAAATTCTAATTCATCAAGAAGATGCCTCGGCCTAATTTATTTTTAAATATTCACGATGGTTATTTTGGTCAATTTCATCAAGAAGATTTTAACGAACATAAAACTCTTTAAAACCAAATAAAGATTACCTTATGAAGTCTACGATCGCTTCCACAGACATCTAACACTAATTTATTGTGCTTTTGGTTTGGCCATCCGTACAAAAAAATACTTGAACTACGGTTTGATAAATTCTATAAAGTACTTTTTTTCTTCACTACATGTATCTAGAAGTTATTTTCATACTTGAAGCATTTTATACAGAAATTTAGATATTCATTTACATGCATTTTGTTTAATCTGATTTAAAATATAATCAAATCTTATCTTTGAATGATGACTTGTTTTCCTTTACCTTTAAGTGAGTATTATTGGATAGGTACTTCATGGGTATCAAATCTTCAACAGTTTCAGTGGGTAGATGGAAGCTTGTGGTCTATAAATAATGCCATATTTCCTTATAAGAGGGTATCTGAACCAGACAACTTAGAAGCTTACGATGGATCTTCTACACCTTATCAAAACTGCATCTACTTCGTATTTACTAAAATTGCAACAAAGGAATGTAGCAAAAAATATCAATCTTTATGTCAACCAAGTACGTATACAATTATGTAGAATTCAGTCTGTAAGTTCATGTTCTATTTGATATCCAGTTGTTCTGCGACAACCAACTGAATGATCTTCATCTCCATAACTGCTCAAATAATGAAAGAGTGTACATGAAACATATGTCGATATTGATCAATTGATAAACGTTGATTATATTCCATGAAAACTTTCATTTCAAGTGAATATCGAGCATATACGTGAAGTTAAGGTTAATGCAATTTGGCTGTATACGCCTTTTATTGTACATGTTATATCTAAAATAATTTATTGAAATAACAAACATCCATTAGTCGTAATAAAAGAAATTTCGATTTAAACATGCTGACTTGTTAAATTAAGGTGTTAAACGTAAGGAAAACCACACATTCACATGTTATAATTTTCATGTACAAAATAATCTGACAACGCCATGATTAAAAGAAAAAGACAAAAAGGCAAACAAAAGTACATAAACAAATGCAAAAGTAGTAAACTGCTGTTCAAAATTCATAAATCGATTGAGAAAAAAAACCAAATCCGGGTTACAAAGTCAAACTAAGGGAAACACATCAAATATTAAAGGAGAACTACGAAGCAACACAAACACAATATTAAAATGTAACACTCTCAGAAACCAACAATAATATAACAATTGCCATTTCCTGACTTGGTACAGGACATTTAAAAAAAATTTTGGTTGAAGCTAGTTTTGTGGCATACAAAACCTCCAGCATGTATGGCAGTGTTAAATATAACATTAATATGACAACATAACATGATAGGACTACAATACAAATAAATTCGTAAAATACATCATAGAAAACTAAAGACAGAGCAAAATAAAAGATACATTAAACAGAGGTTCATCTGTGGTGCTTTAATGTAAAAAAAAAAAAAAAAAGCTTAGCATGCTCCACATGGGGCACCCATCATTGGTAATGTGAGTAAAAACCTGGTAATAAGTCTTACTCGGTAGGTCATATTTGTGAAAAGGGTACAGAATTGTTAGTTAGTCTAACATATTTAGTATTATCTTCATTAAATTACAAATCAGGTACTACATTGTATTCTGTCTGTCAATGTGAATATGTTGATAAATTAACGTGCTTCATCCAAATAGCAGAATGAAAACGTTAAGGTTGTTTTATCATTTACTCAGTTTTAATTTGGATCCTCAATGCTCTTCAACTTTGTACTTGTTTGGCTTTATAACTATTTTGATATGAGCGTCACTGATGAGTTTTATGTAGACGAAACGCGCGTCTGGCGTACAAAATTATAATCCTGGTACTTCTGATAACTATTTTAATGTGCATATTGCTAAGTTTTTTCATTGTACATTAGCTCGAGGTATCGTGGGGGTAATATCTCACGAAACAAGTTTAACTCTTCCGCATTGTTGCGCCTGACCCAAGTCAGGAGCCTCTGGCCTTTGTTGGTCTTGTATGCTTTTTGTTCAGTTTTACTACATTTGTACGTTTTGGGGTATAACGTCCGTTTTCACCGAGCTAGTAAATATACTAAATATTTAAAGTAAATATCCAGCACTACAGATTTTTAGAACAAAAATAGTACCTATGCAAAGAAGCGGTGTATGAATTCTGGGTAATATTGGCGAAAAAAATTATCAAAACGTTGCGATTGGTTTTAAAGGTCAAAAACAACATGAACACGAAGTTGTTATATAGATAGCATATTCTTATTATAATATGTCATCTGTGCATGTGGATTGAATTCAAATGTCATCGCTGGTAGACTAAACCAACAAATTATAAAGTCTGCCCGTCATCAGACGAACATACGAACACACGAACATGAAAATGTATGCAATATTTTTAAATCAGTGATACATGCGCACAAATCTATATCATATTATACCTAAATAACTAGTGCAATTAAAAACAAAAACACTCAACCGTAAGTTTCCGAACAGAATGACAGTTTCCTTAACCAAAGGAATAACAAAGCATATAGTTTAGGAAGTCTATATACATCTACGGTATTTACACCTAGTGTCAGTCCCACTTCCCCTCGCCCCTCCGAAAAGAAAAACCTAAATGCATGTGTAACAGATGTAACAAAAAGATAGTATAAAACGTCCGTAGTGTTTGTTGTGACTTACTTTTTTCAAGGCATTTAAAAGAGGTAAAGTGATAAGTAACGCCAAAAATACTAGTATATTGTTATTGTCTGGTTTGTCAAAATCCTACTCCAGATATTTTCGAAGCATAGAAGAACTACAGTATATCTTGTGGTGTCCTTTAAATCTATAATGACATTAAAGAACATTTTTTTGTTTACAGTTCCAATAGTAATAGAAGATACTACAACTTACAGTATGACAACCAATTCCTCATTAGCTAAATCATGTAAATGTACTTGCAACATAGCTGAAGTCAGGAATACTAGTTCTAACACTCAAACGTTTTCATCCTTCAAAGTACAGGTCAAAACGACGAGCGCATACCGACGCAGCCTCGTTTCAGTACCTGACGACAGGGTTTCGTCTGCTATCATTGGTTACTTTGGTGTATTCATAATATGTCTTGTTCTAGCTGTTCCTGTACTCTTTGACGTCTTGACCATTTTAATGAGAAATTAAGACAAAGAGCTTTATTGTACTGTATGTCAAAAAAAATAATGACATGTCGCTTTATGAAGAATATATTTAAGGACAAAATAATGAATTTAACAAGCCAACCTAATATTAGTGTATATATCTGAAACTTATTTCGATAAGAAATCTGATTACAGTTGAGTGCAACCGCACGGGGGTGTTTGAATTCACAATCTCAGTGTTGACTGCATGGTTAATGATTCCAGTATAACTACTAAGACCACTGGGCCATAGAGGCCCCGTATCTGAAAATAAGAACTCTGAACTTAAACGTAATATTTTCATTTGAATTAATAGTAATAGTCATAAGCATATATATATATTTTCACATGAAATAAAAATATAAAAGTATTTTGAAAGTCAGAGTGAATGAAATTGAACAAGCTTGCCTACAATTTTTTTTTCATTTTAGCCTGATAAAAAAATGGCCTTCAAGTCATAGGATGAATTAAGAGTATTGAAATATTGGTACTTGCATAATTTGTTTCTTCATATATTTTTTGAGGGGGCGGCCAATTTTAGAGACTTAATTGCACTATCAGCTGATTTTTAGAGGACGCTTGGATTTGTATATTTTAGATCATTTTTTTTATAAGAGAAATAATTGTAGTGTAACACCAGAAAAGGGTTTAAAATCTAAAATGATAAGAACAACGAAAAGTCAAACGGTTCTGTACTTGAGTCAAAATATTTGTATTTGTATTAGTATTTTTCAAGAGTACAATAAACGTAGAATTATTGCTTGCATTTTTATTGCGATTTCAGGGAAATTTGTTTACAGGTTTCAGATAAGATAAGATAAGATAAGAAAACTTTATTTTGTTTCGAAGTACAAATAAGCAACACAAGCTTAAAGGAGCTTTTGTCCAAATATAAAAACATATAAATAACATAAAAACAGTGCATTTTGACATATAAAACAACCTGTAATACAAAATAGAAATCTCACATACATAGCATGCAATAAAAATAAGAAACAAATTTTATCAAATTAAAAACATGCTAGACCAGAGCAACCAAAAACAGCCTAAATAATAAACAGCTCAAGAATTATCAGCAAGCAGAACAGCGACATTCCAAACCGTTCCAGGACTGAACAAGACTTTTAAAATGTGAAAAAAAAAATCAGTCCTGAAATGGTTCGGAAGGCTGTTTCATAAAGTATCAGCAGCAAATTTGAACGATTTTTTTACCGTAACGGGTTGCCTTTACCTGTGGAATTTCAAGAATATTTACATATTACCTGAAAAAATATTTACATATTTTGACATTCACCAAATTTTGTAAGCACGCAGGAGCTATGTTGTTTATAATTTTAAAAGTTTCTACAGCCATTGTTCGTATCCGTCTGATCTGCATGGAGGGCACCTTAGCTTTAAGTAAGAGGTCCTCGTAGGAGCTGTTAAAATCCTCATACACAAAACGGAGTGCTCTTTTCTAGTTTTTGGGATTTTTTCTCAGTTCTAAAATCCCATGCCAAAGGACAAAAATTAAAATTACTAAGAATAAAAGTATGAAATATAGTAAGTTTACTAAGTCTATCCAAAACTGAGCCTTAACGTCTTTTTCACATGTGAGGTTCGAATTTTGAATATGTTTAGATGGGTTCTTTTTAAAAGTCTTTTTGCCAACAGCCAAAACTTGAAATTTGTCAGGATTTGCTTGCATTAAATTAAATTATTTTATCAAAATAATCAATTAATTGAATATCATATATTTTTTCAAAGATTTTAGAAAATATGGGTAAGACCCTTACTTGTCTATAATTTGTTTTTAATAATGGATCACTCTTTTTGTGAAGGGGAGTCATTTGGGCTTCTTTAAGTTTACCAGGGAAACAGTTATTTTTAATTGACAAATTTGCAAGGATTGTCAGCTGTGGTGCAATATAAGATTTACATTTTTTTACCATTTTTGCTGGAATACCATCAGCTCCTGTAGCCTTCTTTATGTTTATTTCATTCAAATTTTTTTCGACATTATCATTAGATACTTTTTGGAAGTCAAAATCAGAATTATGCTTTCCCATATACAACATCTGCTCCAATTTTGTCTGCTACTATGGAGAAAAAATTATTGGAAACATTTGAAACTTCATTTGAACAATTTACAATTTTGTCATTTTCACATAATAAAATGTTTTGCTCTCCGCAGTTTGCCTTTTTTTGAGAAAAATGATTTGACGGTTTTCCAAAAATTGCAAGATTTTGACACACCAGAGCAACGTTCTAAAAGGTATACTTTTATTGATTTTCACTTTATCTTTGTTACCAAATTTTTTTTTCTTTTTTCTAAATTTCTCCCAATTTGTGTCACTCCGGTTTTAAGTATATTGTGAAAGCGCATTTGTTTTCTATATATGGCCCCTCTCAGTTCTTTATTCATACATGCAAGTGGTTTATTTCTTTGACCCCTAGATTTCACAGGTGCATGTTTATCTAATGTTTATTTATGTTTTTAAAATCTTCTTCATAATCATCATATATACTATTGAAATCTTTCTCAGTACAATTTTCTGAAATCTTTATTTTCTGTAAATCATTTGTATATTCATCAATATCAAAAGTTTTGTAACTTCTATATGTTGCATCCCTGCGCTTTTGTGCAGGTAAAATTCCTTTCATAGCTGTTAAAATAATAGTGTGACAGTCACTTACACCATTTGGACTATTTCTTGTTTTAAAACACAATTTTTTTTTTGTAATAATAAAATCTAAAAGGGATGGATTACAACCCTTTTTAAAACATGTTGGGCCTTTAACCAGTTGGGACAAGTTGACAATATCACATATATCATGTAGAGTCTGAGATTTTTAATATCAAAATTTAGGTCACCAAAAAATCAATGTCGTGATATTTCTTTGTTCAGTTCGGTAATGATGGAAGGTTTTTATGACTGAGGAAGAATATCAGATATGATTTCTGACAAACTTTTGTCATAATGACCAATCAGCTCATGGTGGCGACCGTAAATTTTTCTGAGTGATGACCTTAATTTACTTGATACATAGCCCTGTCTTACCAACTTTTGAGAAATCAGTATTCCTCGTTCAACAAAATCAATGTACTTTGACCTAGCTATAGAGTAACATATCAATTAAGACACATATACTCCATATGCTGGTGTCGCTTGGATGTTGCTACACAGACATGGAAAGTTGATTATAGGAAACTAAAATCATCGCGTTTGTCATTAATTTTGGTATTCAATCTACAAGAAATGTTCGATATATCAATACAAACCACATTATTTATGTATGTGCCTGTCCCAAGTCAGGAGCATGTAATTCAGTGGTTGTCGTTTGTTTTGTGTTACATGTTTGTTTTTCGTTCATTTTTTTACACACATAAGGCCGTTAGTTTTCTCGTTTGAATTGTTTTACATTGTCTTATCGGGGCCTTTTATAGCTGACTATGTGGTATGGGCTTTTCTCATTGTTGAAGGCCGTACGGTGACCTATAGTTGTTAATGTCTGTGTCATTTTGGTCTTTTGTGGATAGTTGTCTCATTGGCAATCTTACCACATCTGCTTTTTTATAACACACAATGAAAAAATTTCTGTATTATTGGCTGTTACAATTTCCAACATAAAACCGCTTGCTATGTAACTTATTTGCGAATGCTATTCAGGTTGTGCTGTGAATATTGACACAAAAAATCTTAAAGTGGTATAGGATCTAAATTCAATTAAATTCTAAGATAATTAATTTTTTTTAAGTTATATTCGATTTGCTGTACACCTATCTTCAAAACAGAGAAGGTTGATATTGTTGTATCACAGTATCGGTTTTTTTACATATAATTTATATAATGATCACGATACTTGGCATTACTATTTTCATCTCTATGTTTTTATAATATACTAAAATACCTCTAAAACAAAACTTCAAGTTTGTGATATGTATCTGTTGTGACGTTCGGGAAAAAAGATTCGAGTTTTTTCATGTTTTGTGTATAATCATTGACATTTGTATTTGTATCTTTTCAGTTCAATGGCTCTTAATGTGCATTAATGATACGGAACGGTTGTACTCTCTAACAGCTTCATAACTCGCTGTGCAGTAAAAAGAGCAATACTCTTCCTAATATCAGAATAATCTTTTAATCCAAATATTTTACAGTATAGTGCATGTGACGTTGTCTGGAGTCTCTTTTATTGTATGGCTTACAATTCTACGTATGTATGCCGCAACTATTTAGACTTTTCAAAACGTCATTAGTGTCTGATCAGAAAGTTAATGAACCTGGGTATGTCAAAGAACTATCGTCCTTTGTCTAAAACGGTTCATCGGAAGGTACATAGATAAATATTGCGTATCAACTTCACAAATAATACACGACGGTCTTGAAGTATGGGTATTTCATATGGGTTGTTTATCATCCTAATAACGTGTTATATTTATGTTCCCCTTTTTGTCTTTATAGTATCACTTTTACTGTTTAGTCAGTTTTTGTCGTATCCATTTTACCTGGCTCTGTTCTTATACATCCCGTCATTGTGTTGTTATTCCATGATAGTTTTTGTGTTCATGTCTTTCATTCTTCTCAATATACTTTGCATATATGCCAGTGTGTGTCTCTTTGTTACTTAGACGTGGATTGTATTGTGTACTTATACATCCCGTCATTGTGTTATTGTTCTATGAACATTTCTCTATTATTGTCTTTCATTTTTTGCTTATAGGCCTTGTCTATATGCCTATTTGTGTTTTTCTTTTCTTCTTGAATACGGCGAAGCTTTGTACTTATACATTTCATCATTCTATTATTGTGCAATGGTAAATGTTTCTCAATATGTTTGTTTTATTTTAGGGATTAAGATGAGATCATAATTTTGACTGCTGTGTCCCTATTTTTGACATTTATATCTACTTTGTCTGGTAATCGGCATTGTGTATACGCCGTATTAAACGAAAGTATATTGTCCTTTTAGTAGTATATTTCTGCCGACGAATTAATATCTTGTTAAAGATTACATGAAATGGATAAAACAATCACCGTTTAACGATCAAATTAAACCAAATATGAATATTACTTCATCCACAACTGACTGCAATTATTTATATTTAATATTATCAAATAAAACCAACAACTTGCAGAAACGTATCAAATTCTGTTAGTTCAGGACAGAAAAAAACGAGCGGTATTTATTTCTTTTCCAAGGCATTACACACATGGTTTTCTAATTTCCACGAAAATTAAAAAAAACACTTATAATTCTCGACAAATTGATACCATTGACAGCAAAAGTTATTATAAACAAGTATAACCTTGAGCCTGAAGTATTTTGTCATGTTAGGGTCGTAATTTGAATTATAGAATACAAGGTCATCTGATAGAAAGATGCTTAAAACTTGATTGTTTTAAATTATTTCTTATATGCATTCTACGCAATACAATCCTGCCAAATAGATTGAGAACGTCAATCCCACCTTTTACAATTTTCCGATGTGCATCCGAAGAGAAAAGAAAATAAGGGGAAATGATATGAATACAATATACTACAATTCAAAATATTAAAAGGTTTGCCTTGGTAGATGTTTACATGTAAAATTGTTAAAATCTATAATATTTTCGCAGACGTGCTACGTGCGAAACTATTGAAGAACAACATTAAGGGTATGATATGAACGGGATAAAGCAACCACTACACATGATCATGTTATCACACGTTTTTTTTTTAAGTTTTCTTAGTATTTGGTGTTTCGTTTTAAATGTTATAGCCTGTCAGTTTGTCTGTGACGTATAAGTTGGAATATCCTTTTAATATCTTCAATCTATCATTTAAAAATTCACTGAAAATGATTACAACAGAATGCCTGACTTATTGATGAACATATTTGTTAAGGTTGGTGTTGGTTTTATATGTTGTATGTTGTAGAATGCTTTTAGTTTTGACGCCGTTTTTTTTAAAAGGTAATAGTTTGTCATTTCTACTGGTTGACTTTTTGCTGTATTCATCTGAAGCAGCATACAATTAATTTGATCAAAAATGAAAATAGAAGTCATCTTGCATGTAATGTATGGTATATTGATGATATCCTGACACTCAATAACCATCAGTTAAGTTGGGGCTTGCATCTCATATATCCAAGTAAATTCATTTGTGTAAGTGTAGCATTTTTGTTTTTCGTTCATTTTGTAACATAAATTAGGCCGTTAGCTTTCCATTGTCATTTCTAAGCCTTTTATAGTTTACTATGCGGTACGGGCTTTGACTATTGTTGAATGCCATACGGTGACTATAGTTTCTGTGTCAGTTGGTCTCTTGTGGAGAGTTGTCTCATTGACAATCGCACTGCATCTTCTTTTTTATAATGAGATAACGGATATAAGCAACCTAGTATGTCTGTTCCTTACTATGTATCGTTGCATTAAGCTTCATTTTATTAAAGACATACGACTTAGAAATTAAATATATGACAGGTATGATAATTTCAACTATCCAACTGTCAAGGTGTCATTTCTCAGCAGTTACTTTTCCAATCGTTTACATCTCAAGACTTATAACTTATGCTCTTGCATGTAAATATCATGCTGGCTTCTTGAAAAAAGTTTGCTTCTTAATAAAAGCTGCCACAAAAGAGTTATGAGAACACGCATCTAATATCGACAATACATGAGTGAAGATAAAAACATAAGTATTAATAAAAATGCGTATATAACTATTTAAACTACGCTGCAAAAAAGGGTGCTCAAACTGTATGTCTATACGTCACTTGTGTATGTCTATTAATTAAAAAGATAAACATGCAAATAAATGCTTTGAAACATCAAATTTGTCTTTACGCTGTGCTGTCGTTGGTCTTGCTTTTTTTTTTATTAACCATGATTTCTAAATGTTTTTTTTTTTTATTAAACAAATAATCTAAAAATACAGAGAAACAATTCTTTTAGAATAGCACACAAGTAAAAGAACAACTCACTAGTGTTACACATCAAATTCATGTCTATAAGAACTTTATAAATGATCACATCAAACTAGATTTTGTTTCGATTATTTCAAAAAGAACGAACATAATATCTAAAGAAGTGTTCAATTCAGTTTACTGTTCAAAAACACTTGGTTCAGCTAAAGTCTTTTGATTAATATATTCTTTCGCATTTTCTATATTAAACTATAGCGTCCTTAATTTTCTCCCAAAACACAACATTCCCTTGTTCATCATTTGGATACTCGATATACGGTTGATTTTGAACTAACTCAAGGATGACTAACGGCAGATCTTTTGGACGCAATTGTTCATAGAAGACCAGAAAGAGAATGTTTTGACCATTTCTTGAATATATACTTTCCATTCGTGCCATGTTAAATTCAAACATGCAATAGTAAGAATCTAGAAATGATCGCGTCAATATGCATATTGTTTTCCTACTTTGATGAATTCCATTCGTAATATTGTGTGTAATTTCTTGTCCTGGAAGGAAGTCCCGTTGATGAACACAGAGTTGCATGTTATCATCACATTCTAAATTTGGTATAATTTCTTTTACAACGAAATCGGTTTCTTCATTCGCATACGAGATAAACGCATCGAATTTGTAAGTTTCGCTAGATTGAATATTTTTGAAAACATTGTATTTATGTCTAGTCATATAATACAGATAACGTAGCCTGCAACGAAATCTGAATATCAACCCTGCACAAATAATAATGATAACTGCAACAATCCCAATGGTTAAACAAATAATTAAAGGGGTATGTGAACTGCACTCTTTTTCTAGTTGTTTAACAATATCATTAAGTATTGTCAGATTAACTACGTCATTGTTATCAAACCGGCAGGTGTATTTATGCTTGAATATGAACATATACTCATTCACGTTCATCCATTGTAGGAAATACAGATTTTTGCAGCTACAGTTTAACAAATTGTTTGACAGGTCGATTTTCAACTGTTTAGATAATTTGTGTAATGTATTCAATGAAGCTTGTGACGATATTCCACCGATGTTGTTCCATGATAAATCAAATTCTTTTAAACTAATTAGATCGGAGAGATTAAAAGTAACATCTGTTAATTTATTGTGGCTAAGATTAATTTTAACTGTTTTCAAATGTCCTTGAAAAATTGAGTAAGATAAATGATAAATTAGATTATGAGATAAATCAACTTCCATGAGTTTAGTCTTAAAAGAACTAGTATATCTTTCCGATGAAAGGTATGTACCTAGAGAGTTATTTCGTAGGTTGAGTTTCAACAAATTAGGCATACTATAAAAGAATTTTCCAAGAATATTATTGGAAAAATCGAACACTTTTAATGTAGAAGGTAGCATGGTGTTTTTGTCGTCTCCTGAAGCTTCTACGAAACTGTTATTATTTACATAAAGTTCCTCTATTTTCGTGTTATTCAAAAAAATAAATGTATACATAAATTTAAATGCAAGAGGACAGCAATTCGTCATTTTTAAAACTTTCAATTCGTCATTGAATAACAAATTTTGCATTAAACTAAGCATATTATCATTATCAAACCTATTATGAGAAATATCTAAATATTTCAAATTTTTGCTATTTGGTAATGTCCCAACTTCAAATTTTTCTATCTGACAGTTTTTAATTTCAATATGCTCTAGATAGGGAAGATTCAGAAACGTTAAATTCGTCACAGAAGGCAACAAACAAAAATTTATTTTCAACTTTGTAAGATTCCTTAATAATTTATATCTATTTGAAAATCTAAACAATAAAAAGCGGTTTCCTGCATCGACTTCTATAAACTGTAATGTATGTAGAGGTTTGATGAAAACACTCGGGAATGTGTGGAATATCTTATCTGTTCCGAACAACAAATTGCGCGCCACATTCAAGTGTGTTAACGACACCAGAGGTTTAAAAATATTGTGCGGTATTTTCAATCTGTAATTCAAATAATTGCCTTCAACAGATAATGTTTTGAGACTTGATAGACCATTAAATGTTCCTTCCTTAATGTATGAAAGCTGATTCCAAGATAAATCCAACTCATTAAGAGTGTCTAAATGATTAAATGTTGTTGATGGAATTATCATCACTTTATTAAATCTCATATAGAGTTTGTGTACTTCCTTCGGAAAATGAGGGATGTTGCTGTCATTAATGTTTTGCTTATTGCAATACACTGTAGTATCCAAATTAGAACATTTACATCGCTGGTCAAACTTACATACATCTTCTAAATGTACTTCTGTGATTACAACCGGTATGATGCATATGATAAAGGTAATGTATACAGCGAGTACCTTCATTTTGTCAGTCTTAACAGCAAAGATTCTAAAATATATAATTGAATATTCCTATTTAATATAAAATCATTGATAAGATTGATATTTTTTCCAGACCGAAAAAAAACAAATAACAAGGAATCGTGTTTATTCTAACAATTATAATGATAATAACTTTCTATTTGAGATAAATTCTAAATACTAGTAATAAGATTGATATTTTTTCAAATACAAACAAACAAATAGTAATTATCATTCTTACATGAATTATTACAATGATAATGATAATTAAAAACCAATTGTTCAGAGAACAATTGAAGGTCTTTCCATCAAAACAATGTAATTTGATATGAAAGTTGTGAAACTAAGTTTAAAATGTCATTTCAATCGTCAAATGATAGCTTCTAGTACGCTGATTCCAAAAATATTTGGTTTCCATACATTTTTTTTAAATAAGGGAGATAGTTTGTTACTTCCGGTTTGAAAAATGTTACTTATGATTATATTTGAATATTTACTTGACACTGATTCCAAAAATATCTGGTTCTATATACTTTTATATTAATAAAGAACAAAAAATAGCTACTTCCGGTTTACAAAAGGTCACTTTCGGTTGTTTCTTTCAAGGTTAAATGGTTTGATACCTTTTTCCAAAAGTTTCATAGCTTTATCATGTATACATATAAAATAAAAGCAAAGGTCAAAATCTAGAACGTCAAATTAAGCTATGACCTTGAGATCAATTGCAAGGTCATGAACTAAGGACCTCAAATCAAAAGACCATAGGTCTTAATTATATTTGGTTAATGACTTATATCACCAAACGCGTATTTTTAAATACAAGAGGGGAGAAAACTCCCTTTTACGTTCAACGTGCCCTTGCAATAAAAAATTATGTGTTACGACATGTCGCAACTAACAATTTAGTAAAAATAATTTGTTGATATCTTATACGGTCTTTGGATATAAGTGAAAATAAGCCAAATTCAAATATTAGAATATGACCTTGACCTTTGACCTTGACCTAATTTTCATTTTTTTTTGGACCAAGGACCTCAAATCAAAAGATCGTAGGTCTCTATCACTTATGGTTTATAAGATAGAAATGCATATCACTTATATCAGATGCATAAGGGGAAATGACTCTCATATGGAGCGGTCATATTGCTTCAGTCAAAATAGGACAAATCATGCAAAGGATATAACGAGCAATTTTGTAAAATAAATTTGTCGTTATCTTTTACGGTTGCAAAGGAGTTGTGAGCACAAGGAAAACAGTGTTTGGGGAGATAACTCCTACAAAGAAAAGTATTTGGTTACGCAGGGTAAATTTCAAAAGCGCATAAACTGTTCAATATCATATACCAAATATCAAAGCGACATATTGCGAAACAAATGTTTATCGCAAGAACAAAATTAGGCGGAAGAAAAAAAAAAATAATTAAAAACCAATTGTTCAGAGAACAATTGAAGGTCTTTCCACCAGTAAATATCTATTTTGATATTAAAATATTAAAAATCAGTCTAAAATGTCAATTCCTATGGCTTTATGATGTATAGATATGAATTTCAAGCAAAGGTTATAATCTAGAACGTCAAATTTACCTATGACCTTGACCTCAATTTCAAGGTCACAAACTGAGGATCTCAAATCAAAAGACCCTAGGTCTCTAATATGTATGGTAAATAAGTTATATGACTTTACGCATAATTTTAGATATGATAGGGGCTAAAACTCACGTTTATTGACTACGCACCCTTTCAACCAAAATTATTAAGTTACGACATGTTGCAACTAACAATTTAGTAAAAATTATTTGTCGATATCTTATAAGGTTAATGAAAATGAGTGAAAATAAGCCAAAACCAAAAATTTAGAATATGACCTTGACCTTTGACCTTGACCTCAATTTCAAGGTCACAAACTGAGGATCTCAAATCAAAAGACCCTAGGTCTCTAATTTGTATGGTAAATAAGTTTTATCACTTTACGCATAATTTTAGATATGATAGGGGCTAAAACTCATATTTATTGTCTACGCACCCTTTCAACCAAAATAATTATGTTACGACATGTTGCAACTAACAATTTAGTAAAAATAATTTGTCGATATCTTATAAGGTTAATGAAAATGAGTGAAAATAAGCCAAAATCAAAAATTTAGAATATGACCTTGACCTTTGACCTTGACCTCAATTTCAAGGTCACAAACTGAGGATCTCAAATCAAAAGACCCTAGGTCTCTAATATGTATGGTAAATAAGTTATATCACTTAACGCATAATTTTAGATATGATAGGTCTAAAACTCCCATTTATTGTCTACGCACCCTTTCAACCAAAATTATTATGTTACGACATGTCGCAACTAACAATTTAGTAAAAATAATTTGTCGATATCTTATAAGGTTAATGAAAATGAGTGAAAATAAGCCAAAATCAAAAATTTAGAATATGACCTTGACCTTTGACCTTGACCTCAATTTCAAGGTCACAAACTGAGGATCTCAAATCAAAAGACCCTAGGTCTCTAATTTGTATGGTAAATAAGTTTTATCACTTTACGCATAATTTTAGATATGATAGGGGCTAAAACTCACGTTTATTGACTACGCAACCTTTCAACCAAAATTATTAAGTTACGACATGTTGCAACTAACAATTTAGTAAAAATTATTTGTCGATATCTTATAAGGTTAATGAAAATGAGTGAAAATAAGCCAAAACCAAAAATTTAGAATATGACCTTGACCTTTGACCTTGACCTCAATTTCAAGGTCACAAACTGAGGATCTCAAATCAAAAGACCCTAGGTCTCTAATTTGTATGGTAAATAAGTTTTATCACTTTACGCATAATTTTAGATATGATAGGGGCTAAAACTCATATTTATTGTCTACGCACCCTTTCAACCAAAATAATTATGTTACGACATGTTGCAACTAACAATTTAGTAAAAATAATTTGTCTATATCTTATAAGGTTAATGAAAATGAGTGAAAATAAGCCAAAATCAAAAATTTAGAATATGACCTTGACCTTTGACCTTGACCTCAATTTCAAGGTCACAAACTGAGGATCTCAAATCAAAAGACCCTAGGTCTCTAATATGTATGGTAAATAAGTTATATCACTTAACGCATAATTTTAGATATGATAGGTCTAAAACTCCCATTTATTGTCTACGCACCCTTTCAACCAAAATTATTATGTTACGACATGTCGCAACTAACAATTTAGTAAAAATAATTTGTCGATATCTTATAAGGTTAATGAAAATGAGTGAAAATAAGACAAATTCAAAAATTAGAATATGACCTTGACCTTTGACCTTGACCTAATTTTCATTTTTTTGGACCAAGGACCTCAAATCAAAAGATCCTAGGTCTCTATCACTTATGGTGTTCCAGTTTAAAATACATTTCAAAATTTCAAATACAAAAAGGGAAATAACTCTCATATGGAGCGTTCATATTGCTTCGGTCGAAATTGGACAAATCATGCGAAGGATATAACGAGCAATTTTATAAAATAAATTTGTCGTAATCTTTTACGGTTGCGAAGGAGATGCGCTAACAAGGAAAACAGTGTTTGGGGAGATAACTCCTACAAAGAAAAGTATTCGGTTACGCAGGGTAAATTTCAAAAGCGCATAAACTGTTCGATATCATATACCAAATATCTAAGCGACATATTGCGAAACAAATGTTTATCGCAAGAACAAAATTTGGCGGAAGAAAAAAAAAAAAAAAAAAAAAATAATCAGAAGAAAAACAATAGGTCTTTCCACAGAAAAGTGGAAAGACCTAATAATCAGAAGAAAAACAATAGGTCTTTCCACAGAAAAGTGGAAAGACCTAATAAGTTAATTATAATTATACTCGACTAACTAAACATAGTTATATGAATAGATAATGCATACAAGGGATACCAGATGGACAGTTAAACTCGTAGATCGAAATAAACTGACAAAGCAATGGCTAAAAAAAGAGAGAGAAAACAGCCAAATAATAGTACATAAGACACAAGATAAGAAAAACTGAGGACTAAGCAACACGAGCCCCATCGAAAACTGGGGTGAAGCTTATGTACCCATGAACAACTGGATTTATCAATCATATTTATAAGGTCATTTTTACCAGGTGCTGTTTGTCTTCAAAAAAAAAGATAGCGAATGGAGTATCCGTCCACGACTGACATAAAATCACTAAACAAACAGGAAAAAACACATAAAACAAAGGAACAGTGCATTTAATGTTTGTAGTCATCACAAATTCATAGTGAGGCCTCCAGTAGGAAGAAAAAAAAAACTTACTTCAAGTTTATGTTGGCCTCTAGAACTGGTTTGATCAGAATACTTACAAAATTACTTTTGATCACATCACAATTGACCAACGAAGTCATGGATTTTAAATTCATTTGACTGATAAAACTAATGAAAACTAAACATGGGTTAATTTCTACATTCAGAAATTAATCAAACCCTTGTAGGAATTCTTTAATTTAGGGTTATAAATCAAATTACCGAATGAATGTTAAAATTGTGTTAAAATAAGGAAACAATTCATATACCTAGTACTTGATAGCTATATCGGTTTTAGCATCTTTTAAATGGATACAAAATATGTACACACAAATATACAAACAAAATTATTTAAAACGGAGTAAAATGTTCTGTTAAATATATACTTACCTATGATAAACTAATACCAGTCAATTCTATGACGTCCTTTTGCGCTTTTTCATACGAATCTACATATTAACAATTATATTTTGTTTAATTTAATGTGAATGACCTTAACTAATAACTATTTCCCTGTTGGTGAATTAAAAATGATTTCCTTTAACACGCCTTCACGGTGATTAAACAAATAACAATCAACACTGTATCTGTCGCAGTCAAATAAGGACTAGTAAAAACATAAGATCAATTTAAAGCAAATTGTTTAGAGAACAATTGAAGGTTTGTTCACCCTCAATGCACATCTTTTGGTATGAAAATATTAACTTTCAGTTCGAAATGTCATATATGTCTCAAATGATAAATAACTTGAAACTGATTCTAAAAGTATATATGGTTGTAGAAACGTTTACATAAAAATATTTCAAAAAAATATTTACCTTCGTTGTCTAATTTTGGGCTAATTTTGTAGTTTACTGTTATAGTCTTAAAGCAGAAGTGTAAATAAACTCATTACAAAAATATGTAATTTTGTTTTGCCAGACGCGCTTTTCGTTCTAACAAATACTCATCAGTGACGCTCGAATAACTTTTTATTTAAAAAGCCAAATTAAGTACGAAGTTGAAGAGCGTTGACAAACAATTATTCATCAAAGGGCTGCCAAATACAACTCATAAAAAGGTAGTTTTCTTAGATCATATAGATAATTTATAAAAGAAGGATTTAATAAGACATTAAAATCTTATAAATTGCCCGCCGAAATGACTTATATCTAATTACAGAAAGTTTCAGAAAAACCATATTTTGTATTTGCCATTACAATTTTTTAAGGCTATTTGACTGATATACCTTCGTCAAATAAAATCAATGAAAATTAGCAGAATTACATTTAGACAGCTTGCCACCCTTATTTATACATGCGTTACGTGTAGCACTAATTTATCGAAGGTAGTTCATAAACAACAACCTTGATCTTGTTTTTTTAAATCGTGACATGTAATTCGTATACACCGACTTCGGGAAAAAAACATAAGCATGCATCCACATTTTTCAAGCAACATGTCTACCCATCACAATAACGTGGATGTCATTTTACAATGAATTGTTCATAAAAAAAATTTGAAAGCGTCATTCATATTCGTACTATTGCAGAGTATTGTTTAAGAACATATTCTATATATCTGACTAAGTAAGGCATTCGAAAGTAGACCTAGTTTGTTATTTTAAAAAAAGGACACTTTCAATGTATTAGGTAGCATATATGCAAGTACAAGAGGACAGCAGTTTGTCATTTTAAAATCTTTAAGTTCTTTTTTGAATAACAAATCGTGTATTACTCTTATCAGATTTTCATGATCAAGCCGATTATGAGTAATATCTAAATATTTTTTTTCTATATGGTAATGTCCCAACGTCCTAGATTTCTATTTTGCAGCTTGCCATTACCTTAATAATCAAGATACGGAAGATACAGAAACGTTAAATCTGTCACAGAAGGGAACAAACAAACAAATATGGTCCACTTTGTAAGGTTACTAAATGATCTATATCTATTTGAAAATCTAGACAATAACAATTTGTCTGCAGCATTGATCTCTATAAACTGTAATTTCTGAAGAGGTCTGAGTAAAACTCTTGGGGAAGTGTTATATTTGTGAATATTTGTTCTGTTCTGAACAACAAATTGCGCGCCACATTCAAGTGTGTTAACGACACCAATGAAAATATCTTTTGGTATCTCTAAACTGTAATTCAAATAATTTCATCCAATAGACATGATAGATAATGACTCGAGACTTGATCTACCATTAAATGTTCCTTCTTCTATATATGATAGCCTATCTAAAGATAAATCCAACTATGTAAGAGATGATTAAAGGTTGTTGTTGGAATTATTTCTTTTCGATTAAATTCCAGAAAAGTTAATGCATTCCTCTGGGAAAAGGAGGGATGTTGCCGCCAGGGATGTTTTTCTTATTACAACAAACTAGTATCAGAATTACAATACATCCCTGGTCAAATTTACATACATACTCTTAGAATATTCCCGTGATTACAACCGACATTTTAGATAGATCACAAACCGAGAAAATGTAAAAATGTCATATCCTCATCGTGTTTGAAATAAAAACGATTCTTAAAAACAAAATGAAATATGTCTATTTAATATGAATAAAAAACAATTGTTTCAATTGGAAACAAAGTTATGATAACTTAAATGAATCATTATCATGTTTAATACATAGACTAAAGTATGGCGCGTTTGTATCATTTACAAAAAAGGGATAAGATACCAGAGGGACAGTCAAACTCATAAATCGAAATTAAACTGACAACGCCATGACTGAAAAAGAACAAGATAAACAGACAAACAATAGTACACATGACACAACATAGAAAACTAAAGAATAAGCAATACGAACCCCAAAAAAAAACTAGGGGTGGTCTCGGGTGCTCCAAAAGGGTAAGCAGACCCTGCTTCTCATGTGGCACCCGTCGTGTTACTCATGTAATAACAAATCTGGTAACTGGTTTGCTCCTTCATATTTTGCAGTCTATCTGTTTCATGCGATGCTTGTCTTTAATTGAAACGATATAATATTGAGTATCTAAACATGACACAAAGTCAGTATTACAGCACAAAACACAAAAGGTTTATCCAAAAAGAGAGTTGAAAAAAGCGTTGGTATTGCTTATCTTCCTTTAAATGTCACAGTGCGGCCATTTCCACAATGCCACTTAACAACAACATTGAAGTGAAGAACAAAGCCATGGAGTAATCGCAACTACATTAATTACTTCCTGTCAAAATTAACCCACCAATCGCACAGAAAAATGCACGAACAACACAAACAACTATGCGATCACGGGGCACATCGCGGGCACATCGATAAGGAAATAACAGGCAATAGGTAGGAAACACTTTGTAAGTTTGTAACACACCAATTCGGGCCTGGCCAAAAAGACGACCCGTAAGAAGTACATACTAGTATCAAAATGGTGCCCTCGTATATGAGACGGTCTTTATTTGTTATACATCTCGTCAATGTGTTTGTATTGTCTTTCATTTTTGGTGGCGTGCTTTATATATGCGATTTTTTGTATTTCTTTGGTTCTTATATATATATAACTTTTGGACTATATACAATCTCGGTCTGTTTCTGAAATTCATTCTTACATACTTTTGATTTTTAACCCTATATGCTAACATTGCCTATGTAAATTTTAAAATTGTTTGTATGCACATTGAACGACAAATTTATGTGACGTAAAAATTTTTTTGACGTCAGACACACAAGTCAGTGAATATGTTTGTAAATAGATGATTTGTGTTCTGTTAAATTGTTCCTTTTAAAATTGTTATACTATAATTACTGGTGTACCCATATTTTGACTATTTTATTTATTGTATCTGTTTAATTAACGCATCAATGTAAATATAACGGAATTTGATGAGACTGTCATCAAAGTGAGAGAGTTAGCGCTATATAACCAGGTTTAATCCACCATTTTCTACATTTGAAAATGCCTGTACCAAGTCAGGAATGTGACAGTTCTTGACCATTCGTTTTTTAAGCGTTTTGTTTTTTATTTGATTTTGCCATGTGATTATGGACTTTCCGAATTGATTTTCCTGTAAGTTCAGAATTTTTGTGATTTTTTTTTGCTAACAGAACAAAAATACTGAACTCCGCGAAAGTTCCTAATCAAATGGCAAAATCAAAAGCTCAAATATATGAAATGATTGGATAACCTCTCACTTGCATGACAGTCACATATGTTCCATCATATTGACAACAATGTGTGAAAAACAAAAATAGACATAATTTGTAACAATGTCAAAACTAGGGACACAGCAGTCAACATTGTTATATAATCTTAATCATTATAAAAACAAAAACAGATTACTTATGTACGTAGCAAGTCACCCATTTTTTGTATATTCAATTTGTATGGCCTTGTTGATTTAAATTTAAAGATCATTTCCTTTCCCAATGCCTTTATCATTGTTTATGGCAGACAAAACAATTAACAATGCACACATATCTCTGTCGCGGACAAATACGGAAATCACGAGAGTAATTAAAATCAGATTGTTTAATTGAGAACAATTTAAAGGTTTTTTTTACCCATAATTCACATATTCTGATACCTAAGTTGAAATGTAATTTCTGGTGTTATTTATTGTATTAATTTCCCTTTTTTATAACATTACCATAGTTTGCAGTTATTATACCAATTTTACCATTATCAAGTAATTTTAATTATACATGGGTCAATATATACTCTAAGTTTTGGACATTAATTAAACCATTATATGAATTCTTTAATTTAGGTTAATAAATAAAATTACCGAACGAATGTTAAAATTATGATACCAATAAGGAAACAATTCGTTTCATGTTATTTGAGAACTACAAAAACACATAATAATGACACATTTGTATATATAAATATATTTCAACAACAAAAATTACAAACAGTATACAATATTCTATAAAATAAATGATTTAAGTTGAAAAAAAGATATTTTTGCCTTTTCCTTCGCCTTTATGGTAGACAATATAATTAAAATCCACAAATTACACTGTCGCGGTCAAATTAGGAAATAACCCAACGGAAAGCAATGAAAATCAAATTGTTTAATTGAGAACAATTTAAAGGTCTTTGCTATATAAATTTTAATTTCTGGTTTAAAATTGTATTCCTGGTCTAAGATAAGAGCTAATGGTTTCTTCCTCTTTTTGTTTTTGTTTTGTTTAACATAAGGGAGATTATTTGCTACTTTCGGTCTGAAAAAAGCACTAAAAGTGCATATGACAAATTACTGTACACCAACTCCTAAAATGTATTGTTCTAAATACATTAACATCAAAATAGTGCGTTTACTAAAGTCACATACGTTCACCTTTTTAAGGTCAAATGCCTTTCAACTATAACAACGGTCATACAAGTGAAAGTTAAAATTTAAAGCATCATGATGGATTTCTTTTAAATATTCTAATGCAATTAATGTGTATCAATGTTTCAGATTTGATTCGTTAAGCGTAAAATATTTTATCTTCCTTTTTCTAACAAAAGAAGCCGATATTTGAATTCTGGAATGTATTCACATGTAATTTCTCAAAAAGTAAGCAAATCACATACGTTTTGCACATAGCATCTTCTTTTTGACAACTTTTATTACATTCTGACGTGGACAAGAAGTCAGATAACGCCCGCAGTTTACCTTCGATGTCGAAAGCATACATTTGACATCACATTGTAATGGCGCAAAAGAAGATAATATCTTATCGCAGAATTTTCGTTTGATGAAATTTTACACTGAAATAATGAATGTAATTGAATGATTTGTTTATTTAACATCAGAATATATATAAATGTATTGATTCGACAGGTTAACTAAGTTTTCTAGAGTAAAACTACCGATGGACGTCCGCAAAGCTTCAAATGAAATACAGTTATCACTTTAATGTAGTGGAAATAGTAGATTGCAAAAGTGACTGCCATGTTCGTTCTACATTTATGGCTTGAAAGATTTGCAGTATTTACATGTCTTCATCGTTTTATGTGCGATTATTAGGACACGATTTTGACGTTTAATATACAAATTGACGACTTCTAATTCAACATGATGATAAAAACCATAAAAATGTGAAATAAAGGCAACGATAGTATACCGCTGTTCAAATTCATAAACCGATTGAGAAAACAATGGGTATAAACCTAAAACTAGGAAAACAAATAAACTATCAGAAGGAAACAATGGAACAACAGAAACTTTGCACTAAAGGCAAAGGCCAACATAAAATTGAGAATGGAAATGGGGAATGTGTCAAAGCGATAACAACCCGACCATAGAGCAGACAACAGCCGAAGGCTACCAATGGGTCTTCAATGTAGCGAGAAACTCCCGCACTCGTAGACGTCCTTAAGCTGGTCCCTTAACAAATATGCATACTAGCTCAGTGATAATGGACGTCATACTAAACTCCGAATGATGCACAAGTAACTAAAATTCAAAATCATACTAGACAAACAAAGGCCAGAGGCTCCTGACTTGGGACAAGCGCGGTTAAACATGTTTTTGAGATCTTAATACATAGAAACGAACTATTTGAAAACAACTGATTGGATGGCAATGACAGTAAAATTCTCTATCTCCCTGTCTTTAACAAAGGATGCCAACATCTTGAATACCGGAATGTAATGACATGACATTTTCCAAATAATACACTAAAAACTCAAAGTTTGCACTGATAATTCCTCTTTTTTTAAATTGTATTACATTCAGTCAGGAAATGAAGCCGGAAAACGCTCGGTGTTCTAGTTTTAATGATGGAAGCATACCTATGACGTCACATAGATAAGAAGCCAAAGGAAATAACATTATTTCTCGGAATTTTCAGCTTATGTTACGCCAAAATATTGAATAGTTTGTTTTTTTTTGCATTAACATAGAGATAACTGTATTGTATTTGAAGATTTGTGGACGTCCATCTTTGCAAGGTTAACTCAACTTGCGTTTTATGTTTAATGTTGATCAGAAAATAAAAACAGATGTAAAATGTACAGAATACACTATTTCAGAATAACAATTGTGAAACTATCATACAAAAAACGAATAAATTGATCCCATTAATATTCAGGCAATATTTTAGAATTTAAATCAGATGTACGACGTACTACATTGTTTTTGTTCAGATGTCATGAGGCTGATTAGAAAAGAACGTACACATACCATATACATTTAAATTTCAAACAAAGTTGGCTGTTTGGAAAAAATGTCAAGCTAGAGTAGTCTTTTTCAATTATTCAGATGAACCTAACGATTCCGCTATTTTCTTCCAAAACACAACATTACCTTGTTCATCATTTGGGTACTCGATATACGATTGCTTCTGAACTAACTCAAGAATGACTAATGGCAGATCTTTCGGACGCAATTGTTCATAAAAGACCAGAAAGAGAATGTTTTGTCCATCTCTTGAATATATGCTCTCCATTCGTGCCATGTTAAATTCAAACATGCAATAATAAGAATCGAGAAACGATTGAGTTACTATGCATATAGTGAACCTACTTTGGTGAATGCCATTGGTAATGTTTTGTGTTATATCTTCTCCTGGAACGAAATCCCGCTGATGTACGCAGAGTTTCAAGTTTTCATCACGTTCCAAGTGTGGTATAACTTCACTCACAACGAAATCGGTTTCTTCATTTGCATATGATATGAATGCATCGTATTTATAAGTAGTGCTAGATTGAATATTTTGGAATACCTTGTACTTATGTCTTGTCATATAATACAGATAGCGTAATCTCCATCGAAACCTGTACAATAATCCAGCAGATAGAATAAGAAGAGACATAATTATCCCCACAGTTATACAAATAATTAACGTGGTAAACGAGCTGCATTCCTTTTCAAGTTGTTTGACAACTTCATTTACATTTGTCAGTTGAAGAACATTATTGTTTTCAAACCGGCACCTGTATTTAGATGTGTGCATGAGCAAATCTAAATTTGCGTCCATCCATTGTAAGAATTTCAGGTTTTGACAGCTACATTTTAATAAGTTATTTGAAAGATCTATTTTCAACTTTGATGTTTTTGAGAGTTTGTGTAAAGTATCCATAGATGTTTGTGAAGATATTTCACTGATGTTGTTATATGATAAATCCAGTCTTTCTAAATTAACGAGATGAGAAAGATCGAAAGTAACATCCGTTAATTTGTTGTGACTCAGATCGATTTTTACGGCTTGTGCATGTCCGTGAAATATGGCAAAAGATAAATCCTGAATAAAATTGAAGGATAAATCAACTTCTTTGAGTTCAGTATTACTGGAGTTAGTATATCTTTCCGTTGAAAGGTATGCACCTAGTGTGTTATTCCGTAGGTTCAGTATAGACAAGTAGGGCATTCCAAAATAAAACTTCGACAGTTTATTATTTGCAAAATCGCATACTTTCAACGTGGGAGGTAACATGAAATACTTTTCGGTACCAACAGCTTCTACAAAACTGTTTTTATTTGCATATATTTCCTTTATTTTTGTTGCATTTAAATCAAAAGCAAAGTATTGTGGCACAAATACATAAACAGATGGAGAGGCATTCGTCATTTTCAAGATTTCAAGTTTGTCATTGAAATACAAATCGGACATTAAATAAGACAGACCGTTGTCAGTTAAATCGTTTTGTGAAATGTCTAGATATTTTAGCTTTTTTCCATTTCGCAATGTCCAACGATCATAGCTTTTTATTTGACAGTTATGCATGTCAAGATACTCAAGATTGTGAAGATTGAAAAACGTTGCATTTTGTATATAAGGCAAAACACAATGGCCTATTTCTAATCTTTTAAGATGTGTTAATGATCTATATGGATATGGAAATATAAACAATTTAATCACTTTCGATGGCTGTATTGCATCTACTTCTATACTCTCTAGTCGAACTAGAGAAAATAGTAAATCGCTTGGAAAAGATGGAAATTGGTAAATTTGTTTGAACAAATTATTCCACCCTACATTCAAATGTTTTAACGCAACCAATGGCTTGAAAATATTATTTGGTATTGCGAAGCTATAGTTCAAATAATTCCCTTGTATAGATAAAGTTTGCAGATTTGATAAACCATCAAAAGTTCCTTCTTCTAGATATACAAGTCTATTAGAAGATAAATTTAACTCAGATAGATTGTTCATGTGATTAAATGTTGTTCGCGGAATTATTTCTATCAAATTAAACCAAAGAGAAAGTTTTTGTACACTCCTTGGAAATTGAGGAATGTTGTCACTAGTTATGTTTTTATTAATACAAGAAACTCTTAGATTTGAATTGTAACATTTACATCGCGGATCAAATGTACATGTATTCTCTGTAAGGTTCGTTGTATATACAATCACGATGCAGAACATGAAATAAACTGTGACCTTCAGTAATTTAGATATCTTCATAGTTCTATTTTTAAACAGCAATGGTTCTGAAAATATAATAAAATGTTTATATTGAACTTTATAAAAGTTGTTAACGATAAATGATCTCAAAACAGGACAATTGAAAAGTTTCAAAGATTTTTTTTTACAGAGGTTAAAGGATTCCTATACCTTACTTTCTATAGACAATATATAAATAACACATAGATGAAAAACTCTGTGAAGGGTAATAGAGTATTTTAATCCACCATTTTGTATATGGGAGTGTTGCGGTTGTATTTTGGCTTTTGGTTTTGCCCTATGATTGGGGACTTTCCGTTCTAGGTTTTCCACTGATTTTAGTATTTTTGTGATTTTACTTTGTTCTTCATGAGACAATGTTATTGTCCGCCTCGAATCAACCAATCAAAATATGTCATTTTGATATATATTGATATCTAAATATATAATTCCTTTACTCGTACAAGGTCATATCTTATCATGCAAAGATGTTGACTGATATTATAAATGCCTAAAATATCAGCTTTCTCATTTATAAAATAAATTCAAAATTTAATATTCATCATGAAGCAATGTGATACATGTATTTCATTAAGATGAAACAAAAGCATGTTACAATAAAATCGAGAATGGAAATAGAAAAATGTAAAAAAGACAGCAATGTGAAAATGGATGTCTTACTTGATTCCAAAACATATAAAAGTTTTGATTAAAACGATCTGAAAATAATGGCAAACTTCCTCCCCATTTGACATTCATAAAACGATTGAGTTAATTGAATAACTGTTTAAAGTTTGGCTTTTTAACTGTTTTGATCTGAGCGTCACTGATGAGTCTTGTGTAGACGAAAGGCTCGTATGGCGTATTAAATTATAATCCTGGTACCTTTGATAAATATTTAAAGAAATAAATCATACAACCCAAAACATGGTGTTGCATGTAAAGACAATTGTTTTATAATTCCTTAAATGTAAGGTTTAAATAAAAAAAAAATGGTCTTAATATTCATAAACTTATATAGGAAAGATAATTAAACAATTTAAACAGCAATCAGAACATTATAGAATATGCCATCAAATATATATTTACCTTCGAATGACCAGCTCCTCAACTTTAAATAATGTGAGACAATGTTTTATCTATTTCACGTACGTCGTTTAACTCCGACTAGACGGTGAGATAGAATTATTCTGAATTATATTGACTTCAAGCCGACTTTGATAAAAATGTTTCCTTTTTCCATTGCATTTTAATATTTCCTTTTTAACATTTATTGAATGTCCTTTTTTTATTTTTGAATGTAAAGAACAATTAACAATTCAAAATTTTAATTTTTTTGAACTGATTTTTTTAATTGAAAAATTAGTCACGTTTTCCTTTTGCACTTAATAATATTAATAATTGCAACCTTGAAATGTGAAACCAATAATAACAGTTTAATTCGGATAACGGTTCATTTAAAAACGTTTATGAGAGATATGGTAGATCATGCATATACATTTTCGAATTTTAGGGATGATCATGATTTTAAAGTTATAGTAATGTAAAAAAATAGTTCTCATACGAGTCGATGATAAAAAGTGTTACAATTTTTCTATTATGGTTGCGTATATTTTACTCACTACATGTATATGTACCACTTTATGTTTATGAATTGCAAATACTGTAAATCAATTGTATTTTGTCTTATTATTGCCACATATTGTTCCTATAAAAAGTAAAATAACAAAATAAAACTCCAAGGAAAATTATAAACGGAAAGTTTAATAAAAAAAAAATAGTATACTCGAAACTTCGTGTTGTTTATTTTCTATTTTTTTATGTTGTTTCATGTGTACTTTTATTTGTCTGTTTGTCATTTTTATTTTAAACCATGGCGTTATTTTCGATTTATGAGTTTGACTGTCCCGCTGGTATCTTTCGTCCCTCTTTTTCAAACAAATCAAACGAATGGAAAACAAAAGTCAATTCCTTTTTTGAGATTCCATTTCTAAACTAAAGGTATTTTTTTTAAAGCAACATGTTTAAGTAAAATATATTTTGGAAAATCATAAATCACAGAAGCCATAAACGTTGAGATCCTTCACAATTTCAATGGCATGTACTTGCAAATAAAAACTCTCACAGTTGAAAAGAAGGAATTATTTGATTATGAACAAAGAGTCTTCAAATATCAATTTCATAACTCTGCACTGATGTTATGTAAATATGTATTGATGGCTTTCGTTTTAGTTCTGAACTTACTATAACGGACATGCATGGCAATGTGATCGCTTAGTATAGACCAGTATTCTTATACGTTTTTTAAAAAGAAAACTTATATATACCAATATTTTTCGTTTAATACACTGAATCAAGCAAAAGGGAAAAAAGTTAGAATATTTCCTTCATTTTACCTGGTTTTACTTCAATAAACAGTTATTACATCTATAACAAATTTTAATCGTCCAGTATATGGTATTTATGGCCACTTCAAGAATATTGTCCGTGTGGTAAACAGGCATTGACGTGTTCAAAAAGTTAATCAAATGAACAGAAAACAGTTTGTCCCTGTGACTTTTAAAAAAGAGGGACAAAAGATACCAAAGGGACAGTCAAACTCATAAATCTAAAACAAACTGACAACGCCATGGCTAAAAATGAAAATGACAAACAAACAACAGCACACATGACACAACATAGACAAATCTTTTTTTCTTTTTTTTTTAATAAAATAGATACTTTATTGCACAATTCTCTGCTGTTTACAACTTACTCGACTCACAGCATTCAGTCGGGTATCCCTGTAAATTAGTTACTGTTTAACCAGGGAGATTATACAGTAAAATTATTATATATCAAATATGATTAGTTATACAGTAATAATATATAAATACACTGATTTTGACAATTTGGTTTTTTTACAGCTTCCTCATATTACGTAATTTCGGAATTTGTACAATCTTTTGTCTGATATTGTTTATAAGTTTGCAGTTCTCCTGTAGATACTCCTGATTACCCAGTAGGGGTGTTCCTTAGATAGGAAGCTCATACAAGAAAGAAAGAAGTTAATCGATGACCTTAACCTTGATCTAAACAAGTTCACGTGAAAGTTGAGATGATCGGATGATTAAAGAATGCCACGTGTATAAATTTGATGATGAGCAGGAGGTTCTCATCTAATTTAAGTGTCTCTTATGGTGAGTTTTTGAAATATTTCCAATTGTTTTATTTATGATAATTTTATAGAAAGCATCATGATTTATTCTAAAATGTCAAGGAATTTTTTGTCTGACATTAGATAGTACAGTGTTAATCTTCACTAAGCATGCTGACTTTTTGTACAGGTAAACATTGATCATTTGTCATATGTAAACATACACATGAAACTTGTTTACATTTCCTATGAGTCATCCTTCATGATATGTATAATGATATTAAATATAAATACATTTATGATATAAACATGGTTATTATATATTTTTATAAACATCACTCAAAAACCTACTTGATTTTTTATCAAGAACTTTCATACTATCAAAGTATTGTTGAAACATATACAAATCAACAACAAACAACATGAACTCCACCAAAAAAACAGGGGTGATCTCAGGTGCTCCAGAAGGGTAAGCAGAAACGTAACATTTTGGTATGCTTTTTTAACACAACGGGACGCCATCACGAGTTGATTGGCCGTTATTGAATATTCGTTTCACAGATGATAGCGGGTCCCACATGTGGAGCAGGATCTGTCTACTCTTCCGGAGCACCCGATATCACCACACATTATTGATGGAGTACGTGTTACTGAGTCTTTAATTTGTTTTTATTTTGAGTCTTGTGTACTATTATTTGTCTATTTGTCCTTTTCTTTGTGAACCATGGCGTTATCAGTATATTTTCGTTTTATGCGTTTGACTTTCCCTTTGTTATCTTTTGCCCCTCTGTAAAACATATACAGTCAGGGGCATTACTTAAACAAGTAATTTTTTTTTAGTTACTTATATAGGTAACGTTTGTTTAAAAAAAATATAAAATAACTCAATAGAGTTATTTTAAATTTCAATAGAAGCATGGACTAAATGTAGTTTTCATGAATTTTTACAGCATTTTATATCATAAAATGAAGAATATATTAGATTTAAGAGGAGTATAGAGATTAAGGGTTACTTTAAATATAATGACAAAAATATTACTTGAATAAGTTATTTTTTACATCTTTGACAGAATTAGTAATGACACTTATTTAAGGAACATATATAATTGTTTTGGGTTACAAATTATAAATAACTTCAAGTCTTAATTAATTCACAAGTTTCTATCTATTTATATCTGTCTACCTTCAAGATTTTGAGGAAAATGATATTTTAATAGTCCCAAGAGACCAATCTTTGACCCAAAAGCGTCGATATGAAAGATAAGTGCGTCAGGAAGGCAATTAGTGTTTCAGAAAGATTAGATTTCATATTTCATGGGAAAAATAAGCAGATGACTGCGAAAATTTGTTAAAGCTAGGAAAATCTGTATAGTTGGACACCTATAAAAATAATATTTAGAAAAGTTACTTATATAAGTAATATTTAAAATAGCCTCGTTTTCAACATTACTTGTATAGGTAATTTTAAATGTTACTTATTTAAGTAATGCCCCTGACTGATATATATATTGGAGCTCGTACTGTTCTTCATAGTTATACATTTCTGGCTTTGAAATGAATAGATCTATTGCATTAGTAAACTATCTTTGATTCCGATTATAAACATCATTTGTATTAACATGAATAAACAATCTTATTTATCGCCTTGATCGTGTTGATTCCATGAAACTCTATTGTTCCTTCTGATTACAAAGTACATTCAGTAATGTATGAAAAAAAAGAGTCAACGATGAGAATTCAAGGAGTTGAGCTAGATGACATACAATGACGATTTTATATAAACATGTGATGGTTTGAGCTTTTAAAATTTAAAGTCGCGCTGAAATTCCCTATCGTCAACTGATAACCTGTTAACTCAACATTTGATAGGGGCTTTTTTTCAACACAGGAATCTGATGTTTAGTGGTTGTCGTCTGTTTATTTGGTTCAAAAGTGTTTCTCGTTTCTCTTTTATTTTTAAAGATTAGACAGTTGTTTTTCTCGTTTAAAAGGTTTTCACTAGAATTTTGTTGGCCCCTTATAACGTGCTGTTCGGAGTGCGCCAAGGCTCTGTGTTAAAGACTGTACTTTGACTTATAATGGTTTACTTTTATAAATTGTTGCTTGGACAGAGAGTTGTCTCATTGGCACTCATACCACTTCTTCTGATATCTATATATGACAGATTCCATTGGAGTCAGGTTAACCGAAATGTGTTCCATAGTTACTACTCATGTAAATCAGAACGAAGTGCAATGGGGGAAAACCCCATTTTTTTATTTGTTTTAAAAAACATAAGCATTAACTTGTCTAATGCTTCAAATATACTTTTAGTGGGGTTTCGTGTTGAATAGTGTTTTCTTTTTATGCAATATTTTTTCTATGTTTCTTATAATATATAAATACATCAACAAAACTATACGTTTTCATGAAATATTACTACACTTAGAAGTAGTATGCAAACATTGTCAACCTTTTGAAGGGAAATAGACAACATTAAGACAATACATCAATTTCAATAAAATTATTTTGTTTTCCTGTAAAAAAGAGGCGGAAAATACCAAAAGGATGTAAAAGAGAGCTTAAGAACACAAAAGGTACATTCAAATTCATCATTCGAAATAAATCACAAATTGCATGGGTAAAAAAGCAAAACGGACACACAACGGTATACAAAATACAACAAATACAACACAGAAACAAAAGACTGAACAGCATGTCTAATTCGGCAGGTCATATTCGTGGAAATGAGACGAGACTTTAGCTGCGACGAATGGATCATATCCATTGTCATCTGTGAATTTGATAGTCCGTAAAATATACGAAACGATGATTTGATCTTCATCTTTTGACACTCTTGGATTAGCGGCTTTCTTGTTAATCAAAAACGCTATATCAAGGACATCATAATACAGTAAAACCTGTTTCAACCGAACCTCTTCGGGACTAACAATTTTGTTCGGTATTGGCTGATGTTAGGTTTTATCAGGTTCACGACGCATACAATTTGATATGACAGTGGTTAAGAACATGTTTGGTTTATACCGGTTTTCGGTTTATGCAGGATTCGGTTTAGCCAGATATCACTGTAGAAAACATGGTATCAACTTAAAAATGTGTTTTCCAGAAGTAAGTGCTACTTGAATGCTGCTACATGAACTGGTAAGTTTACAATAAGATATTTGAAATCATCTGCTATATATTAAAGTTGTCTTTCTGATCGACCCTCATTGTAAAGTTCTATATGCAAGTCTTATGTGTACGATACAACTAGAAAATTATCTGGCAATGTCATGTAGAAACGGTAAGAGATCCAAATACAAACATCCGAATTCAAAATCATCATAGAAAACTAAAACCTGAAATGCTTCACAGTGATAAGCAGATGAGTCCTTTGTTTAACATCTGTCGTGGTGCTTATGTAAGAACTGACCAGTGTCTAATTAGGTAGGTCACATTTGGAACTTATTCAATTACAACTAAAATAAATAATGATAAATGATAGCGCGCATTATAAATGTATTCCATCTATAAAATATATATGGAATTTCGAGTAGTTTTACACATCGAGATGACATCCACTATAATATTTTAATCTATTTACAGTCGACTCAGAATTCGAACTGCACAATGTCTCGCTTGAACTTTGTTAACTCTTTTATGATGAAACACCACCTCCACAGTTTGTGTGTAAAGCAAAGTGACATATCTATCTTCTTCCAGAAAGCTGAGAGGATTGAAAAACATTTAAAATTTTCAAAACTATCTGTGTTTAATTAAAGATATTTGTTTATTATTGTACAACTGTTTCTATTGTTAGTGCTGATGTAATGATGATTATTAAATTATTGAATACAAATCGTATTATTATTATGTAACAATGTAAAATATTATACTGTCGACTTGAAACCACAAAAAAATGAGTTATCGTACAAAGAAAAAAGAGAGACAAACTTTAAAAAAAACAATGTTATTATAATCATAAAACACAATTACATAAAAATACATCGATCTCAGAACAGAATATCGATCCCTGACACATATCCAACGGGATTTATTTTAGTCTTACCCAGCTAAGCAAGAGTTGTTTCCCTTGGTCTGTCATACTTCCGGTATTCGTTTGAGTCGAAATACGGGTGTCTCGAAATATTCCTCTGGTCCGATTGACTTCGAGGTAACGAGAGTCGACTGTTTTTGATATATTGGCTCTCAATAATGACGACTTCAGTTTGTATGTTAAATGAATGTATCCTGTTGAACTTACTTAACTTACTTAAAATAATGCTAATACTGAAAATGGCCACTGCCCTTTCTTCAATCTTAATATCTATATCATAAACGGGAAGCTTATTACAAAAAAATTATGATAAAAGAGATAATTTTTCGTTTCCTATCGTTAATTATTCATTTTTAGATGATGGCGTTCCCTTGTCACCATCTTATGGTGTGTATCTCAACTTGTACGATTCCCTTATGTATGTAACAACGTATTAGATTTTTGCGAGAGTTTATGTATTACTGAAAAATAGTTACACCAGGGTTTTCGATATCACAAACTAGTCACATAATTTACTAAATTGTATCATCGGTATAAGGAAATAATTCGTAAAATATAGCTCAACAAACAGAAATCTTATACGTTCAGGAATTTCACACCCAATCTGTTATGGTAATATTCTTAACAAACCATAAAAATGTCAGTATTCACTTCAAAACCTTTAAACAGACTTATTAAGGAGGCTAATAGAGATGCATAGTTTGGCTTTAATATTGATTCACTTATAGGGTCTTTGCATCGGAATTAAACATATCTATTCTAAAATCAGTTGTTGGCATGACACGGGTTATGTGCTGATCAAATATTTCATGATGGTATAATACTAAACTCCTAACAGGAGGGACTTTGCTTGATATTGATGTGATGACGACATACTATTTCACTTTAATTGAGGTATGGAGCTGACATGTCAGTAACTGTTAGTAGTCTGTTGTTATTTGTATCATTGTCATTTTGTTTATTTTATCTATTTTTTTCATATTCTGACATCGGACTCGAACTTCTCTTTAACCGAATTTTAATGTGCGTATTGTTGTTAGTTTGTGGTTTTTTTTTACATTGGATAGCGGTATACGGGAGGGTTGAGATGTCATAAAACATGTTTAACCCCTCCGCAGTTTTGCGCCTGTCCCAAATCAGGAGCCTCTGGCCTTTGTTAGTCTTGTATGATTTTTAATTTTAGTTTTTTGTGTATTACTCGGAGTTTAGTCCATTATCACTGAATAAGTATACATATTTATTTAGGGGCCAGCTAAAGGACGCCTCCCGGTGCGGAAATTTCTCGCTACACTGAAGATTCATTCGTGCCTTTCAGCTGTTTTCTGCTCTATGGTCGGGTTTTTTGTCGCTTTAAACCATTTCCCATTTCCATTCTCAATATTACTTTTGATGTGTTGAGCTTATGATTTTGCCATTTGATGAGGGACTTTCTCTTATGAATTTTACTCGGAGTTCAGTCTTTTTGTGAAATTCCAATATCTAGGATAATAATGCCTTATGGTATAACCAACAGTGTACGACACATTGTTTTGTTTAATTCAGACGTCAAAGTTTTAGACCAAATTAATCTTATTCACAACGTTTTTCATATACAAGAAGTTATGAGTAGTTATCGTGCATATGATCTCGATTAAACGACATATATAGTAATGGCTGAACATTTTAGAAATTGAACCTGCTTCGTATTTCCTTGTTACGATTGTGATATTTCTTCGAAAATGACAAGTTAAAAGCTTGTTCGAATCTTTGAATTGGCATCATAAGCTTCGGTTCATTCTATTTGATATTTTAGCATTTTAACAATAACTTAAATTGAACATGATTATATGATTTCAATTTTGAAATTATCAAGTTATCCCACCTAAGTACCAATATACCAACTTCTCTGGAATATGAGATATACATTTTCTAATTTATTCTGTATATAAAAGCTTAAAGCTTCTACTTATTATGAATGTTTTTAATATTCTGTATATCAAAATACAATATCATTTTGATGTACTTTGTTTTGTTTATACATATATGTTAAATAATAGGTAATTTGAAGTAATTAAAGTCTTTTTGTCAATTGATTTCAATTCTCTCTTATTGTTACATCTTTTTTACTCCTCTCTTACTTAAGTTTGAAAAAGCGGGGCTATGTTTTTCTTATAAAATATTATACAAAAACGCGTTGTTAAATCCCATGGTTTTCGAAGACTTCTCAATTTCACCCTAGTGGTATACATCTTTTAGTAGGGTGGAGGAAAATATCGTTATGATTTGTAGTTTCTTTTCTAGTCAATATTTTAGTTTGAGAAATGAATACCTTCATTCAGTATAATCAAACAAGGAAATATATCGCAGGACTTTTCAAATCGATACAATACATTTTTGTAATCTACTTTAAAATATATTTGCATTTTCATGAGACAAAGAGATCAAGAACATTGTTTGAGTCTATCAAAGGTAAAGATATATATACATATTCATACTGGTCATTTTTTTTTGTAATATTCTTAAGCATTTCAAGTTATTACTAATTCACAATTCGTAAATTCAAGATTCATTTCAAACATTAGAGTATCAGGTTAACCAAGACACCTTCTATAACGGGATGTAAATATGTGCCAGAAAAATGCTCTTCGTATTTGTTTTTAAATCGCTGGAATCCTTCTTTCGTCAATCATTCATTATTTTGTCGTCTCTTTTTTTTTGTGTGTGTGTCTTCGAATGAATAATATTTATCAGTTATAAGTACTCAACTTTAGTGCTTTTTGTATGTTTATATTTATATACTTTTTATCTGCTACTTCAATTCAAAATAATTTTTGTTGGCTGAATGATTTTTATCGACGATATCTATTTTTGTTGTTATTGTTGTTGAAATTGATGAACTGTAGGAAGAAATCCGTACTTATTTGAAATGAATATTACATTAAAATATCGTTCTATGTATTTTTAGAGTATTTGCTGTTATTATTGATCGTGATGTTACCAAAATTATACCTTGCTTCATTGTGTATCATAAACTTCATAGTGGTTGCATACACAAGAAAACCTACAAAGTATATTTGTAAATTTGATCAGCGTTGTGAATGCTATAACTCGAGCATTAAAGTTTCTTGCGATCACAAAAACATTACTGGTAATAGCATTCCTCATTTTCCGAGAGAACTTCATACAATTTTGCTTGGGTATAACTTAATAGAAAGAATTCCTCCAACAACATTTAATAACATGAGTAATTTATTTGAGTTAGATTTATCTTGGAACCGACTTGTATACCTAGAAGAAGGAACGTTTGATGGTCTCGCAGGTCTTCGGAAACTATTTCTAAACGGGAATTATTTAAATTACAGTTTAAATATACCAAATGATATTTTCAAGCCTTTAGTGTCGCTGACATATTTGAATGTAGCGTATAATTTGTTGTTTAGAGAAAGTTATTTATTCTACACCCTCCCGGGTGATTTACTTTTACCTCTTGTACGCTTGTATAAAATAGAAGTAGATGTAAGACCCCGATTTCAATTTTTTCAATTTGCAGAAGAATATAGGACATTAACGAATCTTAAACGATTGAAAACAGGATTTTGTGTTTTACATCATTTAACTAACATAACGTTTACAAATCTTCTATACCTAGAATATATCGAAATACAAACTTGCTGGTACAGAAATTTGACCGTGGGACAATACCGAATAGAAATTACTTTAGATATTTAGACATTTCGCATAACGAATTATCTGATTATGATCGTGATAGCTTGTATAGTCTCATGAAGGAATTGTCATCCTTCAAAGAATTGCGAGGTTTGAAAATGACAAACTCATTTCCATTTGTATACATATTTAAACCAGGATATTTAACGTTTTTCTTGAAATCAACGAAAATAGAGAAATTATATGTAAACAACAACAGTCTTGTAGAAGCTATAGGGAACAATCAACTTTTCATGATGCCTCCTACTTTAAGAGTTCGCGATTTATCAAATAATAGAATATCTAAGTTTTATTTCGGAATGCCTTACTTGTCGATGTTAAACCTACGAAATAACACACTAGGTGCATAGCTATCATCTAAAAGGTACACAAACTCTAGTAAAACTGAACTCAGAGAAATTGATTTATCTCACAACCTTATTCAGGATTTATCATTTGACATTTTTCACGGACATGCTCATGCAGTAAAAATAAATCTGAGCCACAACAAGTTATTGGATGTTTCTTTCGATCTTTCGCATCTCGTTAGTTTAGAAAGACTTGATTTATCATATAACAATATCAGTGGGATTACTTCAAAAATAGCAATGGATTCATTAAACAAACTCTCAAAAACATCAAATTTGACAATTGACCTTTCCAATAATTTATTGAAATGTAGCTGTCAAAATCTCAAATTTTTACAATGGATGTATGTTAATTTGAATTTGCTCTTCAACACGGATCAATACACGTGCCAGTTTGATGGCAATGGTGTAGTTCATATGACAAATGTTGAAAAGATAGTAAAACAACTTGAAAAGGAGTGTAGTTCGTATACTACGGTGATCATTTGTATAACTACGGGAATACTTCTTGCTTGTGTTATACTTGTTGCTGGATTGGTGTATAGATATTGGTGAAGGTTACGCTACTTGTATTATATGACCAGACATAAAAATAACATATTGAAAGATATTAAACCTAGCTCTTCTTACAAATACGATGCGTTCATCTCATATGCAAATGAAGATACCGACTTTATTGTAAATGAATTGATACCAAACTTAGAACGTGATGAAAACATGAAGTTATGTGTCCATCAGCGGGACTTTATTGCGGGAGAAGAAATAACAAAAAATATTACAGACGGAATGCACCAAAGTAAGAAGATAATATGCATATTAACGAGATCATTTCTAGATTCATACTATTGCATGTTTGAATTTAATATGGCAAGAATGGAAAGTATATATTCGAGAGATGGACAAAATATTTTCTTTCTGGTCTTCTATGAACAACTGCGTTCAAAGGATCTGCCATTAGTTATCCTTGAGTTAGTTCAAAATCAATCGTATATCGAGTACCAAAATGATGAACAAGGAAACGTCGTGTTTTGGGACAAAATCAGGGAAACTTTAGCTTGATCATCAAAAACTTCATCCAATTGGATTGAGTATCAAGCGTGGCAAAAAGCCAGTCATTACATGTGTAATATCATCATTGATTTTCCCCTATTAGTCTTTGTTAAAATTCACTTTCCCAAAAATGAATTTGTGGAGATCAGCATTGTTTTAAATAAAGAAATACTTGGCATTAGTAAATTTTATCCTGTCTAGTATTCTGGAAAAAATCACATTACATTTCATTGCATATAACAAAATAACCATGACTGGCAGATAACCAATCATATCTTTCCCTTATTTAACCTATGTACAAGATTTACTAACCAAAATATTTTTTAGGAATAGCCAAAATATAATATGATGTTTTGAAATACACAAGAAAAATGTTAATGACACAGCAATGTTTTACTGCAATAAAATGTAGGATTGATTACCTACAACTGTCAAATTCAAGGGAATGTTTTTTTTTTTACAATTTTCGTATACAACCGTATGTGACGTACCATGATTTTGTGGTATACCACCTTTAAAAAGAAGACATTATTGTTTAATAAACTGAATGTGAATTTTTTCCCTGTGTAATACTGGTTATTTCAAGCTTGCCTGTCAAGTTTTGTCATAATCAGTTTAATAGTTTGAAAAAAATCTAGTAAAATGAAAGACGACATCAACAGCGATTCGAGCAAAATTTCTTCGACATATCCAAACCAAGCCGCGTCAAGATAGAATATAATGTGTACCAATAAATGATTAAATATTTATCTCATCTGCCTACAAACAGTTGAATATGATTAAAAAGATGAATTTAGGAAGATAATTATCACTAATGTACCTTTTTGTCTTCTTTATAAGGTCTCTTTTGGTTAATTTATACCTCTCATTTCCTCAAAATTTTAACTTTTCAGACTAATAGACAAAAATAATGGGGAAATGTTCACTCATTTATGATAGAAATATTATAAGAAATTGTAACTGAAGTATTCAAGCAGAATGAACAATCCATATAAAGGTTTACTGTCTCGAAGGAGGTTTCAATAAGTCCTTATGGAAAAATTGAATTTACGCCGCGTTCCAGAGAATAAAAGTTTTCTTTTTTAGTGAATTATTTGTTGTTACAGCGTTGAAAATAATTATTTTCTTATAACTATATATTTATTAAAGTATTTCCTAGGATAATGTTCTATCATAGCAGAATATAAGAAATAAGGAGAAAAGGCACCCAAAAACATTAAGTATGTCTTCTTTTGTCAACTGAATATTCATGGTATAGTCCTATTTCATAGAAATGTTCTCATAAAATGTGTTTTAGAGGCTCAATCCACTCGATTATTTAATTTTTTGTAATATTTCAATTAAATAGCAAGAAATTTTAACACATGAGAATACTCACAAGGTCAAATGTGCATGGACAGCTTCCCATCTTAGGTTTAATACCATCATTGATTTTCCCGTATTAGTCTTTGTTAAATTTGCACTTTTCACAAAAATGTGCAGAATTTATCTTTGTTTCAAATAACGAAATACTTTGCATGAGTAAAGTTTCATCCTGTTCATTATTATAGAAAAACAATCACATAACATTTCATTGCAAATAAGAAAATAACCATCACTGGAAGTTGACCAATTACATTTCTCCACATATTTAACCTGTGTGCAAAATTTAGTAACCATGTAAACTCAAGTTTACAAAAAAGTCTATAAAACCAAAAATAAAAAAAAATGTGTGCTTGCTTTGAAATACACAAGAAATATGTCTAAAACACAGATTTTTTTACTACAATATAATGAAGGATTGATTACCTACAACTTTCAAATTCAAGGGAATATTTTTTGCGACCTATGTTTGTATACAACCGGATGTAACGTACCATGAGTATGTGGTATTTCACATACATGTATTGACTATGCTGACTGTAAATAACGGTAAATTTCTAGCAGCACTTGGCAGTACTGGTCGTTTGATTTTTTTTTAGTAGAAATTACTGTAAAACCAATTCAAAACCTGATTAACACTTGTTAGTAATGAAATTATGAATGTTGTACAGTGATTTGTATCAAACAGTATTGCAATTTGCTATGAAAGATATATTGTAATTAGGTTTTAACAGTTAAGATGGTTAAAACATTCAGTTTGGGTTTGTTTTATTTTTTATTTGAATCTGGAGATTTTGCTACAATCTCAGATTTATCCAGGTTCGCGGATTTAAAATCTAGAAACATTGCAATCGTTATGCATTTTTTTTTTTTTTTTTTTTTTTTTTTGCAGTTTAGAAGTTCTTATTTCAAACTTAAGGTTTCTTTTTTAATGTGAACGGTAAATAAATATTTTGTTGAAATCATAAATCACAGAAGCCATAAATGTTAAGATCCATCACAATTTTAATGTGTTTTATTGCAAATAAACTTTAACACAGTTGAATAGAAGGAAATATTTTATTATTTAGAATATTTATTTCATTACTCTATACCCATGTTATGTAAATATTTATTGATTGGATTCATTTTAGTCATAAACATTTTATAACTGGAATGCTTTGCAATGTGATCGCTTAGTAGAGACCAGTATTCTTAAATGCCTGTATTTTATTTGCCTTTAAAAATCTTAAACTGTCCATTAAAAAAATTATTGTTATACATGTTGATGCTGTATTTAATATACTAACCTTAAAAATCTAAATAAAGTTATTAGAAATTTTACTGTTTTATCAAATATACCAATATCTCTCGTTTCAAACTGAATCGTGCAAAAGTTAAGAATATTTCGTTCTTTTTATCTGTTTTTACAAAATAGTTAAAAATAAAAGTTTAGGAATAAACATGTGATGGTTGCAGCTTTTAAAATATAATGTCCCGATGAAATTCCGTATCAATAACAAACAACCTGTAAATTCAACATATATGTATGACTGATTTTTTCTTCAACATGTATATATGACAGATTCAACCGGAAAGTTAGATTAAACGAAATATATACCACAGTTACCACCCATGTCAATCATTACAAAAGTGAAATGGTGGGGAAATCCTTTTGATATTGTGTCATGAAACATAAGTATTAACTTATTCAAACTTCACCTATAGTATTATGTGGAGTTTGTGTTGGATAGTGTTTATTTTCATGAAATATGTTTCTTATAATTTATTAATAAATAATACATTTTCATTAAATGTTTCTTCACCAAAAACTAGAATGCAAGCACTGTAAACCATTGGAAATGAAATTGACAACATTTTAAGACAATATATCAATCTCAATAAAATGATTTGTTTTCCTGTAAAAGAGAGGCAGAAGATACCAAAAAGATGTTAAAGAGAGCTAAAAAAAAAACACAAAAGGCACATTCAAATTCATAAGACGAAAAAAAAACAATTGCATGGCTAAAAAAAGTCAAACAGATATACAACGGTACACAAAATACAACATAGAAACTACAGACTGATCAACAAGTCTTACTTGGCAGGTCACATTTGTAGAAATAGGACCGACTCCTTAGCGGTCAACCAACTCGTGATTGCATCCGTAAAATTTACGTAGAGGGGATTCGCTCTTCACCAATTGAAACTCATGGATGAGTATGTTCTTTGTGCATTAAGAGTAGCAACTCTCTATCCAGGACATCATGATAGGAAATATCGTATAAACTTGTAAGCAGGCGCTCATCTCTTTTATCGAAAAGTTTTGTTTTAACCGACCCTCATTGAAAAGTTCTAGATCTGAAAGATAAAACTAAAATATAAGCTGAATATGCCATGTCAAAATGGAAAGAGATCCAAATACAAACAACAGTATACAAAATCATCATAGAAAACTCAAAACCTGAAATGCTTCGGAGTGATAAGCAGATCCTGTCCCTTATTTAACATCTGTCGTGGTGCTTATGTAAAAACTGACCTGTGCATAAGTCTTATTATGTAGATCATATTTGAAACTTAGTAAATTACAACTAAAATGTATAATGCTAAATGATAGCGCGCATTATAAAAATATTCCAAATATAAAATAAATGTATATTGAACTCCGTGTAGTTTTAAACATCGATACGACATCCACTATTGCTTTCCATTGTTTGAAGTGTTTGAATTTTGATTTTGCCTTTTGATTAAGGATTTTCCGTTTTAAATTTTCCTCGAAGTTTATAAATGCATTCTCGTTCAGCGAAAATTAATGTCACACTTTTTATAATATCAATTTTTATATTCCTATTGGCATTTTCACTTTTCATTTATTCTTTTATTTTTTAATTTGAATACTCAATAAATGTAACAGTTTTTCAGTCTTTTTAGGTACAATTCGAGTAAACTCGTCAATCCTTTACAGAAATGTGTTATGAGTTGTTACTGACACTGTAATTAGATATTTGAATATTGTTAATTGATATGAATATTGATTTTATCTGTCTTCGAAACTAAAAATAAACCATTCCAAATAATAGTGATATACATATATTCTCATTCACGTTCGAGACATATATTTTGCCATTATACATATTCCTTTTTCTCTGACTGTTAAGGGCGTCTTTTAACCTAATCCATTGGATATTGATGTGTTCTGATTGATATTTTAATATTAGATACAAGATATTTGTATTAGTTGCTATTGGCTTTGATCTTGTTGTTAGTTTTTTTCTATCGAACTGTTTTATATATTTCCTTTCGGGGTCTGTCATATATGACTAAACGGAACTTTTTCGTTGTTGACGGCAGAATATTGCCAATAGCTGCGTTCATCCACTTCATTTCCCCTTTGGTGGATAGCCCCCTAATTGTGAATTATATCACAACTCCTTGTATCTATCCAAATCAACCTTACACGTTTCCAAATTGAGAAGAAAATATTTTGGTAGTTTAAGCTATTACCTGTATGAACGTTCTACCCAAGGTACTTCATCAGTTAATTATGGGTACATAATATAAGACGTAAACTGTTGATAAACGCTTTTCAAGGTGTTGCTTCGTCAAGTTTCTGAAAACTCTTCTTTTTGATAGATTTAATGTGGATATAAATCTAAACTGATAAGTTGACACCTTTTTCTGCCTAAAGGACCATCATTTTAATAAACATGCTTCTTATATTTCGGAAAGTAGGGATGAATTTTGTTGTCAAATGCAATCATTAATGTGAGGATTACTCTACAGACCTCTCGCTAATATGATTTATTTCAATTTAAATGAATGATGATACTAACCGGAACCACATAATTAAACTTATACCGGCCACTCAACCAGATAACTTCCCTTCGAAGCAAGCACATTTTGACCCTGCTTTCCCAATTAGTTAGCGCTGACTTTTTTATATTTCATATTCCATGTCTATCCTTTTGGTAATATGACTGTTTCAGTTGTTTATTGTGTATTTTATTATTACAATATATTCGATTCAGTTATGTAATAAGATGTTTTGGGAGCACATATTCTGGTATAAGCCAACACATTTTGTGACCACTTCAGATCATGCTACTTTAAGTGCGATATGTGTGATTTTTTGTATTTAGCCTTTGAATGTAAACCTTTTCTTCAGAACAGTCAGATTGCAGCAGTTTTGGGTTCTGATGAAAGGTGCAAAATGTGTGTAAATTCAAGTTATCCTACCGGTAAATTACAGGTTTTCAAATAAAATGTAAGAGAATGCAAATGCGATTAGCGAGAAATATTAGAAAATGGCCGATTTAAACACGTTGTAAATTCTCTTTATGTGTTATTATGTTGTAGAAAAAACTTTCCTGAAATTAACGCAAATTCGTATTCACATTGGATCTTGAAACTATATTAAATAGAGAGGACATTTGAAAAGTCCCATACGTCTGATTCGACCACAAAGTGAAATTGAAATATATTTATTCAACAACGAAACATTAAGAATGAAAGAAAATACGGCGAAGATTAGACTTGCATTTCACAAACTGTTAAACGTTGACATTGAAAACGTTTCCAAGTATATGTGTTTGATAAACAAGAAACCGTACCATAAACATGGTCAAAATGTGGATAGTTGTCTCATTGGGAATCATAGCACATCTTCTTTTTTATATTTGTTTTTATGTACTTACGCCGTTTATGGAAATGTAAAAAAAAAATATTCGTCAACAGGTCAATTATATAAGATAAGGTACACAGTTAAATGTATTCATTAAAATCTCCTGGATATGTTCATTGTGGGACAGGTCATAAATAAAACTTTCAAAAACATATTATTTATTACATAAATCTTAGGAATAGTATAATTAAAAGCAATGTGATATTGAGATCTTTAAGTACAATGAGGTTATTTTGGTTAGTGTTGCGCTAATTTGTTCTGGACATCAATGAACTTTGTTTTTGAACGTCTTACTTTTGAACTTAGAAAAAACATCGGCTGGTGTAATACCTGTTATATTTAAACAATTTTTATTTACTGAAGATTAAAACTGTATCCCAGCTCCTTGTTGAACAGAGCCATTGGCATTCCCGGGTGTAAGCATCGGATTCAAATTACGAACTTTGCACTCAAAGACCTCATTTACATGATAGCCAAGCCCTACGAAAATGTCCTTTTCCTTGAGTTCTTCTGGAAAACATTCTTTACCGCTTAAGCACTTCCCAACAAAAATAAAGGCATCTGATTCGCAAGGTAACTGTGGTGAATCCGTTGCTTCAAAACAAATCATAGAACCGCTATCACCTTCTTTTGCAAATTCTGCATTTCTTCACTTACTTTGTATAAAATGTATACGATTTTTGAATTCCTCACCCTCCTTCACAAAAATTGATCCTTTATAAGTACCTGTGGTCAAACTTGTTTTTACCCCCCCCCCCCCCATTTATATACTTCATGTTTTTCATTTCACTGTCGTTTGCAAGTGTAACTGTTCCAGTTACAAACCTGTCCTTAGAATCTCGCAATCCAAATCGACAATCTTCAACCCTTTCTCCGTAAACCTTAACCAATGATATGTCGAGACTTTTGGTAATTGAGGCGCTCGAGAGATCAGTAGCAAATACACTTTTTCCAACGGCTGATTCAATAGTTTCGGTGTACGCATCTGAATGTTGTGAAATTACATGTGCGCATGTCGTAAAGTAAATACACCCCTCGCTGTCACGTACGAAAAAACCTAGGGTTCCATACTCCTGACTGTGATCTGTTTTTTTATTAACTTTGCTGCCTTGTTTTAAATTATAGCTGGCTAATTTTGGTTTACCACCCCATGCATATGGTTGAATGTAAAGTCACAAATGTTCTTCGGACCAATTTCCCTTCTATAGCGACGAACGGATTCCTCTTCTATAGTAAAAATTAGCATCTGACCGTCATTTAATGAAAATGCTGAGATATTTTTGTTTCTACAAAACGATGTATAATTAATATACTATGTTTTCCGTTTCAAATAAAAAAGGTTTTTTATTAATATTAAAGTAAGTGTCTCATTGGCGATTACAAACATTTTTTGTTCATTAAGTACAAAACATTCAAAATGACAATTGAAATACAATATCACTTTCGATTGGTAAAAAAAAGAAGTAGTTATTTTTCTTTTTTTGTTTCGAATATCTTACATACTGGTCAATTAATGGAAAAGCACATCTAGAAGAAAAACTACTTAATCGAAATGACATAGTCCTATTTAAAAATCATATTCAATTTCCTGTTCACAAGTCACATATACTTAACACAGAGAAAGTTGATATTTTTTATCACTTTACTATATTATACATGCAATATTACAGTGACAGTCATACTTCTTTGAAATAAGTTGTAAAAGATAACAAGTATATATATTTCGGTACAGAAATATTTGTGAAAGCGGTTGAATTGAGCATATCCTTACATAATACTAGAAATCATATTATGGTCTTGTTCAAGGAAGAAATAATCTGTATCACACTTCTATATTTAAGCGTATATTCCAGTTTCTTAAATCATTTACTTATTTGTATGTTTACATATAATCTATTAATTGATCACTTCTATGTTTTCATAACTTACTAAAATACCTCTGAAGCAAAACTTCAAGTTTGTGGCATGCGTTGTGGTCTGTTGTGTCGTTCGGGATAAACGATTCAAGTTTCTTCATTTTTTGTGCATAATCATACAAAATTGAATTAGCATCTTTTTCGTTCAATGGCTTTTCAATATGCATTAATGAAAGGGAACGGTTGTGCTCTTGGATAGCTTTGTTAACTCGCTGTTCAGCAAACAGAGCAATTCTCTTCTTAATATCAGAATCATCTTTAAAAAATACATTGCAGTATAGTGCATGTGGCCTTGTTTGGAGTCGGTCTTTTATTGTATGGCTTACAATTCTACGTTGCTTGTTTTGTGATGATTTTGGAATTATGCATAGTATGTCTGCACAATCCTCTGTAATTTCGTTGGATAAATCAACCAGAGTCAAATCCTGTAGTAAACCAAATAGTTTCAATTATTTAACTTGCCGTCTGTAACTATAATCAAATATATCTGATCTTAAAGACAATTATATATTTATATATTGTAAATTAGCGAATGATAATGAGTGTCTCTTTGATATCTTTATTATCTTTCGCCTCTCTTTTGAGAGGACATGAGAAATGTTTCAGACAATGATATTAACTTTTCTGCTCAAGATGCATATGCATGCGCATTTCGACAAGCATTATCTCATCAGGGAGGCTCGACACCAAATGTTTTGAAAACAATTTTGTTTTTTTTAAATGAAGAGCTCAAAAGTGATCTATTGTCGTTATATGGAATGAATCATAATAATGGCAGGAACATTAATGTGTCATATATCCCCTGTTTTACTACATTTGGTATAGGCGTTATACTTTCACAGAACGGTCGATAGTTGAATATTTCATTTAACAACAGGTCTTGTAATGTTGTTTATAGTGGTATTGATAGTATTATTACACAAAATCGTTTGTCAGCTGATTCTTTTAATGACATTTACTATATAGAAGAGGGGCGAAAGATACCAGAGGGACATTCAAACTCATATATTTTATTACCAGGTTTTTGATTGTACATAGAGTACCTGTAAGTAAAATAGATAGTTTAGAATTGGAACAATGGCTTGACGACTAATAAATCAATATTTGTAAGGAAATTTGTGCAGCTTCGGAAGCCAGTACATAGTCGGAACTTTCATTGTATTTGGTTCTGCTTGTGAAGAGGTAGCTAAAAGTTTATGTTTGTTACAGATGTCATTTTCCGAAATGGAGTCGGTTGGAATGTTGGTTTATTCGTGATTTCTTTTTTAATATAGAACCTCAATGTAAACTTTTCGTCAAGCAATAATGATATTATTAGCAGCCTTATCAGCTTGGACAAAAACAAATTCCTTTGCGAGTTCTTCTAGCTTATTTTTGATACGAAAATAGGGCTATTATGGTTGTTGTTAGAAGTAAAATGTTCTTTAAAAGGTTGTATACGTATATCAACTAGTATGATCATTACTGAATTAAAAAAAAAAAAGAATCTAATGTTTTTTGTCAGCTTATCCTCGTTTTATCCATTTACAGCAGTAATAAAATTGAAAACGGAAATGGGGAATGTGACAAAGCGACAACAACCCGACCAAAGAGAAGTATACAGCCGAATGTCACCAATGTGTCTTCAATGCAGCGAGAAACTCCCGCATCAGTAGATGTGCTTCAGTTGGCCCCTAAACAAAAATCTATACTAGTTCAGCTAAATAAACGTCATACTAAACTCCGAAATATACAAAAGAAACTAAAATTAAAAATCACACAAGACTAACAAAGGCCAGAGGCATCTGACTTGGAACAGGCGCAAAAACGCGGCGGGGTTAAACATTTTTTTTTAGATCTAAATCGTCCGCCTATACCTCTAGCCAATATAGAAAAAGCAAACACACAACAATACGCACAGTAAAACTCAGTTCAAACGAAGTCCGAGTCCAATGTTAGCATAAGTAACAAAAGAAACTAAACAAAATGACAATGATATATAAATTAACAAAAGACTACTAGCAGTTACTGACACGCCAGCTCCAGACCTCAATTAAACTGATTGGAAGATAATGTCTTCATCATATAAATATCAAGCACACACGCTCCCGTTAGGGGTTTTGTATCATTCAATCTGAAATTTATGAGACGAATATAACATGCATCATGCCAACAACTGGTTTTTGAATAAATGTGTGTATTTTCGATACAAAGACTCTATAAGTGAATCAATATTAAAGCCAAAATGCTGACATGCCTGACTTTCTTCATTGTCTTCAGGTAGGTCACATTTACTGGAATGTGACGTAAGCTCTAACTGTTGTAACTTCTTCTTTTTAGCTTTCTCGGTATCAGGTACAACCCTCCCGTTAGGGGTTTAGTATTATACCATCATAAAATATATGAGAAGGACATAACCCGCATCATGCCAAAACTGGTTTTACAATAAATGTGTTTATTTCCGATGCAAAGACCCTATAAGTGAATCAAAATTAAAGCCAAAATATGCAATCTTTAATGACCTGACAACAGTATCGTAACTATATACCTTCCTAATAAGTCTGTTTAAAGGTTTTGTTAGCTTTCACTAAATTTAAAAATCATACAAGACTAACAAAGGCCAGAGGCATCTGACTTGGGACAGGTGCATAAACGCGGCGGGGTTTCACATTTATTTTTAGATCTAAATCGTCACCCTATACCTCTAGCCAATATACAATTTTCCGGGTGCGGGAGTTTTTCGCTGCATTGAAGACCCATTGGTGACATTCGACTGTATACTTCTCTTTGGTCGGGTTGCTGTCTCTTTGTCACATTCCCTATTGCCGACATTTTTGTGCTTTGTAAAGAATATTACCATAACAAAAAAAAAGTACAGATTGAGTCGTGAATGATGTTACTACACTTATTACGGGGGACTATATTTAGGTCCTTTACTGAAGAATAATTTCAACTCTCAGTCACGAACGATGTAAACTATTTTGTCATGATACATTTAATTTTAAATCTAGATTTATTTTTCTGAAATTAGTTCTTTTAAAACTTTTCAACCCTGTATACCACTATTCCCCATGTGAAATTGAAAAAAATCGTCTAAAAGAAATGATTCACAATGCTTTTTAACATAAAAATGAAGCATATGCTATTAATTTATTTCTTTGGGATACCAAACGGCGTATTTTGTTAAACATGAACAAAAACGTAAAACATGCTACACAGAGGAACAAGGGATCAGTATGCTTGAGTTTCCAATTGACAGCATATTTGTTGAATTTTGAGCTAGACTTTTTCAACAAGTTGTCGACATTCCTATGGGAACAAACCGTACGCCTCTTCTTGCTGACTTCTTTTTATATTTTCATATATGAATCGGATTTCCTTCAGACACTTGTTTAAAACAAGAAGGTCAAAGAAGCCAAGTCATTTAATTCCACATCCAGATATATAGATGATGTTCTTTCCATTAACAATCCAAACTTTAATGATTGGGTTCCATCAATATATCCCCCATAACTAGAAATTATAGACACAAAAGACACGCCTTCCTCTGCCTCATTTTCAGGTGTATACCTCGAATTTGACATACACGGTCACCTCAATACCAGATTCTATGACACACAAGACGATTTTAATTTTGAAATTATCAATTTCCCCCACCTTAGTAGCAATAAACAAACTTCACCTACATGTGAAATAAACATTTCCCAATTTATTTTATATTCAAGAACACGCAGCAACTACTCAGACTTTGTAAAACGTCACCAGTGTCTGATAAGAAAGTTGATGAACCAGGTGTGTGTCAAAGAACGTCTCGTCCTTTTTCTAAAAAAAAAGGTTCATCGGAATGTACCAAGACCGTGTTAATAAATATTACATATCAATTCACAAATAATACACGATGGTCTTGAAGTATAGATTCTGGGTACTGACGTTGTTTATCATCTTAATAACGTGTTATATTTTTATTCCATTATTTGTCTTTATAATATTACCTTTACTGTTTAGTCTATTTTTGGTGGTCTCCATTTGACGTGGCTCTGTACTTATACATCACCTCATTGTGTTATTGTTCTATGATAATTTCTGTATATGTGTCTTTCATTTTTGCTAATAAGCTTTGTCTATATTCCATTTTGTGTTTCGTTCGTACATATGACGTGGATCTGTGCTTATACATTTCTTTTGTTTTATGTATTAACGTGTCACGGTAAATGTTTCTTTATATATTTGTTTGTTTATAGGGATGAAGATAATAACACAATGTTGACTGCTGTACCCCTATTTTTGACATTGTTATCTATTATGTCTGGTTTTTGGGGGTTTTTTTTATTACACACCGTTGTCAATATAATTGAATTTTATGCAACTGTCATAAAAGTCAGAGGATAAGCTAGCTTTAAAACCAGGTTTAATCCATCATTTTCCACATAAGAAAATGCCTCTACCAAGTCAGGAATATGACAGTTGTTGTCCAATCGTCTGATTTGATTGAGCTTTGATTTTTCCATTTGATTAGGGACTTTCCGTTGTTGCATTTTCCTCGCATCAATATTACATCATATTACAATGTTGACCGCTGTACCTCAATTTTGACGTATTATTTCTGTTTGGTTTTTCTCTCACACTTTGTTAATACGATGTCTTACAAGCGAGAGGCTTAGCTAGCTATAATACAAGAATTAATCCATCATTTTCTACATAAGGAAATGCCTGTGTCAAGTCAGGAATATGACAGATGTTTCCCTTCGTTAATTGCGTTTGAGTTATTTTATTTTGCCACTTTTATTAAGGGCTTTCCATTTTTAATTTCATTGGAATTCGATATTTTTGTTATTTTGCTTTTTATTGATATGGATTGAAAATATAAATCTTTTCCAAATAATTGTATCGGCAAAAACACTTTTTTTAATTTGGTGGTGGAGGTGGTGGAGGTCTTTCTGTAACTGGAGTAAATGGAATAGTTGCAATTGCTGTAGTCCATGAATCTCGTACGTTTACAGTCTGTGCATCTATTGGTGTGACACCTAAATACAAAAACGGTACACATTTACAAAGTCATTTATTCTTAAAGATTACAACATGAACTTTTTCTTACTGGTTTGAGTATCAGCCCGAGACTTCCATACTTGAACAAGAGTATTGGTCAAAAGCCCCGATATGGGTTCAGAGATGATATGATATAAAACCTGTCATGTAAATACATATCTATATTTTATACTAAAGTGAAATATCCCGGTTAATCCTGCAATTTGATTGGTTACATGATCAGGGGATACTAGCCCATATCCTTGTGAAGGAAAAAAAGATAAAAATGATAATTAGTGTTGAAATCAGGACACTCCATTATGATATAGTTGTTATTCAGGCTTCACAGGGGATATGGGCTCATAATTCCTGTCAGTGTCCTAGATCCCCTTCGTCTGGCAGCCCAGGAGATATGAAACTCTAACAGGGAATATGAGTCCATATCCCTTGTGAAGGTTCCGAATAATATTATGATACCACATGCACTAAAGCTCATTTATTGATTTATGTTCCATGTTTTTTTTTTTTTTTTTTTTTAAAGCCTAATTGTTTTCACGTATAAATGTTTCCACGTTAAAACCCTTCCACCACGCAAGTTCTTTTCCGACTTTTAACATTGGCGTTTGTTTCTACGAATGATAATATCCGATGTTGTGTGTTTTATGAGAAAAACAATGAATTTTTTTATACAAGATTTATAAACAAAAGGGTCAGTTTCTGATAAAGTTAATGTCCAGATTCGTACATAATTGTTTAAAACGAAGTTTACTACATGAATATTTTCACGTGCGAGCTGATACAATCCTGAAATTGAATTATGAGCCGATAGCATCCTCTGTTAAGTCCAACAGATCCGGTAGGTGATTATCTGTTAATGTCATATAACCGATACAAAACTAGATTATCGCAAAAATATACTCGATCAGAACGGTTCGATCAAAGTATTTAAAATGAATAATTAAAATGATGAGCTATTATGTGGATCATAATCATAGACATAAATGTCTTAAGACAATTGATACAGGCTCAATAAACCAAATGGTCGACTTACGATATTGATGTAACATAGTGTTGACCGTTTTAAGTCCTTTCATTGTTTTTACAATGTTTTATGCTCCACATATATTTATATCTCTCGAGCTTTCCGAACTTTTTCTTATTAGGGTTTTTATTTTTTAAAGAAGAATATTTCAAATAGCTTTCACAACGTTCATATATTCGCTGAACTAGTATACATATTGTTTAGCGACCGATCCGTGTTTCAGATTCTCGCTGTGTTGAAGACGGAACCGTAGTCGTTGGCTCTTTGGTCGCGTTTAAGTCTCTTTGACACAGTCCTTTCTCAATTTTATGCAGTGAGTGGGAAGAAGCCTGAACCTTGAAATATAAATGTGTTGGTAAATGTATGTCTAAATGAAACTATGTTTTGTCATAAAGCTAAAATAGTCTACGATGTTGTTTCACACTAAAACAATTTATATAAGAGACGGCCGGACTTTCGTCATGACTGATTTTATTTGCTTACGTATTCTTCCATTTAGAAATGCAGGTACCATAATTTATTAATAGAACGAAGGAACATGACTGAAATTGGATTATCTCTCTTTTGACAATTAAATATGAACTGATAAATAGTTTAAACTACATTATGAGATACAAATAAGAAGATTGGTATGATTGCCAATGAGACAACTCTCCACAAGAGACCAAATGAGACAGAATTTAACAGCTATAAGTCACTGTACTGCCTTAAATAATATGCAAAACCCATACAGCAAAGTCGATATAGAAAAGGCCCCGAAATGACCAATGCAAAACAATTCAAACGAGAAAAAAACTAACGGTCTGATTCATGTACAATATAATGAACGGAAAACAATTACGATACACAGCAACAAACGACAACCACTGAATTATTAGCTCCTGCTTGGGAAGTATTGCTAATAGATGCAATGCGTTAGTCAAGTATAACTTATGACAAACGTGTTTACTTTTTTTTTATTGTTTCTTGTTATGTTTAATCATACTTTGTTTTAAAAAGCATCATTATATTTCTTAAATATATCAAATTAATTTCTTCAGCAATTATGTAAATTATAATTTACCTTCAGTCAAAGATACCTGTGAAGAAAATACATTATTATATTTTAGACTTTACTACATGTACTAGAAATCAAGAACTATTGTATAGAATAAAGAATGTATTTCGGCCATTTAGTCATTACTGTCGAACAAAACTATATGCTTGATATCTTTGATGATTTTTAATGAATAATGCTAGTTTCTTTTCGTTTTTCTTGCTTCAAACGAAAGATAATTATCGAATCTACAAAAAGGCGATAAGGGCAAAGGTATGTACCTATTGAAACGTTTAAACCCTCTGCATTTGTTTGCACATGTCCCTAAGTCCGGAATCTGATGTTCAGTAGATGTCGTTTGTTGATGTGGTTCATAATTGTTTCTTATTTCATTTTTTTTTTTATATAGATAAGTTTGTTTTCCCGTTTAAATGGTTTTACATTAGTAATTTTTGTGGCCTTTGTTGTTTGGTGTGAGCCAAGGCTCAATGTTGAAGACCGTACTTAGACTTATAATGGTTTACTTTTACAAACTGTGACTTGGGTGAGAGGGTTGTCTCATTTGCACTGATACTACATCTTCTTATATCTATGGATTAATCTTGTTTGATTTTATCAAACAATTTCTTTTTCTTTTGAAAGCATTACCAAACAAAAAAGGTCAACAAAAAAAGCACAGTAAAAAATGATATAGGAACTCTGGAAATTGCAGTAATCGTTTACACATTTAATTAATCCGCTGAGCTCCAGTTGAAAAAATATTGGAAATCTAATTATACTGAATCTTACCGTCAATGACATCATCGTTTGTGGTATCGTTCCCGGTGTCGTTCGTGATGCATTCTGGGATTGCAGGGATATAATCATCATACCTCTCCGCGATACAATTGACATCAACCAAATAATCAACATTGCTAATAAATATAACTGTATTTGTGTAAATGTTCTTGAATTGAATTGATTAAATTAATTATCGGTTGGTACAAACAAGAATATAAGACCACTAGAAAGAAATATTCAAAATTATTGAACTCTACTAAGGTATAATCAAATAGGGGAAGACCAAATGAATTGACAACATCAAACATACGACTTTATCATCCAACAGTTGTCAAGTATCGTGATACGACATCTAGCCATTATCCCAATATGACGTACTTCATTCGCTTTGTGAATAAACCCATGCTCTAAATCCAATAAAATTTGTTTGCACATGCGTATATTAACTACTGCAGAATAATGAATTTTATCAAATTGGCATGCATTTATTATATTTGATTAACTTAAAACACTTCCAACCTCTTAAATGATGCACATGTTGTTACTAATTCTTTTATTATGATTGTAACGTGTTGCAATTCGAAATTGACATATTTGACCTAGATACGACAACCGTTCATGCTGGCTGTTCAAAACTCCTCTCTCTGAAAAATCACATTTTTGTCGCTTGCTTGTTTACAAATAAAAAGAGATGTTCATGGAAGAGCATGCACAGATGCGCTACACTTATACACATCTGACATAGACATCACATTAATTATCATAATCAGAATCGAAACAATTGATGCAAGCTATACTGTATTGTAGTTTTAACATGCGTATGCAATATATTCGTGTTATTTTAGCCCTCACTATCGCTCGGGCAAAAATAATCACGAATATAATGCGTACCCATGTTAAAACTACAATAAAGTATAGCTTGCATCAATTATTTCTTAAACAAAACCCATGCCGTTTAGCAAGCCATAAAACAGCACAACACAACAAAATTCGGAACAATTTAACCGAGAAACTTATCAATCCACCATTTTCTACATTTGAAAATGCGTGTACCAAGTCAGGAATATGGCAGTTATTGTCCATTCGTTTGATGTGTTTTATCATTTGATTTGGCCATTTGATTAGAGACTTTCCGTTTTGAATTTTCCTCGGAGTTCAGTATTTTTGTGATTTTACTTTTTATCAGCTTAAATCTTTTCATCACACCACTTTAAGGAGTAATATAACGCTAATTTACTTTCTTTATAACGGAAGAATACCTTTTTTTTTTAATTTAATGTAAATAGGAAAAACTAGTGTTTTATACTTGACTTTATAATGAGGGCAAGGACTTTTGGAAAAAATGATAAATTCATCTTTACGAACTTTTTTGTGTATCGTCTTACGTCTACCACTGTACAATATAACTGTATTTGTGTAAACGTTCTTGAATTGAATTGAATAAATTAATTATCGGTTGGTACAAACAAGAATATAAGACCACTAGAAAGAAATATTCAAAATTATTGAACTCTACTAAGGTATAATCAAATAGGGGAAGACCAAATGAATTGACAACATCAAACATACGACTTTATCATCCAACAGTTGTCAAGTATCGTGATACGACATCTAGCCATTATCCTAATATGACGTGCTTCATTCGCTTTGTGAATAAACCCATGCTCTAAATCCAACAAAATTTGTTTGCACATGCGTATATTAACTACTGCAGAATAATGAATTTTATCAAATTGGCATGCATTTTTTATATTTGATTAACTTAAAACACTTCCAACCTCTTAAATGATGCACATGTTGTTACTAATTCTTTTATTATGATTGTAACGTGTTGCAATTCGAAATTGACATATTTGACCTAGATACGACAACCGTTCATGTTGGCTGTTCAAAACTCCTCTCTCTGAAAAATCACATTTTTGTCGCTTGCTTGTTTACAAATAAAAAGGGATGTTCATGGAAGAGCATGCACAGATGCGCTACACTTATACACATCTGACATAGAAATCACATTAATTATCATAATCAGAATCGAAACAATTGATGCAAGCTATACTTTATTGTAGTTTTAACATGCGTATGCAATATATTCGTGTTATTTTAGCCCTCACTATCGCTCGGGCAAAAATAATCACGAATATAATGCCTACCCATGTTAAAACTACAATAAAGTATAGCTTGCATCAATTATTTCTTAAACAAAACCCATGCCGTTTAGCAAGCCATAAAACAGCACAACACAACAAAATTCACCATTTAACCGAGAAACTTATCAATCCACCATTTTCTACATTTGAAAATGCGTGTACCAAGTCAGGAATATGGCAGTTATTGTCCATTCGTTTGATGTGTTTTATCATTTGATTTGGCCATTTGATTAGAGACTTTCCGTTTTGAATTTTCCTCGGAGTTCAGTATTTTTGTGATTTTACTTTTTATCAGCTTAAATCTTTTCATCACACCACTTTAAGGAATAATATAACGCTAATTTACTTTCTTTATAACGGAAGAATACCTTTTTTTTTAATTTAATGTAAATAGGAAAAACTAGTGTTTTATACTTGACTTTATAATGAGGGCAAGGACTTTTGGAAAAAATGATAAATTCATCTTTACGAACTTTTTTGTGTATCGTCTTACGTCTACCACTGCTACGTCGCTAGGTATTTTGTCAAACGCATGAAATCAGATATCGACGTGAATACAATCCTACTGCATCTACGTAAATTGGTACCCACGAAAATAAATCAAGTAAATGAATCCAGGCCATATTATACAGTTAATGTCTGGTAGACGTTGCATGCTGTGAACACACCTTATTTCAATATTTACTTCATCATTCCAATACACATATACTGTAAACCAACTTATTTCGCGAGCGATTTATTTTCGCGACTTTCGCGAGTAGAAAAATAACGGGAATATAAATCGTCGCGAAAATGTAAAACTTGGATCTTTCCTTATTAAACTACATCACATAAATTTAAAAATCGCGAAATTAAATAGCCGCGAAGTGGACTAGAAAGGATAAAATGCGAAACAAAGTATACTCGAAAATAATTTGGTTTACAGTATGCATTACGTTTATATCACTTACAAAACTTATTTTTCTTGTGATTTATTGATGATTGAAGAATGACACTAATAATAAATACGAAACTTACACAAGATTATAGCTGAATAGAGAGAGCGAAGTGATAAATCATTTTTCTCATTTTCCAAAATCAAAATATAAGTTGGTTGTTCATTTTCTCCTGACATATTATAGAATTGAGTTGCGTCTGAAAAATTAAAAAAAAGAATATTACCCGAGTTGACATTGTCTTATCATTTTTTTTCTCAAGGTGCTCAATAATTTGTGGAGTTGCAAGAACTTGAATTTGTTTATCACGGAATGAACAGAGCCTTTATCCCTTTGAAACCAAAATTGCCCAACTATAGTTAAGAGCAAAAAGTAGTTTGTACGAAAAAAAAAAAAATATTATACCAGAGGAAAAAAATCAAAGTCTAAGATGTCACCCTGGCCATCAGATATAGAATTCTAAGTGTTTGTTAGAAAAGTGATAAACTGCAGAAACAACATAGTTAGCTGGCAAATGAATAGCTTTTTGTAGGAATCATCAATTTCATATAAGAATTGCCAGTGTCATCTAGATGCACTTGCAATCCAAACATGACAAAATAGAAAAAAAATATGTGCAATATTTTACTTACCACTAGGTGTAATTATTCATATAACATTTACCTGAAAATATTTGAAAAAATCTGTTATATTACTACAAAATATAAAAGTACAGTCATGATTGATTTGTAAATATTCTTCCTCATGTTGTCAAACCTAGAATATGATAAACATGTATCTGTACTATTATAAATAATGTTGACATGGGAATAAAGTTTGTGCAATTATCATAGATTACTACCTTCGGTAAATACTTATGTTATACTACTATGGTATCATATGCAGAGTTGTCCGTGCTATGGTTTTGAAATGATTTATATCATACTTTTCTTGTTTTCAAAATTTAAAAAAAAACAATTATATTACAAAGAAACTTAGGTTCGAACACACGAAGGCAACGTTGATATCGATGAATTCAGCTATTTTATTTAGAACCCATTTTTTCTAATAGTTCCGCAAGGTGATTTTAAATAATTTTTATTCAACTTTTTTTAGTTTAAAGTGCACTGACCCAGGCAGTCAATAAATCGTTTGTTTCGTATCCAAGATGGATATATCCGAGTATATTATCATTTTGTCGGTTTTACTTTTAATGTACAGCCTTCAAAAGACTCATCAGTGAAAGTCAAATAAAAAAATTTAAAAGGCGAAATAAAGTTCGAAGTTGAAAAGCATTAAGGACCTAAATACCTAAACTAGCTTGGCTAATTACAGCTAAGGTAATATGTTCCTTAGGGTAGAATATCCTCATTTATTTATTTATTTCGATAAACCCAGTGATTTGTAACAGTTCATTTATGGTAATTGCCATTATGATCATTCATGTCAACACATGAACCTTAATGATTTATTGCAGCTTATGTCCAGCCACCACGAAGTTTTTAATCGTTACAAGATACAATAGTGTCACCTTACCACATGCGTTCGAAATCCAATATCTAAACTATCAATTCATCTATCATTAACTTTCTAATTGTCAACTTCCAATTTGTTAACAGTAAAAATACCCTCTGCTACGTCGTTAGGTGATACCATATCTCAGTTTCTGCATTACGCGGGTGTCTGACCACTTTCGACGGTCTTCTTAAACAGGGGTGTGCTTTAAATTTCAACCCTGGTATATATATAACAAGTTTCTTTACACAGGAATATAACAGTTGTTTTCTCTTCAGTAAGAATTATACTTCGACAAAATGATCTCCCGATTACACCAGATAATTATTACAATCGTAAAAATGGAAGCCATTGTAAGAATTACGCACTGCAAATTTATAAAATATCAGAACGTTTGGTGGGTTATTCGATTTTAATGTCTTATTAAATCTTTCGTTTATAAATTGTCTATATGAACTAAGAAAACTTCTTTTTATAAGTTGTATTTGGCAACTCTTTTATAAATAATTGGTTGTCAATGCTCTTCAACTTCGTACTTAATTTGGCCTTTTCCTTATCTTTTGTTCGAGCTTCACTGGTGAGTCTTTTGTACACGAAATGTACCTCTGGCGCAAATACAAAATTGCAATCATGGTTTCTGTGATGAGTTTATTTGCACTAAAGCTTCATGACTATAACAGATAACGAAACAAATATATTCCAAAATTACTCAACAAAGAACTATTATTCATCGAAGGTAAATAGCTTTTAAGATTAAAATGTGATATTTGAATTGCAATAAATGTAAAAAGTAAACGTCATTATTGGATTTATTTAAAACTTTTGGCAGTAAAAGAAAATAATTTCCCTGTACAGTGTTTTGTTCCGCACGAAAACGAAATGGAATACAGAAGAATTGGGATAATGACATATTAATCAAATGTTGTTTGAAAGAGAATCAATACAGGATGTATTTATCACGTTCCACATAATTATGTATTGTAAAAAGATAAAGCGATGTTTTATATTTCAAAAGTTCAGAGGGAGGTCTATCAATGGTAATATACATTTCAATATACTCATTTTATAATGATTTCATTGAGGTTAATGTTAAGATTTTCTTATCTCAGGAATAGATCACCTAAATAATATTTGGCACAACCTTTTGGAATTTTGGGTTCTCAATGCTCTTCAACTTTGTGCTTGTTTAACTTTATAACTATTTTGATCTGAGGATCACTGATGAGTCTTATGTATACGAAACGCGCGTCTGCCGTATTAAATTATAACCCTGGTACCTTTGATAACTATTTACTTACATGCGCTCCTATCGTAATGGTTTCATGCATATGCTGGACGAGAATATTTTAATTGGAAAATTCCCTGGTAAGGTAAAAACAATGTTACCACTTGCATCTACATTAAATAGATGTAATACTGTCGTGTTTACAGGGTATAGTCCTTGGTAACACCAAAATGTGTCCTCTCGTTTAATTTTTCTCATATTTACATCATTAGAAATGTAGGGGTCCGTGCATCATCTGCCAAAGTCTTAACCAAATTCACCGTTTCATTTTATGTTTTGGGTATATTGAATATGACCAGTTTTGGGGTACCCTAAAAGACGGTCGAAAACACTATTAGGTACAAATCATTGTGTTTTTTTTGCACATGTTGTCCTTAGAAATACCCCTGACTGTCAAAATGCATAGAGTAAACATATTTAAAAGTAAATCTGAAACATCAGGATAATACAAATAGCCTGAATGTAAAATAAAACGATTTTTAATTATCGATACGTCGAAAATTATGACCAGCTCATATAACAATGTTTTTTCAAACTGATAAATTTTTCAAAAATTGTGTCGGTCAATTCCTGCCGAAAATTGTTTAAACATTTATTGGTTATTAATCCTGAAAATCACAAACTTTTATCGAATTTGACCGTTTTGAATTTTCAAAATCTTTAAACAAGATGGTTAACAAGGCACACGAAAAAGTAGAATTTTGGGACAAAATTCATTTTCCCTTCCAAACCTTCTACAGACTTTTTTTGCATTCTTTTTATGTGTAATAGTCAAAGATGAACTGTCCCAATAATAATTGTAATACATTTTGTTAAGGAAAACAGTCATATTCAGTATGGATGAGAACCCTCGGGGCGAATTGACATAATTTTGTATCACAACTACATATTGATTTATCTCCCCCGACTACAAAATGCACCTGTCATCAATAGCAGACGCTATCAGAATTCATTGTTTTGAAAGTCTGTCACTATCTAAGTACTATCTTTGTGTTAATGTAGATTATCTATTAACATAAGCTTGTACTAGGATTGATGTTCAGATCATATCTTCTAGATTATAGCCTTTATATTTGGAAAAAAACAACAGTAAGTACAAACTCTGTATCGATGACTTAGCACTTAAACCATATTACTTCATTATTTAATCCATTTATTGAAATCGAATTTCCCAAAACTTCCAAGATTTTTTTCTAAATGATGCCACAAGACACTATGATAGTCAGTATCCAGATATAGTTAATCCAGATCTCGTCAGACTTAGTTTATTGGTGGGTTTTTTAAGCATTTCGTGTATGAATGGTAATTTTATACCTTTTCATCAACATCATTAAAAAATTACTCTTTTGTTTAATGCTTGGTGGTGTCAAACATGTACAGTCTACTTGATCTATTTGCATCATTCTCACAGCCAAATGTAAACAACATCAATGCTTTATCACTGTTATGTTAAAACAAAGATATCTAAAGACGGAGCATCATGAATCTAACCAAAAACCGGGAATTATCTCAGATGCTAATGACGGATGAGCAAATCCTGCTGTACATATGGCACTCGTCGAGAGAAAAACGTTTTTTTTTTTCCAAAATGACCTGTTGCATTAATTAAGTATGGTTTCATTTAGGAATTCCTCGATTTTATTCCGCCATTGTTTAACCACAGCAAATGAAATCGCAGAATGTAATATAACATTTCTTTTCGATCCATTATTTCATAATAAATATTTGAAATTTTGAAATTTTTATGAATGAACTCACTATATAATTAGAATAACAAATATTTTATTAAATTTCAGAACTTATGCTGTTAAAATGGCCATGACGAAGATACCAAAGATGTTCCCTGTTTTCTACATGTTCTATTTTATATGGTGAGTATCAACTATTAACTATCAACTATCTTTAATCAGGGATGTAAATGTTCTTTTTCAAATCTTGAAATAAATTTTTTTCACGAACTGTTGTTATGGGTTGCATATTTTAGAGTTAAAATTTTTAATAACATTATCATGACTAAGTGCAAGAGGAAAACATGACTCATTTTTAATTAAAACATCTGGCGTTAAGAGCTAATAGCTTGTTTGTGAAATTGTTCTATACACCAAAAAGTAAAAAAGGAAATATTGCATTCAATTAATTTAAAAAAGGAAATAACGTCGATTCAATTGAAAGAGGAAACATTTTAATCAAAGTTAATATAGTACAGAAAAGTTCCATTTCTCTGTTTAGTCTCATTTAAACGGCATAAGAGTAGTAGATACAAAATTGGAATACATCTTCAAAAATTGATCAATCGGAGGTAAATATATATTATCTTGCATATTTTATGACAATACTATTATATTTTTTATTAAGTAATTGACACAATTATTTCATGAAAGCCTAATCAACTGGATAATAATTATCACTTCTTTTTTTTTTATTATTATCAACATGCTTTTGTTTTATATTTTTGAAAGATCACATTTGCTTAATCAAGCATATTAAGTTTTTAACTTATTGTAAAAAAAGGGGGAAGGTTCGATTTTATGAAATAAAGTACTAAAATATCAGCCACACTGTCAATTTAATAATCTTTTACCTTCTAAGTATAAAATAGTATATTGGAATATTGCTTTATTCATATGAAACCCTTAACATCTCACGGTGAGGAAGAAAATTTGAATCGTCTTTATTGATTCTGTAATGAGATCATTTGTCGTTAACATTATTATAAACTCAGAAGTTCTACTCGTACAACTTATCAATGCTTCTGCATATTGATATAATAAATAGCAGCTACGAATTAAGGTATGAAGTTGTATTTCTAGTAATTAATCTACTTTAAATTTACATAACAGTTTCTTTCTTCTTAGGCTATTTTTGCCTGATTATATCAAATATGTAATAAAAAATATACCGTCATGTGCTACTCTTTGAGACAATTAGGTCGAAATTTTATATAGATTTGCTCAAAACTTGGATTTGTGGACGTATTTTTCCTTTCGAGAGAAATACATAACGTTTTTGTTTGAAAAGATGAACACAAGCTTTTTATTGTTAAAATATTTGTAAATTCTGTTGTATATAAATGTCCTTGAAAATTGTGCAAAATAATTTATTCAAATAACTCATATTTATCAAATGTTCACGAATGTAGAAAAAAAAACATCATTTTTTGCTGTATATTTATCAAATTAAAAAAAAATTGCACTATTGACGTTTGCACGAAAATTTGCACACATAATCTTCTTACGTAGTAAAACCAAATGGCATTTTAAAAAATAGGGTTCTATGAACTCGTTTTTAAGTTTAATAAGTTTGAATGATAAAAATCAGTCGAACACTGAATCTGTTCCCGATAAGTCATAGTTTGACGTCGCGAAATTAACAATTTACATGAGCAGCGTCATTACCTCTCCTATAACTGTATCGCATGCCCTCAAAGGTCAAATATAAAAAAGAAGATGTGGTATGATTGCCAATGAGACAACTATCCACAAAAGACCAAAATGACACAGACATTAACAACTTTAGGTCACCGTACGGCCTTCCACTATGAGCAAACCCAATACCGCATAGTCAGCTATAATAGGCCCCGATAAGACTATGTAAAACAATTCAAACGAGAAAACTAACGGCCTAATTTATGTAAAAAAATGAAAGAAAAAAGTACGGTCTTCATCATGGCCTGTTGGCTCACATCGAACAAGCAAGTTATCTAGGGCCCGACAGTAACTTTCGTGATAGAATTCAAACAGGAAAACCAACGGTCTAATATAAATTTAAAAAAAACAAGAAACAAGAAACACGTATCACCGACAACAACAAACTTTAACTACTGAGCAACAGGCTCCTGACTTAGGACATGTGCATAAAATTGCAATGGTTGAAATGTTTTAACATGCGCCAAACTTCACCAAACCCTGAGACAGAAGTGTTACAATACAACATGAAAAGACACACTAAAACATCAATTGAAATGGCATAACTCGATAAAAAAAACATTAAAACGAAAGTAAAAAAATATACACTGAATGAATAAATTTGATCTATGACACGGTTTAAATAGGTGTAATACCACCATTGATTTTTCCCTATTAGTCTTTGTTAAATTGGTACTTTTAAAAAAAATGTACAGAATTTACCTTTATTTCAACCAAAGAAATACTTTGCATGAATAAAGTTTAATCCTTTCCAGTGCTACAGTGAAAATTTCACACTACATTTCATTGCATATAAGAAAGTAACCTGCACCGGAAGTAAACAATCACATTTTTACCAGGTTATTTACTGGTTACCTGCTTTGGCAACTATGTAACCTTAACTTTCCAAAATATTTTATAAGACCATCAAATAAAAAAAGAATGATGCTTTCAGACACCCAACATACATGTTTATGACTCAGAAAAATTTAAGTGCATTGAAATGCAGGGTTAATTTTCTACAACTGTCAAATTCAAGGGAATATTTTTTTAGACCTACTTTCGTATGCAACCGGATGTGGCGTATCATGATTTGGTGGTATTACACCTAAAGAACACCTAAATGTCAAATAAACTTAATGTAATTTTTTTCCCTCCAATTGCAAGTTATTTCAAGCATAACTGCCAAGTTTTGTCTCAGTCAGATCTATAGTTTCAGAGAAAATCACTATACTGTAAGGCCATATCCTACGGCAATTTCAGTCTAATTTCTTCGACAAATCCAAATTTCAGTGTATCATTATAAAATGCAGTGTTGACTAATATCTGATCAAAAACTCATGATCTATGCATTCAAACAATTAAATAGAATACAAAAGACAACTTTTAGATGATAAACAATTTTATTGCACCTTTTAGAGTTCATTTGAAGGTCTGTTTTGGTCTGTTTTGGTCCATTTTTCCTCCTTCCTTCCTTTTTCATCAAAACTTGATATCTTTTGTCTAAAAAATAAAACAAATGTGATTATTTCCCCACAAAAATGATATAAATGTAATGTTAAATCAATAATTAAAGTGTTTTAGCTGAAAGAACTGTCTCTATAAATGTTAACAGTCTACACGGAAGTTTCTAGAAGCCCTTATGTGTAACTCGAGTTTTTAGTCTGTTCGCCTAGTGTGACAAATAACGGTTCCCTTTCAGTCAACCATTTATTGTTACTGGTATCAAAGTCTTTTTATTTACTCATAACAGTATATTTCTAATAGATTTACACAAAGTGTCCACTTTCTTGTATTTTACATTAGAAAATGGGGAGAAAGAGTAATAAAAAATACCTCAAAATGTTTTTAAAAAGGGTTATGTCCCTTGGAATGCTGGTACAAAAAATAATTGGTAAGAATTATAAAGTTTAAGTATGTGAGACTGGATTCTGATGTGTATAAATCCAGGGCAAATAAGTGTTTAGATGATTTATTGTCTGTGCAAAATGTAGATGGCACAATGGCAAATTGTAAACTTTTGCGGCCAAAAAAAACACAAAAAACATGATGATAGTTGATACTTACTTTAATGCTGAAGTGTCATCTGCAGACCAATTCACATATAAGATTTTTCAACAGAATGCTCTTCAGAACATGTGAACACTGAAATAAAAAATTCACATGTTGTATAAACAAAACTGTTAGGGCATTATTTAAAATTTAACACAGTAAACTAAATACAGCTTTGTCTGTCCACCCATTTGACTTAGAAAACACCCGTAAACCCCCATTTCAAGGCAATTTTACCTCAAACGTGCTTTCTGTGTCTCAATCCATTCCGAATAGTCCATGTTTACAATGTATGAACTGGTTTATTAATAACTTTTAAAAATGAAAGTACAATAAGGTCACGAGTGCACATGTAGTTTCCTTAAATAGGTGTAATACCACCATTGATTTTTCCCTATTAGTCTTTGTTAAATTGGTACTTTTAAAAAAAATGTACAGAATTTACCTTTATTTCAACCAAAGAAATACTTTGCATGAATAAAGTTTAATCCTTTCCAGTGCTACAGTGAAAATTTCACACTACATTTCATTGCATATAAGAAAGTAACCTGCACCGGAAGTAAACAATCACATTTTTACCAGGTTATTTACTGGTTACCTGCTTTGGCAACTATGTAACCTTAACTTTCCAAAATATTTTATAAGACCATCAAATAAAAAAAGAATGATGCTTTCAGACACCCAACATACATGTTTATGACTCAGAAAAATTTAAGTGCATTGAAATGCAGGGTTAATTTTCTACAACTGTCAAATTCAAGGGAATATTTTTTTAGACCTACTTTCGTATGCAACCGGATGTGGCGTATCATGATTTGGTGGTATTACACCTATAAAGATGGTAAAAAGACAATTCTAACCTGGGACAAAATATCGTTCAATTAAATCATACAAAAACATTTTTGATTATAACCTTTAACATGTTTAATTGAAACAGTGTGTTATCGTTTTTCAGAAAAAACAATTGCTGTTTTAATATCTAATTATGAAGATATCCGAATTGCACACAACAGTGTATTTCATATACTGCATCTTGATTGTATATACAACGAAAGTAACAGAAAATAGATGTATATTTGATCCGCGATGTGAATGTTATATTTCAAATCTGAGAGTTTCTTGTAATCATAAAAACATCACTGATAATAACATCCCTCATTTTCCAAGAAGTGTACAACGACTTTCACTTTGGTCTAATTTGATAGAAATAATTCCGCGAACAACATTCAATCATATGAAAAATCTATCTGAGTTAGATTTATCTTATAATAGACTTAAATATCTAGAAGAAGGAACTTTTGGTGGTTTATCAAGACTTGAAACTTTATCTATAAAAGGAAATTATTTAGACTACAGTTTTGCAATACCAAATAATATTTTCAAGCCATTGGTTTCGTTAAAAAGTTTGAATGTAGCGAACAATAAATTGGTTGAACAAAGTTACCTATATCCATCTTTTCCAAGCGATCTATTGTCATCTTTAGTTCGGTTAGAGAGTATAGAAGTAGATGTAATACATCCGCAATTTAAACTTAATTTGTTTATGTTTCCAAACATTTACAGATCATTAACGCATCTAACAAAATTGGAAATAGGCCTTTGTAATTTGCCTCATGTTAGAAATATAACGTTTTTCAATCTTCCCAATCTTGAATATCTTGACATGCATCGCTGTCACACACAAAGCTATGATCGTTGGACATTGCGAAATGGAAAAAAGCTCAAATATCTAGACATTTCGGAAAACGAGTTCACTGATGATTGCCTGTCGAAATTAATGAGCGATTTAAATTTCAATGTAAAACTGGAGATCTTGAAAATGACGAATTCCTTTCCCTCTATGTCTATATTTCTGCCGCAATATTTAGCTTTGTTTCTAAATGCTACACAAATAAGGGAAATTTATGTAAATAATAACAGTTTTGTCGAAGCTATTGGTAACGATGAATATTTCATGATGCCTCCCACATTGAAAGTGTTTGATTTTTCGAACAATAAACTGTCGAAGTTCTATTTTGGAATGCCTTACTTGTCGATATTGAACTTACAAAATAACAAACTAGGTGCATACCTTTCAACGGAAAGATATACTAACTCCGGTGAGACAGAACTCAGAGAAATTGACTTATCCTTCAATTGTATTCAGGATTTGTCTTTTGGCTTATTTCACGGACATGAGCATGCTGTAAACATAGATTTGAGCCACAACAAGTTAACTGATATTACGTTCGATCTTTCTCATCTAGTAAGTTTGAAAAAACTTGATTTATCATATAACAACATCAGTGGAATATCTTCACAAAATTCTATGAATACTTTACACAAACTCTCCAAAACATCTAAACTGAAAATAGATCTATCAAATAATTTATTGAAATGTACCTGTGAAAACCTGAAGTTCGTACAATGGATGAACGCTAATTTAGACTTGCTACTAAATAAGGACAAATGCATGTGCCGGTTTGATAACAATGATGTAGTTCAATTGACAAATGTAAATGTAAATGTAATTGTAAAACAACTTGAAAAGGAGTGCAGCTCGTATACCACGTTAATTATTTGTATAGCTGTGGGGATATCTATAGCTCTTCTTATTCTTTCCTCTGGATTGGTGTACAGGTTTCGATGGAGGCTTCGCTATCTGTATTACATGACTAGACATAAGTACAAGGTATTCCAAAATATTCAATCTTACACTTCTTACAAATACGATGCGTTCATATCTTATGCAAATGAAGAAACAGATTTCGTTGTGAGTGAAGTTATACCACACTTGGAACGTGGCGAAAACTTGAAACTCTGCGTTCATCAGCGGGACTTCGTTCCAGGAGAAGAAATTACACAAAACATTACGAATGGAATTCACCAAAGTAGAAGGACAATATGCATAATAACGCGATCATTTCTTGATTCATACTATTGCATGTTTGAATTTAACATGGCGAAAATGGAAAGTATATATTCGAGAGATGGACAAAACATTCTTTTTCTGGTCTTCTATGAACAACTACGTCCGAAAGATCTACCGTTAGTCATTCTTGAGTTAGTTCAGAAGCAATCGTACATCGAGTACCCAAATGATGAACAAGGGAATGTTGTGTTTTGGAAAAAAATAGCAGAATCGTTAGGATCATCTGAATAATAAAAAAAGAACACTTGACCTTGACATTTTTTCAAAAAGTCACCTTAGTTTGAAATTTAATTGTATATCGGTTTTTGTACATTCTTTTCTTTTAAAATATAATGTAGTACGGTGTATCTTTGGTTTAAGTTCTTAGTATTGTTTGAATGTATAACGCCATAGACTTATTCTTAAATCATTTATTCTGTACATTTTCATTTGAATAATCCTCTGTTTTATCTGAGCTACATATAACTTTTGAAAGTAAAAACAAGTATTGTTCAAAGGAAGGACAACAACTATAATGGTACAACGTTGTATTTGTTTTGCGTATATCATATCATGAGATATAAAGACAATATTCTTAAACAATACCCCGCAATGGTAAGGATATGAATGAAACTTTTAATATATATTCATTAACAATTCATAGTACAATGACATCTAAGATATTGTTAAGGATGGCATGTTGTTTGAAAAATCTTTTTATTTGCTTATATTTTTTCCAAAATCCGGTTTGAAAGAATTTACAAGTCACAATCTAAAAAAACACAATCGTTGTCGTTGTAAATGAACGACCTTCTATACATTATGCTGGTAGTCAATGCATTTGAAGTGCTACACGTAATGCATGTGTATATAGGGGCGGTAAGCGGATTTATTTGACGAAGGTATATCAGTGCTCTGAACAATTTGATTTTAACTGCTCTCGTGATTTTATTAGTCCTCATTTGACAGCGACATGTGATTGTTAATTGTTTAATCGTCGTTAAGTCGTGGGAAAGGATGTCATTTTTAGTTCAACAGGGAATAACTATTAGTAAAGGTTATTCATATCAAATTAAATAAAGAATTGATTGTTAATACAACTAATACGTACATTCGTATGAAAAAGCACAATAGGACGTTATAGAATTGACTGATATTAGTTTATCATAAGGATGTATATTTTTTACAAAATATTGTGCTCTGTTTGAACTCTTGTATACAAATATCCATCGTGTTTAATTTGCGTTTTGTGATTGAGATAGGCCTGCCAATTGATATTTTATAGTGTATCTTTCTATGTTGTGATGTAATACTATTGTTTCAGAAGTGATAAGGCGCGTTACCATTAAAACGTTTAATCCCGCTGCAAAAGTTTGTACCGTCATAAGTCAGGAATCTGATATACAGTAGTTGTCGTCTGTTTATGTAGTTTATACGTGTTTCTCGTTACTCGTTTTTATATAGATCAGACTGTTTGTTTTCCCGTTTAAATGGTTTTACATTAGTTATTTTATAGCCCTTTATAGCTTGCTGTTCGGTGTGATCAAAGGCTCCTTGTTGAAGGCCGTACCTTGACATATATTGGTTTACTTTTATAAATTGTTACTTCGAGAGAGAGTTTTCCATTGGCACTTATACAACATTTTCCTATATTCATTCTATGCATTTTACAGATGAGAAAATTCGATGTAGTTTTCAGATATTAGTTTTATGATTTGTCTCCTTGTTTTACAACAGAATTTTAACATTCGTACGGTATTTTGATTTATTACCTTAAATGAAGGATTTCCTATCATGGTTTTATAAATTTCTTCGTGTACATATTGACCTATGTTTATACTCATTAGTTAATCAGAGTTTTATTAGTCAAATGAATTTAAACTTAGGTATTGTCAATCATCACCTTATCACTCAATTCACCCGAACTATACAAAATAACATGCAAATACCTACACATAGGCGAATGAAGTATTTTGTTTTATAGAATATTTTTCCGGGTTTCTGTTGGTTATTTTATATTTGACAAAGTCTACTACTTCTGACTCATTTATTTACGGTTATCTAAAATACCTCTCGATGTGCCCTACGGTTGTCTAAGTGTTTGTGATATATTTTATTGAGATACATCATGCACATCTATGACTTCTTCAATTCGTTGGTCAACTGTGGTGTGATCAAATGTAATTTTATGTATTCCGCTCAAACCAGTTATAGAGGCCTACATAAAATTGAAATGAGGGGATATTTTTTCTCCTTGCTTGAGGCCTTACTATGAATTTGTGATGTAGAACACCATTAAATGCGATTTTCCTTTGTTTTAAGTGGGTTTTTTTCCTGTTTGTTTATTGATTTAATGTCAGTCGTGGATGGATACCCAATACGCTATCTTTTCTTTTAAAGACAAACGGCACCTGATACAGGTAACCTTACAAAATATGAGTGATAAACCCAGTTGTTCATGAGTACATAAGCTTCACCCCCAGTTGTTTAATAGGGTTCGTGTTACTTAGTCTTTGTTTTTTTTAGTCATGTCTTTGACAGTTTATTGTCGCTCTACGAGTTTAACTGTCCATCTGGTATATCTGTTATGCATTATCTATTTATTTAACTATGTTTAGTTTGTCTAGTATAAATATATTTAAGTAATTATCAATATCATTGTTAGAATAAAAGTAAGTATGGTTATAACTACTTGTTTATTTGGACTTGAAAAATCATAATTCATAGCGGTAGTATTTAGAATTTATCTTAAACAGAAAGTAATTATCATTACAATTGTTAGAATAATCATGATTATTACTGTTTGGTTGGTACTTTTTTTCTACTTGAAAAAATATAAATCTTATCATTATGAATTTATATTAAATAGAAATATTCAATTATATATTAAAAATCTTTGTTGTTTCAACTAACAAAATGAAGATAATCACTATATACATTACGTCTACCATATGCATCATGCCAGTTGTAATCACAGGAGAACATTTAGAAGGTGTATGTACATATGACCAGCGTTAAAATTTTATGATTTTGTAACTACAGTTTAGTGTAATCAGAAACATATTACTGACAGCAACATCCCTCATTTTCCGAAGGAAGTACACAAACTTTTTATGAGAATTAATAAAGTGATAATAATTGCATCACCAACATTTAATCATTTAGAAACTCTTACCGAGTTGGATTTATCTTGACATCAGCTTTCATACATTTAAAAAAAAAGAACATTCAATGCTCTATCAAGTCTCAAGACATTATCTATTGAAGAAAATTATTTGAATTGCAGTTTAAAAATACCGCACAATATTTTTAAACCATTTGTGTCGTAAACACACGAGAATGCACGCTGTTTTTTGCGGAGTTTGCTGTTCAATACAGATATAATATTTCACACTTTCCCAAGCGATTTAATTACACCTTTACATTAATTACAAAGTATTGAAGTAGATGTAGGACACCTCTTATTATCGTTTATGTTTTCAAATGATCATAGATTATCAAGGCATCTTACAAGGTTGAAGATAGATTTTTTTTTTATGCCTTCTGTGAATAACGAAACATTTCGTTATCTTCCATATCTTGACTATATTGAACTGACAAACTGTAGGATACAAAACTATGACGTTAGGACATTACCAAATAGGAAAAAAATTGAAATATTTAGACATTTCTCATAACCTGTGTGATGATGAGAACCTACGAAGGGTGATGCAAGATTTGGTATTCAATGACGAATTAAAAGTGTTTAAAATGACAAACTGCTGTCCTTTTGAATATAAATATATGTCAACATGTATACTTTTGAATGCCTTACTTGTCGATATTTAACTTAAGCAATAACTCGCAAGGGACATACCTTTCATTAGAAAGATATACTAGTTCTTCAAAGACTGAACTCAAAGAAGTTGACATATCTCATAATCTCATAATCTTATTTATAATTTATCCTACTCGATTTTTCACGGCCATTTGAAAACAGTTAAAATTAATCTCAGCCAAAACAAATTAACTGATGTTACTTTTGATTTCCCCGATCTAGTTAGTTTAACAGGAATTGATTTATCTCGCAACAACATCGGTGGAATATCGTCACAAGCTTCATTGAATACATTACACAAATTATCTAAACAGTTGAAAATCGACCTGTCAAACAGTTTGTTGAACTGTAGCTGCACAAATTATTTCCTACAATGGATGAACGTGAATATAATCATCATAGATACCAGGACTAAATTTTATATATACGCCAAACGCGCGTTTCGTCTACAAAAGGCTCATCAGTAACGCTCGAATCCAGAAAAAGTTAAAAAAAAAAATCCAAATAAAGTACGAAGTTGAAGAGCATTGAGATCCAAAATTCCCAAAAGTGTTGTCAAATACAGCTAAGGTAATCTATGCCTGAGGTAGAAAAGCCTTAGTATTTCAAAAAATTCAAAATTTTGTAAACAGTTAATTTATAAATATATAAATATCAATGATAATTCATGTCAGCACAAAAAGTGCTGACTACTGGGCTTGTGATACCCTCGGGGAAATAAATCTCCACCAGCAGTGGCATCGACCCAGTGGTTGTAAATAAACTCATCATAGATACCAGGACTAAATTCTATATATACGCCAAACGCGCGTTTCGTCTTCAAAAGACTAATCAGTGACGCTCGAATCCAAAAAAGTTAAAAAAAAAAATATTTAAAAAAATGTGGATTTGTTCATATTCAAGCATAAATAAACCTGTCGGTTTGATAATAATGACGTAGTTTATCTGACAAATGTTAATAATATTGTTAAACAACTTAAAAAGGAGTGCAACACACATACAGGTCTAATTTTAAGTGTAACTATCGGGATCATAACAGCTTTAATTATTCTTTGTGCCGGTTTAATGTTCAGATTTCGATGGCAGCTGCGTTATCTGTATTATATGACTAAACATAAATACAATGTTTTCAAAAATATTCAATCTAACCTTACCTACAAATACGATGCATTTATATCATATGCAAATGAAGAAACCGAATTCGTTTTAAACGAAGTTATACCAATCTTAGAACGTGATGTCAACATGAAACTATGTATTCATCAGCGGGATTTCGTTCTAGGAGAAGATATAACACCTAGTATTACCGAAGGAATTCACCAAAATAAGAGAACATTATGCGTAGTAACTCAATCGTTTCTTGATTCGTATTATTAAAATTGAGAATGGAAATGGGAAATGTGTCAAAGAGACAACAACTCGACCATAGAAAAAACAACAGCAGAAGGTCACTGACAGGTCTTCAATGTAGCGAGAAATTCCCGCACCCGGAGGCGTCCTTCAGCTGGCCCCTAAACAAATGTATACTAGTTCAGTGATAATGAATGCCATACTAATTTCCAAATTGTTCACAAGAAACTAAAATTAAAATAATACAAGACTAACAAAGGCCAGAGGCTCCTGACTTGGGACAGGCGCAACAATGCGGCGGGGTTAAACATGTTTATGAGATCTCAACCCTACCCCTATACCTCTAGCCAATTTAGAAAAGTAAACGCATAACAATACGCACATTTAAAATTCAGTTCAAGAGAAGTCCGAGTCTGATGTCAGAAGATGAAACCATAGAAAATAAACAAATGACAAAAATACATAAATAACAACAGACTACTAGTAGTTAACTGACATGCCAGCTCCAGACTTCAATTAAACTGATTAAAAGATTATGATTTCATCATATGAATATCAGGCACAATCCTTCCCGTTAGGGGTTTAATATCATATCATCATAACATATATGAGAAGAACATAACCCGTGTCATGCCAACAACTGGTTTTTGAATAAATGTGTTTAGTTCCGATGCAAATACCCTATAAGTGAATCAATATTAATGCCAAAATATGCAATCTTTAATGACCTCACAAAAGTATCGTAACTATATGCCTTCTTAATAAGTCTATTTAAAGGTTTTTTTTGGTTCTGAGGTGAATACTGACATTGTTGTGCTTTATAAAGAATATTTCCATAAAAAATTGGATGTGAAATACCTAAACGTATAAGAAGTCTGCATGTTGTGCTATATTAACAAATGATGTCCTTATACCGATGATAAAATTTAGTTTATGGTTTGACTAGTTTGTGATATCGAAAACCATGGTGTAATAATTTTTCAGTAATACATAAATTTCTCTCGTTAAAATCTAAAACATTGTTACATTCACGAACGAATCGAAAAAGTTGGAAATATAAACACCATAAGACGGTGACAAGGGAACGTCACCATCTAAAAATGGATAATTAACGATAGGAAATGAAAAATCATCTCTTTTATAATAAATTTTAGTATTAAGCTTTCCGTTAGTGATATAGATATCAAGATCGAGGAAAGGGCAGTGGTCATTGTTAGTATTAGCTTTATTTAAAGTAAGTTCAACAGGATAAATTTCTTTAGTATACATACTGAAGTCGTCATTATTGAGAGCCAAAATATCATCCAAATATATAAAAGTATTATTAAATTTGTTTATCAGATGTTGTTTTGATGGGGCTTCGCTGATTTTTGTCATAAATTGTAACTCATAGCAATACAAAAACAGGTCCGCAATAAGTGGTGCACAGCTAGTCCCCATTGGAATTCCGATAACCTGACGATATACAGAATCTCCAAAGCGAACAAAAATGTTATCTAGTAAAAATTCAAGGGCATATATAGTATCAAAGCATGTCCAATTGACATAGTTTTATTGTTTATTGCTACTAAAAAAAATGACCTAAAAGAGTTTGAACATATATATTCACATTCTGATTTTTTAAATTCCCATTTAATTAGGTGTTTGAATTTTTTCTTAATGAGAATGTGAGGTAATGTGGTATACAGGGTAGAAAAATCAAAACTTTGAACAGATTCAAGATCACCAATATAAGCATGAAATTTATCAAGTACTTCCAACGAGTTCTTGACACTCCAAAAGTAATTAATTCCACTTATTTCGAAGGCCTTATTTGAACAATTGTTTTTGCATGTTTGAATTTAACGTGGCAAGAATGAAGAGTATATATTCGGGAGAAGGACAGAATGTTCTTCATCTGATCTTCTATGAACAACTGCGTCCAAATGATCTACCGGTAGTCATTCTTGAGTTAGTTCAGAATCAATCGTACATCGAGTACCCAAATGATGAACAAGGGAATGTTGTGTTTTGGGAGAAAATTAAGGAATCATTAATTTAAATAAGTTAAAAGAAACAGAATTCTTAGCTTGATGAAATGTTTGTTTGAATATACTGTTTTTTTTTTCGATAGACTTTTTATTATATAAAAAGTTATATAAGATTAAATGGCTTTTCAACAAAAATATAATAGATTTTATAATTTTACAGGTGTAATATCACCATTGACTTTTCTCTATTAGTCTTTGTTCAATTTGCACTTTTTAAAAGATTGTGCAGAATTTATCTTTGTTTCTAATAAACGAATACTTGGCATGAGTAAGTTTTATCCTGTCCAGTACTATATCCGATTTTCACATATTATTTCATTGCAGATAAGAAAATAACCATCACTGGTAGTTAACCTATCAAATTTTCAAATTTTTTAACCTGTGAACAAGCTTTAGTAACCATGTAGCCTCAAGTTTCCAAAATATTCTATATAAACACAAAATTGAAAATAATGATGGAGCTTTTAAACACGAAAGATATATATTTATATGGCCCATGAATGTTTTCCTGTAACTGAATACAGTATTAATTACACCTACACATGCAACCCACTTGCAAGGCAGAGCCCTTAATAATGTTCCATAGTAATATATTGTAAAAATATCATTTCACACAATGGATTGCCTCTCTCTCTCTCTCTCCTCTCTCTCTCTCTCTCTCTCTCTCTCTCTCTCTCTCTCTCTCTCTCTCTCTCTCTCTCTCTCTCTCTCTCTCTCTCTCTCTCTCTCTCTCTCTCTCTCTCTCTCTCTCTGGCAGATGTGATTGAAATCCAGATACAAACAAACCAGTTTAATTAAATGCTTTTTGCACATTTAGTAGACTTCAATATAGAAATAATAAGATGTGGTGCAACTTTTTCTCCAAGGCACAACGTGTAAATATAATCATGTTGATTACTTATCCAAATTAATATGAAACACTGTATTCCAGAGTTTGCATTTTCTGTCTTGATATCCTTGATAGAGGGCAGCTGCCTAATTAGCTATCAAAAGGTACCAAGTTTATAATTTGATACGCCAAACGCGCGTTTCGTCTATATAAGACGCATCAGTGACGCTCAGATCAAAATAGTTATACGGTCAAACAAGTACAAAGTTGAAGAGCATTGAGGACCCAAAATTCCCAAAACGTGGTACCAAATATACAGCTAAGGTAATTTATTCCTGGGATAAGACAATCCTTTGTATTTCGAAAAATTTATACTTTTGTAAACAGGAAATTTATAAAAATGACCACATAATTAATATTCATGTCAACACCGAAGTGCTGACTACTGGGTTGGTGATACCCTCGGGGACTAAACATCCACCAGCAGTGGCATCGACCCAGTGGTGTAAATAGCTATCAAAAGGTACCAGGCTTATAATTTAATACGCCAGACGGTCGTTTCGTCCACATAAGACTCATCAGTAAAACACTGTTATTAAAGAATAACGAGTTGGTTTACTTCTATGGAATACCTGTTTCACAGATGATGACGGATATGTTTCTCAAATGAGACTTACCAAATAAGACTTATCACACAGTTTTTACTGACATGAACAACACGACGGATGGCACATGTGGACTAAGATATGGTCACCCTTCAGGAGCACCGATATAAACCCTAATTTTAGGTGGGATGTGTGTTGCTTAGTCTTTTGTTCTCTTTGTTGTGTTTTGTATACTGTTTGTCTTCTAGTCATTTTTATTTCGCCATAACATTTTCTGACATATGAATCTAGATACCACTTTGGTATCTTTTGCCTTTTTTTTACTGGATATTTAACAGTTCGTTGATTTTCTCTTTCAGTCTTTTTAACATTTTGTCAAGGCATTATACGTACAGTTTTGACTCTCATTGCTGAAGGTTGTTTAGACACAAGTAACTGTTCAGATCTTTTCTTCGGTCTATATGATTAGTTATCATATTCGTAAGAACTTCATCTACTAATTTTATACTGGCAATTATTGTTAACTCTTTTCTGGCTAACCTGGCCTGAGTGTGGATTGAAAAAATAGATAGCAAAAAATTATCAGCAAGACATTATCTACAAATAAGTTAGAATTTACTGAAAAAAAACATTCGATTCAATATTGAACTATTGCCCTTGTATGACAATTCTTTACCAATCTTCTGCATTTTTGCCTTTTATCTTGAAACCTATAATCATGATAATATATAAGCTTTTATGGCCCTTTATAGCTTGCTGTGCCGTGTGAACCCAGGCTTCGTGTTGAAGACCGTATTTTGACCTATAATGGTTTACTTCAACTTTTTTTGGATTCGAGCTTCACTGATGAGTCTTTTGTAAACGAAACGCGCGTCTGGCGTATATACTAAATTTAGTCCTGCTATATATGATGAGTTCATTTACTTTTATAAATTGTGACTTGGATGGAGAGTTGTCTCATAAGCACTTATACCACATCTTCTTATAACTTATACTTTATATAGCAAAAATTAACAGCAAGCAAGATTTACAAAGAAGCCAAAATGTATTAGAGTTGTTGCACATTAATGATTGTTTTAGTAAAAAAAAATCGTGTTTGCCTTTTATTTTGAAAACGTAAAGAAATAGATTAAAACTTTAAAGAGGAATAATGATCAGCAGGACAAGATCTAATGACATGAATGATGCATCCACATAATTCAAATTATCAGTTAACTCTTTATTCTCTTTTTCTCTTTAAAGGTGACATTTAGCCAAAAGTAGCCTTTTTGCTGATACAGGTGAGAGACACGGGGTCTTCATAGCCTCTATTTGTTTTAACGGCCTTGTGTTTTAGAATTACTTTATTAATCACAATTAAACATGTTAAAGATTAGTTTAAAAATAATGCTTATCTAAAGTAAAATAAATGTATTAATAAAGTACGTTACTTCCTTCATAAACGTGTACTGAAATGAATTCTCGTATTTAAGCTAGATGGAAGATATATATTATTATTGATATAATCGTTTAGATCTCTGCCAAATTCGGTTTATGACATGGTTCATGTATTTTCAACAACAAAAACAACAATAACAAAAAAAAAGTATTGGACACTGAGCTGTTGCTTTAACCTACAAATTAACAAATTTGGGTCGATCGTGTTTCGGAAAAAATACGTTTGTGTTGTGTAGAAAAAACAAATGACTGAGTTTTAAATTAAATTATGAAAAAATGTCTTTTAATGTGAAATAAAAAGAACCATTGGTGTCACCGCACTCTTATTTTTGCAACAAAATAGGACAATTGACTATTCATTCATTTATATAATTGAATTATCTTAGTTATCTCTGCATATACGGCTAGGTAAAAAGAAATGTTCGAAAATAAAATATACTGTATTTTGTAAAATAAGATAAATGTTCGTTATAATAGACAGTTCATTTTCATTCCTGTTTCAAATCGGCTTAGTTAAAGACCCAATTGTTCTGTTATTTTACAAACCGACATGACTGAAGAGCTCGAACGTCCTAAAAAAAACTATTATTCATTTGAAGGTTAATAGATTCTAAGATTAAAATGTGATATCTGATTTGCAATAAATGTAAAAAGAGAACGTGATTATTTGTTTTATTTTAAACATTTGACAGTGAAAGAAAATAATTTCCTTGTGTATTGTTTTGTTCCGCATGAAAGCAAAAATGAGTACAGGAAAATGTTTATTCAATAGAATGGAACAGGGATATATTAATCAAAGGTTATTTGAAAGTGAATCGATACAGGATGCATTAATCACGTCTCACATAATTATGCATTTAAAAAATCAAGATAAAAGATAAAGCGTTGTTTTATATTTTCAATAGTTCGGAGGGAGGTCTATCAATGGTAATATACATTTCAATATACTCATTTTATAGTGATGTCATTGTGGTTAATGTTACTAACATGCTCTCCTATCGTAATTATGTCATGCATATGCTGGACGTGAATATTCCATTTGAAAATTCCGTGGTAAGGTAAAAACAATGTTACCACTTGCAATTACATTAAAAAGATGCAATACTGTTTTGTTAAAACGGACGCTGATACATGTATGTTTTGAAAAAAAACAGTCATTGGCATTACACGGGTTATGTTCTTCTCATATATTTTATGATAGTATGATACTAAACCCCTAACGGGTGGGATTGTGCCTGATATTCCTATGATGAAGACATAATCTTTCAATCAGTTTAATTGATTTCTGAAGCTGGCATGTCAGTTAACTGCTAGTAGTCTGTTGTTATTTATGTATTATTGTCATTTTATTTATTTTCTTTTGTTACATTTTTTGACATCGGACTCAAACTTTTCTTGAACTGAATTTTAATCTGCGTATTGTTATGCGTTTACTTTTCTACATTGGCTAGAGGTATAGGGGGAGGGTTGAGATCTCATAAACATGTTTAACCCCGCCGCATTTTTGCGCCTGTCCGAAGTCAGGAGCCTCTGGCCTTTGTTAGTCTTGTATGATTTTTAATTTAAGTTTCTTGTGTATAATTCAGAGTTTAGTATGACGTCCATTATCACTAGACTAGTATACATATTTTTAGGGGCCAGCTGAAGGACACCTACGGGTGCGGGAATTCTCGCTACATTGAAGACCCATTGGTGGCCTTTGGATGTTGTCTGCTCTATGGTCGGGTTGTTGTCGCTTTGACACATTCCCCATTTCCTTTCTCAATTTTATGTAGTTTAAAGTTTGTACATGTGAATTATAACAGTATCATGGTATGTATGGATTACGAACATTTTGGCCTATAGAACATGCGTTAAAGTTTTATTCAAACTCAACAGTCAAAGACAAAGTGATAACGCTCTACAAAACTCGAACAATTACGAGAATATCAAAACAGTCACAAAACACGACACAGATAACTAAAGATTGAGCATCATGAATCCAACCAAAAACCGACAATAATCTTAAGTGCTTATGACGGATGAAAAAATGCTGCTGTACACATGGCACTCGTCGAAAGCAGAACGGATCTGTTATTTTCCAAAATGACTTGTTGCATGAATAAAATATGGTTTCATTTAGGACTACCAAGTTTTAATTCAGACTTCTTGAGATAGCTAAAGTACTTTAAATTGAAGCATTTATTATTTCATTTCTTTTAAATTCTTTATTATTGTAATGAATATTTACAATTTCTATATATTCATTAAAAAAATCATGTTTTAGATAAAATCGTAATAAAATTATTTTATGTAATTTCAGAGCCTGTGCTGTTTAATGGACATGAAGAAGATTCCAAAGTTATTCACTGTCTCGTTCTATTTTATATATTGCGTGTCAACTATACAAACAAACATACATACAGAGAATCTATGCATATTTGACCAGCGGTGTAGATGTTACTTTCCAAACTTCAAAATATTTTGTAATCACAAAAATATCACTGATAACAACATCCCTCATTTCCCAACATCTGTAAAAACCCTTTCACTTGACTTTAATTTGATAGAAATCATTCCCCCAACAACATTCAATCATTTAAATGATTTAACCGAACTAGATTTATCTTGGAATCGACTAGTATATCTAGAAGAAGGGACTTTTGAAGGTCTATTGAGTCTTCGGAACTTATATCTCAAAGGAAGTTATTTGAATTTCAGCTTGAAAATTCCAAACAACATTTTCAAGCCATTGGTGTCATTAACATATTTGAATATAGCGTACAATAGTTTGGCAACAGTCAATTATTCATATACCACTATACCAGGGATTTTAATTTCTCATCTATTTCGATTACAAGATATAGAGGTAGATGCAAGACGTAACCGATTAGTGTTTAATTTTCAAGACGGATACAGGAAATTAACGCATCTTAAAAAGTTGATAACTGGCTATTGTCGTTTGTCTTCTGTAACTAACGCAACATTTTTTAATCTGCCCTATCTTGCGCATATTGAAATGAAAAACTGTAAAACGAATGCATATGACCGTTGGACATTGCGTAACGGAAAAAAGTTACGATACGTGGACATTTCTTACAATAATTTTCAACCGCTGGTCTTTACAATCTGATGACAGATTTGAATTTCAATCTTGGGTTGAAAGTTTTGAAAATGACAAACTCTGTTCGAGATGTGTATTCCTTTATGCCACAATATTTCTCTCTTGTTTTAAGTAAGACACAAATTGAAGAAATTTATGCAGATAATAACAATTTCGTAGAAGCTTTGGGTAACGAAGAATTTTTCATGCTACCTTCTACATTGAAAGTGTGCGATTTTGCAAATAACAGACTTTTGACGTTCCATTTTGGTATGCCCTTCTTGTTGACATTAAACTTACGGAATAATTCGCTAGGTGTGTACCTTTCGAAAAACAGATACACAAATTCCAGTAAGACTTACCTAAGAGAAGTTGACCTATCTTTCAATTCTATTCAGGATTTATCTTTTACTGTATTTTACGGACATGTAAATACAATCAAGATCAATCTTAGCAACAACAAAATATCGGATCTCACTTTCGATCTTTCTCATCTCATTAGTTTAGAAAATCTTGATCTATCTTGTAACAACATCAATGGAATAACTTCGCAAAAATCTATGGATACATTACATAAAATCTCGAAAACATCAAAGCTGAAAATTGACCTATCAAATAATTTATTAAAGTGTAAATGTCAAAATCTACATTTCCTACAATGGATGGAAGCTAACTTGGATATGTTCAAAAACAGCAATAATTACATATGCCAGGTTGATAACAATGACGTAGTTCAATTGACAAATGTTCAAGAAATAATTAAACAGCTTGAGAAGGAGTGCAGTTCGTATACTATGTTATCATTTGTATAACAATGGGAATAATTACTGCTTGTATCACCTTTGCTGCTGGATTGATGTTCCGATTTCGATGGAGGCTACGTTATCTGTATTATATGACAAGCCATACATACAATGTTTTAAAAAATATTCAATCTAGCGATACTTACAAATACGATGCATTCATCTTGTATGCAAATGAAGAAACCGATTTCGTTGTGAATGAAATTATACCAAAATTAGAAAGTGATGACAACATAAAACTCTGTATACATCAGCGGGACTTCGTTCCATGAGAAGAAATTACACATAACATTACAAATGGAATTCACCAAAGTAGGAGAACAATATGCATATTAACGCGATCATTTCTTGATTCATACTATTGCATGTTTGAATTTAATATGGCAAGAATGGAAAGTATATATTCCAGAGATAGTCAAAACATTCTCTTTCTGATCTTCTTCGAACAACTCCGCCCTAAAGATTTACCGTTAATCATTCTGGAGTTAGTTCATAGCCAATCTTACATTGAGTACCCAAATGATGAACAAGGAAATGTCGTGTTTTGGGGTAAAATTAAGGACGCCATAGCTTGATCTCCATTAACTCAAAACTTTGAAAACGTTTGTTGTAACAGTAGACTTTCTTACAACTGATTTTAATATTGGAATGGTAACAAGTGTTGCAGAAAATACCTGTAAATACTGGGTAATATAATGACTAAAATTGATCTTTACTGCATGGTCAGGTGCTTGAAACTCAATTGCAGCCTGGTTGTCTTCGACAAGTTTTGAAACTGTCTCTTTAAGATTGGTTTAGACTTCGTGGTTTTGAACTGTCGGTACTTGGAACTCTTTTGTGTCACAGTTGTATAATCAAAAACTATTTAATTGTTTCAAGGAGGCCTCCAATACCACTTTACTTTACACTTCAGTTATGTCAATATCTATTGCGGGTTTTTGTTTGAGTTTCTAACATTATACAACTTGCATGCTTGGCCATGTGATCGGCCATTAGAGACCTGTTATTGTATATATGTTGTGTTGCACAAATTATAATTTGTACAGATTTTTTGTACAAGTTATCAGTGTTTTATGAACTGCTTGACACAAATGGATGATGCAAGCACACAGTATTTTGTTTCACAGATTTCTGTCATATTTTCACAACTTCATCATACAGTCTAATGCTGAGCATTGGTACAAAAAACATTATAAGACCACAAAAAGACTTTTTATAGGTATTAATATGGTATAGGGAGAACAATAAAATTAGAATTAAAACCATTCAGGTATCCTCATTTCCCGTTTGAGGACAAGGAGACTAGCACTAAATGTTTAAGTATCAAACATTGAATTTAAAACATTAAACTAGTACATTTTAGAAGATAAACCTGTATCACCTGGTGCAAGAAGGTATGTGTCAAAAAACTTATAAATTGTACGAAAACCCTGTACAAATTATAATTTGTACAAACTTACATCTTGTACACAACATAAAGACTTGTAATTTTATTTGCCTGTAAAATCATACATCTTCAATGAAATAAAAGAAATTTACCTATATTAAATTGTAAAGTATACGTCAATAGAATAACCTCTTAAAAACTAAATTAGTGATCAGTAATGTTCAAAATTAATTAAACATATTAATATTATTTCTTTGAATAAACTGAATCATGCAGAAGGAAAAAGCTAAAAAATGTCCTTCTTTTTATCATGTTTTTACTTCATTTTCACGTAAATTAACTGTTATAAATTACCACCATGACAAATCTTAATCGACAAGAATTTGGCATTTATAACCACATGGTCATAATGTCCGGGGTGATAAATATAACCTTCGTGTGTTCAAAGATTAAATGTCATGATCACAAAATAGCTGTTACCTTTAAATTTTAGTTACTCTTAAACATTACCAAATATTTTTCTTAAACTGAGGTTCGAATTTCCTCATGCAAAGTTAACCTTAAAATTTAGGTATGCTTTTATGCACCTCTTGGTCATGCATATCTTAATAATTCTAAGTTTTTATACATTCTAGGCTTTGAAATGGCTAGGTTGTTTATGGCATTACTGAAATATTCATTCATTTTGATAATTTTGTTTTTTGATAAATGTATTAAATAATCTTATTAATCGCGTTTATTGGATGAAACGTCTCTTGTCCGATCTAATGAAAAGGTACATCTATTCCAAATGTCTAAATTCATCGAATATAAGACACCAAGATGTTCAGGTTAGATGACATACAATGAAGACTATAAGAAACATTTGTTCTGCTATAATCATTAAAAGAGGGACGAAAGATACCAAAGGGACAGTCAAACTCATAAATCTATAACAAACTGACAACGCCATGGCCAAAAATAAAAAAGACAAACAGAAAAACAATAGTACACACGACACAACATAGAAAACTAAAGAATAAACAACACGAACCCCACCAAAAACTAGGGGTGATCTCAGGTGCTCCGGAAGGGTAAGCAGATCCTGCTCCACATGTGGCACCCGTCGTGTTGATTGTACCGTTGAAAATCAGTGCTGTCTACGGACAACCTGTAAACTCTACAGCTTACAACATAATGTTCTCCATACATTATAAACCTTCTTATTTTATTCGTGTGAATATGACAAATGCAACTGAAATATTCAGATTATAAACCATGAACCACGGCTTCTTCCCATGTCAATCGGTATGAAACTGAAATGGTTGAAAATCTCATCTTTAGATTGTTTTAAGAAGCATAGAAATCAACTTATTAAATATTTTGAATTATTCTATATTGGAATTATTTTAGTAGGTTTCTCTATATGAATTGGATTTTGAATAAAAAAAGCATATTCACCTGAGAAAGTGTTATTCACCGCGCTAAACGTCACGCGCTTTTACATGCAACGTTATGGTAAAATGTTTCGTGTAAAATTTGTTTTAGTATATGTTTGTCATTAAATACATTTTCTTTTCTCGGAATATGGAATAAAACAATTATTGTCTTTTGTTTCGGTAAATATGGGGTTTTATTGACTTTTGAAAAACTGATATTCACTTCGGCCGTCGGCCTCAGTGAATATCAGTTTTTCAAAAGTCAATAAAACCGCATATTTACCTCATCAAAAGACAGTAATTGTATAGTATTTTTAAACATATTTTAAATATCAATAGAATCATATACTGGTACATAAATAGTCTTTATCAAATACTGGCAATTGAACATTTGAAAGGCGAAACTGTTTTACTATAATAGTTAATTATCCTAATAACATGTTCATGTGCATTTCCAAAGCCAGGAATATCGTAAAATGTTACCTAATTTCATCGTGCATTTTGTCTTTTCACATGTTCCCCACAGTTGTAACAATAAAGTTTCCCACAGAAATACGGAAATTATCATTATTCTAACTGCATTTATTTATACTCTGTCTGAAATTTAGTTCAACAATGATGGATCTGCAAATTTGCTATAATAAATCTGTCATTAAGGTTGATGAATTTTCTTACCATGCAATATCATTAAAATAATTTCATTATATACTTTTATATATGTAACAACAGACGTTCTCCATCGGATAACCTATAGATATACAAGGAAGACATCATATATAACAAAACCTTTAATACATTTATTAATATAGGCACAAAATCATATCACCAGAGTTAAGAGCATTATTTCCATACATTTATTGTATATGCATCAAAATTGCAAGAATTTGAGCGTTACTCTATCATTAGACTTTAAAATTAATCAGTTTTAAATACTATCAAACGTGTAAATCTTTCATTGGGAAAATCTTTAATAACTGGAACTGATCATATAAATATATTTACATATGTAATTGTTATAAAAAGTCAATGTTATTCATATTCCCTGATATTCATTTCCATAAAACCTTATAGTTAACGACCAAAAGTTATTCAATAGAGACAAGTATTTCTATTCCGAATTGAACATATACCGGTATGATAGAGACATATGTAATAAATAAAATAAACACCTAATACATGCAATTAAAGCGTGTTTCTTTGTTTGCCTTCACCGGGAACGTTCACGTTTTAAAGGCAGGAATGCGTAAATACGTTCCAACATTTTGCGATATTTGACTTTAGTAAGCTTTAGCCTTTAGTTTTTCGAAATCATAATAGCTAAATTCATCAACAATCAACTTTGTCAGACGGAGTTTGAAGTTAAGTTTCATTTAACTATTTCTTAGTTTATGAACGGCAAATTTTTAATAAGCTTACCTGTAATAAGCTATTACAGTACAGAAGTTCTGACTACAAAACGTTCGATAACCTCAGGGACTAGCACTCCACCAGCAGCAGTATCCACCCTTTGCTAGTAAAGAAATAAACGTTTAATAAATTCCATGCGTCCAAAGCTAAAATGAGGTAGCAATACACTGTTAGGAAAAAACTCATAATTTTTAAACACCCTCTTTCCACTCCTGTCTAACAAATAAGGCTTAATATTTGTGTTATGCATGTATAGATGTGTAGAAAGAGAATCTTCCATATATTTTATTACAATTTGTCATAATCATATTAATGGTGAAATATAATTCCTTTTGGGTGTAACCATGGCAACAATCTGCATTTCTTTGATACAAAATATAGCAAAAAAGGGGGGGGGGGGTGAAAATGTCACAAAAGTCTACAAAATTTGGTCCAAAGGACAATTTCAATCGATTACGGGGATACCTTTCCTGAAACCATAGGTTTATATCTATCAAGTGATCCAAAATAATCATATGCATTTCTGCTCGTTTTTCCATAAAATTAAATTGAAAAGATCGAGCGCAAAATCTTTGATGATAATTTTTTGACCTATGGGCGGTACGGATATGAAAATACGGACTGTCAAACAAATAAATGACCTATAAAATATACTAAAACAATCTAAATGTTCATATAAACCCACTAAGAAGGCTATGTTATTTTTCATTTATCTAAAAATCAATTTTATTTATACAAAAACTTTCATATCTAAAAAGTTTACCATGGCCATAATGCGAAACTAAACTTCTAACTGTGTATTGCTACCTGAACAATTTTTGTGTACATTAAAATGTATAACAGTTTTATTACTGGTCATTAGCATGGATTCTGTGGGATTCTGACGTTACTGACGTTATGAAAGTTGTTGAAAATGTCGCCGTTGAAACTAGTTCCATTTAATTCTGTAGATTAAATATTAGTAATGTAAGTTAGGACTGTCGTTACATAGATTATTCCTTATACAAAAAGGTTCTTTGTTTTTGTCACGATTATGTTCTCAATTTTTCTTCTTTAAACAAAATGACATTTGAAGTATTTCAGAAACGAATGATTTTAACAGGAATAAAAAGTATTATTTCGCGACGAATAACTGGGTATGAGTGGAATAGTTAGTTTATTGTCCCCGAGGTGCAACAATTTCCCTGAAGGGAGCAGAGGGCAGAGGTTGTTTCCTAGGGGACTTACTATTCCACGAATATCCAGTCAGTAAGTATTTTCATTATACCAAAAAGAGACAATAGACAATAAATATTGGGGCTAAAGCATCTGTTGTAATATAAAAGAGCAGAATCACAACCATACTGTTTAAAGTTTTATATTTTGAATGCTAAGGTTTACGTCAACCCTAGATACAATAGGTAAAACACGTCGTCGTAACTTACGCGGGAGGTATTATCAGCATTCTCAAATTCCGTAGTTGCTGTTGAAATTCCGTCAAATATAACATGTATAATGACGCTTGCGATGAAATAGTTTCATCGAGGGCAAATAGTTGGAAACTATGGTTGTCTGGTCAAAATGTTCAACGCTTGCAATTTAAAAAATAGTGAAAATATTGTTAACTACTTTTATATAGAAAATGACAACTGATATATATATAAATATATAATATGCACTTAATGACTGGTTTTAAGAGAAATAACAAATGTGTTGTCCCTTTGATATAAACTATTGCTAAACATAAACTGTTGGTTTAAAAAATCAGACAACCTGTAAGTGTGAGACTAATTACTTGACTGATAAACTAATAATTCATAACGTTTAAAATATATTGAGAATGCACAATATATATGGAGTGAAACATTCGGTCTTCAACAATAGACAGGTTTCTATATGATATATGAAGCTCGATATCGAACCGAAGCGACCTGAACTATATGAAACTGATAACAGAAAATTTCAACTGGTACGGAAATAATTGTACAATGCATTTTTCTTCAAACAATGTACTTTCACAATTTTACAAATGTAGAAAATATATTTTACACTTTAATTGAGTGATTCGAATTAGAAAGAAAATCACATGCCAGAAAAGAACAATTGGAATCACGAGATAGTACTTATAGACTATTGTGTATCTTCTAATGAATGACAAACATAGAATTCAATAATGATACTTAAAAGTGAAGTGTTGAAGACAAATGTATAATTTAAACTTTTAAAAAAGCTGAAATAATGAAGATTTAAAGTTTGCATCATTCATTTTTATTCCTGCTAACGATAGAAAGACGGTCTTAAGAAATAAAGTTTTCAAGGACTATTTCAATGTTTCGATGCGTCATGACATGCACTGTTGTCATGAAAAGAAGAAACTGCAGAATTACTGCAGTTTCTAGTTGTTATTTCCATTGTTGATACATCGTGCACAGCCGAGAAACAACAATAAAACATCAACGTGAAACTTAGTTCATATATTCATTATGAGTTGAACTTTTAGATTTATATGATTAAATATAACGGTTCATTGATAGAGTTACATTTATGGGAAAAGGTGTTATATGAAAAAAAATCCTATGATTCTATCAAAATGTCAATATGCATGCACATTTATCATTGTTTGATCCAGCAATAGAATAGACCTTGATTGGTATCAACACATACAGTATTTTACCATTTGAAAAGTCCAGGCAACGTCAAAAGTCAATAGCGTCATTTTTATCCAATGAAAAGAAGTATGAACCAACAAATTCGGGAAATTTTAACGCAAAACCAAGCACCAGATTGATAGACTTTTTTAAAACAGTCACATTATTTTCATTTTTTATAAGGACAAACAGCGTTCTGCGGGTTTAAGATAAATCAAGATTGTCATTTATACAACAAATCAATATCGATTGCCAGTTATATTAAACCCAACTTTTCCTTGACTTTATTTTGTTTTTCTTTCTACTAAATATTACTACTAAATATTAAAATATATTTGTGGTATTCCCTATTTGTGCATTACTTAACTACGGATTCTAATATGACGTTCTTCAAACGCTTTGGGTACGTCACGATTTGTTTGGGCTGTTCCAATCCTACTCCCAAGTCCAATGCTTTTCATGAATGATTTACTTCACGTCAGGTGGTTGGAATGACGTCACTGAATGATGACGTAAGAGTGTACTGCTTTTACAAGGAAAACGCACGAATAAGAAACTGACTGTCGTCCAAACCTAAATTTAAACAAACAAAAAATTCCACCTAAATTGACTCTGTACGTTGTATATCGTTTTAGAATTCACTTATTTAATTTTCGTCGTTGTTTATGTTTATATAAACAGTGTGTTTACTATTTTTTCCTGAAGTAGCCATTTTCATCTAGTTATGTGCGAATTTATATTTATTAATATTACTACTAAATATCCAAATATATTTCATGTATTTGTGGTGGTCCCTTTTTGTGCATTACGTAAATACGGATGCTATTCTTCAGAATCTTCAATGCAATAATACTCCTTTTCCCCTCCCTAAATATCAAATGATTGACCCCTCGCAGTAAATATGCATTTCATTTGTTATATATGTCTTATGAATTCGAAATTATACGTTTCGAAAAACCAGTAGAATGTATGTCTTTTATGGTAGATTACAGAACCTGGGGCTAATAAATTTAAAAGATTGATAGAATATGTAGAATCAGACATTGAAATGTGCGGTATAAATTGTAGGGGATCTTGGACCTCACTGGGTTTTTTTATACCGCCATTTATCATTTTCTTAAAAATAAGAAAAGTTAAATGTTTCTGAGGTCTACCTGAATTCTAGTCTGTTCATATATTATTATTATATTATTGATTACTGTCTTGTTAGGTGGAAAATTGCTAGTTGCAAGTGTTCAATCTAATGCTTGGAGCAAGAAATTAAAACAAATTGGTCACGAAAAGAATAGAAAAAAATATAACACGTTTATCAATGTGTCTTCTATCTTCTTTGCATTGTACAATTTAGCAAAGTATCCGGCGGATAAGGATAAATCAGTTATTGATAATGAACTTCAAAATAGTTGGGTTATTTTGAAAAAGGGTGGGATCGTACATATAGGAAGATGTGGAATGAGGGCCAATGAGACAACTCTCCATCAAAGTCACAACTTATAAAAGTAAACCATTATAGGTCAAGGTACGGTCTTCAACACGGAGCCTAGGCTGTATTCAAATAGTTGAAATGCAATAGCAAAGACAAATGAATAATTAGGACGTACTGGTTTATTGACTTTTAACGAATGCTGTATAGGTTTACAAACGACAGTTTGGTCTTTTAAGAAGGGACGAACTATAAAAGCTATATATCTGTATAAAAAAAGACTACAAAATATGCCAGGCATTATTTTGAACGCTAGACCCGCTAAGTGTATGCCAAAAATAAAAGTAGAATGACAATAAAATAACGAACTCCGAGGAAATTCAAAACAGAAAGTCCCTAATCAAGGGGCAAATCAAACGCTCAAACACATCTAGCAAATTGATAACAGTCCTTCCTGACTTAATACAGACATTTTCATATGAAGATAATGGTGGATTAAACCTGGTTTTATAGCTATCTAAACCTTTAACTTGTGTGACAGTCGCATTAAATTCCATTATATTTACAATAATATGTGAACAAAACAAACAGACACTATATGTTAAAATGTCAAAATAGGGGAACAGCAGTCAAAACTGTGTTATAAACATAATCACTATAAATACAAAGAAATATGTCAACAACAAAAAAAAAGCATAAAGAGAAAGCACATTAACAAAAACAAAAGACAAGAAAACAAAAGATTACCATAGCACATTAACACAATGACGAAATGTATAAATACCGAACCACGTCATATGGATGTAATAAAAGCAAATAAAATCAGTGACTTTTGAATCGAAACAGTAAAAATACCAAATAAAGTATAAAGTTTGAAGAGCATTGAGGACAACAACATCTGAAAGGTTTTGGAAAATACATCCTAATATCATCTCTTCCCGGGTTAGCGGGTTGGATATCCTTAGCATTTCAAACAATCCAGATTGTATATTGTTGTGTGGAACGTGGATTCTGTCTTGAATGGCATCTGTGATAAAAAAAAGTAAAACATAATTTACTTTATAAAACAAATTTCGATACCAAGTGGATCACATCCAAATATATAACACAAATGTATCAAGAAACCTAATTCAAATTTCGCGTTACCAAGGAGATTCAATGCCATCACTTTATTCGATCAATACTGTCCTATTTAATGATTTTTTTTTTGCGGCTAGTTGTATAAATATTAGATATTTCACACACATGTATACAACATAATTTATATGTTGAATAGTTAAAAATGACTTGAGTACATATTGCTTTCATACGTTCATTAGAATTTTAATGCTTTTAAACACGAAAGTCATGTTTGTATTTTTTTTCAAAACAGACATCGTAGTTTAGTTTAAACAATATTTTATTCAAATAAATTGAATTGGATTGGGCAACAGGCATAGCCTATGTAAGCCCTCTCCACAGACATCGTAGAGGCCATGATTATCCGTTTGTCCTTTTTTGTTAGAGACGTATATGACTTTTTGACATGTACAAGTTTTCCGTGCATCATGCTCTTCTGTGTTTATAAAGATATGATGGATTGTGTTATTGTACTGCGGTAAATTTGTATATCTTGTCTTTTTTTCTAATATGCTTTGTCTATATGCCATTTTGTGCTTCATTGTTACATATTTGTTTGTTTTATAGTGATTATATTTGACTGCTGTACCCCTATTTTTGAAATATTTACCCTTATGTCTGTTTCTTTTGTTCACACATCGTTGTCAATATAATAGAAAATGATGCGACTGCCATATAAGTGAGAGGTTTAGTTAGGGTTATTCCTTCATTTTCAACATACAAAAATGCCTATACCAAGTCAGGAATGTGACAGTTGTTATTAATTCGTTTGATTAGTTTGAGCTTTTGATTTTGCCTTTTGAATACGGACTTTCCTTTTTGAATTTTTCTCGGAGTTCAGTATTTTTGTGATTTTACTTTTTATTTTTGAGATGATTTCTCTAATGTGTGTCACATCATTCTCCCAATTATGCCTGTTCGTGTACAACAATTTATTTTGAACGTATATACACCACATATTTTTTTATCCCTTTTCCTATCCAAGAGAAATTGTTCACTTTAATACAAGAACTTTTCTAAAATACAAGTCAATATGTGTTTTACTATGATCACCAGTTCTTCATCTTTCATTTGACACCTGAATTACAAAAATAAATGTCACATAGTAAGATCTTTACAGCGATGCAAAGGAATATTCTGTTATAAATATGTACTTCTTTCCAGTATGTTCTTTTTTTACCGGGTCCAATTTGCGGGTGTTTCATCTGACAAAGTCTATTTGAATCCTTTTGCACAGATGATACTCAATTTGAAGTGAGGTGAGAGTTTAGGCCAGATTATAACTTTGAGATGAAGAACAGTAATCAAAGCGGTTGTTTTTCTTTTTTTTTATGCAGGGCATGTACTAATTTTGTGTTATTCAAGGATTACCATTATTCTTTATTTTTCTATTGTATATATATGATAAAGCAGCAATTAAGTCAAGTTACTTTTTTCTAGCCAAATTACCATTTTTAATTTTACTTCAAATAATTTCCAAAATTGAGGTATATCAAACTATACTGCAATTACGTCATAAAATAACACAGCGTCCCTAAAATCAAATTTAAGCTCGGGTATTTTTCATATTTCTTTCAAATGTAGCAGAACATAATTTTCAACTTTCCATCTAAGACAAATATATGATTTGATTGTACAAATGATGCAACTATATCTACAACTCAAATTTAGAATTAAAACTGAATTCCAGCTCCCTGTTGAACAGAACCCTCTTCATTTCTGGGGATAAACATTGGATTCAAATTAGGGATTGCACTCGTGAAAACATCATGAACATGATAACCATAAGCTTCGAAAAACTCCTTTCCTTTGTATTCCTCGGGAAAATATTCGTGGTCGCTTGTGCACTTTCCAACAAAAATAAATGCTGCTGATTCGCAAGATAGTTGAAGTGAATCTGTCGCTTCGAAGCAAATCAATGATCCGCTATCCTCTCCTTCTGCAAATTCTGTTTCTTCTGGATCACCTTTTAAAAGATTAATACGACTCTTGAATTGCTCACCTTCCTTATAATATATAGATCCTTTATAAGTACCTTTTGTTAATTTAATTTTCGCGCCCCATTTATAAACTTTCATATTTTTCATTTCAGACTCGTTTGCGAAAGAAACCATTCCAGTTATAAGCTTGTCTGTAGAATCTCGTAATCCATATCGACAATTTTCTATCTTTTCTTCAAAAACCTTCACGAATGATGAGTCAATACTCTCGGCGATTGAATCTTTCGACAGATCAGTATCATATACACTTTCTCCAACAGCGGCTTCGATAGTATCGGTAAAGACTTCTCTTTTCATTGGAATTACATGTGCGCATGTTGTAAAGTATATAATTCCCTTACTGTCACGCACGAAAAATCCTAAGGTTCCATATCCTTTTCTATGATCAGAAGAGCTGTTTACTTTGCTGCCTTATAGCATGTGATACTGTGATACCTTTGGAAGGCCTGGCCATGATTTTATTGAGAAATCACAAATGGTTTTCGGCAAACATTGTTCAATATAACTACGAACATGTTCCACTTCCGTTGTAAATATTTGCATCCCTCCATCCTTCATTGAAAAAGCAGAAACATCTGAATGTCTAACAAAAAAGAAGGAAAATTCAGTCATATCAATCTATTTGTTTTAATTTTTGTTTCTTATTTTATTTGTAATCTTTTTTACATGGCTGTTGTATAACAGATATTTCATAAATATGTTGACACTTTCCAGAGCTGAAAAATGAAAACAAAATTTCTAGCTGTTTCGATGGTTTTCAGAAATGGATTTACCACTTATATATATGCTATAATTAATACAACCTTGCATTTAAACAAAAGTTACATTAACAGTTTAACAGTTACCACATACTTTATATACTTTTGGATAATTTAACGATATATACAGATGCCATCCTCGTATCCATTAAGTATAATTTTCCTCGTTACAAAGATATCATACTTAGGTTTCATAGTACCTTAACTATTGTAATGTCGGTAATAATTCCAAAAATATCGAGAATGGTATGTTAAAACTTTCGATAGTGATATCGTTCAACAGCAAGACTATATAATGTTATATTCTATTGATCAAAATTGTTATTTCTTCTCCCTGATTAGGATACTAAATGATTTCTAACGAATACTGCTTATTTCAATTAAACGTTTTAGTAGTAGTCTTGTCTTTGCTCTTGTTTTCTTACGCGGCAGTATTCAATTAACATATGAAGCTACCTTTGCTTGTTTCCAGTAGCATACATTGATCCTACCTTCCTAATAGTTTTCCTTATTTCATTGATTAGGTAGATAGACTGTGTAGGCTTTATAATGTACATATCATGTACATTGTAGTAAGGCAATATTTGTGCGCACTTAAAATATAATTTGTTTATTCCTGCCACATTTTGGTTTGTACCAAATCAGGATATTTTGACCATAATTCGTTGTCGTTTGTCTTTTTCTGGGTTTTGTTTTTTTATAAGTGTACGTATATATAAATATCGATAGCAGTCGAGTGTTGTTGATTGTTTGCGATGTATATTTTGGTAATACCAGGTTTTTTTTAATAAGTTCATGTCATGATGAAAAATTCATACATCACCGTCTTTCTGATATAACAGTTTTGAGTTGAAATGTTAATAATCCTTCCCTTGTGAAAAGGATTTTCCACATGAGTTATTAATGAACTATGAAGGAAGTGTTTTATTATCTTTACAGGTTTATATGAAGTTGTAATAGGAGATAAGTCATAAACCGAGATAAATTTATCAACATAGTGATGATTATCAAACGTTCATATGAATTTGAAAGAAATAACGAATTATGACTAGTTGATGACCTTCAAACAGAGACAAAATATACCCAAATGACATTCAACTTGGAACTATAAATCAAATACTATGCGTTTTTTTTTTTTTTTGATCAATTATTGAGTTCTATGGTGTAATTAAACAATATATATTTTGAAAAAATACCTTTGCAGTAAAACTTCGAGCTTATGGCATGCATAGTATTCTGTATTATATGAAGGGAAAAATGATTATAGTTTCTCCATTTTTTTTTATGTATTCATTCATGTTAGAATCTGTCTCCTTTCCGTTAAGTGGTGTTTCCGTACGCATTGTTCTTATCTTTCTGTTTAGCTCTCTAACAGTACCATATACCTGCTGTTCTGCAAATAGTGCAATTCTTTTCTCAATATCAGTTTCTTTATTAAAGAAAACTCTGTGGTAAATCTCATTCGTCGATGCGGCCCCTTTGAGTTGGATGTTAATTGCCTGACTTACCAATCTGCGTTTTTCACCATTTGTTGCTTGAGGAATTGCGTATATAACGTTCCCCAAATCCTTTGTTATATCTTTCAATAAGTCAAGGAGAATCACATCCTATATTAAAATTTAAAAAAAAAATAGAACATATCAAATGGCCAGTTCGGTTTTTAATCAACTGACGTAATCTGCTGTGTTGCTTATTGTGCATCTGAATAACTGTATAAATCTATTTTGGTTACGTCATTAACGACAGAAAAGGTACAGGATTTTGCCTAATGATGTATAAATATATTTTCGTAATCTGCTTAATAAGTTACTCAGTTAACTTTGCGTTTGTAAAACTATAAAGGAATAATTGCAACTTAACCATGTCGACCCCATCGAAAATGTTTCTCAAATAATTTACTGTGGATTCCTTATTTTCGTGGGTACCAGTTTTCGTGGATGAAAGAAAACTTATATGTTCGTGGATATTTAATTTCGTTGATTTTGCATACAAGTCTTAAGAAAATATGTCATTTGCTGAACATTTAATTTTGTGTTTCAACTGAACACACGAAATCCACGTAGCAACGTATAATATTGAATCCACATTGTATATATTGTAAAATATTATCACAATAAGATATTTTGTGAATAATTCATATTGACATTTATTTTAGGGATATCATATAATATGATATTAGATATGTAAAATTATAGCATATGTAAAGCTTAATATACACGTTATATGATCTAGTGTACACATTATATCAGATGTATTTATAATGTCCTTGCATTATTAAGATAAAGGTATTTTTAGCAGATATTCTAATAGTTTCTGTAATAATAAAAGTTGTTTTAAATCATTAACGATTTTTTTATAGAGAATACCAACCTGCTTAATTAATTCTCCCTTTTCATTAGTCGTTAGCATGCACACATAGAAAATAGGTTCATTTTTCCTCTGACTGACACTGCATCGCCAACAAATCCGTTCTCTTGCCCTTGAAGGGGACAAGAACGTTTCGACTTTTGCTTTGATAATGTGTTTGGCTTCAAATAGCGAAGAGGGTCCTGTTTCGCCATTTGTAATGGCTAAGACTAATATGGTTGGACATAGGTGTAATGTAGGAACCTTTTCCTTAAGTATCTCAGTTCTGTCGTCGTAGTTAGATATCATCCATCTTTTGATGTTTTCAATTCTCGGAAAGGCGGAAGTTTTCAGTCTCATTTCACGATATCCTATAAAGAATCTTAGATCGGTTGATGTCTGTAAAAGAAAATACAATTGTTATTTATGTATTATTGTTATTTTGTTTATGTTCTGTGGTTACATCTTCTGACATCAGACTCGGACTTCTCTAATTTTGGTGCTGTTTTCACATTTCCTGACCGGTGTGAAAAAAATATTTCTCCTCGCTAGTGAAAAATCTGTTCTCAGCAAATGATTGGTGGAAATTTAATTGTGACGTTAAATTTTCTGGGTTTTTTTTCCGAATTTTCTTATTGTGACGTCATGAAAAAAGGCGACCATGCCTGATGACGTCACATCAAAAGTACACAACTTTCCTCAAATCTTTGAAAAGGAAGGATAAAAATCATAAGAGAAAAAAAATCCACAACTCTAACTCATGTATTACGATATTTCTCCACTCTTAACAGTTAAATTTTAATTATTTAAAAAGCTCGGCAAGCCTCGCGCTTTAAATATTAAAATTCAACTATCTCGAGTGGAGAAATATTGTAATACACTTGTTGCAGTTGTGGAATCTATATTTCTCTTGAACTGAATTGTAATGTGCGTGTTGTTATGCGTTTACTTTTCTACATTGGCTAGAGGTATAGGGGGAGGGTTGAGATCTCATAAACATGTTTAACCCCGCCGCATTTTTGTCCCAAGTCAGGAGCCTCTTGCCTTGGTTAGTCTTGTATTATTTTTTATGTTAGTTTCTTGTGTACAATTTGGAGTTTAGTATGGCCTTCATTATCACTGAACTAGTATATATATTTGTGTAGGGGCCAGCTGAAGGACGCCACCGGATGCGGGAATTTCTCGCTTCATTGAAGACCTGTTGGTGACCTTCTGCTGTTGTCTGTTCTATGGTCGGGTTGTTGTCTCTTTTACACATTCCCCATTTCCATTCTCAATAATGAGGAAAATGTAAAATTATCTAGTTGATCAAATCAATTTACTACGTGATTCTTGTAAAATTTATAAATTATTCAGACGATACTGTGTATGAATATTTCAATTAAAAATACATGACGTTTAACCCTTTGGAATAAAAACATTGTCACTAAAAGAGCCAAAAATTAACACACGGTGATATTTTTATTAAAAAAGAATTCGTAACGATTTCAAACCTGTTGTTGCCGCTGCCTTAGAAAAACGTTATGTTCTAATTGTATGATTACATTTTCTATAATCATATAACTGAGTTACTTCCTCGCTTGATATATACCAAAGGAATATTCAAAACTAATAACTCAAGAAAAACTGACAATTCTATTGCTCACATAAAACAAGTTCACAAAGCAAAACATAGAAAGCTAGTGACTCAGTAACAAGAACGCCATCAAAAACGTGGGATGTTCTCAGGAGCTCCGAAAGGGTAAGCAAAGCATATTCCTCTAATGGAAACTGTTATGCTTTAATCAAACGCATACATTCGGTAATGTAACAATCGATTAATAGTTGTTATTTTGGTTACGACACCTGCAACTTTTTCGAGGTCATATTTGACATAGGTATTCTAGAATAGTCGACCAGCTCGTGATGATGGCGAACAAAAAAAGGGCGAAATATACCAGAGGGACATTCAAAGTCACAGATCAAAAATAAACTGACAACGCCATTGGTTAAAAAGAAAGAAAAAAACAAAAGGCACAACATAGAAAACTAAAGACTAAGCAACACGAACCCCACCAAAGACTTGGGGTGATCTTAGGTGTTCCGGAAGGAAATGCAAAAGCTGCTCCAAATGTGGAATCCGTCGTGTTGTTCATGTTATTACAAACCCAGTAAAAAGTCTAATACACAGTTAGGAGTTTAGTTTCGCATTTAAGCCCCTGTGGATTTTTCAAATAGGAAAGTTATTGTGTAATAAAATTCCTTTTTAGACAGCTGAGTGCTAATTTAGCCTTCAAAGATGGTTTATAAGAACATCAAGATTATGTTTTACATGTTTTATAGGCTGTTTTCTGTTTGACAATCCGTATTTGCATAGCTAGACCGGCCATTGTTACAGAAATTAATGTGATGTTTACAAACACTTTTTTTGAAAGACATATGATTTTCATTGGATTTGCTGAATGACATATGTACACAGTTTCAGAAAAGGTATTACTTCAAGCGATTGAAATTCTACTTTTAGCCAAATTTTGGGGAAATATGGGACATTTTTTCCCCCTGTTTGCAATATTTTATAACAAATAAATGCAGATTGTTGCCATGGATACACTCAAAAGAAATTATATTTTACCATTTTATATACTGGATATAAAATCTATGGAAGATTCTGATTACATACATATGCCCATATATGACACAAACAGTAAGCTTGATATTGCAAGAAAGCAATGAAAAGGGGATGGTAAAATTTATAAGGGCAAATTTGATATTTTTTCCTAACTGTTTATTGCTACCTTATGGCATACTTACCAAGCTCAGAATTGTATAATTTAAGACTTTTCATGCCACAAATCTATTGATATTCAGTCCTTAGCAACCAAAATTAGACATTTTGACACAAGGCTTATATTTGTACTCTGTCGGTTTAACTCTCTGGTAAAATTTATAAGGGCAAATTTTAATATTTTTTCCTAACTGTTTATTGGTACCTATGGTGTCCGCAAAATTGTAAAAGGTGTGATTGCAACTTCACAATTTGGAACTCTTGGTTTAATAGCTGCCTTAGCTTGTTAGCAGCAACCCTCTAGCAAGGCAATCGTGATATGAAACACAAGCCGGGAATATCGTATCAATTGGGAAATATACTTCGTATGCAGTCGCTGCTGGAATGTTGCTACATAGAAATGGAAAGTGTGCAATTGGGAAGCTGAAATCATCTCTTTTGTCGACCAGATCCAAGTTGTTTCCTTTTACCTTTTTGCCTTTTTCGATATTCAAATTTTGAAAAATAGTCCAAACTTTTTAAATGAGGAAATGAAAATCGAAAATCGAAAAAGGAAATAGAAACCGAATAAGGAAATGAAAATCGAAAAAGGAAATAGAAACCGAATAAGGAAATGAAAATCGAATAAGGAAATAGAAACCGAATAACAAAAAAGAAACCGAATAAGGAAATGAAAATCGAAAAAGGAAATTATAAACGAATAAGGAAATAAAAATCGAAAAAGGAAATAGAAACCGAATAAGGAAATGAAAATCGAATAAAGAAATAGAAACCGAATAAGGAAAAAGAAACTGAATAAGGAAACGAAAATCAAAAAAGGAAATAGAAACCGAATAAGGAAATGAAAATCAAAAGAGGAAATAGAAACCGAATAAGGAAATGAAAATCGAAAAAGGAAAAAGAAACTGAATAAGGAAATGAAAATCGAAAAAGGAAATAGAAAACGAATAAGGAAATGAAAATCGAAAAAGGAAATAGAAACTAAATAAGGAAATAGAAACCGAATAAGGAAAAAGAAACTGAATAAGGAAATGAAAATCAAAAAAGGAAATAGAAACCGAATAAGGAAATGAAAATCGAAAAAGGAAATAGAAAACGAAAAAGGAAATGAAAATCGAAAAAGGAAATAGAAACCGAATAAGGAAATGAAAATCGAAAAAGAAAATAGAAACCGAATACGGAAATGAAAATCGAATAAGGAAATAGAAATCGAATAAGGAAAGAGAAACCGAATAAGGAAATGAAAATCGAAAAAGGAAATAGAAACCGAATAAGGAAATGAAAATCGAAAAAGGAAATAGAAACCGAATAAGGAAAATGAAAATTGAATAAGGAAATAGAAACCGAATAAGGAAAAAGAAACCGAATAAGGAAATGAAAATCAAAAAAGGAAATAGAAACCGAAAAAGGAAATGAAAATCGAAAAAGGAAATAGAAAACGAATAAGGAAATGAAAATCGAAAAAGGAAATAGAAACCGAATAAGGAAATGAAAATCGAAAAAGGAAATAGAAAACGAATAAGGAAACGAAAAAAATGAGGAAAAAAAAATTGAGGAAAATATTTTTTGAGGAAAAAATTGATGAGAAAAAAAAATTTGAAGAAAAAAAATTTTTGAGGAAAACAAATTTTGTGAAAAAAATTTGAAAAAAAAAAAAATTTTAAGGAAAAAAAATTTGAGGAAAAAAAAAATTGTGAAAAAAATTTTGAGGGAAAAAAAAATTCAGTTTGGACTTGTAATATTTTTCAAAATTTGAATATCGAAAAAGGAAAAAGGTAATATTTTTCAAAATTTGAATATCGAAAAAGGAAAAAGGTAATATTTTTCAAAATTTGAATATCGAAAAAGGAAAAAGGAAAAAGGAAACAACTTGTGTCTGGTCTTTTGTCGTAAAGTTTTATTTTCAACTGACCACCATCATTGCTCATTGCCAATTGTAAGGTTTTGCCAGAACTATTCAACTTCACCATTTGATTTCTTGGTTATTTGTTCCCTGTTAGCAACAAAACCCTACCAAGGACTTTGAAAGGATTACTATAATTAAAACACTTTGAACACTTATTTCAGTAGTGTCGTTATGAGTCATCAAGTAAATCATGATAGGAGACGCGAGCTTTGGAATATGATATCAACTGGGAGCTTCCAGAAAAGTTCCTTCATATAATAGTAAAGCCCACAACTGAGATCATTATTTTAGTGTTAATGTTTTGTTCTCAATCAATCGTCATTGCAAATGTTTAGATGTAACTCGAGAATTGGACAGACGTGTCCGTAAATCTAGCATTCTTTCTATCAAGTAAAATTGAATAAACGCGTTCCACATAGACACTTAAAGTATTTGACTTTACTTAGTTAAAGGGCATGTAGCTGAGATATCTTCATTGTGAATAAATGATTGTCTAATAGAAATTACACTATGGATGATTAACATTGCTTAGTGACGTTTAATAATAGTAAACAGAAATTGTGCATGCGTCAATGAAATGCTTCAATCAGTCAATACCCAAGACGCAGCTTATGGAGCACATGTGGAGCAGGATCTGCTTACCCTTCCGGAGCACCTGAGATCACCCCTGATCAAAACTGTGATGCAGGTTACAATTATCTTTGTGAATTATTGTTCGGGTCTTATTAATGATTTTGAATTGTTTGAATATATATGTATGTAACACTTCCAAACGGCTGACCCCTAAACGTGTCTTTTTCGCCTAACATCACTTATTATTTGCTTTCAATTAACAAACACCAAAATAAAAAACGAATGGCATAATAAAAAAACAGACGCCAATTTGCCGTAGTTTGAACTACAATTGTTTGTAACAACATATGTTATTACGAATCACTATTGGATAAGGGTGTACACGTTTTTGTGTTTTAACAAGAAGGAAACGATTGAGTGGTTGTAAATGGAAGACGTTTCAACATGATATAGACACGTTTTTGTTGGATTTTTTAAATGTTCACGATTTGGAATCATTAAAAAGACACGCACGCTTCGATGTCCTTTTCGCAATTAGATATGTTTGGCAGTTCAGTGACGTCTTTAGTGAAATTGGAATGTTTTGGTGGATGGACATGTTTCTGAGTGCTACAAAAAATAAGAAATATGAATATCATACTATTTATATCTATACTATTAAACGAGAAGACCTCATTTTGTGTGTCGCTTCTCTTTTTTCCACAATAAATTTATCAACACGTCTCTGTGTCCTATAGGTACAGTGCATAGTCGCATTTGTCATCCATTTATATGATTATTCAGATTGAGTTATTTTGGGAGAAAAACGAGAAAAAAAGGCATCCGGATATTGTCCAGTCATTGAACGAAATTTTAAGTCAGATTAGACTTCCGGTTTGCGTTTTTCTGTATACTTTGAACATACATATACTACGAATAAAGTGTATTTCAATTCTATCTGCTACTATTTTCAAGTTTACTATCCACGGCGGTCACAGAGTTTATTAAATGGAGAGGGTCTGTATACTATATCAATTGACCACCATGGATCGATTAGTAAACTTGGAATTGAAAGTAAATACACTTTATTTATATAGTAATGAATGTTCATAATATACAGATAAGCGCTAAAATTATTCATGTGAACTTTTGATACCTTTTCTGAAATTCTCCAGTCATTAAATCTTTTACAAAATTCATTTATTACAACAACAAAAAAAGATGTGGTATGATTGCCATGTTGAGACAACTCTCCACAAGAGACCAAAATGACACAGAAATTAACAACTATAGATCACCGTACGGCCTTCAACAACGAGCAAAGCCCATACCGCATACTCAGCTTTAAAAGGCCTCGAAATGATGTATAACAATTCATACGAGAAAACTAGCGGCCATATTTATGTACAAAAAATGAACGAAAAACAAATATATAACACATTAACAAACGACAACCACTGAATTACAGGTTCCTTAATAAATGTTCATAACATACTAAATGTATGTTCAGATTGAAATTGATAGAAAACCAAACATTGGGAATTTCGGTAATGAAGGAGGAGGGATGAAAAAAACATTTTCCTGTCCCTAATAACCTATGACTTATGATAAATTTGCTGAAATTCTCCAGTCGTTCAATATTTCACAAAATTCTTCCAACAACACTTTACATATTTTAAATTACGCTCTGAATGCCCGCGATTTCGCGGGTGTGTTCTAGTCATTATTAAAGTAGAAATAAACTTGCAATGTTTTTCTTCGGTGTTTATATACCCATATCATGTTGAATTGAAATTTCAAGACAGAGAAAGTAATACAAACCACAAAAACAGCAGGCATAATCATCGTAATCAGTATTAAAAATGATTCACTTACTGGGTATACGCAAGGTCACCAGACATACAGCCTAATACAAATTGTAAAGATTTCTGACCAATTCCTCTAAACAAACTTTTTCCTTTCATCTGTTCTGCTGAATAAAGTATTCTTTTTCGAATAACAGAATCAAGATCACGATATGCGTACCGGGTGATTGTTATCTGGCCCATATTATAAATGCTTTCAGTTTCAAAAGCACATCCTGTTTCGTCGATATAGTAAAGCTTTACTTGGAGTATATAGTTATGCGCCTCTTGTTTGTTTATGACAATTCCTTTTATGAATAAACCGTGATATAGAAATCATGAGTTCCATACATTTGTCGTCTGTGCATCATCGAGGCAAGAAGATCAGCAGTACTCTATAAAAAAACAAGACTTCATCAAAATAGTATTAATTACTAACAAAAAGCATGTTAATTGTTATAAATCAATTTGTTGTTGTGTTCATATTCTGCGATTTTTATTTTCTTGCAATCATGTAGATTACTTTTAATAGTTATTCAAAAGAGACCCATGTTTCTATTCAAAATGGTATATATATTTGGACAAATTTAATATTCGGCTCAATAACCATGGTTCATCGTACAAAACCAACAAAAACTGTCCTCTCACAAGACATCCTCGTTCAACGAAACATCCTTTTGATAATGTTACTTTCCAAATTATAGAAGTCAACACCGAATGGGACACCACGGCGAGAAGGAGAAGAGAAAACTTTTGGATCCACCAACTCCACACTTTAGAACCTGATGGTCTTAATGAAAAAGACGAAAAAAGATACAGGAAAGATAAAGAATAATTTAAAACATAGCATCGTCCTTTTTATCCAGTAATATTGGCCAATAGACGTTGCTAACTTCAACTATCAATTATGTATTTTTAAGGTAGCTAAATCCAATACAACATATACATTGAGCTGCAAAATGTTCTTATTTTCAAAGCAGCTAAATTTAATTGCTCATAAACATTGAGCTGCAAAATTTTCTTATTTTAAAGGCAGTTAAGTGCAACATAGACGTTGAGCTGCAAAAGTTTCTTATCATCTACATTTCACCTGGATAGATGCACGCTTGATAAAGCTAGTTGGTCTAGCGAAATATTGCGTTTATTTTCATCATTTTGTAAATATTTTAAATATTCTTATATTTACATACTAAATAGTGTGTTATAATTACATTGTTAGGCAATCTATAATTTATTTGTGTAATTGAATTAATCTCTGTACTGATTAATCCACACTCCCTTAGATTAGTATGTCATGTGCTGCTATTTATAGGCATTTATATTATTATCTCCAGTAGCACGCATTACACAAATGTTTGTGTAATCCATTCAAATCTATCGCTATCTTTACAACATGGATAGCGCACAGCATTTCAAGAAATTAAGATCTTTAACTAAAAAGAAACTACAAACTGAACATCATTTATCTAACTTACAAAATTATATTCAAAGTAAAACTGTACCAAAAGGTTTAAACATCAAAGTGAGTCCCCAGGCACCGGGACATAAATCCAAAAGATTCATGAGCCGTTGGAATGAAATTCTGTTTAACTGTTCAATCCAGCTTCTTCAACTGTTACTTTCTTTTACAACCACAAATTACAAACAAATTGTAAATGAAATATCAGATATCATCAACAATAGTAACATTTCTCGTGACGATTAATTAAACGTCGCCTCGGAGATATTGAACAAATTGAACTATCGAAACATAAAGAAAAACAAAGGAATAAATTTCAAATCAGCATATGAATGATATTAATACAACAAACCATAAGATCCCTAGAAAAAGAAAATTTAAAAGACGGACACAAAAAACTGAAAGCATTGTTGTGAATTTGTCATCTAAAGAACTTACACGTGCTGAGGAATCTCTTTTAAGTAAAGATTTAAACTTCTGTCCTATCCCATCAACTGTCAATAACTTTCAGCTAGACGAAGACCTAGACCAATTCGCTAGACGTTTACGCTTGAAAGATTTTTTCTACAATAGGGGCAAGAAAAACCTTGAAGAAGCCGAATTAACAGATTCAGATACTGACACCAATGAAGAAGTTACGCCTATCCCAAAATTTAGGAAAAAAAGTTCATGGAAACCACCAAAGAGCAAAAATGATACCTTGGAGTCATTCATTAACTACGTGAGGTCTAATATAAAGTCCTGTATAACAAATACAAGAAATTATAATTTATCCAAGTCAGAAAGTATAGCTTTGAAAGCGTTAAAAGATCAAGAGGATATTGTAATAAAACCTGCAGACAAAGGGGGCGCTGTGGTTGTCATGAATACAACAGATTATATAGCAGAGGGGAATCGACAACTTTCTAACTCCATTTTTTATAAACAATTAACCACAGATCCAACGCTTAATACTATTCGAAGGATCAACACCATCCTTCAAGAGATGTTCGACAATAAGCATATAGACAATGACACCTTTGATTATCTCCGACCTCTTGAGAACGAACCAAAGGCCGGACGATTCTATATGTTGCCTAAAATACATAAAACGGGCAATCCAGGTCGACCAATTGTGTCAACGAATAGTCATTCAACTGAAAAGATATCAGAATTTGTAGACCATCATCTAAGACCCCATGTGAAAGAACTACCCTCATTCATTCAAGATACAACTGATTATCTCAAGAAAATGGAAAGCCTCAATCCTTTACCAATCAATACTATACTTGCATCCATGGACGTGTCTTCTTTATATACCAACATTCCACAAGACGAAATCATCACAAGGAAATATTAAACAAACGATGCCAAAATTTTATAAGCCATATTTATTTTATACATATAAGACATAAGTTAATTTATGGGAACTATTTGCCTCCACCTACAGGGCTTCGATAAAAAAAAATTGCCTAATATGTCCTATTCGAATCGAAATAAGTCATGGGTCCTGGAATATATCGTGATTTTACCACGGGTTGTCCCTTTATGTCGATAGTTTACCCCTCGCTATCACTCAGGGTAAAATATTTTGCATAAAGGGCCAACTCGTTGTAAAGTCACGATATCTTCAAGCTCCTATTATTATTTCTTAAATAGACTATTTCTTTGCATTCTGTATTATAAGAGAAACAATTTAAACCGAAATGTTCATCAGAAGGTACCAATAACTTGTTGATAAATATTTCGTATCATTTCACAAATGATACATGATGGTCTTGATGTATATATAGATACTACGTACTGACGTTGTTTATCATCTTAAGTACGTGTTATATTGTTCTTTTATTTGTCTTTTTCAATTATTAATATTACTTTTACTGTTTGGTCTGGTTGACGTGATATATCAATTTGACTTGGCTAGGTACTTTTACATCCCGTCAATATGTTAGTATTATCTTTCATTTTTGCTTGTGTTTTTAGCATGTGTTTAGTATATGCATCTTTTTGTGTTTCTGTGGTATTCATAATGTGACTCTGTACTTTTAAAGATCCCTCGTTATGGTATTGTTCAAATATAAGTCTTTATGTTATTGCACTATTATAAATTTGATAATACTTTGAACGACAAACGACAAAATTATTTTACTCACGTAGTGGTATTAACCATATATGGTTTCTTAAATTCTGGATAATTTTAAATCTCATTCTGTTTTTAAAATTAATTCTAACAAAACTTTTGATGTTTTAACCCCGCATACCACAATTCCCAATGTGAAATTATAATTGTTTTAAATATACATAAAACGACAAAATTTCTTCCTATGTGATGTTTACATTTTCTGACACCAAACATGCTAAACAATGCATACGTTTTTTTAATTTGATAGATGGTTTTTTTTTTGTGCTATTTTGTAAATGTTTGTTAGTTTTGAGATTGTTAGCTATAACAATACTTTGACTATTTTACCGATTATGTCTGGTCTGTTCACGCATCGTTATAAATATAACGGAATTTGATGCGACTATCATACACTGAGAAGTTTAGCGCTATAAAACCAGGTTTAATCCACCATTTTCTACATTTGAAAATGTCTGTACCAAGTCAGGAATATGACAGTATAATATTACATTCGAATACACAACTTTTTGTTTTGTTATTTTAATTGATAATATCTTTAAATAAATAGTTTCTTCAAGTAAACCACGTACTCTTTCATTTCCTTGTCAATACCAATTTTAACTAACAACCGGTCCAAAACATGATATATTATAAATTTATAACATGTTTCATAAATTCCCATCCGGCTCAGAAATATTACAATCTCATCTCCACACCATAGTTAAAGACATGAACGTTGTTTGATATGTGTAACAATACATGACAACTTCAAGATATATACCGAACACCTGGGCATCGGTAAATAATTTGGATACAGTTCCTTATGAAATGCCTATCATATACAGTGAAAAATATGCCAGTGTGTGATAAAACAATGCTCTAACATATTATGTCAGTTATTTGATGTTTAAGTATTTTAAAAATCGATTGTTGTGTAGTTATTTTGCCTTCGTTTATTTTCATGGGTATTATATTTCGTGATTTTACTGAACTCAGCATAAACGCATTTACAATATTTCATACAAAAATAAAAAACTAGAATTCTTCGTTCGCCTTACCAAAGAAATAAACAAAAAAAAGTAACCCTTGAATTATAATTGGTATAAAGTGATTTCAGTTTCGCAATACTTATTGTGCAACTTTCTAATATAATTCAATGCGCATGTGTAAATGCGTAAATAGTTGTACCATATTTCACTTTTAGAGACTAAATACCGCGTTCTTGGAACAATATGCCGTTTTGAAGGAAATCCGAAAGATTTGTGTTACCAAATATATGTGCTATTTTGGCTTTTACGCTACGTTGTGAATGTTAATCATCTTGTAACAGGTAAGCAATTAATTATTTTAGCATTGTAAGCCAGAAATAAAAGAAAATAGTTTAAATCATATTCTATATTTATAATTATGTTCAAGCAGATAAAGTTGTTCTTTGTCTTTTTAAATAATTATTTATGTATAGTTTAAAAGGACACAAAAGAATATTGTAGATAAACAAAAGTGGTAGTTTAAAATCGTTAAACCATGACAAAAGATTGATCTGACGACAATAGTAGTTTATACTTACAAACTGTCTATTAACCTTCGCACATATGCAAAGTTATAAATTACTTTGATTCAATTGATGACCCAAAATAATTTTAATACTACGTACATAATTTATTTCCACTTATAAATGATTAGAGCAAGAGAAGACTCAAATAAATAACTATAAGTCAATATAATACTACTGATGTAGATCGCATTTTGGTAATCATTTACAGTATCGACGAGCGTATTCATATTCGACAAGTAATGCAAATACAAAGGGGAAATAAAAAACCTTCATACTAATGTAAAACGAACTAATATAATATCAATTAAAATCCACGTTTATGTTGACATACCGTTATTAGATATTAAATATTCAACAATAGGAACAAGCAAAAAGATCATGTATACTACGACTTCTCTGTAACTATGACATGTAGTTTTGTGAGAATAAAGTTCATTCATTCACTTATATAAATAACACAAAAATGTTTGCTAACGGCAAACGAAAATAAAGCAACTAACGCATTTCAATTTTCTAAGTTATTACTACCACTGCACGGATGCATCTGCTGGTGGACTGTTAGACCCCGAGGGTTTCACCAGCAGAGTAGCCAGTACTTCGGTACGGGCATGAAAATACGGATTTGTTTTGTGTTACAAAATGTTAGAAATTATTATAAATTAAGGAATGTATCTCTCTCATGCAAAGCTCTGATTCCTTTCACGCATTTGACTATGCTTTCTGGACCTTTTGGATTATAGCTCTTTTATATAAGCTTTTGATTTCAAATGTTTTGGCCACGAGCATCACTGAAGAGACATGTATTGTCGAAATGCGCATCTGGTGCAGGAAAATTGGTACCGTAAATGATAAAACTACCACTGGGTCGCGATGCTTCTGCTGGTGGACTGTAAGTCCCCGAGGGTATCACCAGCCCAGTAGCCAGTACTTGGGTACTGGCATGAAAATACGGATTTTTTAGTGTTATTTAAATTTGCTGTTACTAAATGTTAGAAATTATCATAATTTAAGGAATGCATCTCCATCATGCAAAGCTCTGATTTCTTTCACAGATTTGGCTATGCTTTTTGGACCTTTTTGATTATAGCTCTTTAACTTTTATATAAGCTTTTGTTTTCAAATGTTTTGGCCTCGAGCATCACTGAAGAAACATGTATTATCGAAATGTGCATCTGGTGCAAGAAATTTGGTCCCGTAAATATTATTCTTGGTTTTCCGAATAATTTATATGTATAACGAAACTGTTTTCAGTAGATACGATATTGAAAATACTTTTGTTATACTTTTTGGATATAATTGAGGGATGACAAAAAAAAGTCTTACGTTTTTAGATTTTATTTGTATATGTGGCCCTGTAGATGTATGCAGCTTTATAAATGCTTCTTCAAATCACATCCTATTCTTGAATGTTATGTTATAATATATAAGCAGACTTAAATTGCTAAAGTTTGTTTTCAAATATTAGGTGTAGCAAATGCATTTTTTAAAAAGTATATATATATACAACTCGTCTAAACATCAACCCAACAATGTTAGATCTGTAAATTTGCTTTCGCAAATTTTTGGTTCTTCCCTCGCCGGGATTCGAACCCATGCTACTGTGATATCGTGACACCAAATCGCCTGCACTGCAGCCGTCCCGCTAGACCACACGACCACCTGGGCTCTCATAAAAAGAGCACATCTGGATATCATGGATACATCTGTTGTAGGGTTGTCACTGACTCAGACGTACTTATGTATAAATATATATATATATATGACAAACAAACACCGACACTGTTGTTTTACAACCAAAGGCTTATAATCGCAGAGCAATGTAATTTCCTCAAAATTAACTTTTAGAATCTGCAGTGATATGAAACGAGTCCATAAATTAACATAATTATGACGGTCTTGACAGGCTTGATATGGTTTGATTGTAAGTTACAGCTATCCTTTTAAGGTAAAATGACATTTTAAAAATTAAGTCAAAGAATATCGTGCAATAATGAACTCATTATATAATGTTCTGTTTTAAGGATAACAGGGAAACACGTCAACATATGTTTTCGAATGTATACTAATTGATTCAACTACAAAAGAATGGCATAGTTATATTTTTTTTTGTTTTTCTTAGTATGGGATTCCAAAGAAGTATACAGAATGTACACTATGTCAGATTCATGCTGTTAATATGCTTATGTACTGATAAATATTGTTTATTAAAATGACCATCATTTCAATTTCTACAACATGAACATTTTGATGATATATTTCTTGTTTATCTTTGATTTTTAATTCTTGTGTCAATAGTGCAATTTGTTCAAAGCGTTAATCTTGTTTTGCTTAACTACGATATTGAAAGAATGTATGTGTAATTCTATATGTAAATTCGTTTAATTTTCGACAAACGTAAGTGTCTTCAAAATCTTATTTTCTGTGTCACTAAATAACTATGTAATTTTTTTTTTAATTTTCTAAATCAGAATTTGTCCTAACAAGCGGTAAAATATTTCAGTTATATTCCGTAATTTATACATGCATGTATATTGAGGATATTTTAATTTATAACTATAAATACAAAAATTAAGGTAGCAGTAGTATATCGCTGTTGGTATTCATAAATCGACAGAGAAAAAATCAAATTAATAAAATTGAATTACAAGAAGTAGTATAAAAAACACCAAAAACATTTGTTAAATCAATGTGGAAAGGAACGGCATAGTTAAAAAAAACAATTGAAGAAAAACCAATATGACTGGTATGAACGCACGAGAACTACGAGACACACGAAGAATGTTGGGTTGAATATGGTTTGATCGCCATCCATCCTTTGGCAGTAGTGTCACAGTTCAACATAAGAAGAATATAATTTAAAAAAAAAATCTACCTAATTATATTGATACAAAGCTTTAAAACATCAAAAAAGTAACCAACAAAAATTCCAACTTCAAGGAAAATGAAAAACAAAATTCCCTTATCAAATGACAAATTTTAATCAAAATGTTGAAAACATCAAACGAAAGTAAAAATAACTATAATATACCTGGTTTGATCCAGGAAGAACAAAATGGCAATCGTAACATGTATGGCAGTAACACAGACCTGACTTTAATAACAGTTCGGAGAAAAATCGCTATTTTCACTGAATTATGGTCGGAATATCAAAAAAATTAGGGCTTGACTGAGTTGGCTGAGAAAACTTGCTTTATAAAACAAGCAAAACAAACGAGCTCAAATAATAGTTTAGTAGACCGCAAACATATAACAGCATTACCAAATAATTACTATTTTAAAGAATGCTCGCAAGTACTGAAAACGAGGGTAAGGCACGTTGCCGGCTGATAATAAGAATCTTGCCGCCATATATCTTATCACATGTTTAGCTTTGTTATAGTGAATGTTGCATGACATGCACTCCTGAATTAATGTGTTTTGATATATAATCCATAGCAATACACTTTATAATTTCATCTCTAAATAGTTATCAATCCACCTGGTTCGTATACTTACAATGTATAATACGAGTTGATTCTAAAATGTTCATATATGTCTATTGAATGTACATGATATAGAGGTTGGGCCTTAATGAAATTGCAAAGCAGGTGAACATTCACCAATATCGTTATTTTTAGTTTAACGTCTAGTAGCGAAAGTTTTGATCAGAGAGGCGACAAAGGTATGTTTGATTAATATATATAGAAAACAGATTCGTCTAATTGCGGACACTTTTGAAAATCCGGAAGTTTGGATACCGTAGGGACCAATTGCAGACATACTGGTGGTTGCACAGGACAGAAAAGGATAGAGGGGTATCAAACGGACTATTTCCGTCGTTTTATGTAACCTCTCTTGGTTGGTAGATTGGAAGTACTTTAAACCCGCGCAGTAGTGTAAATGCGGACGTAGGGAGTTGAAATACGGACACCTTGTCGTCAAATTACGGACACTTTTTTTTTCAGGGATTTTTTTATCCTGAATATGAAAAAAGAAAGTATAAATATGAATAAGGACCCCGGTGACACTCTTTTTTTTTTGTTTTAACATATTTTATTTGGAAAAGTAGCAAAAGGGATTGGACACAAGTTATAGCAACATTAGAGACGTCCTCTCCCAATATAAATATAAACACAAAGTACATTAGATAATGACGAACAAAAAAAAACATAATAGGAATGCTTATAATACATACTACAAACGAAAATTAGAAATAAAAAAAAACAAAAAAAAAACAATATAATAAGGAATAATAATGAAACAACTGGACTGGAGTGAAAGGTTGTAAAGTAGAAGTTTAGAATGTAAATTGATTGTTTTAAATCTTTGTGTTATTCTGATATTGCTTCATTGTGAAAAGCGCACTCTAAAAAATAGTGTATACTATCCTCAACAGGGTGGCCACAGCTGCATGCGGGACTGGGTTTACTATTAACACGGTGTAAATCTGAATTTAAAGAACTGCACATATATCTCAAAAGTGTATGAATGATATTAGGTTTTCTATCCCCACAACTAAAATAGGAAGGTGGCTGTATCAATTTGGACTTCATCTTTCGTTTACAAATATTTATATAATCAGGGGCGGTCCCATTATGTAAAGAATAGAACATATTGAGCTTTCTGGACTTTCTTCTGTCCACAAGCAATTGCCAGCCAGTTTCAAAGTATATAGCTTCCCGACTAGCAAACACGGGCAACCCAGTTACTAACCTCCCCGCTTCTAACTGAACATGTTCTAAATTGTCGGCTTCTAGTTTAGTACAACCATCCCATAACTCACATGCATATTCCATAACGGGTCTTATAAAAGTGAAAAATGTATACGAGCAAGATAATTTCTATTCAATACATATTTCAATTTTTTAAGAACATTTAATCTTGTGCTTGCACACTTTAAAATGTTTTCTATATGTGTATGGAATTTACCATTTAATCTAAAGTAATCCCTAAGAGTTTATGACATGAGACAAATTCTACTGATTGGTTTTGAAATTCTATTTCAATATCATCTGGGAAAGTATGGCAGGAAAATATCATAGCCTTTGTCTTATTAGTGTTAAAATTAATAAGCCAATATTTAGACCATACTGAAATTTGTTCTAAATCGCTATTTAAGACATCCTCTATAGTGTAAGGGTTATTGCTGGAATAAGAAAGAGATGTATCATCAGAAACAATCGAGTTAGACTTGGCAAAATATCAGCTATGTCATTTACATAAATAAGAAATAGTAGGGGACCTAATACAGAGCCTTGTGGAACCTCTGCGTTAGTATAATCAAAAGGCGAATAAGCATTCGAAACAAAAATGCTTTGTTTTCTATTTGAAATATAACTTTCAAACCATTTATATAGATTTCCATCAATACCATACGCTTTTAGTTTTATTAAGAGGCCACTATGCCATACCCTATCAAAAGCTTTCGAGATATCACATAGAATAAGAGATGTTATACAGCGATCATCAAGTGACATGCATATCCTATAGTAAATTTCTATTAGCTGGTGAACGGTAGAATGACCTGGAATAAAACCTGATTGAAATTTGTATAATAACTTGTTTGCTATTAAGCGATTAAATACATTTTTAAACACAATTCTTTCAAAAACTTTATCCACTGCTGATAATAATGAGATTGGTCTATAATTGAAAATCAGTGATTTGTAGGAAATTATATGGTGACACTCCTCATAGAAGGGGCTGATTGTAATTGTATCTTTATTTCCAATTTTTTTGTTTTATTTTTATTTTTTTGTTTTATTTTTATTTTTTTTTGTTTTATGTTTTCTGGTTTTTTTTTAGTTTCTTTGATTTTTTTCCACTAGCTGTTTTTAGATAAATAAAAATATATATTAATAAATCAAATAGCGTATTAAAACATATGCCGTACCTCATGATGATTCTTATACTAAGATGTAGTTTAATTCATATTTTACTTGGAATAAGACACGAACTTCGGATGCATTATCGGACGATACTTTAAGATTGTTGTACACACAGTTTGCCAATATATGCATAGAGATCGATGCATTTTTGTATTTGTTTTGTTTTCATACAACAATATGTTACATTTTATTTAAATAGAAGAAAAGTACATACGGATATAGATAGCAATTTACATGGTTTAAAATGGCAGTAAGTACGATAGATGGTTTCCACTTGTATTTTTGTCCATCTGATGAGTTCATCCTTTTTTAACTGATTTTTACAGTTCGTTCTTTTGTTTGTACTGTTATACCACTGTCCCAGGTTAGGGGGAGGGTTTGGATGCCGCTAACATGTTTAACCCTGCCGCCATTATTTATGTATGTGCCTGTCCCAAGTCAGGAGCCTGCAATTCAGTGGTTGTCGTTTGTTCATGTGTTACATATTTGTTTTTCGATCATTTTTTTTTATATAAATAAGGCCGTTAGTTTTCTCATTTGAATTGTTTTACATCGTCTTATATAGCGTTTTATAGCTGACTATTCGGTATGGACTTTGCTCATTGTTGAAGGCCGTAGAGTGACCTATATTTGTTAATGTATGTGTCATTTTGGTCTCTTGTGGACAGTTGTCTCATTGGCAATCATACCACATCTTGTGTTTTATATTAAATTTAATTAATAGCAAAATACAAAATTACTTATTCATCGGTCTGTCTATCTAAGATTCATTCACCAATTTATATTAAATGTGCTTTAATGGATACAAAAAAAAACTTTAAATACCAATGGAAGAATTTCCATTAATTTCGATTTCCTTGTAGAGCTTTTCTGATTTGTTTTAAAGAACCGATGGTGTCTTTTCTTGACTTTGTCAGTTTCCTAGTTTACATTTGTTTTCCGATTCATCCGATTTTTTTCATGACAGAGACGGACAGACAGACAGACGACTGAATAAAAAATGTCATTACTATTGGACGCTTGCAGGAATTCAAAAGAGATCATGAAAGCCGATGTAATGATATTTCATTTTATCATATTTTAAAAAGTTTTATATAATCATTTCTCCAAAAGAATGTCTGTCATATTAATAAGTTCGCACGCGCCTCATCTGCAGTACGAAGGTCCAACTCTTTACCTCTTCTACCTAATTGTCTAGCAATAAACACAATGCTGCTGAGTTCATTTTCCTTATCACTTTCAATAATTTCGCAAAGTAGTGTTGATACATATACATGTTTTGAAAAACATAATAATTTCATGAATAAACAGCAAACAGCATCATTGTCAAACAGCCACTCTTCTTCGAGACATTGTTGCAATTTAATTTTGGCAACGATTTTAGGTACATTTGATTTCATTGCATTTGCTCTTGCAAAAAGTCCTAAACATGTAGACATTCTGTAAAGAGAGAGCATTATATTGACTTAAAAACTCAGCTTTAACAGGACGTTTTTCAGTTTTTGACCTATTGAAGATGGGTGCAGTTTTTATTCTAAACATGCATGTAATTTAAGTCCTTGACATACTTATCAGCCCTTAAATATTCAATGTGGGGTTCGTGTTGTTTATTCTTTAGTTTTCTATGTTGTGTCATGGCTACTATTGTTTAACTGTTTGTCTTTTTCATTTTTAGCCATGGCGTTGTCAGTTTAATATCGATTTATGAATTTGACTGTCCTTCTGGTATCTTTCGTCCCTTTTGTAATTTAAAATCTCTTTTATTAAAATTAGAGTATAGTAAAACAAAGTTAAACAGTTAAAGGAATTAAATATCAAAAGAATAATTTTCAACTGTTTATTTTATATTTGTATTAAAGTATAAAAATAATGAAAAGTAATATTTCAATATGTATTTGCATTCTATTTGCTTTCGATTTAATCTTTTTTACCCCACACACGTAAATATAAGGAACCATTTTGAATGTTAACAAAAGAAGCGGAAGAAACTCCAGTTGTTTAAAACACACAGTGTAATTATTTACGACCTAAAGCTAAGGTACTTGTTAATCAACAGTGTGTTTGACATCAAAGCTTTCAAGTGAAGCCATGCACTTAACGGGTCACTTAATTCGACAGTTTACACAGCTAGCTAAACTCCTGTTCATGGAAGAATTAAGAATTTGCCGGTATTTCAAAGGAAATCACTTATGAAGTCAATCTGAGGCTTAGAAATCCAGGTGAAAACGGGCCATTTTCGGAATTCCAAGGTTATTCAATGACCCGGCGGGGTTGAGCCCTCAGAATTGTGAAATTCTCATGTCACACCCGCAGAATACGTATCAGTTGACAGTAGTTAAAATCAGACTGCCAAATGCATAATATTTGTAATATGAAGAATGAAATAAAAACAAATCAATCCAAATCTTTATTGATATAATTTTTATGTATCTGATTCGCATTCCTACTGTATATATACTAATATATATAGATACTAAGAGAATTTTGCGTATGTTCCACATCATGGTATTGACATTGCACAACTACTCGTGTCCAAAAAATCTCTATCCGCATTTTAGCTATCATATTATTTTCGGTAGTGTAAATGCGGACACTTGTTTTTTCATATTTTGTAATTATATCTAGACAAATCAGTAAAAAGAGTAAACAGAAATATGTTCTTGAATATAATACTCAATGCCTTTTTCTTTTCAACACATAAATAACCACACTTACAAGAATAACTGTGTATTGACTGTATACTTCCAAACACACGACATTAAAGTAAATCGTAAGTAATGATCATGATATCATTTTTGCAACAAAATAGAGTGTCAATAAAAAAAAGCACACATTTTTTCATATAAATACTTTTTTTTTCAAAATTTTATTCGAAAATGTGATATTCGTTTTCCGTCCGCATATCTCTGCTGTCCGCAATTAGGCGAATTTCCCCTATTAGTCCGGCGGCAAAAAGCATATTTCAGACGAATTGTGCACATCCTGCTACAAGCATAAAATTTGGCATAGATCTTCCTCAACTATTACTCTTTCATTTCAGATAGGGAGGCATTTGAAAAAAATGTCTCACTTCCGGTAAAATCCAAATTGGCGGACATCAAACTTAAATCAGCCCTATATCGAAGGTTATTAAGTGAAAAAGGTGTTATTATCATGCTACTAACATAATATTTGGTATCAACCTTTGTTTTGTACTACTTTTGGATATATGATATAGATAAGATGTCTTTAAAAACCCTACTTCCGGTAAAATCCAACATGGCGGATATAGTACTAGAATAAGCCTTTTTTTAGGGAGGGTAATTGAAATGTGTTTTAATGTATTGCTACTATCATTACACTGGGCAGCAACCTTTTTGTTTGTGCCTTTCATGGATACAATGTATAAGACATATCTCTTTAAAAACCTTACTTCCGGTAAAATTTTGAATGGCGGACATAGAAATATCAATTTTCTATTTTAATATTCAACTTTTTTCAAAATGTAAAGAAAATGTTTTTTGTTGGTTTTTTTTTTTTTTTTTTTTTTTTGCTTGTCATTAAACTATCGGCTTTTAGTTATCCTTAAAACCAATGTTTTTAATGTAAATTTTTAAATCACACTTCCGGTATTAAAAAAAACCCAATATGGTGGAAATTTCAAAAATGAGTCCTCAATACATATCTTTGATTTAGAGTTTTTGATAGATTGGTTAAAACAAAATAAAATTACTGAAGTACTAAAACATTTTTCAAATTATTACTATTTGGCTGAAAATACATGTTTATTCACAGTCACCACCACATGTAAACAAAACAGTGCATGGGAGACCCGATTTTCCACATTAACAACGACCGCGACATCATCTGTATCTGTATCTGTATGAATGCGTTGTCAATACCAATTCTGGCTTTACTATAACGGTTTGAGAGAGCGCCGCCGATTTATTGACGAGGAGTAAGAGCAGATTTGACGCTCTATACGCTTGATGTGCGCACTACAATGTCGTCTTGCTGATTCGACGCTATCACTGTCTTTACAAAGAATGAGTTTGAGTATTGTGGTGTTTTGCTTAGTGGAATGTCAAAACACTTAGAGTGATTCTTTACTTGCTTTTCCACAATATTTGTTGCGTGGTATTCTTCGAACTTCTTTGCAGTTATGTTTCTCTTAGGACGTGCTTTTTGGAGAAATTCGTCTGGTTTAATAGCGGGAATCAGCCCCTAAACCACTTTGTACATAAATATCAACTTCTAGCAATTGTCTGGAGGTCTTGTAGTTCCAGTTTGTCAAGCATATTGGAGACACACCCGTCCTCTCTTGACTTGTAACCTATGGTGATAAATCTTGCCGCTTGACGTTGTATCCTTTCTAGCTAATTTATGTTTGTTACTATGTTAAGGGTCCCATACTATGGCTCCACATTCCATCGTTGATGAACGAGCGAGATGTAAGCTGTTTTGGCAATCTTGTGGGCAGTATTTCAAGTTTCGTTTTTGAAAGCCTAGTGTTGAATTTACTTTCTTTGCCACGTTTAATATGTGGGTGGTCCATTTGAGGTCTTCCGAAATTTGGAGGCATAGGTACGGGTTATGCTTGACTTGTTGTAGTATGTGTCCATTTAAACAGTAGATTTTATGGCTTTTGTTTCTGATGCTTAGGCTGTAGCATGTTTTGGCATTGAACCGCATTCCCAAGTACATCCACAATGTACAAGCTTCTGACAAAATGATGAGGCCTTAGATAGAGTTATTTAAAAGTTATGCTCTCTGTCCCTTCGCCATTCATAAGCGCTTGAACTGGGTATCATAAGAGTCAATTCCAAGCTCGTCCTCCTAAACACCTGCCTTAGTATATTGCACGTTTTACACTCAATTAGTCTTCCCTTTTGCGCAAATAGTTATTTTCTTGATTCGTTAACCAAGTTAACCCCATCTGATAAGTTTGTGTGATCTTACAGTTAAGCCTCGGTGATTTAGGCTGATCAATCATCATTCTTTATGTCAAAGTCACATCTTCAAATGCAATCAATGTATTCCATGCAGTCTTATTTTCCTTTTCAAGCAATCAGAGAACCATACCACAACTGGTAAAGACATGGAGCACAATAAATGTGTGTAATCACTCATTGCCAGGTGCTGTTGTAAATATTATCCAAAGCTTTTTGCTCTCCCAAACACAATCCATAGTTCGTCTACCCCTGTCACGGAATAGCGAAACAATAACGACTATTCGAATCATGACTCGTGCAAATTTGTGGTTCATTGCATCAAACTCATGCACCATGATTATATTGTCAGCCTCTTAATGTGAACATGGTGATAAGCTTGAAGTTCATCTCGAGGTAGATAAGATAGAATATCCTGAGCATTTGTTATAAGAAGCAAGCGCTACATTTAGTGGAAAGGGAATACACTTACGACAATAAGAAAGAACTTTTACGTTTTCATTCGCAACAACTTGCTCAATAGATTTTGAGGGAAGGGTAGTTGTAGCAACAATTACTCAGGATGTTCTGTGCTATCCATCATATGGTGATGTTTCAAGCTTAGCATCATGTTCACGTAAAGAGGCTGACACTTGAATCAAGATGCATGTGTCTGGTGCAGTGCAACACAGTCTTAACTGAGTCATGACTCGAACATTCGATACTGATGTTGCTGTCATTGCGATTTCGCTTTTCAGTGACCTAGGGGCAGACAAACTTTGACTTGCATTTGGAAGTGGGAAAAGCTTCAGATATATATCTATCCATGACCTTTAATTACACTAGGCATTGTGATATTGCACGTTTGCTGGAAAAGGAACTGCGTTGGTGTCATGGATGGTGTTTAAAGATGTGACTATATCAATTAGAATGATGATTGATCAGCCAACATCACCAGATATGGATTTGACAATGTCATTGATAGAACGATACGTGGCTTTGTTGTACGATCGAACAAACTTATCAGATGGGGTTAACGAAGCAAGAAAAAATGTGTTTTTGGGAGAGGAAATACTTATTGAGGCTATTACCACGACTCGGTCTAGTCTTTTTCAGCAAGTAAAACGTACAATATACCATGGCAGATGTGAATGAGTAACAAGCTTGGTATTGGTTCCTTTTCTAACTAGTCCATCCTTTATGAATGGCGAAGGGGAAAATATTATCCATGGCACCCTTTTCAACAACTCTTTTGTGAGGCCTCTTAATCTTATCAGGAGCTTGTACATTATAGATGTAGGTAACAATACCACAATCTTTGTAAATTTGGAAAATAAGCTCTCCGATTGTGAGTAAACATGTATATGCGGCCATAAATACGTCATTCTAAAGATGTTTAACAACTTTGGTGATTTTATTTTGTTTTAATCAATCTATCCAAAACTCTACATCGAATATATGGATTGAGGACTCATCTTTGTCATTTTCGCCATATTGATTTTTTACCGGAAGTGTTAATTTTATATTGAAACATATGCAGCTGAATAGAATTAGTGGTTTTGAGGATGACTTAAAGCCAAAAGTTTAATGACAACCCCAAAAAATCATTTTATTTACAGTTTGAAAAAAGTTGAATATAAAAATGAAAAATTATCAATATTTATATGTCCGCCATATTGGATATTACCGGAAGTAAGGGTTTTAAAGACACATGTCTTATACATTGTATCCATGAGAAGCACCAAAGAAAGATTCCTGCACAATATAATGATAGTAGCAATACTTTAAAACATATTTCAATTATCCTCCCTAAAAATAAGCTTATTGTAGTACTATATCCGCCATGTTTGATTTTACCGGAAGTAGGGTTTTTGAAGACATCTTATCTACATCATATATCCAAAGGTGGTACAAAACAAAGGTTTGTACCAAGTATGATGATAGTAGCATGTTAATAACACCTTTTCACATACTAGCCTTCGATATTGGGTTAATTTAAGTATGATGTCCGCCATTTTGGATTTTACCGGAAGTGAGGCATTTTTTTCAAATGCCTCCCTATCTGAAATGAAAGAGAAATAGTTGAGGAAGGTCTATGCCAAATTTCATGCTTGTAGTAGGATGTGCACAATTTTTCACAAAGCCGCCGTACAATATGTTTTCTTTCGATTTCTCTTTTCAATATCACAAAAATTAAAGAAAAGAGTGTATCATGGATTATTTTGATTGCTGAAACAATCTATTAATCCTACAATTTCAGACCATCTTATGAGTTAAAAGGAAGCAGTGCACATAAAGATTGACTGTTCCTTTGGTGAATTGCGATTTACATTATTATTGTTTAAATATATTTCTCCTTTGACACTTTGTTTTACATTGAACCTGCTCCTCTTATCAAAAATTTTGTCTCCGTTAATTAGCTCCTTTAATTGTTTATTGTTATATGTTCCTCCATTTTTTTCATATTTGAGTATCAGCGTTAATTGTTATAGAAAACTTGATATCCACTAAATCCTCGTGCTTTATGCTTTATTTGTCCCTATAAATAAGAATGGAAAATTGATTTGATTAACTATAGAATTGAACTGGAATATGTGAACTGTAACTGTATGTATGATGTATGATAAATGATATAATAAATGTTAAAATACTGATGTGTTTTTCATTATAAAATGTGGAATTAGTGGTGAACCTCTTAAAAAAGACAAACAAAAAAATACAGTGTTCGTTAACAATTACCTACGCAACATTGTTTGGTGCCGGAACCCGGGAATTGAATAAATTGAATAAATAAAGTGAACGAGTTATACGATGAAAATTTCAAGAATAAGTCCCTTAAAAGATGTGAGAACAAGATACAGGAATATTCTCTTGGCAGATATTCAAACATTTTGTCCAATCAAGTTAACCAAACAGAAAAACAGCAATATTTGCTTAAAGCTTCAAAGTGTGCCGAAAAATAAAAATGTTTGTAGAAAAAGTGGAATTCCAAAGTGTTCAAGTGACTATGGAAGAACAAAGTCATTATATAGATAATGTGATGAAGAGGATTGTAATCTGTGTTCTACCTCTATTGATTATTATCTGGATTTAAACCAATTCAAAGAGAGGTTAGTAGAATTTATGAAGAAAGAATTTCAAATGAAGAAATGTAACAGAAAGTGCTATTCCTAGCGATATTTATTGTGATCTTTGAAGAGAAATGAAAGACATAGTAAGGTTATAAATTTAACATAAAGAAAAAGATTATGCCAAAACAAGACGAAGAAACAACTTTCGTTAAGTGACCGAAATTGGATTTCATATCATTTTCTGCTGACAAAGCTATGTATATTGAGTTTTGGGACTCGTTCGAATCATCAATTCACAAAAATAAACATCCATCAAATATGAAAATTTTAATTACTATAGAAGCAAACTGCAAGGACAAGCCAAGCTTGCAGTAGCTGGATTAACACTGTCAAACGATAAATATGATCTGGCTGTCGATATTTTGAGAGAAAGATTTGGAAACAAACAAAATGTTATTAATTTACACTACAACCAAATGATTCATCTGCCTTCTGCTACGCATATAACAACAAACCTCAGAGATTTTCTTGATAAAGTAAAAATACACCTTTTAGGAAGAGTTAAAACAAAATGTGAATCAGGATGTGTTTATTTCAGTTGTAAATTCAAAACTTCCCGAAGAAGTGATGCTGCAGTTAGAAATACAAAAGGGCTCCATAGAAAAATGGACGATTTTCAGTTAATGTGACAAGTTGATTGAGTACGTCATGGCGAGAATAAAATCAGGAATACCAGATACCCAAAAGGATAGCAAACAACACACACAGAATGTGAATAATGGAGATTCAAACACTTGGCGTAGTAAACCATTTAAGAAGAACGGAAATTATTCCAAACCTGCGTAAAGTTCGGCAGAAGCTTTAGTAATTGCAGCAATGACAATTTGGGACGTCATTTTTTGACAAATGTCGAAATTGTGATGAGAAACATTGGAGTTGTGTGTGTCATAAGTACAAAATTATTGATCAAATGGAACTGTTTTAAGTTTTAAGAGAAGGTCATAACGGACAATAAACGGGGCAAATTGTGTATTTACTGCAATATTTAGGCTTAAAATACTTTAGCTGTACATGCTGTATTTTGGAAGTTTCGGTCCTCAATGCTTTTCAACTTGAAGTTTATACTTGATTTTATATTTTTAACCTCTTTTTTTAATTCTAGCGTTCCTGATGAGTCTTTTCATGATGAATTGCGTGACTTGCGCAAAAAACAATTTCAATCCTGATATCTATGATGAGTCTATGTCTAAACGTCAACTTGATTTACGTTTTTTTAATCAGTAACACATTGTTATATATGAATAACAAGATCTTAAATAGTTGTCAATAAGACAGATATCCATCGGAGTAATATTTACATGGAAGTAGGCAATTATAGGCAAGGCAACAATCTTTAACTATGAAAAAACGTATACCATATAGTCGTCAATAAAGGGCCTAGAAAAATATGAAACAATTCAACCGAGAAAACTAACTGCCTAATTCATATCAAATGATGAATCACAAATTATCGAAAAACAAATATTTCAGATACATGAAATACAATTCAATCGCAATCAATGTTTTGCAGGTTCTTGACTTGGGACAGCATTAAAATAACTACATAACTTGAATTCGAAATTACGAATTTAAAAGATCATGATAGTTGAATCCAATCGTAATCACTAATTTTGGAATTTGTTATCATTGATTTTATTCGTGATAGCGAATCTACAGATTAAGTTAAAACAGAGGGGGAAAGATACAAGAGGAACAGTTAAACCTCGTAAATAAACATTAAAGGCGCGGCATCAGTTATGTCAGCACTAGAATCTCATGTAACGCATGTATTTTACGGCATGTAAATTTACGAAATTACACGGTCAGGAAAAGAACGACAATTGCAAACATTACAGTTCCTGTTACTGAAATAACCCCTAGTTTTTGGTGGGGTTCGTGTCTCTCAGTCTTTAGTTTTCTACGTTTGTTCTTGTGTACTATAAATCATTTTTAGCCATGGCGTTGTCAGTTTATTATTGACTAATGAGTTTGACTGTTCCTCTGGTATCTTTTGGTCCTCTTTTAAAGACCAGACGACTACTAGTATTTTAAGATCTATATCGTGTAAACTTGTCGCAAGTGAGTTGCGAAATCGACAAATAGTATCGGTAAATCCATTGATGAATATGACCGTCTGCAACTTATGTAATGTCGTGATCATTCGGTTTATTTTATAAATCTGTTTGAGCAGTTTGTATGTAAAGCGCAAATGTCTACTTATGAAGTCAGTATATTATAAGCATGCACAATCTTGACATGTTTAAGATATGTAAACGTCAAACGATGGTGGGGAAATTTTACGATTACATTTTGTGGTCACCGTACTATATGTTATTGCTTTGATTTTTTCACCTATAGAATACGGTTGGTTACCAAAAAAAAACCAATGTTATATTTGGGATGACGATGCCACATGACGTGACTCGTTCTGCTCTATCATTTGGCAGCAAACTTTCAAAAACTTCAGAAAACAATATTTCAATTTCAGGTAACGCAGCACATTTCACTTACTTGTATGTTTTATAAGAGGAAGTAAATGAGCTTTTATCAATTCTATATGATTAGGCATAAGCCCTCGTACCTGGCTGGAATACTTGGCAATGTCACCGTTAGTATTGCCAACGTAGATACAAATATCCTTTCTTAGGGAGGGATACATTATACTTAGTAAAGGACTAATTTGATTCAAACAAAAAATTTCTGAAACTGACATTATCAAGATGCTTGCTTTCTTGATTAACAACATTTTTGTTACGTTCGAAGGACGTGTTTATAACAGACTATCGGCATTCCAATTGGAACCAATCGTGCCCCTCTTTTTTCAGACTTGTCTCTTTATAAGTATAATACTGATTCCATACAGAAACTTCATAACAATAGGAAGTTAGTAATAACCTTTAACTGTACTTTCTGCTATAGAGATGATGATCTCCCACTAAGTAATTCAAAATTTGATGACTATGTTGAAGACATCTATATAATAGAACTGGAAAATAACAAATACGACAGATACAGTTAAGGTGGCCTCATATATTGAGTTACATCTAGAAATTGACAATGAGGGTCGGTTGAAAACAAAACATTACGACAAAAGAGATGATTTCAGCTTTGCAATTGTGAATTTCATTTTCTAAGTAGCAACATTCGAGTAGCACAACCATACGGAGTATATATCTTCCAACAGACGTGCGAGCATAAACAACTGCATTGATATTAAACATTTTTGCAAGTATTTCAAGACAATCATCATGACTAAGGAAGTAACTTTCAGAACATTTAGTCTAGTTGCTAGCCACTTAAAAAAACGTCACTGGATGTGTGTTTCGACAAGAATTGTGTCTTTAATAATGGTCCAATAAAGTTAATCTTCTATTGAAATATATCTTATTTATTGAAAAGGCGTTGTTTAAAAGTTGTATTTTTAAAATGCAAACTTATGTTTTGATTTACTACACATTTATATGTACATTATTAAAGAAGGACATGTTTATCTGTAAAATTAATAGATGGCAGTTTTACCGTCACGCACATAATACCATAGTCGTTTTCTATTGTGTCGTCATTTAAAAGAATAATAACTGTTTTTTTAATCTTTTTGTCGAATATTAAACTATTTATATCCACAAGTACATGGGTATCATATGAATACAATCATTTGTATATCGATGGGTTGTCATGCACTGGTGTTATAACTAAGCAAAAAGGACACATGCTAGACATTTACTAAGTGTGATTTTCTAATGTTAGTATTATTTTCTTAACATTATGTAAATTAATAATGGTAAAATGTCAACAACTGTTTCAAAATAAAATGTGTATCTCCGATACAAAAAACCTATGTTGAAAACAAAACATTACGACAAAAGAGATGATTTCAGCTTTGCAATTGTGAATTTCATTTTCTACGTAGCAACATTCGAGTAGCACCACCATACTGGGTATATATTTCCCAATTGATACGATATTCCTGTACTTGTATTTCTTATCATGATTTTCCTGCTAGAGGGTTGATGTTCACAAGGAATCTATTAAACCTAGAGTTTTAAATGACTTCATCCCTTCGTAATTTTGTTCATGACGCCATCACAAGTTGGTTGACCGTTATGGGATAACCGTTTCGCAGATGGAATCGGATATGTTTCTTACGTTATAACTACAATCCTTTTCCATTTCACGAATGTGACACACCGAACTAGACTATCTACCGGATGTTTTATAACATGAGCACCACAACGGGTGCCACATGTGGAGCACCTGAGATCACCCTCAGTGTTTTGGCGGGTTTCGTGTGCTTTGTTTGTCTGTTTGTCTTTTTTCATTTTTAGCTATGACGTTGTCGGTTTGTTTTCGATTTTGTGAGTTTGACTGTTCCTCTGGTACCCGCCTTTTAAACGCCAACAAATCATTCCAAGTTGAAGTCATACTTCTTAGATGAATGTTGTTGATAGTGTTGTTTAATCATAGGCTACAATATTTCATTCATAGATATAGGAAGATGTGGTCTGAGTGCCAATGAGACAACTCTCCATCTAAATAACAACTTAAAAAAAGTAAACCATTATAAGTCAATGTACGGCTTTCAACACGTAGCCTTGGCTCACACCGAACAACAAGCTATAAAGGGTCCCAAAATTGTAAAACCATTCAAACGGGAAAACCAACGGTCTAATCTATTTTAAAAAAACGAGAAACGAGAAACACGTATAAATTACATAAACAAACAACAATTACTGTACAGGTGCAAATATTTGCAGCGGGATTAAACGTTTTAATGGTACCAAACCTTCACTCAATAAAAAAACGTAAATTAATAGATGTCGATTATTTTTCATGCATTGTAAATACAATTATGAAATTGAATTGAAAAGTACTTTATTAAATGCTAAATATGCTACAAAAACTCTTTAAGTAATGATAAATTTTTTATAACTTTACTTCAAATTGTACAATTAATATGATTAAGGTCAACTATCAATTTATAGAATAACAGACATCAGATAACGGATATTATTATAGAATGCATATACATTAATGAAATATGTATATATAGAAAGATACAAGATCAATCTTTTAAATGAAGGCTATATTTTTGTTATGCAATCATTATATAGTTAATTATTATGAAATTAATGGCAACATCTTGGTTAGTTCATATGATGAATTAAGTTCTTTCATCTCTATAAATATACAGGAAATCTAACCGAAATTTTAATCAACACAGCAGGAGCTACACAATGATGTTTCAAATTATCGCCATTGTATTCCATTATTTCATAAATACATATTAGTGTAAACATCCTTACCACAAAAAGTAGATAATGTTTGATTATGTGTAAAATTTGATCTATACATTCTATCCAAAATATGAGACACTTTTATGTAGGTAATGAATCTAGGAACAACATATAATAAAATCAGCCCTCTCGGGGTAACCCTGAGCAATTTGAGAAAAAAAGTTCTCCTCACTATTGAAATATCTGTTCTCGGCAAATGATTAGTCGACATTTGATTATGACGTCAAAATGTTTTGTTTGCTTCTTAATTTTCCTGTTGTGACGTGTTGCAAGCAGTTAACCAAAAATTAAGTGACAAGCGCTCCAAAAAGTCAAATATAAAACACTCACCAATGATTCATAGTGAATGAAAACCTATATTAGTCGCTGAAACTTGTGGTGATAGGTGTCCTGCTATTTTATCGACCGCGTTTGTTAGTTACAATGCAAAATGCTATACATGTAATAAACAACACGTTGATTATACAGGTACGCATCATGTTTCCATGCGTTAGACTATCCTCCTTCACTTGTTGGTGAGTTATAAGTTTATGCAAATTGATTTCATCTTTCTTTACAGATTTTACAATGGACTTCTATACCATAAAAAGAGAGCCGGACAGAGTAAGATAACTATATGTCTTGTTGTAATAGAATGTAATTGATAGTTGAATAAATATAATGTTACTGCCTATAAAATGCAATTAGTTTGGTAGACACAGTGGTGGCATGTTTCTTAAAAAAAAGTTTAATCAAAGTTATTTGTAAGTATTAACAATTAGTGTTTCCAACGTGATGATCTGTATTGATTTTATTCAGAAACACTAAAACTAACAATGACAAAGAATGGATATATAACGAGTTGCTTACGAAATTATCAAATAACTGAATTATTCCTTAAAATATCATCCTAAGATAAACACTTAAAGATTAATTTGGTATCTTACTCATGTTACTGTCTTAGTGATGTTTAACCTCATGAGTGTCGTGCGAAATTATTTTTTATCAAATATTGTTGGGCATGGTTGTGACTTGTTCGAAATACGAAATTATGGTGATGATTGTGAGTTACAACAATGCTACACAAGTGTGTCAAGAAGCATTATATTGATGTGTTTTTAGAACTAGTAGATAAAAGAAGATGTGATATAAATGGGACGAAAGATACCAAAGGGACAGTCAAACTCATAAATCTAAAACATACTGACAACGCCATGGCTTAAAATGAAAAAGACAAACAGAAAAACAATAGTACACATGACACAACATAGAAAACTAAAGAATAAACAACACGAACCCCAATGATTAATGAGACAACTCTCCATCGATGTCACAATTTGTAAAAGTAAACCATCAAAGGTCAAAGTACGGTCTTCAACACGGAGCCTTGAATCACACCGAACAGCCAGCTATAAAGGGCCCCAAAATGACAAGTGTAAAATCATTTATACTGGGAAACTAACAGTATAATCTATTTAAAAAGAAAAGAGAAAGGAGAAACACGTTTGAACCATATAAAAAACTTCAACTCCTAGACACAGTGTATGTAAAGTGCGAATACCATTTTCCCTGTGTATGCCATACAATTCTTATGTAGAATGATAAATAAACAGACGAAAATAATTTTTTAGAAAATGAAGAAAAATAGTTCAAATGTAGATTGTTAAAAAATTAATAATACAAGACAATGTTAGAGACGCGGAAGGATTTGTATAGCGCCTAGAGCCTTCCAGGCGTGAACTATAATACCGACATTGGTGAATATTTACTACTTTACACGAACAGATCGTGCAGGTGATTTAAAACTAGCAGGTACAATGAAGATGCAGAAAAATATTCATTTCAACACATTTTATAACTCCCTCATGCATCTCTTGGCTTTAGATGAATTTGACTATTTATTTTATGTATTGTTGACATATAGCTCCTCAACGGTTTCGGTACTTATACATCTTCGGATTTAAAATGGTTGGCTTTGATAGTTTCTGATGAAGGTAAATCCAAAAAAGGGCTTCGGATGCAAGAAATTATTAAACGTGCTGTTTTCAATTTTTAGTTTATATGATGCTTTCTTTATGCGAGTCATGCTTCCTGTCGAACAATGATACTTTACTTTCATTTTTGGCTGTAGGGCGATTCATTAGCATTGTATATGCAGTTCATTTTCACTGTATGAGTTTTATTCATTTTCATCTATTAAAGTCTTAATTTAGCCGACTTGCTCAAATTATAGTTAACGTAAGTGCAGGATTTGATAATGCTTTCTTTGTGAAAGAAAGTTTGAGCTATTACTCAAATGAATTTAATAGAAATAATATTTATTTCAAATGTATTCCATTAAATTCGTATATTTCGTCGGCATCTATTAGTATGGTTATATCAATCGAATTAATTGTTACTTCATCATTAAATACGTACATTTATGACTCAGATCGAAAGAGATGAGACTACAAAAGATAAAAACTACTTTTGTGATATGTTGTTTTATAAATTTCTTCTGGTCCAATTTAAATTGGGCTTAATATGCTTAATCTAACCGTGAAGATTTTTGATTTTGGATCCGGTTTTTAATTGTCCTACATGGTCCAAAATTTGTCTGTAAGTTCTTTGGTAGCCTTAATCCAAACATGACTTGGGTTCAATTTTTATTAATTTTTGGTCCATTTTTCAAGTTTGTAGGATTCTATCTGTCTAGAAAACAATTTTGATATTTGGGGTTCTCAGGCATGCTGAATCTAACCTTGTATTTAAATGTGGGATTTTTAGACAATTTATTCGAAATGTTCCACATTGCGGTCCAAAGAGCCCAACATTCAATGATTTTTTTTTATTTCATCAGAAATGAATTATATCTTAGATGTTGTGTACATACTTAACCCCAACCGTGCAGGGTTTGACCTCTTTGGTAGAATCAAGCTGCACATTACGGGTCATTTTATTTAGTTTTTGTTTGTATCAAGGATGTTTAACATCACTTATATCAATACAACTTTATCAGTGCACACATCATATACCAGAGTCACACATCATGCTTGCGTCACACATTAGCGTATAGAACGCTGTACACAAGACGTACAGAGTGTCAAAGTCTGTATACGTTAGTTGAACATCAGTGGAACGCTAAGCAATCGTTAAACGCGCGTTGCATAAGTTTGAATTACATCGAAATGCAAAGGTATACGATTAGTGAACGTTAAAACTCCAAGCCATTTTTATGCAGCTTTAAAATTTTCATCCAGCTCAAGGGTGTGTCAATCGTTTTACGCTACACGCACGCAATACATACGCTACACGCGAGTTCAAAACGCTACAGATAAGTTTGAGACACGTTTAGGGCGCGTTGTATACGCTTTTAGATCGTTCGACTTTAACTAAAACGTATGCGGGTGTGTTTGCTATAATGGTTTATCGTCCCAGATACGACCTGGACGCGTATCAAATACGTGCAAAATACTTCAGAAATTTACCCAAACGAACTTACTTTAACTAAATCTAACATAAACAACAGCAGTTGTCCTTTTCTAGATTTAGACATTTCAATTTCAAACGGGAAACTTCACACTAAAATTTACGACAAAAGAGACGATTTTTCATTTCCTATTGTTAATTTTCCTTTTTTAGACGGCGATGTGCCTTTGGCTCCATCATACGGTGTTTATATATCGCAAATCGTTCGGTTTGCCCGTGTGTGTTCTGATGTCATAGATTTTAACGAACGTAATCAATGCATCACTGGTAAATTGTTGTGTCAGGGATTTCGATACCATAAATTACTTAAAACTTTTACTAAATTCTTTCATAGATACAAAGATTTGATTAGTAAATTTGGCCATACCTGTAGAAAGCTTATTAAAAATGGTATTTCACATCCTAAATTTTATGGTAATATTGTACTTAAAGCGAGGAAATCACTATGTGATCCTTGTAAACTCATCGAACCTTTAAACAAACTTATAAGTAAGGGTTATCGTACCAATATTGTAATAAGATCTCTGAATATAGTTCATATTGGCACTAATATTGATAGTGTCATTAGCAAATTAAAACATAACTAAATTTCATTATCTTTTGAGGCGAGACGTATAGAGACACAGACACGTTAACTTTTATTTCTATAGAAGTCGCTCTTCACTATACTACTACCTGTCGATACATTTATTTTTGGCATTGCACAAGTCATGTCTTCTTTGAATATTAATGACGTTAAAATACTAAATCCCTGTGATGTGTTTTAGTCGATTTTAGTCTCTGATGCATGATTTTTTATTATTTATTGGTTTTGGCTTTTAACTAGCTGTCAGTAACTGCGAGTACTCTCAAATCGTATTTTCTTGTTAATTCGACCTGTTGATACTGCTTATAATGCTTTTTTGTTATTTTTTATTTATATGGATCTTGTCTGTACACCAGCTTTCATTATTTGTAATATCTTCAATTTTTCACTTATTCTTACAACATTTGTATAAACTTCAAGATTATAAAAAAACCTGTGTTTTTCTAAAGTGAACATTGATTGGTTAAATATTTCTCAGTCATGTCCTGTGTTTGAATTTGTTTGTTAGCTTTTTAGTCATGAATGTTTGTCTCTAATATTTAATTAACTGTGCATTTGTATTCAGATATCGCAGATCAAATTTATTCGTTCATTGTTTAATCATACGTTTTTTGATTGAGTTAAGTCTGCCAATTGATATTTTATCGTATGTTTTTCTTTGTTGTGATGTTATGTTATTGTTTCAGAAAAAGGGAGAAGGTTTGGATCCATTAAAACGTTTAATCCCGCTGCAAATGTTTGCACCTGTCCTAAGTCAGGAATCTGATGTACAGTAGTTGTCGTTTGTTTATGTAATATATACGTGTTTCTCGTTTCTCGTTTTGTTTATATAGATTAGACCGTTGGTTTTCCCGTTTGAATGGTTTTACACTAGTAAATTTGGGGCCCTTTATAGCTTGTTGTTCGGTATGAGCCAAGGCTCCGTGTTGAAGGCCGTATTTTAACCTATAATGGTTTACTTTTTAAATTGTTATTTGTATGGAGAGTTGTCTCATTGGCACTCACACCACATCTTCCTATATCTAAAAACGGTTTTCCTTCGTAGCGTGCATTCCATCTACATAAGACAAACGTTTGAAATAGGCCAACATACGTTACTTGAACGCCCGATAAACGCTTAGGTACGCTTTCTTTTCGTACGCCCAATTCACGCTTAAAGCTCGTTTTGCAAATGATACAAATATGATTGAAAGGTTAAATGCATCAAAAATTTATAGCGTATTGGCAGCGTACATGATTTTTTATCACGCCGGCGTTTTTCTATCACGCCGTCGTACTTTGGGGCTATACGCTGATGTGAGACGTCGGTATAGTGTATTACACAAATGCGACCATTGTGAATCAACATTTCAAAACAACACGCATCTTAATGGGCTTAAAAGCTGCCAGCATTGTAGAGGTCCTGATCTGTACTCGTAGTTCCATTCAGCTTAAAGGCAGAACTGGCCTGGCTTACCATATTTAGAATGTAATGGGAGCTTTTAATCACACCTGCCCGTTTTGTAGTAAATCATTTCTACATAAACAGAACTTTGATGGCCATGTAAACAACCCAGATTAATATGGAAAATGCAAAAAGTAATTTTTGCACAAACATAATTCAAAGCACGAGACACCAAGCGACTAAAAATAAAAACGACAACGACTATCAGTGAGATTTACAGGAGTTTGCAACTTCAAAAGGTCTAACGAATCACAAAGAGAGAAACGTGTCAATATTGTTGGAAAACGTATATATGTGGCTAGTTAGTTTTTATAGACATATGTAAAGTCATACATCGATATAAATATTTAAGTAATCAACTTAGGTCCAATTATCACATTAATCTACAATGAATTGTCTTCGCATCTTCGAAAATTCGAAAAGTGATTTTTTTCATATTTTAGAAACGTAATCAATTACAATTTTCCAATGATCCTTTATTCTACAATAGACCTACTCGCATGCGACAGCGAAAATGTATTATTTGAATTCACACTTTACTGTGAGTTGTGCGTTTGTTCGTCTACATTGGCTATATGTACCTATATAGGGGAGAGGGCATATCTCAAAAACATGTTTAATAAATAAAGGCAACAGTAGTATACCGCTGTTCAAAAATCTCGCTGCAATTTTGCACCTGTCCCAAGTCAGGAGCATCTGGCCTTTGTTAGTCTGGTATGATTTTTAATTTTAGTTTCTTGTGTATAATTTGGATTTTAGTATGACGTCCATTATCACTGAACTAGTATGCAAATTTGTTGAGGGGCTAACTGAGGACAATAACAATCAAAACCAAGGAGTAAACGAAGACTCACCAAACCAAATGACATTTACATCAACAGTTATCAATAATAATTAATAAACAATACGAACTCCACTAAAAACCGGGAGTGAAATCAGGTGCTCCGGAAGGGTAAGCATTTCCTGCACCGTATATGGCACCCGTCGTGTTATTTCTCTGATCAGTTTCGGTAATGATGAAAGGTTATTATGACTGAGGAAGAATATCGAATATGATTTCTGACACACTTTTGTTCTAATGGCCATTCAGCTCATGATGGCGACCGTAAAATTTCTTGAGGGATGACCTTAATTTAATTGATTCATAGCCCTGTCTTAGCAACTTTTGAGAAAGCAGTATTCCTCGTTCAACAAAATCAACGTACTTTAAGCTAGCTCTAGAGTAACGTATAAATTGAGACACATATAATCCATATGCTGGTGCCGCAGGGATGGTGCTAAACAGAAATGGAAAGTTGACTATATGAACATTAAAATCATCGCGTTTGTCATAAATGTTGGTGTACAACCTACCATCAGTAGTCATTTCGAGAAAAAGGTCTAAATATGGAGCAGATTTATCTGTGTCGGTAGTATCTTTAATTTCAAGTTCACTGAAGGATGCCTCCGGGTGCGGCATTCTCTTGCTACATTGAATACCCATTGGTGGCTTTCGGTTGTTGTCTTCTCTATGTTCGGGTTGTTGACGCTTTGACACATTCCCCATTTCAATTCTCAATTTTTTTCATTTTATGCAGGATTTAATAGATGCCGCTGTCTGCGGACACACAGAAAAGTTACAGAATTGTCTAGAAAGCGGAGCAAATATAAATTTTAAAAACTGGGTAAGTTATATGAATACTATAGAATTATAGTTTTCTTTTGTTGGATTATAAAAAAGGTAAAGTAACAAAAATACCAACTTACGATAATTAATCAAAACGAAAAGTACTCAATGGCAAAATCAAAAGCTGAAACACATCAAACAAATGGAAACAACCGGCACACTCCTGACATGTGTAGAACATGTTGAATATTAACTGGTTGTATTGCTAGCTTAACCTCTAACCACCCTTTCGTGTAAAATTCCCAAGTCATAGATACCAGGACTAAATTTTGTATAAACGCCAGACGCGCGTTTCGTCTACAAAAGACTCAACAGTGACGCTCGAATCCATAACATTTTAAAAGGGTCAAATAAAGTACGAAGTTGAAGAGCATTAAGGACCAAAATTCTTAAAAGTTTTGCTAAATACAGCCAAGGTAATCTATGCCTGAGGTAGAAAAGCCTAAGTATTTCATAAATTTAAAACAGTTAAATTATAAATATAACCGTAAATGCATGAATCTCATGTTTTTCTATCACGCAAAGCATTACCTGAAATATATTTTTAACAGATATTGATATGGATAAGATTAGTACAATATTCTAACAACAATATAATTTACATACAGAACGGAGATACTTAAATGAAATGCTTGTACTTTTGATTGGGCCAAACGGGATTATCTTAAACGGTTCAATGTAAATAAACGCGAGGTACAGCTATCTGCACTGTCTTTTTAAACTGAGTTGTATATGCTGTTCATATTTAGTGTTTTTTGAACACTGCCCGAGGTTAAAGGAGAGTTGAGGGCTCGCTAACATGTTCGACTCCGCCGCATTCTTTATTATTTGTTTTCATTGTTGAAAGCCGTACGGTTTTAACTTCCATTATCATTTGTTGAACTAAGGTGTATATTTGTCTCGTTGGCAACCAATTAACTCACATTTTATTACTGTACTGGGAAATAACAACATCAGTGTCACCAAATGACTGCAACACTGCGAGAAAATCCCGCACCATGAGTTGGGCTGCAGCTGGCCTGTAAACAATATTTTATTTAGGTATTTTCTTTAAACAAATGCATTCATTCATTCATGTGTCATACAATATGTAATATTGACAATTTCTTTATGCAATATGATATCGGGTACCAGTTTGACTGAAATCTTACTGTTTTATATCCTTTCATGCAATAGTTTCACTATGATATATGTCATGATGATATACTACTAAAACCCTAACGAGAAGATTTGTGCTTAATTTTAATATGATGATAACAAACAGAACGTATCTATTGCTTTAAATTTATTATTTATGTGTTTAAAAAATACATGTTCATGTGGATTTGTTTGTTAGATGTCTTTAATACACTCTTTTTATGACTCGAACGTTTTCAATTTATGTTCACTTGTTTAAATCTAAACACTCAAAATTCAAACCATCGATCAACAATTTTCAGTCACGAATTTGAATGATACTAATGCAGATATAGTTGAAGATTGAGTCAAAACTGTGAAAATAATGTTGAGAAGGAAACAAATAGCGAAAGGGTGAGGACAATTTTTGTTCTCATTCATTTTTAATATTTGTAAAAATAAAGCATACATTTTGTACTGACAATTAATTGCCAATGGAAATTCATCAAACAATTATAAAGTAAAATAAATTAGTGCCTGCTATATGTTTTAACATTGGCATCAGTCACCAATCCGACACAATTGATGTTGAATGATTCATGTATTAGCACATTTATAGTACGTGTATATATTTAGGACTCCTAACAACGATGGTACTCCAAACCGCAATGGTAACGCTGAGATGCGATGGTTTGACGCTTAAGGTGGCTCACCCCAATAAAGAACCCCGATATAATTTTTTTATTTTCACATATTTTGTAGATTTCTTTTTGCTGAATCCGAAAATGCAAAGAAAAAAGGGGTCACTAGGCTCGTTTTTCCATCAAATTGAAGCGAAATGTGCGATTTTGACCCTAAAATTTCCCCGGTTATTTTTTTTTAAAAACGGATATGTTAAAGCTATGTTAATTTTGAACATTTTAAGGTAAATTAAAATGGGGGGCACCAAACTTTTTAAAATGTTACGAGCTGTTGTTTAACTCCTCTACCCCATGTGGTCTGATTTCTATGCACTCAATTATTTACTTTGTTGTAAATTCTTTATTTATGGCTTTAATAAAATGATGTTTGTTATGTTATAAATGTGATTAAAGTATTACTATTTGTTAGAAAACGGTATTTTTTAGCGCGAGTTGTTTCCCTCTAACTTGGCGCTCTTATCGGACAACAAAAATTTCAGGGTCGCCATTGCTGAGCAATCTACCGCACTGATGAATACGACCATATACATAAATAACAGATATAGTGACGAATAGACAACGATGAAGGTAGAGTTATTACATAAGAAAAAATAGATTTCGATATATTAGGCAGCAATATGTTTTCAGTATCACGAAAAATACAAAGTGGGGGGTTGCCTCAAAATACTCGCCACTGTAGAAACTTACTGCGGCTGAAACCTTGCATGGGCTATTTTTTGGTTCTGCATATAATCTTAATGGATGGTAATGTTTTTATGTGTTTAAAGAGAAGGGATCGATGAAGGATCCAATGTCCTTTTCCGCTACCGTTAACTTCAAGTTTTAGTCTTGATTCGTAAAATATAATTTCGTAGCCACGCTAGGGTCAAATGAAGTAAAGTATTTATCGTAAACGTCTAATATGTTAAACATGTACATGTACATGATGTAATAAGTAAATTATATTATGTGAGTCACCCGAACAAGGGTCAATGATTCTCACTCCCTCCCCAACTCCTGTTTCCCCCACTTTTCCTCTAGAATTTCCCCCTTACTTACACTTCCATCATGTTCATCCCATCCCCCTTACTCCCAGACAACAATGGACAAAAAAAATGACAAAATATGTTTCAAGAATCTTCATCCACCCTCACCCTCTTTTCGAATTCTTGTCCTTTTATCCTGACACTAAAATATCTTATAACCCCTTTTTTCTACTTCCTGATCCCTCATTCCCATGTTCCCTTAGTAGGCTAACTACTGTACACCGCAAGGGATTCAATCAATATTGTTTGTTTGTTTGTTTTCTTAAGAACTCGGCTACAGTCAGAGGCATACATTTGTATGGATGGATTTGTCCTGATCATAAAATGTCATATTGCGAATAAAAATATATGTGTGTTTCCTTTTACCTACCTACATGTAACCTATATTTTTTAATTTAAGCTTGAATTTTTGTACCTTCAATTAAGCATTTTTTGTCACTTTTCAACAAGTCCTGTTTAAGTCAGATTTTCTCTCTCGTAAACTTAATGTAAAAAAATTGTTAAATAAAAAAAAAAATATCTATACCTAGCCTATTTTTTTTTCAAAAATTCAAAGATTTATTAGCATGATTAGGAAAAACCAAATATCAATTAATTTGGCCTAAGGTCGTGTATCAAATAAAACATAAATGAAGAATGGCTTATCTTGTTTACCAATTAACACAAACATTTTAGTTGTATTTAAAAAGTTGAACTTTTCTGACAGAATTTTACTGATATTTAATTGCAGGCTCCAATGACATGTTAGAGGAAGAAGTAATTTATTGTGAAACATCATGGAATGTTCAACTTTATTTGGAAATTATTGGCAAAGTACTGAGTCCGGCAGAATTTACACCAGAAGCCAGTATCATCTTTTCTTGCAATTGGGAACTATATGTAAACTGCTGAAACATGAGAACAACATTAGAAGCTTAGATCAACAATATGTGGAACTACATCACCATGTATAGAATAATTAAAGTACATGCACTGTCAGAATCCATATCGGAATCAATCTACACTTGGTGTCTATATGCAATATGTTGTCAGAATCCATTTTCTAAAGAAGCAAAAGATCAATTATAGTTTGAACTGTATGCTTTACTGCTGGCAAACTCAATAAAAAAATTACAGGATCACAAAATGACCTACTTTATCTACCTGTCCCAATGATGAATACCGATTATTGAGTCTTGTAAAAAACCGTTGAAGAAGCATATTGATATATAGAAATAACGAAAATATATATATAGAACTGATCAGCTAAGGATTGTACATGTATACATTTCACCATTTACTAGTATATTGAAATTAACAATGTTAATAAATGTCTTATAATTTGATTTCATATGATATTTCTTTTTAAAAGAGCTGTTTTAATTTAATTATTTTGCTCAGCTGCCTGTGGTGAATATTTCTGAAATCATTATTCATGATATGAAGTTGTTTTTAATACACAAGGCAGCTAATGATATTTGGAAATATTGGAAATCATAATAATGGATATTATTGTCAAATTCATGTTTTGAAAGCTGGCGTTTTTCTAATACTAAGAGTACATGTACATGCACTAGGAAAGCTATTTTGATATGCTACATAGTGTTATCAATAGGTCTACTATATTTGGTGTATTGGAATGATTATTAAATGTATAAATTGAAATATTGATTAAGAGGAGGTGATATGATTGTAAATGAGACACTCCACAAGAGACCAAATAACACAGAAATAACTATAGGTCTCCAAAACAGTCTTCAACAATGAATATGACCTATTCTGCACAGAAGGCCTTAAAATGACAAATGAACAATTTAAAAAAATTCAAATAAGAAAACTAACCGCAGAATTTATGTACAAAATAATGAATGAAAAACAAATATACCTATATACTGCAGGGTATATTTGTACGATGACCTATGGTTGTTAATTTCTGTGTCATTTTTATCTATTGTGGAGAGTTGGCAATCATTTCACATCTTCTTTTTATACGCCTGCAAAAAATAATCTATAATCGTATTAAGGTACATGTATGATGTCGTCATCGTTCTGAAGATACACTGGTTTCCAGACAATAACTTTTGTTAAAGTGAAAAGATCTTTATGAAAATTTTTCAGAAGGTTAAATACTACAAAAAGAAGGTTGAGTTTTGTTTTGGTGATGATAGTCCAATCTGTTTAGGAATTTGGGGCCCAAAAGAAGCATTTTTCTAGTATCAGGATAATAACTTGTGTATAATTGTTTTGATTGCTCTGAAATTGTACCACAATGTTTAATACCTCAAGTAGAAGGCTGGGATTCATGCAGTATTGAGGGTTACTATCATAGACCGATAGACGGTCGGAATACCACGTCCCGGTTACGATTGGTCAATTTTCATCTACATGAAAAAGGGAAAAACAGCAAATTATTGAAGTGTCCTTTTATTTCTGCGTAAAATAAATAATCAATTTAGTTAAATGTGTTGCTGGATCCGTTGGTCTATTATATTGACACTTTCTTCAGGACTATAGATTTTAAGCTGATATTTCATCCCTTTTACAACAGAAAATTGCAAACTAAAAAAATAACTATTAGCAAAATATGTAATAGGAAAATATCATATTAAATAGAAAACATTTACGCCGCCGAGGTCTTATATAGGACTAGTGTTCGGGAAACCCATAGACTTATGATACGAGAAAATTTGTTCGATATGTTCGTGCCCATTATTTGATTAAATGAAAATTTTACGTGTTACTGTTAAAGAAAATTGACATGTTCAAATTTGTTTTTGGAAAAAAAATGAATACTTAATTATTATCAAAATGTTGCAGTGGATGAATAGAATAGAATATTTTTATTTCCCAAATTACAGGGTCCATAAAGGGCATTAAATCAGATACAATTGATTTACATAATTGGTGACAACACAATAGTAATAGCGGCATATACAGTATCGTATATATTTAGAATATAAACATTTGTCAGAATCGAGCTAAAAACCACATATATTTTGTGAATAAAAGAATTACATTATATGCTTTTATTTTCAAATTGTTTACTTGACTAAGTGTCAGTGTTTAAACCTGATCTCCTTAATTCAAAATAGTCACAAATATAACAGCCTAGTTTTTCCATAAGAGTAACATTTTCTTGGGTCAAGAGCCATTAAAATTTAGAAGATTTATTTAGATTTATACAATTATAACAACTATTAGAAATGTCTTCGAAAAACTCGTCATTTTAAATATCTTAAAGAGGGCATTCTAATAAAAACGAAGCTCATCTTCAACTTTACCAACTGAGCAATTAGAACAAAGACGCTCAGATCTTTCTATATGTTATTTTTAATATCTGTCTGTCTCAATTTTGAAAGAGTGAGCTCTTATTCTTAATTTTACAAATTGACTGTCTTGTTTTGAAGTCCTGTAATTATAAATATTTTTCTTTTTTTTCACATTCTAGGGAAAAAAATCCTAACAAAACTTAGAAATTAAGATCTTTCAAGTAAAAAAAAAGTAATTAATATGACAGTAACAAAATGTTATAAAACGCTAAAAGATAGCTTGAAAATGAACCCCGGTGGCTTTAAGCATACTATACGGGTTTTTTTTTTTTGTATTTGAAAGCCGTACGGTTACTGTAAACATGCAGTTGTTTATATCGATAATCCCTATCGTATGTTTACGGGTAAACATTGCGTCATTGGCAAGATATTTCTAAATTTCTTTTCGTCGAGACTTGGGTTTCCCCTGTGTTATAGTTATACTATTTATAAGTTTAAAACTAGTTAGTGAGAGTAGTTGTATAACGAGTTCTTGTTTTGATTAAAAATATATGCGGGTAATATATTCACGTGAAATACTTTGGCGGTTTAAAAAGTTGGGTTCCGTTAAATTATATAAAGAAAATGTGTGGGTGTCATTTCATCGATAGTGTTCACAGTAACTACGACTGTTTGCAGTTTGGTTCTGACAACGTTATGTCAAACTCCTATCCAGACCTAGATGTTAGAGATCCGACAGAATCTAGTGGTTATAATACCGAATTATCAACAGACGGTGTCGAAATTATCGACGTTACTGCGAGCAACAAAACCTATATCTAGAGTTTTGTTTTATTTATTATACAAATGATTTAGTAAAGAAATGTTTTAAATTTTGACGAGCATTGCGAGGGAGAATTTAATCATATATAAATTTTAAAGACATCATTATGCCGGTAGTTTAATGAAAATAGAGTGCGAACGTACTTAAGGGGCGAACGTAAATGATGAGAATGTGTGTTTTGAAGCGAGCACATCGAATACCGTCGATGTCGTACATGTCAGTATTTATATTTCCCTTTTTACAAATCGTGTATATTATGTGACAAATGAAGAAAGCATTGTATATTTCTGACCGTACGTACTTTTTGTTTTGTAGAACGTTTTGCATCGCTTCCCAGCAAACACAAAAATGTTTTTAAAAAGTTATTTAAATGTTAGGTCAAATGTCATGAAAATATCTCCAGAAAATATGTGAAAAAAATGAAATATATGGCTGAATAAATATCACAAAAACATTTCCAAATATATTTTCTTAAACATGTGCATGATATAATTTAAACATTGCAACTATAATATCAGGTAAACATCAGTAAATGTCCTTAAAAACATTTTGATAATGTTTTTTTCAAAATATTTGAAAAATGTTGTAAAAACATCAATAACTTTAAATAATGTCATAAAAATGTTTATGGGACATTTTCTCTAAACCAACTACACAATATTTTTAAAATGTTTTTGCGACATTTTCACTGAAGGTCCTGCAAAATATTTCTAAAATGTTGAAAGAAAATGTTTTGGGAACCTTTATTTTAATGTGCATGCAAAATATTTTCCAACAATATTTGAAAAATGTTGTAACAACATTAAACACTTTAAATAATGTCATGAAAATGTTTTGGGGATATTTTCTCCAAACCACCTACAACAAATTTTTAAAATGTTTTTGCGACATTTTCACTGAAGGTCCAGCAAAATATTTCTAAAATGTAAAAACATTAAACAGTTTAAATAATGGCATAAAACTGTTTTGGGAATATTTTCTGCTTAATACTTTCTACATATTTCAAGGAAATAATTTAATAAGAATTAATATTTGATTAACAATTTTTACACCATATGTCCATGACTTACGAGTACTTGACTGAATTTAACCGTTCTTTGTCGGCTAAATCACAATGTTTATTTTTTTCGAGTGCTGAAAAATGACTTGTATCCTACAGTCGACCATTTTACTATATAAATACAAAACAGTATAGGCATACTTATCCTGCTTCTATTTGAAGCGTACGGACACATTCGAATCATTGTTTATGCGGCAGTTTACTTTGTGATCCCCGTTAAAATGCCGTCGATTTTTATGAAAAGTAACTTTGGTAAAATAGAGATACCGGTACATGTTTTCATGCGTTAACTATAAATTGTCTGATAAAACATAAGTTCGTACTGTATATTGTAGGAAAATGCGGAAAAGGAGAAAGCTCGGAGAACATTGCATTTCTCTCGCATTTAGATTTAAGCTTATGCAAATAAATGTTGCATATTCCGACAATGAACGAATAAGGGATTTTTAACTTTCAATGACAAATGTAAGGGAGGTTGTAATATTAGTGTGAACGGCAATCTACACCAATTATCCAAATATTCAATACGCTCCGAATTGTTTAAAATTCATTTTACATGAAATATAATATTAACAAAACATAAATTACCTTTATAACAATTATTACTTGGTCGGACTTGTTAATTTAGAAATAAATTACTTCCGCCTACCAGTAAATTGTAAAGCCTATCACATATGTTATACCTTAGCATAATAGCTTTTGCAAAAAGACTTTTTAAACCTCGATGTTTTAATACTTCGCGATCGAATCTTACCCTTTGGGCCATCACACTTTAGCCTGATACACCATCGTACTTTCGCGACCAAATGCTAACTTGATCTATAGAGAATCTAACTCTCTTTGTTGGTACAGGACTTATAAAACATGGATCATACTGGTTATAAACTTTGCCAAAATGTGCTCATATACTTAAAATGAGACATTCCTGCATGTTATGCTTTACAATTAAAAGGGTATGTCCCTATTTCACTTTTTCGGTGGGTAAATTTTAAAACACACATCAAAAGCTAACATGTTTTTATGAATGACAACTTACTGATTATGATTTTATAGCACTTGGTCTCCCTAAATGCTTTTTCCCCTTCTATCCAGTCAAGCTGTACATGGACATCAGTTTGTTGGTCAGTAAGGCTCTAATGATGGTCCTCACTATTGGTTGGAGGTCTGAACCACCACATAGCTTGGCCAGGACTATGATCTAAATTAAATAAATATGACTAATAATTTGTTTTGCAATTAACATGGACTAGAGACCGTGTATATTTACGCCAAACATTTTTCATTTTAAGCTGAAAAAATAGATTTTGCAAAATACTCTACAAATTTAAAAGTTTATTGGTTTGATAAATGTATCAAAAAACTGTTGAATTCACTTCTGAAAAATCATTTTCGTTATGAGATTAGAAATTTGTAATTTTCATGATATTACAATATTTAATTTCACGAGGATAATATAAAAAGTAATGATAAGTTTGTCTTTAAAAGATTTCATCTTATCAACAGTTTGAATAAATTAAAACATTTGAATTTGATTGCTTTAGAAAAAAAACAAATTTCAATCTCCTTCCTAAGAACAAAATATTGAAATTGCTTTTTTCAATTTCCCTTTTAAAAATTGAAAAATGAAAAATGCTCCAACATGGAGCATTTTTAATTTGCCTTTAAAAATTGAAAAATGAAAAATGCTCCAACGTGGAGCATTTTTCAATTTGTCTTTCAAAATTGAAAAATGAAAAATGCCCCATATTGGTTGAATTTTCATTTTTTAGAAAATTTTCTAAAAAATGAAAATGTTTTTGTGTGTAGCATTTTTCAATTTTTGTAATCGTTTGACAAAATGAAAAATGCTCTAAAAAGGTTAAAGAAAGTGATATAAAAGATATTGAAAAATAGATAATCAAATTATTTTTTCATTCATTGTTAACACTTTAGAAATTTTGTTTTTATGCTTTAAATATAATACACATGTGTGTATGTGTGAACCCGTAAATGCACATTTATAACCTAACCCCGAAAAGATAGGAGAAGAGCAACGCACCAGCAATTTTTTACTGATGTGGCACAGAATATCATGCAATCTTTATTTCCCTTCCTATGTCGTTATTAACATTTAGGTTATCTTAATATTCCATATGTATCTCTTAAATCAAATAGATATTGGTATGTTGAATTCATTGATAAAGATATTTAATTTTACTCTCAAGTTTAGTATTGTTTTAAAAGTTAATAAACATTTAATCTAAGATCTGAGCCATTTATGAGTGTTATGATCAAGGTATAACTATGCCTGATTTGAAAACGAAGTTGAGGTTTTTTAAATGAGTATGCAAAGCTGGTAACAATAACAAAGTGATCTAAGCCCCAACGACAGAAGAGAGAGTTATTCACAAATGTAAAGTAAAAAAGAAAATGTAAGATGGACTTTCAATAAATTAAAATTTCTTACTTTCATGCACTGGCTACGCGTTTGGTAATATCCTAGGTGACAACCTAGAAAAGATGTAAAGATAAAAACAACACCTAGGAAAGCTGTTCTTTTCCCAATCTCCATGTATAAAGTTGATGAATGTGCCATATTCCTTCTAAATACGGCTTATTTTGGAAGTCATTTTTTAACTAGATAACATTAATTTTTTCACAGTTTTTGATTTAATTTATTTACTTAGCTATTCAGATACCAATAGTGCTTTAACATTTGGCATCCATCGTCTCAGCTGTTCAGAATTACTCAGGTTACTTTTTGGTCCCGCGAGCAGGGTGTTGAATTTTTTTTTCTGTTTTTAACTGAAATACATTATTTTGGGAAAACTAATCAGGAATGAAGTCGACTAAAGATACGACTGTCGTTAGGAGACAATTTTGAAAACTTAGATGTATAATTGTTCATGTTGTCTTTTGTTTTTATATTATGGTTTATTTGGTAAATGTATAGTAAAATAGGTTTGATGTTGTCAAGACTGATATTGCTAATTACTTTGTTCATTTTGAGACAGATTTTCTATTATTTAGAATGAATGTGAGGTGGCATTTCAGTTATAAATAAACTTCAAATGTGAAGCTAGTTTACGTTTCTCTATATATAAGAAGATGTGGCATGAGTGCCAATAAGACAGCTCGTCTTCTAAGTCACAATTTTTAAGATAAAAACCATTATAGGTCAAAATACGGTTCCTACACAGAGTCTTGGTTCACACCAAACAGTAAGCTATAAAGTGTCCCAAAAATGACAAGTGCAAAACTATTCAAACGGGAAAAACAACGGTATAATTTATATACAGAACGAGAAATACTTATGAATCACATGAACAAACGACAACAAGTAACATTAGAAGATAACAAAACCTTTAAACAGACTTGTTAAGAAGGGATATAGTTACTATACTGTTGTCAGGTCATTAAAGTTTGCATATTTTGGCTTTAATATTGATTCACTTATCGGGTCTTTACATCGGAATTAAACAGATTTATTTAAAAAAAAAACAGTTGTTGGCATGACACGGGTTATGTTCTTCTCTTAAATACTTTATGATTGTATAATACTAAACCCCTAACGGCAGTTGCCTGGAATTCCTACGATGAAGACTTAATCGTTCAATCAGTTTAATTGAGGCTTGGAGCTGGCATTTCAGTAACTGCTAGTAGTCTGTTGTTATTTATGTATTATTGTCATTTTGTTAATTCGCTTTTGTTTTCTGACATCGGACTCGGAATTCTCTTGATCTGAATTTTCCTGTGCGTATGGTTATGCGTTTACTTTTTTACTTTGACCAGATGTATTGGGGGAATGATCTCAAAATTATGTTTAACCCCACCGCATTTTGCATCTGTCCCAAGTCAGGAGCCTCTGGCCTTTGTAAGTCTTGTATTATTTTTATTTTTATTTTTTTGTGTTTAGTTTGTTTAGTATGACGTCCATTATCACTGAACTAGTAGATAAATATTTGTTTAGAGGCAAGCTAAAGGACGCCTCCGGGTGCGGGAGTTTCGCGCTGCATTGAAAACCTATTGATGACCTTTTGTTGTTGTCTGTTCTATGGTCGGATTGTTGTCTCTTTGACACATTCCCCATTTCCATTCTCAATTTTAGAAAAGGGTATTGTCTATATAAAAAAAGAAGGTTCAAAATTATTATGTCTGAAGCTGTCAGGGACAAGATAAATATTATCAATATTTTGAGTCAGAGATGGGAGATCTTCCAATGATGCCCGCCCCTCCCCCCTCCAAAAAAAAGTAAACAACACTAAAATCTTATTCCGACATTACATATGGAATTTTATTTCATTCACGTGAATGATGTTTGAGTGACTCGGTATGCGCCTTTTCCAAATTATATATAAATTCCTCTTTTTTTGTTCTCCAGATCCCACCTTTGGTGTCCCCTTGATTTCATTACCCAATTTTTATAATCCTATATCCAGCATCCCCTTTTTGTTACCTCAACATCACCCCTCACTTCGAGGGCTATTTGCAAGATTCATTTTTATCAAGATGGATTTTATGCCCAAAATTATCAGCCTGATATGGAACAGTTTCGTGATCCCTGTAAAAAAAAAACAAAAAAACTTGTGACTTTCTGTTTACATAACGAATATAAAATGGGAGCGGATGAGCTACAAAAAATATAATAGTATGAAAAAGCGGCAATATCGATAATTTGTTTAATAAAATTATTTAAAATTTCTCAAATTACAAGAGTGCACACGCTGAAATGTCTCTACGTCTTTACTAATCATTGATATTATGTTGAGGGGGGTCGGAGGGGTCCTGATTCCGAAATCATGGACGTAAAAACATGAAATAGCGAGGTCCCGAAAAAGGTTCTGCCCACCCTCTATGTTGATAGTCCTAAATATAAAGATATCCTACAACGATCACATAAACTTAACATGGTCCAAGAAAATTAGGCCAAGATCATTTAAACACAACAAGAAATACATGTACTCCTTACAATAAATCACTAAGTATAATTGACGTTTTTCTTATAGTTTCTAAGAAACAGACTTAACCGAGAAAACTAAACACACGAACCATGAAATTAGGGTCAAGGATCAGAACCTTGGCAGGCAGAGGTGCACAGCTTACAATTCTTCCATACAGCAAATATATTTAAACTAGATTACGCACAAGAAATAACTGTTGATGCCAAACACGACACAAAAAGATGAAAATTCTAAAATTCACAATTTCACGCATTTTTACAACATGACAATAGTTTAAGAAAATTAGACCAAAACTAAAAAAACTGAACACTGAGCAATGAACAGTGAAAATGAGGTCAAGGCCAAATAAAACCTGCCAAACTGACATGCACATCATTAAATACTTCCATACACCAAATAAAGATGACATATTGCATATAGTGTTAGAAAAAAAGACCAAATATAAAAAAAAAAAAAACTTAACTTTGACCACTGAACCATTAAATTAGATCAAGGTCTGATAACCACTATCATGCTTGACACATCTATATCATTTCCGCTATTGTTCAATAAATTATCGTCATTTGATCTCGATGGACCAGCAACGCGTTGTGACTCAGGTTGGATTGGTTGATCCGGCATGTTTACTGGATCAAAATTCGATTCAGAGGCTCCTCTGATTCTACATCTATCCCTACCATCACGCCCCCTATTTCTGGTACATTTTGTTAATATGCCTGTGTTGTTTTCGAGAATTCTACGTATTTTAAATGACAATAAGATGGAATTAAATTGAACAGCATTTATATGGAACATGATGTTAACGATATTGACGAGAGTGAGTTAGATCACGGTATGAAAGTGGAAAGGTCTTAGACTGATCGTTGTTAGAGCGTGAAAACAATGAAAATCAAAACTTTCATCCTGCTCGTACCGTGATCTCACCTTTTAGATCGCGGTGAGCGTTGTGCAATATTGGTCTAGTGTGATTTGGGCATAAAACATGCTCCTTGTTTCTTTACCTTTCCTATTGTTCAAAATGAGAAACTGGTTCTCGTCTTGTATTTTTGCTACCATACGTAACCTGCTTTCATCGTGTCAGAATACATTTTTTAATAATCGTGAAATATATATCACTTATAGTTCAGTAATTTCATTTATTGTTATTGATCGTAACGCAATTAATGAACATAATAAATACAGAAGAAACGTTGCTATCTTACTTTTTCTTAGTTTCCCCATTAGCATCATCAATTGATACATGTACAACTGTACATTTATAAAAAATCATATATATGGCACATGAAAATATATAACGCTGCCGCACGCTCTCCGTGTATTCATTTACTCTATTCGTGAATGGCGTGCTTTGTAACTGACCTGACGAGTACTAAACTAAGTGTTTGTTTTATTCATAATTTCATAAAAAAAAAGATGTGGTATGATTACCAGAGAAACATTTTTTCCACCACCAGACATTAAATGATGATGAAGTAAGCAAGTATAATTCATGGTACAGTCTTCAACACTTAGGAAAACCAATACCTCACAGCAAGCTACAAAAGATTCCAAAATGAAAAATTTAAAACAATTCAATTCATTCGAGAAAAAATAATTTGACGGCTCATATATAGAACTCTAAGTGATTAAAGATCACGAAACTCGTTTTAGGAGCGCAACCATCCCCATAACATTGAACAGTGATAAACAGCATATTATAAAACTTCTTATAAAATCAGTTGAAAAGACTTGACTCATTAAATATTAAATAAATAATTAAAGGGCTACGCTGTAAGCCCATGATACTCCCCTTGTCCGTATGTTTGAAATGAATTTTCTCAACGAATAAATGTCCTTGGCCGTTTCCGACATTTTTTACAGAAGAAAAATTCCACAACTGTACAATATCAAATCAGAAATTATATAAAAAAAACCAAAAGGGTACTTAGTTTAATAACTGAAAAACATGAAAGGTAGCTTACATGTTAGTCAACAGATATAAACAATTCACTAAAGATTCATAAAATTTTGTAAAAGTGTTTATGAGTGATTGCATAAAATTTCATGACACGGAAACGTAAAATCTGAAATTTTTAAAAACCGAAAGGGAGCATACGTCAATAGATATAAACAATTCTTCGAAGTTTGATTAAAGTTGATGGAAGCATTTTTGAATTATTGTCCGAAAACTGGAAAATCACCCCTTTAAGGATAAAATTTCATAACATGGAAACTAAAAATTTGAAATATAAAAATCGAAAGGGAGCTTACGTCAATAGTCAATAATCAATTCAACAAAGTTTCATAAAAGTTGGTGGAAGCGTTTTTTTCATTAATTGTCTGAAGTGTGGACGACGGACAGACGGACAACAGTATACCATAATATGTCCCATTTTAGACGGGCGTATAAAAACCAAGAAACAAGTTATTAAAAAGGCTAAACGCATAGTACAGAAACAAACGCGCTTGAAGTTTGTGATGGTAAGTTCTAAGCGAATAACAACCTATAAACCATCATGTGTCTGAGTCTACAAAATCAGTCAGTAGAATTCAATGGATTTTGACAAAAACAAAATACGATAATTTTATTATCGACACCTGTTAGGATTATAAATCAATTATGTATCAAAGAGATCGACAGTTAATTTTTATCAATCTTTTTCTGTAAGTTTGTATTCTCAGCAGAATCTCTATTAAAACTATGGCTTTATAACTCTCTTCATACATTTTTTCTATTACATCGAAACACGATGATTTGATATAAACTGATATGAACAGAAAAAGATGTCGCTTACACGGCAGCGAAATAACAACCCAACTAAACACATAACCAACAGTCTCTTGGGAAGCACTTATATTGTATTTAACAGATGACAGGGGTCTCTATACATATATTATGTCAACTTCCGGGTTCAAGTCTCTGTCATGCCATTTGGGAGTAGAAAAGAACGCTACCAAGATAATGATACATAAGAAAAAAGCGACATGACTCACTAGAAGACGATTTTTACACACACACACGAAACTTGTACAATGACAAAAGATTTATCTATTAAATATTAACTTTTTATTGACCTTTCTTTTGACTAGCAAACAAAAATTAAGGCTATTTAAAAGAGGTGTTGTATGTCCCGAACAAAACGCAAAATCCATGACCGATCATGGTAACAGTCACGAAAGCAGACGGAATGTAGGATGAAAAACTTCAATCAAATAGTTTGAGTGTAAAATTGTTGCGAATTTTGTTTATCCAAAATCGATTTTACATATGTCCATCAATTTTTCCCAAGTTAAGTTAAGAAAAAGTGGGGGTGTCAGTGAAAAAACTATGTGAATTAAGTTTTTTTTTATGTCGTCCTTTACTTCTTGGCTTTGTGGAAGCGTTGACAATGTGTACTATACGCTGTCATCATTGCAGAAATTAAAACACTATGTTTTTCCGTTGGTGCCCCCCCCCCCCTTTTTTTGAGGGGAAAATTTGGTTGATTATATAGGTAATCACTGAAGCATGACTGGAGCGCACCCTTTTAAGTTCAGTCAGTGCACCCCTTAAATGAAAAGTTCTGGATCCGCCACTGCTGCTGTCGTAAATGATGGTAGCGAGGATTAACTGTTGCTAATGCTTTACCAACTCTAGCCTCAGACTCTGGATTTTTTTTTTTTTTTTACTTTTTTTTTTATTTTAAAAGATTGCCAATGACTGAGACCATTTTTTTGTGTCGACCTTTTTGTCCGACAATACTCGTTTTTCTTTCACATATTAAAGATGTAAAATCATATTGAATAAAAGGTAATAGAATGTACACAAAACAGAACCTCATGGGAACTGTCTTATGTTAATACTATTCACATAATTATGATATATTCTTTGCTACATTTGTTTTTCCTTAATAGTTATCCCATAAGGACGCGGTGTGTCAGTGTAAGATCACCCCGATGGCCGGAGGCCAGAGGGTGATCTAACACTGACACACCAAGTCCGACTGGGATAACTATTTTACATCCCAGCTGTTTTAGATTAGACGAAAAACCATTTAAAATTCATAAAATCTAGTTTAGAACGCCACACAACCATACCAATATACTTTATATATTACTATATGATGTATACCCATTTTGAACCCCAAACACGATGAGTAGATATCAAACAATATCAACTCGACCCACTTGCCAATCGGCCCACACTATATCGCCACTTTTTAAAAATATCGTCCCACTTTTGTTTACCGACTTGCCTCACTTTGAAAAAGTGTAAAATCAAATTGAATTAACAGTCTGAAAACTCACTAATTAACGAAAATGGTTAAAACCCCACTGAATAAAGGTTTGACAACTCGCCCCTCTTATAAAAAGATCTTGCTTTCTTTAAGTATGTCAAATTACTATTATTTCGTATCAAGTCGTCCTGGTGTAGTGGTATGTGTCGTGGCTTGATATGCTAAAGGTCTTGAGTTCGAATCCCAGCACTGGATTTTTTCTACGTGAATTTTAATAGATAGTCGTATAATTAATTATAAGTTTTATAGTGGATTTTACATTCCCGCCAAAATGTTACAGAACAAAGGAAAGCATGCATAACAAAGAAACTCAAACTGGGGTGATCTGGTAGGGGTGATCCGGCTCAGATCACCCCTGTTAGAACAAAGGAGCTGGGATGTAAGGTTAAAGCAAATATAAGAAGTCATTTATCCTTCGAAATATAAATTTACCACAAATACATGCATGCAAGTTAATTTCATATTTTTCTTTATTAGATGATGCTTATTTCATGCGCGTAGCTACGTTTACGTCAAAACGCCCGGGCGTACACTTGAATTTGGCAAAAAAAAAAATCATCTCAATAAAATTAAAAGAATTAAATAATAGTACATAAACCTTCTATGTCTTTCTTCAATGGCTTGTAATTACGAATAAAAGAGACAAACATTTTTATCATATGATATTTTTGTTCATTTTCTGTCAAAGTCTTAATATACCGTGAATTCTATACTCACTTTCCTTTTCTTTTTTTTTAAAGCAATTCATTATGTGCTAAGATTCGATATGCGGTTTTCATTTTTTGTCGAGCCATTGTCATTTATGTCGCAAAAGCGAGACATTTCGACCCTAAATTTCGCCAGCGGTGCCAATATTATAACTATGTACATTTAGGTTCAGTATGTTGTTAAAGTTTTAAGATATTAATAACTTTAATTGTCAAACCTTCGTAAAATTTTACGGTAGCTGGACAAAAACTGTTGATGGTCAATAGAGTATCCAGAGTATAATGACGAAATTATATATGATGAGTTTTCCCTTAATTTATTGTTTAAAAGGAATTTCATTTTGCATTTACAGTCTGAAATTAAAATGTGTTACATGTCAATTACTTTGTTAAACATTCGTCGAATTTAATGAAAGTTTATTGAAGTTTTTTTTATGGTTAATTTCAGAAGCAAATTTTTTTTTCGTTCAATTTTCCGTGTAACTGTTATAATGACTCTTTTTTTTTTTAACGTATTCAGTACTTACACTTTGTAAAACGTCACCAGTATCTGAGCAGAAAGTTGATGAATAAGGAGTATGTCAAAGAACGTCCGTCCTTTTTCTAAAACATTTCATCGGAAGATACCAATATCTTGCTGACATATATTCCGTATCATCTTCACAATTACTACACGATGGTATCTTTACGCAATTTAAATCAGACGATCTGGAATTTTTGTCACGTTTGTTTCGAGCGACATTGATGTGTCCTTTGTAGACGATACGAGCGTCTGGCGCAAGTACAAAATTTCAAAGCTGGTATCTATGATGAGTTAATTTTCGTGATAAAAATAAACCTCCGCAGTTTGTCATGAAACTTGTGCAGAAATTAATATTCCTGACCAAGACAAAATATCTAATGAAAATATGTAATGGACTGATAAATTATTTTTCGCTCGGAGAAATCCCAGGCGAGAACCAGGGTTCCATAGAGAACCCTTTACAAATTTTAATATTTCACCTGAACAACTCATTTACGACATTTGCACATGAAAATGTGTTTTCGTTGATTGAGTGCTTTACCCAACGGCCCCCTAAGGCTTTAATCATATTTGAAAGTAACTGGTATAAGCCAATGACCCGTCATTAAACTCTAAATAAACACAATAAATAGATAAAACATCAAAAAGAAACTATTTGTAATCTAAAGAATGTTGTTAGGCCACACCAATTTAATTTCTTGTTCTACGGATTTTTGGACTTCAAAAATTGGGGCGAGCGAGCGATTTGAAAATTTTAATAAAAAAATATTTGATTTGCAAATTTTTGAGGCGAAGCTTGAAAAGTAAAGGCGAGCGACTATATTTTTTTTTTTTTTGTAAACATAAAATAGTAGGTTTTGACAATTTTAAAACTTGATTTATCACTTGTACTTTGACCATGTTGACATTTCTTTAATTTATGAAGGATTTTTTCCCTGATCACCAAGATATAATTAAATAATTAGAATTGCTATATGTATGTGTGCCAATTAATGAGACAATTCTTCATCCTAAAAACAATTTTATAAGTATCCTTTTAATGAGGGTTCAATATAAGTTATAATGTATTTTTTTGTAAATAACACTTTTTAGTACAAAAGGGCTCATCTTTTCCCAAAGAAATATATATCTATCTAGCATTAAATGATAAAAACATGTCCAAGAATTTTGTGATATTCCTGGACCTTAGCCATTTTAACACATTTTATTTAATATTATTTAAAACAAGTGGGCCCCTCTAGTTGTTTAAAATATGATGTATTTCTCCTCTTTTTAAGTAATAAAATTGAAGTTTTACAATTGATTTGTATAGAAGCACTATACAAATCCTTGGTATTTCTTTTCTACAACAGTAAAATGATCCACAGGGCATTGACCCAGACCAAACAGCAAGCTATAAGGGACACAACATTATATGTAAAATTGAGAAAGGAAATGGGGAATGTGTCAAAGCGACAACAACCCGACCATAGAGCAATCACAATTCGAACTGAAAAACCAAGGATCTTATTTATATATACAAACGGGAAAATACCAAATAGTTTTTATGAACATCAACAAACAATATCTACATTGTAACTGCTGAACGACAGACCCCTGAAGCAATCAGGACAGGTGCTTAAACATGCGGGGGTATGGATTAGTTTTGTATTGCCAGCATACAATATAATTGCAGTTGAAGGTATTTCTTTTCGAAGTTCTTTGGAGTTTATTCTAACAACGATAGAGAATATAAGTAAGGGGAAGATAACCAATGTTTTGTTTTGACTGGTATTTTCCTCTGTTACATATTTCTATCGGAGCACTCCCACTTTAGTCTTGGGATAAATGTGTATCATGCTGTTTCAAATATTATTTCAGATATTTACACAGTGTAATGGGGTGCTTATATGTTTAAAATCGTTATATACAGGTGAGACTGTATATATCTTTTTATAATATTTACAAAAAACGGTGCGGAAAATGGACACGATTACATTTCCCGATGCGGAAAGCGGGAATATAAAAAAAATTAAAAAATTCTGTTTTGAAAAAAATAGGTGCGGGCGGGTCCGTCGAACAAGGAATTAAATTGGTGTGGCCTTATTGATGAGATTTCATTGACAGGAATGGTAATATGTCATTCTCGATAACGCTTAAACTTCCGGAGGCTTCACCCCCGCTAATCTACTACCAACAGGTTCTTTGGCCTTGATCCGATTGGGCCTTCAGACCCCTCAACAAGGTTCGGGCGTACACGTAAAAATGACCTAGCTATGCCACTGTATTTGATATGTTGCGACAGAGAATTGTGATATTATAAGCTTGGGAAAACATGTTTGTATTAACAGATTCAAAATATGGGAAATGCTGTACAATGCAGAAAAATACATATTTGAAATCAAATACTTATCAGAATAATATAACATCTACATCCATCCCTCCCCATCCCAATCCATCCGCGAACCCTGTTCCGTGAGCATGTACAAAAACTGACATAGACAATATCTAATATTCTTATATATTCCCTTCTTTTCTAACATGTTAAGTTTGACACATTCAGCCACGATATGGTTAAGATAAATGCTCCTCCATCTACTCTGCATCGCCTATTAATTTCATTTTCAGAACAAAAACGGAATATTGTTTGCGCTAATGCATGTTTGATTCCTAAAGAAGTCAAGTGTTGAGAAATGTCTTGGTGTGTTCTTCCGTCAAGTAGCATTTGTAGAATCAAACATCGATGGTCTAAAAGTTCTTCCATTCTTAGGGGAGGACCATTTGATATTGGGGGGGGGGGGGGGGGGGGGGCAGGAGGATTTGTTTTTGATCGGTTATTTATTTTTGTAAACTAAGAGGACAGATTATTCATTTTCTGCACTATTGAAGCAAGATTTTTCATTTTCATTAAAGCAAGGGACTGATTATTCATTTTCACCACTATATTTTTGATATTCGAAAACATACAATTTTTAAATGATTTGTTTATTATAACATGTATAAATAATACATATAGTATAGTCAAGTCATTTTGTACCATTTAATTAGATTAACCATACCCCTCTGGAGAAATGAATATTTTAAATTCCCAACTGCATATACATGTATTGCATACATACATAGTATTAAAGTTTAGTTAGGCACTTTTTTAAATGTATTGGCAAACATAACGCCGAGCGGAGCGATTCACATTTTTTTGAAGGGTTTGGAGCCACTGTAGGCCCAAGAAGCTATAGAACAAATGATGCAATTCATGCTTTCTGGGTGTTCAAAAAACCCTTTCATAATCTGAAAATGAAGTTTTGTTTTAATAATTTTTTGACAATACTTTGGTCTCAAAGCAAAATGCATAAATTCAGTGTAAAACTGAAGTTTCTAGGGACAACATCAAACGACCAATGTGCATGATAAAGCAAAAATGGAAATCACATAGTTAAGTCTATGGCTGCTGTTTTTTTTTAAACTCATGATCAACTTTATAACAAAATTGCTAGATAACAAAAGGAATGCAACACTAACAGAATACAGAAGGGCAATCAATGAACACAAGACAAATAAATAAGAAACATTGATCCCGAAAATTCAGTGCTATAAGTCTGAGGGAAAACAGAACTTTCTGCTTGCAAGGCTGTGAACATAAAAGTGAGGTAAGGTTTCCTGAGACAATATACCTCAAGTTAAATGAAACCAATTTTCAGACATTTCAAGTATATTTAACATGTTTAAATAATATTTATACTTTTGTTATTGAAAAATTTGGGAAGTGTTTCCCCGATTGTTTTGGGGAAAAAATATGAATTTATGAAGAATCTGGTGCCATCTCATACTTTCGATTAGAACTGCTGAGTTATTTATTTTCTATACATTTCAAGTCAGATAATTTATTTTCAAACTACCACAGAACAAACCATTTATTTGTGATTATCAAGGCTGAGTTATATATTTTCAAAATCCTCCTCCCCCCCCCCCGAATATCAAATGGTCGTCCCCGTACAACATGTACATGTATATAAACAAGTGACTTCTTTAATCACTTCGAGAGAACTAAATTAAAGATTTCAACCCCGACAATTCAAAGAAAGACATGACAAAATAAAACAAAAGTCAGATATATAGACAGATTGATATATACAATGAATGACAGATTGATAGATCGAACGATAGATGAAAACATGTAGCTACAAAGACAGCTAGATATATAGATAAAAAGAAAGAATGATTTTTTTTGGTGGTCATTATCGTACTTGTCATTGTACCATTCTTGTTCGGTATTTGTTGATATCACACATAGTTCACACACATACACACACAAACCTTAAAAAAATCTTAAAGATATATTGCGTTTAAAACTAGAAAAAAGAAAACGGAAATAGTAAAACATTTAAAACGCCTATTTTGAAACAAATTACATTTTCGTTCTCATTATTACACATTTAAATAATGAACATTGTTCAAATTTGAATTTTGCACAGTAAAATGAAAAATGAAAAATTGGAGCATTTTTCATTTTTCCATATCAAACGTCAAATTGAAAAATTCTCCACGTTGGAGTATTTTTCATTTTTCAATATTTGAAGTCAAATTGAAAAATGCTCCATGCTTGAGCATTTTTCATTTTTCAATATTGTAAGTCAAATTGAAAAATGCTCCACGTTAGAGCATTTTTCATTTTTCAATATTGTAAACTAAATTGAAAAATGCTTAAGGTCAGTATTTTCATTATTTGCTTTTAAGAATGAAATTGAAATCTGTTTTGTTTTCTAAAGCAAACAAATCCAAATGTTTAAATATATTTAAACTTTTGACAAAATAAAATCATTTTTAACACAAACTTATTGTTAATTGTTTCAATATCTTCGTAAAATCAAAAATACAATTCCATGAAAATAACAAATTTCAAATCTCATAGGGAAAATGTTTTTTCAAAAGTGATTTCAATAGATTTTTGTTACATTTTTCAAACCAATTACATTTAAAATTTGCAGAGCAATTTGAAAATTTATTTTTCATTTTAAAATGATAAATGTTTGGCGTAAATGTACACGGACGATCAATACTACTTTAATCGAAGATAATGTCGACGGACGCAAAAGTCTTTATCAATCTAAACAATTATAAGGGTGCGTGATCTTTACTTTTAAGTTTGGAGAGGTTAATCTAAGATGATAATATTGTAGCGTAACTAGCCTCTTTTACAAATAAAGCAAACTATATATTGTTGGCGAGGGAAGGGCTCAAGGACTCCAGAAGAACTGGAAAAAATGATACAAAATCTTTCACACCCTTTCTTAATCTAAAGCGCAAGTTTTAATTTATCTATTTTATTATGTTCTGGTCTCGGAGCAAAATATAAAGATACAGTGTAAGACTTTTAGTATTTACATGTATGAACAATATCAAAAGACATATGTAGGATGATGAAAAAAATAATGTAATCCACAAAGTCAAGTGTGTGGCTATTGTTAGTTTAAACATATTTATTAATAGTGGATTGGAAATTTTCTCTAGTCGGCGTTAATATTCATGAGGCTAGCCGTCAATAATATTCATGAGATCAAAACCGCGTTCGATGAAATGTTTTGAGTAGTTATTAGATTGTGACAATAAAATAACTTTTGCTGTTAATATCCATTATGGTTATGCTATTTATAGCAATATAAAGTAATTAGGAAATAGTAAGCCAATAGGTGTCTTCTGCAAGGTCCACGTCATTTAAAATGAAAGTAAATGAAAAGTTTAATTGCATTGCCTCACACAACACAAAACAATTATGAACATTAAAATGTTGTTATTATTGAATCAATGTAAACTATAGTAATTAAAACAAGATGATTAAATATAGGGTAATTAAATGGAATTAATTGTCATATGGGCATTCCATAATCTGTTCGTTGTCTACAAATATAGTCCAATTCTAAAACTAAAATATACAATACATACGATAGTATCACACAATTAAAAAGATCAGAAAAACAAGAAACATAGTTTATTGAAGGAATATAATAAACAGAAAAATAGAAACTGTCAATTACTATTTCAATGACATAATTCTTCAAAATTACGGAGATCAATAAGAGTCTTTAATCTCAATATTACCAGTCCATTTAATTGCCTCTAAAATGGCCCATAGCACTTATGCCCTAGACCCGTACGAGTTAGTCAGAAAAGGATAAGGGGGGTACCCTGGTATATCACAAATTCGAAAATGAACTATTGCCGGCTGGCCAAACGAAGAGATTCTCCACGTGGGCAATGATACCAGAGGAAGAGGTACTTATTGCCTTTAAAATGGCCCATAGCACTTATACCCTAGACCCGTACGAGTTTGTCAGTAGAGGGTTCAAAGGGGGGATATGGTATCCCGGATACAACGAATTCGAACTGAACTATTGCCGGCTGGCCAAACTAAGAGATTCTCCACATCGACCATTATACCAGAGGTAGAGGTTGGTATTGCCTCTAAAATGGCCCATAGCACTTATGCCCTAGACCCGTACGAGTTAGTCAGAAAAGGATAAGGGGGGTACCCTGGTATATCACAAATTCGAAAATGAACTATTGCCGGCTGGCCAAACGAAGAGATTCTCCACGTGGGCAATGATACCAGAGGAAGAGGTACTTATTGCCTTTAAAATGGCCCATAGCACTTATACCCTAGACCCGTACGAGTTTGTCAGTAGAGGGTTCAAAGGGGGGATATGGTATCCCGGATACAACGAATTCGAACTGAACTATTGCCGGCTGGCCAAACTAAGAGATTCTCCACATCGACCATTATACCAGAGGTAGAGGTTGGTATTGCCTCTAAAATGGCCCATAGCACTTATGCCCTAGACCCGTACGAGTTAGTCAGAAAAGGATAAGGGGGGTACCCTGGTATATCACAAATTCGAAAATGAACTATTGCCGGCTGGCCAAACGAAGAGATTCTCCACGTGGGCAATGATACCAGAGGAAGAGGTACTTATTGCCTTTAAAATGGCCCATAGCACTTATACCCTAGACCCGTACGAGTTTGTCAGTAGAGGGTTCAAAGGGGGGATATGGTATCCCGGATACAACGAATTCGAACTGAACTATTGCCGGCTGGCCAAACTAAGAGATTCTCCACATCGACCATTATACCAGAGGTAGAGGTTGGTATTGCCTCTAAAATGGCCCATAGCACTTATGCCCTAGACCCGTACGAGTTAGTCAGAAAAGGATAAGGGGGGTACCCTGGTATATCACAAATTCGAAAATGAACTATTGCCGGCTGGCCAAACGAAGAGATTCTCCACGTGGGCAATGATACCAGAGGAAGAGGTACTTATTGCCTTTAAAATGGCCCATAGCACTTATACCCTAGACCCGTACGAGTTTGTCAGTAGAGGGTTCAAAGGGGGGATATGGTATCCCGGATACAACGAATTCGAACTGAACTATTGCCGGCTGGCCAAACTAAGAGATTCTCCACATCGACCATTATACCAGAGGTAGAGGTTGGTATTGCCTCTAAAATGGCCCATAGCACTTATGCCCTAGACCCGTACGAGTTAGTCAGAAAAGGATAAGGGGGGTACCCTGGTATATCACAAATTCGAAAATGAACTATTGCCGGCTGGCCAAACGAAGAGATTCTCCACGTGGGCAATGATACCAGAGGAAGAGGTACTTATTGCCTTTAAAATGGCCCATAGCACTTATACCCTAGACCCGTACGAGTTTGTCAGTAGAGGGTTCAAAGGGGGGATATGGTATCCCGGATACAACGAATTCGAACTGAACTATTGCCGGCTGGCCAAACTAAGAGATTCTCCACATCGACCATTATACCAGAGGTAGAGGTTGGTATTGCCTCTAAAATGGCCCATAGCACTTATGCCCTAGACCCGTACGAGTTAGTCAGAAAAGGATAAGGGGGGTACCCTGGTATATCACAAATTCGAAAATGAACTATTGCCGGCTGGCCAAACGAAGAGATTCTCCACGTGGGCAATGATACCAGAGGAAGAGGTACTTATTGCCTTTAAAATGGCCCATAGCACTTATACCCTAGACCCGTACGAGTTTGTCAGTAGAGGGTTCAAAGGGGGGATATGGTATCCCGGATACAACGAATTCGAACTGAACTATTGCCGGCTGGCCAAACTAAGAGATTCTCCACATCGACCATTATACCAGAGGTAGAGGTTGGTATTGCCTCTAAAATGGCCCATAGCACTTATGCCCTAGACCCGTACGAGTTAGTCAGAAAAGGATAAGGGGGGTACCCTGGTATATCACAAATTCGAAAATGAACTATTGCCGGCTGGCCAAACGAAGAGATTCTCCACGTGGGCAATGATACCAGAGGAAGAGGTACTTATTGCCTTTAAAATGGCCCATAGCACTTATACCCTAGACCCGTACGAGTTTGTCAGTAGAGGGTTCAAAGGGGGGATATGGTATCCCGGATACAACGAATTCGAACTGAACTATTGCCGGCTGGCCAAACTAAGAGATTCTCCACATCGACCATTATACCAGAGGTAGAGGTTGGTATTGCCTCTAAAATGGCCCATAGCACTTATGCCCTAGACCCGTACGAGTTAGTCAGAAAAGGATAAGGGGGGTACCCTGGTATATCACAAATTCGAAAATGAACTATTGCCGGCTGGCCAAACGAAGAGATTCTCCACGTGGGCAATGATACCAGAGGAAGAGGTACTTATTGCCTTTAAAATGGCCCATAGCACTTATACCCTAGACCCGTACGAGTTTGTCAGTAGAGGGTTCAAAGGGGGGATATGGTATCCCGGATACAACGAATTCGAACTGAACTATTGCCGGCTGGCCAAACTAAGAGATTCTCCACATCGACCATTATACCAGAGGTAGAGGTTGGTATTGCCTCTAAAATGGCCCATAGCACTTATGCCCTAGACCCGTACGAGTTAGTCAGAAAAGGATAAGGGGGGTACCCTGGTATATCACAAATTCGAAAATGAACTATTGCCGGCTGGCCAAACGAAGAGATTCTCCACGTGGGCAATGATACCAGAGGAAGAGGTACTTATTGCCTTTAAAATGGCCCATAGCACTTATACCCTAGACCCGTACGAGTTTGTCAGTAGAGGGTTCAAAGGGGGGATATGGTATCCCGGATACAACGAATTCGAACTGAACTATTGCCGGCTGGCCAAACTAAGAGATTCTCCACATCGACCATTATACCAGAGGTAGAGGTTGGTATTGCCTCTAAAATGGCCCATAGCACTTATGCCCTAGACCCGTACGAGTTAGTCAGAAAAGGATAAGGGGGGTACCCTGGTATATCACAAATTCGAAAATGAACTATTGCCGGCTGGCCAAACGAAGAGATTCTCCACGTGGGCAATGATACCAGAGGAAGAGGTACTTATTGCCTTTAAAATGGCCCATAGCACTTATACCCTAGACCCGTACGAGTTTGTCAGTAGAGGGTTCAAAGGGGGGATATGGTATCCCGGATACAACGAATTCGAACTGAACTATTGCCGGCTGGCCAAACTAAGAGATTCTCCACATCGACCATTATACCAGAGGTAGAGGTTGGTATTGCCTCTAAAATGGCCCATAGCACTTATGCCCTAGACCCGTACGAGTTAGTCAGAAAAGGATAAGGGGGGTACCCTGGTATATCACAAATTCGAAAATGAACTATTGCCGGCTGGCCAAACGAAGAGATTCTCCACGTGGGCAATGATACCAGAGGAAGAGGTACTTATTGCCTTTAAAATGGCCCATAGCACTTATACCCTAGACCCGTACGAGTTTGTCAGTAGAGGGTTCAAAGGGGGGATATGGTATCCCGGATACAACGAATTCGAACTGAACTATTGCCGGCTGGCCAAACTAAGAGATTCTCCACATCGACCATTATACCAGAGGTAGAGGTTGGTATTGCCTCTAAAATGGCCCATAGCACTTATGCCCTAGACCCGTACGAGTTAGTCAGAAAAGGATAAGGGGGGTACCCTGGTATATCACAAATTCGAAAATGAACTATTGCCGGCTGGCCAAACGAAGAGATTCTCCACGTGGGCAATGATACCAGAGGAAGAGGTACTTATTGCCTTTAAAATGGCCCATAGCACTTATACCCTAGACCCGTACGAGTTTGTCAGTAGAGGGTTCAAAGGGGGGATATGGTATCCCGGATACAACGAATTCGAACTGAACTATTGCCGGCTGGCCAAACTAAGAGATTCTCCACATCGACCATTATACCAGAGGTAGAGGTTGGTATTGCCTCTAAAATGGCCCATAGCACTTATGCCCTAGACCCGTACGAGTTAGTCAGAAAAGGATAAGGGGGGTACCCTGGTATATCACAAATTCGAAAATGAACTATTGCCGGCTGGCCAAACGAAGAGATTCTCCACGTGGGCAATGATACCAGAGGAAGAGGTACTTATTGCCTTTAAAATGGCCCATAGCACTTATACCCTAGACCCGTACGAGTTTGTCAGTAGAGGGTTCAAAGGGGGGATATGGTATCCCGGATACAACGAATTCGAACTGAACTATTGCCGGCTGGCCAAACTAAGAGATTCTCCACATCGACCATTATACCAGAGGTAGAGGTTGGTATTGCCTCTAAAATGGCCCATAGCACTTATGCCCTAGACCCGTACGAGTTAGTCAGAAAAGGATAAGGGGGGTACCCTGGTATATCACAAATTCGAAAATGAACTATTGCCGGCTGGCCAAACGAAGAGATTCTCCACGTGGGCAATGATACCAGAGGAAGAGGTACTTATTGCCTTTAAAATGGCCCATAGCACTTATACCCTAGACCCGTACGAGTTTGTCAGTAGAGGGTTCAAAGGGGGGATATGGTATCCCGGATACAACGAATTCGAACTGAACTATTGCCGGCTGGCCAAACTAAGAGATTCTCCACATCGACCATTATACCAGAGGTAGAGGTTGGTATTGCCTCTAAAATGGCCCATAGCACTTATGCCCTAGACCCGTACGAGTTAGTCAGAAAAGGATAAGGGGGGTACCCTGGTATATCACAAATTCGAAAATGAACTATTGCCGGCTGGCCAAACGAAGAGATTCTCCACGTGGGCAATGATACCAGAGGAAGAGGTACTTATTGCCTTTAAAATGGCCCATAGCACTTATACCCTAGACCCGTACGAGTTTGTCAGTAGAGGGTTCAAAGGGGGGATATGGTATCCCGGATACAACGAATTCGAACTGAACTATTGCCGGCTGGCCAAACTAAGAGATTCTCCACATCGACCATTATACCAGAGGTAGAGGTTGGTATTGCCTCTAAAATGGCCCATAGCACTTATGCCCTAGACCCGTACGAGTTAGTCAGAAAAGGATAAGGGGGGTACCCTGGTATATCACAAATTCGAAAATGAACTATTGCCGGCTGGCCAAACGAAGAGATTCTCCACGTGGGCAATGATACCAGAGGAAGAGGTACTTATTGCCTTTAAAATGGCCCATAGCACTTATACCCTAGACCCGTACGAGTTTGTCAGTAGAGGGTTCAAAGGGGGGATATGGTATCCCGGATACAACGAATTCGAACTGAACTATTGCCGGCTGGCCAAACTAAGAGATTCTCCACATCGACCATTATACCAGAGGTAGAGGTTGGTATTGCCTCTAAAATGGCCCATAGCACTTATGCCCTAGACCCGTACGAGTTAGTCAGAAAAGGATAAGGGGGGTACCCTGGTATATCACAAATTCGAAAATGAACTATTGCCGGCTGGCCAAACGAAGAGATTCTCCACGTGGGCAATGATACCAGAGGAAGAGGTACTTATTGCCTTTAAAATGGCCCATAGCACTTATACCCTAGACCCGTACGAGTTTGTCAGTAGAGGGTTCAAAGGGGGGATATGGTATCCCGGATACAACGAATTCGAACTGAACTATTGCCGGCTGGCCAAACTAAGAGATTCTCCACATCGACCATTATACCAGAGGTAGAGGTTGGTATTGCCTCTAAAATGGCCCATAGCACTTATGCCCTAGACCCGTACGAGTTAGTCAGAAAAGGATAAGGGGGGTACCCTGGTATATCACAAATTCGAAAATGAACTATTGCCGGCTGGCCAAACGAAGAGATTCTCCACGTGGGCAATGATACCAGAGGAAGAGGTACTTATTGCCTTTAAAATGGCCCATAGCACTTATACCCTAGACCCGTACGAGTTTGTCAGTAGAGGGTTCAAAGGGGGGATATGGTATCCCGGATACAACGAATTCGAACTGAACTATTGCCGGCTGGCCAAACTAAGAGATTCTCCACATCGACCATTATACCAGAGGTAGAGGTTGGTATTGCCTCTAAAATGGCCCATAGCACTTATGCCCTAGACCCGTACGAGTTAGTCAGAAAAGGATAAGGGGGGTACCCTGGTATATCACAAATTCGAAAATGAACTATTGCCGGCTGGCCAAACGAAGAGATTCTCCACGTGGGCAATGATACCAGAGGAAGAGGTACTTATTGCCTTTAAAATGGCCCATAGCACTTATACCCTAGACCCGTACGAGTTTGTCAGTAGAGGGTTCAAAGGGGGGATATGGTATCCCGGATACAACGAATTCGAACTGAACTATTGCCGGCTGGCCAAACTAAGAGATTCTCCACATCGACCATTATACCAGAGGTAGAGGTTGGTATTGCCTCTAAAATGGCCCATAGCACTTATGCCCTAGACCCGTACGAGTTAGTCAGAAAAGGATAAGGGGGGTACCCTGGTATATCACAAATTCGAAAATGAACTATTGCCGGCTGGCCACACGAAGAGATTCTCCACGTGGGCAATGATACCAGAGGAAGAGGTACTTATTGCCTTTAAAATGGCCCATAGCACTTATACCCTAGACCCGTACGAGTTTGTCAGTAGAGGGTTCAAAGGGGGGATATGGTATCCCGGATACAACGAATTCGAACTGAACTATTGCCGGCTGGCCAAACTAAGAGATTCTCCACATCGACCATTATACCAGAGGTAGAGGTTGGTATTGCCTCTAAAATGGCCCATAGCACTTATGCCCTAGACCCGTACGAGTTAGTCAGAAAAGGATAAGGGGGGTACCCTGGTATATCACAAATTCGAAAATGAACTATTGCCGGCTGGCCAAACGAAGAGATTCTCCACGTGGGCAATGATACCAGAGGAAGAGGTACTTATTGCCTTTAAAATGGCCCATAGCACTTATACCCTAGACCCGTACGAGTTTGTCAGTAGAGGGTTCAAAGGGGGGATATGGTATCCCGGATACAACGAATTCGAACTGAACTATTGCCGGCTGGCCAAACTAAGAGATTCTCCACATCGACCATTATACCAGAGGTAGAGGTTGGTATTGCCTCTAAAATGGCCCATAGCACTTATGCCCTAGACCCGTACGAGTTAGTCAGAAAAGGATAAGGGGGGTACCCTGGTATATCACAAATTCGAAAATGAACTATTGCCGGCTGGCCAAACGAAGAGATTCTCCACGTGGGCAATGATACCAGAGGAAGAGGTACTTATTGCCTTTAAAATGGCCCATAGCACTTATACCCTAGACCCGTACGAGTTTGTCAGTAGAGGGTTCAAAGGGGGGATATGGTATCCCGGATACAACGAATTCGAACTGAACTATTGCCGGCTGGCCAAACTAAGAGATTCTCCACATCGACCATTATACCAGAGGTAGAGGTTGGTATTGCCTCTAAAATGGCCCATAGCACTTATGCCCTAGACCCGTACAAGTTAGTCAGAAAAGGATAAGGGGGGTACCCTGGTATATCACAAATTCGAAAATGAACTATTGCCGGCTGGCCAAACGAAGAGATTCTCCACGTGGGCAATGATACCAGAGGAAGAGGTACTTATTGCCTTTAAAATGGCCCATAGCACTTATACCCTAGACCCGTACGAGTTTGTCAGTAGAGGGTTCAAAGGGGGGATATGGTATCCCGGATACAACGAATTCGAACTGAACTATTGCCGGCTGGCCAAACTAAGAGATTCTCCACATCGACCATTATACCAGAGGTAGAGGTTGGTATTGCCTCTAAAATGGCCCATAGCACTTATGCCCTAGACCCGTACGAGTTAGTCAGAAAAGGATAAGGGGGGTACCCTGGTATATCACAAATTCGAAAATGAACTATTGCCGGCTGGCCAAACGAAGAGATTCTCCACGTGGGCAATGATACCAGAGGAAGAGGTACTTATTGCCTTTAAAATGGCCCATAGCACTTATACCCTAGACCCGTACGAGTTTGTCAGTAGAGGGTTCAAAGGGGGGATATGGTATCCCGGATACAACGAATTCGAACTGAACTATTGCCGGCTGGCCAAACTAAGAGATTCTCCACATCGACCATTATACCAGAGGTAGAGGTTGGTATTGCCTCTAAAATGGCCCATAGCACTTATGCCCTAGACCCGTACGAGTTAGTCAGAAAAGGATAAGGGGGGTACCCTGGTATATCACAAATTCGAAAATGAACTATTGCCGGCTGGCCAAACGAAGAGATTCTCCACGTGGGCAATGATACCAGAGGAAGAGGTACTTATTGCCTTTAAAATGGCCCATAGCACTTATACCCTAGACCCGTACGAGTTTGTCAGTAGAGGGTTCAAAGGGGGGATATGGTATCCCGGATACAACGAATTCGAACTGAACTATTGCCGGCTGGCCAAACTAAGAGATTCTCCACATCGACCATTATACCAGAGGTAGAGGTTGGTATTGCCTCTAAAATGGCCCATAGCACTTATGCCCTAGACCCGTACGAGTTAGTCAGAAAAGGATAAGGGGGGTACCCTGGTATATCACAAATTCGAAAATGAACTATTGCCGGCTGGCCAAACGAAGAGATTCTCCACGTGGGCAATGATACCAGAGGAAGAGGTACTTATTGCCTTTAAAATGGCCCATAGCACTTATACCCTAGACCCGTACGAGTTTGTCAGTAGAGGGTTCAAAGGGGGGATATGGTATCCCGGATACAACGAATTCGAACTGAACTATTGCCGGCTGGCCAAACTAAGAGATTCTCCACATCGACCATTATACCAGAGGTAGAGGTTGGTATTGCCTCTAAAATGGCCCATAGCACTTATGCCCTAGACCCGTACGAGTTAGTCAGAAAAGGATAAGGGGGGTACCCTGGTATATCACAAATTCGAAAATGAACTATTGCCGGCTGGCCAAACGAAGAGATTCTCCACGTGGGCAATGATACCAGAGGAAGAGGTACTTATTGCCTTTAAAATGGCCCATAGCACTTATACCCTAGACCCGTACGAGTTTGTCAGTAGAGGGTTCAAAGGGGGGATATGGTATCCCGGATACAACGAATTCGAACTGAACTATTGCCGGCTGGCCAAACTAAGAGATTCTCCACATCGACCATTATACCAGAGGTAGAGGTTGGTATTGCCTCTAAAATGGCCCATAGCACTTATGCCCTAGACCCGTACGAGTTAGTCAGAAAAGGATAAGGGGGGTACCCTGGTATATCACAAATTCGAAAATGAACTATTGCCGGCTGGCCAAACGAAGAGATTCTCCACGTGGGCAATGATACCAGAGGAAGAGGTACTTATTGCCTTTAAAATGGCCCATAGCACTTATACCCTAGACCCGTACGAGTTTGTCAGTAGAGGGTTCAAAGGGGGGATATGGTATCCCGGATACAACGAATTCGAACTGAACTATTGCCGGCTGGCCAAACTAAGAGATTCTCCACATCGACCATTATACCAGAGGTAGAGGTTGGTATTGCCTCTAAAATGGCCCATAGCACTTATGCCCTAGACCCGTACGAGTTAGTCAGAAAAGGATAAGGGGGGTACCCTGGTATATCACAAATTCGAAAATGAACTATTGCCGGCTGGCCAAACGAAGAGATTCTCCACGTGGGCAATGATACCAGAGGAAGAGGTACTTATTGCCTTTAAAATGGCCCATAGCACTTATACCCTAGACCCGTACGAGTTTGTCAGTAGAGGGTTCAAAGGGGGGATATGGTATCCCGGATACAACGAATTCGAACTGAACTATTGCCGGCTGGCCAAACTAAGAGATTCTCCACATCGACCATTATACCAGAGGTAGAGGTTGGTATTGCCTCTAAAATGGCCCATAGCACTTATGCCCTAGACCCGTACGAGTTAGTCAGAAAAGGATAAGGGGGGTACCCTGGTATATCACAAATTCGAAAATGAACTATTGCCGGCTGGCCAAACGAAGAGATTCTCCACGTGGGCAATGATACCAGAGGAAGAGGTACTTATTGCCTTTAAAATGGCCCATAGCACTTATACCCTAGACCCGTACGAGTTTGTCAGTAGAGGGTTCAAAGGGGGGATATGGTATCCCGGATACAACGAATTCGAACTGAACTATTGCCGGCTGGCCAAACTAAGAGATTCTCCACATCGACCATTATACCAGAGGTAGAGGTTGGTATTGCCTCTAAAATGGCCCATAGCACTTATGCCCTAGACCCGTACGAGTTAGTCAGAAAAGGATAAGGGGGGTACCCTGGTATATCACAAATTCGAAAATGAACTATTGCCGGCTGGCCAAACGAAGAGATTCTCCACGTGGGCAATGATACCAGAGGAAGAGGTACTTATTGCCTTTAAAATGGCCCATAGCACTTATACCCTAGACCCGTACGAGTTTGTCAGTAGAGGGTTCAAAGGGGGGATATGGTATCCCGGATACAACGAATTCGAACTGAACTATTGCCGGCTGGCCAAACTAAGAGATTCTCCACATCGACCATTATACCAGAGGTAGAGGTTGGTATTGCCTCTAAAATGGCCCATAGCACTTATGCCCTAGACCCGTACGAGTTAGTCAGAAAAGGATAAGGGGGGTACCCTGGTATATCACAAATTCGAAAATGAACTATTGCCGGCTGGCCAAACGAAGAGATTCTCCACGTGGGCAATGATACCAGAGGAAGAGGTACTTATTGCCTTTAAAATGGCCCATAGCACTTATACCCTAGACCCGTACGAGTTTGTCAGTAGAGGGTTCAAAGGGGGGATATGGTATCCCGGATACAACGAATTCGAACTGAACTATTGCCGGCTGGCCAAACTAAGAGATTCTCCACATCGACCATTATACCAGAGGTAGAGGTTGGTATTGCCTCTAAAATGGCTCATAGCACTTATGCCCTAGACCCGTACGAGTTAGTCAGAAAAGGATAAGGGGGGTACCCTGGTATATCACAAATTCGAAAATGAACTATTGCCGGCTGGCCAAACGAAGAGATTCTCCACGTGGGCAATGATACCAGAGGAAGAGGTACTTATTGCCTTTAAAATGGCCCATAGCACTTATACCCTAGACCCGCACGAGTTTGTCAGTAGAGGGTTCAAAGGGGGGATATGGTATTCCGGTTTACAACGAATTCGAACTGAACTATTGCCGGCTGGCCAAACTAAGAGATTCTCCACATCGACCATTATACCAGAGGTAGAGGTTGGTATTGCCTCTAAAATGGCCCATAGCACTTATGCACTAGACCCGTACGAGTTAGTCAGAAAAGGATAAGGGGGAACCCTGGTATATCACAAATTCGAAAATGAACTATTGCCGGCTGGCCTAACGAAAAGATTCTTCACGTGGGCAATGATACCAGAGGAAGAGGTCCTTATTGCCTTAAAAATGGCCCATAGCACTTATACCCTAGACCCGTACGAGTTTGTCAGTAGAGGGTTCAAAGGGGGGATATGGTATCCCGGATACAACGAATTCGAACTGAACTATTGCCGGCTGGCCAAACTAAGAGATTCTCCACATCGACCATTATACCAGAGGTAGAGGTTGGTATTGGCCCTAAAATGGCCCAGAGCACTTATGCCCTAGACCCGTACGAGTTAGTCAGAAAAGGATAAGGGGGGTACCCTGGTATATCACAAATTCGAAAATGCACTATTGCCGGCTGGCCAAACGAAGAGATTCTCCACGTGGGCAATGATACCAGAGGAAGAGGTACTTATTGTCTTTAAAATGGCCCATAGCATTTATACCCTAGACCCGTACGATTTTGTCAGTAAAGGGTTAATAGGGGGATATGGTGTCACGGTATACAACGAATTCGATCTGAATTATTGTCGGCTGGCCAAACTATGAGATTCTCCACGTTGGCAATTATACCAGTGGTAGAGGTAGGCATTTCCTCTAAAATGGTCCATAACAATCATGCCCTAGACCTGTGCAAATTTGTCAGCAGACGGTTAAAGGGGGATATAGTATCCCGGTGTACAACGAAGTCAAAATGAAATATTGCCAGCTGACCGACTAAGTTAATCTAAACGTGGACCATATTAGCAGAGGTAGAGGTAGCCATTGCCTTTTAGATGGGCCATAGCACTAACCCTGATTGCGTTGTCAAACATATCAGATGTATGGAATAATGTTGCCTCGAAAATTACCCATGGTTCTTATGTCCTAGACCCGTACCTGTTGAACAGCAAAGGGAAGTACTCTTGTATATCACAAAGACCAAACTAAGAGTTTTTCCTTGTGGGCTAACAAAAAGATTAGCGTAGGTGTTTTCTCTAAAAAGGCCCATGTATCGTATATCATAGATCCGTACGTATTGGTAGGAAAAGGGTAAGGGAAGTACTCTTGTATATCAAAATATTCAAACATACTTTTACTTGCTGGTCATTTTAAAGGTAATTAGTACCTTAACCTCTGTATCATGGTCCACGAGGAGAATCTTTTAGTTTGACAAGTCGTCAATAGTTCAATTCGACTTTGAGATATATAAAGGTGCCCATCTTTCTCTTTGCTGACTAGGTCGTACGGTCTAGGGTATAGTAGTATGGGTCATTTTAGAGGCAATTCCTATTTCTTCCTCTGATATAATGACCCACGTGGAGAATTTCTTAATTTGTCCATACGGCAATAGTTTTCTTCGACTTCGTGATGAATCGGAGTACCACAACCCTTGTTATCCCCTCCTGACAAACTCGTACGGGTCTAGGACTTTAAAGAGTCATTCTCTGTAAAAACCAAAGATATTTAAGGGACTGTTTACACCAATGTCACAGATTTTCGATATCTTTTCAATATTAAGCCCATATGATGCCCTGATAACAAAAATAACTTTCATTTTTGTTTTTGGGGTTTCTGTTGCTATGGTTACAGGTCCCATATATATAAGCCCAGAAACAGAGTAGCAAAATCTCAAAATGCATCATTTTTCAACTTTCATTATTTTTAACAAATATACATTTTTAGCCTAAATCATAGGTATACTGAACAAGTTAAGGTCTGAAATAACACATTAAAGTAAACAGACATTGTCTTGAACCAATTCAAAACATTAAAACTTGTATCTGAAAAGTGCTGATTTTGCATTTTTTCAAACTGCTGAAAAAGGCATTTTTTAGTGAATTTCAAAATGATTTTATTTTTTATCCCAACGTCAGATATATTTGTTATGCCCCCAAAATGATCTTCATATATCACTCTTTCACCAAGAAAAAAATTGGCTGTGTGTTTTTTGTTGTTTAAAAAAAAAAATTGTTCAAAATTTTCTGAAATTTGGCAAAACTTGAAATTGCATTGTGCAGATTAAAAGAAAGTAAGTGGTTATATTCGTCAATTTCAAAATTTTTCTTATTTAACTTTGTAAAACCATACTGATAAGGAATTGTTTTGATACACAACTTATATTATTCAAAATGAATATCAATAACAGTTGCTATGGAAACACATTACAAAGAACATTGCAGTTGGCTTCAGACCACAATTAATTCCCTTTTTCCATGGCCTTTGAATATAGTTCCCAATTATTATATGGGGTATTTCTTTCTAAGTATTCTGGCTACTGTTTTCTTTGAAATGTTTAATATTTAATTGGTCCTATCAGTTGCATATATATATTGAAAAAGTAAAACATTTGAAAAAAACAAATTGTTTAAAGTGAAAGTAGTGATTTGGTCACAATGAAAGTAAGGTAAAATTCACAATGGAAAATCCCTTATCAAATGGCAAAATCAAAAGCTAAAACATGTCAAAAGAATGAATAACAGCTCTCATATTCCTGAGTTGGTACAGACCTTTTTTTAATGTAGAAAATGGTGGATTATACCTGGTTTATAGCTAGTTAAACCACTCACTTGTATAACAGTTGGATACATTTCTAGAGGTTACAGGTAAAACATGCAACTTGAGATGCGACTATGACAAAATAATTGGCATTAACAAAAGAGATTAACAGAAAACTTGAAATCAGTTTTATTTTGCAGCTAGATGTCACATAATATTTATTTTCAGATATGTCTGGAAGCATCTGATAAACTTGATTTGTACAACATGGTCTGTGTCTAGAATGACAGTATTTTTTTGTGGTGCTAAGATTCAGCCTTTTTCAATGAATCAACAAAAGAACAAAATGAACCTTTTGGTAATGCTTGAGGTTTCTGTTCCTGGTTATTAGAACTCAATTACATTGTCAGTGAATGAAGGACATCTTCTGTATTTTGTGGAAAAACAGTTGTAATAATGTTCTTCATTATTTCAAGTAATCTATTACAATAAACAGATTTGGAACTTTTAGAATATATATTCTTGGAACTCATTTCTTCTTCTGAAAAACACCTCATTCTAACTGCTTGTAAAACTCATTAACATGGTGAAATTCATAATCTGGAAACTGCTGGATTATTTCTAAATAAAAGAAAGTATTTTATTTTAAAAACTTAATCAAATATTAGATATAAGCAATTTTTACTAGTTTAAATAATTTTTTCCTAATGATTGATGCTTACACAAAATTCAAAAGATAGTTTTGTGTCTTTCATGGTTAACTTTTGAGTGCATTATTTATGCACTTTTTATACATCATTTACAGGACTATTATGTCATACTGTTGTCTGTTTGTCTATCCGTCATCAACATGTCAGACATGAACTCAATACACTGCTGCGCCATGAGTGTATGATACGCCCTTTGTCTTAAGTGTAAGTTTTATGCAATAATCATCAACACTTTCTGAGATACAGCGCGACAGGTGCAAAATAACCCTTTTATACCAGAAAACTCAATAACTCTAAAATATAAACATTTTGAATCATCACCAAAAAGTAAACAGATCTGTAGATTAACATAACTAAGAAGTTTGTACAGTTTTAAGCAATCATCATAAATCATTTTTGAGATACGGCGGGACATGTGAAAAAAAAAACACCCCTTTTTTAGTTACAAAGTCCTGTAACTCAAAAAGGTTTAATCTTATTTTTACCAAAACGTATACAGATCATTTTGACCATTATAAGTAACAACTACATTATGTTTCATGAAATTTGGAAAAGTCCTTCTAATGTTATGGTGCGATATGTTTACGCTGGACAGATAGACGGAGGACATTTGTATACCATAATAGGTCTTGGGCATATAATTTCTTTTTAACCAATTTGCATAGCCAGAACCAGGCTTAATACAGCTCTGAATTTGGATTGTGATTAAACATTTGACAATTAAGCTAAAATGGTTCAATATCCAAACTCTAAATAGATTCAACATGTCAAAGAACCCCAAGATTTCAATTTTTGTTGAAATCAAACAAAGTTAAATTTTGAAACTTGATGTGGACCAACTTGAAAACTGGGCCCATAATCAAAAATCTAAACACATGTTTAGATTCAGCATATATAAGAACCCCAAGAATTCAATATTTGTTAAAATCAAACTAAGTTTAATTTTGGACCCTTTGGAACTTAATGTAGACCAATTTGAAAATGGGACCCAAAATCAAAAATCTAAATACACAGTTTGATTGAGCATATCAAAGAACCCCAGGAATTCAATGGTTTGATGAAATTAAACAGTTTTGGAACCTTTAAACCTCAATATGGACAAATTTGATAACAGGGCCCAAAAATCACAATACATGGTTAAATTCAGCATGAACCCCTTACATTATTTTTTTGTAAAAATCAAACGAAGTCTAATTTTGGACCCTTTGGACCTTAATGTAGACCTATTTTAAAACGGGACCCAAAATTAAAAATTAAATATACAGTTAAATTGGGCTTATCAATTAATCTCAAGAATTAAATTTTTGTTAAAATCAAACTAAGTTTAATTCTAGACCCTTGGTACCTTATTAGTGTAGATCAATTTGAAAACGGGACCCACTATTAAAAATCTAAATAGACAGTTAGATTTGACATATCAAAGAACCCCAATAATTCAATTTTTGATAAAATCAAACAAAGTTAAATTTTGGACCCTCAATGGACCCATTTAAAAAAAGGGACCCAAAATCCCTAAACTTAATACATGTTTAGATTCAGCACGTGAAAGAAGCCCCGAAATACAAGAATAAAATCGCATTGAAATGGGTCAAATAATAAGCAATTTATAAAAAGTTATAGAAAAGTAATGTTTCTGAGTCATGTTTCTCCCTATTGCATAGATATTTCTAATTAAAAGAAAAATTTGGCTCTAATTTTGGCCAATTGATGTTATAATCACTTGTAAGCATTAACATTTTGGTATTAAGTTTAGATTCCCAAATGTTTTTGACTGGAACTGGACAACAGATTGTTTATCAGATAAATACCCCCCTCCCCCCCCCCCCTTTGCCAAAAAAAAGGGCGATTCTATATATAGCTAGTTTGAAGGGGTTTAGTAAAACGTTTAAACACAATTTTAAAATATTGATTGAGAAACTGTTGTTGTTGATTTACAAGGCAAAACACTTTTTAATCTGTCTGTCTAAATAATACCTGTGATAAAAATTCCATGCTACTTTTAGAAGTGATGCTGTTTCATTCACTTAAATTCTTGCCTGTGTTACATCACTCTGAAAAATATAAGGTTTCTGATGACATCATGTTGAATTGCTATTTCCCCTGGTTAATTCTAAGGAATATGTCAAATAAATCTGGCTTTGAAAAGATAAAAAAAAAAATGAGGAACATTTGTAACTTACTACAATATAACTCAGTTATGGGCACATAACATATTGACTCTGACATTTTTGAGTGATCATAGCTGACCTATACTGTTTACTTCTATGTTCTTTGATCTCTAGTAGAGATAATTTTCATTGGCAATTAATTCAGCAAAAATATATTTTTATTTTTGCCAGTAATAGTTTCTAGGGGTTCAATTCTATGCAATCACTTTATGATTATTTTTTATATAACATTTGCTTTCTGTACACCTTTTCATAAACAGTCTGCATTGATAAAATTTCTTTAAAGAATAAAATTGAGAAAGGAAGATTTATAACAATGATTACACAACCTCAGGAATAATGGATGTCAGCACTTCTGATTGTGACAAATTTTACCTTTTAACTGATGAGTTATGGAACTTTGTTAATTGGAAAATATCGCTCATGTTAGATGTCTTGTTATTTGTGTTTAATATTTGTATATTGGCTGTCTTATATTGTTTATATACTCTGTATGTACTGTATATGAATTCCAAGTAGTGAGACTATAATAAAATATTGAATCTGAATCTGTCTTGATGTAAGTTAGCATTGCTCAACAATTGCATAAAATACAAAGTTGATTATAGTTCTTAGTATAAATAGAATCTTCTTTAAAGAATAATAATTATTTACACAACCATTAAATTGATTCAGCTTATATAAATGGAGAATAAAAATAAGAATCAGCAATATAAACAGCAAATAAGGTTTGTAATTTTTGTTAAAATGATAAGTTTTTCATAGACAAAAAAATTTATTATGATACAGTTAAGTATAATTTTTTAAATAAATTTAAATAGGTGCAATTTGTGAAAAGGACAAGACTCTCTAATATATATTTTTCTAGCCTACCTGTCTCTATCCGTGTTTGTGAAGACTTTGTATGACAAATATGTACCTGTATATCATAGTATTATTGCTAAACACATGCTGAACCTTTGGTGAAGAAACAAGGATTACTTTTAAACAATATATTATTATTACCTCATTTCACCTTCAAGTACTGCATCATTGACATCTATTCTTATTTTCTTCAGAAACAAAGTACAACATGCTGGAAAAAATGATAGCAATTATTTATAAAACTACAGTTAAACATTGAAACAAGTTCTGTGTTAATCTATACATGTATTGCTGTTCAAGATTTATTACAGCTAATTTCCTAATGCTTACAAAGTAAAACTTTGATTTTCTTGCTTGCTTTGTTTGTATAATTGTTTATACAAGCTTTATAAATAAGAATGACATCTTTAAACAATTTATATTGGCATAGTTAAACCTATATATCATATTTGAATTTAATTGGGTGTTATCCTTATGAGTGTACAATATACAAACAAAGCAAGCAGGCTAACCAAAATTTTATTCTACATGCATTAAGAAATTAGCTGTAATATTGCATACCAATTATTCATATGTTAAAGTAAAAGGTAATAAACCATACACAGATTATATTTGCAACAGAGTACTCATCTGTTTTCTATCATTATACAATTTTTTTTTCAATATATTTTTTTTGAGGAAGTCGGTTATTTACAGTTTCAAACCATTGTTAAAAGATACTCATTATTTAGGATGTTTTAAAAACCTGATCAAATCTCAGAGATGGGGAGGAGGGATATAGAATTCACATTTAATCTTGGGGGAGGGGGTGGGGAGCTTGATATTAAATGCAAATCAAATATTTATATTCACAACCATGGTGTAATGTAAATAGGAGTTTTAAAGTTTTGACAATTTTACAGCTAAAGTACTGTTTTGAAATCAATAACAAATAATTCATAAATTGTAAAAATAATAGATTAAACCATGAACACATCATTTAAGAAGCTTAATAGGGTTTACCAAACAAAGAATAATTAATATAAGCAAATTATTGAATTAAAAAATAAATATGACATAATAATTGGAGATACATTTTGTAAATAAGCACACATAATTGATCATAATTAAAATAGAGAATAATGGGATGCAAAAGTAAGAAGAATAACTGTGGAAAACAAAATAAGGTTATACAATCAGAGGCGGATTTAGGGGAAGCCCAGGGGGCCGCCCCCCCCCCTTTTTTATGAAAAAAAATAGTTGCTTGTCTAGGGAATCACTGAAGCTTGACTGAAGTGGGCCCCAGTCTTATGTCAGTCAGTGGGCCCCACTCTGGATCTGCCACTGACAAGATAGATTATAAATCTCAGAATGAAGGACAAACATTAAAAAGAAATCAAATTACTACAGAAATCTACATTTTGACTATAAAATCATTTTCCTTACAATTGTACAGAATAAGTATTTGTTTTAGAAAATGTGTAAAAAGTAAATAATACATAAAAATTAGAGGACCCCAATTCTTACACTCATGAAAGTCATGAAAGGAGGTACATTGTAAATTATATATCTGTTTTGAAACTAAATAAATGTTTGCATTGTCTTAGTAATTGAGAATGTTTAACAAATAATCAATGATGAATGATAATTATGAAAATCTAAATATTACATAAACTAATCCAAACTATAAAAGGGGGAAAAGGGGGGGGGGGGGGGGGGGGGGGGGGGGGGGGGGGGGCATGACAATTTCATTTTATTTTCATTACTCACATTCTTGTCTAGTTAATAAGATGAATAAAATCCTTTTCCCTCGGTCCACTACTTGCTAGTTTAAGGCTAGTTCTGTAAGGTAACGACTTGAGTCCAGAATCCTTGATGTGGTCAATATCTGGATGAAAACTTTTTGTTGGCATAACATGCGACGTGCACAATTTGAATTGTTTTTTCTTCATTTAATTGAAATACAATATTGATGTGAAGATCTAGAGCTACTGATGGTTTAAGACCATTCTCAGAAAAAAATAGCAAACATTTGGTACATGTATGTACTGCCTGTGTTTCACTGTTTCAGTGTTTGGCAAGAGGTTCATCAAATGAGTTTATCACAATCCACAAACTTTAGAGAGAAATTGCACTCCATAGTACTATCTACCTTGAAATATCTTATTTTTACCAACATTATAATGGTTTTATCAGTGTCTGCATTTCGTCTGCACTTTATTTTGGGCATTAATCCTTGTACTTCCTGTTGTTTCTTTATGTTTTCAATGAAGAAGAACAATAAAGGGGAGATAATTCATAGACACATAGTTGATTTTTTCAAGTTTTCAATCCACATTTTTTTTCTTAAATCAAAAAACACATCCCTGAATTTTTTTTAATTTTTAAATGGGGGGTTTATCTTTATGATTTTGACAATCTTTTCAAAAAACTATCTTGGAAATTTTTTCAAAGCTTCAATGAATTTTGGTGAAATCTGGTTTTCATTTAGATGTCAGAATCACCCCCTTCTCCAATAGAAAATAAGCATATGTACGCAATTGTCAGCCAAATATGTAATATATTTTTAAAAAGACAAAGGTAACAGCTTTGAGATGTGATAAGTGTCTGCATCAATTACTGTCAGGATAACGGGAAAATAAGCATTGATATTTAGGAATTTTTTTAGAATTTTCATTGAAAAAAAAGCCCAAAATCAAAATGGCCGCCATTTCCATAGTAACAAAGCCCAAAATCAATTTTTAAAGTGTTAGTTGTTAAGTATATTAGTTATGTAGTATGTGTACAAAGAATGGTAAAAATCTGTGACATAGGTGTGAACACTAATTTTGGTCCTTACAGAGAATGGCTCATAAGTACTATGGGCCATTATACAATTACTACATATACCTCTTGTGTCATGACCCATGTGGAAAATGTCTTGGTTTGGCCAGCTGGCAATAGTTCATTTCGACTTTGTGATATATAAAGGTACCAACCTTATCCTTTCCTGGCTAAGTCGTACGAGTCTAGGGCATTAAAGATTTTTGTCATTTTTTGAGGCAATGGATACCTCTCCCTCTGATATAATGACTAGTGTGAATAATTCTTTCTATTCAAGCTCTAATGTCAACATGTCACATATGTTACAATGAATATGGGCAGCGAGAACGTTGCGTTTGTTATTTTGCTCTTAACATACTTGGGCCGCACATGAATTACTTTAAAATAAATGAAAGTGATCACAACATTAATTATTAAAGTTCTAATAAAATAAATTACTAGTAAAATTTTAAAGTTTATATGTAAAATATTTAACAGCCCACGGTTTAAATTCATTTTAATGTCTATATGCTAATCACACGTTATCATTTTACTTTTCACGATTTATATTTAACACATGTTAGTCTATGTTTTTATTTTCGTCTTTTCCTCACTCTGAGCTGCTATATTTTCAAGTTCCAAAGAATTCAAGTTTGATGATTGGTCTAGATATCAAACCAGTTTTTGTTCGAATTATGGCTGATCGTGTAAGTCCATCTTTACCGTAAAATAATTTGTCAATGATCGCCAAAGTCCAATTTACTCTAGATACATAGTCCTGAATCTGAACTACATATTTCCGACGTTAATGTTCTATGTGTTTCGATCTGTGTATCGGTAATATTTCCTAAGCGAATTTATGTATTCCTGCTTCCATCTTTTTATGTAGTTTTTAAGAATTAATGAAAGAAACTTCGATTGTCTAGCCAGTTACTGGTTCATGCGTAGTGTCTTTGGTTCCTGGTTGTAAACTACAGTCTTTAAGGCCGTTATACGGTAGCGTCTTGGTCCGTTTTCAATATAATAAATGTGACGGAGTAAGGGGTTCGTCGTCCGCGTTTGATCCGATGAAACGTATGTTAGTGGGCGATCACTGAGTAAACGTTCTACTTCAGTCATTATCGTGTTGAGTGTTTTATTGTCCATATGTGCTCGTTTAATGCAGTTTTTCGTTATTCCTCTCAATCTCTCCCACCATCCACCGAACAAAATTGTTCCATAAGGATTAAGCTTCTCGGTTACATGATAATTTTGATAAATGTTCAATTTCTTATGCTCTCGCATCATACAAATCATTTACAAATACTAAACGTGATGCATGGAAGAAGTATAACAAAGCTCTTTGTTAATTAAAGCTCGATATAATATTGTCAACATAAAAGTATTTCTTTAACATTGCTGTCCAGTCTGTTGAATTGCAGTCAAATGTTTACGTATAACAGCATTTAGGATAAACGGAATGAAAGTTGCTCCAAATTATACTGACTTGAATCTGTTTGCGGTTAGTTGACTATTTGGGTCATCCGGGTTACTACGCATAAGAGAATCTGGTAACATCACGATCCTCTTCATCCAGCCCATAATAAGTAAGGCTTTTTCTATACCTGTCGAGACGGCGTATTTGTGCATTCTAAATCGGAGAAAAATTCCGGTTAAATCATTAAAGTTTGGCCAAAGATCCATCAAACAATCATTTAAGCTTAGATTAATAGGTGAAGGTTTGCAGCTACAGTCAAATACAATTCTGATTGGCGTGGTTGACGACTTTTTACGGAAATGATGGGGCGGTATGGAATGAACATTTGTTTTGGCTGATCGTTCATCAACTCTCTCGATAAATCTACGTTTTTCTTGTTCATTAATAATTTTTCCGTTTTTCTGTAAAAGTGTAAGTTCACGATTAAGACGCTTAATGACATTTTCTGTTCTCCGTGATTCAATACTTCTGTTGTCTAGTAAGGTGTGGTGTTCCTCCTTACAAGGTAACTTATCAACATATTTTTTTGTTTCCATATGGTAACCTCTACCATTTGATTTATATGCATCTTGGAATTGTCTGTTTTCAGATTTGTTGTCACTATTATTTATACTAGCAGCTTCAACTTCCATAAATTTCTCCATTATAAAAGTTCTACTCTTCAACTTTGTGACCTACTAATATGTTCATCATTGACGTAAGTGTGTGATCTGGATTTGCAGGTATTCAATTGATTGTGCCGGACAGAAGGTTACGGATTTCCGACTTGACGGTAGTAGGTCCTGTTCCTCATACTATTCTATCATCGACAATTGACCAGTAATAATCGAATTAGATATAATTCAATAGAGAATCTTCAACCATTGGGTCATGTGAGAGCGGATGGTCTAATTTCAAGCGAAACAAATACTTTAAATTTGTTATATTACGTACATAAGTCTTCATTGGTACAGCTATTTCTGGTACAATCAAAACGTTGATAGGTAATTTGCCGTTGTCTGTGCCATTACTTGTGTCACAAAATCCTCACAAGTTTATGGTCTTCTGTCTGGTAATTGTCAAATCAAGCTCTGTAGCTTATTTTTCTGTGATGGGGGCAACTGTGCACCCTTGTCAAATAATGTGTTTGTGTAAGTACATTGAATGCCCGAACTTACTTGCGCTACGACAGTTTTTAGTCTGTGTCTGTGAGTGAAGAACTGTACCCGTTTTCTTCGCGTTGTGTTGTGTTTACTGAATTGTGTTACTAGTAATATATTCATTAGTGTTACTCTGTTTTTCATCTTTTTAACCTCGTCTTTGCATAAACTAGTATGCTGCTTTATTTTAAATTTCCTGCAACTTTTGTGTGATTTGCAATCAGCTATATTGGGGGTCAAAGACAGTTAAAACATAAACGATGCTGTTTAACAACAGAAATATTTGCTGTTTGATCAATTATCTTAGAAAAGTACACATGATTTTACGTTTATTTGTGTTGATTTATTTTGTACGTACCTTTGCATTGGTGTGAAATGCTGCTGTAGTGGTTTAAGTTTCCGTATGATCAGAGGAATTGCTTCTCTCCATAATGTTGAGTTCTTGAGATAGTATATGTAGTAGTTCATTTAATTGCCAACTATTTGATTCATGGTGTCTTGTAAGATTTGTGCGTACGTCCCCGGTAACTTTTTCAATATGATAGTAACCAATAATGGGTCATATGTATTCTCTGTCTGACCAAGGGATTCTAAACCACGTACATATGTTTCAATTTTGTCGTAAAAAATAACGTAAGCTCTTGTATGAAGGTATGTAAAATTATGCATTCTTGTACGTTTGCGTGATGTTGCGAACTTGTGGCATTTGTGTTTAGCGTTGATGTTTGTACTTAGATAAATTTTGCTATTGGCTGGATTTTTTTTTCTAAATTAAATAAATAATCATCAGAGTTAACGATTTCTGTTTCGAAGGTTATTGGAATCAACAAGTTTTGTGCCGCTCTTCCCATTTTCGTCGAATTTCTGGAATATTCCGGAGACGGCACTACTATGTCCTGCTAGTATCGATTTCAGCTGTAAATTCATCCTGGTCACTTGACACCAATATCGTTAAGAGGTTCACTTGACACCAATATCGTTAAGAGGTTACATCGGACAACTATATAGCTAACAATAACAAAAGCGAATAGAATGTATGTATATCTATTTTGACTCGAATGTCAACACGTGACACTTACGTAACATTACAATGATTAACAACAGCGAAAACTTGATCAATTACTCCTTAACATATTGTCTAAGTATCGGTACCCAATACGATTGTAATACGTAAGTAAGCGTAGCATTGAGTCCGAATTAAGTGAACGCTCGTGTGCGCCTGTCACTATCAGTTTGGTAAGTAAATGATTCGCAGGTAATAAATACGGAAATTTGGAATTCTCTAAAATGATTCCGCTGTGAATCCTTCCATTGCATCTCAAAAAGCTACCGTCATCTACAGCCCGTAACAGAGAAGTGATCGAATTGATGTTTCTTTACCGTCAAAATTAGCTACGTTATCGACAAACTTAATTGAGTAGTGACCGAACTATTGGTACTTTAACGTTAAAAAGATTGACAATGCTGACTAACTTTCATGTAACAATAATCAAGTTTAATACCGATAATATTGAAAATAATTCTAATAATATGAAACAAAATATGTTCATGCACCATTTCGATTGGGCGAAAAGTAGTCATTTCTTTAGTCAGAACAAAAAAAAAAGATTTATGAGAGGACGTCTTGATAGTATTATTTCCTTTACAATTTTACCCAAAACTAAAAGAAATATAGTGATGAACAATTAAAAAGGTGTTTGATAGGAATGAAGTCCTTTATTTTTTCGGACTACAATGTGTACCGTATGTGTGATGGATTTGAATGTAATCAATAACATTGAAATGTTTTCTCAAATGTATACACAAAAGGGACTGGTATTTGTACTTCTGTTAGAATATGTCTTCGTCCGTTTCACATGCCAAACTTTTTTCAAGTACAGTTTAAACAGGAAAATTTTGTTGAGAGTTTTTTTTTATATATGACAAAATAACGAGCAAAACTATTTCTTGCAATGGCACACACAGAGAATAATTTGTTTAGTAAAAATCTGTAAAAAAAAATTCTCCAAAATATACCATGGCCAGGACCTGACAGTTTTTAGCAGTGTACAAATGAAAATCGTCCGGAAAACTTCGCTTGCTGTCATTTTGAGGGATCATGCAACATTTCACCTATTACCCATAAACAACATAGGTTCGCAATTATACTAAAAAAGTTCTAAAAGATAATTTCAAATCAGAGTAAACATATTAACTTCCTTATATACAGTCGAATTTGTCTAAAGGTTACACAAAGCTGGTTCTTCAAACGTTTGTATCGGGGAAAACATTTTTCTTTGACTTTTGAAGCATGTAGGGGAAACGGAATTCACATATAATATTCCGTATTTCTGACTTTTTTGTTCGATAACGTAAATTATACGACTTTTTTATGACTACGTGAACTTGTGCCATTTATTTTTGCTGGTCTTTAGGAAGACAATTTACAATTGTGCAGTGAACGGAGGCACTTATACATAACCTTATAATTCTGTTTGGAAGCAAAAATAAATTCCCAATATATAAATATACATGTATGAATATACAGGTATTATATGTTGTGTTCATGATTGGATTTGTAGATATAACTACCGCACAGAAAAAGTATCATGAATTTCGAGGCTTTCATATTCAAGGTTTTCAATCCTTGTTGAAAACCTGTGGAGACCTCTACAGTTCCTAAAAACATCAATTATTTTTTTGTAAATTGAGTGCCGTCTCCCTGAACATGCTAACACTTAAGTCATATCTTTTCATTTTCATATTTTTTCCCCTGTTTGTCTCTGTTGTCTTGATTGTTGGAACGATTAGTGGTATCTAACAATATTTACGAAAACTTTCTGAGAATTATGAATATTTCTTCTCTGTCAGATATGGATCATTACCAATGATAAAATGAAATGCCGTACATCACATCTTATAGAGGTTTAAATTTCAAATATTCGTCAATAACTTAAGATTTAGAGCAATTTTGTCTTCAACATTTCAAATGTTAAAGGGTACATTTATATATTTTTACTTCGATTTGAAGGAAATTTATTTCAGTTTTTTTCTGCGACAAAGTACAAGCATGTCGGTATTGCAACAATGTATGATTGGGATAATCCCGGGGACATAATAAACAGTTAGGTATGAAAAAGAAAAGATATGGGGTATTCTGTATTAGACGAAAGAAAAACTATTACAGTGTTGAATCCCATAAATATTCACAGTGCAAGCAGTATATAATATCTACATTGAAAAACATTATCTTTACCGTTAAAATGAAAATGCTAATGACAGAGGTTGATAATAAAAAATGTTTTATTGTGTTAAAAAAACTTCGACTTAAACATTGAAATCTTACACGTTGGACATGAAATATTTTGTCGATGAAGAAAATTAAATTATGTCACCTCTGAAATAAGATTGTCGATAACGTAACTTATTTTGACGGTAAAGAAACGCGAATTCGATCACTACTCTGTTACTCTGTTACGGGCTGTATGAAGAGTCACAATTGTCTAGTGCTAGGATATTGCCTTGTTTTTATCTCAGATGTTTGGTATATCGGTATATTGGTAGTTAAATATGAACCGCTGAACGTAAGCAGTTACTCAAATCACTTTCCTGAAAATTTCAATATTTCCAATTGTCTATAACGTTACTGATATCATAGTGATCAGTATGAACTTCATTGTTTAGAAATTCCTCGTCTTCGTTTTTTTCTGTAATTGTCAATACCGTTAACTAATTCTGTCTTTTTTTCTTTATCGATGTATTGATCGACGTCAATTCCTCGTGTTAAGAGATTGGTTGGGTTGCATTCTTTTGGGCAATATCTCCATTAATGTTGATTTTGTAGATTTTGTTATTCCTCGCGCTCGATTCACAATAAATCGTTTAAACAGTTTCGATGATTTAGCCAGTGCAATACTATACAGCTATCCGACCAGAAAGCCACGCTTTTACATTAGAAGGTCGATTTTACATGAAAAGCTAGTCTAGTTCCAATAACTGCGGCCATAAGTTCTAGTTGCGGTTATGTAAGGGTTTTCACTTGCGCTAATCTGCTTTTCGCAATCACTAACGTAATTTCGGTTCCGTTGTTCAGATAGTCGCAAAATACGTGTAGTTCAAGGTATACCGAAGATTAGATGAAACAAAGGAGAATACAAAATTCGATCAAGTAGAAGTCATTACAACACTAGGAAAACTTGTGCAAACACAAACATTGTTTTAGGACTTGAATGAACAAATTCTAAAGTTAACGGAACCGGAAGATGTGGTAAATTAGATTATTTCATTCAGATGAATTTTCGGTTAATATGATAACCTTGATTTGACACGTACGTAAGTTCATACAAATGTCCAAAATCCTGCAGTCCCGTCACATTGAATCAAATACTAAAGTACTAAAACGCACACTTTAAATCCAAAAACTATACCGTTTGTTTCAACGCAAAACATAGCAAACCTACACAACGCACTGTCGTTTGAAAACCAGTTTGCCCAAGCCATTCTCACAATCAACACGCAATAAAGTACATTTCCTGAAACTTTTAATCAGAGTAACGTACCAAAACTTACGCTTCCAACTTTCGAAGGCATGATTTCAGAATGGCAAACCTTCTGGGACTCATGTGAGTCGTCCGTACATCTTAACTAGTTACTTACAAATATACAAAAGTGTAACTGCTTGAAAGCTCATGAAGTAGAACACGAAGCACTAGATTTAGAAATTCCTTCGCCTATAAATCAGTAAACAAGCTTACGAAGTTTTTTACGATCAAATTGGAGGTAGCGTCAAGGTCTAGAAACTTTGGGTAAGACACATGAAACATACGGCACACTACTTCTTCCCATTATTGTCAACAAATTACCCGTTGAAGTCAGAAAATATCTCGCGCGAGGACATAGAACAAAAACGTTGGTATAACGGACCTCCCTGAAAGCATATTAGACGATATCGTTATACCGGACACAGGACAAAAGAGTCGACATCCGAAATTGGTGAAATCTAAATCTTACAAGAATATTGAGACTTGACCTAGCGTTTAATGTCAGGAAATACATCCACCAACTCATTGCAGTAAAACAGCCGACACATAATGCCGTATGAACAAATTTGTTCTCTTTAACTACCTTGGTATACACAGACTAAACGAATGTAAATCTAAACGCACATTGTAATGAGAAACACCACACAAACTAATGTAATGCACGTTAAACCCACTATCTTCGAATTCGCCCAACGTTCAACTCGTGAATGACATTGATGATACGGAACATAATACTACTATTTTGTATTCTCAACGGACAGAATTGCAATCGAATGTACTTTTGAAAACTGCCGTGGCACAAGTAGGCTCAAATCAGTTCTTTATCGATACGGATATTCTTTTTGACGAAGGAGGGCAAACATCTTTTGAAACGCAAAACTGAACTAAATTTACAGATAGCGGGAACATAAATAATATATTAATCGGCATTTGGAGGTGCAGAGAAAAACGTGAGACACATAGAAAAGTCAACAATCTATCTGAAAACCGATGTAGGACACGTATTGTCAATCAAAGTACTGATAGTACAGATGATCGGCATGCCTATACAGAATCACATACGTCATATTGATACACAGAACGGTTATTTGTGTGGTTTAAAGATAGCGCACACGGTGACAAAGCACGATTCATTCGAGATATCGTTGCTGGTAGGCGCATATCACTACGGGGACATTGTTAAAGATTATATAGTCCGTGTAAACGATCCGACCGCCGTGAAATCCAATATCGGAGAAATGCTTTCGGTACTTACATACGGTAAGAAAACAAACACGTCGAAGACTAGTATGTGTAATGTTCTAGTATCACACAAAGTTAAAGAATTCATTCTGGAGAGATTTTGGAATTTAGATTCAATAGGAATAAATAGTAGGGAGGTAGACGAAGACGACAATGCATATATTTAAGTCTATCAGGACAGATCAATTGAGTTCTGAGAAAACAAATATTCCGCTATGTTACCTTGAAAACGTGATGAATTGCCTATAAATTAAGCAGTCACGAACAGAAGGACAGAAAACGTCCTTCAAAGACTTACTCAAAACTCAGATATGTTAAAGAAGTACGGGAACATTATACAAGAACAGGAACGAAAAGGATTCATAGAGAAGGTAGATGAAACAGATGAACTTAAGAAAAGTATCACTACATTCCTTATCATCCTGTACAGAAGGAATCAAGCACTATGCCTATCAAAATTGTTTACGACTGCATTTGTCGACATCGCATAATTCGCAAAGTTTGAATGACTGATTTGTATGTGGACAACATTCTGTTAAATTTACAGAACGAGGGTGGGCTGACTATAAGGAAGGGAGATCAATGATGGAGGAAACTGGATTTTATCTACGATCCTGGACGTCAAACCGTGTGGATATACGTAAGCTCGCTAAAACGGAAAAAGTACTACTATATGCGAACAAAACACAAAAGTACTTGGTATGTTATGGAATAGCTGATTCGATGATCTGATGTACCAGAAATTAATACGGCCGCTTTGTAAAAAATTGTGCAAATCATGCTACAGGAATAAAATTTGGCATAGACTCAGCTCAGCTGTTACTCTTTTATTCAAGATAAGGAGGCATTTGAAAAAAATGTCTCACATCCGGTAATAATCTTAAATGGCCGACATCATACTTAAATCATCCAAATATCAGAGGCTAGTGTAAGTGTGTGAAAAGCGGTTTTTATCATGCTGATATAATAATATTTGGAACAAACCTTTGTTATGTACTACTTTTGGATATTTTATATAGATTAGATGTCTTTTAAAACCCTACTTTCGGTAAAATCCGACATGGCGGACATTGTACTAAAATAAGCTTATTTTTAAAGGAGGGTATTGCTACTATCATTAAATTGTTCAGGAACCTTTCTTTGATGCTGCTAATGGATACAATACATAAGACATATGTCTTTAAAAGCATTACTTCCGGTTATAGTCAAACTGGCGGACATGAAACATCATTATTTTACTTTAATATTCAACTTTATTTCAAAATGTAAAGAAACTCGATTTTTTTTTGTGCTGGTCAGTTACCATTTGCTTTTGGCTTTAAGTTATCTTCTAAACCACCTATTGTATTCTATAGATAATGATTAAATACAAAAAAATAACACTTCCGGTATATAAAACCAACTTGGAGTAAATTTCAAAGATGAGTCCTCAGTCCATATCTTCGAAATAGAGCTTTTATTTGGATAGATTGATGAAAATAAGATAAAATCACTGTAGTACTAAAACATCTTTAAAAGTACAGATCATTTATGGCCGCAAATATTCACAATCGGAAAGCTGATTTTCCTCATTTACTAAGACAGCGGCGGTATTGGTTTTTACATCAATAATGTACAAGCTCCTGATAAGGTGAAGAGGCCTCACAAAGAGTTGTCCAAAGGGGTTCCAATGTTTCATATTTTCCCCGACATTATAAGCGTCTGGAATAGTAAGCATAGAAACCAAATCTCAAGCTTGTTACTCATCCACACCCGCCATGGTATATTGCACGTTTTACATGATGAAAAACATTAGACCGAGTCGTTCAAATATCATCAATAAGTCTTTCCACTTTCAAAAACATGTTTTCTTGCTTCGTAAACCCCATCTGATAAGTTTGTTCGATCTTACTACAAAACCACGTCTCGTTTTATCAATGGCATTATCAAATCCATATCTGGTGATGTTGGCTGATCAATCATCATTCTAAATCATTAAGTCACACCTTCAAACGCCATCCATGTCAACAACGAACTTCCCTTTCAAGTAAACGTGCACTTGAAAGGTCACGGATAGATTATATCTAAGGCTTTTTCCACTTCCAAATACAAGCCAAAGTTCACCTGCCCCCATGTCACGGAATAATGACACAGCAATGACAGCAGCATCAGTATCGACTGTTCAAGTCATGAGTCAGTTAAGTCTGTGAATCACTAGTACTGCATCAGACACATGTTTTTTTTGGTATATTGATTCTATAGTATAAGCCTATTCATTTTAACATGGGGCTAAACTTGAAACACCATCATGTGGTGAATAAAACAAAACATCCTGAGCATTTGTTGCTACAACTAACTCTTCCTCAAAATCTATTGAGCAAGCGCCTGTGAATAAAAACTAAAAAGTTCTTTCTTAATGTCGTCATCTCTCAGAAAACTTTACCAATTTTGAGATTTGTTTCGACTCTGGATTCGTCTTTGTATTCTCTTACCCCTAAGTGTATTTCTTTTTTCTTGTGGCAGCATTCAAACTACCGGTATTGTCTATATATGCATTCATCCGCTGTTACAGTTTCAAGTTGTTTCATAACGAGTATGCTGATAGGGTATTATGCCCTTATCTTAAAAAGCATGAAACTATTATGATAAAGTCTTGGATGCATATGACAGTTGTAGCAACACATGTTCAGTAAAGGCAACAGTAGTATACCGCTGTTCAAAACTCACAAATCCATGGACAAAAAACAAAATCGGGGCAACAAACCAAAACCGAGCGAAACGCATTAAATATAAGAGGAGAACAACGACACAACATCGAAACGCAACACACACAGAAACAGACCAATCATCAGACAAAACACCACGAGAATAACAAATGTAACATGAAAACCAAATACATGAATTTGGGATAGACAAGTACCGTGCCACGTCTTATCTCAATATCTCAAAAATAAGAGAAAACACAAACGACTCAACGTTAAAATCCAACACAAAGAGAAACGAACAATATATAACAATGACCATCTTCCTGACTTGGTACAGGACACTTTTAAAGGGGAATAAAAGTGGTGGGTTGAACCTGGTTTTAAGGCATGCCAAACCTCGCACTTTAATGGCAAAGTTAAATATAACATTGAAATGACAACATAATATTACAGGACTACAATACAAATAAATAGGAGAACATATTAGACACAGAAAAACATGATTAATAGATAACAAAAAGCATCAGGTTTAAAATTCAATACGCCAAAAACGCGCCTTGCCCACACAAGACTCACCAGTGACGCCCAGATATAAAAGATCGAAAGTGAAAAAAGTACAAAGTTGTACAGCACTGAAGATCAAAAGTTGAAAAGGTTTCGCAAAATACGGCATTGTTTTTATGCCCGGGATAAGAACATTCTTATTATATAGAACAATTCATGCTATTGCAAACAGTAAATTTTATCAAATGAATATGAAAGAGATATACACAAAGAAACTAAAGTATAAACTAATTACAGAAAACTAAACCTGAATACATAACGCCTAGATATAAAAGATCGAACGTGAAAAAGGTACAAAGTTGTACAGCACTGAAGATTAAAAGTTGAAAAGGTTTTGACAAATACGGCATTGTTTTTATGCACGGGATAAGAACATCCTTATTATATTGAATACTTAATGCTATTGCAAACAGTAAATGTTAACAAATGAATATGAAAGAGATATACATAATGAAACTGAAATATTAACTAATTACAGAAAACTAAACCCAAGTATATCACAAAATAGACACACATCCGAATCAGTCCAAGCGTCAACGTAATTAAAAAAATTGTGACGTCACATACGATGGCGAAAAGGCAGAAACGTTATGCCACATTTGAATTTATAAAATTTAGAAACAGCATGACGTCACATATGAAAAACTATCATTCAAAAATGAGATAGAACTAGGATTGATTTAGAACCAAATACTGATAATTCATTTAAACAAAATACATATTGCAATACCCATCAATAGCAATTAACTGTAATATATATATGTCCAGTCTGTTATGAATCCAACCCCAAACGTAAACAATCGTACAAAATTTAATATAATTAATAAAGAGGAGGTGGTTAATTTTTCTATACGTCATACCTAAATATATAATAAGAAGACGTCAACACATTTGACAAAATCTGATGAGAATTACAAATATAACATTAAACATGTAAACTAAATACATGAATTTGGGATAAACAAGTACAGAAACACGTCTTATAGTAATGCGAATTCACATTCAGCAAAACGGTCACAATCGGGAATAAGTCACGTTTGGTAATTAAAAGATTAGACGACATAATGACAAACCACAATCTACCATGTGGTAAAAATGTCCTTAGCTAGTTTGGTTAAAGAGACATTATATGGATCAACCAATTCGTGATGGTGTCCATAAAATTTACGGAGTGTCAATTTTAATCTGTCCTCCTCATAACTTTGTTGGAGCAGTTTCTGCGTAAGGAGCACACTCCTGTATATGAAGTCCGTATAGTGTGAACAAGCACGTGAATAACGTATCAATTGTGATATGTAAACACCATACGAAGGGGCAGAGGGTATGTTACTGCTGAGAAATGGGAAATTGATAATTGGGAAGTTGAAATCGTCCCGTTTATCATAGATTTTTGTGTGAAGTCGTCCATCTACGTCAATATTGAGGAAAAGATCAAGGTATGAAGCAGTCCTTCTAGTATCAGTAGTATCCTTAATTTCAAGTTCACTGGGATATATGAGATGTAAGTATTGGCTGAAGTATGGGTTGTTTAACGATAAAACATCATCAATATATCGAAAAGTAAAATTAAAGAATTTCGCAAGGTGCTTTTTCTTTTTGTCTTTTAGAAGGTTCTGAATAAATTCTGCTTCATACGACCAATACTTACATCTCATATATCCCAGTGAACTTGAAATTAAGGATACTACTGATATTCTATCTTTACCGCCGTGATGCGTTTCAAGTTAAACACCATATTAATACATATGTATTAAAAGGCTGACACTAGAATCATGGTGCATGTGTCTGATGCAGTGAAATACGAAATTAAACAAGTCATTACTCGAACAGTCGTTACTGATGATGCTGTCATTACTGTTTCGCTATTCCGTGACATAGGGGTAGACGAACTATGGATTGTGTTTAAGAGGAGGAAAAGCTTTGGATAAATATATATAAATGACCTTCCAAATGCACTCGCGATTAGGGATCACACACAAATATTGTGATCCATTTTCCGGTTGTGATACGGTTCTCTGTTTTCTTGAAAAGGGGGAAAAAGACTGTTTGGGAGACATTGATAGCATTTGAAGATGTGACTTTAACTTAAAGAATGATAATTGATCCGCCTAAATCACCGGTGTTTACTGTAAGATAGCAAAAAATAATCATATGGGGTTAGCATGGTTAACAAAGCAAGAAATATCTATTTACGCAAAAGGGTAGGTTAATTGAGGTTATCAACTTAGTCTAGTCTTTTCCAGCATGCAAAATGTACAATATACTAAGACACGTGTTTAGGGGACGAGCCTGAAATAGGCTCGTATGCTACCAAGTCCAGGCGCTAATGGATGACGACGGGACAAAGAGGATCACTTTAAAAAAACTTTTTCTGAGGGCTCATCATGTTGTCAGAAGCTTGCACATTGTGGATGTAAGAAAGGTTGTCGCGGTTGTTTTTATGAGGAAAATCAAGTCTCCCGTGCCCTGCGTCGTGTGCATGTGGTGGTTACTGGGAATTTACAAATTTTTTTTGCCAAATTGTGGTAATTTTTAAAAGGTTTAGTACTTAAGTGATTTTATTTTGATTAAATCAATCTATCCAAAGCTCTACATCGAACATATGGAGTGAGGACTCATCTTTGACATTTACGCCATATTGGGTTTTTTTTACCGGAAGTGTTAACTTTGTATTTAAATATTAACTACAGAATATGATAAGTGGTTTAGAGGATAAATTAAAGCCTAAAGTTGATGACCACCACAAAAAAAAACCACTTTCTTCACATTTTGAAAAAAAGATAAATATCAAAATAAAAAAATGACATATTTATGTCCTCCATTTTGAATATTACCGGAAGAAAGGATTTTTAAGACATATATCTTATAGATTGTATCCCTTGGAAGCATCAAAGAAATGTTCCTGTACAATTTAATGATAGTAACAATACGTTAAAACACATTTCAATCCCCCTCCCTAAAAAATAAGCTTATTTTAGTCAATGTCCGCCATATTGGATTCTACCGAAAGTAGGGTTTTTAGAGACATTTTATCTATATAATATATCCAAAAGTATTACATAACAAAGGTTTGTACCAACTATTATTATAGCAGTATGCTGATAGATCCTTTTCACATACTGTGGATTCATTATTATTCGTGGGATACCAATTTTTCGTGGATTTCGTTGGTACAGGCAAACCACGAAATTTGATGTTCAACGAATGACAAATTCGTCAAAGGCTTGTACTAGTATGCAGACTTCGGTAAAACCACGAAATTAAATATCCACGAATATGTAAGTTTTCCTGAATCCACGAAAGTTGGTACCCACGAAAATAAATGAATCCACAGTACTAGCCTTCTATATTGGGCCGATTAAAGTATGATGTCCGCCATTTTTAATTTAACCGGCAGTGAGACATTTTTTTCAAATGCCTTCTTATCTGAAATAAAAGAGTAATATTCAGGAAGGTCTATGCCAATGTTCATGCTTATATCAGGATGTGCACAACTCGTCTGAAATATACTTGTGGCCGCCGGACTAAATGTGATATTCCAATACTAGACATTGTAACAAAAAGTGAGATTTTGAAAATTCTTCGAAAAAATACGATCCACTTAGAATACTTAACCAGGTCACAATACGAACAAAGAAGCTCATACAGGATCTATGGAAAAGTGGATTGAATTGGGATAAACACGTTTCGGAAAACTCTAAGGATTACTGCAGCAAGCGACTTTGAGAAAGCGACACACAACGTATTTCCGAGATATTATTTCTCCGGTAATTCTATTTCGGAATAGTCTGGTAACAGCACTTCTGTCTTCTGTTCTCCGATCTGACTGATTTCATTTTTTCGAGATCCGGGTCACGGTATCATAAATAAAGATGATAGTTAAGGCAATATGTACTACAACAACTGTTCAGCCAATACATTAAATATACATATTCGTATTCCAAGGCGAAGTCACTGACAGTACGACGTCGACAATGGACAAGTACAATAAATCGGACGTTATGCTCCCGCGATAGGTTAACCAATAATGGCTAACGTGGAGAATCTCTTAGTATGGCCAGTCAACAATAGTTAATATCCATTTTTAACCCTCTTCTGAAAAATCTTACGGGTCTAAGGCATCAGTGCTTTTATCCATTTTAAAGGTAATTATTATAACTACCTTTGTCCCTGTTATCGTGGCCCTAGTGGAGAATCTTTTAGTTTTGCTAGTCGGCAACAGTTCAATAAACCCCTTTCCCTTTGCTGACTGACTCGTACGGGTCTAGGGCATAAGTGTTATGGGTCATTTTAGAGTCAATATCAACTTCTACCTCTGGTATAATTGTCGATGTGGAGAATCTCTTAGCTTGACCATCCGACAATAGTTCAGTTCGAATTTGTTGTAAACCGGTATCCCATATCCCCACTTTTAACCCTCTACTTACTTACTCATACGGGTCTAGGGTATAAGTGCTATGGGTCATTTTAAAGTCAATAAGTACCTCTTCCTCTGGTATCATTGCCTACGGGGACAATCTCTTCGTTTGGCCAGCCGGCAATAATTCATTTCGAATTTGTGATATACTTGGGTACCCCCTCCTTATCCTTTCCTGACTAACTCATACGGGTCTAGGGCATAAGTACTATCGGCCATTTTAGAGGCAGTACCAACCTCTACCTCTGGTATAATGGTCGATGTGGAGAATCTTTTAGTTTGGCCATCCGACAATAGTTCAGTTCGAATTCGTTGTGAACCGGAATACCATATCCCCCCTTTTAACCTTCTACTGACAAACTCGTACGGGTCTAACATACAAGTGCTATGGGCCATTTTAAAGGTAAAAAGTACCTCTTCCTCTGGTATCATTGCCCACGTGGAGAATCTCTTCGTTTGGCCAGCCGGCAATAGTTCATTTTCGAATTTGTGATATACCAGGGTACCCCCCTTATCCTTTCCTGACTAACTCGTACGGGTCTAGGGCATAAGTGTTATGGGCCATTTTATAGGCAATACCAACCTCTACCTCTGGTATGATGGTCGATTTGGAGAATCTCTTAGTTTGGCCAGCCGGCAATAGTTCAGTTCGAATTCGTTGTAAACCGGAATACCATATCCCCCCTTTTAACCCTCTACTGACAAACTCGTACGGGTCTAGGGTACAAGTGCTATAGGCCATTTTAAAGGCAATAAGTACATCTTCCTCTGGTATCATTGCCCACGTGTAGAATCTCTTCGTTTGGCCAGCCGGCAAAAGTTCATTTTACAATTTGTGATATACCAGGGTACCCCCCTTATCCTTTCCAGACTAACTCGTACGAGTCTAGGGCATAAGTGCTATGGACCATTTTAAAGGCAATAAGTACCTCTTCCTCTGGTATCATTGCCCACGTGGAGAATCTCTTCGTTTGGCCAGCCGGCAATAGTTCATTTTCGAATTTGTGATATACCAGGGTACCCCCCTTATCCTTTCCTGACTAGCTCGTACGGGTCTAGGGCATAAGTGCTCTAAGCCATTTTATAGGCAATACCAACCTCTACCTCTGGTATGATGTTTGATGTGGAGAATCTCTTAGTTTGGCCAGCCGGCAATAGTTCAGTTCGAATTCGTTGTAAACCGGATTACCATATCCCCCCTTCTAACCCTCAACTGACAAACTCGTACGGGTCTAGGGTACAAGTGCTATGGGCCATTTTAAAGGCAATAAGTACTTCTTCCTCTGGTATCATTGCCCACGTGGAGAATCTCTTCGTTTGGCCAACCGGCAGTAGTTCATTTTAGAATTTGTGATATACCAGGGTACCCCCCTTATCCTTTCCAGACTAACTCGTACGGGTCTAGGGCATAAGTGCTCTGGGCCATTTTAAAGGCAATACCAACCTCTACCTCTGGTATAATGGTCGATGTGGAGAATCTCTTAGTTTGGCCAGCCGGCAATAGTTCAGTTCGAATTCGTTGTATCCGGGATACCATATCCCCCCTTTGCACCCTCTACTGACAAACTCGTACGGGTCTAGGGTACAAGTGCTCAGAGCCATTTTTAAGGCAATAAGTACCTCTTCCTCTGGTATCATTGCCCACGTGGAGAATCTCTTCATTTGGCCAGCCGGCAATAGTTCATTTTCGAATTTGTGATATACCAGGGTACCCCCCCCTTATCCTTTCCTGACTAACTCGTACGGGTCTAGGGCATAAGTGCTCTGGGCCATTTTATAGGCAATACCAACCTCTACCTCTGGTATGATGGTCGATGTGGTGAATCTCTTATTTTGGCCAGCCGGCAATAGTTCAGTTCGAATTCGTTGTAAACCGGAATGCCATATCCCCCCTTTTAACCTTCTACTGACAAACTCGAACGGGTCTAGGGTACCAGTGCTATAAGCCATTTTAAAGGCAATAAGTACCTCTTCCTCTGGTATCATTGCCCACGTGGAGAATCTCTTCGTTTGGCCAGCCGGCAATAGTTCATTTTCGAATTTGTGATAAACCAGGGTACCCCCTTATCCTTTCCTGACTAACTCGTACGGGTCTAGGGCATAAGTGCTATGAGCCATTTTATAGGCAAAACCAACCTCTACCTCTGGTAAGATGGTTGATGTGGAGAATCTCTTAGTTTGGCCAGCCGGCAATAGTTCAGTTCGAATTCGTTGTAAACCGGAATACCATATCCCCCCTTTTAACCCTCTACTGACAAACTCGTACGGGTCTAGGGTACAAGTGCTATGGGCCATTTTAAAGGCAATAAGTACATCTTCCTCTGGTATCATTGCCCACGTGGAAAATTTCTTCGTTTGGCCAGCCGGCAATAGTTCATTTTAGAATTTGTGATAAACCAGGGTACCCCCCTTATTCTTTCCAGACTAACTCGTACGGGTCTAGGGCATAAGTGTTCTGGGCCATTTTATAGGCAATACCAACCTCTACCTCTGGTATGATGGTCGATGTGGAGAATTTCTTAGTTTGGCCAGCCGGCAATAGTTCAGTTCGAATTCGTTTTAAACCGGAATACCATATCCCCCCTTTTAACCTTCCACTGACAAACTGGTACGGGTCTAGAGTACAAGTGCTATAGGCCATTTGAAAGGCAATAAGTACCTCTTCCTCTGGTATCATGGCCCACGTGGAAAATCTCTTCGTTTGGCCAGCCGGCAAAAGTTCAGTTCGAATTCGTTGTAAACCGGAATACCATATCCCACCTTTTAACCCTCTACTGACAAACTCGTACGGGTCTAGGGTACAAGTGCTATGGGCCATTTTAAAGGCAATAAGGACCTCTTCCTCTGGTATAATTGCCCACGTGGAGAATCTCTTCGTTTGGCCAGCCGGCAATAGTTCATTTTCGAATTTGTGATATACCAGGGTACCCCCCTTATCCTTTCCAGACTAATTCGTACGGGTCTAGGGCATAAGTGCTCTGGGCCATTTTCTAGGCAATACCAACCTCTACCTCTGGTATGATGGTCGATGTGGAGAATCTCTTAGTTTGGCCCCCCTTTTAGCCTTCTACTGACAAACTCGTACGGGTCTAGGGTACAAGTGCTATGAGCCATTTTAAAGGCAATAAGTACCTCTTCCTCTGGTATCATTGCCCACGTGGAGAATCTCTTCGTTTGGCCAGCCGGCAATAGTTCATTTTCGAATTTGTGATATACCAGGGTACCCCCCTTATCCTTTCCTGACTAACTCGTACGGGTCTAGGGCATAAGTGCTATGAGCCATTTTATAGGCAATACCAACCTCTACCTCTGGTACGATGGTTGATGTGGAGAATCTCTTAGTTTGGCCAGCCGGCAATAGTTCAGTTCGAATTCGTTGTAAACCGGAATACAATATCCCCCCTTCTAACCCTCAACTGACAAATTCGCACGGGTCTAGGGTACAAGTGCTATGGGCCATTTTAAAGGCAATAAGTACTTCTTCCTCTGGTATCATGGCCCACGTGGAGAATCTCTTCGTTTGGCCAGCCGGCAGTAGTTCATTTTAGGATTTGTGATATACCAGGGTACCCCCCTTATCCTTTCCAGACTAACTCGTACGGGTCTAGGGCATAAGTGCTCTGGGCCATTTTAAAGGCAATACCAACCTCTACCTCTGGTATGATGGTCGATGTGGAGAATCTCTTAGTTTGGCCAGCCGGCAATAGTTCAGTTCGAATTCGTTGTAAACCGGAATACCATATCCCCCCTTTTAACCCTCTACTGACAAACTCGTACGGGTCTAGGGTACCAGTGCTATAGGCCATTTTAAAGGCAATAAGTACCTCTTCTTTCGGTATCATTGCCCACGTGGAGAATCTCTTCATTTGGCCAGCCGGCAATAGTTCATTTTCGAATTTGTGATATACCAGGGTACCCCCCTTATCCTTTCCAGACTAATTCGTACGGGTCTAGGGCATAAGTGCTCTGGGCCATTTTATAGGCAATACCAACCTCTACCTCTGGTATAATGGTCGATGTGGAGAATCTCTTAGTTTGGCCAGCCGGCAATAGTTCAGTTCGAATTCGTTGTATCCGGGATACCATATACCCACTTTGAACCCTCTACTGACAAACTCGTACGGGTCTAGGGTATAGGTGCTATGGGCCATTTTAAAGGCAATAAGTACCTCTTCCTCTGGTATCATTTCCCACGTGGAGAATCTCTTCGTTTGGCCAGCCGGCAATAGTTCATTTTCGAATTTGTGATATACCAGGGTACCCCCCTTATCCTTTTCTGACTAACTCGTACGGGTCTAGGGCATAAGTGCTATGAGCCATTTTAGAGGCAATACCAACCTCTACCTCTGGTATAATGGTCGATGTGGAGAATCTCTTAGTTTGGCCAGCCGGCAATAGTTCAGTTCGAATTCGTTGTATCCGGGATACCATATTCCCCCTTTGAACCTTCTACTGACGAACTCGTACGGGTCTAGGGTATAAGTGCTATGGGCCATTTTAAAGGCAATAAGTACCTCTTCCTCTGGTATCATTGCCCACGTGAAGAATCTCTTCGTTTGGCCAGCCGGCAATAGTTCAATTTAGAATTTGTGATATACCAGGATACCCCCCTTATCCTTTTCTGACTAACTCGTACGGGTCTAGGGCATAAGTGCTATGAGCCATTTTAGAGGCAATACCAACCTCTACCTCTGGTATAATGGTCGATGTGGAGAATCTCTTAGTTTGGCCAGCCGGCAATAGTTCAGTTCGAATTCGTTGTATCCGGGATACCATATCCCCCCTTTGAACCCTCTACTGACAAACTCATACGGGTCTAGGGTATAAGTGCTATGGGCCATTTTAAAGGCAATAATTACCTCTTCCTCTGGTATCATTGCCCACGTGGAGAATCTCTTCGTTTGGCCAGCCGGCAATAGTTCATTTTAGTATTTGTTATATATTAGGGTACCCCCCTTATCCTTTTCTGACTAACTCGTACGGGTCTAGGGCATAAGTGCTATGGGCCATTTTAGAGGCAATACCAACTTCTACCTCTGGTTTAATGGTCGATGTGGAGAATCTCTTAGTTTGGCCAGCCGGCAATAGTTCAGTTCGAATTCGTTGTATCCGGGATCCCATATCCCCCTTTGAACCCTCTACTGACAAACTCGTACGGGTCTAGGGTATAAGTGCTATAGGCCATTTTAAAGGCAATAAGTACCTCTTCCTCTGGTATCATTGCCCACGTGGAGAATCTCTTCGTTTGGTCAGCCGGCAATAGTTCATTTTCGAATTTGTGATATACCAGGGTACCCCCCTTATCCTTTTCTGACTAACTCGTACGGGTCTAGGGCGTAAGTGCTATGAGCCATTTTAGAGGCAATACCAACCTCTACCTCTGGTATAATGGTCGATGTGGATAATCTCTTAGTTTGGCCAGCCGGCAATAGTTCATTTTCGAATTCGTTGTAAACCGGAATACCGTATCCCCCCCTTTTAACCCTCTACTGACAAACTCGTACGGGTCTAGGGTACAAGTGCTAAGAGCCATTTTAAAGGCAATAAGTACCTCTTCCTCTGGTATTATTGCCCACGTGGAGAATCTCTTCGTTTGGCCAGCCGGCAAAAGTTCATTTTCGAATTAGTGATATACCAGGGTATCCCCCCCTTATCCTTTCCTGACTAACTCGTACGGGTTTAGGGCATAAGGGCTATGGGCCATTTTAAAGGCAATAATATAAATTGTTAATGTTAAGATTAATGACTGAGATTGGTCTCCGTAATTTTGAAGAATTATATGTCATTGAAATAGTACTTGACAGTTTTTATTTTTCTGTTGTTTTTATTTCTGCAATTAACTATGTTTCTATTTTTTCTGATCTGTTTAAATAGAAAATACTGTCTGTATTGTATGTTTTAGTTTCATGATTGGACTATATTTGTAGACAACGAACAACGAACAAATTATGGAATGCCCATATGACCATCAATTCTCTGTAATTCCTAAATTTCTATACTAGTATTCAATCATTTTTTTTATTTATTGTAGCTTACATTAATTCAATAATCACAAAATTTTAATAAGAACTGTTCTTTACTTTATTTGTTTGTTGTAATGTCCCATTAAATTTCTATATTTAATTATATTTATTTCAACTTGTTATTGCTTCAGTTTACATTATTTCTCTTATCACAGAATGTTAAAAGACCATTACTTTGTTTTATATTTATGGAAGCATTTGCATTGTTTTTATTACATTTACAATGTTATTTAAAGACGCAGACCTAGAAGTCCTTGAAGAAGACCAAAAGTTAATTTAGTAAACGCGGACCTCGAAGAAGACACCCATTGACATGCCTGTTTGAAGTAATATCACATATAAATAGGAACGTTATTTAATCATAGTTATCGTTCATAGTTTCTAACAACACTTCTTCGAACGCAAGTCATCTCATGAATATTATTGCCGGCTCATGAATATTATTGAAGGCTGGCCTCATGAATATTAACGCCGGCTGCTATCGACGGCTAGATCCACACTAGTGTTACTTTTGTATAATGAGGATCAATGGTCTAGTTCCTCGTTGAAGACCCTCCAGCTCCTTTCAAGATGAAGAACAGGCATAAAAGCCCTGTTCATTAATAATTTGTATTTTTTCTATATATTGTGTGCGATTTTGTCCCGTGTACATTTACTCCACATCTCTTTATTTTCTATTTCGGACCTGGGCACGGCTCAATGCTAGTTTAGACCTCCAATGTTAAAGGTCATATGTTTTTTTTTAAATTATTTGATGCCGTGGGATTGGGATTTTTAGCTTTAATGTAAACCATGTCAGGTTTTTAACTTGTATTTACAGCAAAGATAGCCAGTTTTGTGTTCTGTAATATACTGTAACAGTTTAATTTTACCTGTCCGGTCGCATCGGAACTTCTCAAAACATCTTCCGAACAATATCTGGACGTCGGTTTCGTGGGCATGTACAATTGCTAAACCACACATGAACGTTCTTTAGTCTTCGTAGATCTATTCCAACTTGAAGTCTTTTTGAGTCTACGGCAAGCAGAATATGATTTTTTATACCATTAAATATTGAAGCCATATAGTCATGAAGATCGATTACTTGATTGAAGTTCCGTTAGCGTAGCCGCAGAACAAAAACGCGAGAGCTACTTTTGAATATTTCTACAATTTTAAGTAGTTTTCCACTCACAAACACAATAATATTTTCAACATTTATTAAAATAATTTTTTTTTTACACTTTTTAACTTTTATGTTGTTTTAAAATATCAATTTGACTTGAATTTGGGATCCCGCTAACATGTTTAACCCCGCCACATTCAAAATGTATGTGCCTGTCCCAAGTCAGGAGCCTGTAATTCAGTGGTTGTCGTTTGTGTATGTGTTACATTTTTGTTTTTCGTTCAATTTTTGTGCATAAATAAGTTAGTTTTCTTGTTTGAATTGTTTTACATTGTCATTTCGGGGCCTTTTATATCTGACTATGCGGTATGGGCTTTGCTCATTGTTGAAGGCCGTACGATGACCTATAGTTGATAATTTCTGTGTTATGTTGGTCTCTTGTGGAGAGTTGTCTCATTGACAATCATACCACATCTTCTTTTTTATATTTATATGAGTATATTAAATAAACATGTATATACCAAGCTAAGTCAGTTTATATCTTGTTTTTCGTCTGACTATACAAAAGGCGAGGAGAGCTACTTGATAGATCAGGTTGACTGATAAGCTGTCTATATAAAGTAATGGGACAATGCATGGCATGAAGGCATCACCAAATCACCGTATCAAAAAGACGTCCAGAGCTTACCATATAATCATCAACTACCCACCAACAGGCCGTGAGCTTTGGTTGGCTCTTAACTCAAATCCAAGAGCACAGCAAAATGTCAAAATATTCTATTCAAACTGGGTGACCTGGGAGAAAAATATTGAAATTTTCCAAAGAAACACACACACCCCTCAACTTTTAATAAGGAGATTTGGTATTAATGCAAATGAGCCAACTATCCAACAAAGTTCAAATGTAGTGGATGTAAGCAATTATATATAGGCAACCATATAATCTTCAACAATGAGAAAAAACATACGGTATTGTCGGCTACAATAGTCCATGAATTGAAAAATATGAAACAGTTCAATTGAGAAAAATAACAGCCTATTTTAAAACAACATGAATTACGAAAAACACATATAAAAGACATCAACAAACGAAAACCATTGAACTACATGCTCCTGAGTTGGAGCAGGCACATACAATATATTGTGGCGTTTAACATGCTTGTAAACAGCCGGGACAGTTTTGTTACAGCACAGCATAAGAACAAACTATATACAAATCAGTGGAAAAGGGCTTAACGTATGAGATCGATACAAAACAGAAGGAAAAAAAAGGTCTAACAAAAACACATACCGAATGTGGCAGGGTATTTTTACCTCGTTTTCAAACAATCAAAGTACTGAAGTACTGAACATCGAATGAATGCAAGTTCTTTTGGATTGTCACAAGCACTTGTCTCAGAAAAAAAAATCACATCTCTATACTTGAAAGTGAAGTTAATGTACAGATATATTTTTTTTGAAACTCAGTACACATATTCTATATCATATGATCTTTTTAATTTCAATGCCAAATATAGAGTTCTGACCCTCAATTCCACGGTCCACTAGACATGGAAAATGATAGTGCGAGTTGGGCATTTATGTGGTATGGACACATTCTTATTCAAATTCTTTATTAAAGAAGTCAGTAAATTTACTACAGATAACACTACAGGGGTAAATTCAGTAAATAAATATACGTTATCAGGGACCGCCCATCTGGGGGAGAGCTTTCTGTCTAAAAGTGAAGCCAAGTGCTCTTCTGATTGGTAGATAATTTTTGTAATAAATATTTTATGGTACCATCATCATTGGGGTATCTAGTATAACAAATGTGTCCGGTGACCTTGCCAACTAACCAAGATGGTCGCCATGGATAAAAATAGAACATAGGAGTAAAATAAATATTTTGGCTTATATTTCAGAAATCAAAGCATTAAGAGCAAATCTGACATGGATACAATTGTTTATTAGGTCATTATCTATCTGCCCTGAAATTTTCAGATGAATCGGACAACCTGTTGTTGTGTTGCTGCCCCTGAATTGGTAATTTTAAGAAAATTTTGCAGCTTTTGGTTATTTTCTTGAATATTATTATAGATAGAGATGAACTGTAAACATCAATAATGTACAGCAAAGTAAGACCTACAAATAAGTCAACATGACGAAAATGGTCAATTGACCCCTTAAGGAGTAATTGCCCTTTATAGTCAATTTTTAACAATTTTCATAAATTTGTACATTTTTACAAAATATTTTCCACTGAAACTACTAGGCTAAGTTCATTATAGATAGAGATAATTGTAAGCATCAACAATGTTTTGTAAAGTAAGATCTACGAACACATCACCATCACCAAAAACACATAGACCAAGGTGAGCGACACAGGCTCTTCAGAGCCTCTAGTTATATATAGAGTTTAGACCTTTGGTTTTCCCGTTTGAATGGTTTTACACTAGTCATTTTGGAGGATCCTTATAACTTGCTATTCGGGGTGAGCCAAGGATTCGTGTTGAAGAGGGTACTTTAACCTATAATAGTTTCCTTCTACACACTGTGACTTGGATGGAGAGTTGCCTCATTGGCACTCATACCATGCACATCTTCTTATATCTATATATTCTTTCGATATTTTTTATTGGGGTCTGGAGCTGGCATGTCAGCTACTGCTAGTAGTTCTTTGTTAATTTATGAATCATATTCGTTTTGTGTAGTTTCTTTTGTTTACTATTTTGTCATCGGACTCGGATTTCTTTTAAACTGAGTTTCTCTGTGCATATTGTTGCGTGTTTGTTTATTCTACATGAGCTAGATATAATTGTATAGCGGGAGGGTTGAGATCTAACAAAGCATGTTTATCCCCGCCGTATTTTTGCGCCTGTCCAAAGACAGTAGACTCTGATCTTTGTTAGTTTTTTTATGTTTTTTTTGTCTAAGTTAAGTGTGACGTCCATTTTCACATTACTAGTATATATTTTTATTTAGAGACCAGCTGAAGCCCGGATTTTCTCGTTGTGTTGAAGACTCATTGGTGGCCTTCGGCTGTGCTCTTTGGTTAGGCTGACTGTTGTTTCTTTGACACATTTTTTATTTCCATTCTCAATTTTATTGATTGATCAATTGATTGATTGATTGATTGATTGATTGATTGATTGATTCATAGATTCATTGATCATTTTACTACAAGCAAAAGTCATGATCATTTGAGAATCCTTTATTTGTATTGTAGTGTTAATTTCACCAATGAAACTCGACATTAATGTTTGTCTTAATATTAAATTTCTTTGTAAACTCTAAAATTACCGTCTGATTATAATAAGACACGCAAGAATAAAAAAAATATTTGGCCTTCAATGTCTCAACCTTTTTTAATGTGAGTAACTTCATTGTTCACTTAGATTTCGATTTTGATATTGTTTTTGCAAGTTTCCATAATAGATTTCCGGTAATTGTTCTGCATAAAACCCTATGGGAAAGCACATTAACTAAATTTTCCAAACGTTTATTGGAACCTAATGATTTGGCAAGGTGTTGCAACCTGTAATGTAAAAAAGTTACAGCCGATTGCACTGAGTGTGTAGGCACAGGTAGCCTATCCTTGGTTAGCTTGCTTGTATTATTAGGTTAGGTAAACTACCCTCCTTTAAGAGTAGACTAGTTCGACAAATAACCAATCAATCTGTCTGTAGGACTAGGCTCCTTCTACAGGAGGGTGGTATACCTTACCTAGTTACTTCATAGTTCAGCTAACAAACAAGCGATCCAAATATCACTGGTGGTAAGCGGATGGTCGTAACTAAAAGTTACGACCATCCGGAGATGGGAGACAACTCTAGGGATAAGTTTTGCTTTTCATATTTTCGTGCAGTAAAAGGTTCATTTGAGCCAAACCGCTTGTCTCATATACACTTATCGTGAGTGCGTTGATATTGAAACCAAATTTGATAGACAAAATTGTTCCAATTTTCGTAAAATAGTCATTCAAAAGTTGGAGCATGATGGTCGTAACTTTAAATGTGTGATGGTCGTAAATTCAACTATAATATTTTGGATGATGGTCGTAACTTTGAAAGATGACCGTAACTCGAGTATTCAGACAAACTTTCATTAATGTATTTTAAAAGTAAAAGTAATAAACTCAGATGTCATATATGATTTGTTACAAACAATATTATTTGTTACCATGATAATGGTATGCAGAAATTGAGCTAGAGAATTATTAAACACACACAGTTCTGATGTATTCAAAACGCTCATCATTTAGGAGCAACAGTGAAGACTTATCAACTCACATTAAGCCAAAAAGTATGTTAGTGTTGAGTATTAATATATTTTGTTACTGTACTTTAAGGCATAAAATTATCAAATGCACGTGTGTTCCCTCATATTTTTTTTTTATTTTTCGACTTTTTTTCTGCAATCATGTCGGCAGATGAAATTATTAAACGTACAATTCTGAACAATCATCGTTAACTTTTAATCAGCTATTGCAGTTCTTATAAACTATAGGCCTTCAAATATTCGGCTTTTGGTGGTTCATGCGGAAATTAAATCCACAAATACACTTTGGAGTCCTGGGTTGAGTTAAATATCGTAGCAGCTACGTATAGTGCTACGTAGATTTTGACTATTGAACGTGTAGCTATAGACTAGTTGCTACATAGATATTGATAGCAGCTACGTAGCCGCTACGATATTGAACTCAACCCAGGATTTTTGAACGTGCTGTCTATTGTTTATCGATTACATAACGATTATATATAGCGGTATATCATTGATATTAGTTCTAAGTATTGGTACGGAATGAAAACTGAATCCATTGTGTCGCAATGAAAATTGTATTAATCTCGAAAGTAGGAATATTGTTGATATATATATTTTACACTTCTACACGCGCTGACTTTAAGAGTAAAATAAAATACTAGTTTGAAGCCAGGCTTAAGCTTGTAACCAGGATAATATGTCAGAGACTTAGGTAGAACTAAATGAACTGCGGCAACTATCACATACAAACCCCACGGTATGCAGATTGAACACTATGTGCATGTTATATGTTTATATTGTATGAATGGCTACACGCTACTCATAAACTTCGTAATGGACATAACTGTCCACCTTATTATCAGCTTGATTTCACCAAACTACAATATGACTTCTAAAAATCCAGGCTAAAAATAAAGCGTATGTTCTTTAACTCAGTACGGACCTGCGAATTCGCGGGAATGGTCTAGTCTAGATAACGACCCTCATAACCTATCAAGATTAACTTTTAGATTATTTTGACTCCTTACTAATGCTCTTTCGACTTAATGTATCAATCTTAAATTGTAGATTTTTAAAAAATCAACTTGTAGGTACATCCTCAAAAAGTTTTTACAATGTTTATCTTTAATAAAGATGCAAAATCTAAAGAAGAAAAAAAAAAAACCAGGATACTGTTATTTCATGTGATGTTCATTTTACTAAAAATGCCTTTCCTTAAAATCATTTATTTTGTAATTAAAAATGATTTGATACATTTCGTGCTTTTTATTTCTAACTAAGAATTATCATAACCAAGGCTGTGTTTCTTGTTTTAAAATGAATTCTCCACTTTTGAGAAATTTACATTGTTAATGAATTCAATCGCTTATACATTAATTCAACTATTTGCCTCTGGTTAGTTTTATACATTATATTTTCAGTATATATGACTGTCATTTCATTTTGTATTGTTTCGTTCGATTCGTTCCAATTTTCTTCCGTTTCTCACTTTACAGGTACCCCTCTCTTCACCCCCTTTAGATTTTATCATTGGTGAAAACAACTTCACAATATATAATATAATATATTCATATAATAAAAGACACGTTTAAAACTCTTGACTTGCCTTGTTCGGTCCAAAACATTTTAAAAATTTGGAATTTTAAACCAATTTGAAACTTTAATCAAAATTCCCCCAAACTAATATTTGAAAACTTTTTTTTAAATTTTCATTGATAAGTGTTACACGGATTGAAATTGCTTTATTTTACGTTGTATGTAAAAAAAAATTAAAAATCTTCAGAAATACAACATATAATATATGCATACAATAAAAGACATGTTTGAAACTCTTGACTTGCCTTATTCGGTCTTATTTAAAACAGAGTTACGACCATCACAAATTTTCGTTACGACCATCCTCAACATTTTTGTTTTTTTAGTTACGACCATCATGCTCGAATTTTTGAATGACTATTATACGAAAATTGGAATGTTTTAATGCATCAAATTTGGTTTCAATATCTCCGAACCACCGAATAGTATGTATGAGACAAGCGGTTTGACTCAAATGAACCTTTTACTGCACGAAAATCGGAAAAAGCAAAACTTATCCCTAGAGTTGTCTCCCATCTCCGGATGGTCGTAACTTTTAGTTACGACCATCCGCTTACCACCAGTGAAATATATTACCTTTGTCTACACACTCAATGTAATCGGCTGTAATGAAAATGTGGAGTTTGTGAGACCAGGCTCAAGCAACCAGTCGGTAGCAGTCAGTTATCAAATATATAGAAACAAATATTGCATAAGACACTAAATGTATTTAAAATGTTTTTATTAATATATAACCACTATATCATCAGTTTTTAAAATATAATTAAGCAGTCAAAGACACTTTTCAATGAATTTTAAAATTTCATTTCTGGTTTATTTAAGAATTGAATGCTTTTTTTTTGGTTACTTCATAGAGGTGTAAATTCAGCGATGACCGAAATACATTTTGTATGAAAAGCGGAAACGCTTCATTCTGAAAATGTACGCACGGTCAACGCTTTTACAACCCTATGCAGTTACAAAAAGAAGCATTCAATATTTATGTTTTAGCTAGAATCATGAAAACACGATTTTTATCAAGTTTTTATTAAATTCACCTTTGCACTTTATTGTGGGACCTCGTGTCATCATGAATAATGATTTTCGTTGTGTAATGTAACATGAGATGTGCAGTTAGCCAATCAGAATAACGAATTATAATGAAACATACATCTTATGTTATTATTAGTTATATAAAGCCAAAATCAATCGCTTTCGATATATTACACAGCGTACTGCCCGCTTTACATTTTAAATAGTCAACACTTGGAGTGTTTATAGAATCGTAAATAATTATGATTTTTTTAATGATGGCAAAATTGCACTATTGGGTGGAAATAGCTTTCCTTGTTATCGGCATCCTGTCAAATAGTTCATGAAAAGTAATAATAATTCTGCATTAAAAGAAAAGAAAGTTGCACTCGTTTTTACAAAACATTCTACCTCTGAACTAGTGGATTTCGCTTAAATATGACTGGACAAAAGGTTTGTTTTTTGTATTCATAGTATGGTGGGCAAGTAAATTATTTATTACCTTAAAAAAGATTGATCCGTGCTATAAATTAACTTGTAATTTTGATCAAGTAGGCCCTAGATCTCTAGCTTACGTTATCACTTAGAGCAGATAAAAGTATTGCAGCAGAATTTTTTTATTAACTGTATGGTAAGGGTTTTTGTAGGGTATACGACCTCAACTTTAGACCTACTTTAGAAAAAAAAAATAAGAAGAACAACACCCTGGATTTTTCTACTGTAGACCCCAGCTACCCAGCTTTCCTTTGCACCTAGTGAGGACAATTTTTATTACATTTTCGGTAAGGATGGGGTTCAGTGTTCGACCCCAACTTTGGACCTATCTTTGAAAAAAAATAAGCTAAACAGCAACCTTGATTTTTTTTCTCCAGCAGACATCAGCTACCAAGCTCCCCTTTACACATTGTTCGGACAGAAGTATTTCCGTAGACATTTGTTTATTAACTTTTATGTAATGATTGGGTAGGGCGGGTAACTGCGGTCCACTTGAAATTTTTTTTACAGGAACTCCAATGTGGTGTGGTCTATGCAGGACAATTACCGGAAATCTATGGTAGTTTGCAAAATAATAGTCTTTTTTTATAATGTGATATGCAAAATGTTGGTAAATAATGAAAGCATGCTTCTGAATTAATAGTCACAGAAATAAAGAGAAACCATATGATAACAAATAGCAATCTCCCAGAGACAAACTAACGTTCATTAAGGCAACTAGTATGATGGTCTGGATTCGGGGTTCTTAATTTCTGTATTCTTTGATATTTTATGCCATATTTCTCTATTCTTTATACTTTTTGACAATTATTCTCTTATCATTACATTTTAACACCATTATTCTAGCTATTTTATTTATTTCTTGGTCCATTGTCTCTATTATTTATATTTTTTGTCCACTATTCTCAATTCCATAATCCCCCATCATCGACCTCTAGTTTATGTCACCTTATAGTCTTCACAAATAAGCAAAATTAATACCTTATAGGCTCCTAATGACAAACCAATTTAATATCCCAGTTTGAATTGTGAAATTGCGGAAATTTTGAAAATTAAATCAAGCAAAATACATTATCGTCCTCGTAGTTCGTAAAATACTGGCAGATGGATCTTGGTCATCAAGACTTAAAAAACTTAAAAGTAATAAAGTTCACGCATTGTGGCACCGTTAAAGTCCACAATTTCTCTAAAGTCCACAACACCGCTAAAGTCCACAACAATTTTCCGCTAAAGTCCACAACGCCGCTAAAGTCCACAAAATTTCCGCTAAAGTCCACAAAATGACCTCCGCTAAAGTCCACAAGAAAACACCGTTAAAGTCCGCAACAACAAGTTCCGCTAAAGTCCACAAAAAAGCACCGTTAAAGTCCAAACATTTTTTTTTCATTATCAAAAGACAATTTTCTGTTTTTTACACCCGATGTTATAGATCTAATTAAAAGCACGGACTTTTGTTCTTAGAAAGTATTTCTTGTCAGCATAAATTATATTTTTGATGAATGAAAAAATTATAGTATTTGCTTTATCGATTTTTATGCGATTTTCTATCAATCAAACAGACAACATTTCTGAAAAGTTATCTAACTATTATATTCTTTTTATTTCTTAGTAAATATTTGTTCATCCACAAGAAACTCCAACATAGCGTTCTCTTTATGTATATGCTGGAGACATAATTTGGAGCTTATATTTGATATTTAAATTTCCTTTGCAATATCTATAAAACATAAGTAAGATTTCCATTCCGAGTGTCTGTTAGGTTCCACAGCAGCCAAAACGGTCCGTAAATCTCAAAAATAGACTTGGATCCATCATGTTCTTTTTTGAAATCAAAAAAATGATAAAGAATACCACACATTCATGCATTTTGTGGTGCTCAGCAGATTTCCATCACTCTTTGGTTTGCATATAAAAAAGAAGATATGGTATGATTGCCAATGAGACAACTGTCCACAAGAGACCAAAATGACACAGACATTATAAACAACTGTTTGTTTTGTTTTCAAAAAGGAAAATGAATTTGTTTCAGAATGAAAGATGAATTGAATAAATTATACGCGGATGTGGTTCTGTATTTTGTATTATCCATGATGAGGTTTTTTTCAACAATGCTACATGTATATATATGTTCCAGACAATAAGAGTATATCTGATTTGAACCCTTACGCGTACAATGTGGACCATATAAGTATACCTGAACGTATACTCGTACCGTATGAGTATACTCGTATGGTTTAGTATGAAGTCGACCATACATGTGCATTTGTCAAATTTATCAAGAGTCAGAAAATGAAATAAAAACTTTAACCAAGTAAACTAGAGTCTCTAAAGAGCCTGTGTCGCTCACCTGTATTTACTGATCCTTTGGAAATCATTTAAAATAAGGTTAAAATCATAATTTATAGTATAAGATATCATTAGATACTATAATAATATCTAAGATAATAGCAAAGAACTCAGGGGCAGCAACCCAACAACTGGCTGTCTGAAAATTTCAGGGCAGATATATCTAGATCTGATGAACATTTTTGTCACCGTCAGATTTGCTCTAAATGTTTCAGTTTCAGAGATATAAACCAAAAACTGATTTTACCCTATGTACTATTTTTAGCCATGCATGCCATCTTCGTTCGCGGGCAGGGTCATCGGACATATTTTTTAAACTATATACTCTTATGATGATTGTGGATAAGTTTAGTTACACTTTGTTTAAGTAATTTCAGAGGGGAAGATTTTTGTAAAAGTTAACGATGACGACGACGACGACGACGCCGGACGACGCCGAACGCAAAGTGATGAGAAAAGCTCACTTGGCCCTTCGGACCAGGTGAGCTAAAAAGTGACGCTACATTTTTTAGTATGAAATTAAGTTCAAATGCTCAAATTGCAATTGAAGTTATGGAAGTACATACATGTATATTTTGGAAGATAAGTTTTTAGAACATTTAGGAACGTTGTACTTCAAAAACCGATAAGCCAGTAAAGTAAAATGGTCAGAAGTATTTGTCACCTATAATAATAATAATAATAATAAATTCTTTATTTAAAGAGGGTAACTCAATTAGAAATAGTCTAATTTTCATTGAGGCCCTCAAACAAAATACATGCATACAGTAAACATTCATACATTACTACATTAATTTACAATATATATTACTAGTATATACACAATTCAATCATTGAAATATACAAAGGGTAATAAATGACAATATTTGATATAGTTTTGTTAAAGGAAAACAAATTAGTTGACTTGCATATAATTTTCAAGAAAATGATTATAACTATGTTTCTTGAATAATTCCACATTAGGACATTTTTTTATTTCGAGTGGTAAATTATTCCATACTTTGGTTGCAGAATAATGAAAAGATTTTTTATAAAAATTTGTATTTGGTCTTGGAACAAAAAGATCATTATTAGAGACAGATCGTAAGTTGTGGCGTTGCACATCATCAATATTTAGTATTGCTAAGTAATCAGGTGTTAGCCCATTTACAATTTTATACATTAGAATTGATTGTTGGTATTTTATTCTTTTGGTAAAAGATAGCCATTTTAAAGAAGAAAACATGAAATTAGATGGAATAGAAATATCGCATTCCAGTATAATTCTTGCTACTCTTTTTTGAAGTTTTATGATTCTATCTGAATCTTTTTGTAATAAATTTCCCCAAACTGAACTACAAAAGTCTATATATGGTAGAATATATGCATTATAAAATAGTTGCCTTGTGTGTATTGGCAACCTATAATTAGTTGTTATACATATATCATGAAATCTACGGGTATTTTTCATAACAAATATTAGGAACTATTTCATGTAAGATTTTAATCAAAATTAGTCCAATAGAAGCAGACCTCTCATAGGTTTATTTGTTTATTTGGTAATTTATCTATTTTGAAGCGTTAATTCTCAATTTCTGATGATATAACACAAAGTTTATATCTTATCCAAAAAATTTGATTTACACCAAAAATGAAAAACAAAACTAACCGAAGAAAAGTATGACCAAATAAAAAAAAAACTTGCCGACGTATTTGTGTGTTGAGAAATCCAGAACTAATAAACATAAGTGTCTATGAGCATTGGAGGGTGTGGAAATCGGATAAAGACAGGATGTGGATATAGAATAAAGGCGATAGGAACGTTCATCTTGCATTGAACCCGAACACCAACAATTGTTGAACTATCCTATAGTCATATTGATTGATAAAATGTACGTCGCATCAAAGTTCACGGTATCGCTTTTAGAGTTAATTTCGTTTCTTTATTCTCTTTTAAAGAGACTTTTTTTAGTATTTTGAAAAGGCTAAATGGAAGACTAGTATGAAGTTTTAAGCTGAAACTTTTACAAATTATATAATATCAAAGAATGTTTCTGTTCTTTTCAATACAATTTTATTGGTTTAATACTGTAGAACAGATTTAGCGTTTTGTGAGTTTATAGAAATTAATCTTGTGAGTAATTTTACATGTGATTAAAACACTTTACCAAGATAAACAACTAGTGTATGTATATTTTTTAAGCCCCATTTATGGGCATTGGTTTTTCCTTTTGAATGGTTTTACACTTGTAATTGTTGGGGACTTTTATAGCTGGCTGTTCCGTGTGAGCCAAGGTTCTGTGTTGAAGGCCGTACCTTGACCTATAATGGTATTTTATAAATTTTAACTTGGATAGAAAGTTGTCTTATTGGCACTGTGACTCATACCTCATCTTCCTATATCGATCAAATCAGGTTTTGTTGTGACATTTTGGTAGAAACACATTCAACGCATCGATATCTGATACTAATCGATAAAAATATAACTTAAAGCATAGAATATTTTCTTTTTTATTTGGAATTTATCATACTGGCTTCATTTTTCCGTTCTGAAAATCATAACAGAATTTAATAACGTTAAACGTTGGTTAAAAGTTTTGCGACAGGAGACCTTTGGGAATTCATAAACTTAGTATTTTTTTGTTTAATGATATAATCAAGATTGTTGCATGCCGTTCAAATGTTATAGATTAGGAGGCACATTTGCTTTGTACATTAATTATGTCAAAAAGTGATTATATGCAAAGAATAAGAGAAAAAAAATACTTGTTGAATGCAGTAATAATAAATAACGAATTTACAAACTTTTTAGAAATGATGTCTAAATTGGCCATAAAGATCAAAATTGATAGAACAAAATCATATACCGATACTGTACTTTTTTTATGTATCAAACTGATAAAAAAAAACTACCGAGAAGAAAGGCCAATGCTTTGTATTGTACTAACGGGATAAAAATAACGAATAATATGTTTTTAACAATAAAAAAATTGGTGTGGACTTTAACGGTGCTTTTTTGTGGACTTTAGCGGAACTTGTTATTGTGGACTTTAACGGCGTTTTCTTGTGGACTTTAGCGGAGGTAGTTTTGTGGACTTTAGCGGAAGGTTTGTGGACTTTAGCGGCGTTGTGGACTTTAGCGGAAATTTGTTGTGGACTTTAGCGGTGTTGTGGACTTTAGAGGAATTGTGGACTTTAACGGTGCCACAACGCATCCATATTGTTCCGATTGCTAAAGACTTTTGCATCCGTCGACATTATCTTCGATTAAAGTAGTATTGATCTGACAACCGCTGTGCATGTATTCTTTAACGACCTTTAAATGAATGACAAATGACAACATTGTCATTTTTTGAATGACAATTAAACTGTGTTGGAAAGATAACATAAATACACTTTCGTTTTTCGTTTTTTGTTTTTGTGAAATCAAAAATGAAAAATGAAAACACTTTCATTTTTCGATTTTAGTTTTTGAGAAATCAAAATTGAAAAATGAAAATACTTTTGTTTTCCGTTTTTTGTTTGTGAAATCAAAAACGAAAAACGAAAACACTTTTGTTTTTCATTTTGGTTTTTAAGAAATCAAAAACGAAAAATGAAAACACTTTCGTTTTTCATTTTGGTTTTTATGAAATCAAAAATGAAAATTGAAAACACTTTCGTTTTTTGTTTTTTGTTTTTGATATTTCAAAACGAAAAACGAGTGGACGAGATATACACGGACCTAAATTACCAATAATAATGTAATGCGATTATGATTTTTTTTTATTTGACCAAACCAGGTTATGCATTGTGAAATCTATGACAAAACCGGGAGAAAAACATTGATTAAACCGGCCAGTTCCATTTTGACATGACCTATTTCTTTCGTTCCATACTCAGAAATACAAGTATTGAGATGTTCATAATGACAAGTTTTGCAAACTCCGTGTCAGTATCTATCTTCCAGTACCTTTTTTTCCGTACAATGTGAACAATTTAAGGAGAAATTAAACAAGTTCGAGGCAAAGTTTACTCAATTCGTCATTTTGACGTGCATTTGTACTTATTTCTCCGTTAATATACATGTAGAACGGTTGTAGAAAATATTGAATATCAAAATAGAAAATAGTTGTATATGTATATATCTTCTTCGATATCATAAACAAATAAGAAAATAAAGAGAAACCTATCTTCCTTCTGTCTATTAATGTTTCGTCATTGTGCCGGATGTTAGATACCATCGAGTCCGAACACATTTTGCTGGTGTGGTTTAGACACAGTGTATTAGAGAAGTACACGAAGAGTGTGTGTCTGTAACATGAATAAATTTATGCAACAGGTCCGAGAACACAATTATTTCGTAGTGCATTTCTTTTAGAACATACATGAAAATAAAAAAAAATCCCACCTGCGCTTTCTCAAAGAAACTTTTACAGTGTGTTGTACTACTTTTGGGACAAATTATATCAAAATTATAGAAAACTTCATCGGCTCTAACTCAAAATATGGACAATTTTATGTTTAGGGCGTCTTGAAATCTTTTGACAGCTTCCGAAGTGCTAATTTTCAACCTTTTTCAGCTGGACCAAATCACTACTTTCCTTTAAAATTCTGGACCCAAATTTTTTAACAGTGTAATTTCACCCCCCTACTTGCAATTTGAGGCATTAAACATGGAGAAATAAATTTGGAAGGGGTATAAAAATTAATGGCAAGTAACCCACTGTCAACACTAGGGACTATATTTGTGAACAACGAAAATCAAGGACCGACAATTGTGGTCTCGGACCAACACAGAGAAACTTCACAGTCAGGTAAAATTCTAGAAATTATATAAAATTCAAGATAACTTTTCTAATTATGTTATTTGATGTATTAACAACACTATTATTATAGAAATGTGTGAGTAATAGGGATATAATTCCTTCAAACCAATATCCGATCAGAATTGCGCATAAAACTTCGAAACTAAAAATATGAATGGTGGATAGACAAATAACGAGACACGTCTTATAACAATGAGAACACACACTCTCACAAAGGTTAACCTGAATAAAATAACCCCCTCTATTGGTCCATAACCTATTGAACCTAATGTAGCAATCGAAGATTAGTCGAAGATTTGTGGAATATAACGACTGACATTATTTGGGTTATAAAACAGACATATTCGGGATATTCATAAACCAGGAGTGGGTAATCGACTGATATTTGACCGAAAGTGATACTAATATCCCGGGCATAGATTACCTTAGCCGTATTTGGCACAACTTTTTGGAATTTTGGATCCTCAATGCTCTTCAACATTGTACTTATTTGGCTTTATAAATATTTTGATATGAGCGTCACTGATGAGTCTTATGTAGACGAAACGCGCGTCTGGCGTACTAAATTATAATCCTGGTACCTTTGATAACTAATTATATAACAATGATATATTTCATTTTGTAACATTTTAGATACAATACAAGCAAAACGGGCCACACATATGATGTCTGTTCCCTGTGAAGACGTAATTTCGAAAATACAATATGGCCGCCATAATCGGATGATTTTTTTTCGTGGCTACCCCCTAATATAATTACATACACCTAAAGGTATTTTCTGACAAAGTTTCATGCTTGTATCACCATTTGCATGATTTGCGTGGTAAGCTGCTTAACTAAAGATGGATACTACTGCTTTAAAAACTCATTTGTAGACAACACAGATATGAAAAAATGAGGATCAAATCACACAGCGTTGACAAATTTTCTTTGGGAAAAAAACATGTACTATGAATCGGACAAGGAGAGGTAGAACATGTGGTATGGGCTTTACTCATAGTTGAAGGCCGTCTGATGACTTATAGCTGTTAATTTTTGTGACATTTGGTCTCTTGTTGAGATTTGTCTCATAAGCAATCATACCAATTCGTCTTTATTTAAAATCATCATTTGTGATTTAGATGGTACACAGTCAAACAAAACATAAATGCGTCATGAAAACGTTCGAATGTTTCCATTTATAGGATATTTGATTAAAATATCAAAACACAATCCTTAGAACGTAGTATCAACTGCAAATAGCAATTTAAAGAATGAAATGAATATCAACAGAGCCATGTTTTAGTTAAATAATTTTTTTACGTTTTTGGCAGCCAATTTGAAATATTCGCCTTTTTTTTTTTGTAAAGTTTTAAATTCCGCCATGACTTACTTTAAACATTGTATCACATTTGTTATGCTTTAAAAATATTAGATTTGAATATTATTTACTGTAATTTAAAACTGGTAACTGATATTTTGACTAATTGTCAGCCCTCTTGATAATGGCCGCCATATTGGATTTTTCCGGGTGTGTTCATAGCTTTAATTGACTGCCATATATAGATCATTCATTGTGCAAAGTTTCATGCTTTCATCATCAAACCCACCATTCTTTTCAAAAAATCAGCTGGACTATATGTAAAATGTCGTAACAATGTTTCTGCTTGTTTTGAAAAGAATATTGATCTGTACATAGTTATTTCCCTTAAAATCAACTTACCTTGATAACAAAATAAAGTTAACAACCAAAAGTGATCATAAACAGTTTTCAAATAAAGAAAAACTACATGTATATAGTAATGTAAGCATCTAATAAGAATTGCAACTTAATAGTCAACAGATGCATCCTGGTGTTTTCCAAGACTTTAGAGTTACATGTAGTTCATTGACTTATAATACCGTCTTCAGGTTGTGTGAAATTACTGATATAAGAACTGATAAATGTTATCATGAATGGGGAAGTTGATCTGTGTTTATAGATTTAATTTGGTCGTCTGGAGGTATTGTAGTTCTCCTTCACTTAGATTTGTCAGATTTATCTGCTGTGTTATCTTTCAGTTTACTATTGTAATTCATTAGGAATTGTTTTAAAATTATGTTAAACAATTTAGTATCAGGCTTTTTCAGTGAGAATTGAAAAGTGTCACAACTTCCTACTAACTTCATCATTGCTAGATTGGGACCTATGTGTTTAGTTTTCGCCTTATCAAAATGTCAGCCGGGCTGTAGCCGTTGTCAAGCGATGTTGTTCTAAAAGAAATAGTTATATTTGTCGTCCGACTTTTTAGCACTTTTTCAATTAGGTAGAGGAAGATGTGATATGAGTGCCAATGAGACAACTCTCCATCTAAATAACAATTTTGTTTTAAAGTAAACCATTATGATAAATGTACGGCCTTCAACACGGAGCAATCTATGATGAGTTTATCTAAAGCTAGTCATCATTTCAGTTTAATCATGCATATATATTGTAAAGTCATTTTATTAAATTTTTCTTAAGTGCACTTGCAGGTTTCAGTTGTCCCCTAAACAATATTTTGTTTATGTATCTTCATTAAGTCAAAACGAATCCATGCACCATACAATATGTCGATGCTGCTTTCGTTCTTCATATATAGGGACAGGTCAATGAGTTATAAGAAAAACTTATAATCATATTGCTTCATCTGCAATAACAAAAACCAAATATACTGCATCATATGTGCATGTCAAAGTAAACAAATTACGCTTGCTATTGTATGTGTGGATACTCATTAGTAAAGTAGTAACAATTGAAGTAACAAACCACAGACCCTGGTTGAGCGCTTACTAAAATGATTGATCCCACCACATTCTTTATGCTTTGTTCTCATTGTTAAAGTAGTTATCAAGGGTACCAGAACTTAGTACGCCAGACGCGCGTTTCGTCTACATAAGACTTATCAGTGACGCTCATATCAAAATATTTATAAAGCCGAAAAAGTACAAAGTTGAAGAGCATTGAGGATCAAAAATTCCAAAAAGTTGTGCCAAATACGTCTTCGATAATCTATGCCTGGGATAAGAAAATCCTTAATTTTTCGAAAAATCCAAAGTTTTGTAAACAGGAAATTTATAAAAAAAAAGTCCGCGTTATTGATATTCATATCAACACCGAAGTGTTGACTACTGGGCTGGTGATACCCTCGGGGACGAAACGTCGAACTGGCATCGACCCAGTGGTGTAAATGGTTATCAAAGGTACCGGGATTATAATTTAGTACGCCAGACGCGCGTTTCGTATACATTAGACTCATCAGTGACGCTGAAGGTCGTACGATTGGTTATAAATGACAATCTAACCAAATCTCCTTTTTAATACTGCACTCCAAGATAACGACAACAATGTTATACATCGGGTTCCAGTTTGACTTTATGCTAAGTGCGAATCTATGTTGTTTTACTTCCTTTAATGTTATAAGTTGTTTTCTGTTTATTTCATATCATGTTAAAATTATAATTTTGTTTTTCTATCCAGAACGGTAACACTGCACTTCACATTGCTGTATTGTACTCAAACACAGAAATGGTCAAGTTGCTGATTGATGGTGGTATTGATGTCAATATACCAGAAAAGGTCAGTGGATTATAAGTTAAACTTGAAAACGTATTGAATTATCTGCAATAACAAAAACTAAATGTACTGCATCATATATGATTTCAAACTAGACAACACTTGATGCAGTGTGTTTGGTTACTCTTTAGTAAAGTATCATTTAAGGTTGCAACATAAGTGATAAGTGACAAATTGATATCTTCCATAACAAGCACTGCAGAATGGAGAACCATGGCAAATGTTGTTGACTTTAAAATGTTCCAAATGTTGAGGTCACTATATATCGAAAACACACAATATTATAACAATTCTAGTAGTAAAGTTTACAAATAATGCAATTTAAATGTGAAAAATTCGTAAATGCTTTGCATATTAGGGAATACGTTGATTAGTCGAAATGACTTCCAGTAGTTGATCTTGCCGTTGGTTATGTTTCGATAGTCAACGTTGACCGATTATCTTTTTGTAACCAATGTGAACAAGATGACGGCGACAATAACACCGCCCTTAACATAATTAATTTTCTCTGCACGTTAATCGTTAACTAAAATAATACACAAACACATACAAATTCGTTGAAATGATAATAAGTTTTTTGCATTTAATTTTTTTAATAACATTTTATTTACACGGAGTTGTTTTATTCTCTTATTTGACATAATCTGCTATCGTTATCATTCAATGATATGTTAAAACTATTGTATGTCATTATGTATAGGATGGTGAAACTGCACTTCACCTCGCTACACGACAAAGAAACACGAAAATCACCATGTTGCTTATTGATGCTGGTATTGATCTAAATGCACAGAACAAAATTAGTAAATGATCAACAATACCGACACAAAACTATGTACTATGTGTTTATATATGCAACGACAAATAACAATGTTTGTTAACATAGTATAACGTTTGATTTCTTCAAATTGAGTTGACCTCACCCTTTTTATATCAGTTTAGAGTTGTGTATTTTATTACTATTTGTTAACTGCACCATATATACTTTGACAAAATTAATCGATCCATATCGTGAGCATCTATTTGTCCATATACAAACACACGTTACACCGTTTGACGCATCCATATATCTGAGTGTTCCTGATGGAGGATATTCTAGAAAACGCTTCATCGACGGCGTCATCATCTTCTGTGTTATTGTCGTCATCATTCGGGAAAGTCGTACTAGTCTTTGGCATTGAAAGGTGTTCATGGTTCACATGCTAATATAGTTTTCGATGCCTGTTATATTGTGCCTATTACTTCTAAGACACTATATTTTTATATATCATTAAGGAAACATAATTTAGCATTGTTTTGAAAAAAACCACAACGGACAGCAATTTGTAGTGTTATTAAGATTGTACAGGTAGGAATTATAGCTTCGACAATTGGCGCAAAAAAAAAATTTGAAGCATAATATGTCGGACTGAATCATTTAAATATAAATACTGTTGCTTTGTCATCAACACGTTTGTATTCATAGATAAGCTATTCGTGTATCTGTAATGTGTGGGTTTTTTTGTTAACAGAGACAAGAGATGCATAAACAACACGTCAGTTATATATTTTTGTTTGGTGTTTTTCTCCAATCTGATGATTTAATCCTTTTTGAATTTATAAGTATAGTATGTTCATATGCTGTGCTGTTAAACAACTGTCCCAAGATAAGGGAGGGTTGAGAGCATATAAATACGTTTAACCCCGCCACGTGCTTTATGGTTTGTTTTCATTGTTGAAGGCCTTACGATTTCTTATAAATGTTTACATCCACTTCATTTAAACGTAGGTGGATAGGGGTCCCGATGTCAATCAAACCAACTTTCCTTTTACACTGTACTGTGAAATAACAATATCAATGTCACCATTGGGTCCTCAACACAGTGAGAAAAACTCTCGCATCTGTAGTCGGGCTTGAGCTGATCCCTAAACAATAATCAATCTATGTATATTCATTAAGCTTAAATGCAATTATGCACCATTCAATATTAACTAATGACAAATTCGTATTAAAATCTGATGTCGGGTACCAGTTTGACTTTACGCTAAGTGCGAGTCTATGTTGTTTTACTTCCTTTAATGCAATAGGTTGATTCCTGTTTTATTTCATATTATGTTGAAATACTGTTTTTGGCAATCCAGTTCGGTAAAACTGCACTTCACATTGCTGTAGATCACAGATACACAGAAATCGGCAAGTTGCTGATTGATGGTGGCATTGATCTCAATATACAGAATCAGATCAGTGGATTATAAGTTAAACTTACAATCATATTGAATTATCTACAGTACCAAAACATTCATTTTCTGCATCATACGTGATGTCAAACTAGACGCAATTAGCTTTCTAGTGTGTGTGTGGATACTTTTTAGTAAAGTTTGGTTGCAAAATTAGTGACAAACAGTGACAAATTCGAATCTTCCATACATTTGTAACAAACATTGTAGAATGCAGAAAATTGGAAAAAGTTGTTTACTTAAAAAAAATTCCTATGGTTGTGGTCACATCTTATCGAGAAAACACAAGGTTATGTAGTCACAAATTTATTGATAGAGCTTACAATCAATGACAATTTAAATGTTATGAGATAATATCAAAAACATAAAAAAATAAACAATATTCAACTGACATGTACTGAAAATTTAAACCTAATAAAAATTATATGAGAGCACACTGATATGAGTACTCGAAACTACTGAAATTGCACTGTTTTTGTACTTTAACATAACATATGATATTGTTTATGTAGACGAAACGCGCGTCTGGCGTATATACTAAAGTTAGTCCTGGTATCTATGATGAGTTTATTTACATAGAATAACCGAAAACATGATTGCATAGAGTGAGCAACAAAAATACAGGAGCACCTTTTAGTATCAATTTTGTCGAAACTATGAAACACAATTCAAAGGATACATTTTATTTTACAAATAGTCAGAGCATTGCTTGCTAGGTAGTCTTCTGGCTACGACGTAGGTTGAATTGTACTATTGTTTTGAAAACTTTAAATACAAGGGAAATTAAGAAATAGACATACTGACAATTGTAAATGTTTCTTCATCAAACAAAAAGATGTGCACATCTTTTATTAGATCAATTTAAATCATTACCGGTCAACAAAGTCTAGAACAATAATAAAAGAAGTAGACATTAACGAAATATTCCCTGTAACATTTACTAACAATAAGACAATCATAATATGACAAGACCTGCAATGTCTATATAACATGTTTGAATCTTTTTTGATAACAACTTTAAAACATGTAATGGTTTACTTTTATAAATTGTTATTTGGATTGAGAGTTGTCTCATTGTCACTCACACCACATCGTCCTATATCTATGTAAGTACACTATAAAATGTAAAGTATATAAGTACAGATGGGTGCAGTCTAACCTGTACAGCAAGTTAACTTGATAACGAGTCATTTGGACTGGTCAAAGTTAACCTGTGACCGGATTTAATTCATGTAAACTAATGACTTCAAATTTTTGTTCGCATAAATTTAGGGTGCCAGAATGTCCTCCTTTTATTCAAAATAATGATAAGTAACACAATTTGAGTAGTTTTAATACCTCATGCTGATTTGAACAACAAAATTAAATGACCACATCAACTAAAACAGACCATATGTGCACTTTAATTTGTAAATCTATATACCTGCATAGTAAATCAGCCATATTGTTTATGTCGTGATTCAATGTATAACACAATGGACAGCAATATTGCAATATAATAACAACAAATTTTTGTTCGCATAAATTTAGGGTGCCACCAGGTCCTCCTTTTATTCAAAATATGATACGTAACAAAATTTCAGTAGTTTTAATACCTCATGCTGACTTGTACAACAAAATTATTTGACCGCATTGACCAAATGTGCAATTTAATTTGTAAATCTATATAACCGCATAGTAAATCAGCCATATTTGTTATGTCAGGTTTCAATGTATAATACAATGGACAGCAATATTGCAATATAATAGCAACAAATTTTTGTTCGCATAAATTTAGGATGCCAGTAAGTCCTCTTTTTACTCAAAATACTGATACGTATCAAAATTTCAGTAATTTTGATACCTCATGCTGATTTGAACAACACAATTATTTGACCGCATCCACCAAAACTGACCATATGTGCACTATAATTTGTAAATCTATAAACCCGGATAGTAAATCAGCCATATTTTTTATGTTGTGATTCAATGTATAATACAATGGACAGCAATATTGCAATATAATAACAACGCATTTTTGTTTGCAATAATTTAGGGTGCCAGCATGTCCTTTTTTTACTCAAAATACTGATACGTAACAAAATTTCAGTAGTTTTGATACCTCATGCTGATTTGAACAACAAAATTATTTGACAGCTTCCACCAAAACTGACCATATGTGCACTTTAATTTGTAAATCTATAGACCCGCATAGTAAATCAGTCAAATTTGTTATGTCAGGATTCTATGTATAATACAATGGACAGCAATTTTGCAATATAATAACAACAAATTTTTGTTCGCATAAATTTAGGGTGCCAGCATGTCCTCTTTTTACTCAAAATATTGATATGTGACAAAATTTCAGTAGTTTTGATACCTCATGCTGACATGTACATCAAAATGACTTTACCGCATCGACCAAAACTGACCATATGTGAACTTTAATTTGTAAATCTATAAACCCGCATAGTATATCAGCCATATTTTTTTTATGTCAGGATTCAATGTATAATACAATGGACAGCAATATTGCAATAAAATAACAACGCATTTTTGTTTGCATAAATCTAGGGTGCCACGAGGTCCTCTTTTTAATCAAAATACTGATCCATAATAAAATTTCAGTAGTTTTGATACCTCATGCTGATTTGAACAACAAAATTATATGACAGCTTCCACAAAAACTGACCATATGTGCACTTTAATTTGTAAATTTATATACCCGGATAGTAAATCAGCCAAATTTGTTATGTCAGGATTCAATGTATAATACAATGGACAGCAATATTGCAATATAATAACAACAAATTTTTGTTCCAATAAATTTAGGGTGCCAGCATGTCCTCTTTTTACTCAAAATACTGATATGTGACAAAATTTCAGTAGTTTTGATGTCTCATGCTGACATGTACAACAAAATGACTTGACCGCATCGACCAAAACTGACCATATGTGAACTTTAATTTGTAAATCTATAGACCCGCATAGTATATCAGCCATATTTTTTATGTCAGGAATCAATGTATAATACAATTGACAACAATATTGCAAGACAGCATCAACAAAGTTTTGTTCGCATAAATTTACGATGCCAGCATGTCCTCCTTTTATTCAAATTATTGATATGTTACAAAATTTCAGTAGTTTTGATACCTCATGCTGATTTGAACAACAAAATTATTTGACCGCATCCACCAAAACTGACCATATGTGCACTTTAATTTGTAAATCTATATACCCGCATAGTAAATCAGCCATATTTTTTATGTCGGGATTCAATGTATAATACAATGGTCAGCAATATTGCAATATATTAAAAACAAATTTTTGTTCGCATAAATTTAGGATACCAGCTTGTCCTCCTTTTAAATCTTTATACCCGCATAGTAAATGTACACGTAATCAATAGTATTGGAAAACTATTAATATACATGCAAAAAAAAAATTCTAAATAAATTGAGAGTGTCATTCCTACATTCAAAATCATAGAAAATATTAAATTCTGCATTTGTCTTCAGTCCACCTCTTACTGTAAGACTATCTATCAATAAACGTTTACAATTTCTGCCGTTAAATGGCTAGTTTAATAATCGTGTCATAACAACATCATAAATCGCACATAATGTAGCCAATATATGACCTAGATGTGTTTAGAAAAGTCATATTTCCAAAATTTTGAGGTTACCATTCTGATGTATGAATTCATTACAAGATTTATAGGACTGACTGCTAGCATCTGGTTTGTTTTATTTAACTCCTTATTACAGCTATTTTTTACTATAAAAATACCTTTATAACTATAAAATAATTGTATTCACAGATAAATTGATATGCTTAACTCCTAAGTAATGAGAATACAGCATAGGTAGGTGAAAAAATCTTTTTGATGACCAATGGTTGTCTCTGTTTTTTCAATTTTGGCAATCCGGCAACTCATTTGCTTAATATTTAATTCATATCAAAGATAGAACACATTAGTATTTTTTTTATTTTATTGAGATAATGTTTGTATCTCTAGCTTGTTGTTCTGTATTCATACTGGTACAATTTCCAAATTATGTCTTTTTGAAGAGATCCAAAACGTAAAGAAAACATAAATAATAAACATCTCCCCATAAATGACGTGGTTTGTGAAACAGATATATTTACAAAGTACAACCATAATGTATAACATTTTACTAATCACAATATAGTGGGATATTCTTGTTTCATGCATGTATGTCCATGATGTAAAACAAAGCCCAAAGCGCATTTAACATTTTGAAATACAATTCATAAAAGATGTATATCACTGTCCAGTTAATCATCATGAGACAAGTGTTTCTGTATGTAAAAATACAAGTTAGTAATTTGGTAAGAAATTAATTATATTTCCTTAATATGAGGGTAGTTATGTTTTCCCTGGTTAAATGGCATTGAGAATCAGATCGAGTAATATACAATCTTATCTCGGATAGGTATAACCCGTGTTCAGATCTAGTAGGCCGATCTAATGAATGTCATACAAAACCTTGAAGGAATATTTCAGACAATGGTATGGGAAAGTCCCTTTTGACTATTTTATTTATTGTGTCTGTTTATTTAACGCATCAATGTAAAAATATCGGAAATTGATGAGACTGTCATTAAAGTGAGAGGGTTAGCGCTATAGAACCAGGTTTAATCCACCATTTTCTACATTTGAAAATGCCTGTACCAAGTCAGGAATATGACAGTTCTTGTCCATTCGTTTTTGATGCGTTTTGTTATTTGATTTTGCCATGTGATTATGGACTTTCCCAATTGATCTTCCTCTAAGTTCAGAATTTTTGTGATTTTACTTTTGACAACAACACTCGATTACAATTAAATGGTGTTTTGAAAAACTGTTACTAGGGCAATGAAGCTTTGTTTCTGGGTTGGTAATTCTGTTAGATTTATAAATGAAGGTTTCACCATGAACTTAATATTAAATTAAACAAAGACAAAACCTAAAAGATAACGACACGAACGAAATGTAGGTTTGCAATGTTTCTCTTCCGCAACTGTATTTGCGTGTTTGTAACAAACAGCCAAATACATATATGAAAAGAAATAATACATGAAATGCACAATATGAAATATGACTATTGTTAAGCATGGACCAGACGGACATTTTTACAAATTTCCAGTCGAATGAATACTTTCACTCTCTACTTATATTTCCCACTATTGTGTTAGTTTACTATGATAATTGTGTATTATTGTCTTTAGCTTTTTGTTAATATTCAGTTGTGTGCTTCTGTATTAATCTTTTGTATAGTGATTAAGATTTTAACACAATGTTGGCTGCTGACATCTTTTATCTACTATGTCTGTTTGGGTTTTTATTTCATCCATCGTTGTTAATATAATGGAACTACATGCGACTGTTATGCAAGTGACAGATTAAGCTACATGTAGCTTTAAAACTAAATTTAATCCACCATTTTCTACATAAAGTTGTCTATATCAGGACAGGAACTTGAAAATAATCAACCGTAGTATACTGTTGTTCCAAATACATCAATTGATTGTGAAAAAAACAGATCCGGATTACAAACTTAAACTTAGGGAAACGCATCAAATAAAAGAAGGGACTCCGACACAACAGTAACACACACAGAAACGAACTATAATAAAACAATGACCATTTTCCTGACTTAAGTACCGGACATTTTAAGAAGAAAAAAATGGTGGTTTGAGTCTAGTTTTATCGCATGCCATACCTCCCGCTTTATGGCAATGTTTAATATAACATTAAAATGACAACATTACATGACAGGACTACAATATAAATAATTGGGAGAACTTATAAGACAGAGAAACACACTAATAAAAGCTAACAAAAGGTACCACGTTGTATTATCACGTTGATATCATGTGGCATTATACACAACGTGAATATCACGTGTGACCAACGTTTTGTTCACGTTTGTGCTCACAACGTGAATATTACGTTTCTGCTCGTTTCACGTTCTACTCACGTTGTGTGGACAACGTGAATATCACGTGATTCTCATGTTAAAATCACGTTGGAAAAAAATGCCAATATGTGCTTAAGAACAGGATTGAAACAGAGCAATAAGGAGAAAAAAGGAAAACATTCATCTGGAAATCTTAACTATTTTTTATAAATCTCAATGCTTTGAGCCTTTCATTTAAATCTTTATCAATAAATGAATAAATGGTTCATTAAATGAAATAAGGTCAAGAAAATGATTATATTATACAGTTTTTAAGATCAAAATGAAATTCTAGATATTCCTCAAGGTTCTGAGCATCAGTTTCAGATTGCTTTTTATGTCAATTTAGCGTTTAAGCTATTGTTGCTGTCAACATTGTAAAATCCACAATTATTGGACAGTCATAACTTTAGATTTCAATTTTGAATGAGCTGTCAATAAGACAATTTATGAATTATTGAAACTCTAAATATTCAATCATCTTTGACGAGATTTTGTGTATGCAAGTATATAAATAACCTGCAGTATGAAGGATATAATCATTATTTGGTTATGGGTTGTAACAACATTATTGAACAATGAAATTAAAAAAATGTATAAACTTGTTTGTTCTCTCCTGGCAGAAAGATAAAGTAAAATATGCTGTATGGGCTTTGCTCATTGTTGAAGGCCGTACAGTGACCTATAGGACAAAGGTGTTAATTTCTGGGTCATTTGGTCTCTTGTGGAGAGTTATCTCAATGGCAATCATACCACATCTTTTCTTTTTTTTAAATAGAATATACATAGATAAAATAATTGTATTCTTTTCTTTTTCTTATATATATCTAATTATTAACAGATTATATACAACATGTTCTAAACTTAAATGGTGCTTTATCAAACAAATTTTGACTTTTACCATTACTTTACCAAAAAATGACCCCCTCTCCCCCCCCCCCCCCCCCCCAAAAAAAATGTAAGGAGATGGAAAGTAAGACAGAAAAAAGAACTTTATCCTATTGTGACCTAAACATAAACAAAATTATATTATAGTATACTTGAATAGGAAATGTTTTCTTGTTTTACTATAAAATTACCTTCAGGTTAACTTGATTACAATCAAAATTCTGCATACTTCTGAAGTGTGATTCTGAAGCACTGCTAGAGTATCATGTCTTCTATTCATCTTACTTATATATTTGCCTCAAATTCAGATTTTATTTTCTGGAAAAAAATTAAGTATATTCAAATGCCTCCTTCTACTGACTGAAAAACAAATGTCACATACTCATCTTTAGTAATGTTGATATTATGAATATTTTATATCATTAAAGATTGGCATCATTGCACAGGGATTTTATGCTGAGAGACTTAAATATTTTTTTGTCTGTATGTATAAAAATTTCTTTTTTCTTCTCTCTTTATCTTACATTCCTTTTGTTGTGTGATATTAAATTAAGACTTAATTGACTAAGATTGTCAGTTTTCCTTATAAAGGTCTTAGTTTTCTCCACTAATTAAAAACAGGATGCCACGAAATAGCACCATGGTGTTTAAAGTGGCACTTAATATCTCAATATCTCAATTACTTTTTAGTATGAGGAAATAAAGACATCAATGAATCAATAAATGTCCATTTTTTTTTTATAGCATAAACAGTATTTTTTTTTTGTATAATGATTCTAAATATGCAGGCTTATTGTACAGTGTGTTAAAAATAAAATAAACGGCTGCAATAGGAGTGCACGATGGCAAGCCCTCCAAATTCATATCAATTTTGTTTAAAGTATAGAATGAAATATAGAAGGCAGTACATTTTTGTACAACATTTGATTTATCATGTTTAAAATTTTTTGTATACATGAAATCCTTCAGTTGACAAGTAGCAAATAGTTAATGCTAGCATTTTGTTGCAAAGTTACTTAAATATCATATGTAACAAATGAAATATATTCTTTCTCTGCACATTTGCTGCAAGCCAAAAGGAATGTTTTTTTTTTAGAGCATACTATTTTGTTAAATGCATAACATTTAATAAAATGGAATAAGTGCATACATATCTGTTGGAACTATGCTGAATTGTCCTTCTAACGCTGACCCAGACTTCTCCCCCTGTCATTTTCTTTTTCGTGTAAGAAATTTACAAACAGATCCTCCATAATCAAGACTTCATTCAAGACCTGCTTAATAACTGTCATATAGAAAAAATAAATGCATAAATATTCAGCATTTCATTTACAGTAACATAAACAGTTATTGTCATAGTCTGATAAAACTTTAAAGGAAAATTACAGTAACTACCATAGGCATATTATGATAACTATAGCCATATAAAAAAGAAGATGTGGTATGATTGCCAATGAGACACCTATCCACAAAAGACCAAAATGACACAGACATTAACAACTATAGGTCACTGTACGGCCTTCAACAATGAGCAAAGCCAATACCGCATAGTCAGCTAAAACATGCCCCGATAAATGTAAAACAATTCAAACGAGAAAACTAACGGCCTTATTTATGTAAAAAAATGAACGAAAAACAAATATGTAACATATAAACAAACGACAACCACTGAATTACAGCATGTTCGGGCTCCTGACTTGGGACAGGCACATACATAAATAATGCCATGTTGCAATTTGGGCTTAACATAATTTGATTTCAACCAACATTGTGTGATAAATAGTAGGACAAGTGAAAGTTAATTGCCCGATAACTCAAGTGTCATTCTGTGAACAATTTTGACATGTATCATCATAATCATGTATATTAAATTGTTAAAGGAAAGGAGTTCAATGTTTAGTATGAGACAAGCATGGCAAGTGAAGTTTATATACCACTCCAGATAGATCAGTGTTATACATGTATATCATAACCTGCAGCTGAATATAAAAAAGGCCTCCTGTATTTGAGTTTTTGCCAGATATTCAGATTCCTCTGACTTTATTCATGATATTCCAAAATAAAAAAAATCCTCATAACCTAGCTCTTCTTTTCTTTTCATAATCAATGATATTACCACAGTCAATTGGATGTTAATCAACCAAAAATCAATCAATCTTTTCATAATTTTTTTTATTTTAAATGGATATATAGATATAAACTAATCTACCAATGTACATGTATCTATAAATACTAACTTTAGTTCTCTTTTAAACTTCTGAATTACATGTATATTTTATTTGGGAAAAGGGGGACCCAGGATTTTTAAAAGGGGGCATCAAGATATTTTTTACAGAGATTATAAAAAGTTGTAGTGTCTTTGGTAATTTTCTTTCAAAAGAAAGCCAAAGGCTGTGTTTTTTTATCAACTAATTTGCTCTCCTTTGGCACTCCTCTTTTTTTACATTCACACTAGTCCAAATAATTATGACGTCTTGCAAGGCTATTTTAGTTTTTTCTGGGACGCCTTCCTACGACTTTGGACTACATTCACACAACCAAAACACAAACAATAATAAAAGTCAATATGGGAAAAGGTAACATTTTTCCGTACGTAAATATGAAAAGGTCTACATTTTTAATTAGGCGTATTTATATAAAAAGGGTGGGGTAACAAAACCACAGCAGCACACCCTATCAATTAAGTATTGAGGTCTCCCAGCTCGACCCCAACCCCACCGCAAGAATTAACTAGACTATAGTATTACTATTGTCAACATGCCTAAATGGGTTGTGAGATAAAATATGATATCTGTTATATATTCATTGATTTCCAGAGTATCTGCATGGCTTTAGTTTAGGACAAGCAAGGACAGATCAGTTTATATAGCTACCTTGGTATATTTCTTAAGGGTGTGGAGAGTAAAACCCCACATTGACAGAAACAAGAGCCTGTGCCGTGGTAATTTTCTTTCAAAAATTGCACAGGCACTTATTCTGTCAATGTGGGGTTTACAATCCACACCCGTACGAAGTGATTTTTCGTAAGGGGTGGATAGTAAACCCCACATTGACAAAAACAAGTGCCTGTGTATTTTTGTGATCTGGTCTTCATGATACACTAATAAAAATCATACCGCCCAGACACGTATAAATGTTATTGTGACAGTAACATTTTAATGAAAAAAGGACACACAACTCACATACCAAAATTTATATTTGGTGCCCCCCCCCCCCGCTTTGTCTGGCAAAACAGCCGTTGGACGTCAGAGTAATCTCGGACTAACCAAATATCTGTATATCATTTATATCACATGATTTATCTGTTTAAATTTAAGACATTTAAAATTTTTGTGTTATGACATTGACACTGACCAGCTGACAGGTTTTTCAAATTTTCGGGCTGTCAAGTTATTCATGTCGTCTGGCATAGGACGCTCGTTTCCGTGAACCGTACGGGATAATGATCTGAGATACGAAGCACATCAATTCTCATTTAAACTGCATTTATCGATTGCATTTCATATTCAAACCTTCAAAATATTGATTAAATTTAAAATCTAAATCATTCTATGCTACCAGGTGAAAACAAAACAATGTTAATAATGATTCCTCTTCTGGGTTACACACCGATTCCGAAATTTATCAAGGTGCGCGGTATTTCCCGCGGTTATTTTTAGCAAGCAATCTCCTTGTCCATGTCTGAGGTCCATATGGTACCCGTTTCTTTACAACTGACATTCTGTGTACTGACAACGCAACTTTAGCAGTAAAAAAACTTCTCTGATCTACCATACTGCGTACATGTGACTTTAATAATTTGCAGTGCAGGTAAGTTCAATAAAATTACCGGTTTTTTTCTGATTTTTTTTTTACCCTAACTGGCCTAAGTTTAAGAAATAGCACCTCACTTAACACAAACTCGATGAGACACAAGTCAAGCAGATTTACGAACTATTTTCCATACTCAGTGGTGGATGCATAAATGTTGATAAAAAACGGGGGGGTGCATATATTGCATGACTGCCTTAGGTTAAGGTTTATGAGCCCTTCTGTAGCCATTTTTGTACGAATTTTTCAAACTTCACTTGTATCAAAACTACAGATATAATGAATAATAGTCTAATAGAGATAGGCCATTTAGTACATGTACCAAGGGGAACCTTGATTGAAAGCATTATTATTTACTGTTTCATTGCATTTACTAGAAAAAGAGTACTTTGTAGCAAATAAATCAAGATTTTTATAGAAAATCCACAGCCTTTAATACAGAGATTTTCGTTATAAAATTTGAAACATAGATTACTCACTTGCTTTTCTATGATGTGCTAGTGCTCATTTTCTACAAAATGTTCTAACAAATCTGTTAATTCCAATATACCTCTGTTGAGTCACTAAAGTCGAGTGCACTCTAAAAGGTGTACTTGATTTGGTCAATATTTTTAATTGTTTTAACCAATAATTACATTAATAAACTTGTTTTTAGGAAATCAATGCTAGCACTGCATGCAATAATCCTATATCTATCAGTAATCAAATTGCCAAATGTAAGAGTACAAGGATAAATGCTGTGGATTTTCTATAAAATTCCATATGTTTAGCATTGAATCAACATAATCCTTAATTAAGGCTTTTAACTATATATTGGCAGGCGCAGATCCAGAGGGGGGGGGTACCAGGGGTTGTAACCCCCCCCCTTTTTTATGGACGATCAATGCATTTGAATGGGGACGTGTAATTGGAAGTTGTCTTCTTCTTCTATAATTGTCCTTCCAATTATGGAACTCCTCCTCAACGGATATTTGTCTTCATATTTTATTTACATTTATTGTCAGCTGAAGCATGTGGAGTTAGAGAAATATAATTTATTTTATCAGCTTTGAACAGCCGTCTTTTATTTCATGTTCAGCCTAAACATTAATGACATTACTACAAACTTTTAAGCTACATGTGAAAAACTATTTAAAGTTATTTTTCTATTGTGTAATAAATATTATTAACCAAACAATATTACAATTATAAAAATGAAAGATATTTTCCATCAATTGAATAATTTGATTTATGTTTTAGGAACAAGTCCCTAGATATAAATGAACAGAGAAAATTATTGAGGAGATCATTGGGGAAAAAACTTAACAAAGGAAATGTACTTTTCTATAAGGAGGAGAAGTGAAAGAAGCAGGTATTATATACTTAATTAACTTGGCTGTAACAATCAAACCAATGAGATAAATGTCTATATTTCAATAAATCAGCACGTAAACAAACAACAAAATCAGTAGAGGCATCTGTGAGTTAATACAAAGACATCAATCTAAGTGTCAATACAAATGTCAAAAAAGAGGATGTGGTATGATTACCAATGAGACAACTCTACTGAAGAGACCAATATTACAGGCATTAATAACTATTGATATGGCCTTCAACGATGAGTACAACCTGTAATGCATAGTCATCTTTAAGTTTAATAAATATATATAATACCACAGAATGACAAATGTAAAATAATTTGACTGTCTCTACTCTTGAATATCATGAATATTATGTACATGTATCATAGATAGCCAAAAATCTGTTTTTAAAAATGACAAAAAGTGACTGGCGGTTAGAGATATAAATAAAAGCTATATATATTAACTTGTCCATGCAACCTCATTATGTACATAAGGAGACCCAAGAGTACTAGTATGATTGTTTTTGTCTCATCATCCATCCCAAAATTTTCTTCAGTGTTACTGATAACTTTGTATCAGGCAGGCTTGTCATTTAATGTATATACATTGCACATTATATATTTATTTTATATAAAGATCTACCGGTATGCAGTTTTTAATTTTTAGGGGTATGGTAAATATCTGGCATTCATTGAACCTCCAAAAATTATTTTTTCCATCCTCATTTGTTTTTCATTACTTTTATTTTTAAATCCCTTAAATAAAGTTTTTATTCTTATATTATTCATGATATATTTATAAAACCTTGATTTTTTTGGCAACCATATTATGGTATGGCATCGTCGTCTGAAGACTTTTTGTTTCCAGGCAATAACTTTAGTAACTAAATGAATCTTTATGAAATTGTACCACATGGTTCCATACCCTAAAAAAAGGTTGGGTAGGGGTTATGGCTTAAAAGTTTATACACTAGGGTCCAAAAACAATACTTCTTTTCTTGACCAATATAACTTTTCTTATGTTTGTAGGGAAAATTGGCGGAGTGTAACATCTATTAGAAATAAAAAGAGGATTTAAGTGTCGGAAGCAGTAAATCATTATGACTGTGAAAAGAAGATATCAGAATATGAAATGAGTTTATTTCAGTTAAAAAGACTTGCTACAGAATGTTCCTCTTGTAATTTTATTGAAGACAAGACCATTGTCAACTTTAAGTAAAGGAAGATTATAAAACATTGAAGAGGAAATGAAGGAAAAGACTTAATCATCAAAGAGCATAACAAAGCATAATTCAGAATAACTCATGTAAAGGAATAATATTGTACAGTAAACAACATACAATAACGTACAATTTCATTTTTTGCAATTGCTGAATTTTTATGCTGTACTTTCAAAACTATGATTACAGTACAGTAGTCTGTTTTCTATTAAATATTAATAAAACTTCAGAATTTTAAACTTTTGCTTTAAATCAGTGCAACGCTAGTGATAATAACTGTACATTTAAGTCTTGTTTGAACTGAAAGGTTAATTATAAGGTACATGTACATGTATATTACTACTTTTCTTGTGACAGTAATTTGAAGGTAAAATTTATATGATTGATGATGCACATGCATTACCTTATATATTCACTTGATACATGAACATCAAAAATGGCCAATGAAAAAACAACTTGCACTTACATAAGTAATACATGTGATATTGATATAAATTTATATCATAATCATGTGAAAAAATAGACATGAAAATAACACAACTTTTACATGTTAAAATAAGGTTAAAAAATCTACATGTGAAATTAACACAATTTTTACACGTTGAAATCACGTTAAAAAATTTACATGTGAAATTAACACAATATTTACACGTTAAAATCACGTTAAAATTTGTACATGTAATAATAATGTGATATTTTAACGTGAATATCACGTGATCAGATTAAAATGTAATTATCACGTGAGAATATCATGGTGAAATACACGTGATATAAACGTTTAACCCATGTGATACACACGTGTGAAAAACGTTGTTCTCACGTGATGAGCACAAACGTGAAACACACGTTGGAAAAAATTGCCTGTGTAGTACATATTGCTTAGTGGTGCTTGTTAACATGATATAAACATACATTGAAGACATTTGAGGCACTCAACAGTCTGGTTGATTGGTTCTGATATTTTCAATAGAATGACATAATTCGAATATTATATAGTAATCGATCAGTCGGGGATAACTTGCTCATCATTATTAAACTTCATAAACAAATTAAGAGGGGACACTCAGCTCTGGATCAGCACCCATATGTATCTTTGATCAAAATACACAACACATTATGAGTTATGTACCGTAAAGTAAGTTTGGTATCCCTATGGTACATGTATAAACTATAATGGATACAATGTAAACTGTCTGTACATAATCCAACAAGTTTCCAAAAAATATTCTTACTAAAAATTTGTCCAGTTCTTTATGGATAATGTTTGCTAGGTCCCGCGTTGCACCAATATGTATGATAACGTGTCTTTCTATTTTGACATCACTTTTGGTCATGGATCCGTTTTTGTACATTAATATTATAATGTATAGAAATTAATCAGTCTCTTTATCAGTCCATTGTATTAATTGATCAACATTTTCGTCATCGTCTTCGTCTTTATTTTCCATGTTATTTTCGTCATCATGTTAGTATTTGACATTGAAAGTCGTTCATGTTATTCAAAATACTAAATAAACATTGTTTTTGTTTATGCTTGGTAGATTGGGCGTCCGCCTCTAGATTAGTCAGTTCTTCATGAACATGTTTCGGAACATTTTACTGTGAAAAAAGCAGACGACAGTTTACATAGTTTGGCATTGATCAGAAATTTAATAGAAAATAAGCTGACAATATATTGTATTCCCTTGTTCTGAATTAACGCCATATTGTACAGAACCGATCATTTATAAAATGAATAAATATAAGAACAATTGATACGTGTGTCTAGATTACGAACCCCACATATGCTGTTATGTCACAGTAAATGAATATCCTTCGGTTTAATATGACTGTTACATATCATTAGATGTTATATGCACGTGACAGTAGGTTATGAAATTGAGGCCATTGTGTATGTACAAATAAGTCTACAACTATGCTGCATATATATTTGAAGTCATATTCGGTATTTCTAAAATGATAAAATTTGAACGATTCAATTATGCCATCCATGGTAGAGGTAAATCATGTAAAATATACCTGTTGTATTATTCACCTGGTGCTACGTTTAAAACATATCTCACTCAGATTAGACATTAAAACATCGTTGTATCGTCATTCAATTGTTTTACCCGTTCTTTATTTTATTGATTGAACTATCATTTACCTTTGGGAAACCATTATGTTACCTTCGCAGACCACTATTTTTTAAGAATAACCGTCCTCTTTCTTAAAAATATTGGACAGCTAAAGGTAGCATAACTGATTCTTACAGGTAAATGATAGTTCTATCACTGATATAAAAAAAAAATATTAACCCAATTGTTTTCAAAAAACAAAAATACGACCAAAGAATAAAAGACAAATATTTTTTGTTTATTAAAGTCGCCTAACAATATAATAATTTGCCACTCATCAAAACGGTATCTTGAGTAAAAAAATATGCTTAAATGTACCAGACCAGACCTGCAAACAGGTCTGCTAGACCAGATCAAACCTGTGGACAGGTCTGCTTGACCGGTCCAAACCACACCAGACCTGTGGACAAGTTTGCTATTATTTAACAGAGAAGTCCTGTCAGTCTTGGGGACAGGTCTGCTTTTTAATCGGTCTCTTGGATATTCTTTACCTCGTTGATACATGCAGTTTGTCTTTAGTGCCGTGTGGAGGCAGTAGAGTGCCTCCCCGTGCTTCAGGTTTATGTTCTTATGATGTACTAGATTATGGAGTGTGTGTCCGAGCGAGAACTGCTCTAGTTCATTACTTTAGGAATATTTATTAAAAAGTAGTATTTCAATATTCTGCCCCATTCTACTATTTAGTCAGCCATCAGTCCTACCCTGATATACCCTATCTTTTTCGGGTAATTAATACTGATAGCGTTTGACATTTTTAGCCGTACAAATTTATACATTTTATATAACTTAAATTATTGTATGCTGGTTAATATTCTGTACGCCAATCTTTGCTCCTTTATTATATAATTCACTAACAAAACAATTATGAAGCTTAGAAATGGAAAATTACTAAATACTAAACTTGTTCAAAGGGTATCTACACGTCTCAATCTTCAAAATCGGTTATCTAAAAATACTACCATCGCTAACATTTTTAACAATAAAAATCGTGGTTACCCTTCTATCGATAAGTGTCATGCCAAAAAATGACTTACATGTCCCCGTCTTTCCACCAACAATACGGTAAGGTCCACGTTTAATGGTCGCACATTTTCTTTAAATTTTGAAACTGAGATAACTTGAAAACAAACAGTATTATTTATTTACTCACATGAAACAAACCGGGGTGTGGTATTCAGTACGTAGGAGAAACTGGACGATATTTATCTAAACGCACTCACGAACATCTGTATCGTTTTAAAAGACCCAATAAATTCAAAAGTATCATTTACCAACACCTTAAGAAGCACAACCATCCTTTTAAATATTTAGCAGTTCAACCTTTAGAAGTAGTACATAAGTAGCCTGGTGAATCGCATTCAAAGTTTGTACGATCACGGAAAAATTATTGAATTAAATTGGATTATAAAATTACAGACAGTTTACTCTCTCTGTCTAAATGATAATATCATGGGAATTGGTAATATATCTAGAACCAATTCCGTTAACATTATGGATATAGTTTCTAAAACTGTTCGTAAAAAACGTTCTCACGGTCGTAGAACAAATCGCAATCAAAGAAAATTTCGGGCCAATCATACCAATATTTCGGACCTAATTCTATTTCAAAAAACAACGGCAGACATTATCTGTTAACAAAACTCTGTTCGTTACCAGTTAATAAGTTAAATAAAATTTTGGAGGATTGCAACACAATTTCATATAGCAGTCCTAAGTATGAAATTGTTCAAATTATTATGGCATATTGTTATTCTAAATTATTTCCCAAAATTGATCGCCCTGAAGATCATAAAAAACATTTTATTAAAATTAAGTATGTCAATAAAGGCTTTGATTTTGTAAATATTGCCGGTATATTTAACGATCATTCTGTTAAAGAACAAATTCCTGGATATTTTGACAATACTGAGCTACCTCTTATTTGTTATATTTACAAGAAATCTACCCGGAAATTTGTATTTAATTATAGTCAATTGTGTAAAGATGTTAATATCAGTGAAATACACCTACTTCATGTAATTGCAGTAATTCCGAATATATTTATGGACCCATTTCCCATGTTATAACAGGAGATCTTAACATCGTTCAAGACCGAGAGTTAAAATCATTCCTTAGTAAATGACCTAAATATCGTCCCCCGTCAATTATTAATTGGAATGAGTGTCGTAATAGCATCCACGACTCACTCCATACTTTATGAAATGGATAAAACGGGAAAAAGCTGACACAATTTTTTTTTTTAATTCAGTAATGAAGATAGTTGATATACGTATTCAACATTTTAAAGAACATTTTACTATTAACAATAACCACAATAAACCTATTTCTCGTATTAAACATAAACTAAAAGAACTAGCCAAGAAATTTGTTTTTGTCCCGGCCGATAAAGCTGCTAATAATATTATTATTGTTTGACGTAAATTTTACATTGAGGTTCTGAAAAAGGAAATCACCAATTCACCAACATTCCAACTGACTCCATTTTCAGAAAACGAAATCTGTAACAAACATAAACTTTTAGCCACCGCTTTACAAGCAGAGCCACATACAAGGAAAGTCCCAACTATGTATTGGCTTCCGAAGCTACACAAAACCCCTTACAAATATAGATTTATTTCGTCTTCAAGCCATTGTTCAACTACTAAATTGTCTATTCCTCTTACCAGCACACTTGGTACAATTAAAAACCTGATGATAAATTGTTCAAATAAGGCTTTCGAAAATAGTGGAATAAATTACTTTTGGAGTGTCAAGAACTTGTTGGAAGTACTTGATAAATTGCATGCTTATATTGGTGATTTTGAATCTGTTCAAAGTTTTGATTTTTCTACCCTGTATACCACATTGCCTCACATTCTCATTAAGAAAAAAATCACACACCTTATTAAATGGGCATTCAAAAAATCAGAATCTGAATATATATGTTCAAATCTTATAGGTCATTTTTTAGTAGCAATAAACAAAAAAAACTATGTTAATTGGACATGCTTTGATACTATATATGCCCTTGAATTTTTACTAGATAACATTTTTGTTCGCTTTGGAGATTCCGTATATCGTCAGATTATCGGAATTCCAATGGGGACTAATTGTGCACCACTTATTGCGGACCTGTTTTTGTATTGTTATGAGTTACAATTTATGACAAAAATAAGCAAAGACCCATCGAAACAACATCTGATAAACAAATTTAATAATACTTTTAGATATTTGGATGATATTTTGGCTCTCAAAAATGACGACTTCAGTATGTATATTAATGAAATTTATCCTGTTGAACTTACTTTAAATAAAGCGAATACTAATAATGACCACTGCCCTTTTCTAGATCTTGATATCTATATCACTAATGGAAAGCTGAATACTAAAATTTATGATAAAAGGGATGATTTTTCATTTCCTATCGTTAATTATCCGTTTTTAGATGGTGACGTTCCCTTGTCACCATCTTACGGTGTTTATATATCTCAACTTGTACGATTCGCTCGTGTATGTAACAATGTTTTAGATTTTAACGAGAGAAATTTATGTATTACTGAAAAATTATTACACCAGGGTTTTCGAGTTCACAAACTAGTCAAAACATTTACTAAATTTTATCATCGGTATAAAGACATCATTCGTAAATATAGCTCAACATGCAGACTTCTAATACGTTCAGGTATTTCACATTCAATTTTTTATGGCAATATTCTTTATAAAGCACAAAGGTGTCAGTATTCACCTCAGATGAATAGACTTATTAAGAAGAGATATAATTACGATACTGTTGTCAAGTCATTAAAGATTGCATATTTTGGCATTAATATTGAGTCACTGATAAGGTCTTTGCATCGGAACTAAACACATTTATTCTAAAAACAGTTGTTGGCATGACACGGGTTATGTTCTTCTCATATATGTTATGATGGTATGATACTAAACCCCTAACGGGAAGGATTGTGCCTGATGTTCATATGATGAAATCATAATCTTTCAGTCAGTTTAATTGAAGTCTGGAGCTGGCATGTCAGTTAACTGCTAGTAGTCTGTTGTTATTTATGTATTATTGTCATTTTGTTTATTTTCTTTGGTTACATCTTCTGACATCAGACTCGGATTTCTCTTGAACTGAATTTTAATGTGCGTATTGTTATGCGTTTACTTTACTACATTGGTTAGAGGTATAGGGGGAGGGTTGAGATCTCACAAACATGTTTAACCCCGCCGCATTTTTGCGCCTGTCCCAAGTCAGGAGCCTCTGGCCTTTGTTAGTCTTGTATTATTTTAATTTTAGTTTCTTGTGTACAATTTGGAAATTAGTATGGCGTTCATTATCACTGGACTAGTATATATTTGTTTAGGGGCCAGCTGAAGGACGCCTCCGGGTGCGGGAATTTCTCGCTACATTGAAGACCTGTTGGTGACCCTCTGCTGTTGTTTTTTATTTGGTCGGGTTGTTGTCTCTTTGACACATTCCCCATTTCCATTCTCAATTTTGATAATAGCAGTCCTGTTAAAAGTTAACTATTCATTATGTTAACTTTATCTATGAAAAGCAGACCATACCAAAGTTAACTTGGGTTTAAGTTAACGTTATCTCAAGTGAACTTGGGATTAAGTTAACTTTATCTTAAAGGAGCGGACCAGACCAAGGTTAACTTTGGATCATGTTAACTTTATCATGGACCAAACCAAAGTTTACTTTTTTAAGAACAGGTTTGGTTTCATTTTAGATCGTAGACCTGGTTATTAGTTAATTTGTGTGTTGGACTACTTGTGGCAAAGTTAACTTCGTACAGAGTTAACTTCAATTTTGGCCATGGACCTGTCCTAAAGTTAACCTTTCGGGCAATCATTAAATAGTCCTAGGATCAGGTCTGCTTTTCAGGTTAACACAAATTCTGTCCTAGGACTGGTCACAGCAGTCATTAAACCGGTAAAAGGTTAACTTTAACCAGTCATAAAGTTTGCTTATGAAGTTAACTAGTTGTACAGTTTGGGACTGCATCCATCTGTACCATGCTAAACTAATTTATAACTGGAGACCTTAACATTATCAATAACACTTCCTTGCGGAATGTGTTTTCCAAAGGTCTGCAATATCTTGAGCCTAAATCCACCAATTGAAAAATACAACTTCAAAATACTGATGGATTCCGTCGAAGATTATGCTAGGCAATAGACTGAACGCAAGAAAGAAGACTTACTAGATACTATTTCCGAATGAATTAAAGCTGTAAGGTCGTTGATAAAAATCAGAATTGAGAAAGTAAATGGGTATATTAATACCCAGCCTTTATCAATCTTTAAAAACCCAATTGATGCAAAACACTTGTCCTACCTCCATGAAAAATATGTTTTTGTCCCTGCAGATTAAGTCCCAAAGAACCTCGTTTTTGTGAGTAAATCGCTTTACATAAAATGCTGGGCAAATGAATGAGGTATTGACAATGCATTTGGAAACTTAACATATACCCTCACGACACTTACTAAAAAGGAAATCCTAGATAATCATAGGTCTGTCCTATGTTTCTTTGGAATTTTAACCAAAAAATGAAGAACTTCCATCACTATATTGGATACCTTGACTACAGGTGTAAGACCACCAATTAAAAATCCCTATCTGTTCAACCAAATTTTGCAATTTTCACAGCTTTCGAAATATTTTACCTTAAGTTTAACTTCATAGAAACCAGGTATATTCTGAGTTGAACATGCATCACCTTTGTACATGCCAATTTTTAATCCGTGTTAAAAATCTTCTAAGAAAGTATTGCTTTTGAGAAAGTAACTACTCTAAAAATAACCCCCGGTTTTCTTAAAATCTTAAATTAGTATGCTATGTAGCCAATTAATACTCAATTTTTCATACAAACTCATTGACAAGTAAATTTTGGCTCAAAATGGTTTATACAAATTTCTCGTTCACCAAAAGTGTCGTTTCTGCAAATTTGTTGGTAAGTTTTTGAAAACAATGACATCTAGGGCTACTTTTACATATGTTCTAAATTTGAGGGAGTAATTGGTGGTCTGACACCTACACAAGTGTCATAACGACCAACTGAATATTGCTTGGTCATCCAAGTGCTTCACGAAATTTTTTTTAAATTATTAAAATATGTTTATCAGCAGTTAAAGCTGGGCTTGAAAATTATTGTTAAACTGTATATGCTATAGGTGGGGTGAATCAGATGTAGGTACTGAAAAAAATCGAAAGATCTTTTAAAGTATATACAATCTAAGACTTGCTCATCTTGCAATAGTATTAAAATACATTTGACTTTTCTACACCTTACACAAGTATCCCCCATTCCAAACTAAAAGAACAAATTGAAAGAGTTGGAATTGCATTAAACAAAATAGCGAACGTAGATGCAAGTATCTTATATTGGGGAAGAATACATCCTACTTTGAAAAGAATCACTCTGATTCAAACAAAAAATTATCTAAAACTGACTGATAATGAAAACAACAGTTACAATTATATTGGCCTCATATCTTGACTTACATCTGGAAATTGACAATAAGGATCGGTTGCAAACAAAACTTTACGACAAAATAGATGATTTCAGCTTTCGAATTGTGATCTTTCCATTTCGATGCAGAACATTCCAGCAGCGCCTGCATAAGGAGTATATATCTCTTAATTACTATTCCCGGGCTTGTTTTACTTTTATGATATCCTTGAAAGATTATTGATAAGCTTGCTACTCACAAGGACACTTTTAAACAAAAATATCTAAATGGAGAAGTTGAAATATTCCCTTAGTAAATTTTACAGACGCTATCGTCAGTTGATATTGGATAGGTTCCTTATGTCATAACTCCAATCCACTTCCTTTTTCGCCACGAATGTGACCTACCGAATAAGACTATTTATTAGGTTTGCAATAAAATGAGCAACACGACGGATGATACATGGGAGCATGATCTGCTAACCCTTTCGCATCACCTGAGATCACCCCCAATAATGGGTAAGGTTCGTGTTGCTTTGTCTTTAGTTTCTATGTTGTGTCTTGTGTACTACTATTTTCTGTTTGTCTTTTTATTTTATAGCCATGGCGTTTTCAGTTTATTTCCGATCTATGAATTTGACTGTCCCTCTGGTATTTTTCGCCCCTCTTTCACAAAGAGATAAATAACTTCTCAAATTTGCTACTACAAAGTATTTGATTTTGTTCTTTATCAAATCCCTGTTGACCAATATATCCAATATCAAATCAAATGCAGTACATTTTGGTATTTTTTCTGTCGCGAAAACAACTCGAACTATTGCAGCTGCATCAATGTGTGAAAATACCATAATAATTTAATATCACAGATGGAGAATATATTCGTTGCAAACATACATATGCAAATGATTTTAAATAAACCATAGTTATTCACTTCAATATTTGATGTTTTCTATCTTCAAGGATGGAAATACTGCGTTACATATAGCTGCCGAAAAACATGACCAGGCGATCGCTACTCTTTTGTTAGACAACGATTGTGATCAAAACATACGAAATAAGCACGTAAGTACAAGTACAAGTACATTTGTGTTTTCTTAAACATAAGTTTCTGTTATTAATATTTAGATATGCTAAGTAAAACAGGTAGTGTCACATCTACTTGGATTAATCGGTGTATTCATATATTGTGTTGACATAGTTTGTGATCCATATAAGCTGCAGATCTACCTACATGTAACAATGACAGAACGAATCTAATATATCGTTCTAACATTTAAGATTGTTACAAGTTGCACAATGTATTTGTTGAAATAATAAATTCAACTTGATACGACGTTAAATCGGACCTCCTGCTGATAGAGTTATGAAATGCGTTGACGGTGTATGAAACTGACCAGTCACGATTATGATAATGTTTGTATTCAAACCATTATTCTTTAAGAAAAAAAAACTTGTAAAATTGGAAGTATGTGTTAATTTGATCTAGATTGCAACTAACCATTTTGCATAGCCTTTCTGAACTGTATCAATATTGCTGTTTTCTTTTCAAACACATAATTATGTCTCTTTTTCTTTGAATTACATTTTTAATTGTTTTTCGTTTGTAAACAGTCAATACATTAGAGTAAAACACACAATTCAGGATTAATATGAGGAAGGCGCTACCTTAGATGCCAGCTATAATTACCAAGCCAATAATTAAAAAAGGGAATAATTCTATGTCCCTACATATTTTTTGTTTAAAGTTGAAAAAGAGGCTGATATTTTCAAGTGCCACTATACTATAAATCTGTAATTGAATTTCTGCAAATCAAGTCGCACCTCATTTAAAATATCAAGGAAGTACCTACAGAATAAGCATGCAGATTGTAAACTTGAAAGCTTTTGTGAAGTTGGAAAATTTTCAGATGGGTCATTTAGAAAGACTTATCTATGTTTCCAGCCAGTCCAATTTAATATCTAAAACAAGTGAAATAAATGATGATATTGCAACAAACCACCACCACAGGCCGAGTAATTGTGGAAGGGTCTGTTGACAATCTTAGGGCCCATTGGTATTGTAGTCTCATCGGGATTTAACTGCACATTAAATCTTCTACCTCCAAAGACGAAAAGATGCCAGGCAATGCCCTCATTATAATCTATAGTTGATTTGTAAAATACAAGTTCTTAGGCATATAGGTTTTATTAACATATAAATATACACAATTGCTGATATCTTAAATTTTGATAATTGATAGGAACAAATCGATAATATCCTTGCAAATTTTTGTATTACACATACAATTTATCTGTATTTACTGCTAAGTTTATAATAAAATTTATACACACAAACACAGACGCCTGTAACCAAATTTAAAGGTAGGTGGAGTCCCTGGTTTAAAACCTGTGACCAGTTGAGATCCTCACCCCTTAACCATAAATATTTTTGTATGGGACAATAAAACAAATCAAATGAAATATAGGGGGAGTCACACCCACCCCATTGTTTGAAAACTTGTTAACGGTTGAGATCCTTAACCATAAAAAATACATAGTATTCTTGTATGGGATATTAAAACCCAATAGTCCTAAAGGTTCACCACACCCCTTCCTGTTTGGAAACTTGTAGACGGTCGAGATCCCCATCCCTAAACTATACACAGTATTGTATGGGATAATAAAACAAATCAAATGAAATGAAATATTGAATAAAATTGAAAAAGGAAATGGGGAATGTGTCAAAGCGACAACAAAGTCCACAGGGGTCAACCCCACCTCTCTTTTTGATAACTTGTAAATGATCAAGATCCTCAATCCAAAACATATATATATTCTTGTAAGGGATAATAAAAACAAATCTAATGCAATAAGAGTCCCCTAAGAATCACCCCGAAACACCCTTTTTCTTAGAACTTGTAAACGGTCCAGATCCCAACTCCTAAACCGTATGTATTCCTGTTCATCATTTCATGACAATTTGTATGAAATAAACAGGATTTAATCAATCAAAGGCGTCACTTATGCATATTACTCTAATAGACCAAAGCAATTTGGACTGGACTTGCCCAATATCAGGCTACCAGGGGAGTTATAATGGAAGCTTTGTTTAGGAGACTTCATAACAGCCCCTTGTTACAATTATTTTTTGTATTAGGTAAACAAAAATATATAACAATTTAAAGAAGAAAATTAACTGCTTAATCAGTACTTATACAATTTACTAAAAACAAATATGAAAATCAATAAAAAATACAACAGGCCCTTTACATAGGATGGGCACAAAAATATTAACTTATCTGAATTTGAATTGCTTTTTAAAAAAAATCTAAACATGTCAAATTACCTAAAGTACTAAACATCGGATGACCTCAAGTTGTTGTGGATGGTCCGACAAGCACTTGTCTGAGGGAAACAATGTATACCTGAAAGTGAGGTTAATGTACAAATATAAAGTTCATGCATGGATGATAATTTAATGACAGGGAATTCAACCTCAACGTAATGACTATTATATTGTAGTGATGCATGTCAGTATACTCTGGTTTATTATTATATGTTATATTAATACTTGTATATTACAGTTTCATGTATATATAATTTTTATGCATTTGTATATCATTCTGTTCAACTATATTAGTAATAGTGCAGTGCAGGTACATGGTGGTCACTGTTCTGTAAGGTAATCATTTTCTCTCTGCATTGAAGACCCAATTGTGGCCGTCGGCTGGTATCTGCTTTTTGGTCCAGTTTGTGTCTCTATATACATTTATTTCCCATTTCCATTCTAAATTTTATAACAAAAATTTCTCACCAGTTGAAATATACATATAAGTGATGTTACCATTATGACCATTGCAGATTAGTTTTATTCTACAATTAAAAAAAAAAGTAAAAATAGAAATTGCATGGTTAACTATAACACATATTAACTATAACACATATTAACTTATCTAAATCGGAATTGCTTTTTTGAAATAACATATAAAACAAGTCAAATCAAAGTACTAAACATCGAATGACCTCAAATTCAGGGGATTCAACCTCAACGTAATGACTATTATACTGTAGTGATTTTTCTAATAGATTGGATTTGAGTAGGCATTCCTATTTTCACTCAAAAAATGTTTAATCGTCCATGCAGAATTATCTTCATTGAGATTGTAAACGTTCTTGAGATATTTTTCTGCATACGTGTGCATATATTTTAATTATTTTTTTATTTATATGTATATACATATATAACATTTCAATATAGATAATTTCTCTTCTTTAAAGAGTAGCGATGAGTATTCATTAATATGAATTTAAAACAAGCGATAAGGATTGTTAGTTTGCACTTGATGTTGTGTACATATTAATCATGTTTATAGATCGGTTTAAAATCCACAACCAAAGTTACATTATAGAAATCTATGCGATAGCAAATTAAACACCCGAATTATGCCCTCACGGTCGCCTGCTTGTAAAAAACTATATGTTTTTTTCATTATAACATGTATAATGAATTGTGAAGTAACAAAATTACCTAAATAGTTATCAAAAGTACCAGGATTATAATTTTATACGCCAGACGCGCGTTTTGTCTACATAAGACTCATCAGTGACGCTCAGATCAAAATAGTTAAAAAGCCAAATAAATACAAAGTTGAAGAGCATTGAGGATCCAAAATTCCAAAAAGTTGTGCCAAATACGGCTAAGGTAATCTACTCCTGGGGTAAGAAAATCCTTAGTATTTGGAAAAATTCAAAGTTTTGTAAACAGAAAATTTATAAAAATGACCACATAATTGATATTCATGTCAACACCGAAGTGCTGACTACTGGGCTGGTGATTCCCTCGGGGACGAAACGTCCACCAGCAGTGGAATCGACCCAGTGGTGTAAATAGTTATCAAAAGTACCAGGATTATAATTTTATACGCCAGACGCGCGTTTCGTCTACATAAGACTCATCAGTGACGCTCAGATCAAAATAGTTAAAAAGCCAAATAAATACAAAGTTGAAGAGCATTGAGGATCCAAAATTCCAAAAAGGTGTGCCAAATACGGCTAAGGTAATCTACTCCTGGGGTAAGAAAATCCTTAGTATTTCGAAAAATTCAAAGTTTTGTAAACAGAAAATTTATAAAAATGACCACATAATTGATATTCATGTCAACACCGAAGTGCTGACTACTGGGCTGGTGATTCCCTCGGGGACGAAACGTTACTATTGAATTGAATACCTGTATTCCAATAGTCTCGACATTATATTTAACTGATTTAGATAATGATATTAATTTACTAAATTAAGTATTAACCTAAATAGTACTGACAAGCTGCAAGCTTTGATAATTCACATTTTTCAAAAATAGTGTCAGATATTGCAAGATGACATGTCTTTAAACTTTAAATGTAATATGTCTAAAAAATCATAATGGTTATACAACTCTTAATTTGTCTGTGTGTCAACTGCTGTAATGACTAATGTTATATATATAACATAATTAAGCCTGACATGCCTTAATCTGTTAAATAGTTTCATACAATGAAAATACTTCAAATGCGTCTGATGAACAAACTCAAAACAAGAACAAAATAATAAGAACAAATTTGAAGTTAAGGTGGTACCTAACACGACAGGGATATAACTCTGTAAAATCAGATAAATGTTTTAATCAGTAAAGCAAAGTAAATCATATGTCTTGTCCAATTTTTATCAAATTTATAAAAAAATTTAGTCAAGAGTCAAGGTGTTTGGTAAAAAGTAAAATCACAAAAATACTGAACTTATGGGAAAATCAATTCGGAAAGACCATAATCACATGGCAAAATCAAATAACAAAACACACCAACAACGAATGGACAAGAACTGTCATATTCCTGACTTGTTACAGGGATTTTTCCACCTTAAGTAGCAAAACTTAAAAATGAACATTGAGAAAAATAAATTAAGTGGATAGTGTTTGGAATGGTGAAAGAAAAAACATTACTAATTTTCTTTTTCAAAAACTGTTTTATGAGTGATCGGTGATCGGTGACTCATAGGATCCGTCAGATAAGTCAAATAACCTATGTGAGAGTTACCGTGACAACAGTCATCGATCGATCAGTAAATCAAATTTATGCACGGATCGGACGGATACGTATATATTTCAAATTCTTATGTAAACCGAACTCAACAGTGATTACAATCCATGAACGCGGACCTCTACGAAGACACCATACATGTAATTTATAATTTGTAATAAAATTGGTTGCAATAAAAAAGTAAAAATAGTATAACAGTATAAGATGCTTAATTAGAGCGTTAAATTGTTTGTGTTGATTAACCCTCTCCCTTTCACACCGGTACAGCTTACCGGTGAAACCAATTTCAAGATTTTTTTGGGAAATTTAGACATGTTTAATCGCCATTTGCTGACGTACAGATGTGGTTAAGGGCTCAAATTAATCCTCAGATAACCAGCAATGCGATTTAATGTGCATCAAACCTCTATCATTATTAGTTAATAAACAAGTCGCCCCTTACTGATGTGTAATTCTTCTGTAAAAACCATTTATTTTTCTTCGAACTTTGAGGGATATTCTCAAATAGAAGTGCAAAGAAAACTGCTCTTTTAAGAGGATTTATGTCTTTTTCCAATAACTGTGCAGTGAGTTTTTGAAGAATAGTATTAAACTAATAGTTCTAACTTGCACACTAGTTGCAAATGTTATTTTTAGTGTAGCAGCGCAATCACAAACTTGAATTACGCTAAAAATCTGAAGTCATTTCTTAAAGATATTATGAGAAAAGAGACAAAAACCGCTAAAATATTCTGAATTTTTTTTGGCAAAGTTGAAATAGATGTAACAAAACATGGTTTCGTAAGTGTTGCGGTATACTAAAGTTGAAAACACTTTTGTTTGAATGAAGAAACATGTATATTTCAATGAAAAAATGACAGTTTAAAGAGTGGATTCCTCCTAGATTTGCGTAAAAATCATGCATTTGGCAACAAAAAATTATCATCTGAACACATAATTCCAAAAAGAAAACAAACTGGGTGAGAATCTTTATAATTTTTATTTTTTTTCATTTCTTTCGTAGCGGTAGACTTAAGTACTTAAATTTCGATAAATTCACTACAATGTCAGTGGCGCAGGGGTACGCTGATCTATCTCAAGGCGCTAAGATTGAGAGTTCGAATCTCACTGCCGGAGTTGGAAAAACAATTTCCTATATTAAATGTAACTTAACTTCACTTTACTTTCAATTTCAAAAAGGAAACCTACGAATATTTTTTTTAAAAGAATGTGTGTGCAAAATTGCCCCCCCCCCCTTTTTTTACCCTCTTTGCTCCATCGGGCTCGGTCAAGGGTGTCCCAGATCGAGCTAGCATTGGTAGTTCAATGAATTTTCCCTTGTAAAAACAAAGTTAAGGCTGCTGATTGATTGAAAACGAATTAGACAAATAACTAGGGTCCAAGTTTGAAATCGGACAAAAAGAGCGTCTAAAATCAATTATTTTGAATGTTACGGACATCGATATTTCAAGGCCTATAGCACGTTATGCGTCTATTTATACCACTATGATAACTTATCTGGCTTCAACAGACTCGAGGCATTGTGTTTCCATCAAAACCTGACCCTATTAGCCCACCAATATTTCTCTGCACGACTTTTTGCCCAAGGATTTCGTATTTTTTCACTTTTTCTCCAACAGTCACGTGACTTTTGGGAATATACCACGTGACCAAAAAATGACGAATTATCGTCAAACTTAATTTTTTGAAATATTTTACCAATTATCTTTCATTTGACCCCAACATGGCATGTGTATGACCATTGATGCGAATTCTGTATTCATTTAAACTTCGATAATGTATTTGCGATAAGTAAAGGTCTAAAATGCATGAAAGGGAAAGGGTTAATAGTTTTGTATTATATATTTTTAACATCAGAGACATATATAGTACATGATTGTATTATATGTCTCAGTCAACATGAACTTCCTCCTACGAAAATAGCAATTTTCTGCCATTGGAGTTTTGAACTTTTTATAATTTCGAAAATGTTGTTTTTCATAAAATTAAAAGAATGTCGGAGAAATCATATTAAAACTTTGTTTGCATTGTTAAAAACTACCAAACATAATCTCCTTTTAATTAAAATTTACACTGATTTATTTGAAATCAGTTATTTCAAACAACTCGAGATAAGTCTTTTAATTAGATTTGAGGTATAATAAGAATTAAAATACTTATTTTTTTATTTTTGTGGAATAAGAATGCAGTTATTGCTTTATTTTGATATAAATTGTTAACCGCCATATGATTTCAGTACGTTTTGTTCATCAGGATTGATTGCTCTTCATAAATTATATTTACTTTAAGGAAAAAGATGTTAAATTTTTGTACACGTTGCGTAAAATGAAAATATTTTTTCTCATATTTGAAAATATTGTAACTTCAATTGCAATCAGTTGCTATAAATTCCTTTTTATGACTAATTTTGTATAAAATGTGAATATTTGAAGGATAAGTATCTGTTTACCTTTGATTTTGTTGAACCAGAATGCAATCATTTATTCATTTGAATGGCAATTATTGACCACAATTTGATTTTTTTACTGTATATAGTTTAAAATTGATAGTTTTTTTCATAAAATTAAAAGAATGTCAGAAAAATCATACTAAAATTTTATTCGCATTGTTTAAAATATCCAAAATTGTTCTTTTTGTTAAAACTGATAATATTGATTTGAAATCAGTTATTTTTAACATCTCGAGACAAGTCTTCTAATTATAATTGAGATATAATGAGAATTAAAAGACTTAAACTTCTATTTTTGTGGAATAAGAATACAGGTAATATTTTATTTTCATACAAATTATTTACCGCAATATTATTTCAGTACTTTTTGTAAATCAGGATTGTCTGTTCTTCATAATATATGCTTTCTTTTAAGGAAAAAGATACTAAATGTTTGTACGCGTTGCCTAAAATGCAAAAAAAATCTTCTCATATTTAAAAATATTGTAACTTCAATTGCAATGAGTTGTTATAAATACTTTCATATGTAGGTACTTTGTAAAAAATGTGAATAGTTCAAGAATAAATCTGCTTAAAGGTTTGTTTTTGTTGAACAAACATGAAATTATTCTTCATTTTCATGGAATATATTGACCGCCTTTGAATTTTTGTACTTTTTATTGTTTAAGAGTTGTTATTTTTTTATAAGGCAAAAAAGAATATCAGTAAAATATAATGTAATGTTGTTTGCATTGTTCAAAATTATTCATATTTTTTTGTTCAAATAAAACCAGCATTTTTTGTAATTTGTTGTTTTACAGACTTCGATTGTGACAAGAATATAGAAAGGCCATGATTGTGATAAAATAAATTTACAGATTTTATGATGATAAGGATACAAAAATTAAAAATATTGAAAATAATAGACTAAAATATTCAATAACTGATCCTTTCATTTCGTTTTCCCCGAGTACTTTTGGAAAATAATAAAAACAAAATCGCGATATAGACACCGTTTTAGAACTCACCGGGTTTGAAAATATTATAACCTAAATGAAAACGGAAAAGACCATTCTTTAATGATAATATTTTAATTTAGGTTTTATCTTTACATTTCTTTTCATTTCAATTCATAAAACTTTGTTAAATGATTAATAAAGAATGTATCAGTTGTACTCGAACTCGAATTAAATTAAACGAAACTAAGATTCCGTAATTTGTATTAGTTTGTCATGTGACGTACTAAAGTTCATTCCGTCAGCAAGGTCGATCGGTACTATCAGTCCGATCAGTCCGATCAGTCAATTACTTTTAATATAAGTCTAACGGATTGCTGACGCGAATTTGACGCGTGCTTGACTGATCGGTGACTGGTCGTTGACCGCTGATTGATCGCTAAAACAGTGACGTCTAAGGTTGCAAGTACTGTATTAAAATAAAGACTTTTTTTAACGTGTTTCAAATTTAAGATGATTTATATGATATCTGTTCTTTAAAAAAGTTGTAACATGAAGGTTATTATTTATTGAAGGTAAATGTACATTTAGTTTTTGTATTGAGAACTGTAAAAAAATGAAATAAAATATCTATTTTCACTTACTTTATAAATGGTTCATATTGGTGATTAGCAATGCAAGCTTTCATTTTGACATCATTAGGGCCTCAAGGTGGGGATTTTTTTCCTCTTTTTAGTTTAAAGTAGTAGCTTTATATTTTATATGTATTTCTTTTTACATTTAAACAAATTCAATTCAGATTTTACTGCATTTTCATTTTTTTTTTATATCTATTACAATAAGAGAGTAGTATAATAAGTTAGATAAGGTTAGCGACTTTTATGTTCAATAACTATTTAAACATATTTATATTTCATTTTATTACAAATTGAGCTTGATTTTTTTGTATTTTAAGGTAAGGCTACTGTCACACCTATAATTAATAAAGTGGACTGTAAGATAGGAAGTCCTTTACATTTAAACAATATACACAGCTAAGAATATTTGATGTCCCTATATATACATGATATAAATCAATTAAGGAAAAAATTCTCTTGGGATTATATTGGTGTCTCGGGTTGATACGGATGCGATATTGAAAATGCCTTATCATATACACATTATAATATACATATACCTCAAGTAGTTGTTTTTATGTGACATGACGTCATACAGATAAGGAAGTTTGAAATGAATTCATACAGATTATAGGTTTGACATGACGTCATACATATTAGAGATTTGATAAAGCCTTTGCAACAGTAACTACAATCGATGACGTGACGTCATACAGATTAAAGGTGTGATAAATCTTTTGTAACCGTGCTGATATCGACGCTTGCCATTGATTGTATTGCACATACAATTTATCTGTATTTACTACTAACTATAGAATAAATAGATCAATTAAAGAAAAAAATAATAATTTCAACTTTAGAAAAATAACATAAACAAAATGTTTATGAACTATTTTCTCCTATTATTTAAAAACATAATAATTTCAGATTACATCTACATGTATATGTGACAACAACACAATTAGAACACCAATAATTTTATCAAAACAACAACTTCCTGGTATATATTATCGATTTAAGTTTAACGACCCTTTTAAAATCCCAACTTTCCATATCCTCCCCATCTTTCTCTTCCTCAACATCTTAATGTTGACTTAACATGTCCTTAATGTCATTTATAATGGATTGGCATAAGGAAAAATGCCATTTATATGCCAATTTCATATAAGGGTGAACTCCATCATACAAATCCTTGTAAATAAATTTTGAAATTATTTTTAGGGTTTTATGTGTCCCCCTTCTCTTTATATGAATTTTTATTATTTCCGTATCCCATCTTACAGTCATAGTACTATTCATTTAATTTATTGGGGAAATAAAAAGAATTTACATTCATAACATCTTCTTCAAGGTTTTTTTGTTCGTCATTTATTTTGGCTTGACTAAATGAAGATTAAAAGGCAGAAAAACGGGGGAATAGTGGCAAATTTTAAAATAACATTGTATTCTTGAAATTCTATTACAGTTTTTTTAAGTTCAGTCTGCAAATTTCAACCTTTTCTGACCTTGTTTTATAATCGTAATTCAAAATATAACCTTCAAATGGAATATTGGTTTTAGTGGTAAGATTACATATTCCCCCAGCAATCATCACAATTATATGTGAGTCTTCTTCTACTGAAAGGACTTTTATTTTATTTATTAAATTATAACATATTTCAGAAATGGTTTCCCAGGATAAATCTCTACATGTGTACTCCAGGTTGCAGGGAATAGGGTCGTACTGTTTAACATACTCCTGCAAATACTTCCCCGTGAGACTGTTCCAATAAGGATACAAATTGAAAAAAATAACCGCTAATAAAGTTATGTAAGTGAGAATATAATAACCTTTCCTTCATTAATGCAAACTCAAATTTAGGGAATTTCAATAATTAATTGTCCATAATATAAATAATAAGATAATTCAATGTAACTGACTTCAGCAATAAACCTGTTTCTCTGAGAAAATGTATGTGTCTTGTAATAATGTAGTGTATTTATAATAGTTTGAAATTGATTGGCTTAAGTTTATCAAAAATTAGAAGAACTAATTTCAGGTTAGCGATTGTCACATCAACCAACTTAATAAATTGTTATGTTATACCGGATGCTCTAAGACCTGACACTGCAATATATCTGATGCTTTGATAAGCGACTTATAATAAGGTGGTGTATATATAACAGTCTAGAATAGAAAAGCTTAGTTATTACATAAAGAAATATGAAAATGTCTTGACGTTAGCGATTGTCACATCACCCAACTTATAAAATGTTATGTTATACCGGATGCTGTCAGACCTATCACTGCAATAAATCTGATGCTTTGATATGCGACTAATAATAATGTGGTGTATATATAACAGTCTAGAATTGATTCGCCCAACTTTTATGAAAATTATGAATACTACTTAAGGTTAGGGATTGTCACATCACCCAAGTTAAGAAAATTGTATGTAATTATATACCGGATGATCTGGGATCTGACATAGCAATAAACCTGATGTTTTGAAAAAGGACTCATAAACTCAAATGAAGTGAAATTGATTTGCTGCTGCCATACCTTTCTCCACCACATCTATTCAATTTGATGTAAAATTTAATTGACAAACAAAAACCTCTTATGTAGATATACATATCATGTATATTATTTATTATAAAACAACTACATGTATGCGTTTACTTTTCTACATTGGATAGAGGTATAGGGGGAGGGTTGAGATCTCACAAACATGTTTAACTCCGCCGCATTTTTGCGCCTGTCCCAAGTCAGGAGCCTCTGGCCTTTGTTAGTCTTGTATTATTTTAATTTTAGTTTCTTGTGTACAATTTGGAAATTAGTATGGCGTTCATTATCACTGAACTAGTATATATTTGTTTAGGGGCCAGCTGAAGGACGCCTCCGGGTGCGGGAATTTTTCGCTACATTGAAGACCTGTTGCTGACCTTCTGCTGTTGTTTTTTTCTATGGTCGGGTTGTTGTCTCTTTGGCACATTCCCCATTTCCATTCTCAATTTTAAACTCAGTTTTCACAGTATGTATTAATTGAGTTATCTCTCTTTGTACCACTGTTACTTTTCACAACTTAAAATTTGGATATAACTTAAAAACAGTGAACATAGTAATCAGAAAATAACTTACATCTGTTTTCAAGTTTCATTAAAATTATCACCAATATTAAAGGTTTCAAATGGTGAACTTAACATATTTACCATAATCATGATAATATATTTTGTAGAATTTGTTTTTGATTTTATCGTCCTGAACTTGCATGAAATATTTGCCACTGGATGTTAAGTAACCAAAAATCAATCATCATATTTGCTTACAGATAAAGCATAAGTAGCATAAAACCTGTAATAAGGATATCAAGGTGTATTTAAATGCATAATAAGTTTTACAAATGCTGAATATACCATTATGGTTTTAAATCAGTGTTTGTCAAAATGTGCAAGTACTAATGTGGTTAGCGATTTTCACATCACCCACCTCCTAGTCTTGTAATGAGTGATCAATAAATATAATTAATAATGTGTTAATAAAACATATCGCCTTGTATAAATGACACATTTTTACTAAGTTAGTAACTGCAATGCCTATTATGGTTTCATAATACATGTATTAATATAAGATGCACACAAACTCAATGGAACACGTTTAAGGTAAGCGATTATCACCCATCTTATAGTCTTATGTTTATAATATATTGTTTATTTAGAGGAACATGTCAGAGGTTTCTGGCAACAAGTAAATGAACTATATAGACCTACTGAGGGGTTTGAATGTCAGTTTATTAGGAAAAGACAAATTTTCGTTTAGTTAGTAGCTGCACTGCCTTATATCATTTCATGGACTGTTGCAATGGAACAGGTTTTAGGTTAGCGATTATCACTCATCTTATAGTCTTATATTTATAATATATTGTTTATTTAGAGGAACATGTCAGAGGTTTCTGGCAACAAGTAAATGAACTATATAGACCTACTGAGGGGTTTGAATGTCAATTTATTAGGAAAAGACAAATTTTCTGTTTAGCAAGTAGCTGAACTGCCTCATATCATTTTATGGATTGTTGCAACGGAACAGGTTTTAGGTTAGCGATTAGCGCATCATCCACCTTATAATTTATTACTGAATAAAATTGGTAATTAAAAAGAACATGTTTGTAACAACAAGAAAATTAACTACAAATTCATATAGAGGTTTCGATGTCAGTTTATCACTATCAGAATTTCTGCAATAAAAGAAAATGGAAAAAACTAGATAAAAGTTCATATCTGTGATCTGACCAAGATGACATAATTGTTCATATTAAAAAGATTTATATGATAATTCTAAATTGCTTCATCCAGGACATTTGAATGTAACAAGAAACAAAGTAAAAGGTTAGCGATTATCATATCACCCACCTTTGTTAACTGTTAATGTTACAAAATAAGAATTCACTGCAATATAAGTAAACACATAAATATTCAAGATTCATTTCATATAGTAAGGTTTTAGCTAATCAAGTCAGATAGAATAAAAATATTACTTCACTAAAAATGTTTATGATTAGAAAAAGAAAAATATGGAAGTCCTAAACAAATACTTGTATCAAACAAGAAACAAAGATATACACGATCCGGGTTACCCCATCCACTTTAGGACCCTCAACAATGACGAAATACAATATCCTATGAAAATTTCACTGCTTAATACCATCAAAATAAGAAATCATTTACATGCATGTGAACAATAATTATAATTATTTTCAAAAGAAGGCACAAGTTTTCGAAAGGTATAATCAGAAAATTGCATTTGGTAAGAAATAAGTTGTCTTGCTCAATCATTGCTTGGTAGTAAAAGGATAGCAATATTCACATCACCAACCTTTTTTCATTGACTGGCATGAATGTTTCAAAAAAAGGACATACATTTATATATATACAACCTCAATCACGGTCTCTGTAGAGTCTTCAACAATAAAGAAATACCATAGCTTAACTATGACTGTCTGTTTGAGAGCAACAAAATAAAACACACCATTAGAACAGGGAGATTATTTAATTGTGACTGTCTGCAATCATTTAAAACATTTAAGAAAGGCAGGCTTTTGATAAGAAAATAATTCCAAAGATTTGAAAACTGATTCTCCTGTGTAAAAAAGTGAAAGGACTAAATGATGTCACCAATCATTTGAGATTAGAACTGTTAGCAGTGAGGTAGATGATTCCTTGATAAATATCAAGTTGTAAAGGTCAAGTTTCAGTTTCAGTTAAAAGAAGTATAATGGTAAGTATCAAATACCAATGTGTATTACTGATCATTTTCTGGTCACAGAAAAGGAAAAATTATGAAAGTTGAAAGAATATAAAAGGTTAGCGACTATTATGTCACCCACCTTGTTACATCTTAATTTCACTTCATTCTTCTGGTGTCAAATTAAGAGATTGTTCAATAAAATGTAATAGACCTTGATCATTTTCTAAGCTAGCATATTTGTTTTTTGTTTGAATACATAGTCTTGAAAATCGTTCTATTTCATTATTTCTAGCCTCAACTGTAGGTGTAGTCAAAACATGACATAGACGTGACATAGACGGTCTTCACTAACCAAGACAGATGGATGTCATGCAAAATCGGGGTCTAGTTCATCATTCCCGGCAGATTTTAACGTAGACAAAGCAACAAAAAGTGCGCCCGGGGTTCTTTACTCAAAAGCTCTTGTTCCAGGGTTAATAACTATGTATGAATTGGGTTCTACTTTCCCAATTGTCATCCCTTGGCATCTGTGAATAGTTGAAGCCCAACAAAGTCTTAGGGAAATTTGTTGCTTCCTATAACAATTGCAGCTGCAGTCTAATTTTCTTTCAACTGGGACAATAGGAACCAATTTAGGATTCTGTTCTATGAAAGCTTGACCTGTGTAACTGTGGAATTCAACCATTATAGCATCAGGCAAGGAATCATCTGGCCTCACGGTCATACAACTTTCGAGCATGATTTTTGTACTCAAACTCGAAAATTAACCAATCAAATTGCTTGATTTCATGTTTCGAGCATGATTTTTGTGCTCCAAGCACTGAGCAAAGTTTTATGCCTTCACGCGCAGGTCTTTTGTCATTTAAGTAAATAATATCTACAATATTACCAATAGCACTATTGAACAGACCAAATAATACACATATATTGACAGCAATCATTACGTTTGCTGATTTACAGAGGTAAAGGGGTTGTTGCAGTCCACACCAGATCTATCTGATGATTTAGAATGTAACCGAATACTAACAGCATTTACCCGAGCAATAGGAAATTGTATATTTACTTCAATCAATTTTGATTTATTGTGTGTCCACACCTCTTGATGGGCAGGAAACACAAAAAGTCCATTAGCAGACATTTTTTTCAGTAAACCTTCTACATGTGACTGTTTTAAAGTGTGCCACTGAGACATTTGCAACCAATGAGCATGTTCAGATGTAGTTTTGTATTCCCTCAAGGCAAGCAGCACATTATTAGCTGTTGTACATTATTTCCTTGGCGAACAATATTTAGCAAATTAACTGCACAATTAAATTCATTCCAAACAAGAACCCCATGAAGTGATGCTGGTATTTAACTTGTTGAACTAAACTGAACATCATCGTCAAAAAAAAAACTACAGAAAGTCCCCCCCCCCCCCATGACTTTTCAAAATTCTCGCCGTTCTGCATGCCATATCGAAAGGCCCTCTGGATGGGAACCCATTAAACCAAAATGTATTGACGCCCACTCAGACAAGGTTGCAGCACATTCTGCATCTGATAAACCTTTCTCAATTCATTCATTAATCAGATTATGGGGTTCCTTGTCAGATCTCCAGCAGAGACCATGCCAGTGCACCATTCCCCTAGACTTAGCAAACTCCTGTCTATACCAGTATGTTGTAACACTAAAAGCTGGAGACATTACATCATGAAAATAGTCATTTGTCCTCAGGTCAAAATATTTTGCCACTATATGTGTATTGTTTTGAAGGGCTTGAAACAGTTTTGAGCGGTCAGACAAATCTATATCTGTCCCACCGGTTTCTTTTAGATAAAGAGAAAGTTATTTTCTCAGTGGTTTAAAACTACCTGTGGTAAAAAAGGCAGATAGGCCATTTATTTGATATTGTATTAGTGCACGAAGTTTTTAAGACCTCTGTACCCAGTATTGTGAAGTGCTACGTAATGATGCTCCAAAGTATAAAATTTGTTTAGCTAGTGAATTGTCACCCTTTGGAATTTTTTCTCTAAGTTCAGAAATAGATAAATGTTGTTCTCCTAGCTTTTGGTGTACAACTCAATTTCTATTTTCTCTTTCTCATAACCATATTATGAACCACAAATTCAAAATATAGATGATGGGCAAACCTTCCATCAGCATACCAGAGCAGACGTTCTGCCCAATCACACATGGAGGAAACAGTTCTGAGTCTATTCATGTAACATCACCTGTACCATAAGGAAATAAACAAAAAACATCAAACAATGGACAACAACTGTCATATTCATGACTTGGTACAGGCATTGTCGAATGTAGAATATGGTGGATTGAACCTGGTTTTATATCGCTAAACCTCTCACGTGTACCTGTAAAACCTCGCATCAATTTTTTTTTTATAATTTTATTTTTTTATCCAACATATATAATATACAACAGTACAGTTATCAAACAGTAAGTTCATATATACATAAATGTTACATATTACAACTCATCAGAAAATGTATAGAACTTGAAAAAAACATTTTGTTGGGATTTTGTAATTGTACCTTATTAAAAAGGACAATCAAAAAAAAAGTATAGAGAATTAATAAATAAAAGAATTAAAAGATAATTAAGAAAAACAAAATCAAAACAAAAAAACAAAAAAAAACAAAAAAACAAAAAACAAATATAAAAAAAAATTAGTTTGATGTCTGTTAATTTTGTATAGTTGCTAATCCATCAAATTATCCTGTAAAGCCTCATTTTAAATGCACCAAGCTTGATTAAACTTGTCAAAACATTTTTTTTAAATGATATCGTCTTCTCCAAAATATAAGGATGCTTTATTTTTTCAACCAATGCTGTTAAACTTAAGTCTCCTTTGAAATATCTTGTATTATATATATATTGTTTAATCCAGAACAAAATATTGTTTTGAGGGTTACCTTTGTACATTCGTGATAAATTTCCAAACAAAACAAAAATCCTGTGTAAATGGTATACTAATACCATTCTGGAGAAACCACATTTCAGTTTGCTCAATAAATTGTTGTACATAATAACAGTCCCACAGTATATGTTCTATTGATTCAAGTTCAGTCTTACAAAAAGTACAATATGGGTTTTGCACTATCCAAATTTTGTTTAAAAACGTATTTGTTGCCAGAATTTTATGATTAATTCTATACTGAGGCCATTGTAGCTTAGTATTTTTTGTAATAACAAATGGTACTTGAAATATCTTTTTCCAGTTTTGATTTTCTAAAACTAAAATTGCTTACCATCTTTTTACTCCTGTAGGAACAGTGTTGTTTTTGTTTAGCACCAAATACATATCTTTAGATTCCTTTTTGCTTTTGAGAATGAGTTAAAAAAAAAATCTATAATATCCCCTATGAAATTTGTTGGAAGTCTTAGTTAGCATAGAAATTATGCTATTATTATTCATGATGTCTTAATCCTGAAATTGATAAAAATTTAGTAAGGTACCATTCGCCCCAACACTATCATTTACATGTAGAATACCTTTACTATGCCAGTCTTTGAAAAACACTGGTTTGTTGTCAATTTGGAATAGGTAATTCATCCAAATTGGACTGGAAAGAAAATATTCCTAGTCGTGCAAATTCATTTCTTTTTCAATTACCATCTGCCAAGCACCCAGTACATCTTTCCAAAATTTATTCTTAATACTTTGCTGTAGTTGCTTTACATAGCTATTACCACAACTAAAGAATCTATATTTATCAACATATGACAAAAATATATTTCGCCATTTACAATCGTTTTTTTTAAATTCTTCTTATCCAAGTACATTTCAAAGCATTTATAAAAGCATGTAAATTAATCATTTTTAAGCCTCCATGATATAATCTTTTTGTATTACATATTTGTTCACTCTATGAACTGGTTAGTTCCAAATAAACTTATATATATAAGTATATTTATCTGTTTAATAATATCTTCACTTGGATTAGGTAGTGACAATATTAAATGATTTAAAATTGGCAACATAAGTGTCTTTACAACAGTAATTCGACCAATTACAGTAATGTTACGTCTAGACAATTGTTTGACTAGTCTTTTTATTTTTACAATATTTTCATCATAATTGATTTTAACTAGTTTATCTAAATCAACATCAAAATTAACATCCAATAATTAAAAGGATGTGCTTCCCCAAGTAAGATTTTGATTTGTACAAACTGTCTCTGTGCTGTACTTTTTACCTCCAATCCAAATTACATGAGTTTTGGAAAAAAATATATTCAAACAAGAAATTTTAGCAAACCAATCTAGTTCCAATAATGCCTTATTTAAGAATTCTTCACTACCATCTAAAAGAAGTGATGTATAGTCAGCAAACTCCGAGAGTTTGTGTTCAACATGAAGAACTTTGATTCCATTTATATTTTTGTTATTTCTTATTTTTAACGCTAAAATGTCTGCACAAAGAATGAAAAGATAACGCAATAATGGATCACCTTGTCTGCAACCCCGTTTAAAAGCGAAAAAGTCTGAAAGATATCCTGCCTGAATGACTGCTGAATTAATGTTGTGATAGAGCACTTTCACCAAATTTATAATATAATCGCCAAAATTATAGATTTAAAAGAAATCCACATTAAATTGAATTTAAAGGCTTTTTCAAAATCTATCAACAATAAAAGGCCTGGTATATCATTATCCTCAGTATATTTCATGATATCATAGACCAATATATCTTCCACTCATAAAACCTGTCTGATCAGTATCAATATTTTTAGTCAAAACTGTTCTAAATCTTCTTGCTATAACCCCAGAGCCAATTTTATATACAGTATTAAGTATAGATATAGGCCACCAGTTTTTTTTTTTAAATGTCTAGGTTTGTTACCTTTTGGAAGACATGTAATTATTCCCTGTTTTTGAGTAACAGAAAGTTCCCCTTTATCATAACCTGCATTCAAGGATCTTACAATAAAAAAATTTATATCGACAATAATGTGTAAACAAAACATACAGACACAATAGGTACAAATACCACATATAAAGGTAAAAAGTCTTATTCGGTTGGTCACACTCGTGAAAAGGGAACGTGACTGTTTCTTAATATTAAAATAACAAAATTACGAAACTGAAACCTGAAATCTACACATATCAGTTAGTGTTCTGCAGTAAATTCGTTCTTACGTTAGCAGCGTTTAAATCAGTTCCGTCCGTTATATACACATAAAACCACTTTGTGTTTTACAGGGACAAAAGCCAAGCGAACTAGCCAAAGAATTTAAAATGAGACAGTTATTAAAGGTAATGTATGAATTGTACAAACTTGTAACTAGTATTTTCAATTCATTTTTTTTTTAATAACGATACAAGTTAGTAACAAATGTATGTTTATGAATGAATGCAGATTCTTGTAATACAGTTGGTTAGTATGTTAGCTTATAAAAAAGGCAAAGCTTTTAATAAAAGACGCACACATATATATAGTATTTCTTTTCTTTGGCAGGATTATGAATCACGCCTTCCTGGTAAGTACATTGAACCTATATTTTGTTATTAACTGATTCATCTCGATTAAGGAAACAATATTTATTAATTATTTGTATGTTTTAAACAATTAATAATTTGTCAAAAATGTTAGGAATTGTTACTCCTGAATGCTCTTTAACTCCTTACTGAATTATAGTATTTTTAACTTTTTTATTTGAGCGTCAGTATGAGTTGTTTGTAAAGGAAACGTGAGTCTGGCGTAAATGAAAAAAAATAATCCTGACATCTACGATGATTTTTTTGTGATATAAAGTTTGACTGTTGAGGTTTTTTCAATTGGATGATGAGTCATTTTATTGTTTTTAGAATGGAGCATCAATCATGAACTTTATACAGATTCGCGTCTGGTATTATTGTTTTCTTCTAAAAGCGTTTTGTTTTCGATCACTTGGTCCATTTCTTTGTTGATGGAAGTTCCCTTCGGAGAGTACAATCAGTTCAGTAATCAGCACTGCCTATGATGTTAGCTAGTGAATGTGCATGATCATCTTGTCAAGTAGTGGTTCGATTGTTAAAACCCTGAAAGTCTTCTGCAGAATGAACTTAGTATTTACATTGTCATAAGTACAAATAAAACGCTAGGGATTTGCACCTCAGTACCAGATTATCGTTGTTGTGAAACCTCACGACATGTTAAGCCCTCATTGTCCTTTAACTTCTACAAACACCATCGTTAACAAGATTGAAATTGTGTTAAGGATAAGAAAAGGACGAGTTCATATTAATTAATGCAACATGTAGATTAAATACTGAGGGGTTGAGAGTATTTTTTTGGGACAAAGAATTTGGACTTTATTGTTTGCGAGAAAATTAGTTGGAGATATTATGGAAATAATTGTGCAAATCGTGATACAAGCATGAAATTTGGTATAAAGGTTGACTAAATGATACTTTAAAACAATCCGCTGTTGGCCAGAAAAAAAAATCATTTTTCAAGATGGCCACTACACATTTCGGAAATGCCCTCATTACAAATTGACAAGAATTCGTTAATCCTTTAAAAGATGTGTTATATGTAAAATCTAATGTTAGACTTTATAAAAAGTAAATGATAGTTCCTAAATTACGACTTGACAAAACATTACTGAAACTAAAGGTGACTTCCGGTTTCAAAATGCCGGCAAAAAAGTCAAAAATTTCAATTTTTATACTTTCAAGCAACTTCACGAGGGATGTATAATCCAATGCAAGTTATGATAAAACGTTAAAAAAAAATCCTAAATCGACAAAACAACACATAAATGAATAATAATAGTGACTTCCGGTTCCAAAATGGCGGCAAATACGTAGAAAATATTTTTATAATTTCCATCAACTTAACAAGTGTTAACACTCTTTGTTAAGTTTGAATACCTAGTTTGGTTAGAAAGACAGGTTGGTTATTTTATAATTATCTGATAGTTGCCTATACAACAGCCCGTACAAGGAAGGTCAGAACGGTAGCATCTACAGTTACCAAACCAGCTCGATTTTCGCCTCCGCATTTCAAAATTTTCTGACACGAGGATGCAACGGCAGTCAAAGAAGTCCATTTTGGTTTCCAACTGGCATTGATTCTTTCTTTCATCCAAACCCAGTGTTCATGACTTAGAACACGTACCTGTCGAATACATGAATCAGGCTGAGCCCAAACAACTCCTCCTTGATATACTTCTCTTTTGATGTGCTCTGGAAAAGAACCTCTTGTTGGCAGGATTGCATCACAATTCCGCTGCTTCCTGGCAAACAATTCACATCGTGCTTCGCTTCATACTTAAGCCTAAAAAAACATCCTTTACATCTGGAAAACCTTCCATTGTTAGCCAAACTGACCTTTTACCTTTCTTATGACAATTCTACAAAGTGCCACATCCACTAAATGCATAGACGAAAGGATGAGCAGCTACACAAGGGGATATATAGCAAGTATTTTTATTGAAATTGCAAAGAATATTTTCACCATGAGTAACATACACATTTTTATTATTCTCTTAAGAAGCAATTTTGTCAGCAAGAAACTTGAACAATTTCGTTTTCTTGTCATCTTCACAGAGAAAACTACTCCATACACTTGGTATTCTACAAGAACCAACACCTTTCCATCTGGCACAAGAACCTTGCCCTTGTCTTGTCACAGCCTTTACATTATTCATTTAGTAAACATCAAATACAATGTCTACTTTTGAATACTTATCGATGCCAGATTTTATATAAGGCAGTATGACATCAGTAACATAATCATCAAATATTTTTGCCCAACTTTGTGACCTTGAATTAACCATTGCTGCCCCACACACGATAAATGCGTCCGAATTTGGATCACCAAATCGAAGAATGTTTCAAGTAAACCCATTTGCAGCGATTTAATACCACTATGTCTAGTGACATCCTGAGATAAAGACGGAGGAGCAGTTTCGTTTTTATGGATAAAGAAATATTCAAAGTAAAACTGTTTACTGTGACAAGAAATGAAAAGTCTAGAAAAGATATCGGAATCACTTTTAAGGTTCTCTAGCTTTGTTTTAGACAAAGACGTTTCCAGTTTCAATGCGGCCAAAATAGGAAGTTGTTCTTTTTCATTTGGTTATAAAAAGCAGGTTCTCCTTCGTTTTGCGTTTGCTTCAAAAGATCTTCGCATTGTTTGGACCAATATCTTGGATTTTATTTACATATCTTGCCTGTTGCCAAATCAACAATCTCCTTAATGGAGTATTTTTTTACAAATCTGACGACTCTTCTAGAAATGAATTTCTAAACTCGTTCATTACTTTGCAAAGCCTTTACAGCTGTTTAAAGAAAATTTTTTGTGGTTTCGTAGAGTCTTCATTATGTCGTTCGTCTGTTTTAGAATGACCCAAACCACTACATCTTTCAAATTAATCTTCTAGTATACTGACTCCTGGTCCAGCTACCATCCATTTGTCTAAATGGGATCTTCGGTTAATCCTGTGGCACCAATATCGCCCTTCACAATTGCATTATTCTGTTTGTGTGCCTGATCAATTGTGTTACAAGAAAAATATTTACTGGTCTTACGTACAGTGAAATTATCATTTTCAAATTCCATTGCCACCTGTGGGTGATATTCGGGAGGGGAATTCATATCTCGGAGATGAGTCGGTAACGATCGAGCATAATTTACACGATCAAGACCTAAAACAATACACTATCATGCTTATTATGGACTGTTTGAAAAGTACGAAATCTCACTCATGAAATGTGCATAATACCAAAATCAGAAGAAGTTCTTGATTTATAATTGAACGCCAGGAATTAAACTGTGGTCGAGATGACTCTATTTCCTTACACCAGTCTTTTAAATCATTGAACGTCACAGAGTCATGACATAATTATATATTCTGAGTTTAGCTTTCATAATCTGAAATTAAGAATTTTTAAGCAAAATACATGCTGTTGTCTGATGCGCCTGTCTAGTTCTAGGTACATTTGAACATACATAAAAAGAATCTGCCGTTCTTGGTGTTGCAATATTGGCTTCAGTAAGACAACACGTCTATTCCTATCACGCAATATGTCACCCAGAGTTTTATAACAAGTCATTTCAATGTGCAATCCGACAAACATGACGATACACTTGTATTTTCCTTACAAATCAGGCCATTCCAACTGAATTTGCTTAGGCATTTCCAAAAGTGGCTAATCTGCAGTTACATTTGATGTTTCTCCAGATTAACTACATTGTCGCCTTAACCATCGAATACCTAAGAATTGCCTGGTAGTGCATACACATCGCTCTTGATGTCTATAAATCGCTCTTGATGTCTATAAATCGCTCTTGATGTCTATAAAGAGTTTACACATGCGAAAAAGTGTGAAACACATGTGTATCATAACCTTGAAAAATGTTATTAAACCAATTCATAATATCATTAGATATCCCAAAACACTAAATATATAGTAAATAGTTCAAATGTTTTTGATTGAATTTTGTTACATTTTCGCGCATGCGCAAATAATGAATATGTCAAATATTCATTTTTAATAAATATGTGATGTTAGGAAGGTAGCCACTAAACCTGGTAATGTGTTTTTACTAAAGGAAGTTCAAAGAAACGTTTTCCAGAAAAATCAGTATTTTCAAACTAAAGAAAACAGCCATTTTACAAAATGGCCGTAGCCATCTTGAAATTTTTTATTTTTTTTTAATGGCCAGCAGTTATTTCTTACAAAGTATATACTAATGATGCTTTGTGGTAATTTTCATGCTTGTATCACCATTTGCACAATTCCCTCGATTTTGCTTGCTAATATCTTCCACTAAATATGGGTTACCTTATGGGGAATCGTGAATTGAATATAAATATTTTCGACATTTTGAGACGACAATCTTTTTACTTCCTCATCCATTTACAAATGAAGTTAGTTTCGACTGCCAGTAGCAAAGGAGGGTATATTGGATAGAGGAACTTTTTGATTTGCAACACTCTTCCTCTAGGTCATACATACAATTAGTGTAAGGGTTTTTAATGTGCATGAAATAAGGGCACTTCCTTACACGAGGATTTAGTGTCCACATTGTGACCGGAACCAATTTAATCGATAATACTGATTGCCATGAACAACAAGTAGATTTCTAGAAGTAAACTAGCATGTACTCAAACATCAAGAACGTACTGTAATCCTTGGTGTAATTCATGTTTATCTGTACGTTTTTGGTCATGGAGTATCCTTAAATTCTGCACAGCTTATCGGATGCTCTAAATTGACAAGGATGTATTAAGCCAATCACAAAAAAAGCCGTGTTCACAATAGTTCTAGTTTCAAGTCAACGTGGAAGTTTTAACAACAACTGAAATAGTAAAAGAAATCGTTTCAAAGTATACTCAACGAAAGAGCAATAACAAATGCTTATATTTATCAACATTATGTAATTTCGAATCACGTTTGAAAAATAGTGGACACCGTTTGTCGTCTTAGTATTAAATTTATAGTATCCGTATATTAAAAAAGTAAAATGACAACAGTACTGAACTCCGAGAAAAATTTAAAACGAAAAGTCCGTAATTAAAAGGCAAAATCAAATAATAAAACACACACATCAGACGAATGGACAGCAACTGTCATATTTTGACTTGGTACAGCCATTTTCAAATGTAGAAAATGGTGGATTGAACCTGGTTTTATAGCGCTAAACCTCTCACTTGTAGTGTACTAAAGATGACGAATTGTCGTTCAGCCTGAGCATTTTCATTTGTATGTCTTTGTGTTTTGCAACATTTCGAGAAATCTGACACGATCGGGAAACTCGACCCATTCAAAGTTGGCTAACTTTGTTCATAGTTGACCCGAATTGGCGTTCTTATAAAAAAAAACGTTTTTTACCACTTTAGCACCTTGACATGTTTTAAATTTAAGTGATTTTATAGTGACACGTTTAGGGATATGGACATGTTTTCAATATATATAACACGCAGAAAAAGATGATCAAACGTACACCAAGAACAACGCATTCAGTATAATGGTTAACTATATGATAAACGATAAACCTTAACACTGCACTAATCTGGAGAATTTGAATATTACATTGATTATTCGAATTTTCAGGTCTTCCAATTGAAGTTAAAAAATTGGATAAAAAGTCAGCCAACATTTTTTCAAGTTTATTGGGTGAAGAAAGTTATCTTCATTTTGAGTCAAGAGTAATGTTAGCTGGAGAACAGGGTTCAGGGAAGACAACTATTGCAAGACATCTTGTCGGTAAACGTCCAACTAGACTCAGAAAGTCAACTAATGGAATAGAATTATATAACGGCCTTTCCTACTTTGACCGTGAAACGAAGAACTGGCTTGGAGGACAGCAAGGTTAGATATAGATAGCTCAAAAGCCATAACTTCAGTGCTATGTAGGCAATACTGACATTGTATTGATAAAAAACATATAGAGTTAAAACAATTTTAGAACTACTTGAATTGATAGAATGCATGTATCTTATGCAAATATTTGATTCCAATCAAAGCTAAAGCTATATTGTTTTTTCGTTTTTTTTTTTGTTTTTTTTTGGTTAACCAACTTTGCCTTTTTTTAATTTAATATATTTTGAAATATTTCGGCCCCGAGCATAGCAAGATACATTTATTGTTAAAAAACTCATTTTGTAAAGTAAATTTTGTATTTGTAATGGTATAACTTCTACTTGGTCGATACCATTTTATATGTACTATAAGTCTCCAAGTATCGACAGCCTAAACATAGTTCTTCAGTACCTGCATAAAATTACGCACTTTTTGTAATTAAATTTAATACATCAAAGCTTCATAGCGATGATGCATTGCACAGCTATGGTCATATTATGTGCCTCTTTTGTTTTATCAGTCCTTAAATACTGTTGATGCAGGTTGGATATTTTGATTTTCATAATTTTATCTCTGAGCTTAAACTGCAAGACATGTGTTATCAAAATACGCATCTGTAGCAGAAAGTGCTACTGATGATATAAAAACAACCAAAGCAAGTCGTGTAGAAATGCTTATTTCAGCTTCAAATCTAATGCGAGAAAGGTGTGTCAAGGCGAGCTCTGACATGTTCTGCAATACGACAGTGATTTAATTCAGCACAAAATCTCAAATACTATTTAACACAGAAGATAGTTGTTTATACATGCATACATAAACTCCTCATAAATACCTGGATTGGCATTTTTATTTACGCCATACGCGCGTTTCGTCTACAAAAGACTCATTAGTGACGCTCGATTAAAACAATATTACAAAGGCCAAATAAAGTACAAAGTTGAAGTGCATTGATGACTAAACGTTCCTGAATGTTTTCCCAAATACAGCTAAGGTAATCTCACTAGTAGCAATAATTCAGTCTGAAACGGTTATTTTGGTCATATCAAATCTGAAACGACTGAATTTACCGCTAGCGAAAAACTTTAAGACTTTTTAGACTTTCTGACGCTTTTCCGATTTGTCGAGTTCACTCCGTTCAATCATAAGATGATCAAGATAGAAGTCTCAAGCGTTTAATCAAGTCTGTTAAGACGGTTTTGGACGAATTTAAACCAAACTTCAAAGGTAACATTCAAAACTTTCAGATTGGGTTAAGACCCGTTTATTGTGTCAGAATGATATTAGGAGTTACGCCCCTTTATTTCGATAATACATCATAGTTACAAAAAATGTATAATATAAATGATAAAATGAAGAAAAAAAACGTACATTATTCTGAATATTAATTAAACATAAAATCATTGGTTGACTTTTATTTCTATTGGTCTTTTTTTTTTAAAAAGATTAGGGAATTGATATACATATATATAATTATATACTTTTGTTAATTTGTTTTGGTGAAGAAATACATTTCCCGCCAATAACTGTTTCTGATTTTATTTTTATTTTTTTTAATTTCGGGTGTTGATTTGTGTATTCATCTTCTTATTCTTTGAAAAAGACTAATTGCAAATTTTAAACATATCATTGACAACAGCACCTTATAAATTTTATCACGTGGATTTAAATTCATCAGGAACAAACAACGAAAACTATAAATATGTAAGGTAATATGTCAGATGATTTGTATCGTTAATTTCGTTATCCTCTTAAAAGCCGCATCAAGGTACCATGTTTCCGAGTTTACTTATTTTCTGAAAATGCAATTAGACCTAGAAGGAAGAGTTTTTAAATATCATACCATCGGATAAAGAAGGATTTTGATGGGGTTAAACAGAACAGAGAATTATGGGCAATAAAAGGAGAAATGAACACACAAAAAAGAAGAAAGAATGAGTACGTCCTTGAATATAAAGAATAGAGTAAAACAAGACAAAAAAGTATAAAGAATAGTGAAAAACAGCCTTCAATATTAGAGAAGACAGAAATGAAGGAAACCCTCCAGATCCTCATAGAACTTTTCGTTCAAACTATATAGCATACATTGAAGTTCAGCATCGAGTATATATATCATAACATCTGTTTGTAAATGCGTTAATCCTTTCTTTCATTTGAATAACAAACTTATTTAACATAAAATATCCATATATTTGTATATTCAGTTTGCAATATACTAAATAATTCTTCTTTGTCTTCTTCTTCCGCTTACAGTAATAAATCTACAGATGGGTTCAGTCCTAACCTGTAAAGCAAGTTAACTTGATAATCAGTCATTTGGACTGGTCAAAGTTAATCCGTGACCGGATTTATGACTGCTCTGACCAGTTCTAGGACCAAAATCTAGTTAACTTGAAAAGCGGACTTGGTCCTAGGACTGTTCTTATGTCTGCCAAAGAGTTAATTTGGAAACAGGTCCGCTATTGATATAAGTTAACTTCAAACCAGTCCTGTCATAATTTAACAGAAGTTAACTTCGAAACCAGTCCTGCCGTAAAGTTAACATAAGTTAACTTCGAAACCAGTCCTGACACAAAGTTTACATGAGTTAACTTTTGCTTTGACAAATCCGATCGAAACCAGACCTGTTCCCAAGTACACTTTTGACTGGTCTACTCAACACTAAGTTAACTGGTAACCAGGACCGCTCTACATCGATTTTTTAAAAAATATTTTTTAATATCTTTGTTTCGTAGTATAAACATCGAAAATGAAGTAAAATTAATACTTCCGTTATATAAACAGGATTGAATACAACTATTTTAAAATAAAGTACGCATAAAACGTTGCTTGTTACACAAATTATTCTGTGATCTGCCAATTTATAAATTACAAAAATCACGATCTTGGTTACAATGATAAAGGGCACTGAATATCACTTCCAATACCTATATCATATTGAACTATATTTGCACTTTATTATGTATATCTATGAAAGAACGTATATTAGATGTTAGTTATACATGTTATACGTCCTTGATCTATGTAGCCACAATCAGCAATATTTTACTTTCAGGAGAGAATTTATTATACAAAATGAAAGCATCATTAAAACACATCAGTAGTTTTGTAACCCCATGCTTACTTTACAACAATATCATTTGACCGCATTGACCAAAACTGACCATATGTGCACTTAAATTTGTAAATCTATATACCCACATAAAAAATCAGCCATATTTTTTATCTCAGGATTCAATGTATAAAACAATGGAAAGCAATATTGTGATAAATTAACAAAACATTTTTGTTCGCATACATTTAGGGTGCCAGCATGTCCTCCTTTTATTCAAAATATTGATACGTAACAAAATTTTAATAGTTTTGATACCTCATGTTGACTTGTAAAACTCAATTAAACAACCCATTGACCAAATCTGACCATATGTGCACTTTAATTTGTAAATCTATATACCTGCATAGTAAATCGGCCATATTTTTTATGTCAGGATTCAATGTATAATACAAAAAAAAACTATATTGCCATACAATAACAACATGAACAAAAATTGTTTTGTTCGAATTTAAGGTGCCAGCATGTCCTCCTTTTATTTAAAATATTGATACGTAACAAAATTTCATTAGTTTTAATACCTCATGCTGATTTGTGCAACAAAATTCTTTGACCGCATTGACCAAAAATGGCCATATGTGCACTTTAATTTGTAAATCTATATACCATGTATACCCGCATAGTAAATCATCCATATTTTTTATGTCAGGATTTAATGTATAATACAATGGACAGCAGTATTGCAATACAATAACAACAAATGTTTGTTCCCATAAATTTAGGGTGCCAGCATGTCCTCCTTTTATTCAAAATAGGAATATTATACGTAACAAAATTTCAGTAGTTTTGATACCTCATGCTAACTTGTACAACACAATTATGTGACCGCTTCCACCAAAACTGACTATATGTGCACTTCAATTTGTAAATCTTTATGGCTGCATTATAAATCAGAAGTTTTTTTAAATGTTGCAATAGATTTAACCTGACGCCTTTATGTCTTAGAACTCCTAGCGCTCCTGTGCACATTTTAGACCACAAATGTAAGCAATAATATTGGAAAACAATTAATGCTAAATTTTGTCCTTATAAATTGAGAGTATCAGCATTTCATCTCTGTATTCATAATATTGAACAGTAACTAGACAGACAAGAAACAGTAGTTCAGGATGGTGTGTAAAACAAAACTATTAGGCCGCATCATACCAACACTGACATGTCTGAATTCATTTGTACTTTTTAATACAAAAGTATATGAGTTTCTCTTCTGGGAATAGTTTACCGTTAATCTCTTATGTCGGTTAATTGATTTTGCTTGTAGTTAAACGACAAGAGGCAACTATTCAAGTGCACAAATCTCTCGATAAATCTGACGAATTTGACGAGATTGTTGATTGTTTTACCAGACCGTACATACCCGGACACTGTACAATTTTCGTTAGAATATTCCGCGGAAGATAGAATAGTTAATCCAATGCAAACAAGTTGAATAACAATGAAATATCCATGTAGGTATAACTTCAGGAAGAGACAGGTAAAAAACATGGAACGAAGCAACGTCGACAATGATGTTGGTATCCCACGATTTACGAATATTGTTCCGATGCGTTAGTATAACCTTTCTTGCCGCCTTCTAATAAATAACAACAACTTTCATTTCCTTTATGATAGCTCTATGTGAATGTATAGCCATTGTTATAAGTATATAAGAATATATCAAATAAAAAAGAAAAAGAATTTTGTTGTATAATATCTAATAGAGTCAGCGAGTAAAGAAATTTGCTACACGGGGGAAAACAATGCGAATGTTGTTTACATATTTTAATTAAAGCTCCAGTCTGATATGAAAACTCTTAAAAACGATAATCTTTCATAAGCAGACCTTACTAGGTCTGGTCTAAAGCAGACTTGTCCACAGGTCTGGTCAAAAGCAGACTTGTCCACAGGTCTGGTCAGGAGCAGACCTGTCCTCAGGACTGGTAAAATGCAGACTTGTCCACAGGTCTGGTCTGGGGCAGACCTGTCTTCAGGACTGGTCAAAAGCAGACTTGTTCACAGGTGTGGTCTGGAGCAGACCTGTTGATAGGTCTGCACCAGTCCTTAAAAAGCAGACCGTAGGTCTGGTCCACCAACGACGAAGTGAACTTGCTTGTCTGCTTAAAAATTCTCAAGTTAACTTAGAAAGGAGTCAACAAGTCTGCTCCAAGTTAACTTTTGTCAAGGTTAGGACTGCACCCATCTGTATTCGTTATTTGATATTTTCTGTTTATGAAGATTGAATTCGATGGTACATTCCAATAATCAAAGGTAATACAATCAGTGAGCCTTACTCTATTAAAGAAACGTTGCAATTGCAATGGCTATTTCACAATAACATCATATGTACACCTGTCATGGTATCATACATATAGGTCCGTACATGTATTTGTAGTGTACGGTTCTAATATATTTTATTATCAGTTTCGTTCTAAACCTAATTGACGACAATATAACTGTGTGTGTTTTTTTTCTGAATTTCAAATGTGACGTCACTTTGTATGTTGAGGCTTTGGTAAACTCGGCTGTGTATTTTTATGTGCTGGATTAGGTTGTTTTATGTGATGTATCCGTTTTTATTCTGTTGTTAGTCACCACTTCGGTTTTATCATGTATATTTGTTAAAAATTGAATGTTTGCAAAAGAATAAATTATTCTAAATAATAATGATGCTCTTATCCCAGGCAGATAGCCCTAGACGTGTTGGGCACAACTTTTTGGAACTTTTGGTTCTCAATGCTCTTCAACTTTCTACTTGTTTTTTCTTTCGAACTTTTTTTATCTTAGCATCACTTGTTAGCTTGTGTGGACAAAACGCACGTCAGGCGTATTGAATTTTAAACCTAGTATGTTTCGTTAGCTATTGTTCGTGTGTTTCTCTGTCCTATATGTTCAACAAATTATTTTACAGTTATTTACTGTAAATTTTATATTTTTTTGATACGCAAACTATGTCTGTGTACTTAATATGAATGTATAACTTATATATACGTTTACCCCTGGACGATGGGTCATTGTAAACACAGGACCCCTTGTGTAGACTTCCCTGGGTTATACAAGGTAAATAAAGGCAACAGTTGTATACCGCTGTTCAAAATTCATCAATCGATAAAGAAAAAAACCAAATCCGGGTTACAAACTAAAACTGAGAGAAACGTATCAAATATAAGAGAACTACGAAACAATAGAGACACAACACCGAAATAAAACACACACAGAAACGAACTACAATGTAACAATGGTCATTTTTCTGACTTGGTACAGGGCATTGGTTTTGTGGCATTCCAAACCTCCCGCTTAAATGGCGGTGTTAATTATAACATAAAATTGGCAACATTAAACGACAGGGTTTCATCAAATAAACAGATAATTGGGAGAAATTATAGGGCAGAGGTAAATTATATTTAGGTGATTTTCAATAAATGTATTTCAGGTCTTAATTTTTTTTTTAATCACACATATAATCCCTGATTTTATTCTATTTCTTCCTTATTTAGGGTGAGAGATCGAGTTATTTAAAACACTCACCTCTCTTATAATGCATGTTGAAATAAATATTTGTTATATTTGTGAAAGCACAGCAGTTTTATACTGCACTTTCAATATACTTAAAAGAAAATTGAGAAACATTTAAATTTACATTTATTGACAAAACTAAGAACATATAACTTTCTTTTTTGTATACTTACTCGTTTTTATTCATATGTCCTAATTTTAAACTTATGTGCGACTTAATGCTCACAATTTTCCTTGACTTATAAGTTTGAGGAAAAGTTGTTAGTACAGTAAAAAGTGAGATAACTCATTTTTGGAAGTAAATGATATATATATATATATATATATATATATATATATATATATATATATATATATATAGTGTCTAAAAATAGCAACAATCAACATTCAATCTATCTAGGTGTGGATCAGTTTGTAAATAAACTGATGCAGTTACTAAATTAAATTATATAAGTGTCTAAGAATGTAACTTCAACACACTAATGAGTGTTATAAAATTAGTTGTTATATTTTATATATTATTCACGCAATATTTCGCTAAACAAATTAGCTTCATCGGGCGTGTGCATCTATCTAGGTGAAATCGGATGCATGACAAGAAATATCTTTGTAGCTTGACGTTTTTGTGTAAAAGTTTAATATATTGATTGATGGGGTATATACAACATATTTTTGCCGTTTATTGTACATAACAATTTTTAAATCTAAACAAATAGTTGTTTTAGTTAAATAGAATGAAATTCATGATTTATTCCTTTGGTTTTGGGTAGAACTGTTTTTCATCCCTCTCATTAAGTCCATCAGGTTCAAGGGTACGTAGCTGATGCATCCAGAACCTTTCTCTCTGTTTTCTCGAATGTACCATACAAACCCTTGTCTTGGCTCCGTTATATTGATGACATCGACATCAAATGGAACGAAACTGCAGAACGTCTGCAAGAATTTCTCGATTTCTGTAACAACTTTCATCAATCGATAAAGTTCACATCTGAGGTTTCAAATGAGTAAATTGCGTTTTTCGACACCACCATAACTTTAGAAAACGGAGTCATGACAACCGATCTTCACACAAAAGAAACTGTTAAACTCCAATTTCTCTCTCCGAAGAGTTGTCACCCGAAACGCTGCTCCCGGAGAATTCCGTACAGCCAAATCATCAGGTTAAAACGGATTTGTTCATCGGAATCAAAATTAAACCATCGTTTGGGTCAACTCAGACAGCAACTTAAATCAAGAGGTTATAAGAACAAAAATATTTCAGAACCTTTCGGTAAAGCAATAGAAAAAGACCGAACAAACCTACTTGAATACAAAGAAAAGACGACCCAGACAAAAAAAATCCAGTTTGTTGTTAGCCTTCATTCTGACCTGACAAATCTTTCATCAATTGTCCACAAACACTGGCGTCTTATTGAAAATGATCCTTCCTTAAAAGAGATATTTCCATCACCCCCGTTATGGCTTACTGCAGACCCAAAAACCTCAAAGATATTCTAGTAACATCCCAAGTATCTAAACAGATGATATCAACAATCGGAGGTTATAAACCATGCGGAAGGGTCAATTGTAAGTGCTGTAAAGTCGCACACATCGAAACCCAATTCGTCAGCACAGTCACAAAGAAAAAAATACAACATATTGAAAATCCGTCTAAATTACTATACTAAAATATAATTAAAAACGAACATGTTTTTGTAGTTGCATCTAACCCACTACCAAGGGAGATAATTAATGCTTAACAAAGTGATAAATATTAATCATTTACGATGATTGTATGTCCAAATATGTTATTCTTGAGACACAAAGGATAACAGCTTTGAAATGATCTAATTTTGCCAAAGGAAAATGGAATAAATAGTAGTATGTGTAAAATTTGGGTGAATTTGTTTCTCATGTTACAAAAAATTAACTCGATGAGGTTAAATTTCTCTTATAAATTTATGTTTTAATTCAGATAAAATGAAACATAACATTTTTACATGAGTTTAAACCTTTTATTCATGTTAATTTCATGTGAAATTGTTTACGTGAATTTAACGCGAAATATTTCATTTGAATATAACATGAAAATTTTCACGTCAATCTAACGAAGAAAATTTATATTAAATTAATATTTCCACAGAATATAAAGGTTGAGAAAAACTTTGATTTTCGGTTAATTGTTTTTTTTAACTTAGACATCATTTATATTTTTTCACATGAAATTTACGTGAAATGCACATGAAATAATTTCAAGTGAAAATTCAACGTGGATTGAACGTCAACATTTGACATGAAGTTCACGTTAAATTTTTACTTGAAATTCACTTGAAATGAGATTCAGGTGAAATTCACGTTAGCAAAATTTTGCTGTGTACAGTATCTAATCAGATTTTTTACCTTTGGTCTTAATTGAACTGAACGTTATTTAACTAAGTCTTATTTGAACGCCAAAAGAATCTGTCTTGTTTATCTTGACACGGCTGATGTCACTGAAGACGATAAATCGGAACAGAAAATGATAGTTTAAACAGGCCTTGCGGTCATAAACTTTCGAGTCAGTTTTTTGTACTCATACTCCGAAATCAACCAATCAAAATGTTGGATTTTATGTTTCGAGCATGATTTTTGTGCTCAGAGAACTGCGCAAAGTTTTATGACTTCAAACCCAGGTGTTAACGTTTTCCCTAGCAGTACATTCAGTCCAATAAGACTTGATCAGGCCAAAATGACGTCTTAATCGTCTGAAACATACCAAAATGACCATTTCAGACTTGAATAAGACTACCAGTGTCTATTCGTGAGGTAGAAAGCCTAAGAATTCCAGAAAGTCAAAGTTTTGTGAACAGTTAATTTATTATTATGAACATATCAGTGATAACATAAGTCAAAAAGTGCTGACTCCTGGGCTGGTGATGTCCTCGGGGAATAATCAAAACTCCACCAGCAGTGGCAGTATGCAGTTCTATTAGAGATCAGTATTTTGTTCATTTCCTTAATTTTTGTTAATGTTGGTACATGTATTTTGAACTTTGACAACACATCTTATGGAGTTTGATAATTACAAATAATCTCTTAATTTAGATTTTTCTCTCGAAGAAATCACAGTTAGCAGATCCCTTTTACGACATGACAAACAGACACAAAATATGCAAGTCGCAAATACAACGTCAACCAGTCCAGATATTTCAGATGTTAAAAAGAACCCATCCTTGTCAGCCAGCAAAGAAGAGCTAAAACATGTATCGAATGAATCACAATTGTTCGATGCCACGTCATCAAAAGAAAGTTTCGTGACAGAATCTGCGAAAGTAAAACAAATGCCCGACCCTCGTTTGCCAACGTTAACTGATTATGCTGGTAGTTTGGCAATAGGTATAAAAAAGAAACTATCAGGTCATGTTTCGGGAGAGAAATTAGAAAAAGTAGAAAACGATGACACATATGAGTCAGGTGTACAAGGTGAACCCCTTACCTCAAAATGGCAAGCAGGTAGATTTGATTTTGATGGGAAAAGTTCAGATGGCTTACGCACAATGAACAACCTAGTCGCACAAAATTATACAGCTGAAAACGATTCTCGTGATTACTCTTTGAAAACAGGTGATTTGATCATAGAAACTGTTACTGAAACTGGAATTATTAGAAAGTTAAAAAAAATCTTTGGCATTACCAAAAAAGTCAAAGAAGTTAAAGTGTCAATCACAAAGGAAACATTCTTAGAGAAGTCTTCTAAAGTCGGAAAAAAGAGGTTATACAACAAAAAAATAGCACCTATAATTATCTGGGATTTTGGTGGCCAGGATGTTTTCTATTCAACACATCAGACATTTTTAACGTACAGAGCTATTTACATAATTGTATTGGATGGAAGTAGAACACTCGATGATCCTTGTCCATATGAACATTACCTTCCAGGAAAAAGTGGACACAAAACCTCAAGAGGTGTGTATACACTTGTATTTATTTGCAATAGACAGAGTTACGAAACAATGGTAAAGTAGATACAAAAATATCCTCAAAAAATAATATGCTTTTAAACAAAAACATCAACATCCCTAAGTCCTTAATTGTAAGAATTGGCAACAACTAACACAAACATTAAGGTTCCTGGCTCGATTCCCGTTACGTTATAAAAATGTCGGGAATTGAATGTTTGACTCTCCCTTGACACCACGTTAGAGTATGGTCTTAAATAAACGATGATAGTCTGTCGGGCGAAAACGATAAATGTCTGACCCGTTTTTAGAGAGAGCCACATCTTTTGCACGTAAAAGACACCCTTGTAGATTTGGAAAAAAGCAGGCGAATGCCGCTTCAAGGCAGCAGTCGACTCGCAATGTGGAAAGGGATATAAGTTGCAAAACTTGATTTCCAATCCACTATAAATAACTTTGTTTAAACTAAACTACGAATTAACACTCAATTAATTTATTTAGTAAACAGTATGTTATGTAGAAAATGTCATTCCCCCTGATGCATTTGTAAGGTTTTTTTTTAATTATTATTACAGATTATCTGCTATTCTGGATCAACACAATTGTAACATATTGTAAAGGAAGTATTCAGGGATTTCCTAAAATTATGGTGGTTTTAACACACAAAGATCAGGTAACCTCTGTAAGTATTTTGTTCAACATTTGGAATAATGGACTGTTTTGATTTTGGAATAATATGCAGTGAAACAAAAATGTCTCTAATTCGAATATATACTCATGATAATGGAGAATATTTATTGTTTTTATATTATAGTTGTGTTTCTACTAATTTGATATGTAGATACTATTTTTATTTTTTTGGGTCTTCAATGTAGTAAACATTAAAAGACGGTTCAGTTCACAACTTATCAACTAGTTGATCTATGAATTTGCCTCCCTAACATTATATATATTTTCGTGTTATTTGTAATTGTTTGTACTTGTGAGTCTATTTTTATTATTTTCTATCCGCGTGTGAACGTAAAGATAATTAATCATCCAGCTCATTTGTATGGTTTTAGTCTAAAGCGACTATGTACACATAATTAATTCGTTTTAAACAGTTTGATTTTGGAAGAAAGGCCGATATGATTAGTTGCACTATTACTAGCAAAATTCTATATTAATATTCTTATAATTTGTATAAGTACATCAAATAACATAATTAGAATTATAAACTTGATATGGATTTTTGAGAACTCGTTGGGGTACAAAAAGACACCTTTAGGAGAATTAGACAAGTTTGGTGGAATGAACACGTTTGAGAGTGATAAACATATAAGCTACTGTGCAATTTCTCCTATTTGTGTACTTCTTTTTTTGGTGATTTCAACTTGGGTATTATAAGGTTGGATTGCTATCTGGTTATCATTTTTTTCGGATGTTGTTTCAAATTTATTATTAGTTTTGGTATCTATTCCATGCAGTGTTATAATATGAATTCATGCTTGTAATCGGGTTTAAATGCAAGTATTTGTGTGAGGTTGCAGTAATGCAATTGATAACATTTATTGCATAACCAATTACGATCAGAACAAGACTTCACAAGACTTCGTGTTGTTTCTTATTTCTGATTTATAACTGTTGATGTAAATGTCTGTTTGTTTTATGAGTCTGTGTTTACTCCTTGGTTTTGATTTTTATTGTCTTACATTTAAATATGTTCATTTGAATATAAGTAATTGTTTAATGTATACATTTGTGCAGAGGGGTAAATATTTACGAAAGGTACCAAGCTTATAATTTAATACGCCGCTTGCAAACACAACTTTACGACAAAAGAGATGATTTCAGCCTCTAATTGTGAACTCTCCATTTCTAAGTAGCAACAATCCAGCAGCACCTGCATGCGGTGTATTTGTCTCCCAATTGATAAAATATTCCCGTGCTTGCATTTCCTATCATGATTTTCTTCATAGGGGTTGCCGGTCACAAGGAAGCAATTCAACCAAGAGTTCCAAATGGTGAAGTTGAAATCATCACTTCGTAAATTTTACGGATGCCATCACGAGTTGGTTAACCATTATGGAATAACCGTTTCACAAATGATATCGGATATGTTCCTTAAGTCGATACTACAAACCCCTTTCCTTCCATGAATGTGACCTACCGAATTAGATTATTTACAAATTGTTTATCACATAAACAACACGATGGTTGACACATGTGAAGCAGGATCTGCTCACCCTTCCTGAGCACATGAGATCACCTATAGTTTTTGGTGGGGTTCGTGTTGTTTATTCTTTAGTTTTATATGTTGTGTCATGTGTACTTTTGTTTGTCTGTTTGTCTTTTTTTTCCATTTTTAGCCATGGCGTTGTCAGTTTATTTTCGATTTATGAGTTAGACTGTCCCTCTGGTATCTTTCGTCCCTCTTTTAATACGTTAAACTCGCGTGTTTCGATTACATAAAACTAATCAGTGACGCTCTGATCAAAACAGTTAGAAAGCCAAACAAGTGAAAAGTTGAAGAGCATTTGAGGACCAATTCGGCTAAGGCAATCTATGTATGGGGTAAGAAAATCCGTTGTATTTCGAATTATTCATACTTATGGTTAAAATATCATATTGATATTATTTTCAGAGTGGGGTTGAAACAAGACGACGTGGCATATTTGGAGAAATCTACAAGATGTTTCACAAATCGCCATTGATGCAACAGTTGGTGATTGATGATAAAATATTTGTAAACGCTAAAGACAAATATGACCCAGAAATGGCGAAGATTAAGGCAGCTATCATCCGCGAATCAGAGAAGCAACCAACATGGGGAGAACCCCTCCCAAAATGCTTTATCCCGTTAGAGTTAGAATTTGCATCACTGATCAGACGGAAAATTCCTCTAATTACACTAGAGCATTTGAGGAAAATAAACGCATTGCAGCCGATAAGACCACTGTCAGAAGCTGAGTTGAAGGTATTTCTGAAATTTCAGCACTCAATTGGCAAGTTATTGTACTTTGATGAACATAAATTGGACGACCGTATTATTTTGTCTCCAACCCTCCTTATCGATGCATTTAAATCAATTGTTACAGACAGGCAATTTTGTGAAGGCGACAAAAAAAGAGAAGAAATATGGGATGCAATGAGCAAGACAGGGGTGGTACCCAAACAAGCAATAGAAGACGTTTGGAAGGGAAAGAAATATGTAAAATTTTACCAAGACAAAGATTATCTATTAAATGTCATGACCCATCTGGATATATTGGTTGAACCAATGAGATACAATTCTAACCGAATGCGTATCCCTGCCAATTTTTACTATGTTGCTAGTATGGTACGAGCTAAAGATGATTCTGGATACCTGCAGTCAGCCGGCTTCACACACAGGAGTATTGCAATAGCCTTTCAATCATCATCATTTATGATACCTCCTGCATTATCATTCAGATTTATAAGCTACTGCTTATATGTCTGGGCGGTGAAGATATACGGGCAATCCAACAAAGAAATGTTATTCCATAGGTCGGGGGTATTCACCATTGATCCATGTTTGGATATGTATATTGCCTGTGATGATGAGATAATCATTTCTCGTCTTGTTCATGCCACATCAAACACACTAATAATGAGGGATGTAGCTTCCAGCATCTATGAATGTCTAACATCAGCCTTAGAGAAAATAAGTGATCTGTATATTAGAACAAGTAGCGATCAGCCTCAAATCAATAATACATCTTTTGTGACAAGAATGTGTTGTAACTCACCAGATAACCCATGCTTCCTGCAAGTAAACGATCTTACTGACACAGACCAATTCTGGATATGTCCTTCACATGGCATTGAACATAGCTTAAACACAATGATATCATGGAGTGCAGAAAAGGTAGTAAATGTTATTCAAAGTTTCGATTGGTGTGGACTGCAGTCAAAATACTTATGTTACATAAATACACATAGTGCGATACGGCATTTAAATTTTACACCGATAAACTTGCTTATTGTTTAGAATTATATAACATTAAACATTAAACTCCGAGTAAAACTGTTTGTCCAGAGAAATAATGACATGTTTGTCAGCTAATCAAAAGGTCACAATAACTTAAAGATAATTAATGATAATCAATGTAAACACCTTTGTTTTGCTGAAATGCTAGGAATTGTTTTCTTCAAGTCTTACGTTATCTGGCATGCCTGTTAAATAGATACAAATTTGAAAATGAAAAATTTAAGTGCATGTTTACCGCGAAAACAAATTAAAGTACGTAAAGGATTAATTGTTAATTTCAATACGGTATACACACTGATATATGCTATTAATAAATCTGAAGATCGTTTTTCAATTTTAATCCCATCCATTTGAGGGTAACTTAAAATAAAATAGTTTACTGTATATGTGTTTATATGTACGGAATTGATGTAACAAAAAGTTTACTGTATATATGTTTATATCATGTATGTACCGATTTGATATATAAAAAAAAATACCTTTCAGTACAATTTACTTTCATTTTCTTCTCAGGATGAAGAGAAGTGTAAACCAGGCTGCACAGGTATTGTACATGTTGTATTTATATTGCTTGATAACTTATGTTCTAGTTTGATGTCAAGTGCATAACTTCTTTTAAGTATAATTGATATACGCACATTAGGAACCTCTCAACTATTTACATGTTTAAAGTTGTAATACAAAAAACATAGTTTGACATGACTATTGCATTTATTGATGGACATAAATGGAAATACTACAATATTGTGTATGATAGCACGAAAACTGTTTTCTTGTGACAAGATGAAGAACATATTTTATGTCGAAGAGTCTGACTTGCATTTTCTAAATATCTTTTGCATTAGTATTGACGCCATTAAATGAACAACTTTTCATACTTTCGTTATTGAAACACTGATAAAGTTTGAATAAACTATGCCATCAACTCCAGTTAGCAAATGTTTTCTTTTATGGTAAATTCTATGTTTTTGCGTAACATTACTGGTGTCATATAGCGTGTCAAATGTTCGGACACTAAGGTGCCCTTAGTCAACAAAGTTTGAGTTAAATATTCACAATAAAGGTAATCATGTGGCGTGTAGGAGGCTGTAATTCATCAAGTGCTATCTAACAAATACCTGGGACTTGGAACAGGTGCAAAAATAGTTGGTAATATATAAACAAGACGATGAGATATGTTTGACAATGGGAGAACTCTTCATAAAAGATCAATGGACACCAACAGTAAATTAGCCTTCTTTTAATATGAAAGGGATTGACAGGTGAAGATGAATTTAAAGAATATGTGAACATTTTCCGTCTCGTATATCTTTGCCTAGTTTGAAGTTAATATATACCATTTTAGTTTAAGTTTGAAAGCAATTATGTGGTACAATTATGTACCAGTTTTCCCTGTTTATTTTTGTTTTTATACAGTATGTTCAGTTTCGGAATAATGCTATTTATATCACACTGGTATTGATCTGTGTATCCTTTTGGTGTTTTGGTAAGATGCATTTCTTCTACAAATTCAAGGGCTATTTTGTGTTGGTATTTTAAAATGTGCAGTATTTTCGATAAAGTAACTAAAGAAGACTTCATGAGAGCGACACCATCAGACCTACACTTACGTCGCCTGTCGTTATTATACAGTCCATTTGAAGCTAGAGAGATGGCAATACATCTTGGATTGTCGAACAGGGAAGTTGAAACCATATTGGAAACTGAAGATCCAAAGATTGCATGCTTTGAAATTTTAAGACAATGTCGAGATATCATGGTGGTGACATTCAAAGACATCAAAGAGGCAATACAGATTATAGGAAAAACAAGTATCCACATACTTTGCAAGGTACATCTTTTATAATGAATCACACCATATAGTTACAGTGTTTGTTTAATCAGTGCACTTTGTTATATATGATATATTTTATAACAATTTTAGCCACATATATTTACCTATAACAAAAAAATACATAAGAAATCCTAATATCGCATATATTTCGCATACTGGCGGTACCAATGTCATTATGATGAATTTGCATGTAAGTTAAAGATTATAACAGTATGCATCCTATTAATTTCATACTGAGGCTTTCAAATTAGACACATGTAATCACTTTAATATGATAAGAACAGCTATCATACTTGATTGATAAATCTGCATAGATGCATTTAGGATTTAAAGGTTTTTCCATAGAAAAACGTGACAGAGAAAACAAGCAGAAACATTAATATTCTTTGAAAAGCAGTTTTTAACTTTTTTCCGCGTGAATAGAAAAAAACCCAGAATTTCACCTTTTTGACAAATAGGTACAATTTGATATGTAAATTGCCAGACATTGATAAAAGACAGCATTAAGGTATGTATATATACACAAGAAATTAGAAGAATGTGTTTGTCTCTATTCTGACTTTTATGTTTTTTAGTTAGTAGTAAGCATGCCTATATCACATGCACTTTGACTGTTTTGTACATCAAAGTGTTTTCAGTCATATAATGACAGTTGTGTAAAAGGTATATTTTTTATTATTCCAGCTTGTAAAAGGCAAACCTATTTATTTTGGTAAGTAATGTGAATACAGCATATTCCTTAGTTCCTTTATTAGTGTTATAAACAGAAAACCACAAAAATACTGAACTCAGAGGAAGATTCAAATGGGATAGTCCTTAATCAAATGAAAACATTAAAAGCGTTAACACATCAGACAAATGGATAAGAACTGGTATATTCCTGACTTAGCAAAAAGTAAAATCACAAAAATACTGAACTTAGAGGAAAATCAACTCGGAAAGTCCATAATCACATGGCAAAATCAAATCACAAAACGTATCAAAAACGAATGGACAAGAACTGTCATATTCCTGACTTGGTACAGGCATTTTCAAATGTAGAACATGGTGGATTAAACCTGGTTCTATAGCGCTAACCCTCTCACTTTAAACCTTTTACTTTTTTGTAAAATGGTTATATTCATAGAGTTCCCGTTATATTAAGAATCAATGTTAAGATACATGTATGCGTAAATTGTATTGCACCTTCTTTACATGTACTACTATGTAACAAAGGCATTTAAAAAGGTTCAATAAACAAGGGGAATTATTATACTTTCTGCCATATTGAACATTTGGCAAGCAGTACTGTAAATTTATACAATGTTTTGATAAATGTGAAAAATGTAAGATTTTTAGACGTTAACATTTCGTCACATTTGTTTTTAAGTAATCAGTGATTTCCAATAATAAATAATAATATTTGAAATTACATGATCTACATTCAACAGGCTGTTTGTTGTTGAGATTACAATAACACTCCAGACTTTTATTACACAAACAACATTACTAGCTCTGGTCAGTAGTGATCTGATTAAAAAAATTGGCCATGGTTTGTCTGTTGGTATTTGAACGGTGATATAATTTATACAATTTGTAAGTCTCCTATAGAATCACATGTAATGCATTTGTGTTCTTTGCTTCTATAAGACTTTCAAAATACATGCATCTCGTTTAGAGTGTGTTTGGACCTAAAGTTAAAACATATATACCTTACAATTACTAATACGCATTGGTTGTTGATATTTGAACGGTAATCTAATTTACAATTTTGAAGTCTAATGTAATGCATTTGTGTCCTTTGCTTCTATAAGACTTTCAAAATACATGCATCTCGTTTAGAGTGTGTTTAGACATAAAGTTGAAACATCGGTTATACGTTACAATTACTCTTTCGAATTGCTGTTCCAAATTTTTTTGAAATATTCGAAATATTCTACTACAATTCTTAACATGTAGCACATATGTTTTTTTCTATCTTTGAAAAACACAGACATGGAACCTGAGAAGTGGGATCTGGTACCTACAGCGGAACACATTGACAGATTGGCTCCATTGGTAGGGAAAAACTCCCTCCCGTTTCTAATAGAGCTTGGAATGGACTTTAATACCTGGGAACAGATCAGCCACAGACAAAATGAAAGAGATTTGGTTCGACTGAACCAGGATATCTTAGAAGAATGGAGATTCAAGTTTTGTAGGATGCACAATCTGAAACCAACTTTACGAGAAATCGCACGTGCATTCAGTAACATTGGCAAAAATATAAAAATCGTTGACAACACATTGTCAGATTTATTTTAACTTTTTATATTTTTATTCCCGAATGATTTTCTCTTGTACGCACCTATTGAAAACTGATCAAAGGACAGGACAATACGTAAAGAATATTGTTTGAAATATTAATGTACTAATACAAATACTAATATGAATTCTGTATGAAGGAGAAATCTTCTTGTTGGATTATAGCAGGACGCAATCGATCAGTTTCTTTGTTAAAATCTGTAAATTTTGTAAAATATTTGCAAATATTGTAAAAAACCGCAGTGTTGCTTTTATTATTTAGACTGTTTATACAAATATCAAATATTTAATTTTTTCCAATCAATTTTTCATCTCTCTCATTTCAGGGGAGATAACACAAACCGTTTTTTGTTTATAAATAAATGTTGATTAAATTCTCTTGTTTGTTTTGTCTTCTAGAAAGAAAAAAGTTCGGTGGCACCATGCATGTTTTGCATTTAATTTCTCAACGTATATTATAAAACTTTTATCATATTTTATTTCAAAATTATATAATACAGATTTGATTTTATTCACATACAAGTTTTTCATAAACAATTAGAATTTATCTCCGCTTTTTTAATTCGGCTTGTCTTACAATTTGATCTGCTTATCTTTTTATTGTTTTCATACACACTGAAGAGACATGTATGTAATATCTTGTGTTATTTTACACATGGTATTCAAGATCACATACTTTACATCAATATATGGTTTGAAACTTAAAGCCTCTTTATTTGTTTTTATTTTTGAAATACTAATTCAATTGTGGTACCTTTGATTAATATTTACTTATTATCATGGACATATTGCATCATATATGCACATTCCATCTGAATGACTAAATAAAAGTTAATTATAGTCATTATTATTTCTCTGGTCATGTGAAGAACCAGTGATTGGTTTGCATTTAATACTGATAATTAACCTGTCTTTATCAAAAAGTTTAAAATCTAACGCACATTGTCGGTGTTAACGGAGAAGAAAACCTTCAAGTTAACGACTCTAGTTTATAACAATATACATGTGATCAGCATGCGGGTACCTACGATTTGAGACGGAATTATGACCACCACGTTTTTATAATTTCCAAGATATTTTTGCGTTACTTTCGTGTTCTTTTTATCCTTATATGTACAAAGTTACTCCATACTAATTTATCAAAACAAGCTTTGAAACATATTCATTTGTCTTTGATGATTTTTATTTTGGTGTGTTTTTATTGTTGCTTAATATTAGAATTATGGAATACTTAAATGATAGAAACAATAATTCAGCAATGTATATGTATATTCATATTGAGATGTTTTTATTGCAAAGGAATGTATAACGTTGTGTACAATTTAGTTGTTATATTTTGCTTTGTATTTTGTTAGTTAATTTGTCAATTATTTGTTCTCATGTAGTATCTCTTGTTTTCATTATTTAGTGTTAGATCCGTATATCTTTTTTTATCTTCTTATGTATAAGCTTTAAGTTTTTTGGAAATGTATGGTTTACCAGCCAGCAAACAATTCATGTATCGTTGTTTTTGGAGTTCATATGTATATAACTTTATTTGTTTCTGGAATATTTTTTACACTGGGGAAAGTCCTAAGATAGATTACTGGTTTCAAGCTGATGACATCAATATGCTTATGTTCAAATGGAGTATCATAAATGTTGAATCAAGGTCACAAACCCGAAGGCGTACCTTACGTGCAATTTTCCTCCCCTGGCAAACAACATCTCATCACCAGATTCATAATTTCAAGGACTCATAACTGCTTGCAGAGTCAACTGATCCCTCTGTTATTTCGGGATATTCCTTTTTACAAACGTTTTCATGTACGCACTTATTATCTGCACAGACTCGTAAAACTGTTGAATGTTGCGATGACAAACTGTTGCAGTAGTATGTTCAGGTCGAACATTACTTGTATATAGGCATAATTTATAAATGAAAACAAAAAAAAACAGATAAATGCATCGAAAAAGTATTTAATTATTAACTACAAGGCTGCATAAAAATCGCTTGTGAGTTTTCAATGGAGTTTTCGTGACAAGAAAAGAGCTGACGGACTATGATAACGGACCACAGTTCCGTGTGGTATGATATAAACTGAAGAAAATGATCCTGGTAGTTCTTCTTTATGTAGATTTGATGTGTGAATGGGTATCGGTCTTCAAATTTGATGCGTCAGACGCGCCTTTCGTCTACTTAAACTCATCAGTAACGCGCTCATCAAAATAGTTAGAAAGCCTACCAAATATAAACTTTTAAAGTAAACATGTAAATATATATAACAGATTGCTTTCATTAAAACAGACCCCAAGATGTTGTAACAGACCCAATTTAGACAGTTTTTGTTTCTTTTTTCTTGATTTCGTCGAAATATTAAGAAATATAAACCATTTTATGAAGAATTATTTTATTTCACTTATTATATAACTATAGCTTTTATTAATATATACATTTGCTTTATAATAAACACTTTGAAATAAATGTTGGTGTTTCTTTGATTTCTATCTTGTGGGTGTCCATAATGTGTTAAATAAAGGTGGGCCGCCCAATAGTGATAAAAAGAACAAAGACAATACAAAAAGAGGAAAGTGGAGATACCTTTGGTTTTAATTTAAGATGTTATTACTACATCGGGATCTCTTTCGCTTGTTGTGTTGTTTCAAAGTTGTTTAAATATTGAGGTGTATCTATCCTAACATTAGCGTTTATGCAATGATGGTTATTGAGAGAACATTGCTTTGCTGACATATATTGTCTTGAATTTTAAACAAATCATTTCGTTATGGTAAATGGACCACCGTTTTATAAGTATTCATGTCTTGTTATAGCTCTTGAAGATGATAAAAGACGAGATCATAATAATTAACTATTAAAGAGCAATAATATATTGCCAAAAAAACGGTTCTAAACAGATATAACGTAAGAAAGTAAAATATAGAAACAAAATATGAATAAGATTGCATTGTTATAGATCATGAGATATGAATTACTTGGCTCCTCTCTGAATCTTTTAACTTTTAATTAAAGCTCGATGGTACATTTATCAACAATTTGTTATGTTCAATAAAACTAAAGTAAATTCTTGGTTAATATGGTTTTGCATCTGATAAAATATCTATTGTCAAGAAAAATATTTGTTAGGAATACCCCAATGGGGTATATGAGAATGATTCGTTCACATAGTACACATACAATATACATGTGTCAATTACCTTATTCTCTTTATTAAGGTCAGCCATATTTTTGTCAGCTAATGTTCCTTGACACAGATAACAACGAGAAAACCTTGTATAAATGACAAAGATCAAAGAGTCTGAGCTATGTTTGCTGTTAATAAAATACAAGTTGAGTAAAATGTCATTTATTCAGAAATTAATTTAAAATGCAACTTACATCTTAACAATTATAATAGTACTGCATAAATGACAATGACTTTAATAAGCAAAGGTGGGGTTGAAAAAGTGCCACACCGTAACAAAATAAACATAAAAAAAAATGACAAAAATAAAAGTGAGTTGAAAAATTAACTCACCAACATATGTATATACAAATTATATAAACAAGTATACATGAATATTGTAATTAATTCATGTTTAAAGAAAAAAATAAATGTCCTATATAATAACACTTAAAAGGGAGGGAAATGGGAGGGTTTTCAGATAAATTCAAAACGATCTTTTCTTTCTCCCAAAACAAAGGCGAATGACCGCATGTCCAAGCACATGTAGAAATTTGATATTAATTACCGATTTTAAGAACTGACCAATCAGATAATGTAATTAGATGATCATGCATTGAACATGATGTAGTCCTTGACCTCATGTTGATATACTTAAACAAAGAAATGCCTTCTACACACATGGCATTAATAAAATCAATATTATCGGAAATTCCAGCCAAAAAATCTTTTATTTACAATAAATGTTATTTTGTCAGCTAATGTTCCTTGACACAGATAACAACGAGAAAACCTTGTATAAATGACCAAGATCAAAGAGTCTGAGCTATGTTTGCTGTTAATAAAATACAAATTGAGTAAAATGTCATTTATTCAGAAATTAATTTAAAATGCAACTTACATCTTAACAATTATAATAGTACTGCATAAATGACAATGACTTTAATAAGCAAAGGTGGGGTTGAAAAAGTGCCACAAATCCCAAGAGGGATCCCCAACCGAGGACTCTGTATTCAACTTAGGAACTCCAGAATTAGAAAATTGAGCAAGCCATGTTGACCTCAATAAAAAACACCCAAAATTGAATAAAATATACTCTTTTTAACTTTAGCATTTCAGTAAAAGTGTAGAGCAAACCATGTTGACCTCTACAAAAATAATAACACACATTATAAACAAAACAAAACAAAAAAGAAATGATATATAAGTATACAAAATAATCATTGATAATTAAACTTGTAAGGAAAGGTAAAGCAAGCCATGTTGACCTCTACCAACCCAATAAATACCATTACATATAGTAAATGACTGAAATAAAAAAAAAAAAACTTAAATTTGCAGAGCAAACCATGTTGACCTCTCTAAAAGTAAATACAAAAAATCACAATAAGGTAAAGCAAGCCATGTTGACCTCTACCAAAGTACTTAATAAGCGACTGAGATTATGTTAAATCTAAGTGTGAAAATTATCAAGTCGAATATAATGTTGAAAAGCGTTCGACTTCCATCTACCCATGCTTTGGATCAAGGCTAACGGCACACCTCTGGCAGATGCAGATGTCGCAGCTCCAATTCGGAAACTGTGGCCTTTATAAAAATTAGTGTCTAATCCTACGAAATTAAGCAAACTTTTTAGTGAAGAATTGAAATAAAAACCCGAAACAGGTTTTCCACATTTAAATCGAAATAAAGGACCATGTGGACAATTTTGTAACCTTAGATATTCCTCAATAGCTTTAACAGGACATAAATAATTTTCAGGACGTCTAGCTATTGATAATGTCTTATTCTGTAGATTACTATGTTTGTAGAACTTCATAGTAATTGTCATATTGCTCACATGACCATTTACGCTTTCAAACTTTATATCTTCCCTTTGAATTACTCTATAGATTTCAGACTCAGTTTTAACTGAAATTTCTCCAATCCTTAAGAAACAAAAATAAGCTGTAGACATCATAGCTTTTAACAAAACTTGATTATAAATGCCTACTATTACTTTTGGTAAAGCCTTAACCAATTTTACAAGAATGTCATAGGTTATTGGCAGCCGTGTATCAACAGAATGTCTCAACTGTTTTGTACCTTTTAACATTTTTTTTAATAAAAAATGTGTCTGTTGGATCCTGTAAGAACTTAATTTTATGCATAAAACTGATGGCTGATATGTAAGACGCAATTGTAGATGGTTGATAATTTTGAATAAATAAATGTGAAATAAAATGAGCAACCATGACATAAGTAGATGGAAGTACATTAACTCCTGGAAAATATTTCTGACAAAAATTTGAATACACACTTAGCATTATATTATATGATGACTGAGTAGCAGCAGATAATGATGCACTAACAAGCTTATCAGTCATAGATGCAAAAATTGAGGTGGAATGGCCACAGGAGTTGGACTTAACCAAGGAGCAATCTGATGAGCTTCCTGAAATGAAAAACGAGACAACAAGTCACAAATAACGTTTGTTTTCCCAGGAATATGTTTGGCTCTAAAATAGATATTGTACTTTAATGCAGCTAACACTAATCTTCGGATCAGTCTCATAATATTCTTTTCCCGAGATGATGTCTTATTTATAATTTCAGCAACAGCTGAATTATCTGTTAAAAACAGTATTTTATGATTTGCTCATAGAGGGCCCCATATATCAATAGCTAACACAATCGGGAAAAGTTCTTTCACTGTAATGTGTAAATCAATTAACTCCGGTGGCCATTTCCCTGAAAACCATTTGCTGCCAAAAACTGCAGCAAAACCACCATAAGTACCTGCAGCATCAGAAAACAGTTTTAAAAAATCTGATGAAACCCATTCTTTGAATAAAAAACAAGATTTACCATTGTAATTTTCAATAAAACTGTACCATAACTTAAGATCTAATCTTGCATCAGAATTCAGATTGATTCTATAATGAGGAGATGTATGACCTATAGTCAGATCAAAAAGCCTACGTAAAAAGGCTCTCCCAGGTATGATAACTCCACATGCAAAATTTAAAAGACCCAATAAGGATTGCAATTCTCTGAGTGAGATACTGCGTTTACATTTGTATTTACTTAATAATTGCAAAATTTTTTCTATTTTCTCCATAGGTAATCGAGCTACCATCTGAGTAGAATCAATTTCAATACCGTAGATAGTAATGCAAGTAGTAGGGAGTTGTGTTTTTTCTGATTTGATGGGTACCCCCAATTTATCAGCAAGACAAAGAAAAGTTTGTAATGCACTATAACATTCATTTGAGCCAGCTTTTCCGACAAAGAAAAAATCATCTAACAGGTGTGATACGCCATATATTTGAAATTTAGCATTTAAAATCCAGTGGAGGGCTGTAGAAAAAGCCTCAAATAGCTGACACGAGGACGAAGCCCCCATGGGGAGGGATACATCATAATAAAACTGTTTGTCCCAATGAAAACCTAACAGATGATGATCTTTTTTAGCTATTGGAATTAAGCGAAATGCATGCTCAATATCGGTTTTGGACATTAGACAGTTTGATTCATAAGATTGGACTAAATCTATGACTGTTTCAATGTTTTGGTATTGTACTGCCGAAAATTCTGGGGAAATACCAGAGTTTACAGAGTCACCCTTAGGATACGACAAATCATGTATTAATCGATAAGAATTGGGTTCCTTTTTTGGAACTAAACCCAAAGGGGAGCATACAAAAAGAGGGAAAGGGGGCTTTGTAAATGGACCCTTAACTCTGCCTGCTTCAATCTCTTTATTCAGTTTCGATTGCACAACATGATAATTTTCCCTTGCACTTTTATGATTTGGAGGGAAAATCTTCTTATTAAGAGATGTAGAAAAACAAGAATTAATTGAAAATCCAAAAGAAAAACCATGAATCAATTTATCTTTCAACTGGGTTTCATAACCTACTAAACAATGTTCCAAATTTTCAACCTTTATTGGTGTTGGAAGTTTTGACAAAGTTTGCCTGTTTTCCTTTTTGCTCTGGACATGTAAGGGTACAGTGTTTCTTGCTGCAGTGTACACATTGGTGTTTGAGTTTACAAAACTTTGCTGTGCATTCCCCTGATTTACAGAAGGCCCAGCAATAGCCATTTGGGAATTGATACTGATGCTGGGCCCTCCTTTGAAAAGAATTTGGGGCTGAGTTTGAGGTTTTAGCATACGACTTCTTATTTTGACCTGAAAAATCAGATTGTCTTTCATACAAAGCAGCAGATCGCCAAAGTTCATCATTGATTTGATCCCATTGTAACCCTAAAATTTTTCTTATCTTTCTAAATTTCTCATCATATACTTTAGCGGCTTGGAAACCCAAGGACTTGCATAATGACCGTACATTAAAACCATATTTAATCAATGCTCTAGCCGACCTCAAATTCTTTTCAAGATATATAGACATAAATATGTCTATAGCATTTGTCCATTGGTGAATGGACAAAAGCTCTTTGTTAGACTTCCTATTTGAAATTGTTATATTCAAATTCTCAAATAATGTTGATTCATTACATGTATCATCAATGTTAGAAGGTAATAATAAAGCAAAATTTACATAGTTATCACACCAAACATCAGATTTAACCTTACTGCTGACATGATAGTCTAAAGGTATAGAATGTCTCAACATGTCACAAGCATAAGGATTCTCGGCATACGAGTTAAGAGTTTAACAGCTCACCATCAGAAGACGTGTTAATATTAGGATCTGAAGACAATGGCGGTTGGAAGACAGCTAACATTTGTCCCTGAGAGTCATTATTTGATGAATTTTCTGGTTGTGTGGATGATGACGACAACATACCAGTTAAGTCATTAATTGGAACTGCTGTATTGTCTTTTACCAGTTGCACGCCGGAACTTTCAAACTTTCGGAATAAAGCATCAGCAATGTCATTTGCTGTTGGAACAGACGGCTGTTCAGTAATTGTTTCAGGAACAGCTCGTCTGGTCTTGCGTCTCCGCACTGGTGGCCTGTATAGTGGTGGTATCTCACTTTGTTCCTCCACTAAATTTGGAACATCTTCTTCAATGCTTTGAGGAGCAGCCTTTCTTCTTGTTCGGCTCTTCTGCTTTGGCATTTTGCTATAAAAACATAAAACAAAAACAAAATAAATAAAAATAGAAATCCTGTATATCACAGAACTTTAAGAATGTTACTACAAATGTAAATAAGTATAATTTTTAAACCAAAATGCTTGTCAATAAAATTAACATAGTTGATATGATGATATATCTAGCAAAATGTACTCATGTTAAAAGTTAAGTTTGACTATGATACATGTATGCTAATTATTACTCCAAAACCAATTTTATAAAACCAACCAATATGAATAAAATTCTTTAATAGTACCAAAATCGATCCCTATTGTGACACAACCATTATAGGGAAAGACATGATTTATTCTCTGATTAAATAATTAACCTAATAATATACTAAAATAAAAGTATATAAACCATGATTATGGATAATCAATATTTAAATATAAAAAGAGACATATTATATTATATAACTCTGATATAAATGATGTAACCAACCATAATTATTTACAAATAAGACATCTTTCATGTCACCAGTGTCACAACCATGTGCGTATAAGCACAACCATGTGCATATAAGCACAACCACGTGCATACTAAGCACAACCACTCAGAGATAATTTAGATTATAAATCGTTACAAAAGGTGATGGAGTAATAATATGCAAATAATTCATAGATAACTACATAATTATAGTGTATGCTTCTTTTCTTCATATGTCCAAATAGGGACAATAAGTTTATAACAATCATAAACGGTAATTTGCAACGCATGTTTGCTGGATATTACATGTTCGTGAAAGGCTACCAACAGCAGCACGGACACTTCTAGCGTATATTTCCATACCTTCATCATTAAGATGAACTTTATCTTTTAATAATAAATCTGGGGTGTTCTTCCACAACCCCCTATGATGCCAGAAAGTCGCATTGTCTCTTTCTTTTACTAAATGACTAAGTTCTTTGTTTACAATGTAAACCTTGTTGTTATAATAAGCTTCCGGTCTTTCGGAATACCTCGGGAGAAGTTGACCAATAACCACGTGTTTAACATGATAGCAATTTATTATGTAATCGGCAAAAACACTGATATCTCTTGCTATTTTCACGGGCTCATTTTCAGAGGACAAATCGTTGCCTCCAACCTGAAGAAAAACCGAATGTGGCATATATTCTTCAATTATATGCATAAATTGTTGCTTTTAAACACATTTATTACCGGGGCGAAGAGTCCCTCCCCCCAAACCAAAAAATTCCACCTGGATGTCGGTTCCGTCTAAACCTAAATTTAACCAACCTCGATCACAGTTTTCATGAGTAAAAGTTTCTAAACGACGAATATAAGAATTACCAAAAATTAAGGCACGCCGGACCATGGTTCAAAAGCAACAAACAATTCAAAAATAAATAATAATAAATTAAAAATTAAGTTATTAAAAATATATAAAATAATAGTTAAGGTTCGCTTTTACCTTCTAATCTGTGGATTCTTCGATGAATGCCTTTCTACAGTTTATTCGGTTTTTCAGATAAATTCAAAACGATCTTTTCTTTCTCCCAAAACAAAGGCGAATGACCGCATGTCCAAGCACATGTAGAAATTTGATATTAATTACCGATTTTAAGAACTGACCAATCAGATAATGTAATTAGATGATCATGCATTGAACATGATGTAGTCCTTGACCTCATGTTGATATACTTAAACAAAGAAATGCCTTCTACACACATGGCATTAATAAAATCAATATTATCGGAAATTCCAGCCAAAAAATCTTTTATTTACAATAAATGTTATTTTGTGGAAATTATTCCGCAATTTCATGGTAGGGATTTGCATAGCTGACTATATAATCATATGAAAAGGGCTTTATTGCGGTCTACTATTGTTTACGCAACCAACACTGATATGGTTTTTCAGTTCTCATGAATTTTCGTACCTTACATCTGAATCAGAATTGTCTCTTTTTAGCTGTCTTTCTTACTTCTTTTTTCCTTTATATTATTGTCTAAGTAGTTACTACTAGCCAGTCAACACTGAGGTTGTGAGTTCAAACCCCGCTCGTGTGGGTGCACTCGACTCCAATCTTAATTGCCTAGGAATGTCAGTGTTCCTATCGAAGGTCCATGATTTTCTCTAGGCGGAGTGGCATCCTCCACCAATAAAAACTGGCCGCCACTCCATTTGAACATAAATGCGGTACTTAATAGTGGCATAAAAACACCAACAATTAATCAATCAACCTTTATATTCTCACTGATCATGATCATTGAAATTTAAAGTATTTCTTAAACAAAATCCTGATAAAAAATAAGACAAAATTCTAACATACTATATCACTATATCACAACAGAGATCAGTTGTGTGTTTTGATATGAGATCGGAATCTACTTCTACAAATGGGGGATAGTAACTATGGCAACAGTTTTACATATTCCAGGCCTAGTCCAAAGTCAGCATTAAAACTGAATTGCAATCGTTATTCTTTACCTTCATGCGCTTGATTGAGTCTTCTAAATTTTTGATATATTGTAAAAATATAATTGAAAAAGCGCAAATGGATGTTTTGAATTTTCAATGATTGTCCAAAAACACAAAAAAATGAACAACAAAATAACTGTTCTCTGGACATGACTTAACATCAACACAAAGTACACATTAAATGTAAGAGTTTGTGTTTGATTTGACTCCCTTTCCTCGAAAGATTTTATATAATTTATAGTTTACTCAATTATAATCGAGCCTCTCCGTTTGGTTTTTTTCTTAAGTAATTACTTAGCCGTTTTTGATTACTTGATTACCAAATATTTCATGTATCAGAAGTGCAACAAGTTAATATTTCTAACCTATGAATGTACGTAAGGAAATATTTCTCAGATTTTTTTTATGGACTTGGGAAGATACATTTGTTTAATATTTCATTTGTCCTTTTCCGGAAATCTCTTTCGTAAAGTAAAGTAGCATGAGAGGAGGGTCTTTGACTTTTTTATTATGGCCTGGGAACATGGATTTTTCATAAATGTTCGAGTTTTTTGCTCACCTGGCCCAAAAGGTACACTTGGGCTTTTTTTGTGTCACTCGTTGTCCGTCGTCAAAGGAAATGGTCCGTCTTCGTTATCTATTTTTTTTACTATATTTTGTTATCTATTATTCATGTGTTTCTTTGTCGAATACATTCTCCTATTTATTTGTATTGTTGTCCTGTAATATAATGCTGTCATTTTAATGTTATATTTAACATTGACATTCAAGTGCAAGGTTTGGCATGCCACAAAACCAGGTGCAACCCACCATTTTTTTTCTTTGAAAATGTCCTGTATCAAGTCAGGAAAATGTCCATTGTTATATCAAAGTTCGTTTCTGTGTGTTTAACATTTTAACGTTGTGTTTCCGTTGTGTCCTTTGTTTTATCTTATATTTGAGTGTGGATTCACATGACTATAAGACGTGTCACGGTACTTTTCTATCCCAAATTCATGTATTTGGTTTTGATGTTATATGTTATTCCCATCGGATTTTGTCTAATGATTAGTCCATTTCTGTGTGTGTTACATTTAATGTTGTGTCGTTGTTCTCCTCTTATATTTAATGCGTTTCCCTCAGTTTTAGTTTGTTAACCCGATTTTGTTTTTGATCCATAGATTTACGACTTTTGAACAGCGGTATACTTCTGTTGCCTTTATTCGTCATCATTTAACTTTTTTACCAAAATCGGCTCATCTAAGTAACTACTGGGTCAAATTAAACCGAAAGTTAGCCTGTTATGTTAAACTTAACCCTGCTAGTCCGATCAATTTTTTTAACAAGGGATCTCCCCATGCACGTTTTATCTCGTGTGTGCATCTCCTTTATTACCACAAAAGATATCGACAACTGCTTTCTAAATTGTTCATTATATCATAATCAGACTTTTGTCTTTCTTTACCGAAGCAATCCAGTGACATCTTACAAAAGTTATACACCCATCACTCTTAAGTTTAACGGTTTGTCAATAGTACTCATTAACTATGTACTGTAAAGACCTAAGATATTTTGATTTCAGATCTTTGAGTAATAACTAGAAAAATCATGTCATGGTCAAAAGTCAATGTCATATTTTAAATGTTGCCCATTGTTACAGTTCCATTCATGTCCAGTGCAGGATGTTTATTCAATATTGTCGACATCGCGATATCTACAATGTTAACACGATATTGTGTCAACATAGTTTACATTGTTTGAACCCTTATATAATGTTTACATCGTTGACATCGCGATGTATACAATGTTAAAACGATGTTATGTCAACATCGTTTACATTGTTTGAACCCTTATATATTGTTTACATCGTTGACATCGTTAACATTGCGATGTATACAATGTAAACACGATGTCGTGTCAACATTTGACATTGTTTGAACTCTTATGTATTGTTTACATCGTTGACATCGTTAACATCGCGATGTTTACAATGTAAACACAATGTCGTGTCAACATCGTTTACATTGTTTGAACCCTTATATATTGTTTACATCGTTGACATCGTTAACATCGCGATGTTTACAATGTTAACACGATGTTTTGTCAACCTCGTTGACATTGTTTGAACTCTTATATATTGTTTACATCGTTGACATCATTAAAGGGAAATCACACTATACGCATCGTTCTCGGTGCCGCTATATATAGTTTCGTGACTGTATTATGACGTCGCCGTTTTCGTGTCCGTCGTAAAAGTTACTAATTTATAAGATAGCGAGACGCCCAAAGGGATGTTTAACTAAAGCAGGAAAATGATAATGAAGATATCATGTTTTTTACAACTGTTATAATTAAATTAAAAATACGTGGTCATAAGGAAGGGTCTGATTGTATTGGGGTTTACGGAATACAGGATAATGGGTAAATACTGCAGAATAAAAGGCAAAAAAAAAAAGAAGAAAAGATTAGAGAATGATGAGGTGCTAAAATATAAAGAATAAAAATATCGGTGACACAAACTAAATATCAATTAATGAATGACTCTCTATTCAGACCCTTATGATAAAAAAGAACGTATCTATTTAAAACACATAATCATCATGCATAATCATTACTAAGAACGTTTCAAATTCACAGCATATTCAATATTATTAAGCACCCTCTCGAACCATTTTCTCGAAAACAAAATAGGTGACATATACTTTTTTCGGCAGCGTATCGTCGCGATGCGGTATGTAGGGTTCAGGGTATATATATTTTTTTTTTGGGGGGGGGCAGGGGGAGGGGAGAGGGATATCAATAGGTCAAGAGTAACAGCATGTTAGCGTACAGCTTCCGGAATCTGTAGTTTTCTGTTCATCCAAGGAGGTTATATGATAACCTTCTTGGTTCATCAGAGTGTTGTTAATAAGAACAATGAGTTTCGACTTTCATTTTTTCATATCACATGCAGGAAACGTCGTTTACAAAATTACAGATATAATGAATAATAGAGATAGGTCATTTTGTACATATGCCGGGGGGAAACTTGATGCACAGCATTATTATTTACTGTTTCATTGCATTTAATAGAAAAAGAGTACTTTGTGGCAAATAAACCAAGATTTTTATAGAAAATCCACAGCCTTTATTACAGAGATTTTTGTTATAAAATTTGAAACATAGTTTACTCATTTCCTTTTCTATGATGTGTTAGTGTTTATTTTTTACAAAAACATAAAACCAACCTGTAAATTCTAAAATACCTCGTGCTGAGTCACTAAAGTCGAGCGCACCCTTAAAGGTGTACTTGATTTGGGCCATATTTTGTTTTGTTTAAACCAATAACTACATTAATAAACTTGTTTTAAGGAAATCAATGCTAGCACTGCATGCAATAATCCTATATCTATCAGCCATCATGTCGCCAAATATGAGAGTACAAGGATAAAGGCTGTGGATTTTCTATAAAATTTCCATATGCTTAGCATTGAATCAACACAAGGGTACATAATCCTTAAGGGCCGAGTTTGTGGCTTTTTAATACGTCATTTCAGGTTTTATCTTCCCGGTGCGAATGGACAAGTTAGTGAATTTATTCTGTTTGTAGTCTAAATGGAACGTGTTACTTTTCAGCCCGGATACCCTCAGTATTCCGAAGTAGAAGATTCTAAATCTGTAAATCCGGATCCGTAAATTATTTTTAATACGGCATGAGGCAGACATTAGTTTCCCTATACAACAAATGCAATTAAAAAATTCAGATGACTTCAACTTTGACAGTTACTTTATAATAAACTGTTACTGTAAGTAATGTTAAAACGTTTCTATAGATTGATGAAAATATCAATTAATAATCGAAATACCTTGAAAAAATGTTATTATATTTTGAAGTGAAAAGGTTTAAGTCAACACAATAGTTCCAAGCATTGCAAGAAACGCTCCTATGTTAGCAACGTCGTTCTCTGAGCGTTAGTCATAGTTCCCGCCAAAAATCGATAATAACATTATTTCCGTTTTAGCGGATTTAAAACATCGGTGACCTCCCTTTTTATTTATGCTTTTAAAATCTCTCCTGAAGCTGCAACTAATGCAGAAGTTTGAAGGAAAAAACATTAGTAGCTTTTTTTTATTTCAAGAAAAATCTATAATAAATAGAAATTAAAAATGGCGGGAAATGTTCAAAGGCCTTGAAAAATAAGGAAACTGAGAAAATAAATGTGTATAAGGTGAAGTTACAATTGAATGTTTTAGTTATACAAGTTAAAGATCGTTTTTCTATAATTTCGCCTTTAAAAAGGATGTCTGCTGGTCATGTTTTTGAATTCTTGTCATATTTTCGATTTTCTCAGGTTTTATCCATCCAAATGTATTAAATTTTTTTTTACACGACACCCCACTTTTGTCTTCATAAATCTGTTCAATAGATCATTTCAGATTTAGTGATCCGGCGGCATGAAATCCTTGTTATTTTTTCTTGGTTTAAAGGGTAAAAAACAATTCCAATGTTAACAAATAGTAAAGTCTGAAGAAAACCCTTTTCCCGCCATTTTCTAAATGTCTCGTATTTTGAAAACTACACACGAGACTAATGATTTTATTACTTTATTTTGTTTAAATATCAAAGTTGTTTTCATTTTAAGCAACCACATGAAATCCTTGTTATTTTAAATTAGAGCAGCAGACATCCTTAATTAGCAACTAATAGCGCTATTTCTATATTTCGGTATAACGCGATTCTTTATTTTTTGATGACGTTATGTCTCGAAAACAACATACCGCCTAAAATGTTGTAATAAGTATGATCTGTCTGCATGCAAAATTTCAATGAATTATTATTAGTAGTATAAAGATGCGGTATAAGTTCAAATGAGACAACTTTGCATTTAAGTTACACGTTTTATAAGTAAACCACTATAGGTCAAAGTATTGTCATTAACACGGACGTTTGGTTTTTATCGTGTAGCAAGCTATAAAAGGCACAAATAAACACTAGTGTAAACCTATTTAAACAGGAAAAATAACGGTCTAATACATGTAAAAAACGAGAAACCAGAAACACGTATGAACAATTCAACAAACGACAACTACTGAACAACAGATTCCTGACTAAGGACAGGTACAAACAAATGCAGTTAGTTTAACGTTTATATACGTACCATAGACCCAATATAAAATATAAACACGATTTTGACACAATATTGTTAGCATTGCTACGTGAACAATTTAAACAGAAAGGTATATATATAAAAGGGGAGGTGGTATGATTGCAAATAAGTCAAATTTCCAGTACATACATACTAAATGGCACATCTATAGATAACCGTATGGCCTTTAACAATGAGCAAAGTTTATATTGCATAGTTAACAATAAAAGACGCCGACATGACAAAAGGAAAACAATTTAAACTATATAACTAACTGCTTAACTTATTCTAAAAAAAAGAACGAAAAAAAATGTATATATAACAACAACAAGATGTTGACACTATATTGTCAACATTGCACGATCGTATCGATCTGCCACAGTTGATCAATTTAATCAACTCAGTCAACTCTATTTTTTTTTATATTTTAAACGTTGCACGATCGTATCGATCGTATCCAATCGTTACGATTGTGCCACAGTTGATCAATTTAATCAACTCTATATCTTTTTACATTTTAAACGTTGCACGATCGTATCGATCGTATTCAATCGTTACGATTGTGCCACAGTTGACCAATTTAATCAACTCAGTCAACTCTATTTTGTTAACGTTTAAAACGTTGCACGATCGTATCGATCGTATTCAATCGTTACGATTGTGCCACAGTTGATCAATATAATCAACTCAGTCAACTCTATTTTCATATTTTAAACATGGCACGATCGTATCTATCGTATTCAAGCATTACGATTGTTCCACAGTTGATCAATTTAATCAACTCAGTCATCTCTTTATTAAAATTATAAACTGATCACGAAAGTATAAATCGTATTCATTCAATACGATTATGCCACAGTTGATAAATATGGTCAACTCAGTCAACTCTGTATTTTAATAGATGTTCTTATAATCTTAGTCTAATACAATAACATACGCATGTGGCGCTAGCCGGCGTATTGACACAGCCTATGGTGATATAAGGCATATTAACACAGCCTACGGCGCAAGAAGGCATATTTAATACAGTGTTACTTTAATTCTAATTTAAACCTTAACCCAAGTCTCATACAATAACATAGTCTACGGTGCCGCTCAGCGACATATATACATAGCCTACGGCACAAAAAGGCATATAACCCTAACCTAAGTATGACACAATAAAATAGCCTATGGCACTAGGTGTTATATTGTGTAATTTTCAATTCTCAGTACATGTGTTTTTCATTTTTGTAATCTCAGTGCGTCTTTAGGAAATCTCAGTGTGTAATTTTTTATTCTCAGTGTGTAATTTTTAATTCTCAGTGTGTAATTTTTAATTCTCAGTGTGTAATATTTAATTCTCATTGTGTTTTTTCAAGTTTTTAAATCTCAGTATGCTTTGTTGTAATTCTCAGTATGTGAATTGTTCAAAAATAGTTTAAACATAGTTTTGACGAGAACGGCTTGCCATAAACATACGCATACGGCGCTGGCGGCGTATTGACAGCCCACGGCGTTAGAATGCATGTTTAAGACAGTCTTAATATTATTCTAACTTTAACCCTAACCTAAGTCTGATACAATAACATAGCATTGGCACAATCTACGGCTCTAGAAGCTGTATGTATTACAGTTTTAATGTCACCCTTACTCTAACCCTAACCTTATTCTGACACAATAACATAGACTTCGGTGCCGGGCGATTTATTGACACAGCCTACGGTGCTAGAATTAAGGCACATCAACACAGTCTACGACGCTAGATGGTTTATATTTGATACATTCTTACTATAACCCCAACTCTAACCCCAACCTGAGTATGACACAATAAAATAGTATACGCCCCTAAGTGTCATATTTACACAGCCTACGGCGCTAGAAGGCATATTTATTACAGTCTTACTATAACCCTAAATCTAACCCTAACCTAGGTCTAACACAATAGCATAGCCTACGGTACCGCTCGGTGACATATAAACACAGTCTATGGCGGTAGAAGGGGTATCAGGTCCGTTCGCGCCCAATACACTTTCGCACCCTACATGTTCGCACCTCGCACGTTCGCACCCAAGGTCCGTATGCACCAAATTTAAAATCACAAGTTCCAGTTGAATAATTGGAAAACCATGATTGTTGTTTTGAATTGCCTTGATGTAAATACTGCATGTATTTAGCTTCGTACGAGTAAAAAATTGAAAATTTTAAATGAAAAACACAAAAGATAATTATTTTTTTTACAGATTAGCCCCTTTGACCTCAATTAAATAAAAATAAAAAAAATTATAGCAATACACTAACCAAAATTAATTAATATTTAAAATAGATTCCACCCTTAAAACCCGGTCGTCAGAATCTCACTCTATTTAGAAACAATGATTAAAAATATTTTTTAACAATACACTATCCAAAACATGATTAAGATTTATTCAACACAAAAAAACACGTTGTCTCACTTTACTTTGAGACAATGACAACAAATATACTAACAAGAATACACTTGCCAAAACTTGGTTACAAAGTTATCAAACACAAAACCAATAAAAATTGGGCACGAACGTGTAGGGTGCGAAAGAGAAAGGGTGCGAACGTGAATGGGCGCGAACGAACCCGGATTCGGTAGAAGGCATATTTAATAGTCTTACTATAATCTTACTTTAACCATAACCTACGTCTGATACACTAACATAGCCTACGGCGCTAGGCGGCATATTGATACAGCCTACGGCGCTAAAAGTCGTATGTATTACAGTCTTACTGTCCCTGGGAACAGTATACACAGTAATATATATGTTCCTACTCCAACCCTAACCTGAGTCTGACACAACAACATAGACTTCGGTGCTAATCGATAAATTGACACAGCCTACGGCGATAGAAGGCACATAAACAAAGTCTACGACGCTAGATGGCTTATATTTAATACAGCTATAAAAAAATGTATATGCGCAATTAAGCCAGCATATATTTACATACTACAGCACAAGCAGGAACATTGAAGTCTCTTTCCTCTAATATTCATTTAATAATAATTTTTAAAAAAAAATCATGTTTGTTTACTCACTTCAGTTTCTTCATTTTAATGATCTATATATACTACTGTCATAAACTGGCTACTACAATACACATTTTGTCACATTCATATTTTTATCTCCTAAAACTGTTGCTATAAAACTTCTTCAAACTTGAATTAATGTTAAAAATGTTTTATCAGTGTTAAAAGTCTTTGAAACAGCAAATTCCTATGCTTCAACTTTTGTATATTTTTCAATTGTGTGTACAATTTATGTTCACTATATTATTATCTCCTTACCCATTCTGACATATATTATTTTCATAGAGTTTATCTTGATCAGTGCTGAAGTGGGAAATACAGTAATACAAATTATTTTGTTAAATCTTTATTAATAAAATTTATTAAGTAGTTACCATTAACAAATTGAGTTAATTGATTCCATATATGGCGTTCAATCGAGTCTTTCGGCATGAAAACACATTGAGTTGATTGATTCGACATTTGACGTTCTATCGTTATCGATCGTATCGATCGTCACGATCGAGTCTTCATCAAAATACATTGAGTTGATTGATTCGACATATGACGTTCAAACGTTATCGATCGTATTGATCGTTACGATCGAGTCTTCATCAAAACACATTGAGTTGATTGATTCGACATTTGACGTTCAATCGTTATCGATCGTATCGATCGTTACAATCGAGTCTTCATCAAAATACATTGAGTTTATTGATTCGACATATGACGTTCAATCGTTATCGATCGTTATGATCGAGTCTTTGTCATAACACGTATGTATTGATTTAAGTTGATTGAATCGACAAACAATGTTCAATCGTTATCGATCGTATCAATCGTTACGATCGAGTATCCATCATTAATAAATTGAGTTGATTGAATCTACAAACAATGTTCAATCGTTATCGATCGTATCTATCATTTAAGATTTGTTGAATAAATCGATCGTTAATGTGTCTATTCAATTCATTCTTTTTAATTGAATTGAACTAAAACCTGAAGGAAAAATCAACTCTTGTCGAATCAATCGATTGTCGAATACTGTACCTTAATGGATGCCTTAAGAAAGTTTATTGCTATAGCAAATCAAAGTGATGGATATCACACTTGTATGGAAAGATTGGAAGAGTTGTTTGGATAATTTCTTATTAAGGTATGGTGTGGACAAAAAAAAAACATAAATAAAGCACTATTGCTGAAAATTCTTCTAGTAAATGTTACCAACTTTTCTTATAAGACATAAGCTAAGAACTTTTAAGTTTCAACAAAAATAATCTAAAAATGTTGTTTGGGGGCATTTTGTCAGTTAAAACATAGGATATATGACATTGAAGATTAAAAGTTGTAGAGTTCCTTTTGATCAATTTATATTTTTCAGAACAGGGCATTTAAAATGTACTTTTTCAAAGTACACAAATTAAAAAAACTTATTTCAAATGCAGATTTTTTCTTGATTGCAAAAATATATATTCACTTCTTAAAAAAATTCAAATGATTAAAATAGACATAATGATTGATGAGAAATAAACTAATAAAAAATGGTTTGTTATAATCAAAAGTTTTAAATTTTTAAGCCAATTACTGATAAAAAAAAAAATGAACTAACCTAAATTGTTGATTAATTGCAAATGATTATTGGAAATTTATCAAGTAAATAATTGGCCTTACTAGAATAACTTTTATATATTTATACTTCATTTTTTTAAAATCTTGTTAATTCTTAATTAATAATTCATCTTTCAGACATAGTTTACAGATTCACTTTATATAATGTAGATCAAAAGTAATAGCCAATAAATGAATCTATCATCCTTATATATATCAAATATCTAATATATACATTTGTGTATTCAATTATGAGGTCAAAAATTCATTGATATTTGTTTATTGAGATGTATATTGAAGCATAGATATTATAGGGTCTGTATGATTATGTAAGAATGAGGTTGAAGTAATATGGTCAATTTGATTGACAGTAAAGGTCCACCATGTCCCTTAATGGTTGATGATAATGACAGTTGTCACTCGTCTAGTAGTGTATCAATACACAATTATCTAATCAATATGTTTAAAAAAAAGCCTTTCCATCAACACACCTTAATGACATACATTCCTGAATGAACTGCTCCAAAAATATACCCATTTGTTTACAGTTTATATGTATAGTATGTGCACATACATGAGAACTATAGGAAACTATTTTTCAGTGTGAATACATTTAGTAACAGAAGCTAACCTGTCGTGTCGTTAGGGAGGCCAGTGCCTAAGGAATGATTTAGAACAAGTTCCAATCTTTCCAAAAACTATCTAGAATATACCATTAAACTACTGAACCTGGGTTGTCTCCCTTGAGGTTGGATGTGGGATATTTTGCTCGGATAATTTTCTTGTGTTTTTGAAGCTTTTTACAAGGAATTTCGTCAACATATTTGGTGAGCTAGAACAATTTTGTACAATCACTATATTTTCACATAGCATGATAAGAAATACAACTTTAAAATCAATAGATCGGCAACACAAACTTTGTCAATGTGTAAAGTAATGAATAGTGAACTGTTTTAATCCACCCGTTAGATTATTTATTCAAAATGAACAGTGACAAAAGTGTAAACAATGAACCAGACTTAATATACACTGAATTGCAACCCTGTTCCCTACAATGCAGTCAAAATACTTATATACACAATAACTTTGATACGGAAATTACATCAAATAGCTCACAAGACATCATCAGACAATTTCTTGGTTCTCAAAGCGAGCATATGGCAAACCCGTTTGATTATACCCCGTCTACCAATATGTCTAACCAAGACCCTGACCCAAAGACATTAGTATTACAGAGCATTGAAGATCAATGTAATGGCCTACCCAAAGACACTTTCGTTACCCGATTGGTTCAATTTTGTGACAATGACGCAATAGCTCTAGAGCAACTACGATTACAATATTTTGTCATAGCAAAGCAAAGACCGGACTTTCCGTTTGCATCTGCAATTTTGAAAAAACGCATGCAACCAAAAACAAAGAAAGGCGAGCCATTGGTAAATAAGCTTGGTCGTGATTGCTTTTCCCTCCGTCTTGCAACTAAAGGCGAATTTTGCAATGATTTAAAAGAAGCTCTAAGTATTAAATCATCGATAAGGGACACTACTTGTGTGGATGACTTTGTCACATCTACCCCGCAGCTGTATGTAGATAGTTCCATTAGAGACACTTTGATACATGTCGAAAGTTCAATAATTGAATTAAAGATTGCCCACGAGAACGACAAATCTGCTTTACTGTGTAAAATTGATAGTTTACAAAAACAAAATGTAAAACTTAATGATGATTTCACTAAGCAAAAGGAACGCATGAATAACATTCAAAATCAATTAAACTTGGCTAGAACTGCAAATAATAAACTAAATGATAATTTAGCATGTGTTAAATCGGAACTTAAAAGTGTGTCACTAAAGCAAGTAGATTTAGCTAAGGATAACTCGAATACCACAGAAACAATGCGCTCAGCAAACAACAAAATAAAAGAAATCGAACTTGTTATTGTAAACAACACAACGGCTGTTTCGAAATGCGAAGCTAGAATCTCTAAAGTATCTGTCGTAGCAAATGAAACAAAAACCCGTTTGAATTCTGAAGCAGCACGCATCACAAATATAAGTGATATCCGCTCAACTGGAATTTGTAGTGTTAAAAGTAAGGTGCTTCTGTTAAGTGACCAAGTAAAGGACGTCAATACCGCTTTAGAGGATTTTCAGACAAAAGTTAATTCATCTATGACATCCACTAGTGAATTACGAAGACGCGTAGTTAATGTCGAAAAGAACGTCCAAGCGAGTAAAAGTAAAGTAATGACTTACGCAGCAGCCGCAGTTCAAACATCAGATAAATCTGTATCTGTTGAACCTGTGGATTCTCCGATTAGGTCCGAGACACCTCGCACTTCAACTTTATGTCCGACATCACCTGCACACGATCGAAATCGTGTATCTCAAGAGACAATATCTAATACGGATAATCAAGTTAGAAACATGCCAACTTCATCCAAAACAACGAACATTCAAGCAAATGACACAAACAGTATTTCGGTACATTTTCCAAGATCAGTATGCAACCCAAAAACTTCGGACTTTAAAGGTTTCACTCGTAAAAGTAGACGTGTTAGTCGTTTCTATATAGGCGGGATCGATAAATCATGTAGTTCTGAAGATAATATGCGATATTTTCTTTCCGAGCGGAATATACGTGTGACATTTTTAAGATATTTCAATAGACCATCAAAACGTACTGCCGCCGCTCAACTCAATATTGTAGCAGATGATGAACATTTAATAACTCATCCAGAATTTTGGCCCCAAGGAATTTACATGAAACAATGGTTACCGTGGGAGCAATTCGCCAGTGAACATTCTATAAACCCTTCATAATGACTGTTGCTAAAGAAAAACTTAATCTAATGTGTTGGAATTGTAGAGGTGTTTTTTCGTGTATACCGTTCCTAGCTGAAAGTCTTCGAATGTATAATGTAAATGTATGCGCCTTATCAGAACATTGGCTACGTACTTTTCAATTACATGTTCTTGATTCGATTGATAAGAATTATATCTCAATTGCAAAAGGGACTGATGAATTTAATCCTGAATTACTCACCTGCAGAGGACGTTCCGGGGTTGCATTACTCATATCAAAAGACATTTATCCGTTTACATCTTTAATTGAGGTTAACAGCGACAGAATTATCGGTATTGAAATAAACATACCAAACAGTGAAAAGTTTTATGTGTTCTCTTTATACTTACCTGCAGTAACTCAACCGTACGAATATTTCCGTAACGAAGTAGATTTGCTGTTCGAACTGTCTTCCGTATACGAAGAATTTGGTTCTGTGATTTTAATGGGGGACTTCAATTCGAAAATAGACGGCCCGAGGTGTAAAATTAAACACGACGAAAGAAGTAAACTTTGTAAAACTTTGATGGCAACTCACAATCTTTGTTCAGTAAATATGGAATTAATGTGTAAAGGTCCTGTTAATACGTTCCAATCTTACGAAGGTGGTCCTTCAACTTGCATTGATCACATCTTAATCAACCGTACAAAATTGCAACAAGTTAAACAAGCTAAGGTTATTGACAATCATTCATTTAGCACGTCCGATCATCACCCAATATTATGTACCTTAGAAACGGAATCTCATCTCCATCATCCACAAGAGACTAGTGACCCAACTGTATCTTGGGAACGCGCACGAAGTACTAACTCTATAGAGGATTACACTTTTGCAGTATCAACAAATCTATGGACGGTAAAATTTCCAAATACAGCCACACCTGATGTGATTGAATCGTACTATTCTTGCATAGTCAATGCTATAAAGAAAGCCGAAAAAGACACTTTACCGTATAAAAAGTTCGATCGCCACTCGAAACCGTATTGGAATCCAAACCTTACAGTTTTACGAGACTCGATGCGTAGTATTCGGAATGAATGGATAAACAATTGTCACTGTCATGATACAAACTGTGAGTTTTTTCAAAAATACAAGTCTTCAAAACGAGAATTTCGTACAGCTTTGAGAAAAGCATTTGACGAATATGAAAGTAATTTAGCAAAAACTATCGAAAGTAACCTTGATATCGATCAAAAAACGGTTTGGACAATCATAAATAATCGAAAAAAGAAATCAAGCGCTTGTAGTGCGTTAGTGAAAGATGGTGTGACTTATACCGATCCTAAAAAGATCAACGATATCTGGCTATCTCATTTCCAAAACGTATTTTCTCCGTCAACATATACCGACCCGAAGCGTGAAACTGAAATTACCGAAAAAGTGTCATCTATTCGCAAAATTGTCAACCGAGATCAGAAGAACATTACATTTAAATTATCAGATGTCAATGAAATTTGTTCAAAACTAAAGAACAACAAAGCGTGTGGCCACGACGGCTTGTTTTATGAGCACATACGGCATGGCGGTAAATTACTTATAAAACACTTACATCACCTCTTCAACTTGTGTATCAAATGTGCGTACATTCCGAACGACTGGAGAAAGAGTATGATAATACTTCTTTATAAAGGTGGAAACAAGCCAAAAACAGATACAAACTCATACAGAGGCATCTCGTTAGTGCCGAGTGTCACAAAGATCTTCGAGAAGATGGTCGACTTGCTACTTACTTTATTGCGTACTGACTTCCCGAATGTCCAACAGGTAGCTTACCAAAAACTCTTGTCTAGTTTAAACGCTTCATTCAATCTTAATGAAGTAACTATTCATCATATAACCAGATGCTCCGCAGGGCGTAGCTTTATACGACCGCAGAGGTTGAACCCTGAACGGTTAGGGCAAGTATGGACACAACATTCAAGCTGGATTCAGCTCTAAATTTGGATTGTGATTAAATAGTTGACACAGCATAGGTTTCTGACACAGAATGAATGTGTTCTAATGAACTTAAAATTTTTGTTTCTCTTAGAGCAATTCACTATGCTGTTGAATATTAATCCTCTCAAAAAAATGTTTGAAGAAATTTTCTTTTTTATTTATGAAATTTCAAATGAGAAAAATTGAACCCAATTTTTTTAATCACATCCCCCTTTCCCTTATTCCAAAACTAATCTCAATTAAAATTTCTAATGGAGTTTGCAACAATAACTACTCATTTAAATACATCATAAAATATTAAGATGTAAAAAAACTGCTTGTTATCACTGAATGGTAAAGATTATTTTAATTTATCAGTTGGTAGTAAAAAGTGAATATACATTGTATATTGTATATAACAAAGATTTAAGTTGATTCTGGACAAAGAAAGATAACTCCAATTAAAAAAAAATCTTGCTATTGCACAATATTTTGCAATTAGATATTTCTTGCTTACTATTCTGGACAAAGAAAGATAACTCTAATTAATTTTTTTTTTGATATTTCACAATATTGTGCAATTAGATATTTCTTGCCATTGCGCAATACTGTGCAATTGAAAAGACTTGCTATTGCACACAATACTTAATATAATAATTTTAGATCCTGATTTGGACCAACTTGAAAACTGGGCCCATAATAAAAAATCTAAGTACATTTTTGAATTCAGCATATCAAAGAACTTCAAGATTTCAATTTTTGTTAAAATCAGACTAAGTTTAATTTTGGACCATTTGGACTTTAGTGTAGACCAATTTGAAAACAGGACCAAAAATGAAGAATCTACATACACAGTTAGACTTGGTATATCAAAGAACCCCATTTATTCAATTTTTGATGAAATCAAACAAAGTTTAATTTTGGACCCCGATTTGGACCAACTTGAAAACTGGGCCAATAATCAAGAATCTAAGTACATTTTTAGATTCAGCATATCAAAGAACCTAACTGATTCATTTTTTGTCAAAATCAAACTAAGTTTAATTTTGGACCCTTTGGACCTTAATGTACTAAGACCAATTTGAAAACGGGACCAAAAGTTAAGAATCTACATACACAGTCATGACAGTTAGATTCAGCATATCATAGAACCCCAATTATTAAATTTTGATGAAATCAAACAAAAGTTTAATTTTGGACCCTTTGGGCCCCTTATTATGTTGGGACCAAAACTCCCAAAATCAAACCCAACCTTTCTTTTATGGTCATAAACCTTGTGTTTAAATTTCATAGATTTCTATTTACTTATACGAACGTTATGGTGCGAAAACCAAGAAAAATGCTTATTTGGGTCCCTTTTTGGCCCCTAATTCCTAAACTGTTGGGACCTAAACTCCCAAAATCAATACCAACCTTCCTTTTGTAGTCATTAACATTGTGTTTAAATTTCATTGATTTCTATTTACTTAAACTAATGTTATTGTGCGAAAACCAAGAATAATGCTTATTTGGGCCCTTTTTTGGCCCCTAATTCCTAAACTGTTGAGACCAAAACTCCCAAAATCAATCCCAACCGTTCTTTTGTGGTCATAAACCTTGTGTCAAAATTTCATAGATTTCTATTAACTTAAACTAAAGTTATAGTGCGAAAACCAAGAAAATGCTTATTTGGGCCCTTTTTGGCCCCTAATTCCTAAAATGTTGGGACCAAAACTCCCAAAATCAATACCAACCTTCCTTTTGTGGTCATAAACCTTGTGTTAAAATTTCATAGATTTCCATTCACTTTTACTAAAGTTAGAGTGCGAAAACTAAAAGTATTCGGACGCCGGACGACGACGACGACGACGACGACGACGACGCCGACGCCAACGTGATAGCAATATACGACGAAAATTTTTTCAAAATTTGCGGTCGTATAAAAAAGAACGGAACAGTTATAGTTGTTTTATTAGACAGCACTAAAGCATTTGACACAGTACCTCCTGATGGATTACGTATTAAACTCTTTGAATATGGTGCGACCGGAAAATTATGGCTACTATTAGATAACATGTACACAGATTTATCAAGTGCTATTCTGTCTGGTGGAAAACTTTCGAAATGGTTTAAACTAAACCGTGGTGTGCGCCAAGGTAGTGCGTTGTCTGCAAAGTTATATCTGATCTTTATTAACGATTTGATTAATGAACTTGAATCTAGCAACAAAGGAGCATTCTTATGACATTAATAGTAGTTCTCCCGTCCAGGCAGATGACATTTCTCTCATTGCCACAAATCACGAATCCGTTCAGAAAATGGTATCAATTTGTGAACAATACAGCGAATCATGGAGCTTCTCCTTTTCACCCACGAAAAGCAAACTGCTTCAATTCGGCAAAAAACTAACAGGTCCAGATATATTCTTATACAACGAACCTATTCTATCAGTTAAAAGTGCAACACATGTTGGCATTTCACTAGACACTTCAATGAAAACAATGGATCGTACACTGAAAGCGTGTCGAACATTAAGAGCAACCACTGCGTCTGTGATTCGCTCTGGTATTCACCCTGCTGTTCTCAACCCTATAGTATGTGCAAAGATTATTCGCCAAGTATGCTACCCAAAAGCTCTTTACGGATGCGAGATCTGGGGCAAGCTGTCTAAAACAGAAACACTTATGTTAGAACGGACGCATCACTATGTTTGCAAGTTCATTCAAGGATTACCTAGACGGACAAGAACTGATATGTGCCTTTCTCTCATTGGTTGGTTAAACCTAGACAGTTTTATTAATGAACGAAAGTTACTGTTCTTCGGACGAATTTGTAATTTACCACAAAGAGCGATTTCATTTCGTATTCTCGTACGTAAACTTTTTGAACTCAAGTACTTCAATCAAGAGTACACTAACTGTGCATCGGATTTTTCAAAGGACTGTGTGGATATACTCTACAAATACCATTTATCAGACTATTTAACAAAGTTTATGGATAGCGGAAATTTTCCGTCCCAGCGTATATGGAAGCGAATAGTTCACAGATCTATTTTTGAATATGAACTTAACGAATGGCAACAACGTATAAATATAGATAGTGACTTTAACATTTTCAAGAAGATACATAAAGTATTTCAGCCTCATCCTGCATGGACAGTTGCATTAGACTTTCCGTATTTGCGTAAACAGGCAAATTACATAGTATCCCTGTGTTGTTTGGTCCACAATACAAACAGTGATAGTATTTTATGCGATAAATGTGGTAAACTTTTCACCGACCCGTGTATTCACGCAATTTCGTCATGTGACTATTTATCCGACATTCGGGATGAATTCTGGTGCGAGCTTCTATGCTTAAATCCAATAACTTTCAGTGCCTTTCTTGGATCCTTAAATGACGAAGATTTCTGTTACATTTTGCTCTCATGCGAAACCGAATTTGAACTAGACTGTGAGCAGAAAAAACGTTTTCAATTTTTATGTGTCAAATATGTTTACAGATTTTGCAAAACATTTTCTCATTCCTAATTGACAATATGAATTAAGTTCAAAGTTTTGTGTGGTTTTTTTTTTTTTTTTTTTTTTTTTTCCCCTTCTCAATCCGAATTTACAATGTGAATTAAGTTGAAAGTAGTTTCAATTATTCTTATTACTATTTTTTATTTTTCATTTATGTATTTATTTATTTTTTTTTTTTTCGATTCAAATTTGTATATATTGTGTTATGCTATTATATTGTATTGATATCACTATCTCTCCTTAGGGAGGCTAATAAAGATATATATATATCCTTGGTGCCTTCTATTTTAAACCTTTTCTCAGTCTAGTAACAGTAACACCAATTTATATCATAAAATCTATTTGACAATAAATATATATATATATATTATTCATATAAACTTTTCCATTTAAGATCACAGATTTGTGCTATATGGTCTGATGGAAATACAACACTTGGTAGTGCTATATGCTGTTCTACCTCGCTATGTTCAGGCATTGGTATAACACGAAGCACGTCCATCGTGGAATCTATAAATATATAGTCCAACTGTTCATGGAAACTTCTAGCATAGTTTGTATAATCCAAAATTCCACAACTATTCGTAAGGTCCAATCCATGAGAAAATGAGGCTCCTTCAAGGGTTAAGTCAGGATCTGTAACAAAATAAAAATAACATTAAAGCTATTTTCCTAATCCATGTAAAGCAAGACTTGAGTTTGCTTGCTTGTTGTGTTTTATATTGTACAATTGTAATTGGGATAATGTCCAATCAAATTTAAATATAATATATACAGGTTAAAATATGTCTATATATAATTTTGAAAATTTCAATGCTAATTACAAAGCTTGAATTAACATTTATACAAACAAAGCAAGCAATCATACCAAAGTTTTACTCTATAAGCATAAGGAAATACGCTGTAATTGATGTGAAAAATGTAGTTGCTCCCTTCGAAATTTATATAATAGTAATAAGTTTTAACAAATTTTGTAATATATATATATATGCTATTGCTATCTGGATATTGCTAGTATACTTATTCTTCCTTTCACTTAAAAAAAAACCCAACCAAAGCATGAATGTAGATTTAATTTTAATGAAACAAAGCGCATAGCAGGTTATTTAACAGTGTGCACCACATTTTTTTATGTTATTTCGAATAGACAGAAAAAATATTACAGTCATTTCTTATAATTTAATTCTAAATTCCATTTTAAACCGTAGAAAACCATGAAAAACGTTGATGACGTCACGGTCACATGACTAAATAATGTCTATGGGCTCATAACAAAATAACGTCAGCCAATCAGAAGACGCGTTACATCCAAAATTAAATTATTAAATTTTAGCAGAACACATGTTTCTTGAATAACTTAAGCTTTCATCAGGTTTCTTCCAAAGATTTTAGGCAAAAATATAAATAATACACAGCAATCAAACTGAAGAAACATTTTAGAAAATTAATAAAAAAACAAAAACATCCAAGATCCTTACTTTAAGTACAGCTGCAGACTTATGGACTAAAACTTGACATACTAATGTATTATTGATATCACACAGGCAGTACCAAAGCACTGGAAATTGGGTGGATAGTATTGTCAGGGATGATTGTCAACCAACAGTAGTACTTAAGCCAGAAATGCCTTCTTTTCAAATATTTCTGTGTCACTCAGCACAGCAATACAATGAATAAAATATACACTGTTCTTTTGTTTCTTATGTTTTTTTGTTTATTGTGCATTTACTGATTTTGTGTTATGGATGGATACCCTATATATTCTTAGAATTGCTATAAACTCAAATTTTGCCAAAATTTTGTTTATGTTTAACCTACTCTTCAAAATTTATTTTGATTGTTCTATACTTTGTTTATGCATTGTTATGTATTCATACAATAGGAACTCCATGTACGACATTTTCATACTTTTACATATCCACATAATTTTCCTTGTGTAAATTGCAACCAGATGCTCCGCAGGGCGTAGCTTTATACGACCGCAGAGGTTGAACCCTGAACGGTTGGGGCAAGTATGGACACAACATTCAAGCTGGATTCAGCTCTAAATTTGGATTGTGATTAAATAGTTGACACAGCATAGGTTTCTGACACAGAATTAATGTGTTCTAATGAACTTAAAATTTTTGTTTTCTCTTAGAGCAATTCACTATGCTGTTGAATATTAATCCTCTCAAAAACATGTTTGAAGAAATTTTCTTTTTTATTTATGAAATTTCAAATGAGAAAAATTGAACCCAATTGTTTTAATCACATCCCCCTTTCCCTTATTTCAAAACTAATCTCAATTAAAATTTCTAATGGAGTTTGCAACAATAACTACTCATTTAAATACATCATAAAATATTAAGATGTAAAAAAACTGCTTGTTATCACTGAATGGTAAAGATTATTTTAATTTATCAGTTGGTAGTAAAAAGTGAATATACATTGTATATTGTATATAACAAAGATTTAAGTTGATTCTGGACAAAGAAAGATAACTCCAATTAAAAAAAAATCTTGCTATTGCACAATATTTTGCAATTAGATATTTCTTGCTTACTATTCTGGACAAAGAAAGATAACTCTAATTAAAAAAAAAATTGATATTTCACAATATTGTGCAATTAGATATTTCTTGCCATTGCGCAATACTGTGCAATTGAAAAGACTTGCTATTGCACAATACTTAATATAATAATTTTAGATCCTGATTTGGACTAACTTGAAAACTGGGCCCATAATAAAAAATCTAAGTACATTTTTGGATTCAGCATATCAAAGAACCCCAAGATTTAAATTTTTGTTAAAATCAGACTAAGTTTAATTTTGGACCCTTTGGACTTAAGTGTAGACCAATTTGAAAACAGGACCAAAAATGAAGAATCTACATACACAGTTAGATTTGGTATATCAAAGAACCCCATTTATTCAATTTTTGATGAAATCAAACAAAGTTTAATTTTGGACCCCGATTTGGACCAACTTGAAAACTGGGCCAATAATCAAGAATCTAAATACATTTTTAGATTCAGCATATCAAAGAACCTAACTGATTCATTTTTTGTCAAAATCAAACTAAGTTTAATTTTGGACCCTTTGGACCTTAATGTAGACCAATTTGAAAACGGGACCAAAAGTTAAGAATCTACATACACAGTCATGACAGTTAGATTCGGCATATCAAAGAACCCCAATTATTCAATTTTGATGAAATCAAACAAAGTTTAATTTTGGACCCTTTGGGCCCCTTATTCTGTTGGGACCAAAACTCCCAAAATCAATACCAACCATCCTTTTATGGTCATAAACCTTGTGTTTAAATTTCATAGATTTCTATTTACTTATACTAACGTTATGGTGCGAAAACCAAGAAAAATGCTTATTTAGGTCCCTTTTTGGCCCCTAATTCCTAAAATGTTGGGACCAAAACTCCCAAACCCACCTTCCTTTTGTGGTCATAAACCTTGTGTTAAAATTTCATAGATTTCCATTCACTTTTACTAAAGTTAGAGTGCGAAAACTTAAAGTATTCGGACGACGACGACGAAGACAACGCCAACGTGATAGCAATATACGACGAAAAATTTTTCAAATTTTGCGGTCGTATAAAAATTAATCACTCCCGAAAAAAAAGTTAGTTATCTAGTATCTGATCAGACTTACTAGTACTCCAGCTGTAATTATCTGGTCCTAAATGTTTCTTTGTGATGAACTCATACGCTCCACCTGTAGGAGAACAGTTGAAATCTCCACAGAAAACAAAGGATACTTTAAATCCCTGAAAAAAAGTATTCATGGGTTATAGAAATGAGACTCAAGTATATGCCCTCCAATTGATGGAAAATAATTTTAAAATTGTATTACCTCTGAAATAGAAAGAAATGCTTTCTCTCTAGTGTGCTTATTCTAAACATTTTCTTACCAAGAACAAAATTAAATCTTTTAGTTATTTGGTTACCCTTAAATGCTACATGTATGAAATATCTCATATTTCTCGTATAAAAATAATACTGATTTGATGAGGACTGAAGAAAAAAACACAAAATGACTGGTGAATCAAGCTGAGAAGGATCTGCCTATACTTCTGAAGCACCTGACATCAACCCTGGTTTTTTGTGGGGTTCATGTTGCTCAGTCTTTTTCTATGTAGTGTATTGTGTACTTCTGTTTGTCTTTTGGTCTTTTTCTTTTTTTTTTCCCATGGCGTTGTCATTTTGTTTTCAATTTATTAGTTTGAATATCACTTTGGTATTTTTCTACTCTTAATTACTTCTGTGGATTCACATATTTTCATGGTTACCATGGTTACCAATATATATTTGCGGTTTAAGGAAAAATTGTTTTTTCATGTATAATTGATTTTGTGGTGTTTGATTGGCTGGAATACAAGCCTGAGATTGACTGATTTATTAGCAGGTGTTTACTGCCACTTTCAGCACTGGTTTGCTATTAGATAGCTGTCAGTTTTTATCCTTGGAGGACTCCTAAGTGCCAGGTAAGAATCATCAACCTTATGCAGAAAAACCGACAATCCTAGTCAATTAAGATTGGAGTCAAGTGCAACCTGCCCTGTGCAGGATTTGATATCATAACCTCAGTGTTGACTGACTAGTGATACTGTAGTATGACTACTTACACCACTCAGCCACCAAGGCCCCTACAAGACATATTTTTTTTTACTTTGGTGATCATTTAAATTTGTGGCTCAAGAGTACAAAAGAAATCAATGACAATTGGTATCCAACTGATAATATGATAAATTCAGAAATTATTGCTATGTTATTATAATTGCGAAAGGGTTATAATTGTAATAATTTAAACTCGCATTTTGAAATTTTTTATATGAATAATAAAATTGAGAATAGAAATGGGGAATGTGCCAAAGAGACAACAACCCGACCATAGAGCAGACAACAGCAGAAGGTCACCAACAGGTCTTCAATGCAACGAGAAATTCTCGCACCCGGAGGCGTCCTTCAGCTGGCCCCTAAACAAATATATACTAGTTCAGTGATAATGAACACCATACTAACATGACTCAACTCCAAATTGTACACAAGAAACTAAAATTAAAATAATACAAGACTAACAAAGGCAGGCTCCTGACTTTGGACAGGCGCAAAAATGTGGCGCGGTTAAACATGTTTGTGAGATCTCAACCCTCCCCCTATACCTCTAGCCAATGCAGAAAAGTAAACGCATAACATTACGCACATTAAAATTCAGTTCAAGACAAGTCCAAGTCTGATGTCAGAAGATGTAACCAAAGAAAATAAACAAAATGACAATAATACATAAATAACATCAGACTACTAGCTGTTAACTGAGGTCAACCTTAAAAATATGTTTGTTTGCAGTTTTCCGACTGTACCTTCAGACTGAAGGGTCGGTAGGTAGGGAAAATATTTTATTTTATCAGCCAAAATACAGTTTAAACAAGCAGTTACACTAAACCAAGTTTCTTGTGAAGAAAAAAAACATTTTAAAACAACAAACACTGGACATGCTGAAAACCAACATCAAATGAACAGGCATTTTCAGATAAAAAACTTTTTAACCAAAACTGAAACTTTAACATAGTGTCATTATCCAATTTATGACATAACATATGGTATAATTATTAAATACTGGAACACTTATAAACAAGGAATGTCATTATGACTAGAACTGTTTTAAAGAAATATATTCAGACATGTATGCTTCTTGACTAGAATGTTTTCATGAGTAGAGTATTTTCATCAGAAAAATGTAGATATTAAAGATTTATAAGACAATGTATTAAAGAGTGTATTTTTAATAAAAAAAAATAACCATTGAATCTTCCTCAATTGAAAAAAGGTAACTTGAAAAAAAAGTATTAAGACATTTGACTGTTTTCATATTTCTAACAATATTTAATTATATGTCATGTATGTGATAAGGTTATATTTTTGCCAGGCTTTAATGAAAACCAAAGAAATCTAAAGTTTGGGTTGAAATCCATAGCACCCCATTAAAAGTAAATTGTCTGTACTGAAATGTTTTTAATGCATAAAAAACCAGATGCTCCGCAGGGCGTAGCTTTATACGACCGCAGAGGTTGAACCCTGAACGGTTGGGGCAAGTATGGACACAACATTCAAGCTGGATTCAGCTCTAAATTTGGATTGTGATTAAATAGTTGACACAGCATAGGTTTCTGACACAGAATGAATGTGTTCTAATGAACTTAAAATTTTTGTTTTCTCTTAGAGCAATTCACTATGCTGTTGAATATTAATCCTCTCAAAAAAATGTTTGAAGAAATTTTCTTTTTTAAGAAATTTTCTTTTTTATTTATGAAATTTCAAATGAGAAAAATTGAACCCAATTTTTTTAATCACATCCCCCTTTCCCTTATTCCAAAACTAATCTCAATTAAAATTTCTAATGGAGTTTGCAACAATAACTACTCATTTAAATACATCATAAAATATTAAGACGTAAAAAAAACTGCTTGTTATCACTGAATGGTAAAGATTATTTTAATTTATCAGTTGGTAGTAAAAAGTGAATATACATTGCATATTGTATATAACAAAGATTTAAGTTGATTCTGGACAAAGAAAGATAACTCCAATTAAAAAAAAATCTTGCTATTGCACAATATTTTGCAATTAGATATTTCTTGCTTACTATTCTGGACAAAGAAAGATAACTCTAATTAAAAAAAAATTTGCTATTTCACAATATTGTGCAATTAGATATTTCTTGCCATTGCGCAATACTGTGCAATTGAAAAGACTTGCTATTGCACAATACTTAATATAATAATTTTAGATCCTGATTTGGACCAACTTGAAAACTGGGCCCATAATAAAAAATCTAAGTACATTTTTAGATTCAGCATATCAAAGAACCCCAAGATTTCAATTTTTGTTAAAATCAGACTAAGTTTAATTTTGGACCCTTTGGACTTTAGTGTAGACCAATTTGAAAACAGGACCAAAAATGAAGAATCTACATACACAGTTAGATTTGGTATATCAAAGAACCCCATTTATTCAATTTTTTATGAAATCAAACAAAGTTTAATTTTGGACCCCGATTTGGACCAACTTGAAAACTGGGCCAATAATCAAGAATCTAAGTACATTTTTAGATTCGGCATATCAAAGAACCTAACTGATTCATTTTTTGTCAAAATCAAACTAAGTTTAATTTTGGACCCTTTGGACCTTAATGTAGACCAATTTGAAAACGGGACCAAAAGTTAAGAATCTACATACACAGTCATGACAGTTAGATTCGGCATATAAAAGAACCCCAATTATTCAATTTTGATGAAATCAAACAAAGTTTAATTTTGGACCCTTTGGGCCCCTTATTCTGTTGGGACCAAAACTCCCAAAATCATTACCAACCTTCCTTTTATGGTCATAAACCTTGTGTTTAAATTTCATAGATTTCTATTTACTTATACTAACGTTATGGTGCGAAAACCAAGAAAAATGCTTATTTGGGCCCCTTTTTGGCCCTTAATTCCTAAACTGTTTGGACCTAAACTCCCAAAATCAATACCAACCTTCCTTTTGTAGTCATTAACATTGTGTTTTAATTTCATTGATTTCTATTTACTTAAACTAAAGTTATTGTGCGAAAACCAAGAATAATGCTTATTTGGGCCCTTTTTTGGCCCCTAATTCCTAAACTGTTGAAACCAAAACTCCCAAAATCAATCCCAACTGTTCTTTTGTGGTCATAAACCTTGTGTCAAAATTTCATAGATTTCTATTAACTTAAACTAAAGTTATAGTGCGAAAACCAAGAAAATGCTTATTTGGGCCCTTTTTGGCCCCTAATTCCTAAAATGTTGGGACCAAAACTCCCAAAATCAATACCAACCTTCCTTTTGTGGTCATAAACCTTGTGTTAAAATTTCATAGATTTCCATTCACTTTTACTAAAGTTAGAGTGCGAAAACTAAAAGTATTCGGACGACGATGTGATAGCAATATACGACGAAAAAAATTTCAAATTTTGCGGTCGTATAAAAATGGCAGCATATAGCTCCTAAGGACATGTTTTAATATAATTCACACAGGCCACACAGTTTGGGTATATTTAATATTGTATTAAGAAAGAGAATAATTGCAATGAGTGGGGCAGCCCCCCTTATCTTAAAGGAGCATACCCATTACAATCGAAGATAGATTTAATATAGAGAGAGTATATTTATTTTTCAAGCTAACCATTCATTTTCCCTACATCTTTGTGTAGTTAGGGTTCTTATTGATTTGGCATGATCTATATCCATTAACATTTCAAATGAGCCCATTTCTCCGTACTGGCGTGTTTACAGATATCCATGAAGATTTAAGTCACGGAGGAGTGGTTTCATCTTTGTCGTCTTTACAACGATTTGTAGAAAATATGCCATACTTCAAGCTGCTGTCGAATTATTTAACCACTGAAATTGGTTCCATAAAGTCAGGCTCCTCAGATTCTGTACTCGATTTGTTTGAGACAGAATGGTTATCGTGTCAGTTATGAATACCCGCTGCATCATCTTCAATGATATCATCACACATCATTACATGTGCCTGAATCTGTATAAACAGTTTACTAATAAACTTTTTTGTTTGTTATTTGTCTTAAAATTGACACAAGACGACAGCGTAAAGTACTTCTCCGTGACTTCATGGATACCTGTAAACAATTTCCATGTGCTTATAATTAAATGGTCACACGAACGCTTGACGGGAAGCTAAGAAAAACCGAACTTGAAATGCATAATTGACCCAGACTTTAAATCATTTCCGGAAAGGACCCAAAGTTCCAGATCGTGTCAATAGAAGTATTAAAAAAAATTTCTTCAAATTTAAAGCATTAAAATTTTCACAGTCGGGAGGATTTTCAAGGGTCGGTCGGTAAACTGCAAACAAACAATATTTTGATTTAAGCCTGACATGCCAGCTACAGACTTCAATTAAACTGATTGAAAAATTATGTCTTCATCATATGAATATCAGGCACAATCCTCCCCGTGAGGGGTTTAGTATCATACCATCATAAAATATATGAGAAGAACATAACCCGTGTCATGCCAACAGCTGGTTTATTAAACATGATTTTCTCAATACATTTGTATTGCAAATAATTTAATTGCATTCTAGTCTTTTATGACAAAATCAAAATAATAAATGCACGCAATAATTTCTGATTTTACGGTATCAAATGGATAATGATGAATCCCCAGTATAATATCTACCTCTGCCTTCTGTTTCTGTATTACATCTTGTAAATGTCTGATGATGGCCACTGTCTGTAATGATCTAATACAACATGCCTTAGGGTGGAAGTACAGATGTGTATTGGCTACACATAGTCTGCATCCTGGGTTTAACACAGATTCTAAAACTAGTACCTATAAGAAGAATATATTACATGAGCTGTGTCGGATAAAAATCAACCTTATAATGCAAGTGCAGGTACATTGCTAATCCTTACCATGCTGAGTTGTTTTTAGAAATTGTCTAAATTTCGAGTATTTGCAAAAATATGCAAGTGATAAGCAAATGAGCTGTACCCTGATGCTGATGCATACTGATTGCAATAAATCTAAGATAGGGGATCACGGGGTGGGGTGATAAGAGTGACGAGGTGGGAAAGGGTGGGCGGGAATTTGCCCCAAATATGGTCCTCTGGTGCAAAAAGCATCAATTTTGACGTTTTTCCGTTCTTTTTCTTGACCTGCAAGTCCGAGAGATGCTAATAGATGCATCCATCTGTAGTTTTCATGTAGAGTGGACACCAGTGAACACTTTTATCACAACAGTTGTTAGGTCGCAGTGAAACTGATCTGGGTTCATCAGTGTAAAGAAGGTCATTTGCACCAAAATTTACAAAATTTTCGTTTTTTTTTTTAATATTTTGAACTTTAACTGGACTTGCAACCGGAACTTAGTAGTCGTTTCGTCGAATTTTGATAATGAACACAATCAGTCGTTATGTGCCTTTAGGTTAACACTCAATAACAGTATTTGTTAAGGTTTCAGTCCTCTACCCTCCGTGTTTCAGACCTCCAAAAACCCCAATTTTGTCCGATATCAAATTTTGAAGTTAATATTTGAGCTCAAAATGAAGACATGACAATCAATAGTGTCCGATTGAGGAAAAGAGCATACACTACAAATTAAATGGCATTTTGATGACCTCTAAATGTATGGATGTATGGAGCGCCATTGATGCCAAAATAACGGTGGTCTGTGTATCACTGTAATATTACGGTCACGACAAGGGTTTAACTTAATACTTTCAATGATTTTGGAACATTCAAATACGAAAAAAAATATGAATGTTGGTCTGTTCTACAGGATTCTTATATTGTCTTAATTTTCAAACAGTTACAGACTTTGCATAAAGATGATTTTCAACCCCAAATGAGTTAACAGATGAATTGATATTAATAGTTGATTTCTGTCATACATGTATCATACATGTCAAAGTTAACTCCTCAAAATCTTCCTGTTCCTGTTGAACCACATAAACAGATTTTTGTACTTAAATGTTTGTCTAAATGCCCTGGTGGTCTCTTTATTATGCCCATACGTCCATTGAAGGATGTCATTGGATCGGTCTCTTGTTAAAGACATGAAAGAAAGCACTGGCTGCTTCTACACAAGGCATATGGCATTCTGATGAATGGCAAAGTTCCATAAATTAGGACGCAAATAATATGTCTATGTAGATCTAGAGTGATAAGTCTTCTTGCAAATTGTAACATTGTAATTTGGTATGTAAAAAAAACTGGCTCAGGATAACAATTAAATCAAAATTGCATGTTCATATTCATATTACACCGATATAAATCTATAATATATATAAGATCCATGAAAATCCAACAGGGCTGAAAAGACTAGACTGATGGAATGGACAAATAATTGGACAGACACCTAGTATTTCTATATTAGAAATATGGGGGGGGGGGGGGGGGGGGGGGGGGGGTAAAACAAATATGCATGAAGTGAAAAAAGTTTAATCTCATTGAGCATGTTGAGACTACTGTTGGTTTAAAGAAAATAACAGACCTTTTCTTACTACATAATAATGAGCATAATCAACATGATTAAGGAATTATGCTTCTGCAAATTTGACAGACCAAGAGACCCTTGACATGCTTGATTAGTAGTCAAGGTCATTGAAACCTGAACGTGTAGAAATTTGCATGGTAGTTTTAAAATTTTCCAAGGTACTTTTTCATACAATTTTTCAACCCTACTACATCAGTATATGTATCTACCTACTTGTACTACGCTTCCTCTTGTATCCATTTCTTGTTTTAATGTTTCATTTGTAGAAACAATGTTTTTTATATCACTTTGAATATCATCTTCATTAACAGATTTCCTGATTTCTATGCTACAGTCTTGTACTTGTCTGAAAAGAAAATGAGTTATGGTAAACCAACACTGCAGAAATGACCAAAGATAAATAAAATTCTGTTCAATCATTAATGAAAGTGAAATAGAGAAATACCTCACTGAATCCGTATGCATGTGAACTTCAATTTAACCCCTTACCTAGAGATGGATAACACATGAATCTTGCATGATCAATTATTTAAAGGAAAAGAATGTCAACATAGAAAGTGAAACAAATCAAAGAGCAGATTGCTCTGAGGGATACGACTGCCGTTGTTTCATTGACACCGATGTATACATGTAGCTGGATAATATTATTTTTAAAACTAATTCAACTGCACATGTAAAATAGTTACAAAATAGCCAACCCCGGATAAAAGTGTTTAAACAATGTAATTAGACCTATTGTGTTTTATTTTTGTACTATCAATTTCAAGTTTACTTTCCACAGCAGTCACCGAGACTCAGAGTGAGAAAAGGTATTTCACCTCGTACATTATCTTATTATCTTATGACCTATTTTCCTACGTTATTTCTAGGAGGCACCCCATTCCTAACTCTTTAAATATTTAATTTCTTTTGGGTCAGTGATCATGAGTCCATGACTCCTTTCCGTACACATTTATCGGTTTAAACTGCATTCGTTTTTAATATAATACAACGTTTATTGACAGAACGAGCTAATACTCGATTAGAATTCACGGAAGTTATTTCCGGAAGGGAGACAACTCGATACGATAATATGGAAGACTCCATTTCGCCGAAAGGGGTGTTCTACGATGTGGACGATATTTATTTTAATTTAAATGATGCATATGATTTAAAATTATGCAACAATAACCCTCAATAGCGGATATATATAGAAAAGATCACATGAGTCATAAATTAATTAATTGAGTCATTGTGAGTGGGGAATCTAGAGCAACCATGCAATCTAAAACCCCTTGAATTCAAGAAAACTATACGCATGCGCATAATTTCCAAAACAAACCCTGAAGCAAGAACATATATTAAATGTTTATTAAACGACCTAGATATCATGCTTCTCTATTACAATCTCAAATATCAGTTTCATAACGGTAACATATAAGTAAAACTCCACTTTAGTTCTTATATGACAGAAATAGATTGATTGGAATTCTGAGAACTCTCGCATTTTACCAAAGCTGGGAATTCGCTCTGACGTGTTTCTAAATTTATAAATACACTAAATATAAATACTGCTGAATTCTGATTTTCCGTGTTGTTAAAAACACGCATATAAGTCAAGGGAATTATGAAACATGAAGATTATGAAAAGAACATTATAGGAAAGTTGTTTAAGTTCAATCCCTTTGTTTGTTTTTACCTTTTAAAGCAAGACAATCATAAGAATCCGAAATGTTCCTTAATGTTTAGAATAAAACGATTGACGTGAGGGAAATGCTCTGAGCCACCGGTATAAGTCTACAGATTGCTTGAAAGCAATCGTATCCCAAAAAATCATTCTTTTACAGGTAAACATTTTAACATATATTTTTAATCTTTAATATGAAATTAAATAGATCTAGAAAAATCCAATTGCAAGAGTTAGTTTAATCTATTTATATCTATATTTATGTTTATATGACCTATATATAGAAACAAAGCTACATATTATTGAGCTCATGCCCTGTAATTTTTTATTTTAAACTTTTAATAATTTGGATAAATGTATTACATTGTTATCAATCAAATATGAGAATCCAAGTCAAATTGGTGAACATGAATTTGTCAGCTAGTGCCCCTTCCAAAAACAAACACGATCCATACGAAAATGGTCAATTCATAAATAGTCTTGCTTTATGAATGAAAATAAGTTCTTTTCAATGCCAACAAATAATTTTGATAACTGGAGAAAAATAATTAATATTACAACCCCTAAATACAAATCCAGCAAGAATATGTCTTGCCACTGAACTTAAATAGTTTTGAATCACTTGTAATCTATCATACTACAAACCTAAACTTAGCATTTCTGTAGAAGGTAGCTTCTCCTTCTGGTGTTGTACCTCCTTTTTCTTGGAGCACTCCACTATATCCCAGAGACTCGAAAGCTGGTAAGAGATCATTGATAAACACTTTCCTGTCAACTTCTTGTAGACAAATCAAATCACTGTTATAACCTATAAAAGAACAATACTAAAAAGGTTGACATTTGATCTCATTATATTCCTATGGATTTGTCAAGCCATAATAATAAGCAAAGGTACCAGGCTTAAAAACATGATAAAACCAGGTCATGCAGGTTGACTGGTTCAACCCACCACTTTTTCTTAATATGTCCTGTACCAAGTCAGGAAATAGGCAGTTGTAATCAAATAGTCTGTTTCTATCTCTGTTGTGTTTTTTTTTTGTTGCAGTTCAGTGTTTCTGTCGTTACATTGTTTTCCTCTTAAAATCATGACAATTCATGCAAGTGCCAAGGCTGCTTGAATTTCCTGATCACCAACATTTTGGCAAAGGACTTACAAAATTTGGGATATTTTGCAATAGACATGATAGATATAACCATGATAAGAGTAAGGACAAACACATTTTTCAAGGGCTAATGGGATTTTTTTTTTTAATTTGAGAAATTTAGTCTGAGGACAATATTCAGTCAGGGGAGTTACTTGTACAAGTGATTTTTAAAATCACTTTCTCAAGTGATATTTTCAACATAATAAGAGTTAATTCCCTTTCATTACTTTTTTAAAATCACTCATTCAAGTGATTATTATTGTTTGGAAAATCTTTAATAAGAAACCAGGATTATCCCTCTCTTTCAGAGGACAACATCACAACAGGGGTCTTCTTGACATTAAGATAACTATAAAAAAGGTAAAAATAAATAAAAAAACTAACTTGTAAGCCCTGAGTAAAATTTATTTTCTGAGCAAAAAATAGCATTAGCAGTAGTACATGAATTACATGTTTTTCATAAAGCAGAGGTTTCAAACCACCAAAACTTAAAATATAAAAAACAATTATTGCTGAGTTTGGCGGTAATATAAGCATTGTCTATATGTTGATAACATTTGGTTGAGGCAAATTTAAGTCAGAGAACAGAAACCAATTATTGGACGAACAGACAGCATGGACAAGGGTGAAATTTAATGGCCCTACACTACAAATAGGCATAAATAGGAACAGTAAGAACAATAATAAACTTAAAATGCTTTGACCAAAAACAAACACAAACATTTAACATACATTTGTCATGTTTGTCATGTTTGTAGAAAACTAAAGACCTGAGCAGTGATAAATAAGATTTTGCAGGTCATAATTATAATTTCTAGTGAAGTAAATTTATGGAATATACTCATTCTTAGTATTGATCACTCTTATAAATGAAAATAAAACACTTCAAAGGGTGTCTTTCATCACCTACATGTATTTTGAAATAATGTATATCACTGGTACACATGATTTTAAATCACAGCACAGAGTTTTTTCATTCAATTAGAACGTAAATCACTTGTGGAAATGATTTAAAATCACTTTTGCAAATGATTTAAAAACACTTGTGCAAATGATTGAAAATCACTTAAGCAAATGATTTAAAATCACTGCACAGAGTGAATTAAAATTGGTGTTTATTTCTGATACCAGCAGTATTTTCAATTACTTTCTAGATGGTGAAAAACAGATATAAATTTTTTTTAATTCAAATTTAAAAAAAATAACTTTATATTTATCAATCATTTCAAATGTTTGTAAATCGTATAATTTTGGAGGGCTGAAACAAAATGTGTGGATAACAATAATTGAATCTTGGTCAAAAGAGGCTCTTGACTGCTGAATCTTGTTATTTTTTGCTTAAATCTTTCTTCAATGATTATTTTTGCTTTTCTATATATATTTATAATGAGTGGCTTAAAAATACCATTTAAATGTTCTTTAATGAATTGGTAGCCATGTTTGTTGATGGATCAAAACTTCAGTCACCTAAAAAGGGGGGATGAATCGAGTGACTTTAATTTACTGTTCCTTCAGAGTGATTTCAATAGAACACTGGTTAAGAAGTGATTTCTGATTGGAAACCCCTCCCCTGTTAGACATCCAATATCAGAATATTAATCTTTTTATTTAATGACCAGGACTAATCATTGATTCAACTCCATTGCAGGTTGTCAAATTTTGCAGATCTAGATCATTTCAATCTTTTTGTCAGAATATAACTATTTCAACAAATTCAAATTCAGATAACTTTTTTGTTGTAATCTGGTTCAGCAAGGGGTCCTGCTGTCTAGCACAAGATCATTTATGAAGGAAATCAGATCAAATCTATATTTTTTATGCCCCACTTACGATAGTAGAGGGGCATTATGTTTTCTGGTCTGTGCATTTGTCCGTCTGTCTGTACCATGAATAAATGCATTGCATTTTTGTCAGGAACTACTTGCCAAAGATTTCAAAATTTGGTGTTAGGATTTATATAAGTCAGCTACTTGTATACCCAGTGATGTGTTTTCCAAATTCATCATTATGAATTCAGGGAAAGAAGAAGTCATTATCATCACTGTAAAAGTGTTTGGATTTGTTGGTATATATCACCATTACCACTGACAAGGTCAATTGGCTATAAATACCTTGTGTGCTATAAATGGTAAGGAACACGTGTACTAAGTTTTAAGTTGATTAGACTTCAGCTTCATCAAAAACTACCTTGACCAAAAACTTTAACCTGAAGTGGGATGAACGGATGCAAAGAGGAATGGAGGAACAGACGGACTGACGGATGGACAGACAGAGGTAAAACAGTTTACCCCCCCTCCAAGTTTTTAAAGCAAGATTCAACGCTATAGCTAGGGTTTAGAGTAATAAAAATCACTTGTAATCGTAATGGTTTAATCATTGCACAGTATGTGACCTTCATAATGGTCAAATCCTATGTTTTTGTACTGCTATGCATGCTTTTTCAATAAAAGTTTGACATCACAATGCATTTTTTATAGTTAGGAAAACCCATGCATGAGACCAGTATAAATAATAATGAAAATCACTTGTATAAATTATTTCAAATCATTGCATAAAAAAAATATAAATCACTTGTACAAATGATTTTAAATCATTGCAGAGTGATTTACATGAATTAATATAAATCACTTGTACAGCTGATTTCAAATAACTGCACAGTGATTTTCAGTAATAGTTATGGTCAGATCATATGTTAACAGTTTTCTTACTTATGAATTCGTACAATGCATGCTTTTGCTATGGAAATTGTGATGTCAAAATACATTCATTAAAAATAGTAAGAAAACCCATAAGACCAGGATAAATAATAGTGTTAATCACTTGTACAAATGATTTTAAATCACTGTACAGAGTGATTTCTGTGATGGTACAAATGATCTTGCTGCACAGTGATTTTTAATAATTTGATATAACATGCATAAATCAGGATGTTAGATCAAAAAAACAAAAATGCAGACTCCCATTGATGTACAAGATCGTCAACAACAAAGAAGTGTACCTCCTATTAGACCAACTAGAGTATCTAGCAGGGGTGGATCTAGCCATTTTAAATTGGGGATCCAACCATGTCCCCATTCAAATGCATTGATTGGCCAAAAAGGGGGGGGGTCCCATCCCCGGAGGTTGCCACAGCACAGTCATCAGTGGAGGATCCAGAACTTTCATAAAGGGGGGGTCTCCAGTCATGCGTCAGTGATCCCCTATATAATCAACCAAATTTTTCCCACAAATCATTTGCAAATCAGGCCCTCCCCTGGATCCACCTATGGTCATTTGAGACATTCAAAACACAAATGACCAATCTCACAAAATATAAATGAACATTTGTTTTTATCCTGTATTAACCAAACAGAACCAAGTTGCCAGTATATATAGAAAGTTGAATGTGGACAGTATACACAGAAAAACATGTAAATTATTTGTTTACCATCTTTGATAAAAGAACATTATCTTGGCATGTAAGTTGTTATGGAGTTTCTTCATAAAGATCTGCTTTATTGAGTCTGAATTTATCAAATAAATATTTAATATTTTTGTTTGCAGTGTGAAGAAATTATGAAATTATAATAAATCAAGAAGGCACACAATGATTTCATATTTATATTATTGTGCCAAAAATTTCTGACATTCTGATTTACATGATTTTGTTTAAAACTTTTTAAGTCATCCGGAGTTATTCCCCTTTAAGTTAATTTCATTCCCAAAAATCACTTGCTGAAATGATCTTTTGTATCTGAATAAAAATATCACTCATTGAAGTGATTTAAAATCTTCAGAAGGTCCAATTTTCAAACCACGCAAGTACTTATATTTCTATCGAGAGTACATATTTTTTTCAACGTCAAAATGTAGTTTAAATGTTGAAGTTTATTGGAAAAATATTCACAGTACCAGCAAAAATCTTATAAAATCTCCAGACTATAAATATTTCAAGGCTATTTTTAGTCATTTTCAAGTAATTTTTGCAAATTCCTTTATTTTGTCAATGTTTACAGTGTTTCCCACCATATCTTTGGAAAACCATGTAGTTTAGGAACAATCTCACAAAATTACAACGAGCTACAAATTGGGGGAAATTCAAATTTTCAAGTTTTTATACCTATAGCTATGTTTCTAAGCAAAAATAAAAAATCACTCAAATAAGTGATTTTAAAAATCACTTGTACAAGTAACTCCCCTGACTGATATTTTGTATGCAATTTTGTCTGTAGCAAATTATTTGAAAGCAGATATTCATTTGTTATACTAATTACCTGTGATTTCTTTTATAAAAAGCTGTTTTCTGTAATCTATTGCTAATGCATAAGGAGGACAGTATGGAAACAATTCATTTCTACTGAAGTCTGAGTCAGCATAAATATCAGCTAGTATATTATAACTAACTACTCTTATTCTGAAATGAGAAGAACATTGTTAAATTTTCCATATAAAATGTTTTATATACAAATGTATACATGAAACATGTAAAGGAGACAGTCACAGCACTTCGAAATTAAAATAATGGTCCTTACTCCTGACTTTCTAGTCTCCTGTTCAGATTTATTTATATTATGTTTTGTGTTATCTCTTGCATATTTTAATAATGACCATTTTGAACATCACTTTAATAGTAAAATGATGTTAGGAAATATGTAGTTTACCTTGATTTCTTTTTTGAATATATGAATAAAATATGATTAATAAAAGACATACTGGAAATACAAATAATCACTTGAAGAAATTTTGATTGGCTAATTTTCATATTCTTCTCATGACACAAACTATTACAACTTTCATGAGTCACCTAATTCTGACTTGTTTATAGATGTCAGCATGGTCAGAGCTCTGACATGTTGTCTGACTATACAAAAGTATGTCCAAATCTGTATGTAATAATTAGAAGATGAGTCTTTTTATTGAAGTATGATTACTAATGAGACAACTCTCTCCTAGAGAACAAATGAACAACTATTTGTCACTGTATGGCCTTCAACCATGTGCAATACCCATACAACATAGTCAGTTATGCAGGGTCTAAAATGCATGTAAAAAATTACCCATCATCCTCCAGTGTATTCTGTGTGTACAAATGTCTGTTTTCAAATGGACATACACCTGGCCCAGCCTCCACATCACACTTAGACAAACTATTAAACTCTTCTCCAGAGCGATGACCAAGTTTTGGCATGCAAGTCAATTTTAATTTATTTCCTAAATCAGAAATCGAAGGTGTGTAAGAAAAACCTTCAGAAAGTTTATCCCAAACTTCTTTAGTCTTTTTTTTCTTTTGTGAATCATCTTCCACAGATTTATACCGATACCAAATAAACGTTGATTTTAGTAAGTCACAGAATTCAGCGTGTATTTTAGGATAAATTGGAAACCCAACCATAATGTTCGTTGGTAAGACAAGAGCAGTGATAACAGGTACATTAATTTCTACTGGTAACAATTGATCTTCAATGTGTAGCACTGCTCCTTCCACAAAAGTCTGGTTTATAGGTGTAGCCTCATTTTCAATTAGTTTTTCTTTCACAGTAAGCCATATTTTTAAGTCAGGTTCTTCAATAGAATCTGTTGTCTCTTGTTTCTTCCTTTTTTTCTTTTTAGACAGTTTTTTTAACATGCTTGCCTTTAGTCTCTCTATCGTTTTACCCACCTAAAAATTAAAAAAAAATCTATAACAATTATAAACTATGCAATTTGTTTTTTTAGCAAATTGGTTCTTCAAAATGAAACAGTTTGAAATACTCATTTACATTCTAGTGATGAATATATGCCCCTGTATTCTTATACATGTTATATGAGCCACTAGCATTGACCTACATATGTATACCCCTAAGTCTATCAATGAAAAGGAGGGGAAAACTGAGCCAAGGATACTTCACTACAAGCATTACAGGGGTCCTTAGATATATTGTGGTTTCTTAAAGGAGAAGATGACAAAATGGCTGCACGCAGAGAATAGGCTATTTGCCAATTCCCATAATTGATCCTGTAATTAGAGATCCCTTTTTTAGTTGTCTCCCTTATGAGCAGTCAGTGGACTTACTTAAATAAGTGATTTTCTAAATCACTGATTCAAGTAACATTATTTCCATAAAGGTTGGAAGTTAGAGTTGTCTTTCTTTAATAATCACCTATTTAAGTAGTACAAATTAATCACTTGAAGAAATGATTTAATCTTATTGTAGCTTTAACAATGTTTAAATATAGAATACTAATGATCCAGGGACTAATTATGTTTCTAAACTTATCAGAACCAACATCTGTGTTGTCTAGGATGACCAGGTCATTTCAGGTGATGACCTTGTACTGAATCTAGGATAATGACATAAAAATCACTTGTTTAAGTATCAGACCTCAATTTCCTTCTCAAAAATCACTTCTTTAAGTATCATTCTTTTAATAACCCCCACTAATTTCAACACCCCCGAACAGCGGAATTTTTATCGCGAACAGTAGAATTTTATTACATAATCTGAAAGATGAAACCTTGAACTTCACAGGAAAAATACTCCCACTGCTGGGAAAAATCTTTTAAGAAAGTATCAGTTCTTATGTAAAGCCATTATTATAGCATTTTTTCAACTAAAATAGAATTTTCAGCTAAATGATAGCATCAAAGGCATAAACCTTGCTACTTAAAAGAAGCAAAAATTTTTTTTTTTTTAATTTTACTAATTAAAAGATATTATTTAAACCTATGTGTTTAAAATTTTGAAAAAACTACATAATCCCAATTTGTGACAAATCCTCGAATTTGCTACTCAAATAAGTGATTTAAAAATCACTTATTTCAGTAAGTCCCCTGACTGATGAGGGACATGAATTTTTATTTACAATGGAGAGCTAGCAGAAAGGGCAAATCTACCTGTAGATAATGTGAGTAATCTATAAGGTTTTCAAATCTTTTAATTACATTAATTTGTTGTTTAACTAAATACTTTTGACATCAGAAATTATTTTTCATGAACAATTTGTTAAACCACCGATACATCACTTTCAATTCATCATGATTTGCATTGGACAAAGCCAATTTTGTCCGGTATGGAACCAGTCTACGATTGACAAAGGGAAATAATTTGGTTAAAAAGTGTGTAATAACAGAATCAAATTTGTAATTGGCAAATGGACTACTGATACTCTAAATTTAAAATCGATTGTGATAATAAAACTTTAATATCTATGAATTTGAGCATTTTTATACAGAATGGATATAATATTAATTTTTGATTTTTTTGCAAAGTTTCCCTTTAACAGGTTCTGATACACATGATACATGTGAATTTATGTGGGAGGTATATTGTAACACCCATTATTATGTATATTTCTGTGTCTGCATTAAGTATAGACATATCAGAATTTTATCAAGGTGTTGTTTACAAAGCGAAAGAAGCACATCATCATATATGAACAGAGGGTAGTAATGGGGGTACTTTCATGACATTTTTGCCATAATGACCATGATGACTTTAACAGAAATTTTTTAACCATGACAATAAATGTACAATTTTATAATCATGATAATATAGACGATTAAAAAAATCGACTGATTCAACGCATCAGAAATTATCTGAACAAAAATTATTTCAGACCTCTGACGAATATAACCATAAGGATATTTTGATGAATCACGGTACAATTAAAATTTTAACCAATTTGTCGCTAATGGTAGCCAAAATGACTTGTTGACGCCTGACAGTAAAGAACATACTACCCCCAAAACAACGTTTTATATCAAATTTACAGGTGGTTAAATAAAACTACATGTACCTCTTCAACTTGAATTCTTTCCAGGTTGACAGTTTTACAGGGTCCCCCTTCATGCTTATAATTTACAGTGATCTGCATTCGTTCCTCTTCTGGGACACATCGCACAAAAACTCCTTCCATGTCTGACATTCCAACCAATGCTATTGATTTGTTTCTAACAAATTTACTTAAGATGTTTATTGCACAAGTTTTTCTTGATAGCATTGCCACAAATATTGCAACATGTCAATCTGGTCCCTGTACTGGAAATTTAACAGGTAGAGCATGCAGAATGAAAAGGTAGGAACTAGTCCTGTAGTACTTTCGTATCTTCAAAGTTAAAAACTTTTATTTAGATATTTACAAGAATATCCAAGAATATCTAAAATGTTTATGCTTATATAAAATGCTTTTTGTGACTTGTGTGACTCATTTACTATTCAGTTATTCATGAATGATATGGGAAAAACATAAGAGATAATTTTAGACTGTTGTAATTTCAAAATTACCCCCAGGTTATTTGATAATAATTTTCCTCATATGGAAAATGTGGACACGTCAAAAAAGTGACATTTGCTTCGAGACGTTTCGGCCATGAACCCGTTCGGCCGTATGTCGTTTCGGCCATTCACCTGTTCGGCCTTGGTTGTTTCGGTCCATTATCTTTTCATACATGATAGAACGAATTAAGTGGGAAGTAGCCATTTATTTATCCTATTTGATAAGACTTTCGTAATAAAGGTATATAATTTTTGTTTGTTTGTTTGGTTTTTTTTTCGTTTTTTATGTGTCCTGTCTAAGATTATTATACTAACTTAGTGTAATAGTCCAAGGTCCTGTAGACGTGTGGTGTTGCATTACTAATTGTTCAAGAAATCACATTTAATAAATAAAGACTACACAAATATTTCACATCTTTATTGGTCACTCTCATCATCAATTAACAATACATAACAAGAACAATTTTTAATTGCATTCAAATCAAAAATTTGTAAAGTTCATTTTGATTGGATAACGTCATTTATTTACATGGCATCAATTGACAGTTGATGTTATGGGACGTACGCACATGCGCAGACGGCCATGCTATGACAAATTTCAAATACATGTTTTAACGTTGTTTTCTGTAAGTTTCATTAGAAAGGAGATAACACTATTGTATTTAAATCTCCGACGACATCAATTGGGGTTTTGATGGTCGCAAATATCCGTTTACTGTCTGCGCTAAGTAAACTTAATTTGCGACCATCAAATCCCCAATTGATCATGTTGATGCCGTCGGAGCTTAAAATACAATACAGTTTTCTCTGAAGTGCACGAACACAAAAGAAGTTAATTGCATTCACTCGGAGTCGGAATATAGTCGGAGTCTGGCCGTATGCCTACTGGACCAGGAACACGTCGTGCGTACATATACCCAATCTGTATGAGGAATTCTGAGGTCTTCAGTGTGTTAGCGTCTAGCCGGTCCCATAAGTCAACAAGTTTAAATTACCCTGAATCTGGTGATGGGTCTCTCGTTGGTACCGGGTCACTTGCTGCATGCTCACTAACGAGTCTGTGGGTTAGTTTTACGTTCTTGAAATAGATATAGGAAGATGTGGTGTGAGTGCCAATGAGACAACTCTCCATACAAATAACAATTTAAAAAGTAAACCATTATAGGTTAAAGTACGGCCTTCAACACGGAGCTTTGGCTCACACCGAACAACAAGCTATAAAGGGCCCCAAAATTACTAGTGTAAAACCATTCAAACGGGAAACCCAACGGTCTAATCTATATAAAAAAAACGAGAAACGAGAAACACATATATATTACATAAACAAACGACAACTACTGTACATCAGATTCCTGACTTAGGACAGGTGCAAACATTTGCAGCGGGATTAAACGTTTTAATTGGCTTCTTTACGGAAGGCAGGAACTATCCTACAAAAATAAAGGTGGGCCCGTTCATCTTTGCCATTGAAGCGTCTATGCCATCCTGCAGGATAAGAAAAGAAATTAAAAATATAATATTGTAATTGTAGTGGATTAAATTACAATTAAATAAATAAATATAGATAATTGATTCACTTACGCATGTTACGTTTGTATACGTATTCAATTAAATAATTGGATTAAATAAGTGATACAATAAGTGTTAAGGTAATCGACAAAAGCGCGTGTCGTCATAAACCAATCAATTTGTTAATTAATTTAATCATTTAAAAACATGGCAACTTTTTATTCAATAAAAATTAAGTAATGAAAATAACGTGTTTGTAGAGTTATTAAAACTGACGTCATGTTCTTCATCTTCAACAATTGCATGGTTCCCCTTCCAATACACCGTCCATTACTGGGGTACACTCGAAGAAGACATCTACCTCATTGTTCCTTATTCTTCTTTAATGAACAAGTGAAACACCTAAAATATAAACATATTATAAATCAACTAAAATTGAAAAAAAAATTCAAGACTTACCGTTGGGACAATTATACTAATAGTCTATGTTAGTGTTATAGTCCCAGGACTGACAAACTTAAGGCCAAAACTGCAGACTTGGGACAGACATGAAAACGCGACAGGGTTAACCATATTCTGTGAGCTCTCAATCCTTTTACTATACCTCTAGCCAATTTAGTCTAGAATAAACAACCACACAACAAAATGCAAAGTAAAACTCAGTTTAAAAAAAGTCCAAGTCCGATATCAGAATAGATAACACAGGAAACTAAGCAAGTGCAGGAGTCACCAAGCAGGGGGCCTTCATTTCTGTATCTTCTTTTTTTTCGCTACTATTCTCTAATCTTTAAAAGTAATGAATATTATGTAAATACTTGATACCTGTATTCTGGACATTGTTCTTTTCTGTAATCAGTATATTTTTACCCAATTCTTTATTGTTGGTAGAGTTATTGTTTCTTTTTGGTACCCCATTATTCTCTAAAGAATTCAAGATTTTTTAACATTTTTTTTCAACTCTTTTGGTGTTTTTTTTGCCCATTACTCTTTAGTCTGCCAGACGGTTAATCTCATCCGCTCTAATATCTATCACCATATATTATCTCAAAAGCCAGCATTGATCTTTAAAAAAAAGAGGGGTTTCAACTTTCAACCCCGATCCCCCCTTTTTTTTGGACCAGCCTCTGCCTATAGTCTAATGTTGAAAAAATATTATCTGGTCCTTCTCGTGCTGTCGTGGCTGATAAACACGGACAAGGATATTAAGCATTTTTCGGATGAAGTATTCAGTGCAAAAGTAAGTAACTATACGGGATCGTTAGATACGGCATCCACACGGAGTCACATGCATGTCATCTTCGCTAGTGGAGGAGGGGATCAGGTTGTAATCATTGGCTATCGAAGATGCAAGCGCGTATATATTTCATACAAAAATTCCCGGAAGCATAAACTATTGTCAATTCATTCTAAAAATGTGGAGAAATAAAAAGATTTGTTGTTCGATATTTTCGAAATGAAGTTATATGCATGCGTGCAATTTAGGTATCCATTAAAGAATCTTGAGTCGTTAAAAGATCAATTCAGTAAACTTGACAGTTTCAAAATTAAATTCAGTGGCGGATCCAGGGGGGGGGGGGGTTCCGGGGGTTGGAACCCCCCTTTTTTTTGGCCGATCAATGCATTTGAATGGGAGCATATAGTTGGAACCCACCCCCCCTTTACTCTGGGTTGGGACCCCCCTTTTAAAACAGCTGGATTCGCGCCTGAAATTTGTGGAACCAAGAATTTGTACAGTAATACAAATTATTGGTGGAACTTTTTATTTAATTAGAATACATAATTGAAACTTGTGTCTGTTTATTAGATAAATAAGATATAAACTGTGTCAAAATAGGTTCAGGTATTGGTGCAGTTACTTTACAATTCTTGTTTTCCTGTGTCAATTTCTAAGCCAAATATAGAAGACAAATATAATACAATTGTATCACATGCATGTCAAAATCAGTGATAGAAAAGGAAAAAGAATAAATAGTGCACATATTATTCTATATATAATTTTGACTCCATGGCCGCAAAAGCGATGTAAAAAAATAAGATGTAGACAATTAGTACTGCAACTGTCGGACCTCGAAAAAGACGCTTAGTTAACACATGGCTGCAAGATCCAAAATCTAAATGTTTTTGTTAAATTTCCCTATTTTCGTAAATATTTTCGATGCACATAGCATCAATGATCATCGGAATGATGAAGAAATAAATATAATACCATCCCCGAGTAAAACTTTTAAACTGAAAGTTGGCTGTTTTTCAGATGGAAATTTAACGCTATTTTCTTTGAAACCCTGACGTCAGTACGGAAGCAGGACAAATCGCCCCACTGGCAAAACGCCCCACACCAAATCACCCCACTTTTTCACCAACTCGCCCCACTATTAGAAAAATTAAAAAAATCGCCCCAACCTGGTTAACCAACTCGCCCCACATTTTAAAAAAATCGCCTCACTTGTGAAAAGGGTTAAATCCAGTTAATTTTTCCCCTGTCAACTCGCCCCACTTATTGATATATTTAGTGTAGTGATACGTAGTAAGTACGGAACGGATATGAGCTCTGCGCCGGAGATTGGTCTTTATTTTAACGTATGCCATGCCGTAAAAGGGTAGGTAACTGTCTTTCGGTCACTGCCTTCTCAAGTATTGCCAAATGCCAGCTAAACACTTTCCAGCTTAAATTATCTTTTTGGTGTAGGCTAATCGGTAAGAACATAAACCCTATAACATTAACCAAATATATAAGAAATATTGAAGCACTCGTTTTGCATGACACAGACGAAAAGTGCGGGCGAGGTCTCTGAAACTAAGATTTTGGAATCTGAAGTTTATAATTAGCTCTGCCTTAGTCCAAATAATTATGACGTCTGGCAAGTCTATTTTACTAGGAAGGCGTGCCAGAAAAAAAAATTAAAATAGCCTTACCAGACTTCATAATTATTTGGACTACTTCTGCCCTAGTTAACATACCGGTTTAGGATAGTGATATCATAATATTCCGGTCACAAGTCGATTCAGCCCCTATAAAAATATAAAAAAATACTTTCAAAGGATACAAGTGGTATAGGTTTGATTTAAAAATAAATGTAACTTTTTGGTAGTGATTTTTATCATACATGTTTATCAATGTCAATGATGAAAATTATGCATTAAAATTATAGTGCCTAAGTTAAGGATACAAAAATGTTTCTTTCAGACATATTCAAATTAATTTTATTAAATAGATGAACCATTTAAAATTATGTTAATAATTAGATTTCTATGTAGAATTTTGCTTGATATATTATTGCCTATAACAATAAATATTTGTTGACTTTGCGTTGGGTTTGTTATTATTTATATATTCAAGACCGTGTTTAAAAGCCTAAACAGGATTCTATACATGACCTCGCTAATTAGCGACAAGAAGTCACTGAAGAGTCAAAAAGCCACTAGACATGCTAGAAGAAAAATATGTTTCAAGAAGAAAAAATAATAGCGTCAAGAAAGTTTATTTACCAATTATATGTCCCCATTCAAATGCATAGATCGACTGAAAGGGTGGGAGATTCCAACCCCTGGAACCGCTCTTTCCTGGATCCGCCATGGAGGAAGATTTCACGGTAGCGGTAGCGGCATTAGCTAACTCCTTAAAAGCTTTATATTTAAGAAGATGGAAGACCTGGATGCTTCATACTTTGTATATAGATGCCTCATGTTACGAAGTTTCCATCAGTCGCATGTCCAATGTTCTTGACCTCATTTTCTTGGTTCAGTGACCATGGTGACTACTTGAAAAAAAAAGTTAAGATTTTTTATGTTAAATTCTCTCTTATTATTAGTACATTTTGCAATAGGATAACTATATTTGGTATTTGTGTACCTTGCAAGATCCTCATGCCCGTCAGACAGTTTTCACTTGACCTCGACCTTATTTCATGGATCAGTGAACAAGGTTTATTTTGGTGGTTAAGTCCATATCTCAGATACTATTATTATATAAGCAATAGGTCTAGTATATTCGGTGTATGGAAGGACTGTAAGGTGTACATGTCCAACTGGCAGGTGTCATCTGACCTTGGCCTCATTTCCATGGTTCAGTGGTTAAAGTTAAGTCTTTGTGTTTTAGCTGTTTTTATTATACTATATGCAATAAGTCTACTTTATTTTGTGTATGGAAGGATTGTAAAGTGTACATAAACCAACTGGCAGGTGTCATCTGACCTTGACCTCAATTTCATGGTTCATTGGTCAATGTTTAGCTTTTTTGGGGTTACTGTAAAGTTTATGTGACAGTTGTAGTAGAGCTTTATAGTAAGGACTATCAACATAATATCTATGATTAGTAAAGAAGGCGAGACATTTCAGTGTGTGCACTCTTGTTTTTTTATCAAAGTCAATTTGAAAAGGTTACAATCATGACAATAAGACATGTTAGAGGGGTGGAATAGGGCATCATTCTGAATTCTGAAAAAAATATTCTTCTAATTTCAGAGCAGTGAAACAAAATGTCTGACGATTCTGCCTGTCTGTTTAAAGTGGTAGCTGGTGCAGCTGTCGTTGGTATCGGCTTATTAGTTATTTTACTACCTATGAGTTTCCATGGATTAAATTATTATGAGGTAAGTGGTGATTGCTACATAATATAAAAAAGAAGATGTGGTATGATTGCCAATGAGACAACTGTCTACAAGAGACCAAAATGACACAGAAATTAACAACTAAAGGTCACCGTACAGCCTTCAACAATGAGCAAAGCCCATACTGCATAGTCAGCTATAAAAGGCCCTGATAAGACAATGTAAAACAATTCAAACGAGTAAACTAACAGCCTTATTTATATAAAAAAAATGAAAGAAAAACAAATATGTAACACATAAACAAACGACAACCACTGAATTCCAGGCTCCTGACTTGGGACAGGCACATACATAAATAATGTGGCGGGGTTAAACATGTTAGTGGGATCCCAACCCTCCCCTAACCTAGGACAGTGGTATAACAGTACAACATAAGAACGAACTATAAAAATCAGTTGAAAAAGGCTTAACTCATCAGATGGACAAAAATACAAGTGGATGTGGCCGGGTACTTATACATCCCCACACAAAAAGACACAATGAACAGATCTGAGAGTACTCGCAGTTATCTGACAGCTAGTTCAAAGCCACTAACAACTAATAAAAAAAATCATGCATCTAAGACTAAATCTGGTTGTATTGCAAAGTAAACAGATGAAATTGTTTTAAACAGATTTCCTGTTCATATTTTGTGCCATGACACTAAACCCTCCTATCTCAGCCCTTTATGTTACTGGTAGAGATGGTTTCAGCCTGTGCTTTCGCTCCAGGACTTTGGGCAGCGTACTGGAAATACAAAGAAACATTAAATTCAATAAATAACAGGTTTAAGAAACCTAGAAATGACCAAAGATGAAGATTTGCAGAGCAGTGTATTTGCTCATAAAACAAATACCGGTAACCAAGATTTATAAAATAGTTTCATAATCAATCATGCTAATAGACTAAGACAATAAGTACATAAATATCGCTGTATCTCCATGTGAAATTTTTTCCTTAAATTCAATAGAATTTCAATGTATTTTCGAACTTCCTTTTTGGGATAAAACGATTTATTTACGGTGAAAAATACCAATAAAAAGTTAACTAATTCAAGGAAGTGTTTGGCCTTAGTACTATCAAATTGAATAAAATAAATAGATTCACCAACTAGAATTTAAGAGGTGTCTGTTTACTTAAAATTTAAAGAGCTGTACACTAGTTGTCCTTAACAAAAACTTACCTCAGTCAATCAAGTCTGTGACGTCCCACCTTCGAGAAAAAATAAATATACCCACCAATTTCCACCGACTTTGTTACACTAGAACTTGAACCTCGTAATTCCATGTACTAGGGACCAAAGTCAGACCAGTTAAAAAAACATTGCATTCAATCTATTCCGGTTTAATTCTCAGTCCAACCAGAGCAATCTTTAAATCACATTTTTCAATTTCATTTAAAATCAGTTCAGAACCTTAAATAAAATCTGTGATAATACTTAATTCCATTTCATAGTGAGGCACGAACAAATCTGAAGATTGACAACCGTTACTATAAAATATCCCTCAGATTAACCATCTTTCTAAATATTGCTATCAAAATGTACCACATCTCTTTATAAACCCGAAATCATAAAATATCTAGCTAGTGTACAATTCCTTCTACTTTTTTGGTAAATTATAAATTTAGAAAAAGTTTGACTCTAAAACTGAAAAAAAATATTATATGTAAAGAAATGAATATTAAACTCAAACATTGAAATTCCAATATGAACTTACCAGAATGAAAGTTTTCCCAAATCTAAAGAAATATTGTCCAGACAAGGTTTAAATATCCATAAATCTTTTAAAGTTATTTGAAAAGTCTGTTGTAAAAAAAGGTTCAACTACAAACATGACAAATGTGCAATCATAAACAAAGGAAGATAACTCTAACTCAAACTGCAATATAGTAAGAAAATTACAGAATTGCAAAATGAAAGTAATGTTAACCCTTTGATCTTTTTTTTTGGATATTTCAGAAGTTGGTGGTTACTGGTTTCTGTGTGACTGTTAAATTCTTTAGATATTATGGTTACAATTTTCTTTGTTATTTATGTCATGTATATATGTAAAGTTGATAAATATATATCAAATTTTATATTTTGAGAACTTTTTTTAACTTATTTTTAGGAGAAATCCCACAAATGTTAATAAACATTTCACTGTAAGAAGAAAGTAGTGAGAAACTATCAATGTAGCTTGCAATATTCTTTATTTTCACAGATGGGGTTTAAGAGACAGAAAAGTACAGGGACGGTAAAATTAGACAAAACGTACGAGAGTGGACTGCACTTGATAGGACCTGACTTTGAGTTTAAAGTTTTTCCAGCAGATAGCCATGATGTTAACTTGTATAATATTAAAGCCTTTACTTCTGATAAACTAGAGGTTTGTTTAATTCAGATAGCCATGATGTTAACTTTTATAATATTAAAGCCTTTACTTCTGATAAACTAGAGGTTTGTTTAATTCAGATAGCCATGATGTTAACTTTTATAATATTAAAGCCTTTACTTCTGATAAACTAGAGGTTTGTTTAACTTACTGTAAAATAAATATTTTTTAGTTTCTCATTTTTTTCTAGAATTTTTATTTATTAGACAGTTTGTTTGAATTGTTTTATGATAGTCATTTTGGGGCCTTTTATAGCTTGCTGTTTGGTGTGAGCCAAGGCTCTGTCATTCTGTACTTCAATCTAATAGATTCTATAATGGTTTATTTTTTAAACATTGTGACTTGGATAGAGAGTTAATGTCTCATCGCACTCATTCCACATCTTCATTTTTCTATCTAAGCTCAAATGACAGGTGGTTCGACACCTATCTTAAGGTGGTACCTCACACTACAGGGTGATAACTCTGTAAACGTCAGCTAAACGTTTTAATCACATTGTATTGTTAAGGAAATATGAAGCTTCTCAAATCTCAATGATAAAATTAGTGTTTGTCAAACTGCTATGTAACCAGTGTAATTTTTCGAATAAAGTGGTTGATTCAAATTTTTATTAAAATTATATTATTGTCAAAGGGTCAAAGTAAACAGTTTATGAAAATTTTGTGAAAATTAAACGAGCCAAATTAATAAGTCCAAGTGTTGGGTACCACCTTAATAGACTAGGATTGCAAGTTTTCCTAACAAAGATTGGTTGTCCCTTTTGGTAATCCGTCTTCCTTCTCCGATAAAAATGAATTTACTGTCAATTCAGAAATTATTGCTTATAATATTGTGATTTTGACATTACCAACAAAAATATGAGAATAGCCACAGCAAATTTCAGAAAACTTTGATATAGATATAAATGTCTTACATGTATCAAATATCAGAATGTAAGTTATAATTATTGGGATGCTCAACCAGTTCCATTATTGACATTAATAAAAAAAACTCACAATAATTTTTGAAATAAGGCCATGGAAAATTAATTGTGGTTTCCCCTAACATAGGAAAATTCAGGCAGGCTTTTTTTTTTTTTTTTTAGTTACCATGCGTTATTTTATATCTATATGTTTTGTTTCTACAGCAGAACTTTAATCTTGCATATTTCCACCACTTTTTGTTGTCTCTTCAAAAAAAAAAAAATTTTTTTTTATTAATTTTTTAAATTTTTTTCCAGAAAAATTAAATGACCCGGCGGTAAAACAATGACCCGGTCAGGTTAAGGGAAACCATGAATTATTTTGTTTATTGTTATTCTGAAATTTTTTTAGATGTTTTAATTATTGCCAAAAAAGCAACAGGAAAGGATTAAAGCTTACATCTTTATGTCAATCATTATATGTCAATTAAGATTTCATCATTTCTATACCATATTTTCAAAAATCAATATGTTTAACCTCAAAAGTTTGCCAATTGTTCAACAATGCATGAAATAATTTCCGAAATTACAATATTGTGTTCATACTGATATATTGTAAAACCAGGTTTAATCCACCATTTTCTACATTTGAAAATGCCTGTACCAAGTCAGGAATATGACAGTTCTTGTCCATTCATTTTTGATGCGTTTTGTTATTTGATTTTGCCATGTGATTATGGACTTTCCAAATTAATTTTCCTCTAAGTTCAGTATTTTTGTGATTTTACTTTTTTGTAGCTTGCTTAATATTTGCCATTGAACATTTTAGGTCAAGGTTTCAGTGTCATTTCAGTATTTCTTGCGTTCCTATGAATTGGCAGATCTCCACAATAAATTTAACATGGATTATGAAGATGTAATGAGATCTAAAGCTATAGATGCATTAAAGGTTTGTAACTTCATTCTATATTTGTTATTTGGATTGTTTTTTGTCATTTCAAAATTTTGTGAAAATAACAAGCGCTGGCAAAATCACTGCATAAATGTTATTCTAAATGTATGAAGTAGAGGTAAAAGTATTGCTATAACTTTACAAACTTACTTTTGGTAAAGAATTTCACAGACTTCTATGTTTTACAGGGTGCCATACCTGTGTACAATACCAGAGAGGTTGTCAAGTTGAGGAAAGAAATAGAAGAGGTTATCTACAAGGCTATAAGAGAAAGACTTGGAGGAATTTGTTGTGCGCCACAGGAATATTGTAAATCCTGGAAATTTGGTAAGGTTTTGACACACATCTCAAAATCTTTTTCCCCTGGTTGTCATTCAAGAAAATCTGGTGGTCCTCACCATTATTCCTACTGCAAAATACCAAAATTGTGTCAGTCCGTTGCATAGTTTTGTTGGTAAAAATCTTCGGACCACCATGCACTTTTCGAGAACTCTATTACATTTCTTGATATACAATGTAAACAAGTTATAATTTTCTTTGATATTTTATTCTAATTGGATAGTATTACTGTTTTAATGGATTTAAAACCCCTGGTTTTGTATCAATGTATAGGAAATCAACTTGAAAGTATTCATCCCTTGGTAGAAATTAGTTTTAATGGAATTTCTCAATTTTGAAAATAAAAAAATTGGTTTAGAAAGGTAATTGTAAAGTATTTATACACATTCTGGCTTTTATCTGCAGTTTTATTGTTGAGTCTGCAACATTTGTTGTGACTGCCTATGCTTAACATGGTAATGTTAGATTCTGTTGTTGGCATCAGTTTTCTCTGGTCACAAGACTGTCCTTGATATATAGGTTTAACTATTTTTATGATTATTAAATTTCAGCGTGTCCCTTAAACTGTAAGAGTAGAGACATCTGCAATGATGAGGATAAAGGAGTCTATGTAGATGTGAAGTATTTCCAGCTTGGTAGCATCAGAATCCCTCATACTGTAGAGGAAAGATTTCTTCGTCAGCTTGTTCTACAGGAAGAAACAGATAGAGAGAAGTTACTACAGGGAGCTCAGATTGTAAGGAAGCAAACTGACTTTGAGGTATGGAAACTTAAAAAACTATAATTCAGAAATTATTGCGTGTATTTATTATTTCAATTTTAGAAGAAGTGACATAAATGCAATATAATCTGGAAAAGCTTCATATAAATATTCACATCAGGTGTCAGAATGCAAGTTCTTATTATTGTGATACACAGTCAGTCACACTATTCGCAAATAAAAATCTCGCAATAATTTCTGAATTTACAGTAGAGTTCATGTAATTGCTTGTTTGTTGAACTACCCGCTAGTAAACTTCATAATGGTCATACAATCATAGATCAACAAAGTTTATATAATATTTGCACTGAATCATCACACTTTGAAAACCCGCTTGTAAACTTCATAATGCTCATACAATCATAGAACAACAAAGTTTATATAATATGTGCACTGAATCATCACACTTTAATTAATATATAAAGTTAGGAGATGTGTTTTAATTGCCAATGAGACAACTATCCATCAAGATCAAAGGGGTGAAATGTTAGCACCTATAGGTCACCATATGAGCAAACCCATACCACACAGCAAGCTATAAAAGGCCAAGACATGAACAAATGTAAAACAAATCAAATACTAAATATCAACAGCATGGCACATGTGCAAAACTACAAATGAAAAACAAATATGGTATACAGCAACAAACGACAACTGCAGGCTGCTGACTTGGAACAGCCACATAAAGAATAATGCAAGGTTAAAATTATCGTAAACAAAATGTTGAAAAAATTAACCATCAAACTGTAACTTATTAAACCATCTCATTTTGGTGCATACTGGGTACCATCATGCTTTATGTTAACCATTGCATGCAATTCATTAACCCCATCACACTTAGGAGAAGTGCAAATTGGAATCATCCAAACTTTTGAATTTCCCATTATAATATAAAATCCTGATTACCGGGTAAGTATTTATAAATATGCTGCTTCAAAGTGCAATTCTTGATTAACTTTCATTAAGAACCCTAAAACCTACAAAAAAGAAACCCAAGGATATTTAAATAATGTGCAATAAGTGGCAAATGGAAATAAGAAGAGTAGTTTTTGTCATCTTTGGAGTTCTAACATATTTTATAAATGTTTTGCAGGTAAGGGTAATAAAGAATAAAGCCTTAGAGCTGAGTGAGGAAGCAGAATCTACGTCTAGACTTTTACATGTTACAGCGGCTGCTAACTATACATCGGAGGTATGTTAATATACAATATATAATGTTGTGGATTCATTCTATATTTTTAGTGAAATGAGGTTCCATAAAAAATAATCAACCCAAGATCTTGAGGCTATGGTCAGGATCAGGGCAAATTGTTTTAGTCATTTCAATGGGTAAAATCATGGTTATGTTGCTGGAATTGTAAAGAAAACATTCAAAAAATATTAACCAATGAAAGTGAAGTTATGTTATAGTTATGTTAACCCCCGGTCTATAGGACATGCAGACCTTGATCTGATTGGTAAAGCATGCACTATATTCACCATACACTTAATTGAATAAAAAAAATCAAAGTTTACCTAACAAATAAGCAAACTTTAACTTTTAACCACCAAGCACACTCTTCAATGGTTGATCTGTAAAACATATGATATATTTGTAGGTTGAAGGAGCTAGAAGTATTGGACTTACCAAGCTGTACAACAATCTAGGAATAACCAAACAAGAACATAAGAATAGCTTTGACTATTTACGTACCCTACGAGGAATGGACAATATATGGCTGACTGTTGACTATCAACAAAAAATTATGGGAAATTTAGGTTCTAGATAAATTACTGAGAATGTTGTTTTTTTTAGATTGTTACGAATATATATTTTAACAGCTGGTCTACCTGTCTTTACTGATAGAGAAAATTATTATATTCATAAATTTTGAATTTGTGGTTTGTATGTCATTTTTTTTTTTAATATGTTTAATACGAAAAGATATATAGTATCTGATTTCAGATATCAACATATTTTTTCTTACAAAATAAAGTTACTTTTTTATAATCACTTTTCAATGGAATTATTAAGATCCAAGGCTTAATTTTCAATCTGAAAGAAATGTCAAGATTTTTTTACCTCTGCCTTTTTTTGATAATCCATGTAGGAGATAAATTCAGTATTTCTGATGAACCAAAATATGGTTAACTGAATACTAACAGTGCTTTCATTGTAAAAAAAGGTGCTACTGAAAAAAATATATCTTTTTATACAATTTCATGGAATAACATTAGCAGGACTTTTCAATGTGTGTGACTTTCATAGCTGATTCAAGGTCATGTTTTCAAACTATTTCAGTGTTTCATGTGACTTTCAAAGCTTCCTAAAGGTCATTATGTATTCAAAACAGTTCAGTGTTTCTTGTGACTTTCATAGCTATTTCAAGGTCATAATGTATTCAAAACATTTCAGTGTTTTTTTTAACTTTTTATATAAAGCTGACCAGCTGATAAAAAATGGTTGTAGTTTATTTTTTTCAACATAAACCTCTTAACTTTTATACAAACCTCATTTCGGTTGCATTCCGATGATTCCTTTAATACTTATATAATTGACATATATTTGATATTATATATATCGACAATCTCCACCTTTGGCACACAGCTTTTTACCATATTTTACGCTATATCACGAAAATTTCTTGCAAGCTTATTATTATTTAAAACACAGCAGAAAAGCCCTGAAATGCCCATAAATCATGTTTTAAGATTTTTATTTTTGGTGTAAGAACATTTATTGGTGAATTTAAACTGTACTGCTGTTTTGTATTTTATAATTCTGTTTTGTAAATCATTTGTAAAATTGAAACATGACATTAACCATTGAACATTTGTTATTGTGGTTGTTAATCAGGAAACACAATTAATTGATATTAATAAATGTGACAATCTAATCAAAATCAAAATTCAGATCCATAATCATCAATGTTCATGGTAATACATGTATGTTAAAATGATAAAGACTGTACCTATCAGTAGATTAATTTACAAGTGAAAACGTTTAGTTAGTTTATTTTCCATATCAAACAGTTTCCACAGTATTAGATATAAAGCAATATTAGTTATTTGATATTGGCAGTATTCGAATGTAATCATAGATTTGTTAAGATAAACCAGTATATTTTATTCAAAGGTGTCAACTTTCCAGTTAACTATGTGAAATAGGATCTTGATTAAATCTTCCACCTAGATATTTTGCCTCAAATTGAGATTTGCTAAGATGACATCTGTGTTTTTAATATACCTATATACTGTTATACAAAGGTGTTGTGTTTTTTTACTGTTTTCAATTTTCAATTTTATTTTTACTTTTGTTTTCTTTTTATATTAAGGTTACATATGATACATGTATGTTTTTAATAGATCATTTATGTTTTAACTATAAAGTATCGATTTAATGTTGTCTTGTTAATGTTTGACACTTAAAACAGCAAATCTTGCGGTCACAAAAAATTGGAGCACGATTACTGTAACCAGACTCAGAATTCCTCCAATCAAAATGCTGGATTTTGCAATTGAAGCAAATTTGGTACCCTGGAGTAATGAGTAAAGTTTATGACCTTATGTCCAGAAATCATATAAGATTTTAAAATTGACTTTCCTATCTATCAGAAATGTGCAATATTTAAAATAATTTTCTACAAATGTCCAGAATCATGCTATAGACTTCCTTTTCATAACAAAATGTCATTAGACATTGTTAGACATGATAGGTTATAATTTTCAGAAGTTTTTATTAAATGACAATTTCTTTTTAAACTATTGCTTGGCAGTGGAATAAGTTAAAACTATAAAAAATGAAATTTTCAGGACAAGATACAAGTTATGTACTTGACAGTATTTTTTGGCAATGGTCCAAACAGATAGAATGTCAGTGTGTTTTGATTACTGAAATAACATTAATCATGTTAATGGCACCAATTTTAAAAGTAGAACCTGTATCTGTTTGCACTTAGAAATGTTATAATTTTAAGAATGAGGTATTACAAAATTATCAGGGTTTTTATTTGATCAGAATTAAAGTAGTAGCTTTAGATTTAGTGTGCAATGTAGATGTTAGTTTGTGTACTTACGGGTAATACACTATAATATTGAAACAAATAATGCTTGTTATTTTCTTAATTATAAGTTAAAATTATGGTATTAATTCTTCGCTACAAGGTTAACAAATAATTTTTTATATCCTTGTCAGTTGGTCTATATTGTAAATCATGCTTCTTTGAATATTTAAAAATACATGGTTTGTTAATTTTTGTGTAACGGCTATTTGTTTAAATTTGCCAAAAAACCATCCTACATCGATGATGTGTATATTTGTGTGAAAATAAACAGTATATATTTGTTGTGAGCCTCTGTAGGGTGTTTGTTTTACCAGACAATGTTGTAAGATTGTTTTTATGATAGTTTTATACATGCATTATGATCCTCTTTTATTTTTATTCTACACAGTAGTAACTTATTACATGTATTTTTTCTGTTTTGTTTCTTGTAGTATTTTTCTACATAGTAATAACTGTTAACATGTGTTTTTATTTCTTTGTATCTTGTAGCCAATTTTATATTGATTTGTATAATGTATATAATTAAAATTTTCCATTTCTGTTATATAAGATTTAATCTTTTTGCCTGAAAAAAAAACAACCTGCCAAAATAGAACGATGGAATTATTTGTCAGAAAATTTAACCTTTCTGAAATTTATTTGACCTGTGCGACTACTATGTCATTCCATGTTGATTTGGTTGGGTACCAACTTTTGAAGATTTAATAGGTATATATTTACAACAAATGAAAAGGTCATTGAAGTATAAATTTTCTACAGGCTTGAATGAAGACATTAGAAAATCCACAAAAAATACTATTTTTTATCAATCCACATACCATAGTACCACTCAAATGCAATTTTTTCTCAATCCACCCACAAAAATACAGAAATCAGTGGTGTCTTAATTTTTCAATCTCTAACAACATAAAAAAAGAACAAGCATTCTGTGAGTATTGATGGCAATACAGTCTCCTTCTGGTTAAAAATTGTAGAACAAAGTTCTATAAACTTGATATGTAACTGCTCATGAAAAAACAATACACCAAATATTGAAACCAATATCTTGAAGCATGAAAAAAAGTGTAGAAAACTGATTTGCCAAAGTGACGGAGTGCAAACCTAAAGTCCCCTTTCACCTAGTCAGTTTTGAAGGTATTTGTTGTGAGCCTTCAATCATATGTGATGTGGAATATTCCATTTGCCAGTTACCGATTTGATTGACAGTTATTACACACTTTTTAATCAAACTAATTCCCTTTGTCAAGCGTAGACTGGTTCTATACCGGACAAATTGGTTTTTGCCAATGCAAAGTATGAATTAAAAGTGATGTATCAGCGGTTTAACTAATTTTTCATAAAAAATAATTTCTGATGTCAAAAGTATTTTGATTAACAACAAATAAATGAAATTAAAAGCTTTGAATGCCTTAAATATTACTCACATTACGCATAGGTAAATTTGCTCGTTCTGCTAGCTCTCCATTGTAAATAGAAATTAATGTCCCTCATAAGAGGGACAACTGAAAGAGGGATCTCTTATTACAGGGTCAGTTACGGGAATTGGCAAGTAGCCTATTGAAGGTGTGTATGTATATTTTCTCCAGTGTTACTAGTCAAATCTTTCCAGATGGTTGATACATTGGGGACACAAATGTATTGCATCATGGCAAAACAAATATATAATATGCAGCAAGCAATTGCAGGCAACTGTACAACAGTCATGAACAACGAGAAACTCATACCATATAGGCTATAAAAGGCCCGGACTTGAAAATATGAAACATTCAATTGAGAAATCTTACGGTATAATTTAAAACAAAAACAATTTATGAAAAACAAATACGAGACATGTACAAACAACAACCACGGAATTACAGGCTCCTGACTTGGGACAGGCACATATAGAATATGGCAGTGTTACACATGTTTGAAGGCACAAAACCTCCCCAATAACCTTGGATAGTAGTGTAATGGCACAAATCACCCTAAAAAATTAAGCAAAACAATACTTAACAAAAAATAAATATGAGAAACACGCACAAGGATTGCCACAAGGTTAAACATGTTTGCTCATTAAAATCCTTTAACTTAGACTTTTGCCTTTTGAATACAACAAAAAGTTACATGCCAATATGTATAAAGAACAACACGAGAGCTAAAATTTCCACTTTTATTTTGTAGAAATTTGATCATACCTAGCTAGTCTTATAACAAAAACATTTGATAATCCATTTTGGTTCACATACACACATCACACAATCTCTTCTGATTTGACAAGATAATAAAATTTAAAAAGTACACATGTCCATTGTATTCAATGTGCACTTTTTTGTTTATTGAGGATTAAAACCATTCCATTAAAATAAATGTCAGAGGATAGGAAAAAAAGGGTTAATTTTTGGAATTGGCTTTAGGGTCATATAATGGTTGTATGTCCATTTGATATGTACAAATTACACAAGGAATTACGTTGGCTGTGGGAGGATTTTCCCCTACCATCCAACTTCCATTTCAAATGAATAAGTTAGTATAGATAGATTTAAGTGTAAAATACTGAAAGAAAGGGGAGAATGCGTGATATTAAAACAAAAGGCTCCCAAGATTTTTTTTCGTTTCATAGTTAGTTGCATTTTTTCTAATGTTTCTCTTGTTTTCAAAACATTTCATTGGTTGATAATGTTTGTGACACATCTTGACCTAGACAGATTTCCTCTAAGATCCTATCAAAAAGTGATAATGACTTTCACACAACTTTTTGTGGATTGCCAAACCAAAAAACAAACCAAAAAACAACGAAAAGATTGACAATTTAGCATATAGTATCATTAAAATAGTTCTAATAATAGATTTTAAAAACAAAATTGACATGACTGAGGAAACCAGAGAAAATAAATCTGGATACAGCTTAATAAAGAACCATATAGAGAAAAGAGCTAAGATTTGTATTGACCCCAACAATACAACATGATTTCTCTGGCATGTTTGACTGGAATTGTAAAACCATCAGAAATTCTCTCACACTTGCACCGTCAATGAAAATATTTAAAATGGTCCGTTTCTCACACATACTATATCACAACAAATAATAAATAACTTTATATGAAACAAAAGCAATAAAATATAAAATGTGATAACAATTGTTGTCTGTTATCCTGCACATTGTAATGGGAGACAACCCACTAAGTTAATATCAGCACTTGAATATGTTTTTGTTATTTTAACATTCACCGTTTTAAAATCTAATGCATTCTGGGTAATATTTTCAAAAGCCTAAACCAAATGATATGATTGGATAAGAACACCATAATCTATAGAAATTCAACCAATAATGCTACATTGTTTTCATTGTTAGGTACAAACTATTAAATCACCCATAGTCCTTCAGATTTTGAAACCATGAATTGCTGTTAAAACTGAACTTAACATAGAACTTTTTGAATATTGTTAGCTTAAAATGAAATTCTAAAATTCATTACCTTAATGAAACAAAAGTATTTTCTTCAAATATCAGTATGCTTTCATACAGAAAATCTAAAAATAACTCAAAATATTCAAACACTGATTCTACATATCAAAATATAAAAGACATAATGCATTAAGAGTAAATTATGCTTCTTCTCCTGATTAGACAATATATCTATAGCTTTAGAAAAAGATATACTACAATATATTCAAAAGAAAGTCTTGTGGCTGATATTTTCCCCACATTTGACTTTTGAGTAATTTCAGAATTTAGAATTAACCAGATGCTCCGCAGGGCGTAGCTTTATACGACCGCAGAGGTTGAACCCTGAACGGTTAGGGCAAGTATGGACACAACATTCAAGCTGGATTCAGCTCTAAATTTGGATTGTGATTAAATAGTTGACACAGCATAGGTTTCTGACACAGAATGAATGTGTTCTAATGAACTTAAAATTTTTGTTTCTCTTAGAGCAATTCACTATGCTGTTGAATATTAATCCTCTCAAAAAAATGTTTGAAGAAATTTTCTTTTTTATTTATGAAATTTCAAATGAGAAAAATTGAACCCAATTTTTTTAATCACATCCCCCTTTCCCTTATTCCAAAACTAATCTCAATTAAAATTTCTAATGGAGTTTGCAACAATAACTACTCATTTAAAAACATCATAAAATATTAAGATGTAAAAAAACTGCTTGTTATCACTGAACGGTAAAGATTATTTTAATTTATCAGTTGGTAGTAAAAAGTGAATATACATTGTATATTGTATATAACAAAGATTTAAGTTGATTCTGGACAAAGAAAGATAACTCCAATAAAAAAAAATCTTGCTATTGCACAATATTTTGCAATTAGATATTTCTTGCTTACTATTCTGGACAAAGAAAGATAACTCTAATTAAAAAAAAGTTTGATATTTCACAATATTGTGCAATTAGATATTTCTTGCCATTGCGCAATACTGTGCAATTGAAAAGACTTGCTATTGCACAATACTTAATATAATAATTTTAGATCCTGATTTGGACCAACTTGAAAACTGGGCCCATAATAAAAAATCTAAGTACATTTTTGGATTCAGCATATCAAAGAACTTCAAGATTTCAATTTTTGTTAAAATCAGACTAAGTTTAATTTTGGACCCTTTGGACTTTAGTGTAGACCAATTTGAAAACAGGACCAAAAATGAAGAATCTACATACACAGTTAGATTTGGTATATCAAAGAACCCCATTTATTCAATTTTTGATGAAATCAAACAAAGTTTAATTTGGACCCCGATTTGGACCAACTTGAAAACTGGGCCAATAATCAAGAATCTAAGTACATTTTTAGATTCAGCATATCAAAGAACCTAACTGATTCATTTTTTGTCAAAATCAAACTAAGTTTAATTTTGGACCCTTTGGACCTTAATGTAGACCAATTTGAAAACGGGACCAAAAGTTAAGAATCTACATACACAGTCATGACAGTTAGATTCAGCATATCAAAGAACCCCAATTATTCAATTTTGATGAAATCAAACAAAAGTTTAATTTTGGACCCTTTGGGCCCCTTATTATGTTGGGACCAAAACTCCCAAAATCAAACCCAACCTTTCTTTTATGGTCATAAACCTTGTGTTTAAATTTTCATAGATTTCTATTTACTTATACTAACATTATGGTGCGAAAACCAAGAAAAATGCTTATTTGGGTCCCTTTTTGGCCCCTAATTCCTAAACTGTTGGGACCTAAACTCCCATAATCAATACCAACCTTCCTTTTGTAGTCATTAACATTGTGTTTAAATTTCATTGATTTCTATTTACTTAAACTAATGTTATTGTGCGAAAACCAAGAATAATGCTTATTTGGGCCCTTTTTTGGCCCCTAATTCCTAAACTGTTGAGACCAAAACTCCCAAAATCAATCCCAACCGTTCTTTTGTGGTCATAAACCTTGTGTCAAAATTTCATAGATTTCTATTAACTTAAACTAAAGTTATAGTGCGAAAACCAAGAAAATGCTTATTTGGGCCCTTTTTGGCCCCTAATTCCTAAAATGTTGGGACCAAAACTCCCAAAATCAATACCAACCTTCCTTTTGTGGTCATAAACCTTGTGTTAAAATTTCATAGATTTCCATTCACTTTTACTAAAGTTAGAGTGCGAAAACTAAAAGTATTCGGACGCCGGACGACGACGACGACGACGACGACGCCGCCGACGACGACGACGACGACGACGACGCCGACGCCAACGTGATAGCAATATACGACGAAAATTTTTTCAAAATTTGCGGTCGTATAAAAATGCATTGAGCTTTAAAAAATAATTCTTCTACATAATTAATTTATCTATGTACTAATAATTTCTCAATATAACAAGTTCATTATCACATCTGCAGTTTCATTCCATAAAAGCATCTTTCCGATACAGAATAAAGAGTTTTTCTGACTCAGACAATCTAAAATCACATGACTACTATCACAAGCTTTCATCACTTTCAATGGCCTGTAATTGTAAGTCTTCATTCCCATCTACAACATCTTCTAGTCCTATGTCATCATCCAGACCTAAAAATAAGAATATATTTGTACATGTAGATAACAGAAACTAAAGTAGAATCTCTAAAAATCCTGTGTCGCTCACCTAGGTCTATTTACATCTAACAATATCCGCGGTCATAAATTGTAGACTTGAATAAAACAGGGGTTGAAATTGGTGCTGGTCCGGTGGTCCGGTACCAGTAGAATTTGTGTCGGACCAGTAGAAATTTTTCATAAAATCAATGATTGCATCTCTATCTTGGTTTGTTTACAAAAAAATAAACCTGAGAAATTATTTTTAGGGTATTGGGGTGCTATTTTTGGAATAAAAAAGAGGAAAGCAGCTGAGGAAAATAAAACTAAACATCTGTCATATCTTTAAGTGGTTATCAAATGAATGTCATTTTTGCAGGACCAGTAAATTTGGAGCCGGACCAGTAGATCTAAAGTCCACTGGTCTGGCCAGCCAGTACACTAAAAAGCTAAAATTCGACCCCTGATAAAATACATAATTTAAATTTCATCTTTTGTTGATTGTGTATTGCTGATCATGTGTTTTTTTACAGTTTCCATTAATCTCAACTAAAAGCTCTAAAATGGTATAAATTTTCATTTAAGAGCAATAACTCCTAAAAGAAGACAACTGACAATTTCATCTATGCTGACTGATTTGTAGATCTTATCTTGCTAATATTTTTTTCTCTCTTGTATATATTGTCTTGGAGGATTACTGCATAATCTGATGCACCAAATATAAATTATTTGTATTATAAAAATCTCTGCATCCATGTGCACAAAAACAATATGTGCTTTACTTTATAAGCTTTCATGTCATTCAAAATTTCTAGATGAGAAAGTGCTTGAACAACATAGATACTACAATTGATATTGCCTAGATTCTCTTGGTAAATAACTGACTTCTTCCAGTCAGATCTTTGATACATAGTTCTTCAACAAAAATACCAAAAACCATTACAAACACAAAACACAAATCATTTTTTTTTCTATCAGACATTAATCTTTTAAAATTTTAACTTTTAATATCCTATTGATTAAGTAGAATTATGCAAATGGACCTTGATTGGACTTTCAGGCTTTTTAAACTTCACAATGCAAATACAAAATGAAAGTGTTAAGTTTGTCAAGTTAGTTTTATGTAAACCCATTTAAACCAGTTTAGCAGTATTTCTGAAATTAAGTTTTCAACATTTTACATATTTTCCATTGTCACAGTGACAGTTCCAATGTGTTCTATTACATTTATTATTTGTTTTTGATCCATCATATCTAACTGACAACAGTACTGACATGGTCATTAATGTTCAAATAATTACCTGTATCATTCAACCTCGCTAAAGATTCATCATCCTCTGTAACATAACGTTTATCAATAGCCTCTTTAATCTGGTTGTTAATTCCTTTGGGATCCAAGTCCATTGCCCACGAGAAATTCATCAATGCAAAATGTGTATTACCCAATTTTTTATGCACCTGAAAACAGAACAGTCAAGTAAATTATCCAGGAAAAATGAATCTTCAAAATTCCAAATCCCATCTCCCTTTAGAGGAAATTTACCTAGATGAATGTTAGAGTTCTATTGGTTAAATCATATGCCATGCAATTATTGATCTTCTGTTGAATGTTATATTAGAGTAGAGTTATCTCCCATTTTCAAAGACTTTTTGCTTCAGTAATTTTAAAGAAATGTCTAATGATTTCATCTGATAGTTTAATCTCATTATTTGAAAATATGACTTAGTCTTATTTTTCAATGACTACAAAAATCATAGAAGTTCCCATCAATTTTTAAAATATTTTAAAATTGATTGCATAGGGTCTATTCCATTAAATCCAGATCTATAAGGGTTTTTCCATAAAAATGAAAGTGGGTCAGTAGGATGAGATTTCCTAAATTCCTACATTCCCCAACAAGCAGTTATTTCCCTTGAGTAATTATGGACACATCAAATGACCCACAACAACTAATGTCTTAAAATAAAACATCCCTTTCTACTTTTCAATATCATTAAAATGGAATAGAGGCTGATATAAAAAGTTGCCAAAAATCCCACTTAGCAATATAGTCGTCTGTTAACTTTCTCACCTTTCCAATTAAAAAGTAGACTAGAGATTCTTTAGGAACTATTTGTTTTAATTCTTCTAATTCTTTAAGAGCTTCCTGTAAAAACAAACAAAAGAATTGCAAGTTAGTTTTAAGTAGGTTTAATTTTGACATAATAGTGATCAAATGTATGTTTTAAATAGTTATTTTAGCAGTAACATAGTAAGCATTTAAAAATTCACTCATAACATTGCCTTGAACACATGACTGGGTAGTGACCTCAACAATATATATGCCAAACTAGTTTATCTCAATGCCAGCAAATTTCATAATCAAAACTAATTGGCTCCGAGCCAAAATAAAACATCTTGATAGAAAAAAACATATCTGCCTGCATACTGTTACGTTGTGCTTTAATATGTGTTTAATACAAAATGATCCATATCCATATCATACAATAACTTCTCCTGATAAAATGAACAAATGTTTTGTTGGATGTTTAACTCAATGCATCTTCTATCCATAACATACATACAGATTTATTTTCATACTTAGATGGGGAACATTTCAATTGTTTTTATACACAAAACAAAATGTCCTGAGCTTGGAGTTTTTACTGTGTGTTGAAGGTAACTCATACTTTTAGATAAAGTTTGGTAATAACAGCTCTGTTCCTTTCATTTCATTGACTTGATACACCATAGTCTTTTTGTTTTCAAACTCATCAACAATCAGCATTAAAGTGAATATTTACTATCAAATAATATAGTGGACCTGTGAAATTTACAAAAGAGGTCAAAGAAGCATAAGAATAATAACTTACATTATGTTTATCACTAGCAAACAATATAGATGCCCTGTGAAATTTACAAAGTGGGTTTCTAGGATCTGTTGCTATGGCTTTATTTAAGGTTGATAAAGCACTCTCTGACTTCTGTTGGGCATGTTGTACCTGAAAAGAAAAATTAAATATGAAATGACACTACCCTTTTGTCTTGATGAATAATAAATAGATATCAAAAATTTACTTGCCCTGTTTAAAGATATAAAACAAGAGTATGAAATCAATGGGTACACTTTAAAAATCATAAAATAGCTGTCATACCAAATCTTCTTATTTGTATATGAGTCATTTTTGAATATTCAACCAATGTCTTTGTTAGTTTACATACTGAATGATAAACTTACCACCCCTATGTGACAAAGAAGTGCAGCGCTGTGAGGATTTATATGTAAAGCTTTTCTAAAATGGACTTCAGCAAAATCAAATTTCTCCTGCTTGTAATAAATCATTCCTACACCATACCTGAAATATACAATGTTATGGAACTTTATTATTGCTGTACATAAAATATGACTTTTGGTAGATAATAGGGAGATTAATTGTTACAAAATTTCAAGAATGTGTACAAAGTACATGGCTGCCCCACTTGCACTATCATTTTCTAAGTTCAGTGGACTGTGAAGTTGGGGTCAAAACTCTAATTGACATGCTTAGCTGGATTTTTAATGTGCTAGTTCACAAGGTAATAGTCTGCAAGAAGACATGTCACCCTTCCTAGACACATTATATTGACTTCGAACGGACCAGCTTTTGATTATTCTCCTAAATGCAGCATCTGCTAAGCAGAAAATAGCAAAATAGAAAGTTCAAACCCACGACCTCCCACACTCAAGGCGAACACACTACCACAAGACTAACGATGTTGTAAAACTTATACAGAGGTTAAGTATCTGGTAAGATGATGTGTAGTTGTTTACATCCTTTTTCTTTAGTAATTGGTAAAAAGTTGGATAGTTGTCTCATTTATTATCCACATCTCATTTTTTTTTTACAAAAGCTAGGGAACAAAAATGACAGATGGCCCAACAAACATGATAAAAACATAAATATACTCTTTAATTTTTTTTTTATGGTAATTTACTTACCATGCATTAAAATGACGTGGGTCCACCCGTATAGCATTCCTAAAACATGACATAGCCTTGTCTAATTCCTCAGTGAACACATACTCATGACCAAGTAATGTAAAAGCATAGGCAAAATTAGGATCAACCTGCAAAAAAATCCACAAAACAATTTTAATATATATATTAATAAAATTGCTGAAGGAAAAAAAAAATACTAGGAACTAACTGATTTGCATGTAGTAATTAACACTAGTATTTAAATATCTGATTTTATTTTAAGAGGCAAAATTCTTCAAGCATAACTTTAATAAGTTTTCTATTTAGAAAAAAAAAAGTGATTACAGTTTAATATAGAAGTTTCATACAAAACATACAGTGATTAGTATTAAATCCTGGTTTCTAACCAAGGTTAACAGTAATGAACCAAACACTAATAAATATAAAATCTATGTTACTATACCTGAATAGCTCTTTGGAAGAATTTAATGGCAGTATCATGTTCTTTTTGTAAACTAAAACAGTTCCCTGTAGCACACCATGCCTATGGATAATCATATAGAAATGTAGAAATAAAAGATGAAATAATACCATCAATAAGATGCAAAAAAATACTTTTTTTTTTTAACTAGCTTCTCATAGATTATTCCCATACAATATGTTCAAGGATGTTTCAAAAGATTTTTCAGCACTGTGAACCAGTTAATTTCTAATGGCAATACATTAAGTTTCTTTCCCTGAGGCCACAATTAAATATATTTTGATTTGCCCAAACCCTACCCAAGGTTTAGACAGTGGGTATTTAGACAGTGGGTAGGTAGGTAGGCATTTTTTTTTTTTCTAAAGAAATTGAAGTATCGGTTGTTAATTAGTCTTCATGCCTATCTGATTAAAAAAATACTTCTTCAAATCAGGACAATAAAAGAATTTGAATAGGCAGCTTTTATTCTGGGTAGGTAACATTTGGGCAAACAAACCTATCCTTTTTATGGCCTGAGAAGAAAATTTGCATTGAACATGTAAATTTAGGATTTTTCAAATAAGTGAAACCATACATTGTACAAGGATAATTAGAAAATTATGAAAATAAATTTCTGTTTAGTTGGCTAGAAAGGGATAAGGGATCTTTTTTTAGTAATAAATCAAAAATTATCCTATACATGAACTAGAATTCTCAATTTTGATTTGTTCTTACTTCAACGATTATATCTCACCTCAGGGGAATTTTTTTCCATATCTGTTAATTCTTGAGCAAGAGCAGATAACTCTACTTCCCGTTGTAAATGCCACAAAGTTGTACTGAATATTTCCATGCCTTCTAAATGATAAGGTTCTAAACTTCTTGCTTCACCAAATAACCTTTCAGCCTTAAAAATAAAAATATTTATTCATGAAATAAACTTAAATGATACATTTAAAAGTTATATTATTTGCTAATCAAAAGTTTCAGCAATTCTGCAATAGTTTTCTAAATACTGTAAATTCAGAAATTATTGCCTGTTTTTTCATGAGTTTTGTGAATAATGTGACTGAATAAGTATCGCAATAATACCGTACTTATATCTGATATATATATATACATATAGATATATACTTCCTTGAATAATAAAAGTTAATCTCATATTATATTCATTCTACAAAATCTACGAAAATGACGAAAGTAATGTAAGCAATAATTTTCAGAATTTACAGTATACATCAAAGCTTCATCAAAATTAAGCAGTAAATTTAGCTTGTCTAATTCACCATGAAAGAATCTATTATGCATTATAAATAACATATTCAAAGGTAAACAAAAATTCATGCAGTTGGTTAAAATTTTTCTTCACAATGGATTTCCAACCAATGTTTTTATGTTATTATCATCTAGCTGTACAATGAACAGGGTTTCCGCTGGCGGTCGCCATTTTCGCAATTAGCGAAAAAATAATAATTGTGGCGATAAAAATTCGTCATTTGCGAAAGAATTTGGCGAAAGAAATATATAGAACGATTTATTTTCCTCCATCTTGTTTATTTACTTTTTTCGAGTTTCTCGGACTTTACCCGATCAGACAATACTCGGAATTCACCTTGACCTCCTCATTAAGATTTGGACAGAAAATCAATAATCAGCTGATTGCATTTTATAGCTATCGACAACAAAGGACTAATTAATAAAGGTGTTGATTGAATTGTTTGACAAAATGATATGGTTAAATGGCTTCCGCTTAATGTCACATACAGATTTTATTTACCACTTTTGCGACGCACGTGTTTGAAGCAAACTTTTGACATCTCCTCTCCTTTTAAAGATAGTTTAGAAAAGAAAGATGTTGTGACGAACAAATTTCATAAGCAAGAAAAATCTCCGATTTAAAACTTTAATTATCCTTTGACTTTAATATAGGTAATTGATTAGGGAGACTACTTTAAAGTCGTTTGAGTGACACGTGTGTTTCAAGCATAGTTTTACGTCTCAACTTTTTTCATTTACGATGGTCAAGAAAAGAAAACTGTCGTAATGAAGAAATCTATCCAAAAGGTTGGGAACAACCCCTCGAATGAGAGTAGCCCTTTAATGTTATGACAACACATGAAATGAGGGATCAAAATATCATGTGATAAAAGCTTTTGTTTTGTTGTAAAAACCACTTCTTAGTACAAAAGGGCACATCAATATTTTTCTTTTAAAGAAACTTTCCCTACGAACTATACTGGTATTATATAATCAAAACATGTCCATTAATTTTGTTGTATTCCAGGACTTATATCTTCTTTATTATTAAAAGTAAAGTGGCCCCCTCATTTAGAAAAATGTTTATAATACAATGAATATTTTTCCCTTTTATGTTAAAAACAAAATTTGTTGTTTTAAAGTAACTTTTTAGTGTTTATTCATTAAATGAAGACTCTAAAATAAGTTTGACAGAATGGGGCAAAATCACCTTATTTAAGGGAAAAGGAGGGGGGGGGGGGGGGGGGGGGGGTAGGAAAAAAAGATAAATTTTAAACGAAAAATATAGTTATGTTACTTGGCGAAAAAAATAATAAAGTGGCGAAAAATATATTGTTTTAGCGAAAGAGGTGGCGAAAAAAATAATTGACCCAGGGGAAACCCTGACAATGAAATTACCCAAAATCAATAGATTATAATATATGTTAACTTGGAGGGATAGTTGTCTCATTGGCCAATGTTGGCACTTAAATAAAATCTTCTTGGGTCTATTATGTATCTTGTAATTTTGCACAATAGAGTAAATAAGTTTTGTTATTAGATTTGTACTTACATTTTGATATTCCGATAATTCAAAGTATGCCCTGCCTAGCTGACAAAGGACATAAGCAGTGTTATACTGGTGTATGGGAAGATCTTCATACATTTCTATAGCCTTTTTACAATCATATTGTGACAGGGCTTGGTAAGCTTTACCAATACATTGTAGGAGATGTAAAATACCAGCTACAAATAAATATACACATTAAATTAATAACTGTGTTTAATGCCACTAAAAATGTATGTTTGATTCCTTTCTCCTGACCAACTCTTAGTTTCATCACAAAAACTGAAATATTATATAGTTATTTCAAAATATTATTTAAACAATAAATTTTGTGTCATTTGAATTTGAGTAGACTTCAAATCTCAACTACACCAATGTAATATTCCTTTAATTATCCATACATTTTAACAGTTTTTGTTGTAACAACATGCTTGATTTTTATAAAGTACAATTACACACAAAGATGTTTTTCTTTTGTTTCCATCTGCCCTGAAATAAAATATTTATGCAAAAATATATCTCATCTATGTAATTTTGATAGTATAATCATGATAGTGCACATCAGATAGGCAATATGTTAAAATTATGCAAAACATTTCAAGTTTGCAGGGGACAATATAAAACTTTTGTCCATTCTGAGTTCACTTCCAAAAGAACAGTTGAAAATGTTTAAACAACATTTAGCTATAGTGTACATACATCATGTATGTGTCTGTCCTGAGTCAGGAAACTGTAATACAATGGTTGCTATTGGTTCATGTCTGGCACATGTCTGGAGGTTGGGGGTTTGAAGGCACATTATATTAATAATACATGGGTGATAGGTATCAGAGCAACTTTTCACACTATTATGCACTATAATTCTCAATTACAATTGTCTGGGTGGCGGGTGCTGACAAAAACTGCCTTCCAACCCCCAACCCCCCTCCCCCAAAAACATTATTTTCTGGAATAGCCCTAAATTGTATTGGTATAAATCTGGCATTTGTTTTCTCAATTAATTTGTTTACATCTAGGTCTTTTACAGCTAACTATATTGTATGGGTTATTCTCTTTATAAGGCAGAATGGTAACCTATAATTACTAAAATCTAGTGTTGTCAACGGTTAACCGGTTAACCGGTTAACCGGTCGAACGACCGAATACCGAATACCAAAAACGCTAACCGGTTAACCGGACTTTTTTTCAATTTTGATAGATTTGATATGAATTTGTATTGAAATCATTGAATAGTTAGGTTTTATTTAAAAATTGTCGTCGTGGTAATTAATTTGACAGATCAATTGTTCAGTAGATTGATTTTTATTGTTAATCATAAGAACATAAAATTAATTAGAACTTGTTTCTCAGCTCGGGGCAGGATCTTAAAGAAACATAATTAGTATACATGTTTTTTTAACAGTAACTCTAAATCAGTAATGCGATGAAATTTTACGATTTACTTCATTATTTCGTTTCTGATATAAACCTACATCTAATGTGCAACCTCCGTCGTGCAAGGCTTAGTCTTACTTTAAACGAAATGCTAACTCAAAAATTGTGAAATGCAAACCAATGTGAATGTACTCAATGTATCCATGATAGTACGAGTAACATGCAAACAAAGTAAAGAAACAGGCCGTACGGTGACTATAGTTCTTAATGTCTGTGTCATTGTGATCTCTTGTGGAGAATTGTCTCATTGGTAATCATACCACATCTTCTTTTTTATAATTAATCATTCAAACTGAAACACTCCACATCATTTTCGGAGACAACAAGTGAAAAGGAAAGAATAATCAGTTTCAGACATATTCAATTCTAAGAGATCAAGAAGTCTTTTTTTTTTATTTTTCAATCTAAAGTTGGTACAAACGTTTTTGTTGATACGGTGTAGTCGGTTATTAAACGTCAAACTTCGCCAGAAATCCTCACAGACAAGCCTTATAATGCCAGAGGACAAACTTCAATTCAAAAGCGTAAATTTATGACTTGGATGAAAGGTTGTCAAATTGACTATCATACCACATCTTATATCTAAGTGTAGGGTACTACAAGCACCAACTCAAACTACCGGTTAACCGGTTAATCGGTCGAACGATTATCCGAGTAACCGGTTAGGCAAAAGTGTACGATTTGACAACACTACTAAAATCCACATAATTTGGTGCATAGTTCATAAACAATCAATGTTATTGTCAATTCTACCACATCACCTTATTTTTCTATTTTTTACAAAAAGATAATGTACTTACTGAGAGACTGTTGTTGCATTTGTAAGATCTGAGTTTGTGTTGGCACCTGGGGAACAGGTTTAGAATCTAAGGTAGGTTCTGATTTATTTATTTTATTGAGTTCCTGTTGAGATTTACTGCTTCTGGTTTTTGACTTCCTGCCTAAAGCCTTTGGACTCTGAAGACGTGTTTTTGTTCCATGACTTTTGTTGTTTTCCTAAAAGTAGAGTTAATTAAAAAAAAAAAAATTATGAGAATAAACATACTTTTAGACAAATAACAGCAATACACCACATGTACTTAATTCCATATTTGATTAACTGAATTAATTTGTAAAAGCTTTTTTTCAGTCCGTGCAATTATCATTGGTAGAAAAAGTTGCTACACACTCCCCTAATAGCTTCTGGTCAAATATTGTATGGCTGGAGAAAAAAATAAAGTTTTAAATAAGTTTCTTTCAGTAAAGTATACAGTATATGTAGAAAAGACTATACATACCTTCACAGAACTTGAGTTATTACTACCAAACAAACGTGAACTTCTCCTAACTGGAGGGGGGTTGTTCTGAATGCTAAAAAAGAGGGTCATTTTCATAGTTTTTTTTTTAATACAATTCTCTTAACTATAATATCATTTTTTTTTCATGAAATAAGACATTTATCATATATATTATTTTTTAAGTCTGAAGTTCTTTATTCTATTTTATAACGTGGCTGGTTGAGGTCTAAAGAAAATGTCTCTAATGCATTTAATCAAGAACAGATTCTAGCGATTTTGATTTTTTTTTAAATCTAGAAATATATATATTTGTTTCAGAATACAAATAATACTAGTTCAAAATCAAATATTAAAGATCAGGCTTTTCATTTTCTCCTTCTTGTGTCTTTGTGATGAACAGGACACTTTAACATTTATTAGCAAATATTTTACATCTAAATGGCATTATATTTCTTCACAATACAATAATACATATCCACATTTGAATTGAATATTTCCTGAAAAAGGGTAATATTTACAATTTTTGTTTATCTAGTATATCATTATACCTCTAACTAGCATCATGAATTAAAAAAAAAAACAATATTTATTGCAATTTTAATATACAATTTATAGACAATGAAATAAGATATCCATTATAATCACATTCTTAAAGTATCTACTGTACCATTCATTATTATTCATTGGATACCAATTTTCACGGATTTCGTGGGAACAGGGGAACCAGAAAATTAAATGTTCAACAAATATCAAATTTTCCGTAGGCGTGTTGCATTTTTTGGCAAAACCATGAAATTAAATATCCACGAACATGTAAGTTTTCTTCAATCCACGAAATTGGTACCCACGAAAATAAATGACTCCACAGTATTTTAAATAATTACTGTAACAGAGGTTAAATTCTTACCCAGCTGGTTGATTTTCTCTAGTATTTGTATTATTTCCCGAAAAATTTAACACTGGTGGAGGTACTGGGTGATTCTGGGATCCTCTCACTGAAACCTAAAAATAGAAATATTGTCATACATAAAATTTGCATGAAAGCAGCTATAAACATGGATTAATTTAAACAAAACATACATATTTGTTTCTTATGGGCTATGGCTCACTTGTATCTGCTTTTGAAACTGTTTCCAAGAATGATATAGATTCTGAAAGGGTGAACTAACACACTCTCTTGCTAAACCTAAATGTTTGACAAGGTACTTCTATTGTTTGGAATTTATTCCATTTGTAAAGTGTCCATAGAACTTTCAATTAAGCTGGTGGTAAAAGCCAATGTTGTCTATTATTCAGTTGAGATCTCAACTTCAGAAATCTAAACTTTGTTTTTTGTTTAACAAGAAAGGTCTCTGTATAGAAAAAGTACTGTACCCAAACATTTTCCACATTAATCCCTTTCTAGAGAATTTTGCAGACATTGATTTTTTGAGATTTTTTAACTTTCTGTATTTATATAAGGAAAGATACATGTGCCTAACAATTTAAATGTTTTTACTTGCTAAAGTCACAGAAATAAAACACCTGCAAACATTAGTTGGTTTACAGAATCTCTTTTGCTATTATAAGAAAAATTTGAGGTGCCAGTATTCATAACTCTCAGCCTAGTTGTCTATGGGTACAGATCTCCTTTCCTAGTACTTACTGTTCGTCTCGGTGCTCCTGGAGCTCTGAGTGTGTTCTCCATCATTGGTGAAGGTGTATCATATGGAATGTTCCCAGGTCCACCTGGACTGGGTGTGTCCAGAGGTAAAAACCCAAAACTGAAATGTAGGAACATATAGCATGTATATATAATATTTGTACAACCTGTTCTTTTTTGTTATTAACAATAATTCCTTATCCTTGGATTGACTATAACCACTTGAACTGAGTTCATGACAATCAGTAAATGTACATTACCAAAAATTAGCAATGATGCTGCGAAAATAACTCATATTTTGTTTTTTTCTAGTATGATTTGGAATTTTTTATCTATTATAATGTAAAATATTGTCATATGTTGTTCCCATTATTCTTTTTTTGTGTTTAAAAATAATGTACGCCTTATGTATTGTTTTACATATCATATCATTATGTGATCAACAAAAAAATGCATATCTCATTATTTTTCTGTTTTATAGTAAAGTTTGGGCTTTTGTTCTAATTTCTATATATGAAGACTACAGCAAATATATATAAACTTCAGTTATACTATTCATCTTGTCAATTCTCTGAAGGATTGGAGAGTTTAAACAAAATTATACTGAGCTTCCTATTGAGGAACATTACATTTGTTCAAAATAGAATATACTAAAACACACCCGTGATATCGCAGGTCCATGACTGAATTAAAGTAGATAACTATGAGTAAGCCTTATATTAGCCTGGATTTTAAGTATTGGTTTTGTCATCTGATAAAGTCATGCTAATTATAACATGTATAAGATGCACAGTTTTCTCTGCTTTTAAAATCTTTCTGTTTGAACCCGTCGACCTGGAACTTATCAATTATTGGTAATATCAATCATTTGGAAAACAAAAGGGCCTGGAATGGAGTAATTTTTAATCAACAGCATTCCCAGTGTTCTCCCCAGGCCGTACAGGTACCGCGACGCTATATTTTTTCACCGTGATGCTATAATAATTCCCGCGACGCTATAATTATTCCCGTGACGCTATAATTATTTTACTTGTCCTCAATTTTGAACTTTCATCTATTATCGATTATGATCATAAAAATTATATCACCTTTAATTGTAATCCCTTTAAGTCGGTCACTAAAGGCAATTAAGAGATTAAATAGCTAGGTGTTAATTGCCCTCAGGGTGATAACTGTTTGGATGCGAATATCCCAAGCTGACACTTGAGACACGACTAATACCACGTGTCTACAATAACCAATTTCGACATGGAAAAATGCAATCACAAAACAATTCAAAATCTACGTTTTGTATTACGAAACTTCAAAGATTGAAACAATTTTTATTTTTTTTAAAAAAGGTCGTTTATTTGTGCAACTCTCCAAAAATTACTTTCTTTCTCTTCCGGTATTTAAATACGAGAGCGAGAATTTTGGTTTAGAGCTAAAATAAGTTTAATACTTCTTTAAAAAGTTATCATAATTGGCTTAAGTTTATGTTTAATCCATTTAATGCATTAAAAGCGTCTTATTCATTTACAATCTCTTGTCAAACAATGTTTATTCTCGGACTCATTTTCGTAAATTTTTCTACGGCCGCCATTGCACATTTTTGTGTAAACTACGGATCGGAACCGGACCAGATATGACAAAAATCCGCATTTTCACGATAATGACAACAGATGGACAGTAGACAGAAAAAATATACCAAGAGAGAATACTATGCTTTAACAGACTATTTGTTAGATGACTTTGTTAAAAATACATATCATTTTTATGTAAAAATAAGAAACAACTGGAACTAATTCATTAAGTGCCATGAAACAATGAATTTCATAAACATGATAAAAAAAAGTTTTTAAATTGATTTTTTTTTGCTACTTTTGCTACTTTATCTTTACTTGATATACTATAAAAAATAGTTAATTTTGTGTACTAGATATTTAGTTTTGTATATATACAGGTTGATCTATAATGAACTATTCATTCATTTGACTTATTGTTGGGTAATTGAAACCACATATTTATTTTTATTTGGCACAAGAGAAAAAAAATAATTCTGTAACTATAAATGAATAAAGAAAACATAAACTGAAACAACTGTTTTTGTGGTTATAGTTTAATTGTATTCTCAGTTATGAATTGAACAATATAAACTTAAACATATTAAAGAAATAGAGCATCAACGCGACGCGACAAACGAAATTAAAAACTAGAGGCTCTAAAGAGCCTGTGTCGCTCACCTTGGTCTATGTGCATATTAAACAAAGGACACAAATGGATTCATGACAAAATTCTATTTTGGTGATGGTGATGTGTTTGAAGTTCTTACTTTACTGAACGATTTTGCTTCTTACAATTATATCTATAATGAACTTTGCCCATTAGTAACAGAGAACTATATTTGGTAAAAATTTACATAAATTTACCAAATTAATGAAAATTGTTAAAAATTGACTATAAAGGACAATAACTCCTTAAGGGGTCAATTGACCATTTAGGTCATGTTGACTTATTTGTAGATCTTACTTTGCTGAACATTATTGCTGTTTACAGTTTATCGCTATCTATAATAGTATTCAAGATAACCAAAAACGGCAAAATTTCTTTAAAAATTACCAATTGGAGGGCAGCAACCCAACAACCAGTTGTCCAATTCATCTGAAAAATTCAGGGCAGATAGATATTGACTTGATTAACAATTTAACTTCTTGTCAGATTTGCTCTAGATGCTTTGGTTTCATAGTTATAAGCCAAAAACTGCATTTTACCCCTATGTTCTATTTTTAGCCGTGGCGGCCATCTTGGTTGAATGGCCAGGTCATCGGACACATTTTTCAAACTAGATACCCCAAAGATGATTGTGGCCTAGTAGTTTCAGTGGAGATTTTGTAAAAGATTACTTAGATTTATGAAAAATGGTTAAAGATTGACTATAAAGGGCAATAACTCCTAAAGGGGTCAACTGACCATTTTGGTCATGTTGACTTATTTGTAGATCTTACTTTGCTGAACATTATTGCAGTTTACAATTTATCTCTATCTATAATATATTCAAGATAATAACCAAAAACACCAAAATTTCCTCAAAATTACCAATTCAGGGGCAGCAACCCAACAACCGATTGACCGATTCATCTGAAAAATTCAGGGCAGATAGATATTGACTTGATTAACAATTTAACTTCTTGTCATGTTTGCTCTAGATGCTTTGGTTTTTGAGTTATAAGCCAAAAACTGCATTTTACCCCTTTGTTCTATTTTTAGCCGTGGCGGCCATCTTGGTTGGTTGACCAGGTCACGCCACACATTTTTTAAACTAGCTACCCCAAAGATGATTGTGGCCAAGTTTGGATTAATTTGGCCCAGTAGTTTCAGAGGAGAAGATTTTTGTAAAAGATTACTTTAATTAACGAAAAATGGTTAAAAATTGACTATAAAGGGCAATAACTCCTAAACGGGTCAACTGACCATTTTGGTCATGTTGACTTATTTGTAGATCTTACTTTGCTGAACATTATTGCTGTTTACAGTTTATCTCTATCTATAATAATATTCAAGATAATAACCAAAAACAGCAAAATTTCCTCAAAATTACCAATTCAGGGGCAGCAACCCAACAACCGATTGACCGATTCATCTGAAAATTTCAGGGCAGATAGATCTTGACCTGATAAACATATTTACCCCATGTCAGATTTGCTCTAAATGCTTTGGTTTTTTAGTTATAAGCCAAAAACTGCATTTTACCCCTATGTTCTATTTTTAGCCGTGGCGGCCATCTTGGTTGGTTGACCAGGTCACACCACAAATTTTTAAACTAGATACCCCAATGATGATTGTGGCCAAGTTTGGTTTGATTTGGGCCAGTAGTTTCAGAGGAGAAGATTTTTGTAAAAGTTAACGACGACGGACGACGACGGACGCCGGACGCCGGACGCCAAGTGATGAGAAAAGCTCACTTGGCCCTTCGGGCCAGGTGAGCTAAAAATACAGTTATTTTTATTTACGCAAAATGTGATGCTATCCAAAATTTCTGGGGAGAACACTGATTCCCCTATATTAGTTATAAATAAAGTTGAATTATTTGATTTGCTGTTTTACGTTATGCTGGCTAACAAATTGGAAACTGTAACTGTAACTATACGCCTTATTTTAAGTCTAGATTTTTAGATCTTATAAAGTCATACTGATTAAAATACTACAATAGGAAACAATGTGACAGTGATTGAGTTTAGTAGTGTCAATCCTGTGATTATTACCCGTGTATATAGCAAATCCTAAATACACCAATTGGTGGTGCGCCTGTCAGATGCAGAAGTACAGATAAGGTAATAGGTAACAGGTGAATATACTATTGGTATTGGTATTGGATTCAACCTGGAATTTGTTAATTATTGGCGATATTAATTATGTGGAAAACAAAAGGATCTGGAGTGGTGTAATTTTTAATCAACACCATTGTCCTATATTAGCTATATATATAGTTGAATTCTTTGATTTGTCGTTTTTACCCCATGACGGCTAACAAATTATACCTCGTTGTTTCAGTATTATAGATAAGTGCAACACAAAATGCAGGAAATAATTGTGTACAAAAAGTGAAAAAAGATTTTGCTCAGCAAAAAATATAAGCATCAAAGATGAAAAAAAAAGTCAATCTGCAAAAATCATACATATAACTTAATGGCCATCCCAAAGCCAAAGATGTGAAAACACATCACACAGTAAAATTTAAAATAAGATATGAAGTATCAAGGTCTTCTACCTTCTGAATTTTAATGATTTATTATTCATAATACTGAGCCTCCAGCACCGAATCAAAATCCTCAGGATTGATTGTAAAAATTTGACATTGTATGCCACTGCTTTATTTTTAGCTAATATATACAGTTCTTTATAGAAAGCCATTGGCAAGTGCTATTCTGCTAATTTCCCCTTTGCCTGGATGTCTGACAGGGGAGACAACAAATGTATTTACCTTGGTGTTAAAGGACTAAGAAACAATGGTTTGATTATATTTTTGGTAATGTCTGATCGTTCTGGAATATCTTTCAAGCGAGACCCACGTCTGACACGTGGACACTTTTCATTAATTTGTGTAGCTTCTGGGAAATTTTCTGGTGTATGTGACATGGTACTATTCTGTATCAAAGGTTGTGGTGTCTGAAAACAAAAACATGAACTCATTAATTTGTTAATTCACAATAAAACAATAAAAGAACAACAATGCATTATTTTGTTTATCCTAACAATTATACACCCAATTATAAATCAAAGAAATTTAAAGTTTATCCAAAATACTGGAATATAAAAAGTATTTATAGAATAACTAATCGAAGAATTCAAATAGAGAATTCAACGAGTGACGGAACAACACATTAATTCATGAATGCGCATGAGTTAATTATCAGTGTTGTTAGGTCACAAGTTGAATATTTTTTTATATTTGAATTCTTTGATTGGTTATTCTTTTTATTACATTGGCAAATGTTTTTTTTATGAAATTAAAGTAGAAAATGTAAGGAACTATATCTTTTTCTACGCATTCACAATTTGTTTTGATCCGTCGGCGTCGTTATTAACGTCATGACAATGCCTATTGTTTTATGACGTCAGAGGAGTGAAATAACCACGTTTGTTTCACATGTGAAATTATCGGTTTTTATTTCACTTGGAAATCAATGTAATTCATTGCAACCAATGTAATAATCACAAATATTAAGAAGTTGCTAGACAGATATGAAGAGCTAATAATTTTCAACTCATCACTGTCAAATTGCTGACCAAATATGAAGTAATTCTGTTCTATATTACTAGAGAAAAGCATGATAATACTATTTTTTGCCTATTAGCAATCTAGTGTCATTTGATATGAATTTATGATCTCTTCAAGGTTTAAACAAAAATACAAATTATACCTTTACCTTGTTCTCCAAAAGCTCTAAAATCTGTCGAGAACAAGGTAAAGGTATACTTTGTATCTTTGTTTAAACCTTGAAGAGACCATAAATTCATATCAAATAACACTAGGTTGATAATAGGCTCTAGCTTTATCATGCTGAATAATATCAACTCTATATTAGATACTTTTCATATTTTTCTCAACTTCCAAAGAAGTTTTTGTTGTTGGTCAGAACACAACTTCTTCTAGTGGTGAATAATGATGTTAGAAACAATAAATTTGTGACAGAATTACAGACAAGAAAATTACTCAAGGCCTTCAGCTCATCAAAATGGTCCTCATGAGTGTTTTTTTTTGTCAATTCATCTGACAGGTTCTGATAAAAGGGCCTTAGTTGCTTGTAATTTAATACATGTAATAAGTGATTGTACATTTGTATGCTATAAATTCATACTACTGATACCTGAATATCTGTGGAAATGAGTGGTTGTGGTGACAATACATCATTAAATTTCGGTAAAGGGGCCTGAATTTTGATAGAAAGGAAACTGAGTGTGTGTATGTTTACAATCATTAATACATTTATACCATACCTGATTATCTGTGGATATGAGTGGTTGTGGTGTCAATACATCATTAAGGTTCTGTAAAGGGGCCTGGATGTTGATGGTAGGGACTTGAGTGTGTGTGTGTATGTTTACAATCATTAATACATTTATACCATACCTGATTATCTGTGGATATGAGTGGTTGTGGTGTCAATACATCATTAAGGTTCTGTAAAGGGGCCTGGATGTTGATGGTAGGGACTTGAGTGTGTGTGTGTATGTTTACAATCATTAATACATTTATACCATACCTGATTATCTGTGGATATGAGTGGTTGTGGTGTCAATACATCATTAAGGTTCTGTAAAGGGGCCTGGATGTTGATGGTAGGGACTTGAGTGTGTGTGTGTATGTTTACAATCATTAATACATTTATACCATACCTGATTATCTGTGGATATGAGTGGTTGTGGTGTCAATACATCATTAAGGTTCTGTAAAGGGGCCTGGATGTTGATGGTAGGGACTTGAGTTGCTATGGGAGTAGAAATACAATGAAAGACTTGGACTGGGTCTGCCTTGTCACCTGAAAAATAAATCAAAGAAATAAGAACATTTTCATACAAAAAAGAATATATAATACTTTATAAATTTTGTGCATCTAAAGTGTTTATCATGTATCATCCAGAAACCACAAATTTTGATATAATGTATATTTCTGGAATGATAAAAGAGAAAAAGGACAAAAAAAACCAACTTTCAGTATATGGAACAGTAAAAATAAAAACAACAAAAATTGAACTTTAACCTGTTAGATAGTGGTCCAAAACATTTCAATAAAATTTCGATTGATTTAAAAAAGGTCAACCTCCAGCTGTAGGATTTTCTCGCTGTGTAACTGTTGAAGACTCATTGGTGTCCTTTGGCTGTTTTAAGCTCTATACTCGGGTTGTTGTCTCCTTGACACATTCCCCATTTCTATTCTCAATTTTATTTATATGGTGTATTTTAACCAAATGTGACTAAGACTTACCTAACTGACAAAGTCTCTCAAATGAAGACCACAATAAAGGATTCAACTTCAAACTCCTACGATAACATTCTATGGCTTTTGATATTCTTTCTGTTTTACTGAAATATGACAAAAATATATATTCATAATACTTTAGACAGATCAAATTTGTAAATAAAAGTTGTGTAGTTCAATTTCATTAAAAGTAGAAACAGTTTCTTCATGTTAAGCTCTAAGCTCATTTTAATACAGGTATATATGTAAACATTTTATTTGTCAAAATCTTTACACTGAGTAATGGTGGAGCTTCAAAAAAAGACCTTAGAGAATTATTGTTCAATCTCATAGAAAAATTTGAACACTTGATAGTCACAGAAGCCCTATAAGACACTTACACCAGTAGCTCTTTCTATTCTAATCAAAGTGTACAAATACAAATAGACTTAATTTAATATTGATTTTTATTGCATTTCATGGTGAGCAACTGCCACAGATTATGAGATATGTCCATTTTGATTTCAAGGCTTCAAGCGTCATTTTACACATAGCTGGTCAACCTGTTTTAATTGTAACATCAAGCCAGTGTACCCCATATTCATGATATTTATTGGAATTAGCATTTGACTTTTAATGAAAGAGTGCTATTAGAATAGCATATTAATACTGGTAGTTTCCAACCTCTATAATAATGTCAATGACTGATTGATGATTAATTAACATTGCGTCAGCAGAAAAGGGCAATGTAGGGAGAAGTGCGAAAAAACTGTCCAGAACAGATCCTTGGCATGTTAAATTGGCATATAATCTGTAAACATTGTTAAATATACCATTTATTTAATTCAGCAACTTGTTTTCTTGTTTGAAATGTTTTACATTGGTCACTATGCGGTATTGAGTTGCTTTCTGTTGCACGCCGTGAGGTGAACAATAGTGTTATTTGGTCTCTTGTGAAGAGTTGTCTCATTGGCAATCATACAACATATTCTTCTTTATTATGATTGTGAAGACTATCTTACCTATACATAGCACCAAGAGTTGAGAAAACATGACATGCAATACCACCAAATTCACTCTCAATTTCTTCATGGGTTTTAGGTTTAGCATTTACTATATTTCCTGCAAGTACACTTTCAGCTTCCGGTAGCCTGGAAATAAAATTGATGAAAATAGAAATGAATAAAACAACAGATGTCTCGCTCATAAGGGCTATTCCAGAAAAAAATGTATGGGGGGGTTGGAAGGCACATTATATTAATAATACATGGGTGATGGGTATCAGAGCAACTTTTCACACTATAATGCACTATAAGTCTCAATAACAATTGTCTGGGTGGCGGGTGCTGACAAAAAGTGCCTTCCAACCCCCCATACAAGTTTTTCTGGAATAGCCCTAACTCATCAATGCACTTTTTAAAATTACAATTATCAAACTCCATCCAACCCCACATTTCAAAAATGCACCAAGTCATCCTATCTTGACCTACTATTTGTGTTTTAAGATTGCTATTACAATGTAAATCTGGGTTTCTTTCCTATGTAAAAATGATACATACATGTATCATTTACATGTAGGATCTACATTTTTAAACTATAAGTTAGACATATTATGAATTGTATTTAACAAGGTAAATTTAAAAAAAATACTGTCATGACTGTATAATCAGAAATTATTGCGTGCATTTATAACATGTATAATTGCCATGTTTTTATTTAAGACTAAAATGAGATTTCAATTTTTGCGATATTGAGAAGAATCCTGCTCAATCCATATAAAAAAAAATCAAAATGTGAGTTAAAATTATTGCGATTGTAACACGGTTGCATTTTTTGCAATAACAAAAACGTTGCAATAATTTCTAAATTTACAGTATTTAACATGTTTAAAGCTTGAATTTTTAATGGAAGATACTCACTTATTCATTTCCATACAGCATTTAGCCAGGAGATATTTACACTGTGGTGTAGGGCAGCCATGTTTCTGTAACATCATATAGGCTTTGATTGGTTTGCCTGCTCTGTAGTAACATGTGGCAACTAAGTGTAGGGCATCGTCATTTGATACTGAAATGAAATAAAATGAAAGTAGTTTTTAATTGTTTGCAGTGAGATAAAATAAATCTAAATGAAAAGATTCTTTATTAATTAATGGATTTTTACTAGAAAAGAATGCAAACTTAATTTGTAATTTGTAACATTTCCTACAAACTTAATTTGTAATTTGTAACATTTCCTATAAACTAAATTTGTAATTTGTAACATTTCCTACAAACTTAATTAGTAATTTGTAACATTTCCTGCAAACATGATAAATGTTTATTCAAAAAGTAATTTATAATAAAAAATTTTATTCAACATGTTAAATTATATCTGTTCTCTTTGAAATGCAACTCCTACAACTGTTCCAAATGGTATATTTTGGGTAAAATTGTCAATTTGATAAAGAAGAATAGTTGCATGTAAATAAAATATTATTAAAAAAATCCTGTTAGTTTTTGTAATTTTTTTTTCTTCAAAAGCGATGGAAAACTTGAATTACATGATACATGTACATGTATATGTGTACATGTAAGTGCATGTGTGACAGCTCTCAGCGTGGTTTGTGAAACAAATATATATAAATGAAATTTAAAGTATTTATATGTAATTTTGTTAACAATTCAAATAATGTTTACCTTCTGCATATAATCTTTCAGCCAGGAAAGTGGCATCTGTATAGGCATAATGGTTCAGGGAGTCCCATATTGCTGCCTGAAATTGACAAATTCATGTTGTGTTTATCATGTTTATATCGTTGTTTTCCCAATATGTAGTAAAAAATGAATTCAACTTATTTATTTTAATCATGAATCATTTGACTTTATATGTTTGATTTACATGTGTTTTAGTGTCAAGGAGATTTTTAAAAGGATCAGAACCCTACTCAGATTTCAGGGAAAAAGACTAAAAATATTAAACTTGGTAAATTTGACAGACCTGAATTTTATGGATACTGAAAATTCAATGTTCTTGAAATTCAGGTCCATCAAATTTTTACTAGTTTAATCATTTATCATGTTTATATTTACTGGAAGTGACATTTCTTGGAAATTCTTGAAAACCATTTTGAAAACAAAATAAATATTTGCCAACCTCAATCGTTTCTTATTTTATCATTTCTTTTGGGTATTTTTGGAATATTTTGCATCGATAAGCACAAAAAAGGTACATGTAAGACTTTGTAACTGTGTAAAATTAACTAGCTGGCAATGATGAATACATGCCAAAATTTGTTCTCAAGGTCCCTCCCCCCCAAAGAAAAATTCTTTCTCAAAGTCAAGATGTAATCAAAGAGCTGATAGCTCTGAGGTGGAAGAAGGTGAATAAAAGGTAACTTGAATTACCATAAAAGCAGCCCCACTAACCCTGGCTGCTTTGTTCCATTTTTATTATGATGTATTTTTTTTCTTCAAACAAGAATGTGTCATAAGTAAATGGATTTCCCATCCCTACAATCATTTTCTATGTTCAGTGGACTGTGAAAATTAGGTAAAAACATGTTTAACTTGGCGGTAAATTAGAAAGATCATATCATAAGAAACACATGTGACGATTTCTAAGTTTCAAGTTAATTGGATTTCAAGTTCATCAAAAACTACCTCGACCATAAACTTTAACCTGAAGCAGGATGGGCGGACAAACCAGAAAACATAATGCCCATAAATGGGGCATAAAGATAGTAAGACTTGTTACATACCCGCCAACTTTTGAAAGTTCTCATGGTTTTTTTTAGTGCGCAACAACAATTTCAAACGTTACAATTTTTAGCAAAGTATTTTGCACGATCTGGATTGTCTAGAAAAAGTGTCATATTTGTATGATAAACTTGCATGTCTTTTTCTTAAGTCTGTTTGCATGATTCTAGTTATTAAATCGGTAGAAAAGATGAACAAGTAGCTAGCAGATCAGGGTTTATCTATTTGTGTAAGAATATTAGATCATGGCTTGTAGAAATTTCCAATTTTGAATTATGCACAAAGATGGACTTTTAACAGGTTGGGAACAACACTCCAAATGAGGGGTAACCCTCACTGGAAGAACATTACAACCCACTGTAAAAAATGAGCACCTTTATATTCATATTATTTGATGAAACTTTTCCCCAAGAACTATGCATCTATTAAGTATTAAATGGTCAAAACATGTCAAAAGAATTTTGTGATGTTTCTTAACTTATACATGTTATATATCTTCTTTATTAATTTGACCCCTCATTTAGAAAAGTTGTTCCAAATATAATGAATTTTCCCACTTTTGAGTTAAAAATCTTAAAAATTTTACTTTAAGGTAGTACAGTAGACTCCGGCCAACCGGATACCCAAAATGTCAGCTAAAAATATCAGATTACCCGATATATTCAATTAGACGATGAATGTATATTCATTGAATATTCTGCAATAATAATTAAGCAGATATATTGCTTAATATGTGAAAGGGCTGGAGGACTGATGGAGTGTTTTTTATCAGTTACATCACCACGATGGTTGCTTAAAAAATTATCAGCTGATTATGTAATGATTGAATTTGTTTGCACTTGCAGTTTTTAAATCCTATATTTATTAAAATAAGTCAAATGTCCTGAAATATTTATGTGAATTATTATCTCCCATCCATAGTTTGTCTTTACTTGTTTAGTAAACAAATTAAATATCCATTATTTACATTTTCACACAGGTAAACTAATTTGGCTATAAATAGATCAAAGCATGTCTGTGGAGAATCTCTAATCTAAAATGGTAATTGTTATAATTTTATTTCTTTAAATAATCAAATTTAAATTTATGAAAATAATCATGATTGATAAAATAGTATTGCATAAAGTTTAAGTTTTCGGAAGACTATTTATGGTTAGGTCATGGTTCTAGAGGCTTCTTAACAAATTTGTAAACAAACTAATATGGCCGCCACACGTGATTACCTTTGCACATGTGAAAAAAATATTTCTGACAAAAGTCAGATTTCTCTTATCAAAAGGGATTTATATTTATATTGCAATAAATTATTCAGAAGGAGGTACATTCAGTTTAGATTATATTTCATATTCTATAAGCATTTAGAGTTTAATAAAAATTCTCCCAACAGCAACGTACTGACTGCTCTTGTCAACTGAGTCTTGAATAATTTTATAAATAGATTCAAACCATTTGAAGTAAAAGGGTATCTAATTCACATGACAAAGGAAAACAATGAATAAAGACAACAATTTAATAAGAAATAGATCCCTTTTATTTATTAAAAACAAAATCTTCTTGTCTACAAGATTGCAAATTCGTAACTTCAAGGGCGAACATGTAAACAGGGCGAGTTGTCCCGATACTAAATTCATGCATGCGTACTACAAATATCTACAGTAAAAACATCCGGTTACAAATAAACAAATAACGTTCATGTAGAAGAGATGAAATCTAATAATTAACATAAATAAAAGGATACACATTTACGATAGTGATTGTTTTTCAATCCTAATTTACAAATTAAATGATTCAAATGCATAATCATGCATTAAAATCGATGTCTGGAATCAGAAGTTGTTATGAAATTGTAATACACAGAAACGAATGCGGCATACAGAGGATTAATGATTTTAAAGTCGGCACCATAAGCCTTCAGAAGACACTAAAAATGGCTTCAGCGTTATGACATCGTAGAAAGATGTCTCAGAAGAAAATCAAAATAGCCTTGTGTAATTATTTGAAATAGCATTGCAAGACTCATAAATATCATGAATATTTGGACTAGACTATAGTCGCCATCACGATCACGTAAAATTGGCACCATGTTTTTTTGTTAAAATTTTTTTAAATATCAGCCGTGTTTATTCAAGATGATGTTTTTATTTAGTGAAAGTTAAATCCAGTCCAAATATCCACTACGGTCTTACTTTTTATTGTGTTTGCACTGTATAATCCTGACCTTCAAATTTTTAAGATTATTTACATTGTAAAACTGCCATCTTGGTTTCTATGAGGATCCCTTGTTCCATAACATTCGTTATTCTCCAGTAAGATCATTGTCATTGATGATACAATTTCCCGTGCTTTTTACATAAAGATGACAAAAAGCTCCAAGAGACACAAGAAAATGGAGAGCACGTGGAACTCCACGGCAACACTTCCGGCAATAACAATGTCGGATTCCACCATACAAAATAATCCTGGATTATGTGAAGGTCAGGATTATACAGTGCAAACACAATAAAAGGTAGGACTGCAGTGGTTATTTGGACAGGATTTTTCTTCCGCTAATTGAAAAACATGTTCTTTAGTAAACACGGTCTATATTCAAGAAAATTTTAACAAAAAACATGGTGCCAAATTTACGCGACAGCGACTTTTTTTTATAGAGGGACAAATCAAAATTGTTGATGTTCTGATGTTGTTATCATGATCATGGTTACCCCAGACTGATAATATTTGAAGACTAATCATGTGTGTAATTGCTGATTCATTTGCATGTAGAGAGAGTGATTTGATAGGATGTTGCAATTGGGAATTTTGAAGAAAAAAGCTGAATTTCTGAGCAGACTGGTCCTTGCCAACTATCAAGACAATGGTCTCAAGTTCAGTTGAGACTGTCAGGCTCATCATATATTTCTGATGCCAATAAATTTCTTCATGTGAACACTGCTGGTGCCAATTCAATTTTGAATGAATTTAATTCAAATCGTTAAAAAGGAGGAAATCTACGAATAACAATAAGACACCTGTTTATATGGATTCATGTCACTTTTAGTTGTTCTGTTTTTTAGCTCTAATACACTTTATTTACAGGAAATGTGACTTATTTTGGGTAGGTATATTTAGTCATCTAATAGCATTGTCAGTTTTCATACCTGTACGGGTTCTTGAAGTAACATATTACTTCTATTTTACGTTTTATTTGCCCTGTCTTTCACACTTTCGTTGATTGTATTCATTCTTTTTAACCGCCTCGATTTCAATAATATTTGGGTCACAGGGGCGATAATTCAAGACTGGTTACTTTTCTGGGACCCGGCTCGTTTCCCTTCGACACACATTTTCCTTTACAAACTTTTAAAAAAAATATTTGTATAATTTCTTCATTAACATGACATATTCTTATAAAGTAAAATATGAAGATATATGGGTTCTGTGTTGCATCTTTCGTTTTTTTTTTTTTTTTGTAGTTCGTGATTTTCTTTTTATTATTTTTTGAAAAAAGGGGGGTGTACCGAACACTTAATTGATAATGGTTTTGCCACTTTGTTTGGTCCCTGTTGTATTCAATTATAAGTATATATTTGATTTTGTGGGGGGTTTTTTAACGGAAAAAATCACTTCACCATTTAAAATACATATTTGTTCAAAGATCAAAATTGGTAAAACTTGACCAGACGCGGTTTTCATGTGGTCCACAAAAGCTGAGTAATCAGTGAAATCGGCAGGGACTTTCTTTACAAACTCTGGAAACAGTATATTAATGTATAGTATATATGTTCCTGACTAACTTTAGTATAGAAAGTCCCTGTTGAAATTTAACATATAGAAATACTTCACAATCATCGTTTCCCACACATTAGAGATAGTCATACCGCATTCGTTTAGAACAGTCTTTATTCTGTCTAACCATGAACAATTCACATTGTAGACCCTGCTCCACATGTGGCACCCGTCGTGTTGCTAATGTGATAACAAATCCGGTAAATAGTCTAATTCGGTAGGTCACATTCATGAAAGGGAAGGGGACTGTAGTTACGACGTAAGGAACATATCCGATATCATTTCGCTGAAACGGTTATTCCAAAAACGGTCAACCAACTCGTGATGGCGTCCGTAAAATTTACCAAGGGATGATTTCAACTTCACCATTTGGAACTCTTGGTTTAATAGCTTCCTTGTGAGCAGCAACCCTCTATCAAGAAAATCATGATAGGAGATACAAGCAAATTGGGATATATACCCCGTATGCAGGTGCTGTTGGAATGTTGCTACTTAGAAATGGAAAGTTCACAATTGGAAAACTGAAATCATCTTTTTTTGTCATGCCAAGAAATTGCCTCTGTTGAAATTCTGAAAATATCCCATAGAGCAAATTACATGAATGATTATTATTGACCATTTGGTATATGGCCGTGTTCTAAGCGACACGTACATGAAGGTCATAAATTAATTTCTTGAATGAAATCAAATCTTTAGCTACTAATGACTGCCGTAGGAGGTCGACCGGAATTTTTAGCGAGGATTTCTTGGCATGCGTAAAGTTTTGTTTTCAACCGACCCTCATTGTCAATTTATAGATGTAAGTCAAGATATGAGGCCGACTTAACTGTATCTGTATCAATTTTTAGAATTAATTTCATCCAAAGCTTTGATGGCTTTACTAATGGGTTTATTGTAACACTTTTTAAACTGACCGTGCGGAACGTTTTGGAAGAAAAAAAACAATGCCTAAATATGAAATATAAGATAACAACTTCCATATTTTTTAATTGGTATTTTAAGAACAAATTTGGGATTGATCCTGGTTTTGTGGCTAGCCAAACCTCGCGCTTAATGGCAATTTTAAATATACCGCTAAAATGACAATATTAATTTACATGACAGAAAACAGTACAAATAAATGCAAGAACACATAAGACTGAGAAATACACAGATAACTAATTACAATATTATACATTTCGACATGAAGTATAATCAATTAAACTTGTAATCAGAAATCATATGTCAGCTAAAATACTCAAACATTGTCAAACTTAAATATTATCGTAGAGGTTTTTAAAAGATTTTGTCAAGATGAACAAGACTAGTGCACGTGATAGCTTAAGGCGAGCATTGCAATTATTATCGGTACAGGGTTATGAACTATGTATTTTTCATATTTAGGCATTGTTTTTTGTCAGTTTTACAAGTGTTACAATTAACCCATTATTTCTAAAAAAAAATGGCCGCTTACATAACCTGACAGTTAACCATGTTAAATGTCAGTACGTTTCATGATGTTACCAAACTTGAATATTTTTTGTCATTATTACTTATTTTTGATATTTCAAATCCCGTATTTTACACGTACTTTCACTGTTTAAAACATGACGTGTAAAATCTTATCAGTGGTACCCTTATCAGTTTCATTGATTCAGATGTGAAGAAAGATTGTGATTCGTTTTTTATATTTACGATTTTCGTGCAGTACTTGGTAAACTACAGTCAATGACAGTGTGAGTAAATTTCCAAGTTATTTTATTTCATAACTTTAAGCAAATATTTCATATCAAGTTTAGCAATCAATTTCCTATGTTTCGTTTGTTTGAACTGCCGATTTTAAAATATAGATAATAGTTTGTATTTTTTTTTGATTTATGTACACTGTTTAATTAGGCTACACTTAAAAATGTTATGATTTGTCCAAACCTACCCAAAGGTTGAACAAGTGGGTAGGTAGGTAGTCTTTTTTTTTTTTTTTTACAACAAAGAGAAATTAAAGCGTCAAATGAATTTTAGTCTCCATGCCTATCTGATTAAAAAAAAACTTTTTCACATATTCAGGACAATACAAGCCTGAGATTCAGAGTAACTACAATTTTAATCCAAAATGGTTAAAGTTAAACATTTAACAATTTCTGCGGGCTTGGAAATCAAATGTTCCACTTCAAAAACAACTGTTCTAGAAGATTCCTTATCTTATAAACATAATGGATATCATAACCAAGGATAATGGGAAATACACCATCCCACAATGGGTAATATTCTATTAGGCCCCCACAAAATATGTGTGTTTCCGATTACATCTTTGAAAAAGGGTAGGTGGGTAGACATATAGTCTATGAGAAGGACATTCTGACCTTACCAATGCTTAATGAAGCAAATGGAGAAAGTTAGACAAATTAGACCAAGGATTGCTTGTAATCAGATAAACTTTTTTTGAGGTTCACATCACTTATCATTTATATTTCATATATAATCATATACATTTATTCCACTAAATTGATTATAGGTTTCGTGTAGTTTTTGTTATCTTTTTAATCGTGTTTAAATAATTTTTACAGATATATATTTATACATCTATTTTTTTTCAGTTTTTTATACCATTTTCTATCGCCTTCCATCTACTATGCACCTCGGGTGTAGGAAATGTGTTTATAAATAAATTTAAAGTGCAAGTTCAGGAAGGTGCAGAATATAATTAAGCCTTGACGGATCGATCATCGGGGCAGTGAATTTGTTAGCACTTATTTATTTTTTTATTTATTGTTTTGGAGGATGCACGTATTCAAAAGTTTTAGGACATTTTTTTGACACAAAACCACTTAAAAATGTGTCGCAGATAAACTGTATTGGAATTGCTTTGGCTACTGTAAGAACTATAATTTCAGCCATTAGAGATAGCCACTCACTCTTCCCCGCAATATCTGATATTTGGCTGGCAAAGATTGCGTCGGCGAAGCAGGATGACCTAGATTCTCCAAAACCAAAGTTTACGAAGTTGACATTGAACGGTGCCACTAAGGATGTAATTATCTATACAGGGTCAAGGAGCCGCTGGTAAACAGTTGACGTCCGTCGGATCGAATACGCACGAATCTTACTTTGGTGCTTGTAGTATTTCGGGGTAACGTATCTCTTGTATTATGTAATAAACACTCAGTGGCCCCAACCCTTTTAAAAATGGCCGAGTCCGCCTCTGATCTTTTTCAATGATTTGATTATCTTAAAGAAATGCAAATAATTTATATACGTGTCACTATACACTATAGGCGAGTGATATGAGAGCCAAATTCACATTTTTAATGCACCTACCTAACACACGGCTAAATTATATATCACTGGAAAGCTAAGAATGTGTACTTTCTAAATATCCCGGTCGATCGTCAAAAGAAATTATGGTGCATTTTTTTTAAATCGAGGTCAAAGGTCATGGGTGCAATTTCAATTCACGGATACTTCCAGTAGAAAAATCGAGTCAAAACAAATACAAAAATGAAACAATTTTATAGGAATGCTGTATTACTGTTGGGAAATATATTTCTATCATAGTATTAATTAATGTTGGTTGATTTTAACGGTAACGCATGTTACGTAACGTTTTCTCTCGGAGTCTTTGAAAATCAACCATTAAGTCACACAAATGTATCTGTAGTCGCCCTTGCATTATCTAAATCTTATTATACCTCCATATCATTTGATTGCACGTATTTACAATCATATATCTGCAAATTTGATATAAATAATTCGAAGCAAAATATTTGAAGCAAGGGGAAAATATAACATATGACATATTTTTAATTGTTTAGAAAGTTCCATGATGAGCTGTACATTAAAATTCAGGAAGCGTATGGTCTCCTGTTAGTTTGAAAGCCTACCAACCGCTTCAAGATCAGACAACCATAGGGCGGATTTTTTTTTATTATTGTAGTGCAATATGTTGAGTCTGGATCATACCGCAATTTCATTTACATCACTAAATCAGATATGACAAGAGTACTAACTAACATTACTAAAATGAGTAAAGTGCTACTAGTATATTTATATCAACAAATTGACAATTAATTTTTAATATAAAACATCACAAGGAAAATGTGACCACTCATTGTTACGTTAAACTGTGTTTGATTTTACTTTAGTCGGCCGCCGTGTATCTTGAGATATCTTATTAATCAAACAACACTTGACAAAGAAGTTTGTACTTATTTTAAATTACGCTAGTGATGACCTTCGGGCTACTTTGGCACTACGTATTACTTTTTTATATCTTGTTTCACCGCTTCAAACGGAGGACAAGGTTATCCTAATATTGAACCTTTTATTTGGCTTTCTTATGTTAAAATCCCGTTAGCGTATAACCTAAATGATCGAAACGTCGGACCAATGGGATGTATGACCATTTAGGTGTCGAAATATTGCGATATCAGAATATTATAGCTTCATTTTAACTTGTTATCTCATCATTCTTATCGGAATAATATCCATACAAAGACAACTTCCTTGGCATGGGCATATACCAGTACAGCAGAGGTTTTGCTCAAAGCGGACACAAGATCTACTATATACAGATTGAATTAAAAATTGGAAATGGACATGAGGGAGTTGTCAAAGAGACACCAACACGTTCAAAAAGCAGACAACGGCCGACGACCACAAATGGGTCATCAATGCAGCAAGAATCTCCCAAACCCGGAGGCGTTCTTCAGCTGGCTTCTAAACAAAAATGTACTAGTTTGAAATGATTATGGACGTCATACTCAGCTTTGAAATATACTCAAGAAATTAAAACAAAAAATCATACAAAAATAAAAAAGGCCAGGGGCTCCTAACTTGTGACAGGCGCAAAATTGCGGCGGGGTTAAACATGTTTTTGCAATCTCAACCCTCCCCCCTGCGTGAACAGATCAAATCTTGTAGAAAGTTGGATAACATCATACCGGACCGATATTGCCTTTTAACCAACCAAATTCATGCAGAACTTTTATTGTTTCTGTAGTTAGGTTAACATTGTCTTGGATAAAATTTTGACCCCCAGAAGAAAAATAATGCCATGTAGAATGTATGCCCCATTTTCAATTTTTCTTATCTGTTGATCAGTCAAACTTGTTAATAGTTATCAAAGGTGTGTCCACAAATACGGTGCATTTGTAATGATAAATCTAAATGAAAAAGAGTTAAAAAGAATAAGACAAATTTATAGAGCTACTGTATACAACATTGGATGTACCTTGGCCTTGTTGAGGCTGTATACATGTACATTGTAACTATAAATTGACCATATATTTTTAGTATTTGTTGAAGCTGATAATATGTTATTTAGTTTTCTCGGCGGCGATCCTCGGCATAAATTAAGTAATTAAAGTTGTTAACCAGAATACTTCCTTGTGTACAGGCACGTCATCTTTAATCGTCGAAATGTTAGTAAAAGCTGTTTTATGTTCAGATTAAAATAGCTCTTTACTTTCTCACTTCAAATTTGGTAGCTAATATTTAGCGATGCAAGCTCGATGGTATACAGACTTAATAGTAAAATTATCATGAGTTATTTTGTAAAACAGATCATTACGTCCACTTGTATTTTTGTCCATCTGATGAGTTAAGCCTTTTTCAACTAATTTTTATAGTTCGTTCTTATGTTGTACTGTTATACCACTGTCCCAGGTTAGGGGAGGGTTTGGATCCCGTTAACATGTTAACCCTGCCACATTATTTATGTATGTGCCTGTCCCAAGTCAGGAGCCTGTAATTCAGTGGTTGTCGTTTGTTTATGTGTTACATATTTGTTTTTCGTTCATTTTTTTTTACATAAATAAGGCCGTTAGTTTTATCGTTTGAATTGTTTTACATTGTCTTATCGGGCTTTTATAGCTGACTATGCGGTATGGGCTTTGCTCATTGTTGAAGGCCGTACGGTGACCTATAGTTGTTAATGTTAGTGTCATTTTGGTCTTTTGTGGATAGTTGTCTCATTGGCAATCATACCACATTTTCTTTTGATATATATTGTAGGAGATATATGTATTAACACTCAATACAGCTTGAGTTTGCTATCCAGAGGATACCTTATGAAGTTGTGTAACTTGCTTATAGGCTTTATACATTTGCAAAATATACAAACAGACAAATCAGAATGAGTTGTAGATCTACTGCCCTCGTTGATATATGAGAAGAGACTGGTCGGTAGAATTGGTACATGTAGTACAAAGTCTTTGTACAGACAAAACAGAAGCTGATAGGTTGTACTTACTTTGAAATATTCATAGCAACTCTTATGATATTTTGTATTTTCAAATGGGATGTTTTCATTTTTTTCATATTCATCGACCAGTCTGTAAACTAACGTCTTTTCGTTTTCCCACTGCGGCAATACAACTGCATCTTCATTTAAGTGTTTAACTACATAGTTTCTGTGTAGTAAATACATGACATACTATGCATCTGTTGTCAATCAATGGATAGTTTTTGCTCTTTAGCATAGGAAGGGTTTTATTGAAAACTGGACTGAAAATTTGACAGGACTCGGAAGATTTTCTACAATTTTCCGATACGATTCCTTATTTAGAAATGGGTGAATTCTACAGAACTCAAAAACTATGTTTTACTTTGATTTGATCTTATTTTCGGACGATTTTATATCTATTTGAGCTCCACTGAAGTTCAAGATAGAAATATAACCGTTTAAATATGATTTATCGTGCTCTAATAGCACTATAAGTACACGGAAATCGACTAATATATTCAGTAAAAAAACGATAACGAAATAGATAAGGGATTCCGGAAACTATAGTGATGTTACCCAACATCATAAAATTACAGAAATTCGTGATTATAAGAAATGTTGAGATAAAGTCTTGATCTTGTATGAAAAAACGAGTAATTTGGTGTGTTCTAAAACGGATGGAGTGCAACAATATTGAATAATAATAAAAAATAAATTGTAGATCCGAAAGGTCGAGATTATGAAAATTTTCGTATAAAATACCAAATATTAATTTGGAATGCAAAAGCATGCGGACTTACAGTTGTAAATATTGTTTTTCAATATTTTAAGAATCTAATTCACTTAATTATTCTGCTTAAAAGAAGAGATACGCCTAATTTCCTTTGCTTGAAAAACATGTCGTAATTTTATAATTTTCAAGTAATTTCTGAAATAAACGTCAGTTTTACAAAAACTGCACCGTACGATTTTGTGACGACCGGGCAAACATCAAAGTTAAATCATTATTCTTTCATTTTAAAAAAGAAATAGCCGTATATTAGGTGGGTGCATTAAAGTCCTTAACTAGACGTCTTTTTCAAATATTACACTCGCCTATAGCATCAACTACTTAATAATATTACTTTTTTAGTAACGAAGTTGATACATTTACACAAGTTTATTCAGAAGTGTAATGTAGAACGTAGGATTATAAGTTACGATGGCCATATTGGATCTCAACTTATCGGAAAATAGTAAAATCACAAAATTACTCCGAAAAAATTTAAAAAGAGAGAGTTCCTTATCAAATGTTAAATTCAAAAGCTCGAACACATCAAGTGAATGGGTAACAACTGTCACATTCCTGACTTGGTACAGGCATTTTTATGTAAAAAATGGTGGATAATACCTTATCTTAAAGCTTGCTCAACCTCTCACTTGTATGACAATCGCATAAAAATCCATCATATTGACAACGATGTGTGATATTAATGGAAATTTTGATTGATGAATACTATAGTATAAGCAATGAGAACGTGCATTTCAATGAAACTTGTTAAATGTTAAATTCAAAAGCTCGAACACATCAAGTGAATGGGTAACAACTGTCACATTCCTGACTTGGTACAGGCATTTTTATGTAAAAAATGGTGGATAATACCTTATTTTAAAGCTTGCTCAACCTCTCGCTTGTATGACAATCGCATAAAAATCCATCATATTGACAACGATGTGTGATATTAATGGAAATTTTGATTGATGAATACTATAGTATAAGCAATGAGAACGTGCATTTCAATGAAACTTTGAGACAATTCGATCATTAGTGAAACCTATTTTTAGATAACAGAAATAATGTTATAAAAATATAAACCATGTGATGACGATTTATCGCCCAGTATTTTGTGGACTGATTTTTTTGTTTTGTATTTTACCAGGAATCGTCGTATAAAGTTCATGTCCAGAAGAAACAATTGTACCAAACAGTTCTGCGAACATGATAAACAAATACCAATTACATATTTGGCCGACCTGACCAATATCACTATATATGAAGACGCTTACAATATGTAATACTCCCCCCCCCCCCAAAAAAAAAACAACAACAAAAAACGACGTTTTAACACAAAAGAAAAGAAAAAAATCAAACCAAACAACACACGATCACAAATAACACTTTGTACATCATTAACTTAATTGTTGATATTTGGTTTTCGCTTAATATTTTTTCTCTCACCCTTTATAGGGACAAAGAGGACAATGTTGGTCAAAATATGACGGTAAAGTCAACAGTTTTCATTAAATTATAAAGTAACGGGGTACAAAAAGATTTTGAATGCACCAGTTACGAACTTTTGAACCTGATTGACTCAATGAAAGCGACGAAAAAAGATTTAAAAAAAAAAACCAAATCAATTTCCCCTTGAGAGATGCACACGCATTATGAAGCTAATTTGACTATTCAAATTATAATAAAACTTTTTAATGTATCAATTAGCGTGTTTAACTTATATTCTTAGACATTTAAATATTTATTATAAATACACATATACTAGTATCTATTCATTATAATAAACTTATTTCAATTGTATGCTTAAACTATGTCTTACGTTCAAATGATAACATATAGCTTTGATGTCGCCAAGACCATTCAAACGATTGTTTTTCTTGGTTTTATTTTTTCCAAAGATTTCTGCTTATCATGATCAACATATTTACCTTTGGTGGCGGTTTTGGCGTCAGTAACATGTGTAAACTCGCTAAATCCTGTATCACCCTGTCCAAAATCAGTAGGAGCCTGCAATACAGTGGTTGTCGTTTGTTGCTGCATAGCAAATATGATTATCGTTAATTGGTTTGTGCATAAATCAATCCGTTAGTTTGATTTGATAAACATGTTTCCTTTCGGGGACTAAAGCTTACTAATCGGTTTGAGTTTTGCTCATTGAGACATGCCGTATAGTGACCTTTTGTTGCCAACTTTTACGCCATTTTGTCTCTATTGGAGAGTTGTATCATTGGCAATCAAATCACATCTTCTTATTGCATATTATGTATTTTTATGAATCCGTGCGAAGCTATTTTTGTGAATCAATTTGTATTACAATATACTTCAGCATGAAAAATCATAATTTATATTTAATGAAACATTTAAAATGTCCTTTAAGAATTTGAAGTAGACTATTCATAATTCTTTCGCTCATACATAGTTGCTTCACAACCGACGAAGACCTGTACTGCCATTTATTAGAGACCATACAATATTAGAGTAGAACTTATAAGCGATGTTACAATGTAAAAGCAGTACTTATCAAACTTACCTGAAAAAAGACAATCAACCGTACAAATGTGTATATGTGAGAGAGAAGACCGATTGAGTCGATTGTATAGAAAAATGAATTGAAATACAATATAAAAAATAAGATGTGGTATGATTGCCAATGAGACAACTGCCAACAAGAGACCAATATGACATATACATTAACAAACATAGGTCACCGTACGGCCTTCAACAATGAGCAAAGCCCATACCGCATATTCAATGAACTAAGTATTTATCCCAATTTTACCCCGTCTTATTCGGAAGGTCACACGGAGGAAAATAAAATGTAATGGTGAAAACGGCACTTTGATCATATCCGCCGTCATATGTGATCGAAATATTGATCATAATGGTCAATTCGGATGGTGTCTATAAAATGTTTGCTGGAAGAATTTTAACTTGACTATTTGGAATTCTTGGATTAAAAGTATTCTTGTAAGCAACAATCGTCTATCAAGGAAATCTTATACGAAATGCATTCTCTGAAATATCGTAGCCACTAGAAGATATACACTCCAGACGCAGGCGATGCGGGAATGATTCTGCATAGAAATGAAAAGTTCACAATCAAAAACTGAAATCATCTCTTTTGTCGTAAAGTTTTGTTCTCATCCTAACCCGAATTCTAATTTCTAGATGTAAGTTAAGTTATAAAAAAGACGTAACAGTATCTGTTGTATCTTTATTTCAAGTAGAAATGTTTTATGATTCAATTGTGCTGCATTCTTCTTTATCACGATTAAAAACAGCACTTATCACAACTGAAAGTAAAATTGTTTACATTTTGTCGTCTCGGTCTTCGTTTTTCCATCATGGCTGATTTATTTCAAAACACACTTACACATTGGATTTCTGTAGCAGGTAATTGCAAGGCTAGCAGACACCTTGTACAACTCTCCACCAATACGGCATTGCACAACTTTGTGTTGACCCTTCGACTTGTACATTGTGTTCTCTTTGATAACATGGCTAGCCTCCTTGGCATATAGGTGGGATATCAGTATTGTAAGAATAACGGCTGTTAAGATATTCATTGTACTGAACAACTCCAAAATAGCCTCACTCGTTTAGAATGTTCCTAGGAGCTCGGTATTTTTGTTATTTTACTCTTTGCAGAGAAAATCTTTATTATATATCTATACACCTACATATATTTAAAATTTTATAACAACTTTTAATTGGAAAAACAAATACGGATCGTTTCAATTTCACTCTTATGTAAGTTGTTTTCATATTAGGTAGGCAATTATGTAAAGAAGAATTAGAATCTTAAATCCGACGCACCTGCATGGTTTCAATACACACGATTTAGAAACTTGCCATTCTCGGGTTTTCAGGTGTTATGACATCATACCGATAGCAATGCGTATAAACATTTAAATAAGTAGAACGGAGAAGTATGATAGCCAAGTAAACATGTGCATCAGAAAGAATGACCTTTCATGCCATGCTCTATGCTCATTTTAACATGGATAGGCATTATATTTGTTGATATCTTAATACCAAGCGTAAGTTTAAACGTCTACAAATATAATGCCTACTAATGTTAAAATGAGCATAGACCATGGCATGATAGAATTATTTCGATTCTAATAGGAATATTTTGAACTTTGTACTTCGAAGCGGACCTATAGTAGACGCTCGAAATGTCGCCATTTTGATTTGATGAACAAAAACGTTATAGAAAAATCAACAGTTTATCAAGAAAAAAAGAACAGAAACATTCAAACTTACTTTTAGAATTTTGTTTATTTAATTTCCTAGCGAGCAACACCAACAAACATGTCTATTTGGATCTCTGGCGTTGTTTAAAATTCATCTGACGTTGCAATTTTAATTGTGACGTCAATCACGTGCAGCACATGTTCTATTCGAATTAGAACATGAAATAGTTTTACAAAACAGTTATTTGTTTGCTTAAAAAAAAACTCGAGCCCAAATTTAAACATAGGAATGCAAGAAATCAGAAGTCCCGAAAAGGTTAACAGTTCTTTGTCAATCATTGGTACATTGTCAACATGAAACGACAATAACAGAAACATTAAGGTTTAATGATAAGACAATGTATCAAGCAGGCAAATGTATTGTTTCTAACTAATCATACAAAAAGAAGCAATGCATGACAAAAGTAAACTTTAAAGATCAGGTACATTTTATAATTAGAACTGACAAATGAGTGAACATTTCACATGGAATAATTACAAAAGTGTTTATAAATTTTCAACTACTCAGTCATTATACAACATAAGCACATATTTTTACATCACTGGGTCGATGCCACTGCTGGTGGATGTTTCGTCTCCGAGGGTATCACCAGCCCAGTAGTCAACACTTCGGTGTTCATATCAATAATGTGGTCATTTTTATAAATTTCCTGTTTACAAAAAAATTTGAATTGTTCGAACAACTAAGGATTTTCTTTTCCCAAGCATAGATTACCTTAGCCGTATTTGGCACAACTTTTTGGAATTTTGGATCCTCAATGCTCTTCAACTTTGTACTTGTTTGGCTTGATAAATATTTTGATATGAGCGTCACTGATAAGTCTTATGTAGACGAAACGCGCGTCTGGCGTACTAAAAACCAGGTTTAATCCTCCATTTTCTTCATTTGAAAATGCCTGTACCAAGTCAGGAATATGACAGTACTTGTCCATTCGTTTTTGATGCGTTTTGTTATTTGATTTTGTCATGTGATTATAGACTTTCTGAATTGATTTTCCTCTGAGTTCAGTATTTTTGTGATTTTACTTTTTATAATCCTGGTCTTTGATAACTATTTATACGGTAATCCGCTTTTACATTCTTTATATGTTTAGTCCTGTTTTTGGTATGGTGTTGTCTGTCTTTCTTACACATGATTGCAATTTCCAAACAGGTATGCCGTCAAACAAAATGGATCATACTTTTTTGGAAAATTGTATACATTAATTATGTTAGTATGTCTTATCATTAATATCATTAGACCAGTTACAAAATATAAAACAGATGTCAAATATGATCATGTGTTTATTTACATGATATGCAAATCATTACTTTTATCCTGCCATCGGCCTATTAATTCCTGATCTAAACATATGTATATACCAAAATAGAAATATTCAAATCACTGGTAACGTTATGATTCATTGTGTGTCCCTTCTTCTCGGTCTCTGACGGGGTTATGTATATTTATGTGATCTAAATTGTTTATGTCGACTTGAGTTCCAAATGGTGAAGTAGACTGGTTCTCTGTCCTTTATATGTTTGGCTTTGACAGATAACAAAAAGGTATCTGTGATACCCGTATGTTGCAAGGGAGAGGACCAGCCTAATGGTGAAGTTAAAATAATCCTTTCGGAATTTTTATGGACGCCATCACGAGTTGCATGGTTGATCGTTATGGAATAACCGTTTCACAGATGCTAGTGGATATGTCCTTTTTGTCGTAACTTTAACCCCTTTCCCTTTTCATGAATGTGACCTACCGCCCCTCTTGAAGGACGAAAAACAGTTAAATGAAGACTAAACTACACTCTGTAAATTTCCCGCGTCCGATTCCCTTTTTCTTGATTTAATTTCACCAGGAAGGCTAAAAACTATGCATTTGAAATTCTAACATATAAAATAACTAGAAAAAATAGGAGCAATATGAATAAAAGGGACATAAAAATAAAGGCAACAATAGTATACCGCTGTTCAAAAGTCATAAATCGATTGAGATAAAAAACCAAATCCGAGTTACAAACTAAATTCAAGAGAAACACATCAACTGTAACAGGAAAACAACGAAACAACATAAACACTGAAGTGCAGTAAAAACACAAAAGACAATGCAACACACACAGAAGCGAACTATAATATAACAGCTGTCATTTTCCTGACTTGGTACAGGACATTTTAAGATAAAATGTTGGGTTTAACCTGGTTTTGTGGCTAGCTACACCTCGCACTTTTATGAAAATGTTAATATAACTCTAAAATGATAACATTACATGACAAGAAGAATACATACAATGATAAATATGCTGTATTAATTGCACTACTTCCGAAACAGCCGAAAAGGCTAGTCTTGTGTTATTCTGCTGTACATCATACTCGTATAGATTAGCTGTCTGTTCCCTTCATTTGTTAAACACGGAAGATGTTTAAACAGTTGATTTTGTCTTACAAAATCTTTTTACAAAAATTGGGGAAAAATGTGGGCCAGTTGATGGTCTTAAGAAAGTGATATTTCAGGTATTTGGCAATTGTTTATGAGCAATACTAGCAGTGGCAATGCTTTTTATATAAATATAAATCGTTTTTGTTTGCAATGAATAACTATGATGACGATGTCCGTGATTGAGAACATTATAAATTGAGGCTTGATAAATCTTTGTTATTTATTGAATTTTTACCAGGACAGTTATTAGATATATTGCTTATATGGATTGCGCCAACACTTGAAATACATAATATGGGTGGTGAATATGTAATTAATACGATGGTAGACTTAGCAGTATTCAATTGGAAACTATCAAATTACTTACGTAAAGTATTATGTTAAAGTATCAGTAACTATAATTTTAAAAAAGGCGGTTACAAAAAAAAGTGGGGTTCGTGTTGTTTATTCCTTAGTTTTCTATGTTGTGTCGTGTGTGCTGTTGTTTGTTTATCTTTTTCATTTTTAGCCATGGCGTTGTCAGTTTGTTTTAGATTTATGAGTTTGACTGTCCCTTTGGTATCTTTCGTCCCTCTTTTACAAAAAAAAAGGTTGGTCAATCTTCACATAAATAGTCGTTTCGCACATTTTTCTCTTGAAATAAACCTATTTGATAATGATCTCATTTTCAGTTCATTTGTCAACCGAATGCAGACCATTATGGTGCAAAATTGAATGGAGGACGTGATAGCACTCGTCAGCATATGCTAAAAAAAGAGATGCAGAGAAAAAGTAGAATGTCGTTTTAAGGAAAAAATGTAATATTTTGTATTTTTAGAATTTTAGGACTGGAATTTGTTCTTGAAATTGAAAATATTGGTGTTTTATTTCTCTTAATAAATTTGTTGGGTAACATTACTGATATATTTTACCTTATAAAGATGCAAATTAAGAGTTCATTTAATTTTATGTATGAGAAAGATAACCCGTGATATATATATCTTATTTATAATAAATATATATTCACATACTAACGAATACATATAAAGACACCAAAGGCAAATAATCAAATTCACATAGTGTTTATTAAATCAATTGGCTTATGTTCAAATCTAAAACAATCTTTTTGCCCTTGATGGCCTATTAGTCTGATTTGTTCATCTATTGTATCAGTTGCATGTGAACATAGAGGTTGTGAGTTCTATCCCTGCACATGGTAGCTCCTGTCGATATATATATAGTTAATCTTAATTGACTAGATTGTGAGGGTTTTTTTTCTCGCAGAAGGGCAGTAGTTATCTCCGGGTACATCGGCTTTCTTCGACCAACAAAAACTTACCACTACAATATAGTCAAATTTGTTATAATTAAAGTTAAAAAGTAGAAATAAAAATTATATATCTTTCATAAACATATAAATCATTGTAAATAACAAAATCTTATGGAAAGGAACAAATTCAAAAGTTAAAACAACTATAAAAGGACAGAATGACTTTGTCAGAATAAAACAAGTAGCTGGAATGCAGGAACTGGATTAATTGGTATTGTGATTCGATGGTTTTATTTTTCATGCAGTTTCCTCAGGTTATTTCCAAAAGTAATTTTATTTGACTAGCATTCAATAGCCTCTTATGTTTACTGCTTAACACTATGTAGTATTTCTGTACATTTTAAGAAATCATAAAGGCTTAAAACATCTTTTATAACTTTAAAGAGAGACGGAAGATCAAAACGGATCAAAGTTATTATATGTAGCAGAATAATATCTGTTATAACCATGTCAGCAAATAAACGAATAAAGAAGAAAAGATAAAAACAATCTTTAGTAAATCTTGTTGATTAAAGTATATCGTACACTACTATGTCAATATTGTCTTCAACTTCAATTTAAGGTAGATCATAAGTAAATGTTTTTTGAGACAGAATTTTCTTATACTTAGCCAGAATGAAGATTTTAATATGCTCTTTTCAAAAATATAATAAAAAGTAGGGGTCACCGTGCTATTTTTCAAGCTATGAGTCGTTCAAAATTGCCTAAATTTGGTCAGATTGTTCATGGAAAAACTCATTTGTGTGCATAAAAAAAAATCTATGAGATAGAATTTTGAAATAAATTGTGAAAAGATAGGTTTTGTAATATGTTTTAAGAAAATAAAATGAAAAAATGGTGTCACCGAACTCGTTTTCTTGCTACAAGTAAAAAGAAAAAAAATCCCTATCTGTCCAGTATAAATTTTTTACTCAAAGAGTTATCTTCCCTTTAATGGCTCGTTTGAAAAAAATGATTTTAACTGCAAAAAAAATTATATTTGTTGAAATATTTTTAATTATACAATAAGTTGCCAAGTTTTCTGTATATTATTGAGCAGTCTAACCATTAAATTGCAAATCTGTCTCCAAATCTGCAGATTTAGGCAAATAACTAGACCGATTATTTACTCTGATTGTTCAATCCAAGATGGCGGTATACCATGAATCTACCTTAAAGCGATGCATATTTTCTTTAATATTTGCGAATAATGTATGTCAAATTATTGAAAAAGGTTCATTTACACGTTAATTTCCAAATTTCTTAAAATTGTTAAAAATGCCTATGATGTGTCCCTGTGTATAAAAAAACAACAAAAAAACAGAAGAAATATGTCCTGTCCCTTTTATCAGACATTATATTAGATTACATATTTACTCGTTTATTTGTAACCAATTATGTAACAAAAGTAAAATCAGAAAAATACTGAACTCAGAGGAAAATCCAACATGAAGTCCATGATCTCATGGCAAAACAAGGTTGTCTGAACTTAAGTAATGAGCGAAAAAACAACCTTTAACAGATTGCACCTAATAATTTGCTAGCTTTTTCATGATTATTTTTTTTATATTTAACTAGTATTTATTCAAAAAATAAAATAGCATAAACTTATGAAACTAAATGAACTCGTGACAATAAGGTGCATTAAATGTGGGATCTAGTATTTTTTTAACGCCCTTATGGCTTATGCTGGTACCACATCTTTCCCTAGAAGTTCAAAAGTAGTGATAACATTTCATTTGCGCTCAAGGATAACCACTCTACTGTCGGATATAACATGACAAAATTATAATAACAGTAAGTATTAATCAAATCAAAATTAAGTGTCTGTATCTTTTTCTGGCACCTTTACCAATTAAACGCACGGACTTGAAATGCATCAATAAATTCATCATATATTCAAGTATTGAAATTTTGTATTTGTGCCAGACGCGCGTTTCGTCTTCAAACGACTCACCAGTGACGCTCGAATCATAAAAGTGTAAAAGGCCAAATAAAGTAAGATGTTGAAGAGCATTGAGGACAAACAAATCCTTAAAATGTAGCCAAAGATATTATAACTTTCTAAGTAGACATCCTAAAATACCCCTTTTTGCATTCAAAATGACTTGGCATGAACACAGCTGATATAATGTTTATTGTCGATAACAGAAAAGGAAACATGTAGTTCCTAAAGTATGAATAAATATACAAATGACGCAAAAAGCTTCATCATGCTTTTAATTACGTCCGCCAGATGGTGTGTTTCGATTACAAAATACTCATCAGTGACCCTATAAACTTTGTTTAGAACCGTCTTTAATTAATGGTATCATGAATTTGCTAATAACTGCGTCAAAAGTAAATAATATCTTCCTGTTAAAAAAAATAGTATTATTCGTGAAGTATCAATTAATCATGTACTCTAAAGGTTGAGTGAAAAGATTGAAATAATATTCGTCGAAAAAGATTGTGTCTAAACATAAATAGATGAAATATCAAAATACCCATAGAATGACATCAATGTCTTTACTAATACAGTTATTCGAGGAAATTGAATGAATATAGAAACCAGAATATAGGCGCAAAGAAATTATTATAGTTTATACAACCAGTGATAGCTTTGGCTTATAACTATCAGTTTTAGAGTATACTGATAGTCTAAGATAATGAACCTTTCACATAGAAGCGAGTGTTTCATCATTTTCTGCAACCAGATGATGCGGTTTGTCACCATATTTTCAGTCCATAAAATGCAACAATGCAAATAAACTCACCATAGATACCAAGATTGAAGCTTTATATTTGCGCCAGACGTGCGTTTTGTCTCGAAAAGACTCAGCAGGTTAAAAGGGTCAAATAAACTGCGAAATTGCACAGCATTGACGACAGAAATTTCCTAAAAGTTTTGCTAAACACAACATATTTTTTGCACTCGTGTGTTGTCAAAAGCACTATACTCTTGCATTAAAAAAAACCTCTCTTTCTCGAGCGAAACTGCTATTAAGCGCTATGATTAAAGTGTGGGATGACTAAAACATTGTAAAATTAACTTCGTTTCGAATATTAAATCAAAAGATTGCTATGTTTTCAGTAACATGGGTAAGTTTCAATTCTTTGAATCATTTTTTTTTTTATCTCAAAATGAATGGAACTCAAATACCTGTTTTTGAATGTCAAATTGGAGATAGATACTCCAAGTACAGGAGCTTGGGGAGAATGGAAAGTTTACAGTTTACAGTTGGAAATTGAAATAAAATTATTCACGATTCATCACAATTTCTTTCCAAGTTATTTATTTTAATTATATTTTCACTCAAAATATGCTTCATGGTTTACTATGAAACTAACTACTCTATGTCCAGCGTAAATAAGATATATGTTCAAAACATTTGTAAGGGTTCCCCGGACCCCAGTGTCTCGCCTACTTTTGCTGTTAATCACACACTCAACAAAAATGATGAAAGAAATCAATAAAAATGTTCCTCTCGATACTATCCTTTGATTGTCAGAAGCTTCTGTCCAAGTTTGGTAAAAATCCAGGATAGTTTAAGGATCTCTAGAAATGCTTTAAAAACTAGCGTTAACTGCAGACTTTATGCAATGTTAACTGGAAGAAAATCTAATCTATTTATAAGTAAAATACGGGGAAAATGGGATTTTTTTTGTACAAAATTTACTTCTGGATACTATCTTATGATTAAAACATGCTTCTGTCCAAGTTTGGAACAAATCCAGGATAGTTTAAGAAAGTTATCAAAATTTAAAAAACTTAAACCACAGAGTGAATGTAATGTTTACTGGCAGAAAAACTAAGTCCATTTAAAAGAAAAATACAGATAAATTGGAATTTTAATTTTACAAAATTTACTTCTGGATACTATCTTATGATCATAAACAAGCTTCTGTCCAGGTTTGGTACAAATCCAGGATATTTTAAGAAAGTTATCTAAGTTATAAAAACTTTAACCACAGAGTGAATGTAATGTTTTCTTACCGAGTTTGGCAGAAATCAAGGATAGTTAAAGAAATTATTAAAACTTCAAAAACTTTAACTACAGAGTGAATATTTGTGGACGCCCCCGACGCCGACGCCGACGCCGACGGAATGTAGGATCGCTATGTCTCGCTTTTTCGACTAAAGTCGAAGGCTCGATAAAAATGTATAAGACCTGTTTAGAGTACTTACAATCTTATTCATTCTTTTCTTGATATACTATAAACAATTGTACGTGTTTTACTGATAATACAAGTATTCCTCATCAAGAACGTACAGATCTGTTGACAGAATAAATCAACATATGTTCTATAACAATGAATGTTCACATACTCATGAATGTCTTTTTGGAGAAATGAAAAACTCATACTGTAAAACATGAAAGCTGTTTCAAATAAAAGCACTATAACTGACATACAAAAAAGACAACCTATTTTGTTTACGGATAAGTTTTGGAACACACAATTGGAGTCGGAATGATTTCAGCCGTGGTCTGACGGTTAGTCATTCTCATGAGATAGAATAAGCACAGAAGTTTCCTTAGTTAAATCCACTAACCTTGACTTCGTGTTCAACTATACAGATGAAATATTTTACATGATAATTCAATAGTTATCAAAGGTACCAGGATTATAATTTAGTGGCTATGTTTGCTTCATCTATTTCAACGCACTTGACATAAAGAAACCTCAGATACAGCAGACACGTCTTTTGGATATGGTGACTTTCATCTAAAAATTCAAAGGGTTCAAAAAAGAGGGACGGAAGATACCAAAGGGACAATCAAACTCATAAATCTAAAACAAACTGACAACGCCATGGCTAAAAATGAAAAAGACAAACAAACAACAGCACACATGACACATATAGAAAACTAAAGAATACACCAACCCCACCAAAAAACTAGGGGTGATCTCAGGTGCCCCGGAAGGGTAAGCAGACGTCTTGTAGCCACGATCCTGTTCTTTTCAATAAATGCGACTTTTCACCACATCTGAACATGCAATGAATAACTTGAAAAATACAGCTTGCTGAACAGAAACTGCTTACCCACCCAGAGCATCTTTATTTTATGTGCATTATTTTAATACGGTTGTTTGTTCTTTTTTCGATTTTTATCATAGTTTTGATTTTATTTTAACAAAGCTCAAATAACTTAATCTGTAGATTGACACTTTGTAAGAACATGCAGAATGTGTTACGGTATATCTATTACACGGTGGGTATGGTTGTCCTGCGAGAGAACGTACTGTGCTGGTGATTTGGTCCTGACGGGTGCTGGTGGGTCCTGATTCTGTGCTGGTGGGTTTGTTTACATTGTATCAGAACGGCAATAAAACGACTGTTTTGTTGCTTAATTTTTCTCTGATGCGTCATAAGTACCATGCAAAGTATATTTCAACAATATAAAATTGCAAAAGTCGTGCAAGTTCGTTAAACGGAATTGTCCTGACGATGTGCTGGTGATAAGAAAAACGGTCCTGGTTCTGTGCTCCTATGTCCTGGTTCTGTGTCTTTATATTTTAGTTAAAAGTGGCATATATTCAAGATCATTGATGCTGTACTATTATTGACTAATTAACTGTTGTCTGCTTTCTTGAAATTGACATTGTTGTGAGTCTGTTTACTGTTATTATGAGAGAAAAAATCCCCTATTTAAAAAAAAAAAAATTAAATTAACTGTAATTTTATTTATTGGCCTGTTAATGGAACCCTTCTTGCCCCCTTTTAAGGAAAGAAAATATGTTTACGATGATCATCTTGCAAGATCACCAAAATACGTTGTAATTTATACAATACTTATATAAAGTAGATGATGTGGTATGTTTGTTGTCAATGGACAAATTTCCATAAGAAACCAAAGGAAGTATGTGTTAACAATCATACTTCATCGTACGACCTTCAACAGTAACCCATAAAATAAAAATGTAAAAGGTTTTGCATAAAAATGGAGAGCAAAAATATAGAACAAAGGACTTTCTGAGCGTTTGAATCATATGTCTTTAGCAGCTTAAAACACATTTGTTTGGGAACAATTTAGTGCTGACTATAAGAATGACAATAGTATTGCGGGTTTGTTTGTTTGGTTTTTTTTTGGGGGGGGGAGGGGGGGGATAAGTTAGAGCTAGGTTACAGTGAAAGTTTTAAGCTTGGAATAGTTTCCCGTAAGATTTAAAAGTTGTATTTGAAAAGAAAAATGTATCTTATATCTATTAAGAATCACTTGCTGTATCTGTAAGATTTTTTCAAAATAATTTTTTTGTCTGAACGGTTATCAGGAATTTTTCGATATAACACTAAAAAAAATCACTATTTATGAAAGGACAGACTAGAATATGTCAGAGAATGAAGACGAGATAACCTTTGTACAGAGATTTTTGTTATGTTTAGCATGGGATCAACACAAGCGTACATTATCCTTAAAGATCTATTTAAAAGTATTTGAAACTACCGTTTGCTTTGTTAATTGTGCCTTTAATTTCAAAAATTAAAATATCTCGTAGCTTCATACTACCAAACAAGTATATAAGTTTAAAAAAGAAATTCTTAGATTAAACACCTAGATTTAATTTTAAAAGGTCATAACAGTTTAAAACAATACAAATCTACACACACACAAAACTGGCTTAATTTCAACTGGTTATCAACCCGAATCGCTACGAGATCATATATAAGCTCACCTGTGTCGAGGGGTCATGTGAGGTTCATATATTGTCTTTGCGTCCGCAATTACAAAAAGATATTTTCTGAAATTACTTGACCAAATGTTACTAAATGATTTTTCAAGAGTGAATCTAGGAAAAACAATATTCATCAACAAACATGACCACTGTCTGTTAAAATGTATTCCAGTTTTTAGTTACAGCCGATTCCATTGAGTATGTAGGCAAAGGTAATATCTTTGGTTAGCTTGCTTGTTAGCTAAACCGTGAAGTCATCGTTATGTAAGGTATACTACCCTCCTTTCGAAGTAGCCTGGTCCTACAGACAGAAAGATGTGTCATTTGTCGGACTAGTCTACTCTTAAAGTAGGGTAGTTTACATAACCTAACAATGTATTTCCGTTCAGCAAGCAAGATAACCAAAGATATTCCCTTTGTCTACACACTCATTGAAATCGGCTTTAATATTGCAAAAGTTTAAGCAATTAGGGCAAAACTTACCGAATAAAAAAAATCAAAAGGCCAATGTCTATCTACGTTGCACATTTCAGAAAATTCAGATCAGATAACGAAACTGGGTCCAGCAACATTTATAAGCAATTTAAGATTTTGACCCTCACAGTTTCCATTCACCACAAATATTCTCATTTTAAATACAAAAATACCATGCAGTTGCAGCCTTTTGTTTATCTATCAATATATGTATACGGATAAAGTTATGAAAGGCAGCAGGGTCACCAGGGTGAGGAGTCCATGTCATCTGAAATAAATGTTAAGCATAGATCTAGAAAGCGACAGATAATCATGACATTAAAAAAACTCTCTTCTTTTCGACTTTTTTCGAACAAATTGACACATAAAATGAATTATATAGTATTGTGGAATTTTTAACTTGTGTTCAATTCATTGGTTACACCTTTTAATACTAGGATAACAATCTTGTCAAGTATGAGCTGGGGAAAAATATTTCAGAAAAGAAGATGGAAATATCAAAGTTTCCGTAAGTCAGGTGCAACAGCATACGAACAGCTAACATGCCTCGTCAGGGTGGAAGCTAAAAAGTCCACGAAAATTTGATTTAAAACCTGTATTCGTTCCAACAAAGTTATTGAGATTTTGTTGAGAATTTAACCATCTACGACAACAAGATTTTTTTTTATAGATTAACAGCTCTTCTATAAATATATGCAAAGCAAACCATTGATCAAATTGCTTGCTATGATTGTTTGGATGTTTGTAAACGACAGGTTAGTAGTCTGTTTACTATATACTAGAATGTGTTTGGACAATAAACATGAACTTCAATTCCTGTCAGTTTGTATTTGTCCAATCAAATCCCAGTATGTATTGAAACTCCGCCTACCTATTGTTTGAAAACATCCAAGCAAACATAGCAAGCAAGTCAATCAAAGTTTGTTTTGCATGCTTTTATAGAAGAGCTGTACTATATAATGCAAAGAAGCCTTTAAGTCTTTCGCCAAAAAATACAATCAATATCTTTTTGTCCTATGTAAACTTTCGTACCATTTCCTTCCCTTCATGATCATTAAATTGAACTGTAAAATATTTCTTGGTACCTACTTAATTCTTTTATAAGTCTTATGTAAAAATAATTATGACAATAACTGTTGTGAGCACAAGATTCACTGCACACTTTTAAAGTTCTACTTCATCAAACATTAAAATGCGAACTTAAGTCTTGAGACTTTTTTAATCGACACGATTGGAATTTTTGTATGGTTTATCTATCAGTTGAAAATGCGGCTTTGAACTAGCTTTCAGTACCTGCGAGCATTCGTTGTTCAATAATGTGTCTTTGTGTTATTATTTTATGTGATAAATTGTTGTGTTGGTACACCACTGTAACAATGAAGGAGGAAATGAGGAGGGTTGGTTGGGTGGAAGTGGGGAGGGGTATGCGGAGCGCCAAAAAACATGTCTATGCGGCATGGGCTTTGATCATTGTTGAAGCATCAATGTAAGGGGCATTTAATATCTTAATAAAACTATTCTTATTTTAGATACTATATATTGTTATCTGATATTGGACAAAAGATGTTGCCCTTTTATGTAATTATGTAATACAAGTTACGATCATTTGAAAACATATATTAAACCGCCAAATTGATGCACAAGAGCTAAAATAGGAGTCATAGATCCTATTGACAACAATTATCTGCCCAATTTTATTGATTTTGTAACATTTGTTTCAAATATGACCAACTTCTTATCCAAAATCACCAGCACGGTATCAGGACCCACCAGCACAATGACAGGACCCACCAGCACAGTATCAGGACATGAATAAATTGAGAAAATGCTTAATTTTAATAAATTGCAATGTTTTTTCATAAAATAGTTTTGTCGTGTGGATTGCGGTATAGAAAGCGGACTTTATGAGCATTTTTGTTTTATTTTTTCAGTTCTAGATTTTCTGAAAATGATCATTTTTGTGTTACGCTTACTGAAACAGTTTAGAGGGTCAACTTTTTATTGGTTTACATATGAACCCATAAGAAACAAAATTGAAAAATCTCAACCGTTTTCTTCCATTTTTTATGAGTGAAAACGTCAAAAATCATTATTTTCGTCTTTGTTTACATTTTTTCATTGATCACCAGCACCCGTCAGGACCAAATCACCAGCACAGTACATTCTCTCGCAGGACAACCATACCCACCGTGTATTAGGTCTCTGATAGAACGTCGAATACAAAAGTTGAGAAAACTTGTACATGATCGACGAAAGTACGTATTCAGAGGGAAAGAAGCTTGGAAATGTCTGTCATCTTTTTACGATAAATATGATAAGATTTATTTTATTAAAGTGTCACCATCCATTACAATATCAATATATATATATACACATAAAGTCATAAGAACCCAACATTTATGTAAAAGGATGCCAGCCGAAAACGACTTATGAGACACTATATATGTTGTTACCCCTTCGGACAAAGCTTCAAATTATATTGTATATCGTTCTGATACGAGCATCATATACTCCCGCATACAATAACATATCATTTGACAAAGATGAGATTTGAGCGAATCATAAGTCCATCATGGCTTCAATGACCATTTAATTTTCGATTTGATACTTAATCTTCACATACTTACGTATAAAAAACGGTATATGGCCGGCATATATGAATAATCTTCAAAGGAAATGTCCATTAAATTGACAAACATTCTGTCGGCAGTGAAAGAATGTTTTCAGAAATAATGGGAAAATGATTACACACGTAGTGGTTTTAACTATACGTAGGTATAAATTAATATGAAGATCTCGATCATATTCTGATATTTGTTCTATCAAAAACTTTGATTTTTCAACCCTTTATACTACCTCACATTTGAAATAAGCGCCAAAAATCTATAGCAAACGAGATGATTTTAATTTTGAATTATAAATTTCCCCCATCATAGTTGCAGTATATCAACTTCATCTGCATATGGAATATGCATTTCGAAACTCATTAGTTGCAGATCTAAAACGTCCCCTGTGCCGGAGCAGAAAGTTGATGCACCAGGGGTGTGTCAAAGACGAGTGTAGTTTTTTTTAAGACAAAGTTCATCGATACCAATAATTCGTACAGTTGTTTTCAATTCGTTAGATTTGTTTGAATTCTAATTTTTTCTATTTGTTAGGGGACTTGATATTCTTTGGTGTTCGGTATTTTTGTTATTTACGTTTTCGATGCCACCAACATAGTGTAATTTTCCAGTGATATGATGTAATGAGAAGAGTGCAAAATATAATAGGAACAGTAACAATGAGTAATTTATTGGCATATTCTTGAAAGCTACATGAATAAAAAGACTAATCGACAAGAAGAGCACATTTTGCTCCCATAGGATTACCGTTGTTCTGTTACGGATTTTATTTTCTTTGCAGTGTTTGTTCTTAGAATTATGTATGGAAACATTAGATTGATAAGTCAGTTGATATTGGAATTAGGTATCAAAGGTACCAGGATTATAATTTAGTACGTGGAAATGTGAATAACATCTTTCACAGAAACCGTGCACATACAGGTAGCCATACAGGAAAGAAGAGTTACAAATGTATTTCATATTTTATTTCACATACAGGACATTAAGTGATACACTTTTTTTTCAAAATCATAAACATAACAAGGACCAGCACTCTGGTAGAGGAAAAATCATTGAAAAATTATTTTGCAACAGACACAATATATTATTTTTATATATAATCACAGTTGAATATTTTACTGCGAAATTATGTTGCTTGCATTCACATCATTCAAACACTTAGGAATATTTGTATCATTGTCGATCATACCACATCATTCTATATCCCTTAATTTTAAAACTTCTTTAACGTTAATAATGTTGCATACTAAGTATTATATAGTTCACAGTGAAAGCACATATATTATCTTCTTAACAAAATGTTTAATGTTTTTAATATTATATTATATTACCACGTGCTCAGACGTTGGATAGACAAGGCGGTACCAAACGTTTTTGACTAAAAGTTATTTGGCTGGTTTAATTTTCATTAAATTTCGACAAAATATTTACTTTGACCCATAATCAAAAATATAAAAACTGTAAACAAATTTTAGAACCACACACTTTAAAAATTTTATTTGATATAAAATAGTTTGACAAACACATATTTTGATCACTGAGAAGCTTTATATTATCTTAGAATAGAACGTGATTAAAACGTTCAGTTGATTTTACAGAGTTATCTTCATGTAGTGTTATGTTCCACATCAAGCAGTCGGTTGCTTAAATATCAATCGTTAATAAACATGATAAATGTATTACCACGCTTTAAAATAGTTTGTTAAACAAAAATCAAGAAGATACACAAAATAATGAAATACTATATAATGTCACCTCCATTACAGCAAATGTATCGATGAATAAATTTCATTTCTGGACACTTATGTTATATTTATGAATATTGATTTTTTTTCTATTTCTTGCTCGTGAAATAGGTCATTTTTTCTTCTGTTAAATTGTCTTTCAGTTCATTTTAACGAATAATTCCAGTACTTTCAATTACATGTTATTCGTTATGTTTCCCTGTTTAAGTATATGATATGCAAAGTCATGTATCACCAGAGCCGAACCCAGTTCAGATTGGCCACACATTGACATTTAGAGTTCCTGCAACATAAATATTTTAGTCCAACGGGAATAGTGTACAATTTCCCGTCAAAGCAACACGGTATTGTAGGTTGGTTTTCTAATCCTTTTTTAACTATCAACTGAGGTATACTATTGTGTTCTGCTTGCAGTCCTGGAAACAAAATGGTGAAGAGAATAACTAAAGAAATCATCATTTCGAATTATATAGACCGCAATTGAAAAGCTATCGTCAACTGAATGTTTATATGGATTTCTAAACAATAACAAACACCACCTGTTTACGAATAAAGTAACTGATCCGTGAACATTATCCACTGGTGATCTAACCATTGACGCAAAAGAATAATTAAAATTGATTATTTAAAACGAAAAATCTTCCATTGATATCGGTTGAACATATCGACATGTTATATACCGGAAATATATCGTATCCGGGTATAAACAAAAGTTATAAAACAATAGTTGGTACCAATTTTCTACATTGCATGTATTCTGGTTTGTATGACCAACTTTATTGTCAGTGCTTAAGTAAGGACAAAATTGATGCCAAACTATAAATAATTTAAAATTCTATGATGATGAAAAAAGTAAGATCACAAAAATACTGAACTTGGAGGAAAATCAAGTCCATAATCACATGGCAAAATCAAATAACAAAACGCATCAAAAACGAATTGACAAGAACTGTTATATTCCTGACTTGGTACAAGCATTTTCAAATGTAGAAAATGGTGGATTAAACCTGGTTTTATAGCGCTAACCCTCTCAATTTGATGACGGTCTCGTCAAATTTACATTGATGCGTAAACTAAACAGACACAATAAATAAAATCGTCAAAATATGGGTACATCAGTCATCATCGTATAACAATTTTAAAAGGGACAATTTAAAAGAACACAAAAAACATCTATCTACAAACACATTCATTGATTTGTGTGTCTGACGTCAGAATTAAAAAAAAAACAAACATAAAGTAATAAGAAACCAAGGTAACAACTCCCTCAAGAAAACCAAGGTTACAACTCCCTCAAGAAAATATTACATTAAAAAATGTGACGATTTTCACGTGTTTTGTTATATAGTTTTTTGTGATTTGATCTTATACAATCTCTGCTCTCAAATTGTTGGTTTGTTCTTGATGAAGATGAAAACACATTCGCAAATGAGTATCGGACGAAATTAATCAAGAGTTATGTTCATTATCTATACTTATAGCTCGGGAATTTTTTTTTGTGTGCGGAATAAGAACATTGCATAAGAACATTACATCAGCACTGTTCTTGTTGGACTATAAATTCGCGGAGTAGCATTATGGCAAGAACCAAGTATTAATAATCGTCATTAATTGTCTAGTTCACAAAATGACATAATAAAGTGGAGTTAGTTTTAAGGGAATTTAGTCCGTAGACAATTATTTTGTTTTGCTTCTAAACTTTAAGTCTGAAGGTAACCTCATTTTACTTTTAAATTTTTTAATTTGTTTTGCTTGAGAGTATATTCAATCATGCTCACTGACTTGAATCTATCTTTTAATATAAAAAAGAAGATGTGGTATGATTGCCAATGAGACAACTATCAACAAAAGACCAAAATGACACAGATATTAACACTTATAGGTCACCGTACGGCCTTCAACAATGAGCAAAGCCCATACTACATAGTCAGCTATCAACTTATTTCAGTTACATGTTCCAGTAGCATGCAATAACGTCCAACTTTCGAAGCAACCGAGTTTATGTCGGTTTTTGTGGTGTTCTTGTTGTTCACTCTTTAATTTCCTTTATGACAATTTGTGAACTGTTTTTGATTTATATTTTTCCATGACATAATATCTTTTTCTTCAAATTATGGATGTGCATTTGCAATCTCCTTTATGGCTATTATTGTTTAAAATCATTATCTGCATTCTGTGGGACAGACTTTTAACCTCGGTATCGTAATGACCTTTCAGTTTTTCTGAAATGGATACGTGTTAGAAAGGGAATAGGTCACAGTAAATTAAATTTTTAAAAGTTATATACAGGAATAATCCTCTGAGATCAAGATCACATATTAATATGATTGTGAAAATAATCAAACCAACTATTAATGAATTATGGAACAAATAGAAGCAGTCAGTTTTTAGATGTTGTGTAATTACATTCTAGGATTGATATTATATTTGTTTGTTAAGTGTTGTTCATGATGCTGAATCTTTAGTAAAACAAAATTAAAAATGGATATGGGGAATGTGTCTAAGAGACAACAACCCGACCATAGAACAGTCAACAACAGAAGGTCAGCAGCAGGTCTTTAATGCAGCAAGAAATTCCCGCACCCGTAGGCGTTCTTCGGCTTGCCCCTAAACAAATATATATACTAGTTTAGTGATAATGAACACCATACTAAACTCCAAATTGTACACAAGAAACTAAATTTAGAAATAATACAAGACTAACAAGGGGTCCTTTGTGGAGGTTGGTGGACTTCTTTGCCTATTTGTGAATGGATATAGGGAATGTGTCAAAGAGACAACAACCCGATCATAGAACAGTCAACAACAGAAGGTCACCAGCAGGTCTTTAATGCAGCGAGAAATTCCCGCACCCCTAGGCGTTCTTCAGCTTGCCCCCTAACAAATATATATACTAGTTTGGTGATAATGAACTCCATACTAAACTCCAAATTGTACACAAGAAACTAAAATTAAAAATAATACAAGACTAACAAAAGACGTTCTTTGTGGAGGGTGATGGACTTCTTGGCCTATTTGTGATTTTCTTTTTTTTTTGCTATACCATGGCGTTGTTATTTTTTTCCACCAATGAGTTTTTTGTGTCCCTTTCAGAAAATATTTTGATTTAAAAAATATTTCATTCTTATTCCGAATATACCCAACGTTTAATGGTCTAGATGTCGTCTGTTATCAGAAAATGTCAACGGGGATACTTAGATGGGGAGCATATACTTTTATCGGCAATTTGAACATTTACCCTTTGGTTTTACTGTGTAATATTTTAAGATCATGGACATGCCATACCACTCGAAAATGATGTCATATATCAGTGCAGTACGTTACGTGCTCTAGTCCATATGTATCATTTTATCAATGAAATCCTCGCGACTTCTGCCATTTTACTTCATATTCTGAAAGAAAAAAACATACATTTAAGACAAATTGCCGTTATTTATTTGGCAATTGTAATGTTGTTTGATTGGAGCGTTACTGATGAGTGTTTTGAAAACAAAACGCGCGTCTGTCGTACAAAATATTAAAACTTATGTATATTTTTTTAGAAAATTCATTGGAAATGATATGATTTACGATAGAAAGATAGATAACTCTATTATAAATTCAGGTTGACTTCCTTAACAATATATTCCAGTTAAACATTTGCCTTTTACTTATCATTCATTGTGTCTAAATGTAACTCTTGTGAGACAGTTGTATTCATAGTAATCACAAAAATAGTTTCAAACGTTGTTTTTTTCAAATTGAAAGCACCCGTACTTATCCATTTTTCTAGCTATATATAAATAGGAAGATGTGGTGTGAGTGCCAATGAGACAACTCTCCATCCAAACAACAATTTAAAAAAAAGTAAACCATTATAGGTCAATTTACAGCATATGATGATAGCTTTTCAAACTAATCAATTATGTATTTACGCTTGCGAGATTGACTATGATTCGTCTTTTATTCATAAAACAGTGTAAGAAATAAATACAGTTTTCTTTTCCTTACTCATTCGTCTTTAGAAGGTTCAAAATGATCTTATTGATATGCATAAAATGTTAATTTTGATGTCGTCAGTATTGTTGATATCAGTTGCACTTTCAATAAATTCAATACTCCAATTGATACGATATTCCCGGGCTTGTATGTCCTATCATGACTTCCTTTATAGAGGATTGCTGCTCATAATGAAGCTATTAAACCAAGTGTTCCAAATGGTGAAGTTGAAATCACCCTTTCGTAAATTTTACTAACGCCATCATGAGTCGGTTGACCGTTATGGGATAACCGTTTCAATACACTTCCATTTTCACGAATGTGACCTAGCAAATGAGACTATTTACCGGATTTGTAATAATTTGAGCAACAAAATCTTTGGGGTAAAAAAATAGACTTTAGTTTTCTATTTTTTGTCTTTCGTACTATTATTTGTCTGTTTGTCTTGGTATCTTTAGCCATGGCGTTGTCGGTTTATTTTCAATCTACGACTTTGACTTTCGTCCCTCCCTTGTCAAAATAATTATACAATTGCATGTCTATACCATCATTGTCATATTCTTAAATATGACTGTTATATTGAGTGTGAATTTGCATTGCTGTACGACGTGTCTTGATATTGTGCACATCCACCATGCATGTATTTATTTTTTTTGTTTCTGTTATGGTTTCGATTGGATAATGTAGTATGCCTTATCGTTTGTAGTCCAAATAATCACAAAATGGCCTTTCAATACCATCATTGTCTTAAAAGCTGTTTGGACTGGTAATGTGCAAATAATAGTATAAAGTTTGTGATAGCAAGTTTGTTCCTTAGATTCGTCACTGTTTGTGACGTCTTGTGATGTCTGTCGGTGATGGAAGAAGTTCGTTGTTGTTCTACGGTTAACATGGTGTGACTTCTATTTTATCATTTGTTTGTGCTTTACTCTGCGATGAGTGTCCTTGTGAGTGTTTGTGCTATATTTCTGTCACGCATTGTTGTTATTTCAACGATATTGTTTAGACATTGTCATTTCAGCGAGAGGTTTGGCTAGCCATAAAACCATGTTCAAAACACCATTGTTTTCTCTTAAAATGTCCTGTACTCAGGAATATGGCAGCTGTTATCAAATAGTGTCATAATTTTTTATGTATGTGGACAATTTCCTGTTATTCTTTCCATCGGGTTGAATTTGTAACCCGGATTAATTTCCCCTTAATTGACTTATGAACTTTTTAACACCGGAATAGTACTGTTGCCATTATTTACTGAATTCACCCCGACCATTCATGACATTTGTTGACATTGGACTTAGTTTTGCTTAATTTTGGAAAAAACTACATTATCAACATCTGATTGTGTGATCACCCTTGCCCGATTCTGATGTGTGCATTTTTTAAGACGATGTTTTACATATTATTGATTTTTGTATAATTTATTGTCAGCCAAAGCAAAGGCTGAAAAAAATAACAAATACATGTCAAACAACACATCTTTTTATTTCCACTTTCAATTCAATTCACATATAATCATTAAATAGACATCAACAGTACTATATGAACCTTAAATAACTATAAGGAGCAAATATGTTGCAATGATTCTTTGAGACTAATACTGATTACATATGGTGATGAGCCGTACACATGTACATTAGAACATTCTTCAAATTGCCTAGATGCAGAGCTGGTCATAGAGTGCAACTTGAAAAGTCAGCTCTGTGTTTGCCCGTTGTGTGATTTCAATTCCATATTTGCTTTTCAACTTTATACATGTATGGCTTTCTAACTATTTTGATCTGAGCGTCAACGATGAGTCTTGTGTGGACGAAACGTCTGGCGTATCAAATTATAAACCTGGTACCTTTGATAACTATTGAATTTTACTAGTATATAAATTACTAAAGTAAACTACAGTTTATAATGACTAAAGTCCTCTGTTCACATATATGATAAATTGATTAAAACGATGAAATCCGTATCATATGCTGTATCACCCCCGATCAATATCATCAATTAGGTCTTCGACGCACTGGCTGATATTGGCTTTTTCGGTTGTTTGATAGAGCATGTTCTACGGATTTGACCATACATTATTCTCTATTTTCTATATGAATATTTGACAAACATTATCCCAATCCAGGTACAACAAAGAAAAGAAACAAAAATACTTATGTATTAAATGTCTGTACAGCAAGAATTAACATTCAGTATATAAATTGCAGTTCTGGCATGCTCCTTTTCGGTGGTAGTTTTTACAATAGTGTCGAAAGTGGAGTAAATATTTGCCATCGAAAGTTAAGCAACACCATGAGTCGGAACTAAAAACATTTATCTATAGTTTTTTTTGGTGTCGGACCATACACACTCGCACATTTAAGAGCCTAAATGCAAATATGATGCTGTTGCAGCGCTGGTTCCAACTTCAAAAATTGACCAGATTCTCCCTGATGTGAGATGTCAAAACCATGTTGGATTATGTTTTGAAAAAGACTTTGGCCCTCTGGTTAATATGTGTGGCTTGGGCTTATACAGCTCGTTTTGAATATTTTACCATGTATTATTCTCCATGAAATGTAATGCATAAATTAAGTATAAATGTTGTTCCATGCTGTTTTCTTTTAAACTTGCTATCCTAAATATAAGCTTGTTTTCCGCCACAAAACATGCATGTGGAAACCGTTCATGTTTATTCAATTAATTTTCAAGTAGAAGAAAATATATAGTCTCTCAATAAAAAAATATTCCTCTGGATATAAATGTAAATCATTTTTTTCTGATTTATGTATATCTATGTTAAGTCATGTTATGATAACAGCACAATTTATCAATCGAGTCTTCTTACACAACAACATTTAGGGTGTCTGTAGCAAATACGAGTAAGTCCGACGGGAATAAAGTACCACTTTTTATAAAAACGACAAGGTAATGTTGCTTCAAACCCCCATGCCTTCTTTACCATAAGAAGATGAATGACTTCGTTTTCCGCGTTGAGTCCACTAAACAAAACGACGAAGAGAGCAGCTAATATAATCTTAATGGTTGCATGAAAATTACTAGTCCCTGATTATACCTTCTAATTTATTATTGGTGAAACCAAATTAACTCTTTTTGAACTAACTTATTTCAATAATGTATATGTCGTAGTTTTACCATTATACACCTGTCTTTTATGATTTCAGCTCTCAATCATACAAAGCGTGGTTTATATTGTTCAAATCCTTTGAATGTATTATTGTTTGTGAGGTTCTATTTCCGTTGTTCAGCGTTAAAGATAGAGTGAAATGAAAAGTTATATGATAATAATATATACGCTATGATATTCAAGGGGTACAATCAAAATCACGTGATGGATATACACACACCGGAAGTAACAGTCGAGCAGACCGCTTGAAAGGTAAGTAGCCGTATTTACTTGTTTATATCAATAAAATTTAATAAATAAAGTAGTGCACCGAATGTCGGATACTATCTAGTTTTGAAATACACAATTATCCTTGCTGGAAAGCGTGCAGTTAATGCTAACATTTCGACACAGTTCCAAAATTTCACCAGATAACACACACACCTCATATGTTTTTATAACAAAATTTCTGAAAAGTCAATGTTATGGGAGTTTTTAGTGGAAAAAGAATGCATTTTTTAATTCATAATCTTTAATTTTGATTTAATCAATCAAATAATTACGATAAATGGTCGTTTGACAGGAGAATAGCCGATTTTCACAAATGATACCACACACACCCCATTAATTTAACGGATAACACACACACACACACAAACCGAAACTGAAGGTATGTACAAAGTTTCACGTAAAGTCAAATGATGTATTTTACTACATTATACTAAAAACATAAGAACAATTTAATATAAGCCTTAACCTATATAACATTTTAATTGAAAAGCAATCTCTCGTCGCTTTAATTTTCTTATATGTCGCGTGGTGTATCTTACAAAACCTGGTTAGAGGTCTTAAAAATTTATACAAGTGAACTCGGAATGGTGTTCTGTTCGACGAATCATTTTGCAACTTTCACGACCTTGATTGTTTATCGAATGTTAATCGAAGGGACTTAACGCATTTGTATAACGAAGGGCGAACAGGTTTGATTAACATACAGAACCGAAATCATCTCATTTGCATATCAATATAAATACATAAATTTTAGTTTTCCTACCGTAAAAGGGCTTTATAGCCAGTCATAGTCGTTAACCTCTCCCGTAATAGTAACTCACGCATGACACCAACCTATCTTAAAACAGAAGCGATGAGAGATAAGTTTTTAAATAGATTATATCTATTGTTAGATTATTTATATTTTTCTTATATTCATTTAAAAAAATCAATTTTCTTTCTATTTATTTATAGAATATGTCACATTTGTGCAAGCACTGTGGAAAGAAATTTAAAGGTCGAAGTGGTTTACGACAATATGAGATGAGGCATGATGGACAGGGGCCATATTCATGTAATGAATGCAAGCTTGTTTTTTTTCAGCAAGTCAAACTTTACTTCCCATTTGGCAAGCGAAAAACACCAAAACCATAAGCCATTCATATGTAAAACGTGTGGCAGGTCATTTGCAACAGATGCCTATCTGAAGAACCACTGCCTGTATGAGGACAAGGGAGGCGATCACAAATGTACCCAATGTGAAGCTACATTTAGTCGTGCATCCCATCTGAAAGACCACATGGATATGCACACAGGGATAAAATCCAACATTTGCAAGATATGCGGCAAAGCATACCGCTTCAGAAGATTTTGATTTATCCCTCTTTCTTTTCTTTTTGATCAAATCAAGCTCTAGATTTTTTTCTGGTCATTGTATGTCCTAAAATTAAAAAAAAACATTTTACAGAATACGTAAAAGCATGGCATGATCCAATCACAAGTCAAATGACAAAACACATCAAACGAATGGACAACAACTGTTATATTCCTGACTTGGTACAGGCATTTTCAAATGTAGAAAATGGTGTAAACCTGTTTTTTTTAGCGCTAAACCTCTCACTTGTCCGACAGTGTCATCAAATTCCGTTATATTTACAACGATGCGTGAAAAAACCAGACATGAAATAAAATACAATAATGTAATTTGGTTCAATTGGATTGTCTCTCGTTATCCAGTAAAAAATCTTTAATAAGTTACTTAACATTACAAATGCAAATAGTACGTTTAGATAGACGTTATTTAAGACATAATTAATGAAAGCTATACTTTATTGTAGTTTTAACATGGATAGGCATTATATTCGTGATTATATTTGCCCGAGCGATAGTGAGGGCTAAAATAACCTGAACATGATGCCTACCCATGATAAAACTACAATAAGTTATAGCTTGCATCAACTATTTCGATTCGGATAAGGACAATTACGGTAATTGTATGTCCAATGTGCATAGATGTAGAGCGTTTGTGTAGGTTCTTCTATGAGCCTCCCTTTTTGTTTGATAACAAACAAACGACTGGCAATGTGATTTTTTGTGAGGTAGGAGTTTTGAACAGACAGCATGAACGGTTGTCGTATCTAGGTCAAACATGTCAATTTCGAATCGCAACACGTTACAGTCATAATAATTGAATTAGTAACAACATGTGCATCATTTAAGAGGTCAGAAGTGTTTTAAGTTAATCAAATATAATGAATGTATGCCAATTTGATAAAATTCATTTTTCTGCAGTAGTCGATATACGCATACGCAAACAAATTTTATAAAGTCATATTAGAATATTATAACATTACCATAAACAGGATTCACATGGACAATTCCAATTAAATACTGCATTTAAAATAATAATTTAGATATAATTTCTTATCACTTATTATACCAAGTAGTCTCATTCGTAAAGTATTAAATTCTGTGACAAATAGTACTTTCACCCCTTCTCTCCATTACGGTAATGTTATAATTATAAGTATTTGCCAGAAGCAGAAATAAGAAAAACGATAGTAAAAGACAAATAAGGCGTTCTCAAAGGGGGCGTTTGTTTGTTTTTTGTTGTTGTTTAGGTTAGGTAGAGACTTTATGGATATAAACTTTCACCAAAAGATAGATATAGCAGGGTTGCAGTATTTCGTCCATACATATCTTCATTTCCTAAATTAGATGACTTTTACAAAGATTGAAATTAAATCGTAAACAGTAGTTACCATGTGATTGGTTTGTTTGTTTGTTTATTTTATTTATCATATATTCACTACTTGTTACTTACATTTTGAATATTTGATAAATATAGAAACTTCAAAACCTCTTTCTCCTGCCTTATAGTACACCTCTCGTATTGCGTACCATGAAAGCATCCCTTTTAGAATATCTTGGGTCTGTTTTCGGAACTCCTCGGGTCTGCTCCTCTTAGAATTAAAGCGGATGCCAATGTAAACATTTTCACGCTCTTGCTGCCTGAGAGACCCTTGCAAGCAATTTATTTCTTTGCGTTCCGTTATATCATTAAGGGGGTTTTCCCTTACTGTGTATATTTTCCCGGGTTAAGTGTTTGCACGGACGGTTTCGGTTGAGAGTATATAAGGAATGTCTGTGGGTCTGTTTGATTAATGCGACGTTTGTTACAAAGTTAGAAAGGACGTGTTATTATATATTCCAGATTGCGTTAGCCTTTTAGTTTAAAAGCGTTTGATTATTGAAATGTCCGATTCAGGTGAAGAAATAGCCGTTGATAATCACACAAATGTGCAGAAGCCAAAAGATACCAATGAGTTTAGTGCAGTAGACGCAGTAAGTTTGTTTAATACAAAGATTGACATTGCGTTAGACAAGCAACGTTCCTCTATCGTATCAGAACTACAAGAAAAGCTGCAGGTAAACACGGATATTAAAGGGGAAGGGATAAAAATCCAATTTTCGTTTAACCAAGAAAGACTTAGTAATCTTAACCGCTTTAAAAACTATTTGTCTAGGGGAAATGTAGAAGAAGTTTTCGAATTAATTGATTCAGAAAAGAAGGCACTTGCTCATCGTAATAAATTACTTAGGATAGCAGACCGACATGGTTGGGGGACGGTTAAAGAATATTCCGATAATGATCTTACTGACAATAGTGAGGATGCCTCCAAGTTCCGGGCAGCCATCTTCAGAGCCTCCAAGAAGAGGCAGACTCCCTATGCCAGAAATCAACCCACACAACAATCTTATCAGCGTACTAGACCAGGAGTTTTCGACGGCATGTCTAATAACCAGCTTTTTCTCGGCTCTCAAAACTACGGTCAGCGCCAAATCTTCAATCCAAGACCACAATTTCAAAACTACAGACAAAACTTTACCCCAGGAGCAAACATTACCTGCCACTACTGTAACCTGCCAGGGCATTTCGCCAAGTTCTGCCCCTACACAGCCCAATTACAACTTGGACAACCAGCGGCCGCTACAGTCACCAACCCAGAACCTTTCAACAAACAGCAGTAAAGATGAGTATTCTAATTTTATACTTTTAGATGAACAATCTGAGTTTGACAATAATGTATGTTTTAAGTCGAAAACTGTTAAAAATAGTCTTAAGAATTGTTTAGAATTTTGGAGAGATACCGTCAGACTTTATTTAATGCGATCTTTGTAACGAACGCACAACCTTATTTCCTGTTTGTTGTTTATTTTAGTTAGATCAGAAAATATTTATTTTAGTACGAATGAAATGAGGTAGAAAACAACTTATTTTATTTATTACTGCAACTTTTTCAAATAAAACACGGAAGAATATATACATATATAAATGATAAGAGATGGCCGGCATAGCTAAGAATATTACATGAGGATAAAAACATTTTTTCTATTATCCTGAAAACCTCTATAAGGTAGGGAATATTTGTTATAAGCATAAATGTTCACTAGATTAGATCTACTTATTGTCTATTCACATTTAAACTGTCAGATTATAGAAGTAAATGCCCTTAAATGACGAATTTTACAATGTTTTGGCATTTTTGCTTTTGATTTTGAAAATCAGAAAAGATAGAGAGAAACTTAAAACAGCAAACATAATCCACAAGACAAGATATTAAACAACGTCAAACTGGCGAAATCGTCCGACTTCTCTTTATATTTGTTATTGCCATTTAATGTCGATTTTATCATTGTTTTGTCTAATATCAGAATCCATATATTAGATAGATAGAATCTGAAATGAGGAAAAGTTATCCATGTTATCAACAAGTTAAGATCTACAAATGCGTCAATCTTCAAGGTTTAAAATCCTTTTTGATCCTATTGACGATTTGCAAATATTTCATGTTTTACCCTAAAACCTCGAAAACTAAAAAAGAGAGATAATCACGTTAAAAAGCAAAAATTATCAGCACGACAAAGATCTACAAATTAAACAAAATTTTGCTGCAATTGTAAGTATACTTTTAATGGGAGTGATTGCCCTGTAAATAACAATGTTTTATCATTTCTTGAATTTGATGCAAAAGTTAACAAAATATCGAGAAACTGGTGGATTAATATTTATCATTGATACAGGATCAACAACAAAAAAGTTCATACTCAAGTCCAAAAGGTTACAGAGTATGTTACAGAGTGTCCATTGTTGAATACCCACAAACGCTTAGGTGCGCGATACAGGCTCAATTTTAAGAAAATAAATTGATTATCTTTAAGTAAAAAATAGTTATTTTCGTTTCATTCTAACTGTGCGTGGACTGCGGCTTGCCATGGACGAACTCTATGAGTTTTGTATGAAGACAAATCAGCACAAAGACAAGGCGGTACCTCCTAAAGCTTCTTTTTCATATCAAAATGTTGAGCATTAAGACCTTATTATTGGCAACTAATTATATGGCCACAACGGCGCGATACTGATGTAGGTTTTCTCAGGAAACTTAACATGTTTATGTCCCACTGAAAAGAAATAGGTGTTAATCGTAGATGCTGTTTTATGATATGTTTTACCTTAGCTGGATTTGGCAAAACTTGTAGGAATTGTGGTCCTCAATGCTCTTCAACTTCGTACTTTATTTGGCCTTTTTAACTGTTTTGGATTCTAGCGTCACTGATGAGTCTTTTGTAGACGAAACGCGCGTCTGGCGTATATACAAAATTTAGTCCTGGTATCTATGATGAGTTTATTTACAGTGTAATATGCAACAATTTGTATGTTAATGTATAATGGTAAATTTAATTGATGGTGATATTCATGGATCTTTTCTTAAATAACGAAATACATGTAACACAAACTTTTTCTAATAATTTCATCTATCCTTTAAATTTGAGACAGAAACAATAAATAAACATCATCAACAGCTTTATATTAACCGTAATTGTCTGGAAAAAAAAACACACAGGAAAATTCAAAATGAAGTACTTATTACTAATACTGTTCAATACATCAAGTTTTACTTATATACATTGTCATTTTGGTGGTGGACCATACACAATCGTACATTCTTTTAAGAGCCCGTATGCAAACGGGTGGTGCTATTGCAGTGCTGGTTCCAGAGTGCAATTTGAAAGTAGGCCCAAGGTCTGCCTACTATGTGATGTTAAATCTGTATTGGACGGTATGTCAATCTTCAACCAATATGATTTCGAAACAGTTTAATGTTCACATAGAAGCAAATATGCACCCTATTGGTCCATTCTGTCCATAAATTAGAATCGTGCTGATATTAATGTCAACTAGCTTTCCCAGTTTATGTCTATAGTTTACGAAACATTCGTTAGCTTAAAATATCACCATTCATCTACCGAGTCTTTTTACAACACAATAACATTTCGGGTGTTTGTAGCTGAATCTCGTAAGCCCGATTGGAATAAAATACCATTCTCCATAGTAACGACACGGTAATGTTGGTCCCCATGCTCTCTTTACCATTAAATGAGGAATAGTTTCATTTTCTGCATTGATTCCATGAAACAAAAGAATGAAGAGTACAACTAAAATAATCTTCATGTTAGACGTTAGACAGGCAACAGGTAAATATCCATTCTCTGATTATACCTTCTATTTAGCTATTGCTGCAACCATCCTCTTTTGATACCTACGTAATAAAAGAATATTTTTCATCGTAGTTGCAACATTAAACCAATGCCTTGTCTAATTTCAGCTCTAATTTAAATAAGGAGTGACCGTTTTTTCATTAAAACCCGATGATTGTATTACTTTTCGTGAGGTTCCATTTCCTTCGTTTAAAATTGTAGGTAGAATACAATGAATAGTTAATAGATTTATCATTATTTAACATATATGTTAGATCTTATATAAGCATCAATTTCCAGTATTGGTGGATTTAATAGGTTTAATAAATACACGTATTGTTCTTGCAGATATCATGATCTTTACACCCACTCGGTCAATACCGCTGCGGGTTGAGTATCAGCCAATGGGAGCAACTTTATCAGGACAGGTGATATCAGTAAATATAATTGGCAACCCTACTACATCGGCGGACCTTAACTTCTCTCTTTTAGAATATCAATCGTGTTACTCAATTGTTTTATTTTAATCTGATTTTGATTTTTTTTAATGAAATGATGAGTTTGAGAAATCGGTATATAAACTCATCTTTATACCAGGATTGAAATTTTTATTTTTCGCCAGACACACGTTACGTCTACAAAAGACTCATCATTGACGAGAATAATTCATACAATGCAATAATTAAATTTTTGAAAAATACCATATAATTGATACTAAGGTGCTGACTACTGGGCTGGTGATACCCTCGGGGACGAATTGGCAACAGGGACCAAACCAAATATAAAGTTTATGTAAAAGAAAAATGTCTACCCTACACAAGCTTAGTGTTTTAAATTATTCAAATTTCTCAACTGTTAATTGTAACGACAAATACAAATATCAATGATGACTCCACAGGTGATGATACCATTGTGAGCGAATTATAAGTAATGTAAGCAATCACTGAAATGTAGGTTATTGAGTGCCAGAACATCATCACTGTATCTCAGAATAAGATATTCATTTTTATAAATTTCCTGTTAACAAAACTTAGAATTTTTTGAAAAACTAAGGATTTTCCTATCCCAGGCCTAGATTACCTTAGCCGTATTTGGCACAACTGTTTGGAATTTTGGATCCTCAATGCTCTTCAACCTTGTACTTGTTTGGCTTGATAAATATTTTGATATTAGCGTCACTGATGAGTCTTATGTCGACGAAACTCGCGTCTGACGTTCTAAATTATAATTCTGGTACCTTTGATAATTAATTGCAAGCTGCTTTTTCTTTTTGTCTTTGAGAAGGGTTGTTTTTTTTTTTTTTTTGTTTTTTGTTTTTTTATAAATTATCTTCCAAAAAGTACAAAAAACAGTAGTAGTGTGAGGTTACCGTCTTTTGGAAAAATGCTAAATAACAAAAATATCGAGCTCTAAGGACAATTCAGAATGAAAAGTCCATAAGCAAATGTTAAAATTAAAAAGCACAAATGCATCAAATAAATAGACAAGAGGCTGTCACAACGACAGCAAACCGGATTTATTAATATTTATTTGTGTCCTGGCAATATCACAAGAACCATTACTGATGAATGGTGAAAGTGAAAATCGTCAATATCAAATTTGACCTCCATTTTGTCATCAGTATCAACATCTTAAAATTTGAAAAGCTTAGATTGAATGGTTCATGAGTAAATGCAACAACGTGAATGGAAACGCCATTTCACAATCTTTCAAGAACCATAACTCCTGAACGGTAAAAGTCAAAATCGTCATTATTGAACTTGACCTCTAATTTGCCATCAGTAACAACATATAAAAATTTCAAAAGCTTTGGTTGAATGGTTCATGAGAAAATGCACGGACACGACTGGAAACACCATTTTTCAATCTTTCAAGAACCATAACTCCTGAACGGTAAAAGTCAAAATCGTCATTATTGAACTTGACCTCTATTTTGTCATCAGTAACAACATATTAAAATTTGGGAAGCTTTGGTAAAACAGTTCATGCGTAAATGCACGAACACGACTGGAAACACCATTTTTCAATCTTTCAAGAACCATAACTCCTGAACGGTAAAAGTCAAAATCGTCATTAATGAACTTGACCTCCATTTTGTCATCAGTAACAACATATTAAAATTTGGGAAGCTTAGGTAGAACAGTTCATGCGTAAATGCACGGACATGACTGGAAACTCCATTTTTCAATCTTTCAAGAACCATAACTCCTGAACGGTAAAAGTCAAAATCGCCATTATTGGACTTGATCTCCATTTTGTCATCAGTAACAACATATTAAAATTTGGAAAGCTTAGGAAGAACAGTTCATGCGTAAATGCAGGGACACGACTGGAAACTCCATTTTTCAATCTTTCAAGAACCATAACTCCTGAACGGTAAAAGTCAAAATCGCCATTATTGAACTTGACCTTCATTTAGTTGTCAGTAACAACATATTAAAATTTTAAAAGCTTTGGTTGAACGGTTCATGAGTTAATGCACGGACAACATTTGATTCCCGCCCGCCCACCCGACCGACCGACCGCCCGCCCGACCACCCGCCCGCCGTACATCCCCAAATCAATAACCGACATTTTTGTCACAAAAATCCGGTTAAAAATGACAACTGTCATATTCCTGACCTGGTATAGGCATTTTTGTATGTAGAAAATGGTGAATTAAACTGGTGTTAAGCTGATTAGACCTCTCATTTGTATTACAGTCATACAAAACTCCATTCTTTTATAATACCGACTGTCTTCTGAAGTACCAAAATCTCACAAAACATGTTTAACACCGCTGCATGTGCCTCTGGTCATTGCTAGTTTCGTATTTTTTTAATTTTAGTTCATTTATATGTTTTGAAGTTAAGTGTGAAATCCATTTTTACTGAACTAGTTTACCATTTTATTTAGGGGCCATCTGAGAATCACCTGCGGTGCAGGATTTTCTTGCTGCGTTAAAGACCCCTTGGTTGCCTTCGGCTGTTGTCTGCTCTTTCTGCGGGCTGCTGTCTCTTTTGCAAACTCCCCATTTCCATTCTCAGTTTTATCTAGTTTGAGGGAAACTACTCTTTCAGTAAAGATATGATGTTGATAAACATTCCATCAAAGCTTATAAACAGACAACCATCAGCGTTATCAACCGAGTGCTATGAAAAGAAATTGATATTTTGTAACTGTTGCTTGTTAGAAAGTAATGAGTAACGTGTATGTTATTTATTTGTTTTAATCATACTAATTTCATGTGCTAGTGCGTCTTGATTTAACTAGTTCATTTCCAAAATAACTTTCTTAATGATATTTATTTACTCCATGAAATTTGTTTTTTTCCAGTCAAATCGCAGGAATTATATATAATTACATTAGATGTATGATTCATTATTATACGTTATTTTGATTGGCTCACACCAATCTATCATCATTTTTCATTTCAAAATGAAATACATGAATTGAAATATACATGATGACACACGTTTCCACAATAAGGTGCCCAGTTAAATAAAAGAACTACTTGATAGTAATCGTGTTTTCATGATCATAACTAAAAACTGTAATTATAAGTATTGAATGCTTCTTTTGGTAATTTCATAGGGATATAAAAGCGTTGACGGTGCGTACATGTTTAGAATGAAATGTACTTCGGTCATTGCTTTTACATCCTAATTAATTTACAAAAAGAAGCATTCAATTCTTAAATGAAAATATACCACAGCTGGTAAAAACTAGCCGTATCCAATATCTTTCAGATCAATTGTAGTTATAGTTCATGCTTTTATCTTTTAGGAATACTTCCTGGACATCGATGTAAAAATAGCAGAATAATTTATTAAAAAAAACAATGTGTTCATTTATTAATTAGCATCTGATAGGGTGGGAGGAAAATGACGTCCATGTTATACATTACAATTTGAAAGCAGTTAAATGTGCGAAAATCATCGGAATATTTGATGTGTGTATGTATTCTTCTCAATATGAAATAAAATGCAAAACACAATATCATCCTTTTTTTCATCTATTTCATCGTTATTTAAGAGTTAAATGTTTCCCCTTCTTAATGTCTTTTTACAACAAATCATTACGGAATAGATTATCTTAGAATCTTAATGACTGGTCGAAAGTTAAGAAAGGGAAAACATGCGATCTTAAATAAATAGTTTTATACCTTAACATTTTCATGTGCCTGTCCAAACATTCGTAGCAACTCGGCCTATTCCGTACCTTCATCTAAAAGATTGAGAAGCTTAGTTACCCGATAATAGCCGACGTCTGCTTAAAGTATATATGTAAATATTTAACAGGTGGTAAAAACTAGCAGTATCCGATATCTGTCAGATCAATTGGAGTTATATTTCATGCTTTCATCTTTTCGAAATACTTTCTAGACATCGATATTAATATAGCAGAATAATTCATTAACAAGACAATATGTTCATTTATTAATTAACATCTAATATGGTGATCATCAAATGACGTCCACGTTATAAACCAAAGTTTGACACCAGTTATATATGCAAACATCATCGGAATATATGATGTGTGCAAGTCTTTTTCTCAATTTGAAATAAAAGTGCTATCGACAAAATAACCAGATTATTTCATATTTCATATATTCCACCGTCATTTTAGAGTTGAGTATTTCCCTCCTCTTAAGGCTTTACGTAATAAAATATTTTAGAATGTAAATGACTGAAAGAGAAAAAATACGATCTTAAAGAAATAGTTTAATTCCTGAACATTTAATTGCATGTGCCTGTCCCTACATTCGGAACAACTCGGCCGATAATTTACCTTCATCTAAGCAGAGTCACTCAAGTAAGTCGATTGCCTGCTTAAATCTAGGAACAAATTCGGTGCTTGCGTATACCATATGTAATGGTTTTACTACTTTAATGTTATGAAAATGCGTCGAATGTTTTTGTAAAATGTGTATTTTCTAGACTCAATACGTTTTTTTGAATGGCAAATTGAATAAAATAGTCATAATAAAGTACATAAAGAATATGACCAATCAATTTGTCCTCAGAAAATCATTAATTCATTCATCTATATATTCATTCATTGATATATTCAAAAATACAGGATCACTTAAAGAATATAAGGAACAAGGGAGAAGGGCCACGAATGTCTTTATTTGTCCTACAAATCAGACATTTTTTTATCACATTTCAGAGCAAATATTACGATCTAATGTATGCATATTTGTGTAAATCAAACGCTTCTTATGTCTACTGTTTATTTTTGACAAGTGGGACAACTATAACTCATAATATTTCAGCAGTTACAAGTTTCTTATAATTCAATGGGAAAGTTCCGTCTATAAAAAAATAGTTACAATCATTAAAACAATAAACTAGCTCCGAACAGATACACACATTAACAAAATAATATGAAATATAAAACAAACAAAAAGATAACATCAAACGTATCTTAAACAAATGTATTGAAAAAACTATATATGCCCTTTTGATTTTTTAATATACATAAACTCACCATGGACGACAAACACGTATTTCGTCTTCAAAATGGAAGCAATCAATGGAGATATAAAAGTCGATATATTTGATAACGATTGTATTTATTTTCCGTTATCGATTTGTGTTTTCTCCCTGATTCGAATGCTCCCATAATTTGCATATACATGTAAACTATATGTTCGGTGTGAGCCAAACCCCCGTGTGGAAGACTTTACTTTGACCTATAATGGTTTACCTTTACAAATTGTGACTTGGATAGAGAGTTGACTCATTGGCACTCAAACCGCATCTTTTTATATCTAACTGTTGAAATTCCGATAAAAACAATATTGATTGGGTTTCATTTTGATAAGTTAGGTATGCATCAATTACATAAAACGCGTATATGGTGCAATGCAGAGTAACGTTCAGTTTCTCACATACATGATATAGGTATCCATGTTACTAGAACTTATAATCAAGAAAATACTGAACTCCGTGAAAATTTTAAAATGAAAGCCCTAATCAAATGGCCAAATCAAAAGCTCAAGCACATAAAACGAATGAATAACAACTGTCATATTTCTAACTTGGTACAGACATTTCCCTATGTAAAAAATGGTGGATGATACCTGGATTTCTAGATATTTACAATGGAATTATTATTATTCTATTGATCATTTTGAACTTCGAATGTAAATGTTTAATAAAGTATGATTATTAATAGACTTGTAAAATGACTTCTGCAGTACCACAAGATAAGATGTTTGCGAACATACAAACATTCGACAATCCACAAACATTAGTACCCAAAACTGATGAATCCACAGTAGTAAACATATTTTGTTGTTACTATTTATTTTGTGAAATTTGAATTTCCATTCGTTCGATGTGTTTTAGCTTTTGATTTTGCCATTTGATTGGGGACGACTTTCCTTTTTGAATTTTCCTTGGAGTCAGCTATTTTGTGATTTTACTTTAAAAAAAATAATTTTACCTCTTAGCGAGTCTAAGTCGGGTTTCTTCGTTGTACTAGTGTTTTTCAAATACCAATGAACTAAAAAATCGTGAACAATCAAACCAAATTTAAAAAAAATATCTGTATAACAGCAGGCGAGTAGAAGTTTGATAAGATCATCATTATACTCTAACTTTAAACAAAACTTAGAATTTTTCCAAATTCTACCACAGGAATGCATAACGTACATTTGTTAACTGTTTTAGAAAAAAACCCTTTTGGACTTCAACTTCGTACTTTATTCAGTCTTTTTCAATGCTTGATTCGTCATTTTTAAACAAAGCTCGTTTCTGGTGTACAAGGTTCACCTGATACCAGTGATACATTTATAGGTCAAACTATGTATACTCTAAATTGTCAATACGGAGTCTTTTATAGCTGACTATGCGGCATGGGCTTTGCTCATTGTTGAAGGCTGTACGATGACCTATAGTTGTTAATTTCTGGGTCATTTTGGTCTCCTATGGGCAGTTGTCTCATTGTCAATCATACCACATCTTCTTTTTTTTTTTTTTTTTTTTTTTTTTTTTTTTTTAATAACTAATGCATTCAAAATGGTCGGATCTTTGTTGATCAATCTTGTTTTTTTTCAATATCAGCTGAGGAAAGAAGTCAGTTGCTGAATCATTTATGGAAGTCTAGAATTGTTGTCCGAACTATTGTAGACTTTTAGATGTACAATTTGGAAAATAATATACAATGTTTTAAAATTTTACACTTTGTTTACTTTTTGGTTTCGTCTGGTTTTATTTGGCTATTGACTTTTTGCTAATATGTGAGGTGTTAATAACAGTAATAGTACATGGAAGTGTTTAATCTAATATTGTAGATTGAATTTCACTTTTTTATTTCTTTCACGCGTATGAAATCAGAGCACACATTAATAAGTAAATGTGATGATGTATGAAACATGTGTTAATTGAAATCAGAGTACAAGAAATATCATCTCATTTTATTTGCGTCAACTCCTCCACACTTAAGAAAAGTATAAAATACCTGTTCAATGAATTGAATTATATGTTATTGTCATCATACCTAAAGTTGACCTGAAATGAAGCATATAGTTGCTGTAATATTCTACTCGATTATCATGTCTTCATTTATGCAGTGCCAAAGCAGACTTTTTGATTCTTTATTAGATATAAAAGATACCGGAGGTAAGGTTATTTAATAAATCATCTTCGTATACTGTGGAAATGTTCCAGTTAATTATTTAAGAAAATATTTGGATGCTAATTAATCCAAAACTTTAAGATGTATTGATTTTATGCCCGGATATAATAGGTTTTTGGTAGTAGGTAATTTTATAACGTTACCAAGTACATGCGCATGTTTTTCAATGGAAATTAATCACACGCTAAAACTAATATAATGCATTGATGTCGTGTTTGTCTTCAAACTTTGATTAAGGAAACTTGTAAAATGAACCCTATTCTATTATACTATTGCAAACGGCGATAACAACAAGTAAGTTGACTTTTATAAAACTATTTCCTTTTTGGTTGCAAGGAGGTTATATTAGAAGGAGAGAGGACGAAAGACGATAATTACACATAAAATGTTATCGACTTTCTGTAAGTGGGTGTTAATTAGTTGAGATCGACTCTGTCACAGAAGGAGATTTTGTCCTAATAGCATACCCGAGTAAGAACGGAAACACCCGAGGTGTCATAAACTGACCGGATATACAATTATTGAAATTTTAATCAGATTTTTGTGATATTTTTTATTCAGTAATTAAAAATTAAAATTTTATGTTAAAAGTAAACTTATTACCAATAGAAATAAAGCCAATATCCGTCTCATTGCCGTCAATGTTATTAATATCAACATTCATAACAGAAAGTCACTTTTACGACGTTCCCGATAAATTTTTCTATGTTTTAATTGCAAATATTCCTTCCGGTCGTTACCGGTCACCGTAACTACAGTACTTTGCATATTCGTTTATTTTCTATGATTATTACCTGGGAATTCTCATAAGCAGAAATTGACAGGTGAAGCGAAAATCTTTGTTTAAAGCAATGTAGTGTTGAATAAAAATCGCTCACTAACTTTCCTTTAAACCCTCATAACTTTGTCATTTCTTTATCTTTTTTCACCGTAGACAGACGATTGATTTTGAAATTGCGCGTCGAATCTTTTTCCAAATCATAAACACCTATGCACTGCACTGTAACTAAAAATAACCTAAACTTTAATGACCCAGTCACTGATAACAATCACGTGACATATGCGATTAATAGCCCGAACTACTCGCGGTAACAGCCCGGTACATCAGAGGGCCATGTCAAGTGATAAACATGTCGGTTTCTTTATATTTTTATCATTTTTCTCTGATCGAACTGCTATCCTGGGGATGCTAATTTTGTATCAAGCAGAGTGTTCACTCTCCTTCTAATATAACTTCCTTGTTGGTTGTAAGAATTCAAAGTTAAGTTATTTGTATGATAAATTTGTAGTAAATCACCTTTCATGATAGTCTTCAGACTTGTTTTTGTACACTATACTTCAATGAATGGCGTATGGAAATGTTTAATGTAAATTTATGAGGGACATTTCATTGTTACAAATAACATGAATAACGTATGCCTTTTTTCTTAAGTAAATTTATATGGCTTGTTGATGTAATGTTTCAACATGTCAATTTTAGAAAGTGAATGAAATGAATGGCAATGATTTTTATAGTCATTTAAAATAGTTTGAAAGTTACAAAGAAACTTAAATTTACCAAGCTAAAAGTAATAGTTTAATTATAGTATTAAAATAGCGACTGTTTTGGATTATGGTCATCAACATTGCAAAACGCTTTTCAAATAAATATTTTGATTTTCAAATTGAAATAAAAGCATGGGGAGCATATGTTATGATTTTGTTTCAAAAGTATTGTTTTCATATCTAATTGTCTTTTGTTTAATCTCATTGCATACTACTCTGTTAGCTAATTTTAGAAATATAAGTAAGAATACTGAATATTTTATTGTTATAATGATTATTTTTTCAATTCTAGATGATACAAGTTATCCTTCCATCGACAAAAGAAATACAGTTTATATATGTCTAGCCGGCTTATCTCACAGAGAATGTTATAATCATTTAATGACAGTATGGATCAGGCGACTGATTGTGAAATCGTAACCTGAACTGGTGTTTGCTACAAACTTTAAAATCTTCTGTCTACTGTAACAGTATATACGCACCTGGTCTTCAATTTTCTACACACTTTTATCTATGCAGTTCATTGTGATATTTCTTTGTCATTTTAATAAAAACATTTAAACAAATTTATGGTTGTTTTCGTTATTGAATATGTTAAACGTATGAACTTATCTAAAATCATCGGATTACTGAATTTGACATACTTTACCGGATTTGTTATCACGTAAGCAACACGACGGGTGCCACATGTGGAGCAGGATCTGCTTACCCTTCTGGAGCACCTGAGATCACCCCTAGTTTTTGGTGGGATTCGTGCATGTTGTTTAATCTTTAGTTTTCTATGTTGTGTCATGTGTACTATTGTTTGTCTGTTTGTCTTTTTCATTTTTAGCCATGGTGTTGTCAGTTTATTTTCGATTTATGAGTTTGACTGTCCCTTTGGTATCTTTCGTCACTCTAAGGTTGAATAAATATCCAAATCTACCTTCCATGTTCAACATATTGCATTCCATATTACATATGTACCTAATCAGTTCAGAACAGGTCAAATAATCAAACAAATCATTCTGTGTATCATTATAGGCATAATTTGCATATTTTGTACCAAAAATATTTTCTTTTGTAGTTCATACAATTCTTTCAGTGTGTCGTTGTCATCACTTTGATTTGTTCCATTCGAGAGCAATTTACTAGACTTAAACATTTATAAGTTACTGCCATCTTAATATATCCACAATTATTGCTATTACACCTATCATTGTGCAGCGTCCTCTGTCTATCCATTCATTTAATATTTACATTGTGTAGGATAAAATATGATATTTTTGCAGAAATTGTGAGGCAAAATGCCATTATTCTGACAACTACACAGGCTAATTTTGTTCACATTAAATTCACATTAAATTCAGACGAATTTCAAGTGAGCAAAATTTGACTGTAGCAATTAGCATTTTCTTAAATTTACTACATATGTAGGAGTTCATCTTCTGATTACACAGGGGTAACATATGAAAAAAGTCAGCTTACAGTTCAAAATAACCTCATAATTTCTCTGGTTTTTGATATGAATCATTTTGCTTAGTCTTATTTCTTTTCGTCTCTATTGATCTTTTGTCTTTATCGTTGTTTATAATATATAGAACAAACTAAATCTCGCAAATTGAATAAAAATGGACAAATGACGGCGAAAACCAAAACCTGTGAGATTTGTAGGAACTCCAAAAGAGGCAGGACAAATGAAGGCGATAACCAAAACCTGTGGGATTTGTAGGAACTCCAAAAGAGGCAGGACAAATGAAGGGGAAAACCAAAACGTGTGGGATTTGTAGGAACTCCAAAAGAGGCAGGACAAATGAAGGGGAAAACCAAAACGTGTGGGATTTGTAGGAACTCCAAAAGAGGCAGGACAAATGAAGGCGAAAACCAAAACGTGTGGGATTTGTAGGAACTCCAAAAGAGGCAGGACAAGATAAGTTACCAGGATAAGCCTCCACTGCTATGCATGTCTCTCGCCTTGAGAATATCTCAGTCAAGTAAGGCAAAAGATAACAAAGGCACAGTTAATAGATATAAGAAGATGTGGTATGGCTGTCAATGGGATAAATCTTTCATCAAAGTCACAATTTGTAAAAGTAAACTATTAAGCTCATAAGTCGAAAACAAACTGACAACAACATGTCAAGAAAAATTACCGACAAACCAACACAATTTACAAAACACAACACATGATACTAGAGACCACCAATATTCACAGTATTTACTACCTCCCATGATCATAATACACAATACCTTCAGATTAGAAATATACTACTCAACAAAGGACGCTTTTTTATCCACTCTCCATAAACTGAAATACCAGCATTGTGATTGCAAGTTGGTTTTGTTAAACGTTCTGATGAAACTTGGTCCCATTCGTCGTGAAGTGAAGATAATGTGATAATGTCTGAAGAAAATGTTCCACCTGTATTCCTTTTTTAATGAACTAAAATATCTTTATTTTTTTCCTTAGAGGTAGGTCAATGAAAAAGTAAAGACTATAAAATAAAGGACAATGGGCTTTGATATGAAATTTTTACAGGTACGTCCAAACTTCAAAACAAATTCATTGCATCTATGAAATCATTCAGTAAAGGTTATAATCAATTATAAGTAATCTTTTGTAATTTAATATCATCACTTAATCAAATAAGAGTGACCCTTTCTTATGTTTTTCCACACATAGTAGAAATTACCAAAATTGTCTTCTTCAAACAATTATAAGCAAAATGACGTTCCTTTTTCGGCAACACCTTTTTATACATATATCAGTACACATGGTACAGTAAAAAGACACACGTGTTTACCTTTTAAATGGATGATGTATATGTTACCACGTGTTCACATGTGGTCACACTTGATAAAATGACAGAATTTTTAATAAAAACCTTAAGTGAAATGCGAATACATAATTGCCAGTCTTTAAATTAAATCATGACCAATATAAGATATCTGACTTGTTTATTGATCAGCATCATTCGTTTTTATAGTTAAACCAACTCTACCAATCTGCGAAATTCATGACAAATAATGATTGAAACAAATTGTTTGAATTTGTACACTGCATTTAAAAAAAATGTAATTTCATTACACGAATGTAGATACAAATTATATACATTAAAATACTGTATAATATATAAGAAAAGAAGATTTGGTATGATTGCCAATGTGACTACTCTCCACAATAGACTAATTGACACAGACATTAACAACTGCAGGTCACCGTACGGCCTTCCACAATGAGGTAAACCAATACCTCATAGTCAGTTATATAAGGCCCCTAAATGACAAAGGTAGAACTATTCAAACGAGAAAACTGACGGCCTAATTTATGTTTTTAACACTAATTGAACATAAATGGATAGCACTATATCATGTTTCATATAGTATAAGGTTGTTGAATGAAGGGTGTAAAACCTTTCATTGCCTTAAAAGGCATATTTAAGAGCCAACATAATACGTACCTCAATTGCTCATGAAATAATTTCGGGTTTGAGTTGAATTGTGCATGTAACTGTTTCTACTGATAAAACGGAGAAAAATTTAAAATACTGAGAAGTGTAAAAGAAGTCTAATTCTTCCAAATGTTTGTTCGTATCTCTCTAAATAAACCTCTCGGTATTGGCTGTAACAAAGTCTTCATATTTTTTGTGTCTGGAAGGTATTGATTTTGACAGGTAAATGACAGTCTCTATTACTGATTTTTGTCCATTGGGTTGAAGGCCCATTGGTGCATCCCCGAAACTACTATAATAACACAATTCCTGGTGATTACTACAACTATAATTTTATAAGGTTCTTTGAGATCGCTAATATGACAACTCACACTTTTATAAACACTTGTTGCAGGGTAAATACTTTTTGGTCATCTTATAATTATCTCTTTTTATTTTTTCAAGTAAATTAAGTTAAACTGATCCGCATATGTGGATGCATGCATTTTGTTTATCGGGGTTGATGGCATCGTTCTTGTTTTTTTTTTAAATATCGATCACGTATCACACGCGGGGGTTGTTGTAAAGGGTAAATGACTTATTTTTTTATGTTTATTTTCTCTCAGAAATGAGAACCCACATTGTTATACTGCATTAATTAAAAACATTTAGTTTTAACTGATCATTCACCGAGGAACAATTAATACAAAACAAATTTTAAAACATATTTACGACACCGTCAAATCAAGTTGCTTGAATATTTAAAGTAAGTTCGTTGCACAATGTACATAATATTCTGTGCACCAATTAATTATCTTGTAAATACACATTTGAAAGTGGTAGAATTTAACAATTAATTCATTTACAATAAAAACAATATACAGACATCAATGGCACTCGATGAACCGTAATTGCATAGTGATCTCATTTTGTTGATGGACCATACCCCACTCGAACATTCATTTAAGAGCCTGAATGCCAACGGGTGCTGCTGTTTAAGGATATTTGCTTGTCATGTTTTGGACTTTCTGTCAGATTTCCGAAATCCTCTGGTTTTATCCATTTAAATGTCTTAAAAAAAATTTGCCCATGAACCCCATATTTCTTTTTATAAATCTTTTCCATGTACAATTATAAAATTTGATTTATTTTGGAACAGTTTTTGAGAACTTTAACTGGGCAATGATAAAGCTATGAAAAATCAAGTGAGAACGTTTTCCCGCCAAAATTTCAATGGCTAATATCTCAAAAACAAGCACATTCACCCCTATATTCTTTTTGCTTTTTTGATTCTTCAATTAATTCCCTTTCAATATATACTAGTTTTAAGGAAAGTTATTTATCATGAAACTGAGCAGCAAGCATCCTTAAGTGCTGGTTCCAGAGTGTAACTTGAAAAGTCGACCTAATGTCTGTTTTTCTCGGTGATGCCAAATATATAAAGGATGCTATATTTTTCATCAACAAATATACTTTTCCGAAGACCTCGGCCCTCTGGTTGATGTTGGTTACCTGAGCTTATACAGTATGTGATACTGATTTTGCCATGTATTATTCTCTATGGTATAATGGAAGAGTATTGTATCATTCTAATTTTTAATTAATTTGCTAACCTTAATTTAATAAAACTAAGAATGAAAATTGGGAATGTGTTAAAGAGACAACTACACGACCATAAAGCGGAAAGCAGCCGAAGACCACCAATAGGTCTTTATCCCATTTTTTGTACCATCATAAAAAAATACACTAACATCACATCAATGTGGAAATCGATTAACAAATGCACAATGGAAATGGCGAAAGTGTCAAATATACAACAACCCACTCAAATATATAGAAAGTAACAACCACAATTTCTATTTAATTTACGTACACTTAGGAGCAAATATGCACCAATCATCTGCGCATAAATTGGATTCCTCTGATTTTCAATGCCAACCTTGTATTCCTGTTTTTGTATATCATATATACTGATACTAAACTAAATGTTTGCTGACAATATCATAATTTATCTTCAGAGTCTTTTCACAACACAGTAGCATTTATCTGCTAGAATAAGCTGATAAAATATCTACAGAGACGTTAACCATGTAAATATAATATCATTAACATAGACTTAATTCTCATGCCTACTGGTATTTTGTTTTAGTTTGAGTACTGTCATTTTTTTTTTGAAAATGGTAAAATGATTTCAAGAATTAAAAACCAGAACAACACCTTTTATTAATTTCATGTAAAATTGAGAATGGAAATGGGGAATGTGTCAAAGCGACCATAGAGCAGACAACTGCGGAAGGCCACCAATGGGTCTTCAATGTAGCGAGAAACTCCCGCACCCCCTTGTCTACCTTTATAAGGAACGGTCAAAGTCGAATAATTGATTGAAACAGTTGAAGAGCTATACAAGTAAAAAGACAAAATATCCAAATTCATCAAAGTTAAACTTTTCAAAAGAACTTATTATAATTTCAAAACGACACGACATTTGGTCGTTTAGAATATAGTTTTCTGAGTGTGATACTGGTATGATCTACATACAGAGAGAACACATATTTCTAAACCAGTTCTTATATTTTACTTTGATGGTTTGTGAATGAGATTAACGAAAAGATTTTGCCGTTTAGTTTATTTTGCTAATATTGCAGTAGAGAGAGGTAGTAAAATTTAACATCAAATTGCTTCAGGATAATTCATATGACTTTGTCTACTTTGTAAACTTGGTTAAAAAGTGAGGGAATTAGAAAACTAGAGGCTCTAACGAACCTGTGTCGCTCACCTTAGTTTATGTGAATATTAAACAATTGACACAGATGGATTCATGACAAAATTGTGTTTTGGTGATGGTGATGTGTTTGTAGATCTTACTTTACTAAACATTCTTGCTGCTTACAATTATCTCTATCTATAACAGTAGTTTCTGTGGAAAATGTTATTGAAAATCTACAAATTTTATGAAAATTGTTAAAAATTGACTATGAAGGGCAATAACTCCTTAGGGGGTCAATTGACTATTTTGGTCATGTTGACTTATTTTTATTTCTTACTTTGCTGTACAATATTGCTGTTTACAGTTTATCTCTATCTATAATAATATTCAAGATAATAACAAAAAAACAGCAAAATTTCCTAAAAATTACCAATTCAGGGGCAGCAACCTAACAACCGATTATCCGATTTATCTGAAAATTCCAGGGCAGATAGATCTTGACCTGATCAACAATTTTACTTCGTGTCAGATTTGCTCTTTATGCTTTGGTTTTTGAGTTATAAGCCAAAAACTGCATTTTACCCCCATGTTCTATTTTTAGCCATGGCGGCCATCTTGGTTTGTTGGCCGAGTTACCGGACACATTTTTAAAACTAGATATCCCAATGATGATTATGGCAAAGTTTGGTTAAATTTCGCCCAGTAGTTTCAGAGGAGGAGATTTTCTAAAAGATTTCTAAGATTTACGAAAAATGGTTAAAAATTGACTATAAAGGGCAAAAACTCTTAAAGTGGTCAACTGACCATTTTAGTCATGTTGACTTATTTATAGATCTTACTTTGCTGAACATTATTGCTGTTTACAGTTTATCTCTATCTATAATAATATTCAGGATAATAACCAAAAACAGCAAAATTTCCTTAAAATTACCAATTCAGGGGCAGCAACCTAACAACGGAATGTCCGATTCATCTGAATATGTCAGGGCAGATAGATCTTGAACTGATAAACAATTTTACAATGTCAGATTTGCTCTAAATGCTTTGGTTTTGGAGTTATAAGCCAAAAACTGCATTTTATCCCTATGTTCTATTTTTAGCCATAGCGGCCATATTGGTTAGTTGGCCAGGTCACCGGACACATTTTTTAAACTAGATACCCCAATGATGATTGTGGCCAAGTTTGGTTAAATTTGGCCCAGTAGTTTCAGAGGAGAAGATTTTTGTAAAAGTTAACGCCGGACGCCATGTGATGAGAAAAGCTTACTTGGCCCTTTGGGCCAGGTGAGCTAAAAAGGTTTCTAGAGACCGTTCAGAATTCAAACAATACAATGTCTCACTTGAACTTTGTTAACTCTTATGTGATGAAACACCACTTCCACAGTTGCGTATAATTTTTTTTCAGAATGCTGAGGCGTCAAAACGGAAATGAAAGACATTTGATATTTTCAAAACTATATGTGTTTAATCAAATATATTGGTTTAGTGTTGTAAAATTGTTTCTGTTGTTAGTGCTGATATGATGATATACATAAATTATCGAATACAATTCGTAATTTTATTTATGAAACAATGTAAAATACTGTCGGCTGACGTCCGTAAGAAAGGCAATAACAATCAAAACCAAGGAGTAAACAAAGTCTCACAAAACCAAAGGACAATTACATCAACAGTTATAAATAATAATTAAGAAACAACACGAACTCCATTAAAAACCGGGAGTAAAATCGGGTGCTCCGGAAGAGTAGGCATTTCCTGCACCGTTACTGTACAAAGAAAAAAATCAGAGATAAACTAAAAACAAAATTTTATTAAAAGTATAAAAAAACAAATACATAAAGATACATTAAATTCTGGCCAGAATAACGATGCCCTACATATACACTGTGATTTATTTAAGCCTTTTCTAAATAAGCAAGAGTTGTGTGCTTTGGTATGTCATACTTCCGGTATTATTTTAAGTAGAACAATGGGTATCTCGAATTATTTCTCTGGTATGACTAACTTCGAGATAACGAGAGTCGACTGTAAATGAAAAGTGTTCATTTCTGTTTTCTGTTTACTTTGATATCCTGAATTTAAGCCTATTTTCCGTTTATGAAACACTTCCGTTACATCCACGTTAGAATCGTCAATGTGTATTTGAATATTGTTTAAAACTATGCACCAAAAGTAGGATTCCTTTAAAATTCAAATCCATTTCTTTTTCTTATGTATATAATATGCAAAAATATTTACTTGCTTAAAATACCATATTCTATCTACCGAATCTGTAACATTTAGAGTGTCTGTAGCAGTCCAACTGGAATGTATATCCACTGTCCATTATAATGACATGCAAATGCTATTCTATATTCCCATCTTCTCTTTGCCATTATAGGAGGAATTTTCATTTTCTGCCCTGATTCCATATAACAAAACGATGAAGATTACAGCAAAAAGAATCGTCATGTTGCTGGAAAGTAAGTAAGAAAATAATCAGTCCTTGATTAGATCTACAATCCAACTATTTAGGAACTAACATAATCTTAGAGTATATTTACTGTAGCTGTAACATTATATAATAAAATTAACGGTACCAATTTTGTTGCACCAGATGCGCATTTCGACAATACATGTCTCTTCAGTGATGCTCGTGGCCAAAATATTTGAAATCCAAAGCTTATATAAAAGATGAAGAGTTTTAATCCAAAAGGTGCAAAAAGTATAGCCAAATCCGTGAAAGGAATCAAAGCTTTGCATGAGGGAGATACATTCCTTAATTTATAATAATTTCCATCATTTTGTAACAGCAAATTTTAAAAACACAAAAAATCCGTATTTTCATGCCAGTACCGAAGTACTGGCTACTTGGCTGGTGATACCCTCGGGGACTAATAAATGTTGCGGTCTTTCAGCTCCCATTTATACAAAGCGTGATGTTTGTTTTTCAGATTTATTGGATTATAGAACTGCTTGTGATGCTCTAGTTCCTTGGTTTAAAATTGAAGGTAGATCAGGATGAAAGGTTAAATCAATAAAACATATATGCTAAGATGTTATTGAGAATCAATTTTCGGTTTTAATGGGTTCAGCTTTAACAAAAACACGTATTTTGACTGCATTAGTCCTGATCTTTACACCCACCATTAGGTCGATAACTCTAAGTGTTGACGATCAGTCAATGGGATTTCCCTTGATGTTTTTTTTAACCTTAGTGTGTATTTAATGAATTTCTATTGCCTTTTTTCATAGCATCGATCACGTATTGATCATGCAAGTAGAAACCCAATTATCAACCTTACTAGGTAAACCTCATTCCTTTTTTTCCTTGAATTTTTCGAAAAACTAAGGATGTTCTTACCCCAGGAGTAGATTACCTTAGCCGTATTTGGCACAACGTTTTGGAATTTTGGATCCTCAATGCTCTTCAACTTTGTATTGATTTGGCTTTTTAACTATTTTGATCTGAGCGTCACTGATGAGTCTTATGGCGTATACAATTATAATCCTGGTACTTTTGATAACTATTTCCTTAAGGACATGGTTATGTCGTTTTTTTTTATTCAAAAGGTTAGGTGAACTGCTGTGTATCTCCTGTCACGTGGTCTCAATGTTTATACATCAGCAGTTTATATAACCAAGCTGATACAATACCTCAGAGCTGCTACCTTTAATACTGATTTGCTTGAGAGAGGGAACAGTAAAATCAATAAAAATAAATTTCAGAACATAGGGAAAACATTAAAATCCGCGAAAAGTTCAAAACGACAAGATCCTTATCTAATGGCGAAACAAAAATCTAAAACACGTCAAACGAATTGAAAACAACTGCCATAATCAGGACTTGAAGAGAAGCTACTTAAAATAAATGTACTGAACCATCTTCTTGTTATTTTGAATTCATCGATAAGAATGTTTTGTATATACCGTCATTTTAATGAGTGCAAATAAAAAATACTGATACGTGCCAATTGTCGTGGGCATAACCCCTTTCCATTTATCACGTGATGCAACTTACATTTTTTGTCAAATTAGAAACACAGCGGTGAAGCAGTGTTGTGTAACCTTTCCAGTAATCTGGTTTCTGAAATCTGCTTTCGAAAGTATTTGTCATAGAATGAGGAAGTCAATGTTTTTTAAAAATTTAAAAATTTAAAAATTCGCTATTAACAATTCTTTATTGTAATATTTTGCAATTGTAAATTTGTTATTCTTGTCTTTTATGCTAATGTGCTTTGTACATATGCGTTAATTTGCTTCTTTTTTACATATTTGTTTGATCCTATATTGATTAAGATTATAACGTTAACACAATGATGACTGCTGTTCCTCTATTTTTTACTTTTCTACCTATTGTTTCTGTTTGTTTTGTCCACACATTGTTGACAATATAATGGAATTTGATGCAACTGTCATACACGTGAGAGGTTCAGCTAGCTAACTGTCGTTATGAATTCCTTTGGTGTGTTTGAGCTTTTGATTTTGGCATTTGATTAGTGACTTTCCATTTTAAATAAACTCATCATAGATACCAGGACTAAATTTAGTATACAGGTATATACGCCAGACGCGCGTTTTGTCTACCAAAGACTCATCAGTGAGGCTAGAATCCAAAAAAGTTAAAAAGGCCAAATAAAGTACGAAGTTGAAGAGCATTGAAGACCAAAATTCCTAAAAGTTTTGCGAAACACAGCTAAGGTAATCTATGCCTGAGGTAGAAATTTAAATTTCCTCGGAGTTCAGAATGAAGTAATTTTACTTTTTATAAGCAGGCACCGATCAGATGTATCGATCAAGAGCTTTGAAAAGCAGTTTTATCAAAGAGTTACAGAAAGTAAGTGTAGCTAGTTTTTGGTTTTGCATGTGTGTCGATTATATTAATCATTGATTTAACTTATAGAAAAAATACAGGCAAATTAGATTTGATTAACCATTCAAAAGTATGTAGCTATTTTCAAACACATCAAGAATTGAATTAGAAAAAAATGCAGCTAGAGATTTTTTTATTGTATCCTAGTATGAATACTGCATTTCGATGCAATAGGTTTCAGATAAATTGAAACTTTATAACATGCTTCTACTATTTTGATAAACTTTCTGGACATCGATGTAAAAAAGTAGCAAACCAAATCATTACCAGAACAAAGTGTTGTTTTTAGAAACGCATCTGACTTGTCTGATAGAATTTGGGTACAATGACGTCCATATCATACAACAAAGTTTGGCACCAGTTAGTTCGGGAAAAATCGACTAAATAAATGATATGTGTTTATTTTATTTTTTTACAAATTGATTGCAATAGACAAAAACAAGATTACTATTGTTTTGCTTCTTTGTTTTCAAATATAATTTTATTTAAGACAGATGTAATACCGTTGACAATTCATGATTCTACTGCAGATCATTGCGATTAAAGCCCTTACGTATGCAATTTTTCTATTGTACAATTGACTGTAAATAAAATATTTATTATAAGATGTAAATTAAAAAAGTACGCAATAAATCAATGTTTAGCTTTCCATAGTTGACTGTTCTGTAGTGCTGAATTTCTCGTGGCTTTATTTAGTATTTGTAGGAAAATCAGTTCGATATTGTACATTAACTTATTAGTATCTTGCACTTAGTTGTCATTTTGCGCTTAATCGTTATCTTTTACTTACTTGTGTTGTACTTAGTTGTTAAGTTGTTATATTGAAATAAACTGTTATCTTGTACTTAGTTGTTATCTTGTACTTATCTTGTACATAGTTTTGATCATGTACTTTGTTGTTATTTTGTTCTTAGTTAAAAGGTATGCTGGCGTTGGTTAGAAAATGAACAATAACTGTAGCCCAATTATAGATATCTTTAAAATCTACGTACTTGATATTCAAATGTATTTTAGGCATATTTTGTAATGTACAACGTTTGTCTTACTTTGTTGCTGATGCCACCGGATGTAAATAACATCATATAATACTAAATGTTGTAAAGACAACAATTAAAGTACATGTAATTTTTTAATCGTGCAATCTCGAGTCGAAACGTTTTAAGTCGATTACATATAGATTGTTTGGAGTATGTACACCATTTCGACCTGAACACAGACGAATCTTTTGAGTTGTATGACATCCTGAAATGCCGCATTTTTGCGCCTGTCCCAAGTCAGAAGCCTCTGGCCCTTGTTATTCTTGTATGATTTTCAATTTTAGTTTCTTGTGTATAATTCGGAGTTTAGCAGGACGTTCATTATCACTGAACTAGTATACATATGTGTTAAGAAGTCAACTGAAGGACACCTCTGGGTGCTGGAGTTTCTCGCTGCATTGAAGACCCATTTCGGCTATTGTCTGCTCTATGGTCGGGTTGTTTTATCTTTGACACATTCCCCATTTCCATTCTCAATTTTATTAAACCCTTGTACAACCTTATTTACTGGAATAGATTGATACACTATCTACATATAAATGAACGTTAATATCATATCATTTACATAAAAGTAACTGATTTGGTAATGTAATCCACTAGCTATCATGATTTTCATTACTCATGTTACTGCTAATAAGATTGATATCGGAAATTGAATATCTAAAAATGGTTCTACAACGTAAAAATATCGCGTTCATATGGATAACAATAGAAATTTAAAAACCGGTTACTAGTATCAGTTTCTAATACTAGTATTGGATTTCATTCTGGTTAGTATCACTAGCTTGGTACTGACATGATTTCTAGGTCTTTCTAAATTTCAAAATTTGCCGTTGATTAATGCCGAAATTATTAATTGAATATTTTCATATCTATTTCTCAAAGCTCATCGTGGTTTGGTCTCATACATTCTCTGCATTCATGAGAAAGTAAAATAACTAAAATATCCCGAACTGCGAGAAAAATTCAAAACGGAAAGTTCCTAATCAAATGACAAAATCAAATGCTCAAACACATCATATGAATTGATGATAACGGTCATATTCCTGACTTGGTACAGGCATTTTCTTATGTAGAAAATGGTGGATTATCAAACGTTCGGTCTGAGGGTTCCCGATGAGGAGAAAGGTAAATCCAGGAATGCACATATTGCGAATCAACGTAATCAAATATAAAAAAAAAAATAAGAAGATATGGTAAAATTGCTAATGAGACAACTCTGTACCAGAAACAAAATGTCATAGAAATTTACAACTATAGGTCACCGTACGCCTTCAACAATGCCATACCGCATAATCATCTATTAAAAGCCCCGAAATGACAAACGTAAAACAATTCAAACAAGAACCTTACTGCTTGGTTTATGTAAAGAAACAATGAACGAAATACATCATGTACATATGAGACATATTGCAACAATCCACTACCACTGAATTACAGGCTCCTGACTAGGGACAGGAAATACATAATACTGCCTGATTCAACCTGTTAGCAGGCGCCCAACCATATATTCTTTCTTATAAAATGGTTGGTGGTCTGTTTTTTAAATTTTGTTGTTTTTTTTTGCCATGGCGTCGTCATTTATTATTCGACCTATTTGTTTTGAGTGTCCTTTTGGCATTTTCTGTTTATATTTTGATAAAAAAAAAATATTTTACATTCTTCACAATTAAAAGATAAATAAAGTTAACAGTAGTATGCTGTTATTCAATTGTCATAAATCGTTTAAAGACCAAACAGCCTATTGTTTATGTCCGTTTCTATATATGTTTATTGACGTCTGTTTTTGTAACAGTTCAGTGTTTCTGTTGTCCAGTTGATTTCCTCTTACAGTTGAGGTGTTTCCCTCGGTTTTGGTTTGTGACTCGGATTTGTTTCAGTAAGATCGATTTATGGCTATTGAACAGTGGTATACTACTGTTGACTTTATTTAGTCCACCATTTCCTACATAAGGAAATTCTGTACCAAGTCAGGAATATGACAGTTGTTTTCGAATCATTTCATTTGCTTGAGCTTTTGATTTTAGCATTTGATAATGGACTCTCCGTTTTTTAATTTACCTTGACATTTTCCTTTTTTCAATCGGTGTAGAACGCCGGCATTTAAAAAAAACCCAAAACACATGACTTATTTATTCCTTTCTGATGTAGCACACTTTTAATGTGAATTGTGACAGTTGCTGCAACATTAAGAAGGTCATTGGGTCAGTGACTCTTACACGGTTTTATACTATAATAACAATTTTCGACAAAAAACATAACATTTTGAGTAGACGATAACTTATGAAGTGCCTATTAGAGAATGTCGTAGTTTAAACATAGTTTATACAATACACTGGTACTGGACAAACAAAGCCATTGCGTTGCCATTTTATTTTCGACATGATTTTGAGTTATCCCTTTGCTATCATTCGTCTTTCTAGTAAAGTGTAATGACTTCTAGGTTCAAATTCGATTGTCTCCCGTAAAGCTGGGACAATAATCATCTATAAATGACTTAATAGTACAATTGCAATTTTTACTTTAATGATAGGTATATGTGGTACAACAATTGTTTTTGCGGTTGAAAACATATGCAGTTTTTAAAACTATTGAAAACATTTCAGGACTTAAACGCATCAGTTTTGAAGGTGTTCGAAGTTTTGACGATTTCACGAGCAGAGCGAGGGCGAATTGAGTATCTAGTTCGCACCATTCAGTTATCTGTCAAGCAGCGATGCCAATTCAGTTCTTAATAATTCAAAGTTACAGTGACAAATTCATGATCTAGTAAAAGTTCATACAGTTCAGAGCGTATAAAATATGTATTACAACTTCTTTTCCTTAAACGTTGTTCGTACTTGAAAGTTCTTCCGTGATTTATGTCTCTTTACAATATCAGTAAACCACTTATGAACAATAAATTTGTCCACCAAGTAAAATGAGTTCTGTTGATTTGTATCAGAAAATGAACAACTGTTTTTTAGTAGCAGTGTAATATAGAGTTTATAGTACAGACATAAATATCCCAGGGTTCAGTATTTCTTCCGTCTATATCTTGATTTCCTGTAAATAAAGGCAATATTCCAGCTTCCTATACCATATTATTTAACCAAATTTTACCATTAAATCGAAGACAGAAGCGGCTATGTGTTATTTGTGTTTACGATATGTAATATAACACATAGAATATGTATTGTTCCCTTCGGTTTTCTATTTAATCTGATATTCTGTTATTTCCACAAATAAAAACCCATACACTGTCATAACGTCCATTAGGGAGTCGCTGATATTTATTTGATGAAGGATCATATAGAAGCAATTATGCACCAATAATCTGTGAAGTAACTGGATTCGTCTAAAGCTTAATGTCAATCTTTTTTTCCTGATGAAACAGAATTTGTACTGCAAATATCATCATTTATCTACGGAATCTTTTCACAACACAATGACATTTAGGGTGTCTGTAGCAGAATTTGGTAAGTTCGACAGGAATGGAGTACCATTTTCCATTATAATGACAAGTTAATTTTGCTCTAAATCCCCATGCTTTCTTTACCATTAGATGAGGAATGGTTTCATTTTCCGCATTGAGTCCATGAAACAAAACAATGACGAGAATAGCTAAAAGAATCTTCATTTTCGCTAGACAGGCAACAAGTAAATAACCAGTCCCTGATTATAACTTCTATTTATCTATGTCCGCAACCAAACTCTTTTCGAACTAACTTAATTAGTATAAAGTTGTAACATGATACTCATGTCTTTTTCTGATTGCAGTTCTCACTCAGACAAAGAGGGATTGTTTTTCAGATTCTTTGTGTGTAAAACTGTTCGCGAGGTTCTATTTCCTTCGTTTAGAATTGACGGTAGAATATGAAGAAACATTATATGATTATAACATATATGCTATGATATTATTAAGAATCAATTTCCGGTGTTGGTTGGTAGAGCTATAACAAAAACACGTATTGTGTTCGCAAAATTTATATAATGCGTGTTTTATCATTTCTTTTTCGCAACTCTTTTTTCTTCAGTTAATTGTTTTAGAGAGCATAGTATAAAATAGTTTGTCTGTTTTGTTAAACTTGAAAAAAGATTTTTGACAGGTTTTATATTTGAAATTTTCGCTGGAAGTAAAATACCAAGACAAACTAAAATAAATCTCCTACTTACACTCATTAACCGTAAGTTTGACAACTCATTTGATTGTTTACTTTAGAATAACTCACAGCAAACTTTGTCTTGTATGTTTATGTGTATTTCTAAGCCCAAACCGATTGTTAACCACCGTTCGAAACTATTTAGTAACTGATTCGGTAACATAATCCACTATTTATCAAACTTTTGACGCAAATAAAAAATCGTTAAAGTTTATTAATTATTTCAGTCCATGATTTACATTACTGCTCATTAATGACCTACATCCTAAGATTGATGTCAGAGGTTGGAAATATCGAAATGATATACAACTTAAACAGATCGCTTTCATATGGATATAAATAAAAATTATAAAACAAGTTACTAGTATCAATTTCCTATATTGGATATATTCTGGTTGGTATCTTCGACTTCGGTACTGACATGATTTATAACAAACTTTTCTTAAACTCTCCGTTGATTAATGCCGAAATTCCCTTCAGGAAAACATTACAGTTCATAAATTTGACTATGTATTTTTTTGATATTCCAGGGCCGTAACTAGCCTCTTTTAATAGTGAGGCAAAATATATGCGCCGAGCGCAGCGAGACGAAAAAATTTCGGCGATGGGTCTGGGGGCTGCTGAAGGCCCCAATAAGCTCTGAGAAAAATAACGTAAAATCGTGCATTCTGAGCGTTTCCTGGACTCTTTCTTACATTGAAACGCAAATAAATTTTAGCTATTTTTTCGACAATATTCTGGTCTCAAATCAAAAACATAGATTTATTGTAATTTAAGATTTTTTTCGGTTTTAGGGACAAGATTAAAAGACCAATATGTAGGATACAGCAAAAATCGTAATTCTCATAATCATTAATACCGGTCTGTCAGTTCTTGTCTTGTATTGTGCTGACTTCAGTGATTTTTTATGACTAGATTTAAATATATTGAGAGGGCAGTATTATACTTTAAGTTCAAGTCCTTCTTAGGTTGACACTAGGGACCATCTTGACCTTGTTTTACGGTATTAATGACTCTTTTATTATTGAAGACCCTCCAACAACTATCAAGATGGAGAACAGGAATAAAAGCTTTCACCATTGATTTGTATTTTTTCTATGCATTGACTCTGTGTGCGATTAGGTTACATGCACGTTTACTCCATATTCCTTTATTTTCTGTTAAAGGGTCTGAACACGACTTAAGGCAAGTTTCACCCTCCAATGTAAAAGTTCATATGCCAATACATTGTTTTTTTTGCAAATGATTTGATACCGGGAAATTGGTGGTCTTACTTTAATTTAAACCATGGCAGCTGTCTAGTTTTGTCCTTAGGCGCATGGGTATATGATACAGATATTTTTTTTTTATTTTTATTTTGCTGATTAAAGTATTCGATATTTATAATACATATGTATCACTTCTGTGCATCTCTCGCCTAGCTTCGAGTGATTTAAACGACTCAAGAGAAAATACCCAATTTTACAATCCATACTAAGAAAAATTGGGTATTTTCTCTGAGTCGTTTAAACCCGGGACACAGAAGTACAAACAATAGACCATCAACTCTGAAAACCAAAAATAAATGAGAAACATGGATCACGAAAAACATGCAGGGGCGACACCAGAGCGTGAAGAGAACTTGTTTCTTGCAAGACACTTTCAGTGAAAACAATTTGATATGAAGACAATCTTTTGTTCAGTTTTTTTTCTTTTTTTTTAAATTTCCAACATGAGGCATCTGCCTCATTTGCCTCCATGTAGTTACGGCCCTGTATTCGTTTTGATTACATATCTCATTGAGGTTTGGTCTCATACATTCAATACATTCAATACAATCAAATGTTCGGTTTGAGGGTTCCTGATGAAGATAAAGGTAAATCAAGAAATGCGCAACTGACGCATTAAATTAATCGAATATAGAAAATTAAGGAGATATTGTATAATTGCAAATGAGACCACTCGATACCAGAGATCAAATGTAATAGAAATTAACAACTATGGGTCACCATACGGCCTTCAACAACTAGCAATTTAAGATATTTCACATCATTTCTGTTGTGATGACCAGAGCTTGTTGAATTTGTACTGGTCCAATATTGTTACATAATTTTTCATCAAATGTTTAATTTGATTGCTTAAGTTAAATTTCATGGAATTCTAATGTTTATATTGATCCTTCGATAACATACTTCTAAATAAAAGACTTACAAAGGAATAAATGTATTTTCATTTTAACTCAATTAAAAAAAAAACCCACATGTATACAAAAGTGCAAATCGAGCTGCCATTTCATTTAAAAATACTTTCAAAACCTTTCAATAGACTTATTAAGAAGGGATATAGTTGCGATACTGTTGTCAGGTCATTAAAGATTGCATATTTCGGCGTAAATATTGATTCACTTCTAGGGTCTTTGCATCGGAACTAAACACATTTATTATTAATAAACCAGTTGTTGGCACGACACGGGTTATGTTCTTCTCATATATGTTATGATGGTATGATACTAATCCCTTCACGGGGAGGATTGTGCCTGATATTTATATGATGAAGACATAATTTTCAATCAGTTTAATTGAAGTCTGGAGCTTGCATGTTAGTTAACTGCTAGTAGTCTCATGTTATTTATGTATTATTGTCATTTTGTTTATTTTCTTTGGTTACATCTTCTGACATCGGACTCGGACTTCTCTTGAACTGAATTTTAATGTTCGTATTGTTATGCGTTTACTTTTCTGCATTGGCTAGAGGTACAGGGGGAGGGTTGAGATCTCACAAACATGTTTAACCTCGCCGCAGTTTTGCGCCTGTCCCAAGTCAGGAGCCTCTGGCCTTTGTTAGTCTTGTATTATTTTAACTTTTTGTTTCTTGTGTACAATTTGGAGTTTAGTATGGTGTTCAGTATCACTGAACTAGTATATATTTGTTTAGGGGCCAGCTGAAGGACACCTCCGAGTGCGAGAATTTCCCGTTGCATTGAAGACCTGTTGGTGACCTTCTGTTGTTGTTTGCTCTATGGTCGGGTTGTTATCTCTTTGGCACATTCCCCATTTCCATTCTCAATTTTATTTCATTTTGAAAATAGAACTGAAGAAAAAAATACTGCATTAGAAAAAAATTGAATTGTTAACACAATGTTATACAGAAAGAACAAAAATGTAAAGTGGGCAATAACATACTGTAGCTTAAAGAATTGTGTCAACGGAAATCTGTTAATTGACTTAAATCGTATCTTTTTAAAAAATAACATCGATGAGAAGTTATTTCATGCTGAAACAACAGGCTCCAACTAATTGAACAACAAATAGAAAGTACTCAGACTAAGTCGTTATGTTGTACTAAATTATGACCTGGTACAAAGTGGTTATCATGTTCTTAGTAGTTATCTTTTACTTAGTGTTTATCATATACTACAAGCAGAAAGTCCTCGGACGAGTTCTGCATTTGTAAAGATCGATACGATGAAACATGGTTCAAATTGGATTGTCTCCCGTTTACCGGTAAAATAATCATTAATAAATAACTTCACATAAAAATACATTATTTTGTTTGTTTATAGGTTTTGACTTCTGTAATTATAGACAATACAATTTCCCAATAGGAACTACCTTTACGGATAAAACTGTGCCACTTGTTCTATGAAGTTTCGATTATGACCTAGAACGGAAAAATGATATTCATTACTATTTCATGTCAAGGTCAAAACATAGGGCTGTGTTTCATATTTTCAACATTTATATGTCCCGAATTTCTAAGAGGTTAAATTTATACTAATATTCTGGTCTATGGCTCTCTTCACTTTGGGTCTTCCTCAAAATTCAATTTTCACCGCTACCATGTGTAATTATACTGGTATCATTCCCAAGTTATGTCTCTATGAGATGAAAAATAGAGATCATATCAGAGAATCAGTACGTAAAAAAAACAAAATATCTATGAATATTATATATTTCCCCAAAAAAAGGCGTGGTTTGTGAAACAGCTCTATTTACAAAATGCAACCTCTATAAGTCGCAACTTTGCATAAAACCATGACATAGTCAGGACATTATCAGAGGAAAGTAATTAAAATAATAGATGTAATACTGTTAACAATTCGGGCGATGTCTTTTTGCGCCAAAAAGTAACTCATTTGCGCCACAACTTAATTGCGCCAATACCTCTTTTGCGCCACCTAATTTTCAAAACTATAGGTATCATTTGCGCCAATGAAATAATCATCTAGTTGCGCCATTTTTATATATTTTTATTTATATATAACAACTAAATGATTGACTAGGTACCAACAGCAAAAAATTCATCTGACATTGTATACTGAAATTTAAAATTAGCCTCGCATCCTAATAAAATTATACCACTTTCTGGATCGTTACACAATACAAAGTCATCATCTTTGTTTGTAAAAACACCACTATCATCCAATATTCTGTGAAATTCTGCTCGATTTTTAGATTAAGCCGGACGCAGTTTTCTTCTCTCTCTATACATAGGCTGACACACATATTTTAAATCTTTCTTTTCTAAATTTTCTTCTACAATTTTGAAGATCTCTGAATTCATTTTTGTAGGTCGCTCTGACAACACATTGGTTGCTTTTCTTTTACACGCAGTTCTCAAAATTTGACGTTCTAATTTCTGGACACTGATAATGAAAAAATTATATTTCTTTTTACAAATGACAATATGGTATTTTATACTGCTAAACTCTGCTATGAAATTTTAATAAAGCGAAAATGTATTTTATACTCGTGATAGTTGACTTGTATTTGCATTATAATTTTAAGAAAAAAATGTTTTATAGTCTCTCAACTCTTTATAGAGTGGCTCTTGTTGTTAACTTGTGTTTTAAAAAGCTGTATGTTTTATATGTAACAAGTGGCGAGGCTTTAATAAAGTATTTGTCTTGTCTTGCCTTGATATAGGTAAAACATGACGTACAGGTATGATATAGGTAAAAAATATTAACAGGTAAATGTGGCGCAATTTCATTTCATTTTTTGGCGCAATTAATACCATCAAAATAAAAGAGAGTGGCGCAATTAATACCTTTTCAAAACTGCAATTGGCGCAAATTGATTCTGCCCAACAATTCATTATTTGACTGCAGATCATTCCGGTAATTGAATGTTCTGTCGTACTAAATGTCTCGTGGCCTTATTTAGTATTTGTAGGAAAAACAGTTCGATATTGTACATTAACTTATTAGTATATTGTACTTAGTTGTCATTTTGTACTTAATCGTTATCTTTTACTTAATAGTGTTGTACTTATTTGCTATAAATAGTTACTGAAATAAAATGTACAAAGTTGTTATCTGTGCATAGTTTTTTTTTTAAATTCTGTAAGGTGTTGTTATTTTGTTCTAAATTAAAAGCTATGCTGGCGTTGGTTAGAAAATAAATAGTAGTTTAAGCCCAAATATAGATATCTTTAAAATTTACGTACTTGTAGGCATATTTTGTAATCGACAACGTTTGTCTTACTTTGTTGCTGATGCCACCGAATGCAAATAACATCATATAATACTTAATTTTGTCGAACAACAATTAAAAGTACATGTAATTATTTAATCATGAAATCCCGAGTCGAAACGTTTTTAGTGGATTACATATAGATTGTTTGGAGTATTAACACCATATCGACCTGAACACAGACGAATCCTTTGAGTTGTACGACACGCTGAAATGCCGCATGTCTTAGCCTGTCCCAAATCAGAAGCCTCTGGCCCTTGTTAGTCTTGTATGATTTTTTATTTTAGTTTCTTGTAAATAATTCGGAGTTTAGTATGACGTCCATTATCACTGAACTAAAATACCTATTTGGTAAGGGGCCAGCTGAAGGACGCCTCCATGTGAAGGAGTTTCTCGCTGCATTGAAGACCCATTGGTGGCCTAAGGCTGTTGTCTGCTCTATGGTCGGGTTGTTGAAACATTCCCCATTTCAGTTCTCAATTTTATTAAACGTTTTTAAAATCTTATTTACTGGAATAAATTAGTACACTATTTACATATAGATGGACGTTAATATCATATCATTTCCATAAAAGTAACTGTAATATAATCCACTAGTTATCATGATTTTCAATACTTCTTATAAGATTGATATCGGAAATTAAACATCTCAAAATGGTTATACTATAAAATTGAGAATGGAAATGGGGAATGCGTCAAAGAGACAACAACCCGCCCAAATAAAAAACAACAGCAGAGGGTCACCAACAGGTCTTCAATGTAGCGAGAAATTCCCGCACCCGGAGGCGTCCTTCAGCTGGCCCCTAAACAAATATATACTAGTCTAGTGATAATGAACGCCATACTAATTTCCAAATTGTACACAAGAAACTAAAATTAAAATAATACAAGACTAACAAAGGCCAGAGGCTCCTGACTTGGGACAGGCGCAAAAATGCGGCGGGGTTAAACATGTTTGTGAGATCTCAACCCTCCCCCTATACCTCTAACCAATGTAGTAAAGTAAACGCATAACAATACGCACATTAAAATTCAGTTCAAGAGAAATCCGAGTCTTGATGTCAGAAGATGTAACCAAAGAAAATAAACAAAATGACAATAATACATAAATAACAACAGACTACTAGCAGTTAACTGACATGCCAGCTCTAGACTTCAACTAAACTGACTGAAAGATTATGATTTCATCATATGAACATCAGGCACAATCCTTCCCGTTAGCGGTTTAGTATCATACCATCATAACGTATATGAGAAGAACATAACCCGTGTCATGCCAACAACTGTTTATAGAATAAATGTGTTTAGTTCCGATGCAAAGACCTTATCAGTGACTCAATATTAACGCCAAAATATGCAATCTTTAATGACTTATCGTAATTATATCCCTTCTTAATAAGTCTATTCAAAGGTTTTGTAAGTTTCTGAGGTGAATACTGACACCTTTGTGCTTTATAAAGAATATTACCATAAAAATTGGATGTAGTACAACGTAAAGATATCGCGTTTACATTGATGAAAATAGAAATTAAAAATAACAGTTACTAGTATCAGTTTCCTATATTGGATATATTCTGGTTGGTATCACAAAATTGGTATTCAGTGCTCCGGTACTCACATGATTTATGTCAAAATTTTCTAAAATTCTCCGTTGATTAATGCTAAAATTGTTTAAAAACAAAGGATCAAACACCCTCAGGAAAAAATTACTTTTCATTAATTTGACTATTTTCAAATCTATTATACAAAGCTTCATAAGAAAGTAAAATAACCAAAATACTACAAGGAAAGTTCCCTAATCAAATGCAAAATTAAAAGCTCAAAGCTCAAACACATCAAACGAATAGATGACAACTTTTTTATTACTGACTTGATACAGGCATTTTCTTATGTAGAAAATGGTGGATTTGCAAACGTTCGATTTGAGGGTTCCCGATCAAGATAAAGGTAAATTCCGAAAAAACACATATTACGGATCAAATTAATCAAATATGAAAAAAGAAGATGTGGTATAATTGCCAATGAGACAACTCTCCACCAACCAAATGTCATAGAAATCAAATTAATAGTTATAGATCACCGTACACCTTCAACAACGAGCAAACACTATATCGCATAATCACCTATTTAAAGCCCTGGAATTACGAACGTTAAAAAATTCAAACAAGAAACTCATGAAACTAACGGCTTGCTTAATGTAAAAGAACAATGAAAATACAAATAAGATAAACTGCATTAATCGACAACCACTGAATTACAGGCTCTAACTAGGGACAGGAACATACATAATTTTACGGGAGTAAACATGTTAGCAGGCGGCAAACTCGTTTGTTTTTGTTTCTTATATATCTGTAGTGGTCTTCTTGTAATTTTTCGTTTTTATTTTGCGAAGGCGTCGTCAAATATAATTGGAATTATTTGTTTTAAGAGTCCCCCTTGGTATTTTCTGTTTATATTTTGAGGACAATATATTTTACAGTCATTCACATTTATACTCTAAATAAAGGCAACAGTAGAATACCGCTGTTCAATAGTTGTAAATCGTTTGAGCGAAAAAATATCCGGGTCACAAAAAAGAAAACCGAGGGAAACACTGAACTCTCTTTTAGTTGTCATTTTAGCGGTAATTTTTAACATCTAGTAAAGAGCGATGACTTCTGGGTTTAAATTCGAATGTCTCCCGTTAAGCTGGGAAAATAATCACCTATAAATGACTTAATATTACAAATGCATTTCTGAATTTTAATAATAGGTATATGTGGTACAACAATTACTGTTGCTGTTGACAAATGTGCAGTTTTAAAAACTATTAAACATGTTAAAACAGTTCAGGACTTTTAAGTTAAAACTTGTTTCCTAATTTTCTGTTTATTTTTAATCGCGATTACACTGCCACTGTTATGTGCTAATCAAAATATGTCTAGTTACACATTTCAACAGGTTTTAAATGTCAACACAGTATTAATATTCGTAATTTTCTTCTTCATTTTATTAGCACGGCGATAATACTTGTAAAGTTATGTGGAAAAGGAAAATCATCAAGATTTCAAAATGGATGAAAATGTTTGCTAAAAATGTTAAGTATTACGGCATATATATGAATCTACTTCTGAGAGGAGAAATAATTGACATGTTTTTGTACAACCATACAATCAAGTGAAATCATTTATTCTGTAAAACAGAAAATTAAAAAATGTCCAAGTTATTGATAGATAATATTTGATATGTAATTACATATAATGATTTTAAGAAATCAGAGCCAGACAAGTTGAAAGTGTTGAGGTATGCACAAAATCAAAATAAAGAAAGATACCTATATCAATGGAATGATAGCCAATGAAATGAAATAAATTTAAAAAAAACATGGGTTCATCTACAGCATAGCTATGGCAAACAATGACAAGAGGACTGATGACGAAACTGCATTGAAAAATTAACAAAACAAAGAGATAACAGAATAAAAAGAAATGATCGTCGGTTATAAAATTCAATTATCGAATATTCTTGATATTATGTTCATTAAGTAAATATCCAATATTCTTAATATCATGTTCATTGAGTAAATTTGTACTGCAATGACACCAACTCCTTAATTATTCATTTCAAATTTCATATACTTGATTTGCGTAGGTCTTTTTGCTAAAATACAGAGATACACCAATTATCAAAGTTATTAGACGATTGTTATTATTTATCAAGATTTGGTCTGAGACGTTAATACAGCGAAGGCCATACGACGATATACAGATACTGACATGTAAGAATGGTGTAAACGTGAACATTTCTAAATGAGGGCCTTTTATAACTTAAAATGCGGAATTGGCTTTAATCATCGCTGAAGGCCGTACACTGACCACTAGTTAATATTGTCTATGTCATTTTGCATGTTTTGGTCTCTTGTGGATAGTTGTCTCATTGGCAATCATACCACATATTGTTTTTTTTTATATCTAGACAGCTATTTGAATAACATTATGAAGTCTGTTAATATTCGTAAATCTTGTATCAAATAATTCTGAATTAAAAATAGGGTCCATGATATTCCAATTTTGAGAATAAAAAATAACCTCCAAGTACTGGCAACGCGTTTGTGTTCGTACCGGACGACAAGACAGTCGATACTGTAGTAGTGGTGTGACGCATATACTAACGGAAGTTCTCAAAAATGTAATTATCAATGTTTCTATATTCAGCTCCGTATGCTCCACAGAGAGTCAAATTGTAAACAAGCATATCACTGCCACTACCTAGCTTAAAGCATGTTCCAAATTACATTTGAAAGTCCCTACTAAGTACATAAGGTACTGGTTACCTAAATTGCACAAAAAACTTTAAACTCCATTTCGTCTCCGCATCTAGTAACTGTTCTACTACTTATGAATCAGTGCTTCTAACTACCTCCATTACTACTATTAAAGAACTTGTTCTTAACTTTTGTAATAAAGCTTATGAAAATAATGGCATTAATTCTTTTTGGATTGTTAGAAACTCTTTAGAGGTTTAAGATAGCAAAAACAAATTACATGCCTGTGATTGTCCTTTTAATTCTGTTGACAGTTATGTTGGTTTTTTTTTAATTTCTACACTACACTTCCACACATTTTTTTAAGATTTTTTTTCTTATTTCATCAAATGGTCTTTTGAAAACACTCATTGCAAATGTATTTGCTGTAACTCGTTGTAAGCCTTTTTCTGTAACGAAAAAGGCAAGTATGATAGATACTCTTACTGGAAATGTTGAGATATGATTGAAGCTTTAAGTTTTCTCCTAGAAAATATAAAATTATGTTTCGGCGATAAAGTGTATCGACAAGCAGTAGGTTTTCCTATGGGCACTTACTGCACCCCTTTTATAGCAGATTTATTCCTGTATTGGTATGAATCTCAGTGAATGACCAAACTCAGTAAAGACAAGTCATTGTTACATTTGGTTAATACATTCAACAATACCTACCTATATCTGGATGATATTGTTTTTGTTAAATAATTCAGAGTTCTATAAATATACTACCAAAATTTACCCAAAAGCACTTAATTTAACTAAATCTGACATAAACAGCAGTAGTTACCCTTTTCTAGATTTAGACATTTCAATTTCTGAAGGGAAACTCCATACTTAAATTTACGACAAAAGAGACGATTTTTCATTTCCTATGGATTATTTTCCTTTTTTAGACGGCGATGTTCCTCTAGCTCTATCATTCGGTGTTTATATATTCCAATTCCATGAATTCGTAAATAAAATTTTGAGTTATGAACAAAATCATTATTAAGAAAACTTCTTGTGTAAATGGCAAATTTGGCAATGGTCACAGAAATAAAAAGTTACAGTAGATGTTCGGGTGTTTTTTTAAATCAATTTAAAGTAAGTAAATTGTAATGATACAACACATTGAGGGAATTATATAAAACCACAATTGGTAGGGTGCATTGACATCATAGGTATGGCAAAGCATCGAAAATTGGACTGATGATTCTTGTGAAATTATTGTTTATCCCATACGACATGTACGAAAGATAAACACTGTCTGTTCAATAATCTGTCCACCAACCAAAGGCTTTCCGAGGAAAGAAGAAAAGTACATAGACATTTAAAATAGAACATAACTACCCACACCCAAAACATAGAGATGACAGCAAAATACGTAAGGGTCGTCGGTTGTTCATGTTGTTGAATTCAAGGGTGAAAGACTTTTAATAACATGTCCATTAAGTAAACTTTTACTGCATTGACACCGAACACCTGCTTAACTGTTTATTTAAAAATTTCATATGCTTGATTTGCGTAATTCTTTTCGCTAAAATACAGAGATACACCAACTATCATAATTAACAGTGGTATTATTCATCAAGGTTTGGTTTGAGATGTTAATACAGCGAAAGCCATACGGAAACCTATAGTTGCTGACATATCAACAATGTTCGAACTGGTATATATGGTATTGTACTGATTGCTTTACATCACCATTAAAATTTTTGTTACCTAAATATATCATGATTATGTTAAGTGGGATAGATAAAATAAATAAGTATTGATTCTTAAAAAGGGAACCATGAGTCCGGACGCTTTTGAAATGCACATGTAACCGTAACTATTGTGTTGATGTATTATAAATTTAAAGCCTTTTCTTAATTAGAAGATTTTGTAGGCTGTTTCAGATTTTCACGTTATCATGTTCATTGGTGCATTAATAAATTCACAATAAATTAGATAGATAAATAGATATAAACATTGACACGTCTACATTATTAGGCATATGCATATTATCCGTTATTTATAAAATAAGGTTTAAGTCAACTAATTTATATGTTCGTGTATATAAATAAAGTATGTTACAGAAATTTCGAGCGAGAAGCATAATTATTTGCACATCACGATTTATTCCCATTAGAATTTGCGACTTTACATTTAGAAAATTTTGTAGTATTTATGTGTGAACATGGTAAAGAAGCCAATAATATCAAAACTATATACAGGAAAACCGCTTTTATTACAAAAATGCCCACAATAACATTCCCAAAGAAATTGACGAAAAACTAGAGAAAGAGACAACAACGAGAATTCAGGGATTTGAAAATAAAACGACACTTCTTTGACTATACGTTTATAAATAAGTATTTTTAACCATGCTAGGCTCGCATGTACCAATTTATACTTTACGATTGCCTGTTTTGTATGTATAAAGGTACTAGCCCAGTGTGTCCCTTGTACTGATGTGTATGTCAAATGTCGTTGATATATATAAACATTATAGACATTTGAATTGTAACTCATTGGTATCCGAGAGGTTTCGTCAATGTGATGATATCAGTCTCACATATCATATTTCAAGGAGGGTTCGATTCCCAGTGAAGGCATTTAAAAATACAAAAAGAAATTTAAAAGTTCCTGTTACATCCCATATATACATGTATCTACAATTAAATAATTTAACATGTTATCGTTGAAGCTACTGATTTGAAAACGCATGCACTAAAATGGTTATTATTCATTTATTATCCCCTTGTTAACTTGTCTGTATTTGAGATGTTACATAGATCGTTCACTAGAACGACATTAACCCATACACAATACTGTACATTTACCATATAAGTACACTTACTTTTACGGGGAAGCATTGATCTACTGTTTTTCTACATCATTATGTGGCTAACGGGGTGTCATAGAACACATTTTATGCATTTGACTTCTTAATTGCTTTCAATATAAAATATCAGAATCAATGGATTACTCAAAATATTTACTAAGGACAAGGACACTATTCGTAAATATAAATCAGTATGCAGATATCTTATACATTCATATATTTCACATTCAATCTGTTATGAAAAATAAAGGCAATAGTAGTATACCGGTTTTCATAATCATAAATCGACAGAGAGAAGGAAGGGAAACGGGTCACAAACCAAATCCGCAAGAAACACGTCAGCTATAAGAGGAAATGAGAGGAATAATAGGAACACTGAAGTGCAACAAAAAAAAAAGCCAACATACATAGAAACGAACTTTTTGATAACAACTGCTATATTCCTGACAGGAAATTTACAAAAAATGTAGGTTGAACCTGGGTTAAGGGCTATCCAAACCTCTCGCTTATATGACAATGTCAAACAATATCGCAAAAATTGACAACACTACGTGACAGAAATACAGCACAAACACACAATTACTGACATAACATGCAAATCGCAAAACACCAAAGAACATCTTTTACCAAGGAAATCGCAATCAGAGACGAAAAAACGTTATATCATTATTTTCACAATACCAGTCTAAACAATGTTCATAACATTGGTGGCTATCTTGAGGGTTATTAACTGAGTAATACTTGTGGAAGAAAATAATGTCTTGCTAGTTAAGATGCTTTATGATCGTAAGATAAATAGACACGTAACAATAACGTTACGTTACATTAAAATAGTGTGCGCGAAAGAATGGGAAACAATTACATAACATAACGTTCTTAAGTCTCTTGGTCTATATGCACGACATTCTGGGGGCCTCAACATGCATAAAAAATTCAATTATTTAAAAGACGTTATTTTCTTCCACAAGTATTACACAGTTAATAACCCTCAATATATTGGTTCCGTGACCAGGATCAATAGCTTGAGGGTTATCACTGTGTAATACGTGTGGACGAAAATAACGTCTTGATAGTTGAGATGCTTTATTATCCTAAGATAAATAGATACGTAACACTAACGTTACGTTACATTACAATAGTGTGAGCGAAAGTATGTGAAACAATTACATAACATAACGTTTTGATAAGTATGTTTACTACAAGCGATAAGAAATAACACATGAGCCACCCGAAACCATTACAGAAGCAATATAAAATGAATCCATGAGTATTGGATGTACAAAATACGTCGTACAGCAATTACATTCACACTTTGTAAAGACATATTCGGCAATAGGTCACGTTCAGTACTTAGCAGACAGACGGCACGGCTGTTTAGCAACTATTTGAGACTTGATAAAAGAGTCAATAGTTGGTTTAGACACAGACACATCATTTTGATCAAGCAATTCGTGATTGTGTCTATGATATCCGTTGCCAAGCCCAAAAGTGTCGGCATCTACCTCAAAGCTTACCAAACTTTTAAAAAGACTTATTCAAAAGGGATATATATATATATACGATAAAGTGTCAGGTCATTAAAGATGGCATTTTTCTGTATTTATATTGATTCACACATAGGGCTAGCTTTTACATGAGTAATACACATATAGTTTCTTAAACTAGTTGTTGTCATGGTACATATTATTTTCTTCTCATATATGTTTTGTTGGTATGATACCCAAGCCCTAACAGGAAGGATTGTGTTTAATTTTCATATGATGGAGACATAAGCTTTTAAACAGTTTCTTTCGTGAACAATTCTAACACCAGACTTGGACTTTTCTTACACTTACATTAAACTTTGAAGTTTTGAAATTCTAATAATTAGATAGATTTAAGAAAATGTAGTATTAGTGCGAATAAGACAACTCCTTGTTCAACTCACACTTTGTAAAAAGGCTACTATTATAGAGCTACGAACGCCCTTCATCACCAATTCTTGGCTCACACCGATCAAAAATTTGTTTATAAGAGCGTCACTCATGAGTCTTTTGTCAGCGAAACGCGCTTCCGGCGCAAATAGAAAGTTTCAATCCTGGTATCTATGATGAGTTTACTCACCAATACAAGTATTGCTGCATAGATAGAGTACATCAAATACAAAAACATGGTTGATATAAAAGAATGTTGTTTTAAAAAAATCTCACAATGTCAACATTTCACTGAAGGGATGTTAAAATAAGAGTACTCACATTGAATACCACCTGGTTGATAAGGTAAATACAATAGTTAAGGAAAACAAGGTTTTAGACCGAAAGAAGTAAATACATGACTTATTTATTACTGTCACAGTTTTAGTTGTGTTCCCATTGACACGAGATTTTTAGAAAGTTTTTACCTAATTGAAAAATGCATTATAAAAAGTTAAGCTTTACATGAGAATTCTACATATGCAGCTTTTTTAAAATTAAAGGAATGTATGAATAACAGTAATCTCAATTGATAGTTATATTTAATATTGATAATGCATTATATATATGTAGGTAGAAATAATGAACTAAAACAAATATGATATGCAGAAACAAACGACAACCACTGAATCACAGTCTCCTGATTTTGGACAGCTAAATACAGAAAGTGTTTTTTCCCATATAGCTGTTGGTCAAATGTCTGAAAAGCACAATCTTGTACAATATACTTGGTCATGTCCTAACAAGTTTCCACAGTGCATACTGTATAAAGTTAAATGACAAAAATACTGAACTTCTTGGAAAATTCAATCGGAAAGTACCCTATCGCATGGAAATTCAAAATGACAAAACATATCAAACAAATGGACAACAACTGTCATATTCCTGACTTGGAACAGGCATTTTCAACTGTAGAAAACGGTAGATTGAACCTGGTTTTATAGCGCTAAACCTTTTATTTGTTTTACAGTCTCATCAAATTCTGGTATAACTTGGCTTCGCGTCAATAATGGGTGGGTATCATTCAACTGAAAATTCTGGTCTGACATCTGAACGAGTGATATAGTACCAACTCGAGAGGGAAGGTTGGAGATTGTCAGATGGTAATGGAAAACGTATTCCAAGAATACTTCTAAATAAAGGTCGCAGTAAAACCTATAACATATCATATGAATAAGTTCTTTCTGTAGCACAAAATGATGTTTTTTTATATGTATTATGAACTCTGTGTTGTTCTGTTCGATTTTTCGTTTTCATGTTTTCAAACAACATAATTCATCCTTGATTAAGCATCCTTGGTCAGTTTCAAAGATCTCTCGTTACCAATTTTAGCTTAACCGGTATAATAGAAGATTAATACGCATTACTGACTTGACTGCTCCTATCATTGAATGAAAATGTTTTCATCCATTGTTATTTTTCATTTCCTATCGTTAATTATCCATTTTTAGATGGTGACGTTCCCTTGTCACCATCTTACGGTGTTTATATATCTCAACTTGTATGATTCGCTCGTGTATGTAACAATGTTTTAGATTTTAACGAGAGAAATTTATGTATTACTGAATAATTATTACACCAAGGTTTTCGATATCACAAACTAGTCAAAACATTTACTAAATTTTATCATCGGTATAAGGACATCATTCGTAAATATAGCGCAACATGCAGACTTCTTATACGTTCAGGTATTTCACATCCAATTTTTAATGGAAATATTCTTTATAAAGCACAAAGGTGTCAGAACCATCCTATGTAAACAGAAAGGGGTACCACAGCATTAATGTGCAAGTTGTCTGTAATTTGGATTTTTTAAAGTGTTCTTCCCCTTTAAAATTAACTTGACACTATCAATAGAGACAACTGAGTCCTTCTGTTTCGACCCAAATTTCGGAGGTTCGATTAATTTGAGTCCGGTCTTTAGAACACTTGAAAAAGATTAAAGGTTTCCATTTTATTCATCTTGTCAACACAGAAAGGTAAAAACATAAACTACTGTTCAATATATGGGACGTTTTCGCTGTGCAACATTGTATATTTGCTGTATACGACAAAGAACTTCAAATCACGGTACAAAGCGGCATAACTCTAGTTAAATTAATATGACTTGTCTATGATACCGTGTGATTTGCATTTATTTCTTTTACTCTTTGTGATTTCAAATTCTCTTTTTTAATCATATAGTAATAGCTATATGTTTGTTTATATCCGAATTTTCTTGTTTAAAAAATGTCAGTAATGAAGTTTGATGAGGAATAACTGTGTAATACTTTGTGTGACTTCTTTTAAGCAGGTGCGTTAATGTACTTGCATAATCAAAGAATCTGCTATTTATTTTTTAAATTGTCTTTGTTTTAAGAAAAAAACACTGAATTCATATTTGCAGGAAGGTTTACCAACATATTTTCAAACTGGCCATGCTCCACTCACGACTCTCACATATTCAACACAACAACTTTGTCTAATTACCTCCAGACAAATCACAGGGGATTGATAGATGGTGCTATTCTTGGGGACAGTGGATATGCTTGTCGCCCTTACCTACTTACTCCATATGCCAATCCAACAGTGAGACAACAGCAAAGGTTCAACGGATGCCATGCCAGTACTAAATCCGTTATAGAGAGGACTTTTGGTATTTTGAAAAGACGGTTTCATGTCCTCCATTCTGAGGTATATTTATATTAAATACAGATTTGACATTGCAATTCGTACATAAATAAAGAACAAAATCCATGAAATGGTCACATCAAAATATTTGTTAAACGTCCGTGAGACAGCAACCCGAATATATAAATTTGGAGAAAAAAAACCGCCTTGGTCAACAAAAGGCTGTCCTTAAGGATCTTTTTCAAGTGTTGTAAAGGACAAGGTACACTAAGGGCCGTATTTGGCCCCTTTTTAGTCAATTTTTTTTACTCCATGAAATAAACGAAATTATAATCGGAAATAATTTGCATATATCTGTTCTTTAGAAGCTCATGCGGATTTTAATTTTTGGTAAAGCAGAAACCTGATTTTGGGTTGCTTAAAGTTACCTAATTACACCAAAAGGTAGCAAAATGTTGATTTTACGGGTTATGTTCTTCTCATATATGTTATGATGGTATGATACTAAACCCCTAACGGGAAGGATTGTGCCTGATAATCATATGATGAAATCATAATCTTTCAGTCAGTTTAATTGGAGTCTGGAGCTGGCATGTCAGTTAACTGTATTATTGTCATTTTGTTTATTTTCTTTGGTTACATCTTCTGACATCAGACTCGGACTTCTCTTGAACTGAATTTTAATGTGCGTATTGTTATGCGTTTACTTCTCTACATTGGTTAGAGGTATAGGGGGAGGGTTGAGATCTCACAAACATGTTTAACCCCGCCGCATTTTTGCGCCTGTCCCAAGTCAGGAGCCTCTGGCCTTTGTTAGTCTTGTATTATTTTAATTTTAGTTTCTTGTGTACAATTTGGAAATTAGTATGGCGTTCATTATCACTGGACTAGTATATATTTGTTTAGGGGCCAGCTGAAGGACGCCTCCGGGTGCGGGAATTTCTCGCTGCATTGAAGACCTGTTGGTGACCCTCTGCTGTTGTTTTTTATTTGGTCGGGTTGTTGTCTCTTTGACACATTCCCCATTTCCATTCTCAATTTTATTTTGGACTGAAATTCTTCGTTTTTAAAGGTCTCCGCCAACGTGAGCCACAGAAAAGAATGGTGATAAGATTAGCATTCAAACAGAATTTTCATTTTGGAATATGCATTTGGTATCACCGCCATCAAATTTCTAAAACAGTTATCTAAGTGCAAACAAAGAACTATAATGTCAAAACATTGAATGAAGGTATTTTAAATAACTATTGGATATTATCTATATATCAAGACATATAAAATAGGATATATATTTTTGCATGCATGACACCTTTTCATTTACTATTAATTGCTCTACATAACTTGAAACTGAAATGAACATATACTTTTTCATATTTAAGGTCAGAATGAAACCAGAAAAAGTCTGCAGAATTTTTGGTGCATGTGCAGTGTTGCATAACATCGCCTTGTCTAGAAATGAACCGTTGGTAAATGACGACGGTGCTGGTGTTCGACTTGATCAGCCCGTACAAGTGCCTGTCTGGGAGTGCAAGATGGAATAAACACGAGAGAACACGTTGTCAGATTATTTTTTAACCAATGAAATACATATTCTTCACACTTTAATATGCTTTCTTACTTTTTCATAGTCACATGATCCTAACTAATTGAAGACAACTATGATCTTAATGGAAACAATGTTTTATTTTGATGATGTTCAACATAAGGGGACATGGGGGGCCTGCCAGTGAAACAACTATTCAAGTACAAAATACTTTGATTTTAGCAACTTCTAGTTACCATATATATGACCATCAACAACGACGGTTTATTATCTCCGTGATTCGATATTGAAATGATTTAATAAGATTGAAACTTTATTCGATAAGTGTTTAAGTTTTAAAGTAAAAGATTCAATTATTGCTCATGAAGTCAAACTCTTTACACTAGTGACACAGTCAGACTTTTGATGCTTTCATGTCTCAGATCAATTACAGTTTCTATATTTTTTTGTCAGATATATTTGGTTCCCATTTTACACATCACTTCATTTACAAACGTATTAAATATTAACATGGTGGACATTGACACAATCCACATCCACAGCCATTACAAACTCCTCTAAGAATAGAAATTGGCAACCGTTTTCCCTACCAAGTTCAACATGATATAAAAACAGGTGCTTGATTCTATTCTGTGTTGTTCTGTGTTGTTCAATAATTTCGGAAAGTTTTATTGATAACTGTTACATGTAGATCATTGAGGTTAAAAGTTAAGACCTCATTTAATTCATTCAAATATATAATTATGTGAAATATATGATATTTTTTTTTCTTTTGAAAATAACATTATATCAATATAACATGAGAAGATAACAAATTAATTTAATATGAGTTGGTAGAACCAATTTATTCTTTGGGGACTCTGTGGGAGTGCACTTAATTGTATATGTGTAGACAGTATATAAATCAGAAAATTGTCCTGAATATGCATGAAACATTTGTCCCTGGATGTTAAGAAAAACATAACAATCAATTTTTGATATTACTACCAGTACATATATTAAAAAGGAGCTGTACATGTATTGCCAACAAAGAATGGGGGACACATTATACTACCGGACGTAGTTAACTGTTATATATTCACATGAGGCTCATGAACATCTCCTGTTGTTGCTTTTCTCTTCTTTGTGGCTGTAGCAGCCGTAGGGACAGCATGGGATTCATTGTTGAGCACAGGTCTAGTTGGGTTTACCCCAATTGGTACTCCCCGGTTACCAAGAAACCCTGAAAGAACTGATGGTGACTGAGGTGAAGGAGGTGTTGGAGGTTGCAGTGAGGAGGCAGATTGGCATTCAAGGGCTGACTCAAATAAATCCTTGGACCCTATACAAGCCATTTCAGAGTCTTCTTACAATATAGCCTCAGTTGCACCAGATAAAACAAAGAAAAAGCTCTAAAATTTAATGTTTTAAGCCAATTAATACGCAAAAGTTTTAGTTTCAAAAATTCAATAGGGGTATAAACATTTTAAAATTTAGATCACAGATACGTTATTGAGTAGATCCCCCTGTTTTGTTGGTGTCGGAAATGTTTTTTCATATTTTCATTTTTTTAAACTACTTTTTCTATTCATTATATATATTTAATATTTTATCAATCGGTTTGAACAATAGTTGTATGAGGGGACAACACATATAAAGTGGAATGTCACACCATTTCACAGGTTGTATATGCTGCATTTTTGTTCGTTAAAACTTTTGATAACCCTCATAATACATAGAGGTAAACATTCATGTTAATTTCCGTTAGAAAGTGTTAATTAGGACAAAGTTAGTATGTTTTTTTTTTTGAAAGTTGTAAAATTCTAGCAAGACAGGATATAGGTACGAATATTTGTATGGTACGATCTTCATTCGGGCCAAGATTACTTAGTTTAATAGGGCGCCAACAACATATTGAGGAAAGCACCTGTTCAGAATTCTCGCATATCAGCATGGGACAGTGATGTAGATTCACAAGAAATGATAGGGTTAAAACCTTTTCTTTATTCGCATATAGACAGGGAAAACGCAAATACGATTGAATAACATTTCAAGAAGGTATAATTATATTTCCTAACATGTGGAATTTGTAATGTTTACATTATCACTGATTGTGAGGGCAAGGTCAATATTTAGTACATTTAAGTGCATAAACATCGACGGCGATGCAGACGATTTGATCATTTAAGGAATAAATATTGGTTAAATACCTTTCAAAAATATGAATAACTATGAAAATATCCTTGTATAGAAAGTATTTGGGTGACAATTTAGCACATGAACAAGGAAAAACTTTATTTCAACAGTTTTAAAAGATAATTTGGGTCCATAGTGATACCGGCGTATATAAATTTTTGCCTGTACATCGATGTTATTCCTTCAACTAGGGCATATTAATAGCACAACTGTATAGAAATTTCAAGAGAAAGATGTACAGAAACTTTAAAATGATAAGACAAAATATTACATACCAATAATGCAGCTTTCTACACCTCCTATGCCCTTGAAGGAAGCAGAGTCCTTACACAGGTCTATAGTTCTTTTAACTGCCACACTCACTGGTTTAGCCTGTGTTCCACCACCCGTTTTTCAGTTGTCACTCTTCTTTACTGAAAAGATCTTCTTTGCCTCTTTCTTCGTGTTGCCCCACTTATCTTTACACTCCTTGGCTGACCTATGGGCAACAGCAAGAGAAAACACCATCATGGAAATCCGTCCCCAGACTGCTGTCTTTTTTTATAATATTGGTCACAGCACTACCAAATTTGTCATTAATGACAGCAAAATTCTTTTTCGCTTCATCTTGGAGTACATTGATTTCGGCTTCCTTTCCTTTGTTTTTTTTACACTAGAATGAGTACATGCATTAACAGAAGGTAAGTCGGCCATATTTGTTTATTGAGGAAGTTCAGAAAATCTGAATTAGGGAAATCACACTATTGTTTATACGCAGTGCTCTCGGCGCCGCTATAGTGTCGTGGCCGTATTATTCCGTCGCAGTTGTTGCTAATTTTTAAAATGGCGGCCCGCTCGAAGTGACGTTTCACTAAAGCAGAAGAAAGCAAACCACTTTTTGATTTAAGTGCAACAATGAAAATGCTACTTGAAATGGACACAATCGCAATGTATGGCAACAAAAATAGCCGATAGTGGTTTTGATATGGTCTTGATATGAATTACCGTCCGCTCGACTCATTTTTGTTTAAAAAAAACCTTTAAGTTTATTGTAAAGTTTATATAATTTCAAATAAAATATTTATTGATCTCGCAGATTTCTTAGTTGTATGAAACAATATTGTAAAACAAAAGAGATATTAAAACTTTTTGTCGATCAGTTCAATATAATCAACAAAATTGCCAAATATGAAATCCGTCCGGTTAAATTTTTTTTTGTAGAAAAACATTTGTTTTACTTCATGTATAAAGTTTAAATTTCCATATAAGATAACTATTAATCTCGCAGATTTCTTAGTGATATGAAAAAATATTGTAAATCAAAAGAGATATTAACACTTTTTGTCGATCAGTTCAATATACGTAAAGCGTACATAGAGTGAAATCCGTCCGGTCAATTTTTTATGCTCAAAAATATTTTCATAGAAAATAGTCTTGTATCTCTAAGGTATTCAAATATTAAAATAATTTATCAAATAACAAGAAAGTTCCGGTGAATATCCTGTCACAATCCGGTCAATCGTCCTGTCATTAGTGTAACCAAGCTGTTGGCAGCATATCGTCGCGATGCGGTATATGGGATTCAGCGCATATTTTCCGGAAAAAATTACAATATATTATTACCAAGAGAAACAGCATGTAAGCGTACAGCTTCCAGAACTTGTAGTTTTTTGTCCAGCATAGGGACGTAAACAAGAACAAGGAGTTTTCTCATATCACATGAAACGTCATTTCTATATAGTCTTCTATACTACATGTATACACAATTCATCAAAACTTAATTTCACATTTGTATTTATCCGGCTCAGCCTGTCGGGTTATACAAAGCAGGGTCAAAATTCATAAGTCAATATGTTCTAGTTCTGAATATGTATTTAACTTGCCACTGGCCGTTAATGTGTGAAGTGTTTGAAATATTATTTATTTCACATGTGACGACATAAATTATCCAAGTTTCATCCATCTTTCCTAAAATATTCCTTTGGTATCTTACGTCTCTCTTTCCCTCTATTTTTTCTTTATCTTTTGGGGAGGTGGAGCAAAAATACATTAACACGAGTGATTTGTAGAGTAATCATATATTTGCTTGCTGTCGAAATCAATGAAAATTTAGCACCGTATTGTAAAATAAATCATACTCAATCTTTCTCTAACGCTTTGTAAAGGCTTACATAATTTAAGCACCCAAAAAAAATATGTTGTATATCTTCAAACTATAGCTACATGCAGCAAACTGTACGACCAGCAGATTAAAACATACGACCGCTTGACGTCCTAGCAGTATGGGAATATCAAACACTATGCCTAGTTATTTTGGCCCTATTGACGACCACAACAAAGTTCCACACTGTATATTTGGCTTTACAAGTCACCGACAAGAGAAATATTTAACACACAAATACATGTATTTATGTAGAGTAACATATCTTTCAGAGTGCTAAACTGTAACCATCACACCAGGGTCCGTCTCGTAAAAGAGTATTCTCAACTCATATATAGAAAAATGCATGTTGTTGTGCTGAATTTCGTGTATTATTTGCCACTGAAATATTTGCCTAAATTAAGAAAAAGACGGGGGAAAAACAAAACAAAAACTAGAAGTTCAGATGTAGGTCCGTGTTCAGATCTCTCAATGTGATCACTTGCCTTTCAAAAAACAGTGACATATAGAGACTGTCGGAATCCGATCATGACTGAAAATGACAACAATTTTTGTCGAGGCTTTGACTTGAGTCGAAAAAGGGAGACATAGCGATCCTACATTCTGTTGGCGTCGGCGTCCACAAATATTCACTCTGTGGTTAAAGTTTTTGAAATTTGAATAACTTTCTTAAACTATTCTGGATTTCTACCTAACTTGGACAGAAGCTTGTTTATGATCATAAGATAGTTTCCAGAAGTAAATTTTGAAAAAAAGAATATCCATTTTTTCCTTATTTTACTTATAAAAAGACTTAGGTTTTCTGCTAGGATACAATACATTGACTTTGTGGTTAAAGTTTTTTTTAAATTTTAATAACTTTCTTATGCTATTCTGAATTTGTACCAAACTTGGACTGAAGCTTGTTTATGATTAAAAGCTAGTATCTAGAAGGAAATTTTGTTAAAATTGTGTACCTGTTTATCCGTATTTTACTTATAAATGACCTTAGTTTTTCTTCCAGTTAATATTACATACAGTCTACAGTTAATGTTTTTAAAACATTTATTAGATTCATAAACTATCCTTAATTTTTACTAATCTTGGACAGAAGCTTCTTACAATGAAAAGATAGTATCGAGCGGAATATTCTTATTGATTGTTTTCCCCTCATTTTTGTTGAGGGATTAACAGCAAAAGAAGGCGAGACACTGGGTTCCGCGGAACCCTTACGATTTGTTTTAATACAAAGGCAGCTGATTTTCTCTTGATACCTTGGTTCTTTAATAATAATGGCCAACAAGATATATCAGAGTGCTGAAAATGGCACACACAATTAATCAATTATTTTCAAATTACCTATTATTAATCCGTATTGGGAAACAAAAGTATATATACCATATTGAAACATAAAGTGATAAAAGAATATACATTCAAAGAAAAAGAGGTGCACCAACAGAAAATAGAAACTGCAATCTTTCTCTTAATTTCATCGGATATACAATAATACAATACTAATTTATTAACTTCTCACCATCAATAATATCGGATCTCAAAATTTTGACTCTTACCAATACTATCTCACAGTAATACTATAACTTGGAAGTTCTAAGCGGAACTCGAGCTTTATCTAGAACTCTTACTCGAGTTAATATGCAAACTCAAAATGATACTCGAACTTCAACTCAAAATCTAACTGGAACTCGAACTCATTAAAATGTCTACAAATGTTATTAACACTTCACTTGTCATCTGATAAAAAACTAGAGTTAGATAAAATATATCAACTTTTCCACAGAAACACGGAAAGATGTAACAGAACAAGAAAAAAAAAACTAGTTCCGTTTATTATAAGTTAAAAGATTTATTTATTACATATCAACTGGGAACATTATATGTTTCTGATATCAATATAAGGATGTGTCTTTTATTGTCAATCTGTATTAGCACTGAATTATCAGATGCATTGTATTTCTCATAACGTACCAAGGTTGCGCGAATAATCGAACGGAAATATCACATATAAGTAATACATTAAGCTTTCATACCCAGGCGATGAACACTGAAAATGAGACTTATTCCTTACGACAATAGTTTTTATTAACGTTTTGAGTTTATGGCATTTTAAACACGGCATTTCAGGTTTTATCTACACGGTGCGAATGGACAAGCTCGTGAAATTATTCTGTCTGCAGTCTAAAAGGAACGTGTTACTTTTTAGCACGGATACCTTCGGTCTTCTGAGATAGAAGATTCTTTACCTGGAAGCCGAAACTTATTTGCATAATACGGCATAATCGGAGACAAACATTCGTTTTTCCCATATACAACATAATACAACAAATGCCATTAAGAAATACTAAAGATGACTTCAACTTTGACAATTACTTTACAATAAAATGTTACTGTGTCTATATTAACGATTCGATAGATTGATAAAAATATTAATGAATAATCAAAATACCTTAAAAAAAATGTTCATCATGATATAGTTATTATATTTAAATTCAGCCCAAACGTTGGAAGAAATGCTGTTATGCCAGCAACGTCGTTCTATAACGTTAACAGAAAAGTTTATAGTTCCCACTAAAATTCGTAATAAGATTATTTCCGTTTTAACGGATTTAAAACATCGGTGACCCCCCTTTTTTATTTATGCTTTTAAAATCTTCCCTGAAGCTGCAACTTATGCATACGTTTGAAGGGAAAACATTAGTAGATTTTTTTTATTTTAAGAAAAATCTATTATAAATAGCAATTAAAAACGGCGGGAAATGTCCAAAGGCCTCCAAAAATAAGGAAACAGAGACAATTAAATGTGTTGAAGGTACAAATAACATTTGACTGTATTTGTTATTCCAGTTTAAAATCGTTTTTCAACAATGTTGCCATTTTTAAGCAATTTAGAGCGCTATTTCTATATTTTGGTATAACGCGATTCTTTAAGTTTTGATGACGTCATATCTCGAAAACAACATCGGTGACCCCAAATTTTTTCCGCCTAAAATATCGTAATAAGTATGATCTGTCTACATGCAAAATTTCAATGAATTATTATTAGTAGTATAAATAGGGTGATTTCCCTTTAAGGCTAACGCTTCCGTTAAGTTATGACAAGTTGAACAACCGGCCCCAGAAGTTTGGTATTCTTCTGTAGAAATCTGTAGAGTGTCGAAGTTTGCATCGCAATGCAATGTATGTTTAATTTTTGTGTATATTATTGTTGAAATCCGCGGTCCCCAATAATTATGTTTCTACTGAATATTATGTTAGATTAACCTTGACCTTATCGTGTTTTTGTGTGAACTGAGTTTTTTTTGCATTTTGCAAATAGAGTACATTTATAATATCAAATAACACTGTTAAAATGAGTGCTTTTTTCACATTAAAATAAATTGCAAATTTAAATGAGTAAGAGCAGTATCGTGACCTGTGATTCCGGCTTCCAGTAATTCAGATTTTATTTTCGTTTTTTGCAAATATTTTGTAATGCAACACAAATATATAGAATGTTTTAATTTTAAAGATGGGTGATAAACTATTTCTATGTTCAAATCATCGTCATTGTTTTCTGCCACGGGTAAAATATTCTTAAAACGCATTTGATTCCAACTTGCGGAGATTCTAATCACACGTAATGCAATTGATGTCGCGGAATTTTATCTGACAGTTCAAACTAATAATTTATACGAAGCTGTCATTTATAATTTTATGTTAATGAGGTAGGTTAGAGTATTTTTTTCTCTTGTCTACGAATCTTTTCTCCTGACTTCCATACAACCTCTCCGGTTTCTTTCTTTTGTATCAATTTCCAGTCTGTAATCCCCTTCTCGCATGCATGTATACGTGTTTCAACAGGAAGAAATTTTATAGAATTTCTTTGTTAGTTGACTTAATAATTTATGTCAAAAACTTATAATGAAATCATAATATCCAAACGGACATCGATGATAAGAAACAAATATATCTTGACATATGTGATATATACAGTTATAAACAGCTACATGTAAATCAATAAATCAAGTAATAAACATGTAATTTAAATCTTTCATTCAACTTTGTGTATAGATCTAAAGTCTAATTTGACAACCTAAGCGTCGAGTTTATACTATTTTGAAACACCTGAATAAGTCTATTATAAGACAAACTGATTTATAACGGATAAACATTTGAACATTGAACGTAAAAACTTGATCAGTTATAAATATCTCTCAATACAAATCAACGGACGTTATACGTACGCAGACATTTTGAAATAGTGAACGTAAATGATTGTTGGACCATTAATATAACATAGTAAGGTAATTCGTTAAACTAAGAATAATGTATAAATATATTGACTTTTACTCCTGTTTAATATTTTTCATTAGTTCCCTTTTGTCTTCCACCTTGATCTCTATGTTGCGCAGTCTGTAGTTTTCTATGTTGTACTTGTACACAACAACATTGCTTTTTTCCTATGTATTTTTGCCATGACAATGAGTGTGTCTACGATTTAGTAATTTGAAAATGCAATTGGTTTTATTCGGTCTCTCTTTTTTTGACCGGCATGATTTTCAATTAAACTAAAAGGCTTATCAATCTAGCTTGTAAAAAAACACAAAAGAAACATAGACATGCAATTGATTTTAATTTAATTGGTCAATAGCTATTTCTTCTTTAGGAAAAGTTTATCTAAAACTTATATCAATACCATAGGCCATCCCTTCTTTTCTGCTTCTTGCTAGAAGTTAAATGGAATCAAAGATCAAGACTAAGGGATGAAAACATGAGAAGAACACATTGGATTTAAAAAGATATGAATTGAGCATTGGCAATTTTATTATACAATTTTGAAATATTTTGTAAAATATTGATGAGAGGTTTGGGGGATGAAGGGAAGGTCAAAGCTGTATTGGCTGAACGAATCTAGGAAACTGTTACTGATTAAACAAAAATGGAGGAACGCACAACATCAAATATTTGAAAGCAAAGGATGGTTCCAAAACACGTAATTAGCTGTATCAAAGGGTTTGGGGGATGAAGGGAAGGTCGAAACTGTTTTGGCTGAACGAATCTAGGAAACTGTTACTGATTAAACAAAAATGGAGGAACGCACAACATCAAATATTTGAAAGCGAAGTTGGTACCAAAACACGTAATTAGCTGTATGAAAGGGTTTGGGGGACGAAGGGGAGGTCGAAACTGTATTGGCTGAAAGAAACTAGGAAACTGTTACTGATTAAAAAAAGGGAAGAACGCACAACCTCAAATATTTGAAAGCAAAGGAAACGCGTAATTAGCTGTATGGTCAAAAGGTACATACAAGTAATATCAAAATTCATCTAAGATTTACTTTGACCGAAAGAGTTAATACCTTGCAAGTGTCTTGGTACCTATTCAGTCTTTATGATGCTGACTCTGTTTTATGTCTTTAAAAGTAGGTATAAGTTATATATTATCGAGTCACCAAAACAACTACACAAAAACATATTAATGGTAGAGGTTGGCAGACTTAAGTCAACACTATACAGGTATCTTTACCATATTTCAAACTCTAGACAAAGTTCAGAATATAGCTAACAGCAACCATGAAAAATCTGCAATCGAAGCAATCTTTTGAAATCAGTGAAAGAAACAATAAAAACACATTAAGTATTAACAAAAGTCATTGCTTACGAGGTTGTGTTTATATTTAGGTTATGGCATCAAGTAAGCCTGTACCATGTGGACCCTGTAAACAGGAAAACGAAAATACAAAAGCTGATATATGGTGTTACAACTGTGACGAAGGATTGTGCTCATCATGTTCTGGTCATCATAAAAAATTTAAATCAACTCGTGATCACAAGATCATTCCTATCAAAATCTACAAACCTCCCATTGTCTATATAAAAACAGAATGCGACAAACATAATCAACAGCTCAAGTTGTACTGCCCCAGTCATTTGATGCCTTGTTGTAATGAATGTATTTCCACTCATCATGCATAATGCATCGGAATACAAACTTTAACCAATGTGGTTGAGAAAACAAAGATAGAAAAATCAAAAGAATCATTGAATACAGATATAAACTCTATCATACTTCTCTTGAATAAAATGGTTTTAAAAAAATCCGGTAGCATTCAGAAAGGAGAAAGAAAATGCGAAAACATAAAGAAATCAATCGAAAAAATTCGGGAAGAAATCAACAACCATTTAGACAAGCTAGAAAAGAAGCTGTGGAAAGAAGCAGATACTGTTTGGGATCAAGAGAAATGCAAAATAACCGGTTTCATTACTGAAATAGAAGAAAAAAAGAAAATATTAAAGGAAATGCAGGATGATTTACACACAGTTACAGAACATACATCAAAACTTCAATCCTTTCTAGGGGTACATCAGATTGGAGAAGAAGTACTTCATTATCGGAGATATGTTGAGGAGATAGGAAACAATGATATGGCCATTGAAGTTGACATCAAATTTAAGCAAATAGGTGGGATAGAAGAGATACTAAGCACCTTACAATCACTTAAATCCTTTGGAGACATCCAGGTATTTAAAACTGAAATAACCATTAATAGGGAAACGTGTGCAAACAGAGAAGCACAAGTAGAAACACAAGAACAATCCCACATAGACAAAATGACAATGCAAGTTGGGAAAAAAATTGAATTCAACATAAATATGATAAAGAAGAACATTAGTGACATGGTTTGTCTGTCTGATGGAAGAATTGTAGTAGTTGAACATAATGGTGCAGTTTACCAACTTTCTTCGGATGTCAAACTTCAAAAACAGTTACCTATACCTGGTGAAGCACGGAGTGTCACACAAATCAGCAAAGATACAATTGCAATCACTTATCCCGGGGAGAATACCATTAAGATATTCAATATAGAGGATGACACGATGACCAAGGTTTTCAAACTACACAAATACTGCTGCGGGTTATCATTTTCCAATGCATCACTTGCTGTAGGTTTGCTAAGGGATGAAATCCGTATCATAGATCTGGCCGGAAATACTCTTAAGTCAATACACGTTCAGAGTGAATCATACCTGAAATTCCTTGTTTACTCACATGACAGAGTGATTTATAGTGACTATGGTGGTAAAGCAGTATATTGTGTTGATGGATCAGGTAAAAAGATCTGGCAATATAAACAGGATCTACTAGGTCCAGAAGGACTCTGTACAGATACTTATGGTAACATTATTGTAGCAGAACGGGGTTCTAGTTCATTAATTGTAATATCAAAAGATGGACAAGATAGTAAGGTTCTAGTCAGAAAAGAAGAGGGATTGATTTATCCAAAGTGTATTTGTGTTGGAAGAAATGATTCGTATGGTTTTGTTTGTGACAGTACGGCCCAATACATGGCAAAATTCATCCTTAGTTATGCATAGATATATGCTCCGAACATTAGGCCAGTGATAATACAATACTTGTCAATAAAAGTGAAAAGTAATGGAATCAGTAAACTTTGATTGATAAATCTTGAAACAACAACAGTTTATGTTTCTGAACTACTGGTATATGTCAGCAATTTTCTTGTTAATTAACTTCAAGGAAAATTCAAAAACTGAAATTCTGTAAACAAAAGGCAAAATCCAAAGCTAAAACACTTCAATCGAATTGATAACAAATGTCATATTCCGCACTTGGTATTTTATTTTACCACACATTAAAGGCCTTTATATCCAAAATCTTTCGCTCTGCCTATGACTGTATTGACTTCATATTCTTCTATGAACATAATATAGGTTTCACTGGTAAGTTTTTAGATCAGGGACTTAGTCACCACAAAACATTATCATATTCTCTTCCGTAGATAAAAAAGAGAATGGAAACGGAAAATGTCCCAAAGAGACAGCAAACTCCAAAAAGGAGCAGACATCAGAACCACACATAGATACAAGATTGGTTTGACATTTCGGTCGTTGACAACTTACATAATACACCAGATATCAACAGCGTCCGAAAATATTGATACGCGCGGTTCGTGTAATCATCGATTCTTTTACCTAATTTTATATCTAGTAATTGGTATCATGTTTATACTGTATCAAGGTCGTTGAATATTGCAGATCTATTTTGAGTGAATTTCAAGTATCTAGTCCTTTTTTAAAACATAACTTAATATAACTTCTTTACCGTTTTGAAAATTTACATTTCAATGTTCTGTCGATATATTGAATTGAAAATTGAAATAGAGAATGTCAAAATGACAACAACGAGACCAAAGAGCAGTCCAAAAGCCCAAGGCCCAAAAATGGATCTTTCACACGCAAAAAACAAACCTCACACCCAATGGCGTGTTCTTAAGGGCTTCTAAACAAAACTGCACTAGTTCGGTATAATGGACGCCACAATAAACTCCAAAACATATAAATGAGCTAAAATTAAAAACAAATCAAACAAACAAAGGCCAAAGGTTCTAGACCTTGGACAGCGAAAAAAAAACCAGGTGCCTTTGACATGTTTGAACATGTTTCATTCTCATCCTATACGTCTAGTCTTATAGTTTTGCTGTTCCAAAGGACGATTGGTTGACTCAAAAGGCAGATAATTAAAAGACTTCAATCGATAACACTTCTTATCGGTCGTCCTTTGTCTATATCACTCTGCTCAGCTCTTAATAACATTGCATATCATGACTTTGTTACGTGAAATACGTTGACCCGGTAATATTGTTTCTTTGATTCGTACATATCAGCGACGTCATAATGTTTGAACCGATGTTGATAAGTTTTCCCGAACTAATCAAGTCATTCTCCGGTTTTCGTGTAAAGCAGAGAAAAAAACTTTCAAAAGAAACAAAAATAGCCCGATAAATCTATTATATATAGATTACACAACTGCAACAAGTGTATTACGATATTTCTCAACTCGACAGTTAAATTTTAATATTCAAAGCGCGAGACTTGCTGAGCTTTTTAAATAATTAAAATTCAACTGTTAAGAGTGGAGAAATATCGTAATACACGAGTTTCAGTTGTGGAACCTGTTTCTCTTATGATTTTATCGTTCCTTTACAAAAATTTGCGGAAAGTTGTATGTACTTTTGATGTGACGTCATCAGGCATGGTCGCCTTTTTTCATGCATTCACAATAAGAAAATTCAGAGAAAAACAAGAAAATTTAACGTCACAAATAAATTTCAACCAATAATTTGCCGAGAACAGATTTTTTACTAGTGAGTAGAAATATTGTTCTCACACCGGTCAGGAAATGTGAAAATAGCACAAAAATTAGAGAATAGGTTATTTGCATGTTGCTATTGTTAAATATTAATATGCAGGCAACCTGATAATCTGTAAAGATTAAGAACTCCGAGATGATTGTGGTTTGAGGGGGCTCGCGATATCAATATAAATGAACTTTATCATATGCTAAATAGAAGAATAAAATAAAAAGATGGGGTCATCGTTCGTTTAACCTCACAATCTGCCTTCAAACGAGGGATGAATGTTTGTTAAATGTTCTTTTTTTCTGTTGAACTAATAGAAGAAATAGAAGTAATATCGAAATTAAAAAAGAAACTAAATTACATAAATTGCCTAAATTTTACTATTGTTTAGTTTAAGTACAGCTTATTTAAAAATAATAATAAAAAAAATAAAGATTACCGATGATTTAAAAAAGATATTTCAATTTTAATGCTAAAAAAATGCGTTTTTGTACCAAAGGGAGATGATTTGAAGCTTTTACAATGATATAAACAATTTAAATGACATCTGGGGCCATAACGAAATGCTTTCTGTTTTGCTGATTTTTGTACCATATCATTAAGTTACAATTAAAAGTGTAATACATAAAACTTAAAATTTTTCTGACATTTTTTTACGCTCGAGCCTCCTTTATCGTTTTTAACTATGGATATGAGATATATTTACATCTAGGACGAATAGTGATCAAAGAATAAAAGAAACACATTCTTGATCTCTATGCACTCTTGCAAAAGAAATTTAGGGCTTGTTGTACTACAAAAGAAAAAGTAAATTAGCAAACATACCGACCTCTAAGAAAATTTAATTCTTTCATCCAATGGTAAAATAAAAAAAAAAAAAAATAACATCAAAAGAATGGAAAACATCTGTGCACATTTCTGACTTAGTACAGACATTTCTTTATATGTATAAATAGTGAATAAGACCTCGTTTTATATCTAGCTGTGCCTCTAATTTGGATGGGGGTTACATTGAAATACACATTTCGCCAACAAGTTTTGAGATCAACAAACAGACAAAATAGAGTTTAAATTATCACAAAAATGGGTTCTATCAACCTTAAAGCTTGTGTTATATTCTCAATCACTTCAAAAACAAATACCTATCTCTACAAAGAAACACAAGTGACAAACGACACACTTCAGACAAAGAACATATTAAGCAAACACGAAAGAGAAGAATATAACAAACGAATATTCCACAATAACACAGTGCTTGAATTTATAGATAGAGAGACACTAAGAAAGTATTCTATCAAAAATGGACTAAACTACAAATATTGAACTATAGAAAAACAAATCAAAAGAGATATTTAAAAATGCGTCAGTATTGAAGGTGTTCACAGTTTCGGCGATGTTATAGTCAGATGTGTATCCCGATGCTGTCTAATTTATAGATACTTTATATTCAAACGAGCAAAGCGAACTAGATACTCAATTTGAATATAATTCAATTGAGTATCTAGTTCGCGCCATACAGTTATCTGTCAAGCAGCGATACCAGTTCAGTCCATAATAATTTAAAATTACAATGACAAATGCATGACCAAGTAACAGTTCAAAAGTTCAGGGCGTATGTAATATTTATTACAACTTCTTCTCATGACACGTTGTTCGTACTTGGAAGTTCGTCCAGATTCATGTCTCTTTACAATACCAGTTAACCACTTATGAACAATTAATTTGTACAAAATGTAAAATGAGTTCTGTTGAATTGTATCAGAAAATGAACAACTGGTTTTTCGGCGGGAGGTTTGGCTAGCCACAAAACCAGATTGAACCCACCATTTTTTTCTTAGAATGACCATTGTTATATTATAGATCGTTTCTGTGTGTGTTGTTTGTCTGTTGTGTGGTGGTTCTCCTCTTATATTTGATTAGGTTCCCTCAGTTTTAATTTGTAACCCGGATTTGTTTTCTTCTCAAGCGATTTATGAATTTCGAACAGCGGTAAAAGAGGGACGAAAGATACCAGAGGGAGAGTCAAAATCATAGATAGAAAATAAACTGACAACGCCAAGGACTAAAAATAAAAAGACAAACAGTAGTGCAGAAGACACAACATAACAGACTAAAGACAAAGCAACACGATCCCCACCAAAACCTTTGGATGATCTGAGGTGCTCCGGTACAAATTCGGTAAAAAGTATACACCTATTGACTTGGTGTGAGGGTAATATCCAGTTTGTTGTCCCTGAGATACCAACTATTGCTCGAGACAAAGCCGAGGCAATAGTTGGTATGCGAAGGGACACAAAACTTGCTATTACTCGCACCACCAGTTATTAGGTGTTTTATTATACTGAATAACACAGTCATTAAGTGTTTTTATATGCCAAATTAACCAATTTTCTAGAAGTGTAAAATTGAGAAAGGAATAAGAGAATGTGTCTAAGCAACAACAACCCGATAATAGAGTAGACAACAGCCGAAGGCCACCAATGGGTCTTCAATGTAGCGAAAATTCCCGCACCTGTAGGTGTCCTTCAGCTGGCCCCTAAAAATATGTATACTAGTACAGTGATAATGGACGTCATACTAAACTCCGAATTATACACAAGAAACTAAAATTAAAAATCATACAAGACTAACAAAGGCCAGAAGCTCCTGACTTTGAACAGGCGCAAAATTGCGGCGGGGTTAAACATGTTTATGAAATCTCAACCCTCCCTCTATACCTCTAGCCAATGTAGAAAAGTAAACGCATAACAATACGCACATTAAAATTCAGTTCAAGAGAAGTCCGAGTCCGATGTCAAGAGATGTAACAAAAGAAAATATATAAAATGACAATAATACATAAATAACAACAGACTACTAGCAGTTAACTGACATGCCATCTCCAGACCTCAATTAAACTGATTGAAAGATTATGTCTTCATCATATGAATATCAGGCACAATCCCTCCCGTTATGGGTTCAGTATCATACTATCATAAAATATATGAGAAGAATATATGTACATACATCATATGAAAGAAAAGAAAAAACTTTACATGCACAAAATGAACTATACGTTTATTTTATAGTACGTGTAAATATTTCATTAATTGCAATACGACTAGAAATACTTGTGTTAAACTTTCTGCGCATATGATAAATTCTAGCTAAAGTATACAAAATGCAAATACAATTTTAGAATACGACAGACCCATATTATAGAAAAGGTACTATATTTTAGATCTTAAAAAAATGCACATGAAGATTTTCTCTCTCTTTTATAATTACTTCTTTCACGTGAAATTACAAACGACACAAACAGATTATACCGTTTACGATATCAGAGTTTGATATTACTAAGCACACAAATCCAAGCAGAATAGTTCATGACGTCATTATCGTCCAATGAAAAACAAGCATGCAAAAGTACGGGAAAAATGATTATAAAACTATTTACCGGGGTAATAGTCTTTAAAACTATTGACTGGCAAATAGTCTGTGGAATGAAATAGCATAACTATTTCATTATTTTTTATATAGAAAAAATATACTGAGGTATAATAATTTAAACTACTGTTGCCTTTGTTGTAGGTACAGTATATTATAAAGTTAATAGTACAGAAATAAATATCCCAGGGTTCAGTATTTCTTCCGTTTTTTTCTTTATTTCCTTATCCAGATTTTTTTACCAAATTTTACCATTACATCAAAGACATAAGCGGCTACGTGTTATTTTTGTTTAAAATATGTAATGTAGCACTTAGAATATTGCCATTGTTATATTACAGTTCGTATTTCTATTTACTTTGATATCCTATAATTTCCACCAAAAACACCATACACTGTCATAACGTCCATGTGGCAATTGTTGATATTTATTTAATGAATGTTCACATAGAAAATTTTGCACCAATAATCTGTTAAGTAATTAAATTCGTCTAAATGTAAATATTTTTTCCTGTTGATGAATATAATATTTAAAACAGAATTGTTGCTACAATATCATCATTTATCTACGAAATCTTTTCACAGCACAATAACATTTAGGGTTTCTGAAGCAGAATTTGGTAAGTTCAACAGGAATTGAGTACCATTTTCCATTATAATTACAAGCTAACTTTGCTTTAAATCCCCATGCTTTCTTTACCTTTAGATGAGGAATGGTTTCGTTTTTCGCATTGAGCCCATGACTCAAAATAATGACGAGAATAGCTAAAAGTAACCTCATGTTAGCTAGTAGACAGTCAAAAAGTAAATAACCAGTCCCTGATGATAACTTTTATTTATTCATGTCTTCAATCAAACTCTTTTCGAACCAACTTAATTAAAGTATAAAGTTGTAACAGTATGCTCTTTTTTTTTTTATTGCATCTGTCACACAGACACAACGTGATTGTTTTTCAGATTCTTTGTGTGTATTACTGTTTGTGAGGTTCTATCTCCTTCGTTTGCAATTGAAGGTATATTATGAAGAAACATTATATGATTATAACATATATGCTATGATATTATTTAGAATCAATTTCCGGTATTGGTGGCTAGAGTTATAACCAAAAAAAAAACAACACGTAATGTGTTCGCAGAAATAATGAACTTTAGACCCATTGGTCGATATTGCTGCCAGTTGACTATCAGTAACGTAAAGGGAATGCATCTAAACAAAGAGTCCTAATGATGAATTTGAAGTCATCACTGAGAATATTTTACGGACGCCGTATTGATTTTGTTGTCAATTATGAAAGCAGCAAGACACTCCCGCACCGAGAGGTGTCCTTCGGCTGGTCCCTAAACCAAATATGTACACTAGATCAGTGATAATGGACGTCATACTAAACTCCAAATTATACACAAAAGACTAAATTTAAATTGCATACAAGATTAACAAAGGCCAGAGGTTCCTGACTTGGGACAGGCGCAAAAATGCGGCGGGGTTAAACATGTTTTTTGATATCTCAACCCTCCCCTATAACTCTAGCCATTGCAGAAAAGTAAACGCATAACAATACGCAAAATAAAATGCAGTTCAAGAGAAGTCCGAGTCCGATTTCAGAAGAGGTAATAAAAGAAAATAAACAAAATGACAATAATACATAAATAACAACAGACTACTAGCAGTTACTGACATGCCAGCTCCAGACCTCAATTAAACTGATATGTCTTCATTATATGAATATCAGGCTCAATTCCTGCCGTTAGGGGTTTAGTAGTTAACCATCATAAAATATATGAGAAGAATACAACATGTGTCATGCCAACAACTGGTTTTTAAATAAATGTGTTTAATTCCGATGCAAATAACCTAAAAATCAATCAATTTTTAAGCCAAAATATGCAATCTTTAATGAAAGAGGGACAAAATATACCAAAGGGACAGTCAAACTCATAAATCGAAAATAAACTGACAACGCCATGGCTAAAAATGAAAAAGACAAACAGACAAACACGAACCCCACCAAAAACTAGGGGTGATATCATGTGCTCCGGACCTGACAACAGTATCGTAACCATATCCCTTCCTACATGCAATAAGTTTGTTAAAAGGTTTTGTTAGCTTTTGAGGTGAATACTGACATTTTTGTGATTTGTTAAGAATAGTACCATAAAAGATTGGATGTGAAATACCTGAACGTATAAGAAGTCTGCATGTTGAGTTATTTTTACGAATGATGTCCTTATACCGATGATACAGTTTAATAAATGTTTTGACTAGTCTGTGATATTTGTTCCCTTCACATTATATAATTATCAACACAGCGATGAAGCCTTATTACTTTCCGGAGCATCTGCAATCATCCCCGAGTTTGCTCTGCTTAGTTTCTTATATTTCAGTTTCTAGATAATGTTTCAGAGACTAATGTTTGTGTTTTTTTACCATGATATTCTTCGACTAATTGTTTTGATTCTCCTCTTGGTATATTTTGTCTTCTATTTGCTTCCTTCGTACAGAATCTGTATGAATATATTCAGAAAGACATTGTGTCTGTAGAGTTGTCAAATAATTTAACTTTATACTATTGGATCGTTAAGGGTCGTTAATCTGTTAATTAATTTTCTCCTAGGAATTTGAGGCTGAGTTTTCAACTTCATATTACCACATGTACCAATGTGAACTTGGACAAAATCAATTTAGACAACTATTTCTTAGTGCTTTCTATATATCATATCATTTGCTTTTTTAATTACCAAAACACTTTAAAAATTTCATCCGGAAATCCGTGTTTGCAAGCAAGTTATATAATGCGTGTTTTGTCATCTCTTTTTCACAACTATTATATTATATACAATTTATGGTTCAATCAATGACAGTTGAAAATCTAACTGATCGAAAAATTATGTGAAAGAATATAGAATATTTAGACCAAGAACATTTACATAAATATGTAACTATTAGTGCTGTAGCACTCATACTTCCACCAAGAATACACAAAACTCTATAAATATACGACTGGTCGAGTGCTCCTGTTTATTTCTGTAACCTTTTCCTAATAGATGATTTTTTTTAAAATAAATAGTGGTGTTCTCGACCTATTTGTCAAAGATACTCTTGGGGACGTAAATGACGCTTATGCGTATCAGCAAGTCGGACCACTTGGATCTAATGCACTTTAAGACTATCCTGTTGGATGCTTTATTCGAGAAGATAGTATATACCCAAACAATCCTCCTTTATTATTGTTCCATATTTATAAAGGATCCCGGATGTGTCGATATAATAAAAGAAAAATACTAAACTTGTGTTATCGTAATCACTTTTTAATCCGTTATCAAACGTCGTGAAATTTATGGAATACTTGCTACTGAACGTTTAACTTCAAACAATCAATCAAATACAAACCAGACGCGCCAATTGTTTTTAACATTAAAACATTACATAACAATGATCTTTTAAAATGGATAAGGCAGATAAATGAAAAGCATATACGACATGTAAACAAACGAAACTCAACGTAAGAACACAATTTGTACGTAACATTCAACAACAGAAAATAAATTGGAACACTAATGTTTACCCACAAAAATAAAATGCAAGGTTGCAAAAAGACTAAGAAATTAAAAACTGTTGTCTTTCAACACACGGCAATATCATAAGAAATTTATCGTGGATTTTATTGTTACATAATTACTACTCCATAACGAATACGTTCGTAGAGTTTCGTTCGTTCGTATGATGTTGAGAAACCTTTTATAAAACAAAACACCTATAAGGCCGAACTAATTAGATGGTCATAAATGTGCGCATGGCGAAACAAACTGGAAAAAAGATTTAAAGCATTACACAGATTAGAGGCCTCATCTTTTTAAACGGACATAGATTTGCGAATGACGTCACGATTGAAAGTCCGACACAGATTTGAGAGCGAATCATTTTTTACGGACATAGATTAATGATTTCCATCACGATGGGGCATAGATTTGAGAAACGGACACAGATGTGAGGCCGTACACAGATCTGAAATTTACATATACATGTATATATATTATACGAGATCATAATGCAATATTTTGGTAGCCGAGAGGTTTCATGGATGTATTGATGTCAGTTGCATATAACAGATTTGACGAAGGGGTTCTATTCCAGGTATGCCATAGGGAAATAATAAACCAGTGAAGAAAAGTTTTAAAACAAATTCCATTAGTGAACAGAAATCAGTGATTTAGCTAATTCAAACTTAATAAACAAGACACACAAAGGAAACAATTTAATATAATTTGGTGGGTTTATTTACGACATGTTCAGGAAATGTTGATTCTAGAAAAGAATCCAAGGCAAATGAATAAGCTGACGTCACGAAAATGGTTTAAATATTAATTTCCGTGTAACGGTAAGAAAAAAAAAATGAGACCATTACAAACTTAATCCTAATTTAATTTTTCTATTTTTAGAAATTAAACTGTGACGTCACTTTTTCTTGGAATCGATATAATCTTGTTACGCACAGTTCATAGTTCTTTTGTTGTGTACTGGTGTACCCGCGTATTTTAATGGAAGGTATCCGTTGCTAATATGTGGTTAACATGTTGTAATGTATTATTATATTAATTATTTATGTATGTGTCTGTCCTGTGTGTTCTTTCGTTTATTTGTACTGTACTTCTGTCACGTTATGATGTCATTTTAACGTTATTTACATCATTTTCATATACAAGTAAGCGGGAGGCCCGACTAGCTATAAGGTCAGACTCAACTCATCATTTTTATTAAAAATGTCCTGTTCGAAGTCAAGAATATGGTAGTTGTTATCAAATAGTTTATGTTTATAGGTGTTTGTTTTCGCAGCAGTTCAGTGTTTATGTTTTCTTTTATAGTGAAGTGTTTTTCTTGATTTTGGTTTGCAACCGGGTTTTGTTTTATACTACTGTTGCATATTTAACCGTGAGTGTGAACAATAATAACGTTGTAAATGACATAATTTCTTTTGTTGTAAATCAGATGAATGAATATTAAGGTTCAAATGTAACTGCCATTTTATTCATAAATACTTTTATTTTAAAAATGAAAGAAAAACACAATGCTTTATGAAAAAATAAAATGTAAAGTAGGCACATACTGTATCAAAACGAATTATGTCAACGTAAATCTGTTAATTGACCTCAATCATATTTTGTCAACAAAGAACATCACAGCGAACTTATTCCGGTTGAAAAAGCTTGTTCCAACTAGTATTACATCAAACACAAAGTCCTCGTTTCATCCGAAACAATATCCTATCATCACGTTAATGTAGAATCCATTTTCGTTTATTTGATAAATGATCACATCGAGGCAAATTGTCACAAAAAATCTAGTCCTGACATGGATCCTACGAATCAACTGTCAATAATTTGTGTTCTGTCTTTGTATGTAATATGCTTTACAAAATTCTTACGTAATAGCAATCTAGCAAGTCCTGCAGGAATGTAGAACCACTGTCCTTTATAATGGTATGCAAATGATAGTCTAAATCCCCATGTTCTCTTTGATATTACATGACGTTTGATTTTATTTTCTGCACTGAGTTCATATAACAAAGCAATGACGATAACAGCAAAAAGAATCTTCATGTTCGCTAGAAAGGCAATAAGTAAATAATCAGTCCTTGATTAGAACTTCCTTTTATCTATTTCCACAATCCAACTCTTTAGGACTAACGTAATTTTAGAGTATAATTATGGTAGTTGTAACATTATATACATGTAGTGTTCTTATAATTACAGTTCCCACACAGACAAAGCGTGATGTTTGTTTTTCAGATTTATTAAATTATAGAACTGTTCGTGATGTTTTATTTTCTTGGTTTAAAATTGAAGGTAGATCACGTTGAAAGGTTATATCAATAAAACATGTAATTAACATGGCATGCGAATGATATTCTAAATCCCCATGTTCTCTTTACCATTATATGAGGAATACTTTCATTTTTTGCATTGAATCCATATAACAAAACAATGATGAAAACGCATTAAAAAATCTTCATGTTCGCTAGAAAGGCAACGAGTTTATAATCAGTCCTTGATTATTCCTTTTTTCTTATCTATTTCTGTAACTAAAATCTTTTGGGACCATGATAATTTGATAAAATATTTATGGAAGTTGTAACATTATATGTATCTCGTGTTATAATTGTAGCTCCCACACATAAAAAGCATGCTGTTTCTCTATCAGATTCATATGAATGTATGACTGTCGGTGATGTTTACTTATCTATTTCCGTAAAAAACATCATAATGTTATAATATAATTATGGTAATTGTAACATTGTATACATGTAGTGTTGTTCCAGTTCCCACATAGACAAAGCGTGATGTTTGTTTATCATATTCATATGATTGTATAACTATTCGTGATGTTTATTTCTTTTGTTTAAACTTGAAGGTAGATCACGATGAAAGGTTATATACATAGAAAATATATTCTGGTATATATCCGGGTTTAATGAGTTCAGCTATAACAAAAACAACTATTTTGCTCGCTAGAATCACGATCTTTTTCTGAATTATATCGCTGACAATTGACGATCAGTCCATAAAATAAACCTTGTGTTTCCCTTTATTTGTGTTTTGTAAAGAAATTGTCGAGATAGGAATATCTGTTAATGATTATTGCCTCTCAGAGCTGCGATCACGCGTTGCTCATGTAGGTTCAAACCTAGTTATCAATCTAACTGATAAACCCCTTGTTTCCCTGATGGACATGGTTTTGTTGTTAGTGTTTTTTAAGGTTGGTTGAACTGCGGTTTATCTCCTCTCACGTTGTCTCTATTTTGTTTAGCATATCCGAGCTGATATCGTTTAGAATGATTTCCTTGAAAGAGGGAATAGTAAAATAAGTAAAAATAAACTACTGAACTTCAGGGAAAATACTAAAATCCGATAATATTCAAAACGGCCAGTCCCTTATCAAATGGTAAAACGAAAAGGTCAAACACGTCAAACAAATGGAAAACAACTGTTATATGCATGACTTGAAGAGAAGCAACTTTAAGAGACTGTACTGAACCTAGGATTTCATATTGTTAATTTGAATACATCGATAAGAATGTTTTGCATACACCGTCATGATTTTAATAAATGTATATACAAACAACGGACACTTTCTAAAAGAGGAACGAAAATAAACTGACAACGCCATGGCTAAAAATAAAAAAAAGACAAGCAATAGTACAAATGACACAACATAGAAAACTAAAGAATAAGCAATACGAATCCCATCAAAAACTAGGGGTGATCTCAGGTGCTCCGGAAGGGTAAGCAGATCCTGTTCCATATGCGGCACCCGTCGTGTTGCTCATGTTATAACAACTCCGGTAAATAGTATCATTCGGTAGATCACATTCATGAAAGGGAAGGGGATTGTAGTAACGACGTAAGGAACATATCCGATATAATTTGTGAAATGGTTATTCCATAACGGTTAACCAACTCGTGATGGCGTCCGTAAATTTTACGAAGGGATGATTTCAACTTCACTATTTGAAACTCCCTTGTAAGCAGCAACTCTCTTTCAAGAAAATCATGATAGGAAATGCAAGCATGTAGACATAACTCTTTGCAATTTTCACTTAATGCGACTTTAATGTTTTGTCAAATTAGAAACACAGCGGTAAAGCAGAGTTTATAACCTTTAGAGTTTTTAGGTTTCTGATATTGTTTTATAGACTATAGTATTGGAACCATGCTATTCCTCGACTAATAGCTTTATGTCCTTGTTGTTTCTTCTCTATCTTAGTTGCTAAAGGTTTTTCTAGCTTTAAAACCAGGTTTAAACCATTATTTTTTACATAAGAAAATGCGGATTATGTGAAATGTGAAGAATCAAAAAATTATTTTATGGTTTAACGAATTAAAAATAAATTATTGCAATTCATTATAAATACATTTCTATCAAAAATAAGGCTAAATGAACTTTTTGTATTATTCATATTAACAATAGCAACGTACACACATGTTGGCATATAAATATACAACGTCAGAGTGCGCATGTTGCCATAAAAATTGACAACATTGAAAATAAAAGTAATACTTTTAACCATTCAGAAGACAGTAAATATACCAAATTTATGTATTTTATTAGGAACTTTCTTTCTTGAATTTCCTCGGTGTTTAGTTTTTTTGTGATTTTACTTTTTGATTGTTCAATTTTGCATAACTCAAAAGATATTTCTGTCCTCAAAAGTTTTTCAGATGAAACTAAAAAAGCTATTTAATAATCTGCATCAGACTTTGCCTCCGAAGGTATTTATCAAAGATTTAGGAAGACAACTCTCTAAATAATTTATATTTTTTAAAAGCCTTATTTTACAATTCTTGTAAGCAGTCAACCATCAGTTTTATCGACCAAGAGCTTTAAAAAGCACTTTTAGAAATGTGTGTTCAAAAGTAATGTTTAGCTGTTGTTGTTGCTGTTTTGCATGGGTGTCGATTTTGTTGATTATTTTTTTGTTTTTTCAACTTATGAGTTTGAATGTCCCTCTGGTTTATTTTGTCCTTCGTTTATGGCAAACTAAGTTTAGATGCATCTATTTCTAAACGCAATACAAATTTGAGGTTGGCATATTGACTATAATTGACAGTGCTGAACAAAGAAAAGGTCGCCCAGTTTTGACCAATTTTTTCATGTTTTAACTGCAATCTTGGTATGATTATTTCGAAAAACCCTTCATTAGATATGATTGTGTTCAGATGAGATACACACCTATACAATTATTTATGGTTATCCTTATTTGTGGCCAATGTCATCTGAAGCGGAATGTTTCAATATGAAGCCAAAAAGTCAATGCTTTTATCATAAGTAAACACATTTAACGTTGTACATGTTGTTTATGACATGCTGTATGTTTCTGTAAATCAGAGCTTTCACATATTGTACTGTTTAATCATTATTATATATTTTTGATTCAAAATTGTACTGTTTAATTAATGTTACATAATTTTGATTTAAAAATAGGTTAAAAGGATATAAACACTAAAATGAAAAAAAAAACACTAATTAAAAATTTAGTTGAATTGTGAACACAATGTTATAGAGAAAAAAAACAAAGATGCAATAACATGCAAGGTAAATTGTTTCAACCGAAGTCTGTAAATTGACTTCAATCATATTTTGTCAAAAAAACCATCGAAGAGAACTTATTTATGTTGGAACAGCTGCCTCCGACTAGTAGAACGATACACAGAAGTCTTAATTTCCGCAAAAACTAACCAAGAAAACATTGCCACTACGGTGAGGTAGAAACCGTTATTTTTTATTTAATTAATGTTCACATTGAGGCAATTTTTCACAGAAATTATGTTCATAACATGGATCCTCCAAAACAAATGTCAAATATTTTTGTCCTGTTTATGTACATTATATGCTATACCTACTTCTTACTTAGTAGCATAATTTATATACCGAGTCTGTTCACATTACAATCACAGTTAGGATGTCTGAAGTAGAAACGTGTACATTTGACAGGAATGAAGTACAATTTTCCAAGATAAAGACAAGGTATTGATGCTTGAAATCCCCATCCTTTCTTTACCATTAAATGAGGAAAACTTCAAGTTTCGCTTTGAGTTCATGGCACAAAATAATGAAAATAGCAGCTGCAAATATCTTCATATTCGCGTGACAGGCAACAAGTAAATAACCAATTCGTTTTGGAACCAACTGGATTTAAGAATAAAATTATGTTAATCGTAGTTTTAATATTATATACACGTCTTTTCTATTTTCACACCCCACATCGACAAAGCGGTATAGTTTTTTTCAAATTAGTTTGATTGAGTTACTAGTCGTGATGTTCTATTTCCTTTGCTTTGATTGAAAGAAGATGATATTATATTAGAATCAATTTCTACTATTGGTGGGTTGACATTCATATCTTAAATAAAACACGTTTTGCGCATGCAGATGCAGAAATCATGTCTATATTTTTGTCGTTTTTGATATTTGAATGTCGGTTACATGCTCATGTTGCTCATTGAAGTATAAATCCAGTAATCAGTATTATTCTGTAGGTCACATAAGAGATAAAGTGATATATTGCAGTAATGAAAATATGTCTTATATATCTTTTTACAAATGAAGATAGCATTATCCTTTATTTTTACGTTCCGTTATACCAATGATGTCCTCTCACTAACGACTTTACAGTTTGTTTAACACATTTATTTGTTTAGTCTCCAGATATTACCATTACAGAAAAGTATACTTGACTAAAAGAGTGGCAAAAAAGTGACGACTATATAGTCATTCAAACAATCTAGAATAAACTGACGACGACATGGCTAAAAAATAAAAGGCATGCCAAACAAATAACCGTACACAAAGAAAAGCATAAAGAACCAAAGACTGAGCAACACAAACATCATCAAATTTGGGGATGCTCGCAGGTGTTCTGGAAGGTTAGTAGATCCTGGCCCACATGTGGCACCCACCGTATTAATAATAATTGTTAAAACCCGGATTATTCTTAATCGGTGTTTCACAGTCGGGGTAAAGGTGATGGTATTGTAGTATTGACAATTGGATCGTATTTATTTTTAATTGTGAAAAACATAAGGGTCAACAAACTTTTGACGTGTCCTTTAAATTCGATTCTAGCGTCACCGATGAGTCTTTTGTAGACGAAATGCGTGTCTGGCGTAAATACAAAATTTAACCCTAGTATCTATGATGAGTTTATTTCCATGTAAGAAAGGATGTTTTCAGTTTTCCCCTTGGAAATCCTTGTTTAATAGCTTCCGGGTGGGCAGCAATCCTATATCAACTGGTAGATATTTATTTTAAATACAGACGCTGCTGGAATATTGATACATAGAAGTTTAAAGTTCACATTTATGAACCTTAAATTAGGGTGGCGGCTGAAAGGGAATGCATTTTACGGTAATCTATTCGAAGGGTAGAAAATCCTTAGTTTTTGAAAAAAAATATTTTTGTCTTATTTTTTAATTGAAATTTTTCATAGTTTTTGGGTCTTATTACATACTCCTTAATCCTTACCGATTCTGTTTGTTTTGTTCACACATTGTTGTCAATAAACGGAATTCTCTGCAATGGTAATACAAGTGAGAGCTAGCAATAAAACCAGGTTCATTCTACCATTTTCTACATAAGGAAATTCCTTAATCAAGTCATGATTGTAGCAGATGTTTTTCATTTTTGTGATGTGTTTGAGCTTTTGATTTTGCTATTTGAAAAGGCACTTTTCAATTTAAATTTTCTTTGGAGTTCAGTATTTCGGTTATTCTATTTTTCATAGTTACAATATTATGTTTTAACATACATACGCCATTTTGTTCAATGTTTTATTTGATTTTTCACATCACTGTTGGTAAACTATTGCGTATTGAATGACATATTGACATTGTATTATCTTTTGATTAATTTGAAATTTTAACGGTAATCAGATGTATAAAAATATAATTAACAAAGGAAACAAGGCTTATTGATTGAACGCCAAGTGGACTTTTTGTCTATTAAATACTTCTTTGTGTCGATCAATTCAGAAACGTCATACTGCCAAATCAAGTACGATGTTGACGAGCATCGTTTACAAAAAATAGATCTGATATATTTTCATCGAAAACCAGGAGGTCGGTTGCAATTGAATTAAATATTAAACCTTATAACAGTAAATTCAAAGATTTTGTTCCAAGACGAACTATCAAATCGTACTCAATGGTGACGGACCAAACGAAGTATTAAGTGACTGTAAGAGTACGTCAAATTCTATTGTGCAATGATGACAAGTTATATGCTAATTCTTTAATAAAATCAATGAATGATAATTTGAAAACGGTAACAAAATTGTAATTATTTGGAAAACAAGAAGGACATAACATTTATATTGCAAGATTTGCCGAGTTTTTTTAAGTTGATTCATATATAACTGTTGAGAAAGGAGACATATCTCTATACACGAGTAAAGTGGTATTATCCGGGGTTTTTTTTTTTTAAAGAGTTTAGACAATATAATACCAAAGTGTATCCTTCTTTTAAAAAAAGTCGTGGTTTGTATGTGTTACGTCATCGGGTATGGTTGCCCTTTTCATGACGTCACAACAGAAAATTCATAAGAAATAAAGAACACTTTATGTCAAAACTTAATTCTGTCCAATCGTTTGCGTTTTCGCACACCAATATACAAATGAAAAAAGCATGAAAATTAGAAAGACATTTTCATATCATATCGATGATACAAAATATGTTTATTGTACGAATATTGAATTTGATAAGTCCTTTGACGTATTCTGAACACATTATACTTTTCTACAAATTGATCATTCTTATAAAATAAAGCATTAGAATCAAGGTCATACGAGCATATCAACATTTCAATAATTTAACCAATTATCAAATCGACAATGTACCGAATCCATAGATGCAAATCCCTTGAAAAAATATACAGAATATCTAAAGTTTGGAACAAATTTCAGTTCAGGTCGCTATTTGGTCGGGATAATGTCTCTTTGATCAACTCCTCATTTTCATTCTATGTTCTATTAGATCAAAGCGTTGATTAAAAACCATACAACGTATACATAAAGTGAAACAAACACCAATTTACTATGGCATTCGACTGGTTCTTAAAAGATTATACGTCGAAAATTTTGTATACAATATAACATACCGAGATAGTGTTTGTGTTATCTATGTATCTTCAGTTAATTATGAAAAATAAAAATAATCAGTTGATTTATAGATATCTCAAGAAGTCATATTCTTCATATTGAACCAAACTACCGTGAGTTCATTAATATTTGTTTGCTACCAATTTTCGTGGATTTCGTTTGTTCAAGGGGAACCACGAATTTAAATGTTCAACAAATTACAAAGTTTATAAAGGCGTGAATGCAGACTTTGCAGAAAACACGAATTTACACATCCCCGAACATACAAGTTTTCTTCAATCCACGATAATTGATTCCCACGAAAATAAATGAATCCGCAGTATACAACCTAATACTGTGATTAAAGGTCATAAAGTGTATCGTACTCAATAACTTAAACAATAAAAACTTTATTGTAATGATTTTATTAAATGGTATAAAACATTAATAATGAAATGAATGCATAGATGTGACATTCTGGCTGTAAATATACTTTGACAGTAGACAGAGTATTCTAAAGTTTGTGATAAATTATGGCTCAGTTTACAATTTTACAACCAGTCGTCTGATCCATACTGCCATTAATTGATTATAGCAATCTGTTGGAGATACGCCAGTTGGACATCTAAAACCAGAATTTCTCTTGTCGATAGAAGGATAACTTGTATCACCTACAATTGAAAATAATATACATGATTATAGTGAATAAGTCAATTTCCTAGCTTGCATTTCTAAAATATTTCAACCTAGTCAGCTATAAAAGGCCCCGAAATGACAATGTAAAATAATTCAAACGAGAAAACTAACAGACTAATTTATGTCGGTATCCCAGTTTGCATTTTTACAATATACCAGTCTAGTTTTGAATATTGTGAAAATGTATACATTAATCCGATATAATGGTCTGTAGGATTTTTACAAAATAATTCAATTAAAATTAATGTGCATGATTATAGTGATCAAGTAGGTATCCTAGCTTAAAATCTAACATTTAAAATATATAGTAAAAAGTTAAGATAAACAAATTAAGCTCGATCCGATTTTCCGTTCTTCATTCGATAATTTGTTTACAAAATATGATCCAAATCTTTATTAACAATGCAAACATATAATTGTCTCATTCAATACATCAGAAACTATGCTGTTCATGCTGACTAATTTTCTGTTCAGTCTTTTCATGTTGAATGCAAGAAATATTTATTTTAAAGGTGTTTGTATGTTATTTAGATTAGCACGCTCAATCTCCTATTTTGATATTAAAATTAAGAATTTATTTAAATCTGTGTTAGTATTTTCAGTCTAATTGGCATCTTTTCATCTATTTATAAACTTAATTAGAAAAAATTGACATTTTTTCATCCATCTTGTTAAAACTATTTTTTTTTATGGTTCTTCTACTATTTTCACAACCGGTTGAATATCTTTTTTAATTTCAAAAGATGGTGTGCTTTATCTCAGCTCTTATTAAAATTCAATAAGGACGTTAAATTGTCTAAGGGGCTTTCCGTTGAAACTCTTAATCTAAATAATTCTCTGTTTTGAATTTTCCTGGGAGTTCAGTATTTTCATGACTTTGCTGTTGTCTTTTTCCTATATTTTTCTATTGTAACTTCAATTAAACAAAAATGAAACGTAGTGTGCATACAACAACCCTTACCTTTAGTATTGCTGATTTGAAATAAAACATCAACCAGTCTGCTTTGGCACTGTACAAATGTCAAAGATAGCATACTCAGGTAGAATAAAACACAAGCAGATTGCTTCATATCAGGTCAGTTCGAGGTTTGATGAAATGTATAATTCTTTTGTTTGTTTAAATATCAATTTATATACAATTTTGACCATGATCGTCCTATAAGTTTGGAGGCGTTAGCACAAACAATTTTTTTTATCGCACTCTCGTCTGATTTCAATTAACACTTTATCCATACACGGTAACATTATATTATCCATTTGTGTCCTGATTGGTAACTCAAAAAATAAAAAAGGAAGTGAAATTCAATCTGCAATATTTGATTAAACACGTTCGCGGTTTAGTGTACATAAAAAAAAGCAATATCGCAGGTAAATCAAAACTAGAAAACAAGAAAATACGCACGTTTGTAGATATTGCAAACGTTTCTATACATAGCCCTAGCTCAAAACCACGTTTGGTCTAGAAAATTTTATATTATACTTCAACGATTACCTCCAGCAACACATTACATATCTTAACAACAAATAGATTATATAAGCAATGACAGGACTATTTCCTATATGTAAGAGTAGTTAACTTGTGTTTTAATTTGTAAATCTGTTATAAAAACCAGGAAGAAAATTAAACGTAAGATACTCACATAACCTCCTAAGGATGCGCAATTATGTGCGTCTGCATGAAAGGCGTCTACTGATATGCATGCGTACCCACAATTATCAAGAAGCTTACTGTTTAAAGTACAATTTCTTCATTAACAATTAGATTTCTAGCTAGAGTCAAAACATTCAACGAATGAAAGTTCTTGTTCAGACAATAAAATTGAACTACATAAGTTTATAGTGTTCTGTAGAACTGTTTTGATAAAGTTGTTCATTTCTAATTTTTGACATTATAGATTCAAACGGGAATTCTCAATAGAAAAAATAAACAAAAGAGATCATTTTTCGTTTGCAAATAGTTACTTTTTGACAGTGATGTTTCTTTATACTTTCCTTACAGTGTGAATATTTTCCAATTGGTCAGCTAGGCATGTATCTGATTAATTGCCATAAAAGTAATTGATATTTTAATTATAAATTAGCAGCAATGTCATGATCATAAATTGCTTCAAACCTATACAAAAATATTTCATATATTCAATGATTTGGCGTAGACATTTGGCTAAACGTTTAAAAATTCATAATAAAGCAATTCGCACTTCATTTCAAAAGGTTTAACTTTCAATTTACCAACTACTAGGTAAACATGTAAAACAAAAATTTGTTAATTAATGAAACTATTGAAAAAGATGGGGCAATCAGACATTATCATTGTTTCAATTCACCATGGACAAGATAACATTCAATAAGAACGTTTTAAATACAATAATTGCCATCACAATTAAATCTGATATTATGTCCCCTTTCATTATAATATATTTACAATACCTCATCCAATTAGATTAATCGAATTGATCTTAAAACAGAGGAATTGCATGGATAAGTGCGTATTATTGAAGAAAACTGTATGTTTCATCATCTTTATATATAAAAAAGAAGATGTGGTATAATTGCCAATGAGACAACTATCCACAAAAGACCAAAATGACACAGACATTAACAACTATAGGTCAACGTACGGCCTTCAACAATGAGCAAAGCCCATACCGCATAGTCAGCTATAATAGGCCCCGATAAGACAATGTAAAACAATCCAAACGAGAAAAATTTATGACTGTATTATCCCAAATAACAAGTATAGTTATTTTAGGTTGATTCTTTATTTGTTTTGCTACATAAGGGGACACATCTTAGATATAAGAGACGATAAGTCAGATAAAGTAATTTTTATTATATAATGTGTTTTGAATTCACCTATGTTATTATGAAGCATAAAAAACCAGCCTGGTGATCACATGTTTTTCCTTTTCTTATCTGTAAGCATATAACATGTATAAGAGTTATCTTTTATACTTTATCTGAAATTTCTATTGATGTGTAGTTTTCTTATTATCACACAAAATAGGATTTTTCATGCGTAATACAAACAATTATATGCACCACCTTTTCACAATAATAAAGAGATTATAAAGATTTCAATATCTAGTTATGCTTTAATTTACGAAACAAAACTTCAATTTTGCAACTCAAACTACAAAATAAGAATAAATTACATTAAATTTTAGTTTTATGTAAGATAACACTGTTGATTACAGTTAATTAAATCGTCTGACTTTTTCGGTCATGAACCTCAAAGATTTATAGTGTAGGGAAAACCAGATAAAGGAATGGTGTAGATACATACAGAAGTAAAATATCTTATATCAGGAAAACACCATCTAAACAATTTAGTATTCATATTTCACTTGATGAAATAGCCCACACGTGTATCAGGTGGAAATACGTGTTAAAATATATAAAATCCGCTTAAAAGGTTAACAATGTATTCATAGTAATGCAATGTCACTGTACCGTGTGAACTGATTGCTGTTTAAATCAGTTTAGGCTGTAAAATTACCATGATTCTTAAATTCATAATATGAAAGAGAAAATTAACAGATTAACAGCAATCCGTCTTATTCTTCTAATATTGGTTCTAACTACTGTGTATTAAAAATAACAACAAGTTTGAAGGGCTCATAGGGCCACTCTGAATTGTTTCATTGTTCTTTTTTTTTGCTCTTTCCAAAAGTTCAGAATGCTAAAAATATCCGCCATTTCCTGAAGACTTTCTGAATGACTGCTCAGTATAAATGAAATATTCAATTTTTGTCATAAAAGCTAGTCATTATTTTTAGGGGACGAAACATTTCAGCTTATGACATGAACTAGAACATTCATTTGGTTCACAGTGATAATCGAATCAAAAAAGTTATTTTGCTATTATTTGCTTCAGGTTATAAAAGAGGGGCGAAAAAAAAAACAGAAGAATAGTTCAACTCATAGTTCGAAAATAAACTGACAATGCCAAGGCTAATGCAAAGACAAACAGACAACCAATAGGACACTAGACACAACATAGAACACTCAAGAATAAGCAACACGAACCCCTTAGGATAGACAGGGATTTTGTTGCCAAAAAGTGTGTTATGACATTTTTCTACTATATATAATCTTTATTCTCACATACCAAATTACAAAGGTATAGAGATATTTATACATATTTCAATACAATTACATCAATAAATAATGTACGAAAGTAGATAGAGGCATTCACAATTGGTCACCCAGAAAAGTTCAATTTGTTATTGATCTCCTTAATAAGTTTACATAGTTCGTTCAGTTCTATACATTGTTTTAAATTCATTAAGTCATAAAACTCCAATGTGTTTGGTCTTTTTCTATAGTAAAATGCAATACATTGTTTTCTACAGTTATCAAAAGCTGTACAATTAAAAATGTAATGGTATTCGTCGAAACGGTTATATTTCAACATTTATATTGCAGGATTTGCCGAGTTTTTTTAAGATGATTAATATATAACTGTTGAGAACGGAGACATATCTCAATACACGAGTAAAGTGGTATTATTTAGATTTTTTAAGATTTTAGACGATATCTTACCAAAGTTTATCCTTGTTTTAAAAAAAGTCGTGGTCTTTATGTGTTACGTCATCGGGTATGGTTGCCCTTTTCATGACGTCACAACAGAAAATTCATAAGAAATAAAGAACACTTTATGTCAAAACTTAATTCTGTCCAATCGTTTGCGTTTTCGCACACCAATATACAAATGAAAAAAGCATGAAAATTAGAAAGACATTTTCATATCATATCGATGATACAAAATATGTTTATTGAATATTGGATTTGATAAGTCCTTTGACGTATTCTGAACACATTATACTTTTCTACAAATTGAACATTCTTATAAAATAAAGCATTAGAATCAAGGTCATACGAGCATATCAACATTTCAATAATTTAACCAATTATCAAATCGACAATGTACCGAATCCATAGATGCAAATCCCTTGAATAAATATACAGAATATCTAAAGTTTGGAACAAATTTCAGTTCAGGTCGACCTATTTGGTTGGGATAATGTCTCTTTGATCAACTCCTCTTTTTCATTCTATGTTCTATTAGATCAAAGCGTTGATTAAAAACCATACAACGTATATATAAAGTGAAACAAACACCAATTTACTATGGCATTCGACTGGTTCTTAAAAGAGTATACTCCGAAAATGTTGTATACAATATAACATACCGAGATAGTGTTTGTGTTATCTATGTATCTTCAGTTAATTATGAAAAATAAAAATAATCAGTTGATTTATAGATATCTCGGTATGTTATATTGTATACAAAAGTCATATTCTTCATATTGAACCAAACTACCGTGGGTTCATTAATATTTGTTTGCTACCAATTTTCGTGGATTTCGTTTGTTCAAGGGGAACCACGAATTTAAATGTTCAACGAATTACAAAGTTTATAAAGGTGTGAATGCAGACTTTGCAGAAACCACGAATTTACACATCCCCGAACATACAAGTTTTCTTCAATCCACGAAAATTGATTCCCACGAAAATAAATGAATCCGCAGTATACAACCTAATACTGTGATTAAAGGTCATAAAGTGTATCGTACTCAATAACTTAAACAATAAAAACTTTATTGTAATGATTTAATTAAATGGTATAACACATTATTAATTGAATGAATGCATAGATGTGACATTCTGTCTGCAAAAATACTTTGACAGTAGACAGAGTATTCTAAAGTTTGTGATAAACTATGGCTCAGTTTACAATTTTACAACCAGTCGTCTGATCCATACTGCCATTAATTGATTATAGCAATCTGTTGGAGATAAGCCAGTTGGACATCTGAAACCAGAATTTCTCTTGTCGATAGAAGGATAACTTGTATCACCTACAATTGAAAATAATATACATGATTATAGTAAAGAAGTAAATTTCCTAGCTTGCATTTCTAAAATATTTCAACCTAGTCAGCTATAAAAGGCCCCGAAATGACAATGTAAAATAATTCAAACGAGAAAACTAACGGACTAATTTATGTCGGTATCCCAGTTTGTATTTTTAGAATAAACTAATCTTGTTTTGGATATTGTGAAAATGTATGCATTAATCCGATACAATGCTCTGTAGGATTTTTACACAATAATTCAATTGACATTAATATGCATGATTAGGCCAACTAAAATTAATTAGTAGATTTTCATCCAAATTTTGGAAAAAAATGGGGCGGGTGGGAGGATTTTATTTTTAAAATTTTATTTCATAAGAAACCCTCTAGTGACGAGTTCTTTATACCGCAGGGGTATAAACAAGTGTAAAATAAGCTAATATATCATGTATATTGTTTATACATGTATAAGGAATCGTTTATAAATTTTCAAACTCTTTAAAAATAAATATCTCTGATAGGCAACCACAATTGACTGTTTTACATGTAATTGCTACTTTAGAAACCTATCTACATGTATAGTAAACATAAAAAATATGGAGAAAATTAATGCTCTCTTCAGTTGGACTTATAATTCCTACACCAAATTTATTTTGCTTTTTAAGCGATGGTTTGAAGTTCCCATAAAATTAAGTAAACTTGTACAAATATTTGCAATACAAGTATTATGAGTACAGAATTAAATGAAAACTCCAACAATGTTGAAAGCAATAGGATTGGGGCTAAAGCAAGATGCAACTACAATTATGATGTAAAACATGAACTGAACTAAAAAGAAGTTGTTGTTTAATGACTATATTGAGGGTATTGGGACAGAGGGTGTTTGCTGTTTGTCAACAAAAAACAATAGCCATGGGTATTAAAATTTAAGGAATTGCTATAATATTAATGTTTGTCGACCCTTGTTTTAGCTCAATATACGGTCATCAATCTAACAAGCAGTTCGTTCTGGTGTCAATTCCTTATAATTTCTATAATCCTGACATGTTTTTTGTACCAATGTGTTCAACGATTCTTGCGCTTTCGATATCGTTGAATTCATAGTCCCAATTTCCTGACACCAAGTCATTGTATAAATGATCATAAATAAAAAAAAAACGGTTTTCTAATGTGACATATCGCGATTTGCGTTCTTGGACACAGCGTTCAACTCGTATAAACCCAAATATTTCATGCCCTTCTCGTAAACTATCTCTATTCTCGGTACATGATGTTGACATCATAGAGCTGCAGAATATGTCGACTTAATCATTTTCGTTAGATTACTAGAAGAAATACAAAACCGCCAAATATGAAACAGGAAGTTTTGAAAGAAACGAACATATCGATGTTTACCGGTAACGGACAAGAAAAAATCCGGAAATCGTAATTTTTCCGAAATAAAAAAAATCGGGGCGGGACGATTTCAGAGGGGCGGGCGGGGATGAAAATCTATCAATTAATTTTAATTGGCCTTATAGTGATCAAGTATTTTCAGTCTAATCGCCATCTTTTCATCTATTTATGAATTTGATTAAACAAAATTGACATTTTTTCATCCATCTTTTTATAAGTATAAAACTTATTTTTTTTTATAGTTCTTCTACTATTTTCACAACCGGTTGAATATCTTTTTTAATTTCAAAAGATGGTGCGCTTTATCTCAGCTCTTATAAAAATTCAATAAGGACGTTAAATTGTCTAAGGGGCTTTCCGTTGAAACTCTTAATCTAAATAATTCTCTGTTTTGAATTTTCCTGGGAGTTCAGTATTTTTGTGACTTTGCTGTTGTTTTTTTCCTATATTTTTCTATTGTAACTTCATTTAAAGAAAAATTAAACGTAGTGTGCATACAACAACCCTTACCTTTAGTATTGCTGATTTGAAATAAAACATCAACCAGTCTGCTTTGGCACTGTACAAATGTCAAAGATAGCATACTCAGGTAGAATAAAACACAAGCAGTTTGCTTCATATCAGGTCAGTTCGAAGTTTGATGAAATGTATAATTTTTTTGTTTGTTTAAATATCAATTTATATACAATTTTGACCATGATCATCCTATAAGATTGGAGGCGTTAGCACGAACAATTTTTTTTTATCGCACTCTCGTCTGATTTCAATTAACACTTTATCCATACACGGTAACATTATATTATCCATTTGTGTCCTATTGGTAACTCAAAAAATAAAAAAGGAAGTGAAATTCAATCTGCAATATTTGATTAAACACGTTCGCGGATTAGTGTACATAAAAAATAAAGCAATATCGCAGGTAAATCAAAACTAGAAAACAAGAAAATACACACGTTTGTAGATACTGCAAACGTTTCTATACATAGTCCTAGCTCAAAACCACGTTTGGTCTAGAAAATTTTATATTATACTTAAACGATTACCTCAAGCAAAACATTACATATCTTAACAACAAATAGATTATATAAGCAATGACAGGACTATTTCCTATATGTAAGAGTAGTTAACTGGTGTTTTAATTTGTAAATCTGTTATAAAAACCAGGAAGAAAATTAAACGTAAGATACTCACATAACCTCCTAATGATGCGCAATTAGGTACGTGCGTCTGCATGAAAGGTGTCTACTGATATGCATGCGTACCCACAATTATCAAGAAGCTTACAGTTTAAAGTACAATTTCTTCAATAACAATTAGATTTCTAACTAGAGTCAAAACATTCAATGAATGAAAGTTCTTGTTCAGACAATAAATTAAACTGCAAAAGTGTATAGTGATCTGAAGAACTGTTTTGATAAAGTTGTTCATTTCTAATTTTTGACATTATAGATTCAAACGGGAATTCTCAATAAAAAAAAATTAACAAAAGAGATCATTTTTCGTTTGCAAATAGTTACTTTATGGACAGTGATGTTTCTTTATACTTTCCTTACAGTGTGAATATTTTCCAATTGGTCAGCTAGGCATGTGTCTGATTTAGTTGCCATAAACGTAATTGATATTTTAATTATAAATTAGCAGCAATGTAATGATCATAAATTTGCTTCAAATATATACAAAAACATTTCATATATTCAATGATTTGGCGTAGACATTTGGCTAAACGTTTAAAATTCATAATAAAGCAATTCGCACTTCATTTCAAAAGGTTTACCTTTCAATTTACCAACTTCTAGGTAAACATGTAAAACGAAAATTTGTTAATTAATGAAACTATTGAAAAAGATGGGGCAATCAAACATTATCATTGTTTCAATTCACCATGGACAAGATAACATTCAATAAGAACGTTTTAAATACAATAATTGCCATCACAATTAAATCTGATATTATGTCCCCTTTCATTATAATATATTTACAATACCTCATCCAATTAGATTAATCGAATTGATCTTAAAACAGAGGAATTGCATGGATAAGTGCGTATTATTGAAGAAAACTGTATGTTTCATCATCTTTATATATAAAAAAGAAGATGTGGTATAATTGCCAATGAGACAACTGTCCACAAAAGACCAAAATGACACAGACATTAACAACTATAGGTCACCGTACGGCCTTCAACAATGAGCAAAGGCCATACCGCATAGTCAGCTATAATAGGCCCCGATAAGAGAATGTAAAACAATTCAAACAAGAAAACTTTATGACTGTAATATCCCAAAAAACAAATATAGTCATTTTAGGTTGATTCTTTATTTGTTTTGCTACATAAGGGGAAAAATCTTAGATATAAGCGACGATAAGTCAGATAAAGTAATTTTTATTATATAATGTGTTTTGAATTCACCTATGTTATTATGAAGCATAAAAAACCAGCCTGGTGACCACATGTTTTTCCTTTTCTTATCTGTAAGCATATAACATGTATGAAAGCTATCTTTTATACTTTATCTTAAATTTCTATTGATGTGTAGTTTTCTTATTATCACGCAAAATAAGATTTTTCATGCGTAATAAAAACAATTATATGCACCACCCTTTCACTATAATAAAGAGATTATAAAGATTTCAATATCTAGTTATGCTTTAATTTACGAAACAAAACTTCAATTTTGCAACTCAAACTACAAAATAAGAACAAGTTACATTAAATTTTAGTTTTATGTAAGATAACACTGTTGTTTACAGTTAACCAAATCGTCTGACTTTTTCGGTCATGAACCTCAAAGATTTATAGTGTAGGGAAAACCAGAAAAAGAAAAGGAATGGTGTAGATACATACAGAAGTCAAATATCTTATATCAGGAAAACACCATCTAAACAATTTAGTATTCACATTTCACTTGATGAAATAGCTCACACGTGTATCAGGTGGAAATACGTGTTAAAATATATAAAATCCGCTTAAAAGGTTGACAATGTATTCATAGTAATGCAATGTCACTGTACCGTGTGAACTGATTCCTGTTTAAATCGGTTTAGACTGTAAAATTATCATGATCCTTCAATTCATAATTTGAAAGAGAAAATTAACAGATTAACAGCAACCCGTCTTATTCTTCTAATATTGGTTCTAACTACTGTGTGTTAAAAATAACATCAAGTTTGAAGGGCTCATAGGGCCACTCTGAATTGTTTCATTGTTCTTCTTTTTTGCTCTTTCCAAAAGTTCTGAATGCTAAAAATATCCGCCATTTCCTGAAGACTTTCTGAATGACTGCTCAATATGAATGAAATATACAATTTTTGTCATTAAAGCTAGTAATTATTTTTAGGGGACGAAACGTTTCAGCTTATGACTTGAACTAGAACATTCATTGGGTTCACAGTGATAATCGAATCAAAAAAGGTATTTTGCTATTATTTGCTTCAGGTTATAAAAGAGGGGCGAAAGATACCAGAAGAATAGTTCAACTCATAGTTCGAAAATAAACTGACAATGCCAAGGCTAATGCAAAGACAAACAGACAACCAATAGTACACTAGACACAACATAGAACACTAAAGAATAAGCAACACTAACCCCATAGGATAGAGAGGGATTTTGTTGCCAAAAATTGCTGAAAACTGTTATCAAATAATCTCGAAGATGCAGTGATTTGGTTTCAAAGTTTAGCTTTAGCTGTAGAAACTCTATCACAATACCACTCGAACGTCAATTTCTCATCCTTGACTATATTCCTAAAAGTTCCTCGCAGTTTTTGTTTCATTGTCTTTACCTGTCCCCCGACTAAACCCAAGGTGTAACTAATGCTAAATTAATTAGTCAAAATATCGATATAGGTGGCTCAGATTTTCAAAGCCCAAACGAATGGATAATAAATTGTCATAAATCTGACTAGATGTAGGCATTTACTTATGGGATGAAACCTGGTTTTATATTACGCGAAACCTCTCACTTGTTTGAGAGTCACAGAAAGTTTAATTATATTGAAAAATACCTGTGAACAAAACAAAGACATATTGGGTAAAATTGTCAAAAAACGTGTACAGCAGTCAACTTTTTGCGCAAATAACTGTTATTCAATGGTATCATTTGCGTCAAATATATTTTATCTCAATTGCGTCAACATGTAGCACTCATTTGCACCAATTTACTTGTACAGATATTTATCATACATTGTAAAAGTTAATATATATTTGATAACAGTGTTTTGTTCCCTTCTAACGCAAAACGAACCAATAATGGAACAGATGTATTCAATGTTTATGTTTTTGGAAAACATAGTGAATCTTCAAGCTACAACATACATTACATTGACAATTACCCATGCAGCAGCAGTAAAAAAAAAGACATGTTTCAGACAAAGGATTTTTGTGTTCAATAGAATGAGAAATATGCAGAAGGAGAACTCAGCTGCAGACAGTTCGTGTTTGTAATGAGTTACACATTGCAGCCTTAAATATAATATCTATTTTGTCCGGCAGTACATAGTTTTATGTTTTAAAAATTTGCTATTAAATAACAGAAAATAACTTAACTCCTCCAGTGTAAACTGCCGGTCCATAGCCCAGATAAAGAAGGAGGAAATTCATTTTCTTTAAATGACGTAACCGTATACTAGTATTCTAGTTTGACGCAAATGGGAACAAAACACACATTAGCTAAAAAAAATGACCAGAATAAAAAGATTTACTTTCAATAGTACAATAATACAATAACTGGATGTGTTCGCACCGAAAAAAAGTAAATTAACAAAACAAACAAAAAACCGAGCTATATTAAATCAATACAACCAAAAGTCGACTAAACAGTAAATAAAGACAACAGAAGTATATCACTGTTCAACAGTCGCAAATCTATGGATGAAAAACAAATAAATACAAACTAAAAAAGAAGGAAACACATCAACTATAATAGGAAAACAATGGAACAACAGAAACACTGAAGTGCAACAAAAACAAACACAAATATACATAGAAACGGTCTATTCGATAACAACTGCAATATTCCTGACTAGGTACAGGATATGTTGAGAACAAATAGTTGTTGAACCTGGTAAAATGACTAGCGAAACATCCCTTTAATATGACAATGTTGAAAATATCGCTAAAATGACAACACTACGTGACAGAAATACAGTACAACATAACATAAGAACTCCCAGTATAAACAATGCATAGATAAATAATATAAAGGAATAGTAACAAGTCAACCGCAGAATAACAACGAACATATGCCATTCACGACACCACAGGACTACACAGTGACGTATATATGATCCTGAAATGCATACAATAAAATTGAAAAAAAAAAAGAAATATAAACAATTACTTTCACCATTTTAGTCCAAATAATTATCATGATTATGACGGTATTGAAAGGCTACTTTTAATAAACGCTGTGACGACGTCATAATAATTTTGACTAACACAATACTTTAACCATGAAAAATCGAAGCTCAAGTAAAAGTAATAATATACAAAGAGAACAGAACGATATACTGGTTAGAGAGATGTGAAAAACATTCGACAGTTTTAAACTTCTTTGTTATTGTTAAATTCGTGATGTCATTAGCAAACAGTTACATGTACAAACATCAATAACTTCTAATTAAATGATAAAGGGAAAAAAAGAAATAAAAAACTAAATCTACGGTAATTTAGATATTGTCTTTATTAATTTCGTGAGCAAGCTCGAGGTACCTCTACTATTTACTGAAACGCCAATATATGACTTAAGGTAACGTCAAACACCTATCATTAAGGAACCTTTATTTTTTGAAACACGATAAAGTGCTACCCTATCTATATACTTAATAATGTTTACTTAATAAGTGAAAATTAAAAATATAATGCTTACAGAATATTACATGGTGTTTTCCATATCAACCATAGACTGCAATATCAAGTCAGAAGGTTTTACCCCAAGTGCTTGATATGAGTGAACGTACCAAGGGCAATATGGAAAACGCCATGTAATAACTAGTTTATCACATATTTTAAAGCTGAAGAAATAAGAAAGCATATATAAAATTATTTTATATATATTAAACAAAAATTCAAAAAGCAGCTACAAAAAAAATAAAAAAAATGTATCACATTAAGTAGATAATGGTGTTTTCGATTGATAGGAAACCGCAAGTCAAATTTGGGGTATGATATGGTTTTTTAGGGATAATATCGATATTGACCCGGAAGATAAATAACCAACATGACTTCCAGCTATTATTGACCATGCAAAAACATACAGGTTAGTACAAAATGTGGGATAAAGTATCTTATTTATGTCCAGTTGCTCATACTTGAAATTATTTGTCAAGTTAACCAATAAAAGCTTGGGATTGTTGACCATTTATTACAACTAATTTTGTTGTTTGTCCGTGTTGCATGCCCTAATATCCAGTTATTAACATTTGGAATTGCTTAACATTTATTACAATCGATGTCGGTTTTAAAGGCATTACATACATGTGTAAATGGCCATTTTCATATATATCCTACATGAATATAACATTACATGAAAATTAACGGTCAATGTGTTCACAAATGATAAATGTAAAAACTAAACGTAACTTGCTTCGATCATATTAATTTGTATATGAATGTCACAAAACCAGGTTCAACCAACCATTTTTCCTAAAATTTCATGTACCAAGTCGGCAAAATGGCAATTGATATCTTATAGTTCGTTTATGTGCGTGGTCTATTGTCTTTTTTGCACTTTAGTGTTCCTGTTGTTTTGCTGTTTCCCTATTATATTTGATATGTTTCCTTCAGTTTTAGTTTATAACCCCGATTTTTTTCTCTAAACCGATTTATGACTTTCGAACAGCGGTTTACAACTGTTGTTTGCACTAGTATGTTTTGTAAGGAACACTACCATTTTATCTTTTTTGCAATTTCTGCGTATGATCTAAGAACGAACCAGCTCAAATAATTTTAGCTTTCAATTTAGTTACGAATTGATGCAAGCTAAAGTTTACACTTTAATGTCTTTTTTTCATTTCAGTCAATTTTGTATATCACTTTTTAATAATTTTCACAAAATTCATTCTTTTTTTAATGTGATAGTAACATGAGTAATGGTTATTTGGATAATGGACTCACAGTTTTAAACGTAGTAAATACATTAAAATTAAAATGTGACATCACTAATCAGGGATGGGTTCGACTTCTTGCAATACAATTACATCGTCAATTATGCGATGCAATTACACATTTGCTCAAAGTAATCAATTAAATTAATGATTACTTTAGTATTGACTCTCAAAATATAAAATAAAAATAGGAATAGTTATTGTGAAACAAACCTCATGATTTTAATAATATCATCAGTTGGACGACAAACGCCTGAATCTGACAAATAAAGGTCAACTTGTCGACACAAAAAGGACCCGTATGTAAAATGTTTACGCCCTCAAACAACGTCACCTATATTTGTTTCTACAGCATCTTTGAGAACGATGTCCCGTTCTGTAGTAAATTAAAACATTAAATTAACTTAAACATAGAAAAGTAAGTGTAAAAAACAAATTGAAAGATATATTTGCAGATGACTGGTTATGCATGATAAGCTGGCAATGTGCGCAATGTCCTTTAATCCAAGATTGTTGATGTTTGTTTACCTAAATTGCAAGTTGCTGTTATTAATTACTTAACATTACCATTATCGTGTGATACTTTTAAGAGTTATATAAAACACTTGCCTAAGAAATACGTCTTAGGTCCAGGAACTTCCGTTACTAGGTCTTTAAAAAATGAGGCTGATGTTTACAAATTAACATATAACATTTGAAACCTAATATTTACATTACAGCATATTTTTTTTTGCATTTGATATATTTCACATGTACAATGTATGTACATGAAGAACAATATAGAGTAAATGGACATACATGGGTTTAATTCCCACCCTAGGTATTAATCTTAATACTCATCATCTCATAGGTTGGAACAAATGGGGCAGATTGCAATATAAACCACAATGTATATATATATAGTGTCTAAAAAATAATGCTGATTGATGGGCCAAGTCCTCAACATCCTTTTTTCTAAGTACACAGCAGCTCTTTCTAAGGATTAGTAAGGGAATACTTTACATATAGTCTAGTGGATAAGTCTTGTCTTTTTTGTCTAAGTTATTTCCTTATTTATATTATTATTTCTTATATTCTCTTGTACATGTAATAAGACAAAAGCTAGTATGACTCTTTTTTTCTCATTTGATTGAAAACAATGAATTTGAAATGTATTCATTGTTGATGTCTGTAAGGTGACTTATAATTTAACTGCTAACAGACACTTGGTCTCTGGTGGATGGTTCTAGACTACTATCCCATTGGCAATTATACCATATCTAAAACCTGAAGGACTTGAAAAGTGTTGCAATTTATATTAATAAAACTTTAACAATGATAAATGTTTTGAACTGTAAAAATTTCAGTATAGTACAGATACTGTTTATTCTAAGATGTTGAGAACATTTGCCTTTAATAATATATTTGATTGTTATGCCTTTAATTTTCTACTATATGTGTGGCTCTGATCTGGCTGTGGTTTAAAATCTAAGAATTGAGATAGTTATATTCACATTAATATAATTTATATCAAAATTATTGCGTCAATTATAAAAAAATTATTGTAAAATATAACTTTGCACTTCATGGGCCCTTAAATTGGAATAAAAATATCTTATCTTATCTCATCATATACCACATCTCTTTATTTTAGTACTTGAACAGGTTAACTATTAAAGTATTTAAAGTAAGTGAAATGTTGACCAGCTTAAAGTCATGACTGTTAATTCAGATAGTATCATAAGGTTTTTATTAAAGTAAATAATGCGATTAAATTGATTATCTCAATAAAAAGAACTTGCATTCTGATTTGATACTATGAAATTATTTCTGATATCAGAATAATAAAAATCTCATTGTTGTCCATTTTTCAAAAAAATTCTGAACATACTGTATTTAAGTCAGTTTTGTTTTTGACCACTATAACATGGGAAGTGACCAATATCTATGTTATACATTGTAGTAGTCTCAGGTTATTGTTTTTGAATTTCAATTAACTATATGCATTTTACAAAAAATGTAGATCAGGTAAATATGAATTTGGATTAAATTTGAAGTTGATTCAGTATATTTTATGACATAATACCACTATTTTATTTCAACGAAGCATTTTCAAACTTTATTTACTGGTCAGCTTAGCTTATAATTCAATCAATAGTTTAATTGAAACAATTATGAGAACTGCATGATATCAGATTGCAATACAGCTTTTGTTCAGTTATCATTGTGTTTATTATTATGTTTTAAATCTTTTTCTTGTTCTTTGGATGTTTAGATTTTTTCTCTTGATTAAGGCAAGCAACAGAACTTGTACATCTTATATAGTTTCTTATCTCAGGGGGGATCCAGATAATTTTACAGATGGGTGGTGGTATTCTCAACCAAGGATACAAAGGAGGGTTCCAACTATATGATCCCATTCAAATGCATTAACCTTCCATAAAAAGAGGAGGGTTCAATCACCAGACCCCCTGGGATCCGCCACTGTATCTTAAAGCATGTATAATAAAACAAAAAATGTACATGTACTTCTGTCCACCTCAAATAGATTTTATTTTCATTCAATGGCAATGTTCAAAATTTTGAAGACTATATTTCCTTTTTTCCATACTTTTGTTTTAATGTAATGAAAAAGGTTCAATAATGATTCTGTTGCAACACAAGTTCTGCTGACAAATGACTGGTAAACCCCTCTTGTGTCCTTCTATCTACCAAAAGGGTGTTTCAGAATATACAATAAGTCCAAGTTTCAGAGAAAAGTCAGTTAAATGTATAATTTTCTTCTTTGGAAGTGTTCAATAACCTGAAAGTACTTGAAAAAAAGTCATATTCAACCTTTCCATGAATCTTTTAATGTTACAACAGTAGAGGAACATGGAATATTGAAAAGTTATGTAAGAAATCGTCGAAATATATCTGCATTCAATAATTTTACTCGAATTTACTGTTGTGAACTTGCAATATCCTACGATGCGCGTACCGAGTAATCTCCCTTTGATCTCCGCTTCGCAACGAATAATCTGACATAGTTGCGTATCCGGGGTTTTTGTGATCTGATAGAGTAATATAAGAACCAAAAAATGGTTTTACTTCATATTGTTTATCCTTTAACACCTTACCAAACCTATTTAAGGAATTACACTTCACTCGTGAATTTATAACATTTTAACAACACTTTTTAATAATAATTATACAAAATAAGGAATTGAACACTTTGGTTTTTATTAATGTACGAGTACAAATAAAGCAATACGAGTCCAAAAAACCACGAGGTATGCACGTTTACCAAAAGATCGTAAACTCTGACCTTTTATCACGTGACCAATGTCTTGACCTTAGAAGCCATTAAATCGTTTGCCGTTCAACTGCTTGCACTTAAAAGATTATCAGTCGATGAAACAAGAAAAAAATAATAATGGTGTCAATGAATAGGAATATTTTATAGTGGGAAAACACGCCTTCATTAAATTACTGTTAATTAAGTAGTCCCATTTCACTCGAGTTATTAATGAAAAAACAGTCATTTATATCACCTGTATCAGGTGTGAACACGTGCTGATCTATAAACATCCACTTTAAAAGGTAACAAGTGATGCTATGTCCATGCGAACTGATTCCAGTATAAAAAATGAAACACCACAACACAAGTAAACATTTTAATATTCAGAATGGCCCTACAGTAAACTAGACCAAAACTATTCGTAATGTACATTTTTGGCTATATCATGTATATATTTCATACAAAAACACATTTTTCAAAAAAACATTTTGAAGTCACTTAAAGAATTTTGCATATAATATGTTGAATGGCACATAAATGAGTAATAGTATTTGTGTATTTTGTCCTAGTTTTGTCTTCAGTTGTTTTTATGATGCCTTGGTGTGAATACGTATAATACTTTTTCAATTTACTTTGGTTGAATAATATAGAAACTTTCTGGACAGAACATACTATTTTTGTTTATCTCAAGAGAAATAAAAATGCCCTACAAAAAAAAAGAATTATAACCACATCAAAAAATAAATATGTGACAATTATGCTTCTATTGGTTTCAAGTTGCTTGAAATCAAAGCAAAAATTACCCCACAATATGAGTTTTGATTATTTGTAGTTTTATATGAATCATTTATTGAAAAATTCCAAGTGACGATTACCAGGATCATTGCAAACACAAAATTCAAAAAATAAGAAATATAGGCCCCACAAACGATCAGCTAAAGCCAATTCAAATCGCAATTAAAGCACGAGTTTAAACGTCATTAACAGTCTTAGAAAACACGATCTGTTAAAAAAATTGAAATTAAAATGATCAAGCCAGAAACATAAAAACTCATTTAATAACTTAAGCTAGATATATCTTATAAACAAATAATTACACTGCATTTTCCGATTATTCAAATATCATCTCTACAGGCTCATTCTGTGACGTTATGAAATATGCACGTTCTTATTGGACAAGACTGCGAATTTATACATCTGCAATCTCAAACAGACTCCTCACTTTAAATTTGAAAGCTTTATAATTCAAAAAATGAGAAAGAGTTCGAAATGACCATAATGCTATATCCAAACTCAATCCTTGGTTTTTTTTACTATGAGTATTAATGTGTGTAGGTAAATTCCTTGTTGGCAAGACGTATAAGGGATATAGTTTAGATCCCACAAACAATATTAGTCTAGCTGCATATTTGCGCCTGTCCTAAGTCAGGAACCTCTAGCATTTGTATGTCTGATGAAGTTATTATTCAATATGTATGTTTTGAACTTTACAGTGTCGTCTATTCCGCTTAACTGGTATAGATTTACTGCCCTTGGATAAAAGTGTTAGGGTAACTACACACACGAGGGTAAATATTTTCACCTTAAAACCTCTATCCAAGGGCATAATATTCTTTATTAAACTGAAAACCTTATGATTTAAGTGGGCACTGTATTATTAGGAGCACAATTGTAAAAGTCATACGATTTAGATATTTTACTAATCATGAATGGTAATGACTTTAATTGCTCTTAACGTAACGTCAAACTTTAGTGTTTCGTATGGAACGTCACATCCTTGGTTTCTTGGTTATGCTTTCTAATACATATTCGGATATACGTTCCACTGTCATATTTTAGTTGTCTAAGCTGTTTCAATAACAACAACAAAACGACTGAAATGATTGGAAATCTCGACCTAAGTGGATGTTAATTTTCCAGATTGGCAAACCTTGAGCTCAGGGAGGTGTTAATTTGAGGCATTAACACCTGTTGCTAATATCATCACCCGTTGATATGGGTGGGCGGGTCTTATGAAAGGTTAGTGCAAATTAACAAATGCCACTTGTCCAAATTATTGAATGAATGGATAATATAAAAAAAATTGCATAACATATATTAATATACATTTTTGTTTAGGAGCCAACTGAAATCTACCTCCGTATGCTGAACTTTCTCACTGGATTGAAGACCATTCATGACCAAAGACTTTTTTCTCCTCTTTGGTTGGGTTGTTATCTCGTTGATACATTCTCTTTTCCATTCTATTTTCTATTAGATCAAATCGTTGATTAAATAAACATATGCAAACTATGCATATATTGAAACAAATATCAATTTACTGTGTGATTTGACTGGTTCTAAACAGATTAGGGGCCTTTTATAGCTTGTTGTTCGGTGTGAGCCAAGACTCCGTGTTGAAGGCCATACATTGACCTATTATGGTTTATATTTATAAATTGGTGTTTTGGATGAAGAGTTGTCTCATTGGCACTCATACCACATCTTCCTATATCTATAGACTCCTATATCATATAGTCTACAATTGATATACCACGAAAGCGTTATTGCTGTCTATGTGTCTATGGTTATTTATGGATAATAAAAATAAATCTGTCAATTTCTAGTCTCAATAAATATATTTGTCGAATTGAATTTATTTATAAAATCTTATACTGAAATTGCAGGTCGTAAAAAATTATCATACTCAATAACTTAAACAATAAAAACTTTATGGTCATGATTTTATTAAATGGCATAGAAATAATAATAATGTAGTGAATGCATAGATGTGACATTTTGGCTGTAAATATACTTTTACAGTAGACAGAATATTTTAACGTTTGTAGCAAACTATATAGCAGATCATGTTTTAATCAGACGCCTGATCCATACTGTCATTAACTGATTATAACATTCTCTGGGAGATAAGCCAGCTGGACATCTAAAACCAGTATTTCTCTTGTCGATGGAAGGATAACTTGTTTCACCTACAATTGAAAATTATGATAATGATAATAATGAGCATTGAGGATCCAAATTAAAATAATTGATCCTTTCCCCGTATATTTGATAAAAATAACTAAGATTAAATTTAAAAAAAGACGTTTTAAATTCTATGCATTAGGAGCGTTTTTCTTGATTTACCTTCATAGAAAAGGATTTAATCCGAATATTTGAAAGCCAAGGATGTATATGGACCGTAAACATTAAGGAGCTACATGTATAACACACAAGAACCTAGAACAGCTAAATCCATTATAGACCAACTCTCCTTGAGTTTGTTGAAGCCTTAGTTTCTGCATTATTTCAAAATGTTTAACTGTTCATTCGAAATAAAGCAAAGCGTTTGTCATGGATTTTCCTTTTTTGTTAGGCTTAATATTGTCATAGACCATGGTTCCGAGATCTGCATATATTAAATACAAAACAAAAGAAGATGTGGTATGAATAATGGAGCAAAATGACACAGAAATTAAGCGGCTTACTACATGTAACAGTTATATGATATAAATCCTAGAAACCAAATTGTTATTAACAATTGCAAATAAATGCTGTGCTATCCTAATGAATAGACGTGTTGATAAATATATAAACTATATTCAAGTCATTAACTAGAATTATTCTTTTGTTGCCTGCAATTAAGGACAGTTTATATGGGGTTCGTGTTGTTTATTCTTTAGTTTTCTATGTTGTGTCATGTGTACTATTGTTTTTCTGTTTCTTTTTTAGCCATGGCGTTGTCAGTTTGTTTTAGATTTGTGAGTTTGACTGTCCCTTTGGTATCTTTCGTCCCTCTTTTATAGTTATATACTCTTGTATCTGAATACCATGTTATTCGTGTGGTGTAATGTTTAAGTTGCTGACACTTGTTCACAACTGGATTGTTTGTAGCTTTATCCATTGCACGTGTCTATTTTTCAATCACCTAGTTCATTTGTATGAACTTTGGTTTCAAGAAGGTTATGCACATGATTTATTTGTTTTTACAGTTTGATTTAGAAAAACCAATGTTAGTAAATACAATATTTATACAATTGGAAATACAATTCTATATAAATATTCTTGTAATTGTTGGAAAATACAATTGATAACACAATTACAAACTTACTTCCGATTTTATATTATTATTTTTTTAGAATTAACCGGTAACGTCACTTTTTGTGGCGTTTATACATTCGTGAGACGCACAGTTCATAATTCTTTTTTAATGTATTATGTAATGTTGTAAATTAATTTAAGGTGTTCGTTGTTATTCTGTGTTTTACATGTCGAAATGTACTATAGTATTATTTATTTGTGCGTTTCTCTGTAATAAAACTTTAAATTTTGGAAAATAACATTTTTATTTATGCAACTTCTTTTTACAGTTTATTCTTATGTTGTGCTGTTACACAACTGTTAATGTAATAAACCCTCAGAAACATGTATACCCCGCAATATTCTGTATTTTCCTGTCCCAAGTCAGGAGCCTGTGCAGGGGTTATCGTTGATGCATATCTGTCATCCTTATTTTTCGTTAATTGTTTTGTTATAAATTTGGCATTAATTTGCTCATTCGAATGATGTCGAATATATCAAGATGGCATAAGTGGACTTGAAACTTACAACGTTGATGCAATGTACGAAAGTAATAAAAAAAAAACAATATGAAATTAAGACTGAGCAAAACAAACCGCCCCAGAGTCTATTTTAAATGATTAGATATTGAAACTTTTGTAAGCATTTCAGTAGACTTACCACACATGCTATGTTACTTTACGTAAAATGATTATTATCACAATATTTTCTTTTAAATTCAAATGAAATCATTTCAATTTTGTTGATATACAACTCAAGATTACACATCATATAATGTATTTTTGTTAAATAATATTACCTCTATTTTCGTTGATTTCAACATTTATAAGTCTGGCTTGGCACTGTACAAATAATAAACAAAGCACAATCAAGAAGAATAATACACAAACAGATTGCTTCATATCAGGTCAGTTCGAGTTATGATGAAATGAATAATTCTACTAATGCTTTTGACAACAATATATATATACAATTTTAACCATGATCATCTGATATGTTTAGAGGCGTTGGCGCGAGAATGAATGGTTGTTTTCACACTCTAGTCTAATTTCAATTAACACATTTTCGAAACACGGATAACTTTTCTTATTAATATTAGTTCTGATAAATAAGCTTAAGGGGGCTAGCGGGTCTTAATCAATTTTTTTTTTATTTAATATAAGATTTCGCTATATTTTTCTATAAATGAACTTTATCTTATACTCAATAGAAAAAATAAAATAAAAAAAATGGGGTCACCGTTCATTTAAACTCACAATATGCCTTCGAAAGAAGCATACATTTTTGTTAATGTCCTTTTTTTCTGAAGATCTAATAAGAGAAATAGCGGTAATATCGAAATAAAAAAACCTCTAAATTACAGAAATCGCTTAAATTTTACAATTATTCAGTTTATGTACAGCTTATTCGAAAACAACCATGAGTTAAAAATGATATTTCAATTTTCATGCCCAAAAATGGCATTTGTGCACCAAAGGGAGATAATTTGGAGCATTTTCAATGATAACTACATTTTAAAATTCACCTGGGTCCAACACCAATTGATTTTTTGGAATGATTTTTGTACCATATGATAAAGTAACAACTACTAAAGGTAATTATAAAAATTTGTAATGAAAAATAAATGTTTAATTTTTTTCTGAAAATCTTATACCCGCGAGCCTCCTTAACATAAAAAAGAAGTGACATTTAATCCACAACATTGGATAAAGCACGTTGTCCGTGCAGTGTTGACTTTAGTAAATAAAGCAGTTCATTTAGATATAGGAAGATGTTGTATGAGTGCTAATGAGAAACTCTCATTACAAATAACAATTTATAAAAGTAAACCATTATAGGTCAATGTAAGGACTTCAACATTTACCTGTGTACAAAAATATTAAATATTGGAGAAATGTGAGCAAAAAAAAAAAGAACAAGTTTGCAGTTAAATTAATAACAATGAAACAAGAAATAGTTAACGTCTTCAAATGCATGTAAAGTGGATCTGTATACTATGTTAAGCAAAATCTCAAAACCACGTTTAGACACGTTCCATTGGATTTGTTTACGTTTACGCCTGTTCTAAGTTAGGATTTTTTAGTTCAGTGGTTGTCGTTTGTTGATGTGGCTCTTAAGTGTTGCCGTTTGTCGTTTTATTTAGATTATATTATTGTTTTTCTTGTTTTAATGGTTTTACACTAGTCATTATCGTGTCATTTATAGCTATCTGTTCGGTGTGAGTCAAGGCTCCGTGTTGAAGGCCGTACTTTGACCAGTAATGGTTTAATTGTTACAAATTGTGACTTGGATGGAGACATAGGAACGCAAACCACATATCTATAGACAACAACTTCATAAATTAAGAAAGACTATCCCCGATCTATCAGTAGCACATTAAATTTATCAGAAGACAAAAACAAAAACAGATTACATTAACAAATACTAATTAAATGTGTTTAGCTCGACATATATTGATCTATATAAATAACTTTGTTTTTTTAGCTTTCGTGTAGGTGTAATGTTATGTATGTTTTTAACTTTTGAATAATTAAATAATTAATCCTTTATACATCAGCGGAAATATATAATGTTCGAAATCATACTTTTTCAAAACCGTTCAATTATAGACTTGGAATAAAAAAAAATGCATTGTCGAGTTTAGTTTATTTTTGCAAAATTGAACCGAAAAATACGATAATAAAAATACCGAACTGCGAGGAAAATTTAAAAAGGAATGCTACTGGCGAAATGTTATTTGAAATTCCGCTTTCATGAATTTTTCACAACAAAAAAATATAAATTGATTTTTTTGGGTCAAATTCATAGTCATTCTTCCTTAAATAACAAATATTTTTCTCTCTTTTTGTTTTTACATGAAAGTATCTTGTCTCTAAAACTATTTGAAACTTGAGATTTCTATAAAAAAAAGGATATAATTTTTCTGTAAATTAAAAAAAGAAACTGCATTAAAAAAAGCTGTTACCATCTTTGATAAAAAAAATCATTGAAATCTTACCCCTATGGTTATTCATGTTTAGTTACACAATACAAGGAAATAGTATTTTATATGAAACTTAGAAATCAACTCACAATAGAAACAAGTCTAAGCATTTATACCGAATCAAAAAGTAAAATAAAATCGCAATTGGGATTCAGCACAATTTCAGTAAATAGACATTAAATATCTATTTCTGGATTAAAAGAACATTTAAAGAACAATTTGAATGAATTTGGGAAGTTGTTAAAATGTTCAGAAAATATTGTACTATTTCTTTCTGTGTATATGATTAGTTTAAAGATTTTTTTTTTAAATGCTAGAATAATAGTTATCAAAGGTACCAGGATTATAATTTAGTACGCCAGACGCGCGTTTCGTCTACATAAGACTCATCAGTGACGCTCATATCAAAATATTTATAAAGCCAAACAAGTACAAAGTTAAAGAGCATTGAGGATCCAAAATTCCAAAAGTTGTGCCAAATACGGCTAAGGTAAAAAAAACAAAACAATGAAAGGCTGTCATATTTCAGACAATAAAATGCATTAATAATTTAAATTACTTTAAGCGTCGTTAACTAACAAGTATTAACCCGCATATGAAACATGATCAATATTTAAAAAAAGTGCCATGCAAATCAACCTCAGTTTTTACCTACTCAAATTTAGTGATGACCAAAAAGTTTTAACCTCTTAGTAAAGTTATTTTAGAAGTTTTGCCATCATATCAAATTTCTAGGTATATCATTGGTTAAAAGTAACAGTCAGAAGACCGTGTATTTTACATATGGGGTTAGTAGGCTTGGTTTATTTTGATACACGGCTAGTAGTGGTGTTACGTCCCTAAAAAAGCACGACGTTGAGACAAATCTGAAACATTTCACCTCGACAAAAAGACAAACAAATTTATGATGAACGATTCAAATAAATGCAAAAAACACATTAAAAGCTACGTTATTGGCATTAGCTTTTATATTGACCAACGGCAGTAGGTTTTTAATATAGAAGACTTGATCACGTTCGTCTTCTTCGATAAGTGGCTACCGTCAACTGTTTGACTTTTCTGTGAGAGCATGAATTGTTATTGACATTCACTAAAAAAAATGGATGCAATCAGTATATATACATACATATATTTATGTTAATATTTTCATTTAAATTTAATGACGGAGCTGAGCCTCAAAAGACCTTGACATTTTAAGAAAGTTGGTACGATAATTTCGTTACAAAGTGCGCTAGTAACCCTAATACGAAATATGTTGGAACAGTTAATTTCAAATATGGGTTCGAGCTTCGCTCTAAAGAAAATAATGACCCCATCTATATTGTTTGAAACCTTATATGAAATTAACTGACTCCATTTATATCATATTAGGGCACTAGTAAACAGTGTAAATTATATTTCATAAAGCTAGATAAGTTCATATACCAAGAAAGGAACAATAGATATCTAGGGTGTACATCAATGAGACAGCAACTAAGCCTTAATAATTAAGTAAAAACGACCAACTTTCTAACACAAATACCCAGATTACAAGTTTGGCGATAGAGACGCGAGTACAGTTCTTTTGATTAAAGTATTGAAACCGTCGATCGCTGATTTGATGGTTGCAAATACAGTTTTACTGACGACAAACGTGTGCGACACTCTAATCTATAGAGAAGGCAGCAACTTTAAAACTACGTTATTCCAATTTTAATGCATAACAAAGAGAACAATACTTGAAGGTTTAAACCCAATTATAAATTTGAGATTAGCTTAACTGATTATGCAAATCTCAATGATTGATTTTGGCTCATAAAAATCATGCTGTGCTTAACGTGACGACCTACAAATGAGAATTTACAAATTGAATGTTATGACGTTACTTCAATGATTAAAATAAGATACAATCACATCAAATGACGTTTTTTGGAGTAGGTGTTTTAGAATATCAATAATATTAAAATGATCAAACATGTGCTATTCCAAGCAACTCAAAATAGCAGGTCACACATTTGTACGATATGTCAACTGTGGATTTCACGGTAAATCTTAGCCAATGAAAAACATACATAATAATTTCATCAGAATGACCGTTTAGCAGATTAAAAATAATTTTAGGAATGCTTAATCTTTCTCCATTTGATTTTTATCAGTGGATAACTGTAATTTTTTTTAACAAATACCAAAAACGTATACCACAGACATAGTAAAACACCCAAACCAACGGAAACTGTAAATAAACAAAGAAGAAAAAATTGACCGAAACACATCAGCAAGCTCAATGTACTACAAATATAGTACTTAATCTGCTGACTGAGAAATAATGCATTTTTTCGACAATGATATTATTCAAGTTTAACCACCTCTCATTTCACAACCTTTTAATGTGATGCCTCGTTCACACTTACATTTAATTTGAATTGAATGCGAATCGAATTCGCCAATCGCGTCCACAAACTGTCGAATTACAATTGACGTTAGGACGAAAAACGAAAAAAATTAATTCGAATTCACGTGTGAACTCATCATTAAACAAGATCATTAAACGTCTAAGCAAGTGCCAGACACAAAATAAAGTATTGAAATTTTTATCTGAATCCGGATAATGAACTTACATTTTTTGCGTACAAATCATTATATATATATATAGAGAGACAAACAATAATTGGTCTAACACAAAAATATATAAAAAAAAACGTTATTAAGAGTTTTTTCTATTTTTTTTCTTTGTGGCTTCAGCATTTCGGACAACCCTCCAAATGGGGACATCGATTGGTGTCAAATTCTCTTAGCAAAAACAAAGGATATGGGGTGAACACCCATGAAACTTAATCAATTCATGCACAGCACAAAAAAACCCACATAGACAAAAAAGGAAAGGAACAGCGCTTTTATTGCTGTTCTTCATCTCAAAGTAACAGTGAAGCTTACATTACAAAAAAAATATACTAGAAAGCAGTACTTATTTATTAAAAAAAAATAGATCCTACGCATAAGCATAAATCTTTTTAACTATGTAGCATAAATTTTAATAATTAAGGTATCATATAAAAGGTTAAAAATTGTCATCATTGTAAAACACCCAATGCACTGATAGTTTTATTATTATTTTGAACAATACAATAATATATGAATGAATTACAAAATTGTGGGCATATAAAAGCCTGTAATATATATAAATATAGTCACTTTTCTTTATTGTAATCAATAGGCTGGCACAACATATTTGAACAAGGTAGACATAATGACATGGTAACAGTTAAACTATTTCAATTCAGACAAATCTGACAAATTCATAATAGAATGTATGCATGCTAGATAATTATTTAACATGAATAATAATCAAATAACCAAAGAGTAAATCTCCTTTCGTTTCTGAACATATGTTTGAAGATATAGGAAGATGTGGTGTGAGGGCCAACGAGACAACTCTCCATCCAATTAACAATTTAAAAAGTAAACCATTATAGTTCAATGTACGGCCTTCAACACGGAGACTTAGCTTACACCAAACAACAAGCACAAAAGGGCCCCAAAATTAATAGTGTAAAACTATTCAAACGGGAAAACCAGCGGTCTAATTTGAAAAAAAACACAACATCATTTATAATCGTCAAGTGGGCTAGGGGCTAGGTCATTTGTTGGTGCTTGATAAATAACCATACTACAAAACAAAAACAGGGTACATATTATCGAGACCATGGCTTGCAAATTGTTGACTTTAGAACTTTTAGAATTTCGATATACATTCTAGTATGTTATAAATCCAAAGAGAATTTGAGTCAAATCTGTGAACATCAATTTGATAGTCAATGTCTCTTTAACAACCTTGTAATGTGAAACAAGAAAAAGTGATTTGACTACGTAAAAGGCAAACACAAATCACAGTATTGTTATCTATATCTTTATTCGGATAATTCGGATAATGAACTCACGTTTTGAAACGCAGCGTATAAAAAAAACCCAATGGTATCCGTCTAAAACAAAGACAAAACGAAACAAGGAATCAACCGTTTCAGATTTTTTCTTCATGGCTGCAATATTTCAAAAATCTCTTTACATGGAAACATCGATTGACGACTTATTCGTTTGTCAGAGTTGATTTATTTTCGATTCTCGAAATTTTTATACATATAATAATTACCAAGTCTATTTTACGGTTACCCTGTCGGAGCACAAGATATCACCACCATTTTTTGATGGGGTTCGTGTTGCTCAGTCTTTAGTTTTGTATGTTGTGTTTTGTGTACTATTATTTGTCTGTTGGTCTTTTTTTCATTTTTAGCCATGGTGTTGTCATTTCATTTTCGATTTATGAGTTTGAAATCCCTCTGGTATCTTTCGCCCTTCTTTTAAGTTGTTGGTGCTGGTTATTTAACCATACTAGAGCCAAAATAATTAGATAGTGCTTACGCCTGTATGTGACTTTGTACAGTGATTCAACAATAACCAAACATAGACAACAGCAACTACAAAAAATTATCATGCCTCTGTTAGTCTATAAATGGAATAGAAACAACCTGCGAAAACATGACATTGATCAATGCCAAAATATAAGTATCGACAGGTCTGATTGATTACTGTTAGCTTAAACATTCAGTGGCAAATATTTCATGAAAGTTAGGGAAGAAGTACCGACAAGATAAAGGATCATAACGATTTATTACTGTATAGAAAAACATGTAATACTATATAGTTGTATTTTAATTGAAAATAAGATCATTTGTTATACTAGTAGATAAAAGTGAATTGTTGACAATGATAAGTTATGCTGCAATATGATTTGGAAAGGGTGCATGGATTGAAATAAGGTAGATATTTAATAATCTACAAAGAAGATATACTTTGCAAACTATGCAATGCTTTCGAAAACGTGGAATAGGTCCTTTTGGAGAGTAGAATAAATAATAAATCAAGATTGGATATGTTTATAAAAAAAAATATCACTTCAAATGGACCAAAAAGTTATTTACATATAGTTATAAATATCAAACCCTACAGAACATGTGAAATATGTGAAATTTATCATTATAACTGTGGACAGAGGAAGCTTAATTCGTCATGTTTTATATATATATTACATACATTTCATGACTGCATTAAAGAATAATAATTCATATTCAATTATATAGCATTGATCATATATACACATATGATCTTGTTACAAGCATTTTTTTCTAACTTTTGATTAAGATTAAAACACAATGTTTACTGCTGTATCCATATTTTTAAGATGTTTACCTAGTATATCTGTTTGTTTTGTTCAAACATCGTCGTCAAAATAATAGATTTTAGGAGACTGTCATACACGTAAGAGGTTTAGCTAGCTATAAAACCAGAATTAATTCACCATTTTCTGTATAAGAAAATGTTTGTACTAAGTCAGGAATACTACAATACACCTTATCGCTATTTGTCCGCAATTAATGGACAGCAAACATTGATCGTAATATGTTGTCGTCATAATACAAAATATCTGACGCAACAATGGAAAAGAGATTGTTGTGTGACGTCAATAGTTCAAGCTGGGCAGATTCTAGGGACAGCCGGGAATAGCGATACGGTGTATTGTTTACCATACGTTTGATGTGTTTGATGTGTTTGAGGTTTTGATTTGGTTTTTGATAAGGGACTTTCCGTCTTGAATTTTCCTCGGAGTGCTGTACTTTTGTTATTTTACTTTTTGATTCGGTCATTGTCTAGATAATTGGTAGAGTCGATAAAACCAGGAAAAAACCTATAATAGTGTCAATTAATAGAACGGCCAACTTCTAGTATCTGATATTGGAATAACACATTCTGATATTCACACAAGTTATGATTTAATGAAAAAAGCGGCGTTATGTGTATCAGGTGAGAACACGTGTTGATATTTACACCACCACTTAAAATAGTAGTTTCTGTCGCCAAGCTTAAGTGATACCATGGCATTGTACCATGTGTTTCTCGTACAAACACCTTTAGGCTAGAATATGGCCATAATCCTTACAGATAAACACGTTTCAAGTCAATATTTTCATACGGTTTCTAATGTTTGTGTTTTGTTAACATGGTTAAAAAAAACATTGTAAAGATGTTGTAAAAATAAAAATTAGCCAGGAAGTCAGTAACATGTAGAATGAATCAGAAATCGAAATTCTAACTACAGGTTTTTACTTGCTGTAATATCAAATTGGTTTTATTTTTTATAGATTAAGGTAGGGGCGAGGTTCACGTTAATGTTATTACTACCACTGAGTCGATGCTTCTGCTGGTGGACTGTTAGTCCCCGAGGGTATCACCAGCCCAGTAGACAGTACTTCGGTACTGGCATGAAAATACGGATGTTTTGTGTTATTAAAATTTGCTGTTATAAAATGTTAGAAATTATTATAAATGAAGGAATGTATCTCCCTCATGCAAAGCTCTGATTCCTTTCACGGATTTGGCTATACTTTTTTTTACCTTTTGGATTATAGCTCTTCATCTTTCATATAAGCTTTGGATTTCAAATATTTTGGTCACGAGCATCACTGAAGAAACATGTATTGTCGAAATGCGCATCTGGTGCAGGACAAGTGCTACCGTTAATTTTATAACTTCTGTCACAATTGTTACTTTACTATGTAAATGTCACACTTTGTTTCTTAATGCTGAGTAACACACATGTCTTCATTCAAGAACCTTTTCATTATTTTGTCGAAAATCAACACATCTAAGATGTGTCGTCAAAACACGATTAAATGATTTTTATCATTTTTGTTTCTTTCTAGAAGAATAGTCATATGCATCATGAAAAAGGGGAAATTAAAAAGCCTTGAAAGTTTTCTGGAGTGGAGTTCAATTTTGAAAAACCTCAGATTGGGGCATGGAAAAGTATTGCCACTGCTGATGGACGTTTTGTGCCCGAGGGTATCACCAGCCCAGTAGTCAAAACTTCGGTGTTGACATGAATATCAATAATGTGGTCATTTTTATTAATTTCCTGTTTACAAAACTTTGAATTTTACGAAAAACTAAGAATTTTCTTATCCCCGGCATAGATTACCTTAGCCGTATTTGGCACAACTTTTTGAAATTTTGGATCCTCAATGCTCTTCAACTTTGTACTTGTTTGGTTTTATAAATATTTTGATATGAGCGTCACTGATGAGTCTTCTGTAAACGAAACGCGCGTCTCGCGTACTAAATTTTAATCCTGGTACCTTTGATAACTATTTACAAAATTGTAGCAAATTCTGTAAATTTCAAATATGCAAAATTTATATCTATTTTGATGAATACTCTTAATCAATATCTGATTATTAAAACTTTCACCGAGTTGGATTTGAACCCACAACCTCCGTGTGAACAGTATTTATAAAATATATATATACTGTTCTAGTATAAGCGATCAGAGCAGATGATCTGCATTGTAATTAGACCACTCGGTCACCGAGTCCCTTTTTCTGACTGATGGGATTTTACTATTCACATTAATGTGGTTTGCGTAAAAATGTGTAAAATGAATATCTAACTGTTTTGATCTGAGCGTCACTGATGAGTCTTATGTAGACGAAACGCGCGTCTGGCGTATTAAATTATAATCCTGGTACCTTTGATAACTATATAAAGGCAACCATAGAGCTCTGGTTAAACATTATATTTATTACCTGCTGGTTATGAACACGTGTATGTTAGACATATCTTTATTTCTATCGACAATACAAAGGATTAATATGGCTAGATTATGATGGCTTGATTTTGATCATCATTAACAATTATTAGGTCAAATTGAATGTCCGCGCGGTAATTGGGAAAATATGAATGAGAAGCCATAAATGAGGAAGAATAGAAACATATCGACATGCGTAGTTTGATATACCTTCAGCTGTTTTTTTCAAATTTATTACATGAACCAATGATATTTCTGCTTCTAAATTGTTCAGTAAAATATCGTTACGAAAAAAAAAGGTGATCCGAATATGTTTCCACATATACCGCAATCATGTTTACCATTAAATTTTGAAATAAATACATGTACAAGGATAAACATTAGAGCTCTGCTAGTTTATGCATTTTTAACAAATACTAAACGTATACCACTGACATAGTAGAAAACCAAACCAATGAAAACTAAATAAATAAATTTAAAAAAAAAATACCGAAACACATCAGCAAGCTCAAGGTACTACGGTACTACAAATGTAGTACTTAATCTGCTGACTATGAAATAATTCATTTTTTAGGCAATGAAATTATTCAAGTTTAAACACCTGTTTTATACGACAAGATATATAATGGTATCGTAAAACGTCTACACAAGTGCCAGACACAAAATAGTGTATTAAAATCTTAATCTTTATTCGGATATTGATTTTATATTTTTTTGCGTACAAATAGATTTGTTGTTATATATATGTTGAAAATAATAATTGGTCTAACACAAAAATATTAAAACAAAACATCAACCAGCAAATTTAATTTATTTTTGTTTTTGTTTTACTTTTTAAACACAAAAACAAAGGATATGGGGTGAACATCCATGAAACAAAATCAATTCTTGCACAGCACAAAAAAAAAACAACACATAGACAAAAAGGAAAGGAACATCGCTTTTATTGCTGTTCTTTATCTCAAAGCAACAGTGAGGCCTACATTACAACACAAACATACTAGAAAGTAGTACTTATTTATCAAAAAAAAAAATAGATCCTACGCATAAGGAAAAATCTTTTTAACTATGTAGCATACATTTTAATAATTAAGGTATCAGATAAAAGGTCAAAAATTACTATCCTAGTAGAACACCCAATTAGTGATAATTTTGAATAATATAATAATATAGGAGTGAGGGCATATAAAAGCCTGAAATATATATTAATAAAGTGACTTTTCTTTATTGTAATCAATAAGCTGGCACAACATTTATGAACAAGGTAGTCATAATGACATGGTAACAGTTAAACTATTTCAATTCAGACAAATCTGACAAATTAATAATAGAATGTATGTATGCTAAATAATTATTTAACATGAATAATAATCAAATAACCAAAGAGTAAATCTCATTTCGTTTCTGAATATATGTTTGTAGATATAGGAAGATGTGGTGTGAGTGCCAACGAGACAACTCTCCATCCAAATTAACAATTTAAAAAGTAAATCAGTATAGTTCAATGTACGGCCTTCAACACGGAGACTTGGCTCACACCGAACAACAATCACTAAAGGGCCCCAAAATTACTAGTGTAAAACCATTCAAACGGGAAAAACAACGGTCTAATTTGAAAAAAACACAACATTATTTATAATCGTCAAGTGGGCTAGGGATATGTAATTTGTTGGTGCTTGATATAAAACCATACTCCAAAACAAAAACAGGGTACATATTATCGAGACCATGGCTTGAAAATTGTTGATTTTAGAATTTTTAGAATTTCGATATACGTTCTAGTATGTTATAAATCCAAAGAGAATTTGAGTCAAATCTGTGAACATCAATTTGATAGTCAATGTCTCTTTAACAACCTTGTAATGTGAAACAAGAAAAAGTGATTTGACTACGTAAGAGGCAAACACAAAATACAGTATTGATACTGTATCTTTATTCGGATAATGAACTTACGTTTTTAAACGCAGCGTACAAAAAAAACCAATGGTATGCGTCTAAAACAAAGACAAAACGAAACAAGGAATCAAGTGCCTTTTCCGATTTTTTCTTCATGGTTGCAATATTTCAGAAATCTCTTTAAATGGAAACATCGATTGACGCCTTATTCCTTTGACAGAGTTGATTTATTTCCGATTCTCGAAATTTTTACACATATAATAATTACCAAGTCTATTTTACGGTTACCCTGTCGGAGCACATGAGATCACCCCCAGTTTTTGATGGGGTTCGTGTTGCTCAGTCTTTAGTTTTCTATGTTGTGTTTTGTGTACTATTATTTGTCTGTTTGTTTTTTTCCACCCTTAGCCATGGTGTTGTGACACAGTCAGTTCATTTTCGATGTATGAGTTTTAATGTCCCTCTGGTATCTTTCGCCCCTCTTTTAAGTTGTTGGTGCTGGTTATATAACGATACTAGAACAAACAAAAAATTAGATAGTGCTTACGCCTGTATGTGACTTTGTACAGTGATTCAACAACAATCAAGCATAGACACCATCAACTACAATAATTTATCATGCCTCTATTAGTCTATAAAAGGGAAAGAAACAATCTTAGAAAACATATTATTGATCAATTCAAAAATATAAGTATCAACAGGACTGATTGATTACTGTTAGCTTAAACATTCAGTGGCAAATATTTCACGCAAGTTAGGGAAGAAGTATCGACAAGATAAAGGATCACAACGATTTATTACTGTATAGATAAGCATGTAATACTATATACATGTAGTTGTATTTTAATTAAAAATAAGATCATTTGTTAAAAGTGAATTGTTTACATTGATTAGTTATGCTGCAATATGATTTGGAAAGGGTGCATGGATTGAAATAAGGTAGATATTTAATAATCCACAAAGAAGATATACTTTGCAAACTATGCAATGTTTTTGAAAACGTGGAATATTTCCTCTTGGAGAGTAGAATAAATAATAAAACAAGATTGGATATGTTTATAAAAAAAAATCGGAAGACGAATTTTAAAATGTCAGTTCAAAAAGACCAAAAACTTATTTAAATATCAAACGCTACAGAACATGTGAAACATGTGAAATTTATCATTACAACTACGGACAGAGGAAGCTTAATTCGTCATGTTTTATATATATATTATATACATTTCATGACTGCATTAAAGAATAATTATTCGTATTCAATTATATAGCTTTGACCATATATACACATATGATCTTGTTACAAGCATTTTGTTCTAACTTTTGATCAAGATTATAACACAATGTTGACTGCTGTATCCATATTTTAAAGATGTTTACCTAGCATATCTGTTTGTTTTGTTCACACATCGTTGTCAATATAATAGATTTAAGGAGACTGTCATACACTTGAGAGGTTTAGCTAGCTATAAAATCAGAACTAATTCACCATTTTCTGTATAAGAAAATATTTGTACTAAGTCAGGAATACTACAATACACCTTATCGCTATTTGTCCGCAATTAATGGACAAAACACAATGATCACAATATCGTGTCGTCATAATACAAAATATCTAACGCCACAATGGACAAGAGATTGTTGTGTGATGTCAATAGTTCAAGCTGGGCCGATTCTAGGGTCAGCCGGTAATAGCAATACAGTGTATTGTTTACCATTCGTTTGATGTGTTTGATGTGTTTGAGGTTTTGATTTGGTTTTTTTTGATAAGGGACTTTCCGTCTTGAATTTTCCTCGGAGTGCTGTACTTATGTTATTTTACTTTTTGATTCTGTCATTGTCTAGATAATTGGTAGAGTCGATAAAACCTATAATAGTTTCAATAAATAGAACGGCCAACTTCTAGTATCTGATATTGAAAAAACACATTCTGATATTCACACAAGTTATGATTTAATGAAAAAAGGTGCGTTATGTGTATCAGGTGAGAACACGTGTTGATATTTACACCACCACTTAAAAAAGTAGTTTCTGTCGTCAAGCTTAAGTGATACCATGTCACTGTACCATGTGTTTCTCGTAGAAACACGTTTAGGCTAGAATATGGCCATAATCCTTACAGATGAACACGTTTCAAGTCAATATTTGCATACGGTTCCTAATGTTTGTGTTTTATTACAAAAAAACATTGTAAAGATGTTGTAAAAAGAAAATTAGCCAGAAAGTCAGTAACATGTAGAATGAATCAGAAATTGAATTATAACTACAGTTATTTACTTGCTGTATTATCAAATTGGTTTTATTTTTAATAGATTAAGGTAGGGGGCGAGGTTAACTTTTGCCACAATTGCTACTTTACTATGTAAATGTCACACTTTGTTTCTTAATGCATTAATTTTGAGTAACATAAATGTCTTCATTCAAGAACCTGTCCATTATTTGGTCGAAAATTAACACATCTAAGATGTATCGTCAAAACACGATGAGATGATTTTGATCCTTCTTGTTTGTTTCATTCTAGAAGAATAGTCATTTGCATCATGAAAAAGGGGAAATTAAATAGCCTTGAAAGTTTTCTGGAGCGGAGTTCAATTTTGAAAAACCTCAGATTGGGGCATGGAAAAGTATTGCCACTGCTGGTGGACGTTTTGGCCCCGAGGGTCTCACCAGCCCAGTGGTCACAACAAAACTTCGGTGTTGAGATGAATATCAATAATGTGGTCATTTTTATAAATTTCCTGTTTACAAAACTTTGAATTTTACGACAAACTAAGGATTTTCTTATCCCAGGCATAGATAACCTTAGTCGTATTTCTGTATTTGGCATAACTTTTTGAAATTTTATATCCTCAATGCTCTTCAACTTTGCACTTGTTTGGTTTTATAAATATTTTGATATGAGCGTCACTGATGAGTCTTCTGTAAACGAAACGCGCGTATCGCGTACTAAATTATAATCCTGGTACCTTTGATAACTATTTACAAGATTGTAGCAAATTCTGTAAATTTCAAATATGCAAAATATATATCTATTTTGATGAATTCTCTTAATCAATATTTGATTATTAAAACTTTCACCGAGTTGGATTTCGAACCAACACCCTCCGTGTGAACATCATTTATAATATATGATTAGATGATCTGCATTGCAATTAGACCACTTGCTCACCAAGTCCCTTTTTCTGACTGAAAATATATTATTGACATGAATATGGTTTGCGTAAAAATGTGTGAAATGAATATTTAACTGTTTTCATCTGAGCGTCACTGATGAGTCTTATGTAGACGAAATGCGCATTGGCGTATTAAATTATAATCCTGGTACCTTTGATAACTGTATAAAGAAAAAAGTAAAATCACAGAAATACTGAACTTAGAGGAAAATCAATTCGGAAATTCCATAATCACATGGCAACATCATAGAGCTCTGGTTAAACATTACATTTATTACCTGCTGGTTATGAACACGTGTATGTTAGACATATCTTATTTCTATCGACAATACAAAGGTTTAATATGGCTAGATTATGATAGCTTGATTTTGATCATCAATAACAATTATTGATATTTTACTGATTGAACAATGGCCTGAAAGCGAAAAAAATAATTAGCCTTAGTATTTTTATTAGGTCAAATTGAATGTCAGCGCGGTAATTGGGAAAACATGAATGAGAAGCCAAAAAACGAGGAAGAATAGAAACACATCGGCATGCGTAGTTTTATATACCTTCAGCTGTTCTTTCAAATTTATTACATGAACCAATGATATTTCTGCTTCTAAACTGTTTAGAAAAATATCGTTACGAAAAAACCGGTGATCCGAATAGGTTTCCACTTATACCGCAATCATGTTTACCATTAAATTTTATTTAAACAATGAATTTTCTTACTAAAAGGCGTTAGTTCTGCGAAAATAGCTTTTGAAAAAAAGTTATGAATATCAAAACGTTACCTTTATTTTTAAGCGGAACATACTGAATTACTCGTGATCCTTTAACTTCCTACATTTATAATAAAAATATATTTAAATTAACTCTCAAAATATACTGCCGAAATTTATAAAAGAGAATTTACTTTAGATAAATCAAATTTAACCTGCAATAACTGTCTTTTCTCAGATTCTGATTATCAAGTTATACACGAGAAACTCTACACACAACAAAAACGATTAAAAAAACATGTAAATGCTATAGTAGAAAATGGATTTAAAACATTTTTGACGAAAGGAAGAAGAGAAAATATTTATACAATTGAACATCTATAAATTTTCAAATCATAAAATTTTGTACAATATCATGCATGCCTGATTTTAATGTATTATTATCATGATTATATAAAGTAAATACAGTATTGAAATTCTAGTATCGCTTTTACACAAAATATAATACATGTATCATAACTATTCTAAATAGCAATATCCCAACACTAATATACGTATACTAATATAAATAGTAACATTACATTAGTTTTTGTACTTTTTATAAAAAGTAAACTCTAAAATGCAATATTCCAATACTAATATACGAGTTGGTGATTAAAAAGGTGGAGACATGTTTAGCCGTACATTAATAGTTTTTTTTTTATTCTGCATAATAGGAAGTCATGTTTGATATAAAATTGACGTCATCATGTCGGCAAAACCACTTCTAGTTTTAATCAGAACAAGTAGTCAGGTAATTTGAAATCTTTTTTGTTTATTTCTTCACTACCTTTTGTTCATATTTTTGTAGTATTCAGTTCATAAATAAAACAATTTCTCTTTTATACAAATATTCGTTTCTGATAATTAAATTAAATTTTGGAAGTTCAATCACCATAATGAAAATAACCTTTATTCAACAATAATGTCTCAACCACTTCATGTATATTACTTTTATACATAGTTTTTTTGTTATTGGGAAACCCATTTCCACAAACTCTTACAAAACACAATTTGACCATCTATGATAACAAAATCTTTTATATTGCAATGGCAATCAGTTTGGCAGACAACAATCTGATGTACACAGCAGCAATAACGTTTATTCTAAGTGGCATTTGAGACACAGATCAAAATGATCTGTCGTATGAATTGCTGATTAAATGATCTGTAAATTACTTGAACGAATTTACTTTAAATTCAAAATCAGATAATTCCATTCTTCAATCTTCTTTCTTTAGAAGGAAACATATAATTGCTACCCCCGCCATCTTGGTTTGTCTTTGTGGCATGAAGGACATTCACGCTGATAAATTAGGTCCTTTGTATTGTATTTTCCGTTTGAAATTTAAATAATCGAAACTACTACTAGTACTAAAATGTTTTTTTTTCAAATTGCTTTAAGTCCACAAACTTATAAATGAGACTATTTCACATTATCTTAAGAAATGTTATCTGAGAGTTATTTGCTCAGTTCTGTAATAATTGTTTTATTTTCAAAAACTTTGTATATCTTAGAATGAAATTCGCCATTGCTACCGTCGCCATCTTAGTTTGTCTTTGTGGCATGAAGGGCATCCACGCTGATGATTATTATGGGGGTCTCGGAGGAGGTGTACAAAGATACGGTTCTAGTTACGGAAAAGGTGGATACGGCTCAAGTTATGGCGGACATGGTGGCAGTACGGGTGGAAATGGCGGATATTCTGGATACGGAAACGGACAAGGCAGATATTCTAGTTATGGCAAGAAAGAAGTCCATGGATACGGCAAGCAGGGCGGTTACATCGATGAAACCATCCACCTTCGACCGCAACCAGTACCAATGGCAGGCGCTGGATCATATACAGGCGGTATTTCATCATACGATGGCGGTAATCGCGGTATGCTCAGGGGCATACTCGGTATGGGTAAAACAACAAAGATTCGTAAGTTATTTTTTTAATTAGAATAATTTTCATAACAGCATGGACAAGACCATTTCTTGGCGGGCTCAGGTTATCAATTGTCAGATTAGTTGAACGTTCATCTTTAACGCCAACTTGATATATCGTACGTGTTATAGAAATTTAAACTATAGGGTCGCCAAAGGTTCAAGCGCCTATAAATCAAATAATACGAATAACTAACAGAGGAGTAAACCTGGTGTGTTGATTTAAATGTTGAATACCTAAACTATCATTCTTGATCTGTATATGTACAGTAGGAATACGTTGTGGATACCAATACGTCTGGCTTTAACCAAATGGTGGAAATCTCGGTTTTGCATTTTATTTCCTTGTTAAGTTTTCTGGTTCCTTTCAGATTTTATTTAAAAAAATGCATATTCAATACAGTTTTGATATATAGAGTTTACATTACTACGTGACTCCTTTAAAATAATACATCATTCAATATGTTTTTGCAAAGTACACATATGATTTAAAACTGTTTTATCTTCATCAATCAAGAGCTTATAATATTCAGGAATAACATATAAATGATTTAAATTACTAGGTGTATACACCATATGAAGGTACCAAGCGTTTTACTTATAGCATACTTATATACCTACGAAGAAATCGAGCGCCAGTTGTCGTCATAATGATCGTTAGCATAATACAACTATGAAATTTTAACACATTGACATTTAAAGATGATGACCCCTTCTGTGGCCTGTAAATTACGAAATTTTAAAACTGCAATAGTATCAAAACAGCAAAAATGCTGAATAATAGAGATAATAATGGTCATTTTGTATATATATCAAGGGGAAACGTCATGGAAAACATTATGTTTTATAGTTTAGTTATATTTAGTAGGGGAAAGGCTGTAAATTTTCTATAAAATTTCCATATGTTTTAAAAGCTTTGAACCAACACAATCCTTAAAAATTGGACATGTTACAAGTTACAAAACATCAGTTATACACACATTGACAATTTACCAATAAAGAATTTTGAAATGATAATCACACAGTTAGAAGATACAAATTGACTATTAACAAATTAAGAATTTTGAAATTACAAGAATAAAACTAACAAATTGACCATTTTTCCCGAATTAAGTATTTTGAAATTTCAAAGTTACAAATTGACAATTTAAGAATTAAGAATCATGAAAGTACAAAGATACAGGTTGCAAATTGACAATTTACGAATTACAAATTTTTAAATTTCAAAGTTACAAGATACAAATTAACCATTTACAAATCAAGAATTTAGAAATTACACAGTTAAAGTTACAAATAAGAATTTTTACCCCGTTGGCTTTTCATCAGAATCAGGGCGTTAGTTCTGGTGTTTGAATTCTACATATTTGTGTAATGTGAGGCATTGTACAGCTGGATATGAATTATGAGTCTTGCTCAGTGTTTAAGGCCACACAGTGACATTTAGTTATATCATCTTCTATGTAATTTGGTCATTGCTGGTGAGTTGTCTCATTGGAAATCATATCTCATCTTCTTTTTTTTATATGTAAAATTGAGAATGAAAATGAGGAATGTGTCAAACAGACAACAACCCGACCATATAAAAGACAACAGCAGAAGGTCACCAACTAGTCTTCAATGTAGCGAGAAATTCCCGCACCCGGAGGCGTTCTTCAACTGGCCCCTAAACAAATATATACTAGTTCAGTGATAATGAACGCCATATTAAACTTCAAATTTTACACAAGATCTATAAAATTAAAAAAAATACAAGACTAACAAAGGCTAGGGGCTCCTGACTTTGGACAGGCGCGAAAATACGGCGGGGTTAAACATGTTTATGAGATCTCAACACTCCCCCTATACCTCTAGCCAATGTAGAAAAGTAAATGCATAACAATACGCACATTAAAATTCAGTTCAAGAGGAGTCCGAGTCTGATGTCAGAAGATGTAACCAAAGAAAATAAACAAAGTGACAATAATACATATATAACAACAGTCTACTATAAGTGTTAAAACTAACATGCCAGCTCCAGACTTCGATTAAACTGATTGAAAGATTATGATTCCATCATATGAATATCAGGCACAATCCTTCCCGTTAGGGGTTTAGTAGCATGCCATCATAACATATATGAGAAGAACATATCCGTGTCATGCCAACAATTGTTTTTTGAATAAATGTGTTTAGTCCCTATGCAAAGACCCTATAAGTGAATCAATATTAACGCCAAAATATGCAATCTTTAATGACCTGACAACAGTATCGTAACTATATCCCTTCTTAATAAGTCTATTTAAAGGTTTTGTTAGTTTCTGAAGTGAATACTGACATTTTTGTGCTTTATAAAGAATATTTCCATAAAACAATGGATGTGAAATACCTGAACGTATAAGAAGTCTGCATGTTGAGCTATAGTTATATATATATATAATTACGAATGATGTCCTTATACCGATGATAAAGTTTAGTAAATGTTTTGACTAGTTTGTGATATCGAAAACCCTGGTGTAATAATTTTTCAGTAATACATAAATTTCTTTCGTTAAAATCTAAAACATTGTTACATACACGAGCGAATCGTACGAGTTGAGATATATTAATACCGTAAGATGGTGACAAGGGAACGTCACCATCTAAAAATGAATAATTAACGATAATTAACGATTTTAGTATTAAGATTTCCAATAGTGATCAAGATCAAGATCGAGGAAAGGGCAGTGGTCATTGTTAGTATTAGCTTTCTTTAGAGTAAGTTCAACAGGATAAATTTCTTTAGTATACATACTGAAAAGTAAAATCACAAAAATACTGAACTTAGAGGAAGATCAATTTGAAAAGTCCATAATCACATGGCAAAATCAAATAATAAAACGCATCAAAAACGAATGGACAAAAACTGTCATATTCCTGACTTGGTACAGGCATTTTCAAATGTAGAAAATGGTGGATTAAACCTGGTTCTATAGCGCTAACCCTCTCACTTTAATGACAGTCTCATCAATTTCCGATATTTCTGATGCGTTAAATAAACAGACACAATAAATATAAGAGTCAAAATATGGGTACATCAGTCATCATCGTTTAACAATTTTAAAAGGAACAATTTAACAGAACACAAAAACATCTACTATCTACGAACACATTTATTGATTTGAGTGTCTGACGTCAGAAAATTTTATACGTCACATAAATTTGTCGTTCAATGTACGTACAAACAATTTTAAAACCCTCATGGGAACGCCAGCACACAGGGCCAAAAAATCAAAAGTATGTAAGAATAAATTTAAGAAATAGACCGAGACCCAAACTAGTCCAAAAGCTATATATAGAATTTATAAGAATCCAAAAATAGTTAATTCCACTACGCGATTGAATGATTTTGACGTTTGTGGTTCAACGTATATTGCAATTCATAATAGAAATATATCACAATGACATATAATAGAACAATATCATACTGACGGGATCTTTTAAAGTACAGAGTCACGTTATAAGAACAAAAGAAATACAAAAAGTCGCAAATACAAAACAAACCACAAAAAAATGAAAGCCAATACAAACACATTGACGAGATGTATAAGTACCGAGCCACGTGAAACGGATTTCACATGAAACCATGTCCATCATTATTGAGAGCCAAAATATCATCCAAATATCTAAAAGTATTGATAAATTTGTTTATCAGATGTTGTTTCGATGGGTCTTTGTTGATTTTTGTATTTATCTTGTTTTATGTTTATGTTGCAGTTGGATTTATCATATTGTTAGCCTTATTGACTAATAGCAACAGGGATTAAACATTATAACGACTTAATGTTATGTAAGTACACATTTAGTCTACCTTAGTAATGATCCAATAGAACGGCCAATATTTCCGTTCGACTCACGAAGTCGACTTAATCCTGTAACGACTTAATGTTATGTAAGTACACATTTAGTGTACCTTAGTAATGATCCAATAGAACGGCCAATATGTCCTTAGCAAGTAAGCTAACCAAAGATATTCCTTTAGCTACACACTCATTGAAATCGGCTGTAAAACTTGCGTATTTTCAAATAATTTGGTTTTGCATAATAGTGCTCCTCTTTTTTTTTAGGAGATGTCTATTATTCACCATCAACATGGAACAGACGGGAAAAGCAGACTTATTTTAAGAGTATATATCAGTGTGCACTGCGAGCTGAACTTGTGTTCGCTACTTAACGAGTAGAACAATAAGACGAACATGCTCAGTTCGTTAGGCTGGACACACAAGAACGAAGTGGTACTCATATTCAACACAACTAATATTAAAACCTTCACGTAGACGCATATGTCTAGGAATATTGTTATATCTACATAATTCCAGATCTTATTTCACAGTATCACCTCTCAATTTTGTAACTAAATTACTGTGAATAAAAAAATCTAAATATTATATGTAATAGGGTCTTCAGTAACTAAAATTATATTCAATATGAATTTTCTGGAATGTGTTCAACTAAGTTCTTTTTCTTTAGGATACATATACAAGACTAGTTCATAAATCGTAAACATTGAATTGACGTGAAGTCGGTTATAAAGGGCATATACAATGTAGCAAATAAAATATTTAATATGTACGAAAATAATTGGTTTACAATATTATCGAATTCGATCCTTTAATTCATTATTAAAAGAATACAAACCAACATCGACTCAACTTTAGATTGTTTTTTTTTTTATTTACTTGTTCGTTTCTGTAACTTTACTAGAATAAAGGTGGTGCATGTATATAACTCTACAGGGAAATAACTCTATAGAAGTCAGCTGAACATTTTAATAACGTTATATTGTTAAGCAAATATTAAGCTTCACGATCATGAAAATAAGATGTTGTCAAACTGCTACATATTCAATGATTTTTTTAAATAATGAGTTAAATTTAATATTTTGTCAAATTTTCATGAAAATAAAACGAGCCGAATTAAGTTTAGCCAAGATGTTTGGTACCACCTTAAATAATATTCGACTTGAAAAAATATTTTTCTTCAAGGTGTAATACAACCAAAGCGTAGTACGTCACATCCGGTTTAATATTAAAAAAAGGGCAGCAGTCCTTTTGCGCCAATTACTGTTTTTCAGGGGTATCATTTGCGCCAAATTTTATTTTCGAAATGTATCATTTGCGCCGTTTTTATGTATTAATTTTCATCCTTCAATGTTTGTCTTTTTGGACAATGAAGTGAAGTTACAAGCTACTACATACATTAAATTAGGAAGTACCCATGCAGCAGCAGTAAGAAGAAAGTATGTTTCAGAAAAGGAAACATTTGCCGTGTAAACTGCCGTTTCCAAGTCCGAATAAAGGTGGAGGGAAGTCATTTTTCTTCTAATTGGCGCAATCGTATGATTTCTTTTTGGCGCAAATGATACCATGTAATTTTAAAACAAGTGGCGCAAACGTAGCATTGGAGAAAAAAGTTGTTGCGCAAAAGGACGCATTTTTGGCGCCAACGGATCTCTCCCTAAAAAAGAGTCGAAAAAAGATATTCCCTTTAATAAACAGTTGAAGGAAATTATCCTACATTTCATTGCAATAAAAAAAAAAATTGTCATATATCTTTGGTGTTTCAAAGCACCATTATTTTTCATTTAGTGTTTTTATAGAATATTTTAGAAACTTGAGGTAACATGGTTACTAATATAAAAGCTTGAACACAGGAAGAAAAAAGATTGGTTAACTTTCAGTGATGGTTATTTTCTTAAAGGCAATGAAACATTTTATGATTTTTTTTCCTATAGTACTGGACAGAATAAAAGTTTTTTAAACTTTACTTATGCTTGGTATTTCTTTATTTGAAACAAACATAAATTATGCACATTTTTTGAAAAATGAAAATGTAATAAAGAATAATAGGGGAAAACCTATGGTGGTTCTCCAATTCAAAGATAAAAACGTTTTTGAATTGTAGAGTCTTTATATAAGTTGGCGGCCTGATTAGCTGTTAATTCCATTCTTTGTGTAAATAATCTAAAACCTTTTTTACTAATATAAAATTTTCCATAATAGTATACCACTTCATCAAGATTTTTTCTAATTATCTTAACATATGCACAACACAGAATTCTTTTCTATTTTTGGATTTTTATGAGGCCGATTTTTCTCTATATTGTAGTCCAGAACCCCCAATCCACCACCACCACATACATGTACACCCGTATTTCGGTTGTATGTTTTAATTTTTTTTTTTAAATGTACCCATACTTCTTTAAATGTATAATATTTTCTCTATTTTTTAATTTTTGCATTTTCTTGGGATCTATTATTCTAAAAAGTTTCGTGACGCCATCACCTTTTTCACTTATCCCCAAAGACTTGTTTATTGCCATATACATATCTGAAAACTAAAATTGCCCATTATATTTAGCAATCTATCGGCTCTAATTAGTTTAATTTTTTGTCCATTTCTCTCTGTTTTCTATTTCTTGCCCATTATTTTCTATTCTCAGTTTTAAAATAGTCCTCGGTCATAACTCTTTTTTCTCCCCAAATTCCCGTCAAAGTTTTTTGCCTTGTTTTATGTGCCCTTTATTTCCTATTAACTATATACTTACACAAATGTTCTTCCCTTTTCTATATTTTTGAGTCCCATTGTGCATTTTTCACTTTTCTATATCTTGCCTATCGAAATTTGATTAGACAATGACTTTGCAAATCTGAATTGCCAGAAAATGCTAAACAGAGATCTTCAATAACGCAAATATAATGCCTCGTTTACACGTACATTTACATTTAATTCGAATTGAATTCAAATCGAATGCGAATTGAATTCGCTAATCGCGTTCACACACTCTTCTTTTTTAATTCGAATTGATTTGAATTGTTTAATTCGAATTATCCAATTCGTATTATAAATACGTTTTTGTTAATACGAATTAAAAGTAAACGTCGTTAGGACAGTAAAGCGAATGTGACGGACATTCCAATTCGAATTATAATTGACGTTAGGACGTAAAACGTTTCGAATGCGAATTAAACTAATTCGAATTAGTTAATGCGAATTGAATTCGAATTACGTGTGAACTCAGCATAAATTGTCAGGAATATGTCAAAAAATGTCTTCAATAACGCAAATAAAAAGTGTCAGGAATATGCTAAACGAAGATCTTCGATAACACGAACATAAATAGTCAAGAAAATGCCAAACGAAGGTCTTCAATAACGCAAATATAAATTGTCAGGAATGTGTCAAAAAAGGTCTTTAATAACGCAATAATAAATTGTCAGAAATATGCTAAACGAAGATCTTCGATAACACAAATATAAATTGTCAGAAATATGCCAAACGAAGATCTTAAAAAAAAACGAGATCATAAATAGTCAGTAATATGCCAAACGAAAGTCTTCAAAAGAAAAAACGCAAACATAATTTGTCAGCTAGGATTATTCCAAACGAATGTCTTCAAAAACGTGAGCATAGATTGTCAGACATACGCTAAACTAAGGTCTTCAATAACGCGAATATAAATTTTATGGAATTTGTCAAACAGAGGTCTTCAAAAACGCGAACATAAATTATCAGGAATATGCAAAACGAAGGTCTTTAAAAAACACCAACATAAATTGAAAGGAATATACAAACAAATGTCTTCAAAAATGCGAAAATAAATTGTCAGGAATATGCCAAACGAATGTTTTCAAAAATGCGAAAATAAATTGTCAGGAATATGCTAAACGAAGATCTCCAAAAACGCGAACATAAATTGTCAGTTTTATATGCCAAACGAAGGTCTTCAAAAATGTGAACATAAATTGTCAGTTATAGGCCAAACGAAGGTTTTCAAAACGTGAACATAAATTGTCAGTTATATCCCAAACGAAGGTCTTCATTAACGCGAACAAAAATTGTCAGTTATATGCCAAACGAAGGTATTAAAAAACGCGAAAATAAATTGTCAGTTATATGCCAAACGAAGGTCTTCAAAAACGCATCTAAATTGTGAGGAATATGCCAAACGAAGGTCTTCAAAAACACGAACAATAAAGCAAACATAAACTTTTGATGAACTCCTTTTAGGGAGCTATTATTTTATATTTAGGTGGGGCCGGGGGGGGGGGGGGGGGGGGGCTAGGATGGGAAATGTTGTCCTGAATTCTTTAACGTTTTAATGTAAATAGATACTATTCGACTAATTGTTTGAAATTATGAAATTGTTTATCTTAAAACCCTTTTACTTATATCCAAGTTAAACTATTTTAATCCCTTATAAGTAAAAAAAAAGAAAAAAAGAAAACCAAAACATTATAACTTGTTGACGGTATAAATGCTGAAGTTAAGTTGTATTAGATTTGAAAAGTTTTCCCTTTCATTTATTTTAATTGTAATATTCTTCAATATTTTGGATTATATATTTGTGACAGGAATAGTAAAATCATTGGCCGTCTGGTTATATGTACATGTATCTGTAAATAGCATTCTTGAGCTTATCTATCGAATAGAATATAAAAAAGAAGATGTGGTATGATTGCCAATGAGACAACTGTCCACAAGAGACCAAAATGACACAGACATTAACAACTATACGTCACCATACGGTCATCAACAATGGGCAAATCCCATACCTCATAGTCAGCTATAAAAGGCCCCGATAAGACAACGTAAAACAATTCAAACGAGAAAACTAACGGCCTTATTTATATAAGAAATGAATGTTTACAATGTAAAATGTTCATAGTATTAATGCACGTGCAAGTGAAAGATTTTAAATTAATGTTTTAATAATGGTACACTGCGTTTAAAAATACCACTGATAACGTATTATTCATTCCGAGTTGAGATGTTACGTTCATATTCTTTCTGACAAAAACCCTAGGATGATTCATTTAATTTTCAGAGGCATTTTCTCTTCTTTTTTCTCGATTTTATTGGGGGGGAGGGGCTTTATTCTCTATATTTTATATTTTTGCCCTATTAACAAATCTCTGGATTTATTAATGCATATTTATCCCATTTATTTTCTTTACCCATTATCCCAATTCTTCATATTTTGGTCCATTTTCTCTAGCCGTTTTATATGTTTTTGTCTCTACTCACGATATTACAACACACGATATCTCTTTATTTCCCCCCAATCTAATTAAAATATTGATCTTTGATTTCGTTGTACTACATATCAGAGATCAATATTTTAATTAGATTGTTTTTCACCCTGTTTATTTCTAATGTTGTTAGTTTTTCTTATGCTCTGTATCCTTTATTATTTGGCACACGCATTCTTCTCTATTCTTTATTTTATGCCCTGTAAAACTATTCTAAATTTTTGCCAATTATATTCGATATCTTAAAATGGTATTGATCATATTTTGAAATTTGATTAGATGGTGCCTATCGATGATATTTTTAAATACGGAGCTGAATATTTTGTCTCCCGCGTATCATTTTCGGAGCCTCTTTTAAACGGGATAACAGCGCAAACAAGATGAATAATGTGGTTCAGAAGTGTTTCTCGTTTCTTGTTTTTTGTATATATAATACTGTTGGTTTTTTCCGTTTGAATGGTTTTACACTAGTACTGGGGGCCCTTTATATAGCTTACTTTTCGGTTTGAGCAAAGGCTATGAGTTGTAGGTCGTACTTTGTCCTATTATGGTTTACTTTTACAAAATTAACATTGGCACTCATACCACATCTTCTTCCACCTATAACAAATATAATTGGGTGTTCTTTCAAGTATATACTCTCACACGTTTTAGGTTTTGTACTCGTGGTTGATGAAACATGTGAATTCAGTACCGGTATTTCGATTGAAATAATCTGAAATATCTTAATATTATTTAGAGTACATATGATCATGATTTCGAGTAAACATGATTTCTGGCAACTTTGAATCAGTTGTTACTTCATCTCTGTTACGCTACGCTCATATATATGAAAGTTGAGCTAAACAAGATCGCCACTATTTCGAAGCTTGTGTTAAATACAGACTGAATTTTTACTGTAAATCATGGAAAAGTCATATTTGTTGTATAACAAAAACATATTTAAATTATCAAAAAAAGGCTATTTGTATGTTTTATCATCTATTGTAAATGTCAAATAATCATAATATGATCGCATTGTATAACTTAATAATGTTCACTTTTACCAATAAACAGAAGAAACACAATTTAGCTCTTGATCCATTTACCAGAACATTTATTGGAATAACCATTTCCAAAAACTCATTTCCGAAACCTGACCCAACTCTGCATGTTTATTTTATATGTGCTTATATTCTGTGGCTGTGGCTATTATATTCGTCATATATGTTAAGCTCACCCGAAGGGCCAAGTGAGCTTTTCTCGCCACTTTGCGTTCGTCGTCCGTGGTCGTCGTCCGTGGTCGTTAACTTTTAAAAAAATCTTCTCCTCTGAAACTACACAGCCAAATTAAACCAAACTTGGCCACAATCATCATTGGGCTATCTTGTTTAAAAAATGTGTCCGGTGACCCGGCCAACCAACCAAGATGGCCGCCATGGCTAAAAATAGAACATATGGGTAAACTATAAATTTTGGCTTATATCTCTGAAACCAAAGCATTTAGAGCAAAACTGACATGGGGTTAAATTTTTTATCAAGTCAATATCTATCTGCCCTGAAATTTTCAGATTAATCGGACAACCGGTTGTTGGGTTGCTATCACTTAATTGGTAATTTTAAGGAATTTTTGCCGTTTTTGGTTATCAAGAATATTATTATAGAAAGAGATAAAATGTAAACAGCATTAATGTTCAACAAAGTAAGATCTACAAATAAGTCAGCATGATCAAAATGGTCAATTGACCCCTTAAGGAGTTATTGCCCTTTATAGTCAATTTTTAACAATTTTCTCAATTTTTTGTAATCTTTTACAAAATTCTTCTCCTCTGAAACTACTAAGACAAAATGTAACCAAACTTGTCCACAATCATAAGAGTATCTAGTTTAATAAATATGTCCGATGACCCTGCCCGTGAACCAAGATGGCAGACATGGCTACAAATAGTACATATGGGTAAAATGCAGTTTTTGGTTTATATCTCTGAAACTGAAACATTTAGAGCAAATTTGACTGATGGCAAAAGTGTTCATCAGATTGAGATATATCTGCCCTGAAATTTTCAGACACATCCAACAACCAGTTGTTGGGTTGCTGCCCCTCAGTTAGTAATTTTATGGAAATTTTGCAGTTTTTTGCTATTATCTTAGATATTATTATAGTATCTAATGATATCTTATACTATAAATTATGATTTTAACCTTATTTTACATAATTTCCAAAGCATCAGTAATTACAGGTGAGCGGCACAGGCTCTTTAAAGCCTCTAGTTCTTTGTTTTGTCATTTTTCTTGTCAGGTTCTTTTTAGAATGGATCATATAGTAATTGCTCGTCGTTGATGCATTGCACTGACATATATATCTTTAAGAAAGAGTAGTATTGTACAATATCACCAAAATTGAGTTAAATCATGAACAAATGTAAATATTAACTTCATATTTGTCCCATTTCTTATAACCTCGTTTGGTAAAAATCCGCGAAGTTCCTATAACGGTTTTCTGACAGCTTGCTCAGAGGAGCAAATCAGCTCCACTTTAAAAGCTAGATTGTACAGTGTTTGGGGTGACAGCTTTGGAAGAAAAGTACTGGTAATTATCTGTAGGTTATGGTGGGAGTGGTGATATCAAACATGATCAGCAAGAGTATATACAAAAAAGTCAAATTTCCAAAATCGTAAGTAATTGCCCTTTACTAAAACGATTATTTTTCTTAATATCATGACAGCAATGATAGATAAATAGAAGCAAAAGCGTTCAACTCACGAGTCAAATAGTAGAAACCGTTTTTATATATTCTCCTTATTAGAGTCATTGTCCTTTAATGATGATTTTACCGATTTTTTTTTTAAAATACTTGCCTATTGCCTTAAAAAATATTACATGTAAAGATAGAAACTTTATTTAGCAAAACAAGATCTGCAAGACAAGACCTCCAAATAAGCCAATATTGCTTAAACGGTCAGTTGATTAATGCCCTACATGATTATATTTTTCATTTTTTGTGTCATCGCCTATTGCTTTCAAAATTAATATTATAATTTAAAAAAAAAAAACAATAAATAATCAACACGACAAGGTCTGCAAAAAAAGTCAGCATACGTGATATTACCAGTTGTCTTATCATAAGAGTTATTTCCCTTGAATTACAATTTCTACACTTTTTGTGTTTTTGGCGAAAACTGTAGAGAGAAATTAACCAACAAAGGAACAGCAATACAAGGTCAATAAAACAGAAATTTTTAGTCATGCATTATTATTGAGGGTGTCCATTGCTGTAGATATCACAATCATATAGGTGAGCGACACAGGCTCGTTAGTGCCTCTAGGTATTGCTGCATTCAATTTCGAATTCGCAGCGAGTCATCCAACATAGAACAATGAACTCTCAGAATACTGAAAGTTCACGACGTCCCCTATATATATATACTATAGCTATCATTGGTGAAAGCGGCAGTCACTGCTACATGTTTTATCGATTATGCTAGCTCACAACTATTTGGATTATAATTTAAAACACACTTTTAAATAGTCAGCATTATTTTATTAATTCGTAAATAACAAGGCTCCTGCAAATGCTGAATTCCCGTAATTTGTAGAGCTCAACAGACCTCGACTGTTCTTCAGAATATGAATATATACTCTATCTCCTTGGTTAAGGGTCAGGATTGTGGTTCTCGATGAAGAAGCTATCAAAATAGATTGAGAGCTGCCGTCGACATGAATACTTGTCTTTCTTTGGCCATTAAGCATTAAAGTTCCAAAAATGTGCGAGGCTCCCCCTGCGTGAATCGTATAGGTAAACAAATATACTCCTAGAACGGGAGCTATAAATGCTCCTAAGTCCTTCTTATATGCATTACCGACATTTGTCAGGATACTATCAAACACGATAGTTGTATCTCCAATGGAAGAATGGTCAAGATTATGAGTCAATATGGCATCGAAAGCTACCTTAACAGCAGACTCATAATTACCAAGAAGCGTCCCTGAAAATTAAAACAAATTAATCTAGAAAACTTACTAAAACGGCAATGATTGCTTAATTGGTTATTTTTCTGTTGACCCACCAGGTTGTCGCTTCTGTTAAAATTTTGAGTTCATGCGTTTGTTTTTTTAGCTTGGTTTTTAATCTTAATCGATTTATGAGATTTGACCATCAGTACTGCCGTCTAAATTAAAATGGACAAAACAGTAATAAACATAAAAAAGAAGATGTGGTTTAATCGCCAATGAGACCAAATGAAAAAGAAACTAACTGCTATAGGTATAATACCGCATAGTCAGCTATAATTAAGTGTCCCGAAAGTTAAGTGATTCAATGTTTCTGTGCATGTTAAAAAAAATACGTTGAAGGAAACTGGATACTCAAATCGTGTTGTCACATTCAAGAAGAGAAGCCCATGTTATCATAATAATAGTATACCTTATTTAATATGGTATTATGATCACATGGATTCCTACATGTACTATATGATGTATAACCCTTACTGCATGATAAAGTATGGGTTAAAATAGAAGTAATGACCACTTAGATGGAACTTCAAAGATAGAAATAGACGAGTGGTGATCTTATACAATTTACTTTAAGGAAGGAGGAAGGTTATGTTTTAATCAAAATTTAACACTATAAGGTATCGGGGAAATCTGGATTCAACATAATTCTTTTATTATCTGCTGGACCAGAATTTCTTTCATTAAATTAGGAATCAGAATATTTTTGTTTAGGATAAACCATAACCCCCCTCCCTTCCTTTTGAAGTTAAGTGGTCGTTTCCTAAGTCGGCAATAATTAAGTTGGATACAATATGCTTGGTTTGGATCTAGACCTTATTGTTCAACCCTTCAAGTTCAATTCAACAGAAATCAGATCATATCAATTATTTTTTCACACATACAGCAATTCATTTACACTATGACGGGACATGATCCTTATAATTTAATGCCGAATTAATGATACTATTAAAAATTTCAAACATATATCCTCTTGTTTTATTGATTTGTATTTACATTTTTGTCATAGATCAAAATTATTCGATCAGTGTAATATGTTCATTTCAGTTGATATTCAATAGTGTTGTTTCATGTAAGGGTGATGGTCGGTATCTATTATACGTTTAACCCCGCTGCATTTGTTTGCAACTGTCCTAAGCCATGAACCTGATGTTCAGTAGATGTTGTTTGTTAATATGGCTCATAAGTGTTTCTCGTTTCTCGTTTTATTTATTGAGATTAGACCGTTGGTTCCTTCGTTTCAATGCTTATACATTAGTCATTTTTGGAACACTCACATCTAGAAATTGACAATGAGGGTCGATTGAAAACAAAACTTTTCGACAAAAGAGCTGATTTCAGCTTTCCAATTGTGAACTTTCCATTTGTAAGTAGCAACATTCCAGCAGCACCTGCATACGGGGTATATATCTCCCAATTGATACGATATCCCCGTGCTTGTATTTCCTATCATGATTTTCTTGATAGAGTGTTGCTGCTTACAAGGAAGCTATTAAAACAAGATTTTCAAATGGTTAAGTTGAAATCATCCCTTCTCAAATTTTATGGACGCCATCACGAGTTGGTTGACCGCTATAGAATAACCGTTTCACAGATGATATCGGATATGTTCCTTACGTCGTAACTACAATCATCTTCCCTTTCATGAATGTGACCTACCAAATTAAGACTAATACCGGATTTGTTATAACAAGAGCAACACGACGGGTGCCACATATTGAGCAGGATCTGCTTACCCTTCCGGAACACCTGAGATCAACCCTATATTTTGGTGGGGTTCATGATGCTTATTCTTTAGTTTTCTATGTTGTGTCATGTGTACTATTGTGTGTCTGTTTGTCTTCTTTCATTTTTAGCCATGGCGTTGTCAGTTTATTTTCGATTTATGAGTTTGACTGTCCCTCTGGTCTCTTTCGTCCCTCTTTTATAGCTTGTTGTTCGGTGTGAGCCAAGGCTGAGTGTTGAAAACCGTACTTTTACTTTAACAAGTCAAGTTGTGACTTAGATAGAGATCTCGAGTCACCTCATTGACACTCATATCGCATCTTATTATATATCTATCTACATTCTTTTTTGTGATTTGTTTTCTTTTTAAGAATACTTGAGACACTCCCACATATTTCATTTTGGTGTGAAGTTTGTACTTTGTTGAATTTATATAAAAACTTATCATTTTGTTTTTATAATAAGGGCAAGGCAGGGTTTTCTAATTTCTTTTCTTTTCAACTAGAGATTTCTGTACTCTTACATGTATTTATTTATGGTACAAATATGCATGAAAAATTTCTGATCAAAAGAAAATGAGACATTTCTTTTTATTAAATCATTTTGTATTGGTAAGATTTTGTCAGCAAGATTTGTTTGCGTACTAGACTAAGTATACAATTATCTACTACTAAAACCTTTAACTATCCATCTTCGCCGCGGGACGCTTTAGTTATATTTTGCTAGTATTAAGTGATTATCAAAGTAAAATTGCTATAGGAATACATGTTTGAATATCCTTTCGAGCTTATACAAGAAACAAGAAAAAATTGTTCACATAGTCAAAATAAAAGTTTCAACTCATCATTAGAAATTGCATATGCATGGGTCTACAAAAAAGAGAGAAAATCCAGCCCCCGGAGGCTGGCTTCAGCTTGTCCCTATACAACAATGTGTACTGGTTCAGTGAAATGGGCGTCACACTAAACTCAGAAACATAAACATCAACATACAAAACTAACAAAAGCCAGGGGCTTCTGACAATGGAGATGCGCAAAAGTGCGGCTGGATTAAACATAATATGCAGACTAATTTATTCCTCCCTCTTATTGTGGAAATGTACAGAAAACACTAATGTTATAAAGAATCAAATAAATCAAAACTATTTGAATGTTATGAATAAAAGTCGATGTTAGGGTACGTCAATGAAACAACAACCCAATGACAAAAATAAACCAAAAGCATCTAAACTACTTACTTCTTTGTGAATCTCTCGTATGATTATTACATCGATTTATCTCCCCCTTCAGTTGTTGAATCTCCTTCTGCATTTCTTCCTGTGTTTTCCTCATTCGTTCCACAGTCTGAACTAGCCTCTCTATCATTTCATCATCCACTGCCTCTAAAATAACGTGAGAACAATAACACATATAACACCGAACTTCATGGCTTCTTCGGTATGACAGTATTTAAAGTCTTTAAAAGAACAGTACAATCAAACTAATTCTCGTTTCTGTTCGACCAGTAAGCTGCTTTGTTGAAGAAAGGTTGTGTACAAGTATTTCGTGTAATAAAGTCACATGACAATTTCATTTACAAAACTGGCAGACTAATTGTTTTAGAAATTAGGCACTGAATAGAGGTTTTCTATTTAAAAAAAGATTAGTTTGTGTGACTTTTACTGTAATGTTCTATGTTATCTATAATTGTAAAAGTATAGAAAGATAAGTCATGTCACATTATTTGTGTATATTTGTGAATATACGGAGAAACGGGACACTCCAAAAATGAGACAGTAGCCCAACGACACAAACATAGGATTTTTTTTATCCATGGGATTAAATTTTTTGAGTCTATTTTCATTGCAGTTTGAATTTGCATCCAGCAAACAATTTATTAACATTCTAATCTATCGTAATTCGTTTAACAAGTCGCAGCACAACGACATAAGAGATCTATATTCTAATTTGATTATGTAAGCAAGGTGAAGAACAGCATAGATATATAAATATGCAAAATTTCTTTTTGTTTTAAATTGTAAATTATATACCGTGATTTGGTCGGTTTAATGGAACCTGTCATGAGTACCTAAGCTGCTTAAATAACATTCTAATGCAACAACGTTTGTAACGTTAATTTTGATTGGATAACGTCACTTATTTACATGGCATCAATTGACAATTGATGCTATGGAATGTACGCGCAAGCGCAGACGACATATCACAGTTTTTAAATACATGTTTTAACGTTATTTTCTGTCAGTTTCATGAGAATGCAAATAACAATATTGTATGTTAAGCTCCGACGGCATCAATTGGGGATTTGATTGTCGCAAATACCAGTTTACTGTCTCCGCTAACGCGTCGCCAGTAAACTTAATTTGCGACCATCAAACCCCCAATTGATGCCGTCTGAGCTTATAATACAATACAGTTATCTCCTAATTAACATTTTGTGAAAACTGGTTGTTGGTAGAAACATCTTTATATACATGTAATCATTAAGGAATAAATATATTCCTTTGTACAAATGAACCATCTAATCAGCCCGAATATTGTTGACGATGTAGGTTTACTATCTATCTGTACTGGGTTATATGAGTAGAATTCCTTGTTCATTGCAAAAGATCATGAATTTGTTTAAGATTTAGACATATGATCGTCCTTTCGCCTATACTATTTGGCAGCAAAACCCTTTTTATAATAGGTCGTTCGTTTGGCGGTGTGTATAAGTACGCAGCAACGGCAGATTTGAATACGGAAATTAACCTAAGTGGCCCGCCGTGTACGTAACTGTACTACGCTCTCTGCATGTTTTAGAATGTTGACAACAACTCTCTTAGAGTTTGTAAAGGGCCTTGTTACAAGGCAATTACCCCCAATTACCTCATAAAATATTTTCCCAAGGCAGTAGAAATGTCCTGCATTTCATTTCGGTCGTCCTTCATTTCATTTCGGTCGTCCTTCATTGAAGATTAAAAACCTCTTGATTTTAATCTCCATGATATATTTTGCCATTGGACATCAGCAAAAACAGTCAATCAATATTAAAAAAAGATAACATAACATAGATAAATATTAAATTAAGGAGATATTGATTGATTGCCCATGTGACAACTTTCTATGACATATTTGCCACTGAACATTACGCAACAACAGTCAATCAACAATTAAAAAGATAATCTAAAATAGATTTATATCAAAACAAGGAGATGTTGGATTATTGCCTATGTGACAACATTCCACTAGAGACTAAAGGATTTGGATAATAACAATTATAGGTTATCGTTTGGCCTTCATCGTTAATGTTTTGTAAAAATTCTCATAAGTTCTGGCATTGTAAGGGGTTAAAAGTTTTAACATAATGGAATATGTTTAATTTGTAGAGGGGGAGAGCTATGATATATATCAAGTGATATGTAAATTCTTAAGTTGATAAATAAATTAAATCGCTATGCTAAAATATTTAGAAAAGACAAACAGCATTTACTTAACTCTTTGCGAAAGCAATACTTCCAGTTTACCCTCTCCTACCCTAAATAAGAAAAACACTAGAAAAGGGGTTCAAGTGAAAGTATTACCGGTTTTATGTCCCAACTTAACCTCTGACCCCGAAAGAAAATAAAACGACGAAAAACATTAACAAATGAAAATAGAGATTAACTAATTTTTAACAAATTAATAAACATAATAAAATATCCGCCGCCATCTAACATTTAAAGCTTTATCTTTATTTTCCGCATCGTAAGTTTTAGTTCTATTTTGTTTGATTTATATTCTCTAGTCACACGTCTCTTATTTTGAACTAAAATTTTGCAATTTATTCTTACAAAAAATTACACTTTTCACGTGTTACAGGAAAAGATTAGTAGACGACGTACAAATGGTTCTTATTCATAATTACTACACATATTTCATATATTAGATAACGAATGATAATTTTTGTCTAGTGCCGACATATGCAATCAAACATAATTTCACCAAACCGGAAGACCCGTCTTGTATAAAACAACTTGAGATTTGTATTTGAATTACTTCTAGTCCAGGAATTACAAGCAATCAGGTAATATATCTCGCTTTAAAAAAATGTATGGCACAAGATTTTGGATAATTTGTTCTATATTCTTTTAATATCGATCATCATTATTTCATTATTTCCAAATCATTTTGTTATTTAACAGTATTTTGATATTGAAAAAAAGCCTTTTAAAATTTTTATTATTATCTTTAAGTTTTTATAATAATTGTACTCTTTTGTTTTTAATTAATATATTCCACTTTACAATATATATGGCAAGTTTTGGACTAATTTATTCTCAATTTTTGACAAAAAATTACATATTGATATCAAGAATTTATATATAGTTACTATAAAAATCCCTTTTAATATTAAAAAAACTCGTTTTTTTATATTGAAAGATAAAAAAAAAAATGTTTAAAAATGTTAGATATATATTATAAACAATCGAAAATTAATTTCTGATATGAAAAATATATATTAAATATTAAAAAATATTATTTAAAATAATTATTAATATGTGTAATTATCAAAATTAAATATTAATATGCCGGTTTTGAGCTGAAAAAAGTTAATATAAACAATTTAGAATCAATTCATGAAATATATATCGTTTTTGTTTTTTGAGACAATAATACAAAGTAAAAATCATAATCATGGTATTTAAAATAAAATAAAGTTGTCTCTTATTTTCCCTAAGGACATTTGTTTGTATTAATATCAGTTTGTTTTAACATATCTATTTTTTGTAAAACTAAATAATGACTTGTTTGTATATAATCATTTATTATCGTTGTTAAAAGATTATATGAACAGTTTACAAAAATATCAAGTTGAATAATTCAATTTAAAATAGAAAAGGATATATCGAGCAAACTATATACATTTTCAAAACGTCAAATTCATAAGAGAAATATTATATTTTCCCACGAATATATTCTTATTACACAAGCTTCAAGTGAAATATATATTCCTCGAGCGATAATACTTACCAATATACGTATGGTAACACTTTTATTATATTATATAGCAAAGATTAAAAACCGATGAAAACGAGGTTCACTGATTTCGTCACTAATTTGAACCTTAACTTGCACATAATATTACATGCTAAGCAACTTTAAGTAATGTTCCGTATACAATACTTTGTTGATTTACATATTAAGATATACATGGGTAAAAATATGTTTATCCTTTTAAATTCTTTTTAGAATGAAACTTGTTATATCTACTGTCGCAATCTTTGTTTGCCTTTGTGGCATGAAGGGAATTCTTGCCGACGATTATTATGGCGGAAGTTACGGCGGAGTCGGAGGCGGATACAGTCAAGGCTACGGAAATGGTGGATACGGCCAAAGCTACGGAAAGGGTGGATACAGTAGCTACGGAAGTAGTGGATACGGCAGTAGCTACGGAAATGGCGGATATGGTCAAAGCTACGGAAATGTAGGACACTTGGGAGGTTATTCTGGATATAGTGGATCTGCAAAGGGATATTCTAGTTATGGAAATGAAGGTCACCACGGATATGGCAAAAAGGGGGGTTACGTCGATGAAACAATCCATTATTTACCTCAACCAATTCCAGTTATCGCCCCTTCCGCTATGATGGGAGGCGGAATCGGAGGTGGTATTGGTGGCGGTCTGGGAGGTGGTATTGGTGGTGATGGATTAACGTCAATCCGTAAGTTTATTTCTGTTTTTACTTGTCAATAATTAAAACAAACAAAAAACTAAAATACATAGATGCATAAACCCTTATACACTAATACAGAATTTCAATACATATGTTTTATTGCTAGCAATTTTGATGAGTTCCGAACATTGTTGTTAACTTTTAAGCCATTTGGTATCGGGTCCAGAGTTATCTTCTTGGTAATTTTAGAATGATATCTTTCTTAATTCATATAAAGAAATGAAATTCAAATTGTTTGAAGTTTAAAGAATCACTTTTAATATACAATGTTTTTTGATATTTTTCTTTGAAGTATTAACATTTAATACAAGGAAAAATGGAAAGTTGAACTATAGGAATACAGTTTTTTTTAATCCAACCAGTCAACGTTTAAAAGCTCCCCTGTTTTAGATTTACAGAAAGAAGATTCAATGTATTTGTAAAGTGATATTGACCCTGTCGTTTTATTAATTCTCATTCGACTAAATACCAACGTATTTTATAATTATACTGACCTGTATAAATCTATTTTCCTATTTGCTGTTTGCTGTGTTATGGGGATGCTGTCTAATTGACGTATATTGTATTGTCTGTTATTCATTTCAGTTCCACTCCTTTTATTGGTACCATTCTTGTTCAATAACAACAACAACAATTAAACAGCTTTAACGTCATTATGGTAAGTATATTCTGCTTTTCAATATATATACATACATCAACAATGAAAAAAATACAAGACAGATTCCAAATTGAAAATCAAAACTCATAATGAAGCAATTTTATTTGGTTTTTGTATCACAACCTCGTATATTTTTCTTAATTTTGTTTTTGCTTCCCGTGATACTTGGAATGGCCCATGTTCCTGTTGACGATTAATCTAGAAGATTTTTTTTTGCACATACACATACGCATAGATTTTGCAGATGAATGATAAAGACACTTCAAAATGTGAACTAAAACAGATTTCATAAATCCCATTGAATGAGATATGTCAAAATTTAAATTTAGTACGATTGACGTGCGTTTTGTCAAGAAATTACCAGTGAAGCTCCAATTAAAAATATGTTAATTATTAAATTATCAAATGAAAGCAAAAACACGGTTGATTATTTTTTTGTAGCCATTTAATCATCTTTGAGATCAGATCAATTCAAGAAAGTAATTAATGAGCCAAATAAGCAGCCGATGTCTGCAGCCTGCATCATATTGGGAAATAAAGAGTCTTCTATATCTTGTTTGTAACTTTTAAATTTTCCTTTCAGAATTTCAAACCATATTTTAGTGAAGAGAGATACTACCTGAATAATCGTGTGAATGCAGTGAATGAAACAGTGTAATAAAGTTTACACGACGGTACCACAAGGCAGAATAAATGTGAAGAGATTGCATTGTAATCTATTGACTGTTAATTTATACTTGTTATTAAAAACAATACTCTTATTAGGTGTACATTGTTTCTCATAAAGATCCCACTTACAAATGAAATATACAAACTGTTTCAATTTCCAAGGTTGGTTTCTAAAACTTCTTGTCGTCTCAGAACAGCGTTGGCACAAATCTTTGATTGGCCTTTTCACACCCGTTTTTAGATTTGAAAACCGGGCGTATGTGTAGGACGAACGCTACCTAATAATTTACAAAAGGCTTTAAAGACGATGTTTACTCTTTGCAATTGATCCCGCAATCATGTTCTTTATACTTATTATGGCCACACCTACAATAGTAGAGGGGCATTATGTTTTCTGGTTTGTGGCTCTGTTCGTGCGTCCGTCCGTTCGTCTGTGCGCCCGTCCGTTCAGGTTAAAGTTTTTGGTCAAGGTAGTTTTTGATGAAGCTGAAGTCCAATCAACTTGAAACTTAGTACACTTGTTGCTTATGATATGATCTTTCTAATTTTAAAGCCAAATAGACTTTTGACCCCAATTTAACGGTCCACTGAACATAGAAAATGAAAGGGGGAGTTTCAGATTAAGTGTTTGGTCAAGGTAGTTTTTGATGAAGTTGAATTCCAATCAACTTGAAACTAAGTACACTTGTTGCTTATGATATGATCTTTCTAATTTTAAAGCCAAATTAGACATGTGACCCCAATTTCACGGTTCACTAAACATAGACAATTGAAGTGGGAGTTTCAGGTTAAAGTTTTTGGTCAAGGTAGTTTTTGATGAAATTGAAGTCCAATCAACTTGAAACTTAGTACATATGTTCCCCATAGTATAATCTTTCTAATTTTAATGCCAAATTAGATTATTACCCAATTTTTACAGTCCATGGAACATGGAAAAGGATAGTGCAAGTGGGCATCCGTGTACTTTAGACACATTCTTGTTCGTGAAGAGATCCGACATTTTTCTTATAAAGTAATATTCACGAAAACACTAAAAAACCAAGAATGTGTCCATATAACACGGATGCCCCACTTGCACTATCATTTTCCATGTTTAGTGGACCGTGAAATTGGCATCAAATCTTTAATTTGGAATTTACATTAAAACGATCATATCATAGGGAACATGTGTACTAAGTTTAAAGTTGATATGACTTCAACTTCATCAAAAACTACCTTGACCAAAAACTTTAACCAAAACTTTAACCTGAACTTCGCACTATCATTTTCTATATTCAGTGGACCGTGAAATTTGGGTCAAAACTTTAATTTGGCAGAACAATTTGAAAGATTATATCCTGAGGAACATGTGTACTAAGTTTCAAGTTGATTGGACTTCAACTTCATCAAAAACTATCCTGACCAAACACTTTAACCTGAAGCGAGACGAGCGAACAGATGGACGAACGAACGGACCCAAAGACCAGAAAACATAATGCCCCTCTACTATCGTAGGTGGGGAATAAAAACCCTCATACATGTATATACTTGTCAACAAAAGAAACACGACTTTGGAATCCAATTTATCAAAAAGTTTCATATATAAAACAAAATGATATACACTATTCTAAAAAGCTCTCATTTGCGATGCATGCACATATCTATACTATTAAACGAGAAGACCTCATTTTGGGTGTCGCTTCTCTTCTTTCCACAACAAATTAATCAACACGCCTCTGCGTCCTATAGGTACAGTACATAGTCGCATTTGTCATCCATTCATATGATTATTCAGATTGAGTTATTTTGGGAGAAAAACGAGAAAAAAGTCATCCGGATATTGTCCCGTCATTGGACGAAATTTTAAGTCAGATTAAACTTCCGGTTTGCGTTTTTCTGTATACTCTGAACTAAGCTGGTTCTCGACTGACTACTGCACTTTGTTCATATTCCAGTTTAACCACAGGGACTCGGTTAGCAGATTAAAAATTTGTAAATCAATGTTTTGAATTTATTTTTTATTATTTCCTGTCTATTTGCACAACTTTATTAACGTATTTAACGTTGCCATCACTCTATCTTTGTTTTCTGGCAACGTGCAGTTTACTATCCATATCCGTATATTGAAAAATAGGATTTTTCAGTATACGGATATGGATAGTAAACTCAGTATACGGATATGGATAGTAAACTGCACATTGCCAGAAAACAAAGATAGAGTGATGGCAACGTTTAATACGTTAATAAAGTAATGCAAATAGACAGGAAATAATAAAAAATAAATTCAAAACATTGATTTACAAAATTTTAATCTCAGTGCTAACCGAGTCCCTGTGGTTTAACTCTGAACATACATATACTACGAATAAAGTGTATTTTAATTCTATTTGCTATCATTTTCAAGTTTACTATCCACGACGGTCACAGAGTTTATTTAAAAATGGAGAGGGTCAGTATACTATATCAATTGACCACCATGGATCGAATAGTAAACTTAGAATTGAATGTAAATTAAGTACAACTATTTATATAGTTATTGTAATGAATGTTCATAATATACAAATAAGCGCTAAAATTATTCATGTGAACTTTTGATACCTTTTCTAAAATTCTTCAGTCATTAAATCTTTTACAAAATTCATAGATTACAAAAAAAAAAAAGATGTGGTATGATTACCATGTTGAGACAACTCTCCACAAGAGACCAAAATGACACAGAAATTAACAACTATATGTCACCATACGGCCTTCAACAACGAGCAAAGCCCATACTCAGGACCCGAAATGACGATGTAAATCAATTCAAAACTAGCAGCCTTATTTATGTACAAAAAAACACGAAAACATATATGTAACACATAAACAAACGACAACCACAGAATAACAGGCTCCCTACTTAAATGTTCATAACATACTAAATGAATGTTCATATTGAAATTGGTAGAAAACCAAAAATTAGGAAGTTTGGAAATGAAGGAGGAGGGATAAAAAAACAGGGATAACAAAAACTTTTTCCTATCACCAATAACCTATGACTTATGATACTTTTGATGAAATTCTCCAGTCATTCAGTATTTTACAAACTTCTTTCAAAAACACTTCACATACTTTAAACTACGCTCTGAATGCCCGCGATTTCGCGGGTGTGTTCTAGTGATACTGAAAATCAAAACCTGTCAGAAAGTAACTACATTCCGTGTAAACGATCATATGGTCAAATTATTTTTGTGGAAAACTGGATAAAAAATCGACACACAATTTTCAAGGTACTAAATGAATTTGTAAAATTTTTAGTTTTTTTTTTTGGTAAAAAATCTTAAAAAATGCAAATATTTATAAAGAAATATTTACGTCTTAAATCAATACTTTAGATACGAAAACAACACACTGTAAATTTGGAACCGTTCGGATTAGTTTTGAAACTGTTACCGTTTATTGAATTTCAATTTACACGTACTGTCTATGGTAAATCATTTGATATTGTATACATTTTAACGATTTCTTGTGGGACCGATCTTTGCTTTACAAATAAACGAAGAAACTGTATGAATTTTAAAAACGAATTGATGGCAAGCATTGTCGTTGCCTTTAAGGTGGTACCCAACACTTTCACTATAATTAATTTGACTCGTTTAGTTTTCATGAAATTTTGTCAAAGTAAATACTTTAACAAAAATATAAAGATTTTTAAAATTTTGAACCAACCGTTTTGTCAGAAAAATTACACTGGTTATATAGCAATTTGACAACCAACAATTTTTATCATTGAGACGTTTAATAATATTATGTTGGCATCATAAGTTGGAACTTCTGTTTTTAAAATCGTCGTTTTATGTGACAAAATTCAAATTTCGCCAAATGACGTCATGGAAGCAAAAAATATTTCTTTCGTAAAGGGATTTATATTTCCGTCGTCATTAAGTATTACCACCTTCAATATTGGTGGTATAATCGGAAAACTTCATCTTACATTCTGAAAAAAAGTCGTGTATCGTATCTTTTGTTGACTAGTACATAGACTGCCACACTATGCTGGTGATGTTTTGTGGCTTATCCCATATTGTTAGCTAAGCCGTTGATTTGTGTAGTTATATCTTGGAAGGTACACATCGCACAACCGACCCTTGTCGATTTTAGCTACTGGTACGGTCTTGTACCGGCGTCTTCATATAGCAAAAAGCTTCCTATCTGAATTCTCAAACACTTTGCAATCGATTCTTGCTGTTTGCTCTCATGTTGTGGTTTTACACTAAAGGTTATAAACCGGGTCAACCGTTCAAAAACAAGTTTGACCCCGCAACATGATGTACGTGCCTGTCGCAATTAAGGAGCCTATAATATAAGAGTTGTCGTTGGTTGTTATCTGTAAAATTTGTTTTTCGTCAATTGTTTTTACCCCAGTATCAGTATTAGGCGGTTGATTTATTTCGTTTATATTTGTTCACATTTTATCATGCAATGACCTTTTATAGCTAACTTTAAATTTGAAATTTTCTGCTTGTTGATGACCGTATGAAAACTTATAATTGCTTATATCCACGTACTTTGACGAAGCGCGCGTCTGGCGTATTAAATTATAATCCTGGTACCTTTGATAATTATTTGAACTCCAGTGAAGAGTTGTCTCATTAGCAATTATGCCACTTATCTTGATTCTCAAATATTCTTTAAAAAAAAATCCATAAACTAAATATATTTTTTTAGAAAATCTCTTTAAACAATCAAATTTATTCGTTCATATTGTGTTAATATACGTTTATTGATGGAGTTGAGCCTTCCAATTGATATTTTATCGTGTGGTTTTCTATGTTGTGATGTTAGGCTAGTTTTTCAGAAAAAGGGAGAAGGTTTGGTACCGTGAAAACGTTTAATCTCGCTGCAAATGTTTGAACCTGTCCTAAGTTAGGAATGTGATGTACAGTAGTTGTTGTTTGTTTATGTAATTTATACATGTTTCTCGTTTCTCGTTTTTTATATAGATTAGACCGTTGGTTTTCCCGTTTGAATGGTTTTACACTAGTAATTTTGGGGCCCTTTATAACTTTTTGTTCGGTGTGAGCCAATGATCCGTGTTGATTGCCGTACATTGACCTATAATGGTTTACTTTTATAAATTGTTATTTGGATGGAGAGTTGTCTCATAGCCACTCAAACCACATCTTCCTATATCTATTTAAAAAAAAAATGAGATTGACGGTATGCTTTAGTCTTGACATGATCTTCGTCAATTTTTGATGCAATTGTTATAAGTTGACAACGAGTTAAACCTTTTCAAAAAAACGTATACAGTGCATCGATATCGCAGTACGGATAGTAGAAATGGTAGCTCCCTAACTACAATGATCTACGATGTACCTTCAAATCATAAATTATCTGTATAAAAATGTGAAACAAAATGAATTAAAATAGATATAGGAAGATGTGGTGTGAGTGCCAATGAGACACCTCTCCATACAAATAACAATTTAAAAAGTAAACCATTATAGGTTAAAGTACGGCCTTCAACACGGAGCTTTGGCTCACACCGAACAACAAGCTATAAAGGGCCCCAAAATTACTAGTGTAAAACCATTCAAACGGGAAAACCAACGAATGAATGCTCGTATTTGTGACACCATATGAAAATTTCTGGATGCAAATCAAACATTAACAAACTGTTAAAAATGAAGATTGATATTAACATTTTAAACGTCTAAGCCAAGATGAAGTAATTGAAGACAAGTCTTGAACATATGATTTTTTTACTAAAAGTACTTGACGACAGTTATTTAAGTTGGATGATGAAAATACATATCTTCGAAAAAAAAATGATTTTTTTGTATGTAATAACTAGGGTTTATAGGGTCTTCAACCACTGAAAATTTTTAGTCGGCCCCTCCACGAAATATTTAATTAGATTTGTTTTAAATATTTATGAATTTTCGAAAATTCCACTTGACAACCGATCAGACAATAGTTGTAAATTGAATCAATGAAGACAAGATAATTAACTGATGCTCATTAGCTAGTAGATATATTTGTCTCCTAAAATACAACTGGCATAAAAGGATCGTAATGGTGCTATTCGGATAAATTTATCGGTTTGCAAGAACAAATTTGGCAGCGCGTCATCCCTACAATGGATTCCATTTCTACGATTGTGAAAATGAACTGGCGTAATGGGGAGATAATTTTGACGAAGTAGAATCCTGAATGTAAAGATGTCATGTTAAACGATTGAGATTTAAAATGTACTACTATAGTCTTTTCTAGATTCACGGAAATAGCTGTATCTTTTTAAAAAGGGTCAAATATTTGGGTAGTTTTGGTGTCAAATGAGAGTGGCTACACATGTTAAAATCATGTTAAGCCATAAAAGAAAAGATTGCCAATATTGAAAATGAAACAAAGGTGAACCATTTAGTTGACTGATTCGATCTACAACAAAATCATTTTCATACAGGTACAAACGATAATTAACTTTTTTTTATAAAACGGACATAGAAACTATCCAATTGCACGAGGTTGCTACCTATTTATATTATGTGCATGTTTATAGCCGGTTATTTAAAAGTCGACAGTCTGCAAAGGGCTTCTAAATTGGTAATTAGAAGGTAGATTGACTAAAACCAAAACACAAGAAATTCTGTTCAATATCATCGAGTACACACGTTGTTGGTTGCTTATTTCAGACTCGCTGTAATTTGGAAACGTTTTAGTATGTTTCAATCAATGGGCTTCTAAATTGTTAATTAGAAGGTATATTGACTAAAATAACACAAGAAATTTTGTTCAATATTATCGAGTACACTCGTTGTTGGCTGTTTATTTCAGACTCACTGTAATTTGAAAACGTTTTAGTATGTTTCAATCAAATTTGAGATTTTGAGACCAATCGGTGAACATGATTTTGACATTTTGTGCCCCCTTTTATTTTACCTGATGAAATCATCTGAATTAAATGAATGAAAACAGAGACTTCATTAACATCTTATCCTATCTTTTTTTCAAAGGCATATCACACAAGAAGTGGAGCAAAGTGAAAAATTCAAAATAACATTCCCTGTGCTATATGACTACCCCGGTACATGACCACAACTTACTCGGGAATTAACTCATGGTCAACATACAGCCTTCGTAACAACGAGAGAGAAAAAAAAACATTTTGTTAAGTACATGCTAGCGAATAACACATACCAAACAATCTAAAGGTAAAAATCAACAGCTTGACCTCCGCTCGTATACATATAAAATAATGCCAAAAACGTAGCCGTCTTAAGAAAAACAGGGATGTCAGGTTTGTGGGTTATGAACCATGTTTTTATGAATATTACTTTATAAGAATTATTCGGATTTATTTACAAACAAATTTAATGAGTATGAACGGGATCAATTGTAAAGAGAATGAATTCTCATTGATATGGTTATATTTATAAATTAACTGTTTTCAAATTTTTGAAATACTAAGGGGTTTCTACCTCAGGCATAGATTACCTTAGCTGTATTTGGCAAAACATTTAGGAAATTTGGTCCTCCAGGCTCTTCAACTTCGTACTTTATTTGGCCTTTTTTAACTTTTTTGGATACGAGCGTCACTAATGAGTCTTTTGTAGACAAAACGCGCGTCTGGCGTATACTAAATTTAGTCCTGGTATCTATGATGAGTTTATTGTAAAGAGAAACTGACGACACTACACTTTTATATGTTCATTCTTATTCATCTTTTGTCCTTCGCATAAGCTCGGTATTCGGATCCAAAAAACGGGCGTGAAAAATGCAATCGAAGTTTTCGCCAACGCTGTTCGCTTTTCAATTGTTTTAGAAATCAACCTTTGCAATAAAAACAGTTTGTATAATTCATTGTTACCTAAGTTAAAACAACGGAACGTGGCTAAAAAAAAAAGGCAACAGTAGTATACCGCTGTTCAAAACTCATAAATCCATGGACAAAAAACAAAATCGGGGTAACAAACTAAAACCGAGGGAAACGCATTAAATATAAGAGGAGAACAACGACATAACACCGAAACGTAACACACACAGAAACGGACCAAGCATCAAACAAAACACCACGAGAATAACAAATATAACATGAAAACCAAATACATGAATTTGGGATAGACAAGTACCGTGCCACGTTTTATCTCAATTTCTCAAAAATAAGAGAAAACACAAACGACTCAACGTTAAAATGCAACACACACAGAAACGAAAAATAATATAACAATGGCCATCTTCCTGACTTGGTACAGGACACTTTTAAAGGGGAATAAAAGTGGTGGGTTGAACCTGGTTTTGTGGCATGCCAAACCTCGCACTTTAATGGCAAAGTTAAATATAACATTGAAATGACAACATAATATTACAGGACTACAATACAAATTAATAGAACATATTAGACAAAGAAAAACATGATTAATAGATAACAAAAAGCATCAGGTTTAAAATTCAATACGCCAAAAACGCGCCTTGTCCACACAAGACTTACAAGTGACGCCCAGATATAAAAGATCGAAAGTGAAAAAAGTACAAAGTTGTACAACACTGAAGATCAAAAGTTGAAAAGGTTTCGCCAAATAAGGCATTGTTTTTATGCCCGGGATAAGAACATTCTTATTATATAGAACAATTCATGCTATTGCAAACAGTAAATTTTATAAATGAATATGAAAGAGATATACATAAAGAAACTGAAGTATTAACTAATTACAGAAAACTAAACCCGAATGCATAACGCCCAGATATAAAAGATCGAAAGTGTAAAAGTAAGCATATAATAATATATCATATTTTACTTGTGTAAATAAGGGTTAAAATTAGTGACGAAATACAATAATTGCAACTCCGAGGAAATTAAAAAGGGAAAGTCATTAATCAAATGGCAAAATCAAATGCTCAAAAACATTAAATGATAGGATAACATATTCCAGTCATATTCCTGACTTGGTATAGGTATTTTCCTTTCAAGAAAATGGTGGATTAAACCTGGTTTAAAAGCTAAACAAACCTCTTAGTTGTATGACAGTTGAATCAAATCTGTTGTTTTGAGAACGATATGTGAACACAACAAACAGACAAAATATGTGTATATGTAATGAAAAGGGTACAGCAGTCACCATTGTGTTATAATCACAATAAAAACAGCATAATATATATCAAAGAAGCACAAAAATGGCATATTGAAGACAAGAATACACAAATGTTTTACATTTTAACATGAGGTGCCTCAAATGGTTTGAGTACACACCCGTGGTAAAATACGAATATATTGCATGGACTGTTCCGATCGTACTCCCACGTCAATAGGTTATTTTTATGAACGAGTTACCCGACGTCATAAACGATGACGTAAAAATTTAAGAATTTTACGGGAAAATACACGTTTGTGAAACCGAAATCATCACAAGAAAACGTAAACAAACTATTGTGTTTAAACATATAAAACATATAAATAATTTATCATATAAATTCATTCAAAACTATCTAAATACGTTATTGTAAATAGTTTGACCATGTCACTAATTCGGTTAGCTCCGTTCCTTAACGATAATTTAATAGTGCGTTATGGGAACGGAAAATATTTGCCTCCACCTAGAGCGCTTCGATCCATAAGAACTGCCTTCTCTGTCCTATTAGAATCAAAATAGTTCATTGGGGCTTGAATATATCTAGATTTTACCACGGGTTGTTCTTTTATGCCGATATTTTACCCCTCGCTATTGCTTAAAGTAATATATTTTGCAGAAAGGGCCAACCCGTTGTAAAATCACGATATATTCAAGCCCTATGAATTATTACTTAAACATAACAATAACAGGACGTATAAGTACAGAGCCACGTCATATGTATGAAAGAAAAACCAAAAAGGCATATAGACAAAACCTATAAGCCAAAATGAAAGACAAGAATACTATCAATCAGCTTGTTCAATGTACATATATACTCTGGAAAACATTATTTCTATGATTAATTGTACGTTTTGAAAATAAATATAATTTTCGTTATAAACTATTATATTTTTACATTGAATTGGTCAACCTAGTTTTTGATAACTCTAGATATATATATTTTATAATTATAATAAATGATTATATATCAATGTTTTAAACAAATAATTATTTAGTTTTACATGAAAAAGATATGTTCAGATAAACTGATGAAAATACAGATGCCCTTAGGGACAAACAAAAGACATTTTTATACCATGTAAAGGTATTATTTAGAAATTTTAAAAAGGCTGTTTTTAATATCAAAACACCGAAGAATGATTATGAGTATATATTTAAAAAAAATGAACAGAAAAAATTGTATTTCATTACACTTTATCTTTGTTTCATGCCATTATTATAATGGATAAAAAAAAAGGTTGAAATGAACAAGGACATTCAATAAATACTTGTTCTAACGAATGAGCATATGAATAATTTACCGTTAACTTCCTATTTGTAGAAATTCTGTATTATTACTTGTGCAATCCGTAGATTGACTTACATACATACCTTTTTAGATAAAACTCTAATTTGAAAAAATATATACAATTTACATTTTAATTATTATGTGCAATTCTGACATAAAAGCCCAATGCTTCGACTTTTCATTCATTTTGGAATTAAATTGAATATTTTTTTCAGTGTCATTTAAAGTTTGGTTAATAATTTGTATTAATTCACGAATTACTTTTTTCAAATCATTAACCTAATTTTGAAATGACACTCATATTTTCCTCTAGTAACATAAATAAACTCATTTTTAATTCTGTCTCGAGGGTTTTGTCGCTAAACCAGGCGCGTGTACTGGTATTAACATAGATAGATTTTTTTTGTGTCTTGAGGGTTTTGTCAATGGATATTTGGGCCTGATTAAAACATGTCCAAAACAGGATGAAAACAAAACTTGCTCCCAGCAAAATGAAAAAAAAATTGTATAAAATTGAAATAATAACCGACATTAGTTCAGAAAAAAAACCAATCATCATCCCCTTTGCTAGAATATCTAAATTTAAATAAAGGAATAAGAGACTAAAACAACTTATCGCTTTTTGTTTGCCACAACTGGATATCACACAGGTTCCAGTAAAATTTTGACGTCATAAACAAAATATCTGACGCCACAATGGAAAAGTGATTGTTGTATGCGACCACAATGGAAAAGTGATTGTTGTATGCGGCCACAATGGAAAAGTGATTGTTGTATGCGACAACAGTTCTAGCGGCCAGGCCAGCTGGGATTAGCGATAAGGTGTATAAAGAAGGGATAAAAGATTATAGCATATGAAACAAACTTTATAATTGCACCAAGCAAACTTGATAAATAAATCGATTAATCAAAAGGAAAATAAATTGGCATTAAAACATAAGAAATCGGTATTAATTTTGTTAAATTAAAATGGACTTTCTAATAAAAATATAACTAATCATTTTGTCAAATCATTAACCTAACTTTTAAATGACACTGAATAAATTGTTCAATTTAATTCCGGAAATGAATGAAATGACGATGATTTTAGCTTCTCTCTCTGACTAACACATAATAATTGCAATATATTTACCTATTATATTTTTCATATAAGAATATTATCTAATAATATATGTATGTAAGTCTGTCTACTGACAGTACAAGTAATAATACAGAATTTCTACAAATAGGAAGTTAAATTTAGTATAAAATGATTGTCAGGCTTACTGAGAACTACTTATCTTTTGAACCACAGAGTAGTCACGTAAACTTATAAGTATGTTAATTCTTAAGAACGAATATTTGTTGAATATTCATTTTTCATTTCAAGATTTGTTAGTTTATTACAATAATGACAAGAAACAAATATAAAGCGTAATGAAATACAATTAACAATTCAAAGATGTGTTTATGTACAATCATTTTAATATATACTCATAATTATTATTCGGTTACGTTACACCTTTAATAATTCAAAATAAATGTACCTTTTCATAATCAAAAATCATTTAAACAACATAAAAAAATAGGTTATTGATGTTACGAAATAAGTAGAATAAATTCATGTAACATTTATCTCTTCTTGTGGACAAAAAGTCATAATGTAAAAAAATCAAGTTATCTTTTATTCTCCCCTAAGCATTTTTCTTTACGCCAGTTTATTTGAACATATCATTTTTTTGTAAAACTAAATGATTTTTTTAACTTGGTATATTATCAATTATTATTGTTGATAACATATATTTATATATCTTGGGCTACCAACAAATAAGTGGACCAATTCAATGTAGAAACATTAAATGTTATCAAGCAAATTATATTCCTTTTCAAAACAATTCATTAGATAAATAATATATTTTCCATAGTATATTTTTATATTACAGACGCTTGCAATTGTAATATATGTTCTACGGGAGATAATGCTCATCTATATTCGTGCAATTACACTTTTATAATATTGTATTATAGCAAAGATAAAAAAAACTGTTGAAACGCAGTTCATTGTCTGATTTCGTTACTAATTTGAATCTTTATTTGCACAAGTAAAAGATGATATATTATTATTAAATGCGAACTTTTAGTTAAGTTCCATATACATTCCGCGATTTACATAAGTACAAATGGGTCAAAATATATAGTTCAATAATTCTTTTTTAATTCTTAATAGAATGAAAATTGTTATCTCCACTGTCGCCATCTTGGTTTGCCTTTGTGGCATGAAGGGAATTCTTGCCGACGATTATTATAGCGGAAGTTACGGTGGAATCGGAGGAGGATATGGCCAAAGCTTAGGAAATGGTGGATACGGTCAAAGCTATGAAAATGTCGGATACAGTAGTTATGGAGGCAGTGGATACGGCAGTAGCTACGGAAATGGCGGATACGGTCAAAGCTACGGAAATGTAAGACACTTGGGAGGTTACTCCGGTTATGGTGGATCTGCAAAGGGATATTCTAGTTATGGAAATGAAGGTCACCACGGATATGGCAAAAAGGGAGGATACGTCGACGAAACAATCCATTATTTACCTCAACCAATTCCAGCTATCGCCCCTTCCGCTATGCTAGGAGGCGGAATAGGAGGTGGTATTGGTGGCGGTCTCGGAGGTGGTATTGGTGGTGATGGATTATCGTCAATCCGTAAGTTGATTTCTATCTTTTCTTGTCAATCAATTAAACAAACAAAAAAATACATATATGCCTATACCCTTATACGCTAAAACAGAATTTGAATACACATATATTTCATACCTTACAATTCGGATGAGTTTCGAACATTGTTGATAACTTTTATGCCATTTGATATCTGATCCAGATTCGTTTCTTAGGTAATTTGAGAATGATATATTCCTTAATTTATATACAAAAAAAATCAAATTGTTTAAAAATTAAAGAATCGCTTTTCATACATTTGGAAATTTTTCTTTTAGATATTCATATTTAATACAAGGAAACCAAGAAAGTTGAACTACTTGTATAGAAATACATATTTTTACCCAATCATTCAAATTTCGCCGTACATTTTGCAGCATATAAGTATTATATAGTTTGTCAGCTCCCCTGTTTTAAATTGAGACAGAGAAGCGCCAATGTACCTAAAAAGTAATATACCTTCTCATTCTATAAAATATCAACGTAGGTATAATATAATAATTATGCTAATCTGTATAAATCTATTTACCGATTCGCTGTGTTGGGGTTGCTGTCTCATTGACGTATATTGTATTTTCTTTTATTCATTTCAGTTCCACTTCTTTTATTGGTACCAATCTTGTTCAATAACAACAACAACAATTAAACAGCTTTAACATCATTATGGTAAGTGTATTCTACTTTTCAATATGTACATACATCAAGAATAAAAAAAAAATACAAGACAGATTCCAAATTGAAAATCAAAACTCATAATGAAGCAATATTTTTTTTGGTATCACAACCTCGAATATTTTCCTTGATTTTGTTTTTGCTTTCCCTTGATACCTGGAATGGCCCATGTGCCTGTTGACGATTAATCAAGAAGAGTTTTTCTTACACACACACACATACGCATAGATCTAGAGGATGAATGATACAGACACTTTAAAATGTGAACTAAAAAAGATTTCATAAATTCCATGGAATCGGATATGCCAAAGTTTAAATTTAGTACGTGTTTTCTCGACACAAATTACCCGTGACGCTCCAATAAAAAGGGAAAAAAAGTAATATTGATATTTGCAATACACGTATGTCTTTTCGAAGCTTAATATTTTTACTGTTAAAATATTTAAGAGAGCAATAACACGGTTGATTCGATTTTGGTACCATTTCATGATCTTTGAGATCAGATTCATTCAAGAAAGTAAAACGTGTGCCAAATAAGCCGTCGATGTCTTCAGCCTGCATTATATTGGAAAATAGAAAGTCTTCTATATCTTGTCTGTAACTTTTAAATTTTCATTTCAGAATTTCAAACCATATTTTAGAGAGAAGAGAGATAATACCTGAATCATCGTGTGAATGCAGTGAATGGAACAGTGTGATAAAGTTTACACGACAGTACCACAATGCAGAATAAATGTGAAGAGATTGCATTGTAATATGTTGATTGTAATAAGAATAGATTCCATTGTAATCTATTGATTGTTAATTTATATTTGTTATTAAAAACAATACTTGTATTATGTGGACATTGTTTATCATAATGATCCAACATACAAATGAAATATACAAACTGTTTCAATTTTTAAAACTTCTTGTCGTCTGAATAAAACCCAGCGTGGACGCACAACTTTCATTGGCCTTTTCACACCAGTTTTTAAATTTATGTAAGCTAACTTATAATTTACAAAAGCCTGAAGAATCGTTATTAACTATTTGTAATTGTTCCTGTGATCATGCTCTCTATATTTGTTGGTGAAGAGTTCCGATTTTTTTTTTCTATAAAGTTATATTCATGAAAACATTATAAGAACCCTTATACATGTATAGTCTGTCATATTATGCCGATGACGTGTTTTGCATAATTTTATATTATTAGCTAAGCCGTTGATTTGTGTCCTAAGATCTTGGAAGCTACACATATTACATCTGACCCTTGTAGATTTTGCTTGATAAGCGACTGGTATGGCCATGTATCAGCGTTTTCATACAGCACAAATAATGTAATTTTGCATTTTTATTTTTACTCAACTTCTCGACGTGTGATATGCCTTTGATCGTCAGTAAAACAAATCAGGATTTGATGGTTCATAAGTCTATGTATTCTTTTTAAATGAAATTGTTAGCAATTCTAAAATTCGGATGATTCCAGCACGTAAAATTAAAAGCGGATAAGCTGTGAATATCATTTCACCAAATTTACTCTAATTCTCATATTAGATTCATAACACATTAAAACGTTCATCCAAATTACAATAAGTCTGAAATAAAATCTAACAATGCATGTACTCGATAATATTCATCAGATTTTCTTGTGCATTTAAATCTATCTGCCATCTAATGAACAATTGAGAAGATTTCCGCTGACGTTAACCTACTCCGACATAAACATAAATATCAATATAGATCGATAGCAACCTCTAGCAATTGGACAGATTTCTATGTCCGATTGATTTCAGGTTTAAACATTAAGTTAATTATCGTTTATACCTGTAAAAGGGCGTCTTCATTTAAATTGATAGAATTTTTTGATAACTTGTCAAAATGAAGTTTTTATCATGCTTTTTTCAAAAATGTATTAAAAAGTATGGTTCACCGGACTTTTTTTCACGCTACAGGTTGTGCAAAATTGTCAGATTTTATATAGATTATGCATGGAAAATTAAATTTTGTGTGATAAAAAGAAAACGTTCTATCAGAGCTTTAAGATCAAATGTGAAAATATTGCTCTTATAACATGCTTTCAGATAACTTATTTTCTTGCTACATATCAAAAGAGGTAAATTCATAACACTTTCTATAATAAATATTACTTTATCTGAGTTATCTCCCCTTATTTGGCAAAGTCGAAAAAAAATTAAGTAAACACAAACAAGGTGTTTTTGAGAAATTACAGCTGTAACTATGATATATCTATATCAAAAGTTTTTTACAAAAATTACATACAACTCTCAAAATTTGCACATTTTAACAAATATCTAGACCAAAGTTAGCTGCTTCTTTAAAATCTAAGATGGAGAAAGACACCCAAGCCACCTTAAACATGTTAACCAATCTCTAGCTAATTGTATAGATAAAAGGTCACATTAATATGGATTCAATGAGGTCGAATTAGTCACTGGTAAGTGAATAATTAATCAGCGATGTTTCTTTGCTAACTTTGAGAAACAGGAATCAAATTGTCTGCTAAAAGCGAATTATTATTTCACTATTTCATTTTTATTAGTGATTGAACAAAACTAAATCATATCTATGTAAGCAAACGGTTTTGGATTTTTTTTTAAATTGTAGAGTACATCTAAAATACACACAGTCTCTCCTCAGACGCTCTTCAAACATACAGTTGTGTGGGAACGTTTCTATCGATTAAGAAAATGTACATATGTAGGTTAGTTGTACGGTATTTGAATCGTTGTCTCATTTAAAATATCCTCATTTTCAATTTCAAAGTATTTTCCTAAGGAACAAATTATTGGAATGAACAAAATAAAAAGTAACAGATTTTTTCTTTCTGAATTATTAAGCATTTTGCAATTGATAGTTGCTGTTTGCTCTCATGTTTTGCTTTTACACTTAAGGTTATTAACCGTGTCAATCGTTCAAAAACTAGTTTGCCCCGCAACAATATGTAGGTGTTGGTCGCAATTAATGAGCCTGTAATATAGGAGTTTTCGTTGCTTGTTGTCTGAGTTATGTGTTTATCGTCAATAGTTCTACCCCATATCAGTATATGCCAGTTGCTTTCTTTCGTTTATATTGGTTCACACTTTATCATGCCATGAACTTGTATAGCTTACTATACAGTATGGAAGTTACTGCTTGTTGAAGACCGTATGAAAACTAACAGTTGCTTACATCCACGTACTTTGAAATTTAGTGAATATTTGTCTCATAATGATTTTCGAGTGTTCCATAAAAACATAAACTAAATATAGTTTATTCATTTCTATGACTTGAATATCCCTTTCCATATCCTGAGTAACCTCCCAAGTGACCCCTGTTTCGATAGCTACTACCGCAACCACTATTTCCATAGCAACTGTATCCACCATGTCCATAGCTTTGACCGTATCCACCATTACCGTAACATTGACCGTATCTGCCTCCGACTCCGCCGTAACTTCCGCCAAAATAATCGTCGAAAGAATTCCATTCATGCCACAAAGGAAAATAAAGGCAACAGTAGTATACCGCTGTTCAAAATTCATAAATCCATAGAGAGAAAAAAACTAAAACTGAGGGAAACGTTTCTTATATAAGAGAACTACGACACAACAGAGACACAACACCGACATGTAACACACATAAACGAATTATAATGTAACAATGGCCATTTTCCTGACTTGGTACAGGGCATTTTATGAAAAAATGGTGGGTTGAATCTGGTTTTATGGCATGCCAAACCCCCCGCTTTAATGGCAGTGTTAATTATAACATTAAAATGACAACATTACACAAACCAAGATGGCGACGGTATATACAACAAATTAAATTCTAAAAAGAATTAGAACAAATGAATTAATACTTATTTGGACCCATTTCTACCTAAGATAAAACAACAACGAATTGTATACGGAACTTGACTAAAAGTTAGCATGTAATAATAAATCATATTTTACTTGTGAAAAAAAAGGTTAAAATTAGTGACAAAATCGGTGAACAATGTTTTCAATAGTTTTTCAATCTAAACTATGCAATATTATGAAAGTGTTAATACATGCATATTGATGAGAATTATATCTTTTTATACTATACTCGCAAAAAGTATAATCACAAAAAATACTGAACTCCGAGGAAAATTAAAAAGGGAAAGTCATAAATCGAATGCTAAAACACATAATATGAATGGATAAATGTCATATTCCTGACTTGGTACATGCAAAATGGTTGATTAAACCTGGTTTAAACACGGTAGGTATAGTGTCCGGTTGGTATCGTGGTTTTTCGGGTGTGACCACTTTTTTCGAGCGAATATGAATAAAAATGTAAAGAAACAGACTTTCTTTCTAACAAGACTTGATATAGATGCTAGAGTTTAATATACAAAGTTATTTTATGTATGATAGTATTTGATATAGAAAGATATTACTTATCCGACATTTTTTTTCGTATAAAAAAGAGAAAATAAGCCTTAAAATGCTATAATTTCAAAATACGGAATAAAGCCATTTGTGTACACATAACACTGATAATGTTTACGGAAATGCAAACATGGAATATATATATCCTGAGAAATACAAACACTTTACTAAAATTCTTGTTTTTGCAAAGAAAACAACATTTAAAGACTAAATTCATTTCTTAAAGTTCGATTTTTCTCGAGTATCCGGACTTTTTCGAGTGTGTGCGATTTGTTTCGAGTGATTATACACATTTCCTATAGCTTAAAAAGCTATGTGTCAGTGTATTTAGTTATCAAAAGTACCAGGATTATAATTGTATACGCCAGACGCGCGTTTCGTCTACATAAGACTCATCAGTGACGCTCAGATCAAAATAGTTAAAAAGCCAAATCAATACAAAGTTGAAGAGCATTGAGGATCCAAAATTCCAAAAAGTTGTGCCAAATATGGCTAAGGTAATCTACTCCTGGGGTAAGAAAATCCTTAGTTTTTCGAAAAATTCAAGGTTTTGTAAACAGAAAATTTATAAAAATGACCATATAATTGATATTCATGTCAACACCGAAGTGCTGACTACTGGGCTGGTGATACCCTCGGGGACGAAACGTCCACCAGCAGTGGCATCGACCCAGTGGTGTAAATAGTTATCAAAAGTACCAGGATTATAATTGTATACGCCAGACGCGCGTTTCGTCTACATAAGACTCATCAGTGACGCTCAGATCAAAATAGTTAAAAAGCCAAATCAATACAAAGTTGAAGAGCATTGAGGATCCAAAATTCCAAAAAGTTGTGCCAAATATGGCTAAGGTAATCTACTCCTGGGGTAAGAAAATCCTTAGTTTTTCGAAAAATTCAAGGTTTTGTAAACAGAAAATTTATAAAAATGACCATATAATTGATATTCATGTCAACACCGAAGTGCTGACTACTGGGCTGGTGATACCCTCGGGGACGAAACGTCCACCAGCAGTGGCATCGACCCAGTGGTGTAAATAGTTATCAAAAGTACCAGGATTATAATTGTATACGCCAGACGCGCGTTTCGTCTACATAAGACTCATCAGTGACGCTCAGATCAAAATAGTTAAAAAGCCAAATCAATACAAAGTTGAAGAGCATTGAGGATCCAAAATTCCAAAAAGTTGTGCCAAATATGGCTAAGGTAATCTACTCCTGGGGTAAGAAAATCCTTAGTTTTTCGAAAAATTCAAGGTTTTGTAAACAGAAAATTTATAAAAATGACCATATAATTGATATTCATGTCAACACCGAAGTGCTGACTACTGGGCTGGTGATACCCTCGGGGACGAAACGTCCACCAGCAGTGGCATCGACCCAGTGGTGTAAATAGTTATCAAAAGTACCAGGATTATAATTGTATACGCCAGACGCGCGTTTCGTCTACATAAGACTCATCAGTGACGCTCAGATCAAAATAGTTAAAAAGCCAAATCAATACAAAGTTGAAGAGCATTGAGGATCCAAAATTCCAAAAAGTTGTGCCAAATATGGCTCAGGTAATCTACTCCTGGGGTAAGAACATCCTTAGTTTTTCGAAAAATTCAAGGTTTTGTAAACAGAAAATTTATAAAAATGACCATATAATTGATATTCATGTCAACACCGAAGTGCTGACTACTGGGCTGGTGATACCCTCGGGGACGAAACGTCCACCAGCAGTGGCATCGACCCAGTGGTGTAAATAGTTATCAAAAGTACCAGGATTATAATTGTATACGCCAGACGCGCGTTTCGTCTACATAAGACTCATCAGTGACGCTCAGATCAAAATAGTTAAAAAGCCAAATCAATACAAAGTTGAAGAGCATTGAGGATCCAAAATTCCAAAAAGTTGTGCCAAATATGGCTAAGGTAATCTACTCCTGGGGTAAGAAAATCCTTAGTTTTTCGAAAAATTCAAGGTTTTGTAAACAGAAAATTTATAAAAATGACCATATAATTGATATTCATGTCAACACCGAAGTGCTGACTACTGGGCTGGTGATACCCTCGGGGACGAAACGTCCACCAGCAGTGGCATCGACCCAGTGGTGTAAATAGTTATCAAAAGTACCAGGATTATAATTGTATACGCCAGACGCGCGTTTCGTCTACATAAGACTCATCAGTGACGCTCAGATCAAAATAGTTAAAAAGCCAAATCAATACAAAGTTGAAGAGCATTGAGGATCCAAAATTCCAAAAAGTTGTGCCAAATATGGCTAAGGTAATCTACTCCTGGGGTAAGAAAATCCTTAGTTTTTCGAAAAATTCAAGGTTTTGTAAACAGAAAATTTACGTTTAAAAACAATAAAACAAAGGTTCAAATTAAGTACATTTCCAGGCATGAACCGATGCATTTGTCAGTTTGATAATAATGTTCTAGCACTTGTTAAAAACATTCGTCCATTTGTGTATATATATATACAACATGTACAACTCGTCTAAACATCAACCCAACAATGTTAGATCTGTAAATTTGCTTTCGCAAATTTTTTGTTCTTCCCTCGCCGGGATTCGAACCTATGCTACTGAGATATCATGACACCAAATCGCCTGCACTGTAGCCGTCCCGCTAGACCACACGACCACCTGGGCTTCACAATAATAAAGCTTTCGGTGGCCGTGTGTTACCTTTGCTCGTCAGTTTTAATCTAGCGTCGAAGTACAGTACATGATATATAAGGCATGGAGATGTTATTGTTACAGATCAGCTATATATAGTTGTTTGTCATATCTTATAACTCACATGTGTAGTATATACCCGTCAACAATATCATGTAAGCATAGAACATTTGGATCGAGACGTACATGCAGATAGTTTAAGCTATTCATTTCATTGTTGATTATGTATAAATTCTAATTCAACTGTTTTTTGTCAATTAGAATAGAAATGGGCGGATTAAGTGTGTCTGTGTTTGTTTTTCTTTCCATTTTTTCTTGATGGATTTTTTTGTCTTGGGGCGGGGGCAGGCTTCCATTAGTAGAATGTGTTTTATTATATAACATTTTTTTTTATTCTTCTTTGCTATCCAGTACTAAGGTTTCTTACTCCGTTTTTTAATAAACAGCTGCGGCATGGTCGCATAATACACCTGCCATGTATTCAAATGTCATTTCTCTTATGCATGGTTGTGCCTTATTATCTATTTCTTGCACGAAAAGACATTTCTCGTACCACACTACAAGGAGTTTGATATGAAAAGGCCTGGTTCGTAAATCTGCGTTAATTTGATCTGCTTATGCATCGTCATAAGACGATATTACGTCATTTCCACTGGCTATGCGTTAGGTCATTGATGACCTTCAACGATACACATTTCGTGTGCAAAATACCAGAACAACGATTCGCTGAATTTTTAATTTAACTCAATGAGAGTGTTGACAATATTACGACATCTAGGTTTAATAACTTTTGAGAATAGAATATCACTTATTATCTTACCTCCTATACATTTCTAGGAATATGATTGGTTAAAAGCGTCTGCGTGGAGACCGTGTATATTTCAAATTAGGTTAGTAGGGAGGCGGGGCTTATTTCATACACAGTTAACAGTGGTGTTACGTCCCTTTATTTTCCATATTAGGTAAGAAGGGAGGCGGGGCTTATTTCATACATGGTTAGTAGGTGTGTTACGTCCCTTTATAAAACAAAACGGTACTAAAAAAAGGTTTCAACAGACGAAGAAATTGATGATTATTTAGATGGAAAAATATTCAAAAAACACATTTAAACCTTACACGTTGTTATTGTTGGCATCTGTTTTTGTAGGATCAATGAAAGTAGTTTCTTAATACTAACAACAATATTGAAGACTTGCTAATCTAGTTCACTAGTCTAAATTTCACACGTTAGGGTAGTCGGTAAGGTAAAATCGTTAGATAGTGTGCTAGTGACGTAATACAGTATATATGGGGATTCGTCTAATCCTAATGTGTAATTTACTGACCCCATATATACCGTATTAGGTCACTATCACACTATGTAACTAATAGTACATTTAGATCAACTGGCCCAAAAGGGTCAAGTGAGATTTCCTCACAAACTTGGTGTTCGTCGTTGTATGTCGTCGTCGTCCGTTAACTTTCACAAATATCTCCCCCTCTGAAACTACTTGGCCAAATTCATTAAAGATAGAATTTTCAGTAAAGTAAGATTTACAAACAAGTCCACATCACCAAAACAGAGACTGTGTCATGAATTCTATTCTTGTCTTTAATGTTGAAGAGTGTCCTTTGTTTAAAATGCACTACGGAAAATAGACTAAGTTGAGTGACACAGGCTCTATATTTACTCTAATTTGTTTAATAAAATCCCATAACTCAGCCCGTAAAATCTAAAATTTATGAAATTCGAAAGGGATGACACCACAGATAATTCACCAAAGTTTCATGTAAATCGGTTACAGCGTTTTTGAGTTTTGTCCGACATGCTGACAATGGACGTATGAATAACGGAGTACTCCATGCTCCATGATTCAAACGAAAATGTTTACATGCTTTTACTTTGACAACAAAAGTACCATGAAATGAAGTTGAAAAGATTATGATTCCCCTTTACTACGTTCTAAAGACCTTTAAAAGGATCCATTAATTTCTAATTTAATACTGGATAGTTGTCACTAGTAACCCGAATTTAACTTGAACGGACAAAAACGTGTTAACGCTATTTAAATGAGATTGATCGTTTATTGATAAAGATTGACAAAAATTAAAAATTATATTTAATTCATATCAATTCATATCAATTCATTTTAACGCCAGTCAAATAGATTTCTCTGCGGTGAATCAATTGAAATCAAGTTGCTGGTTAGTTGCGTTAAACTAATAGGCCACGCCCCCGTTAAACTATTTCAAACATCCATTAATTCGTTTTAAACATGGATGAGACCCGAGCTTTTTACAGGTAAATCACCCAAGCAAAACGACCTCGATGTATCTATCGTTTTTTGTTTCAAACTTTAAATGCGTAGTCTTATTAAGTCACATGCTCCACAATTTAATTAAACGAACGTATAATACACGTGACATTTTCATATATAAGGCATTTAAATAAAAACATTAAAATATATATGCACGCGTGGTTTAAAAATGTCAAACTAGGGAATCTGTTGAAAATAAAATAGTTAGATGGATAACATAAATTTAATTTGCTCAAATGCACTAGATCTTTAGCGCACATATATATGTGCGTTTCAAAAATTACTGAATGCTATGAAACCTCATGGCATGTAAGTAACATGTGGTCCTTTGCAACTATTTACGAAACTTTATGTATTCCTGTATGTTTACCGTTTCTCTTTTCTCTTTTTATGTTTACTATATTGTACTCGTAAATCAAATGTAGACATGGAAACTTCACAGCAATTATTTATTGTGTACATAATTTAAATCGATGTATCTTATATTTCCGATAAGCAACAAATATTCATTCTCTTGCCGTATATTGATATACGGAAAAGCTTGTAATGAAAAACAAGGTTTTGATGAATTGAATAATAAAATTGATGAAGACAATGTTGACGTATGTTGAATATGATAAACAGAAAGTCATACCCAAAATTATAAATGAAGTAGCAGCCCACTGAACTTTTAAAACTGTGTTAAATTGTAATACCGGTCACTGGCCAAATCGGGCGTTAATTGTGGAAGAGAAGCAAATATCAAACAAAAATATTGTTCTTACGATTCTGTAAAAAGATTATTGTGCTGTCATGCACCCTGACGTACTTGTAATAAATGAACATATATATATGAGATAAATTTTAGTCTGCGATAACGATGGGTAAGTTGATTTAAGTTTAACGACCTAGACTGGCTATTTATCGGCATACTCTCACGTTTTTTAATGTTTTAAAAGAAAACATATATTTACGTTTTGGGCATTAAATATAAGTCTACTTACCAAATTGAAATGAACATAAACATTGTTAAAAAAAAATGGAAAAGAAACATTCTGCATTGTTGTTTTCATATAATTTTATTTCCTATATATTTGAGCGGAAATTTCTAAGTTAAAACTGATTGTAGTATAGATAAAATATTTCATCTAGGTGCTCTCGTTGAAGTTCGCGTTACATATTAAAATGAATTTCATTGGTCGGAACGTTTGCAAACTTTCAATTCAATACACAATATAGAGTCCAGTTCGGCAAAAAAAAATCAAATTAAGACTCTACTTTGTCCGATTAAACAAACAGAATTTAGAAAAATAACACTTTTACGATTCTTTCAACCACGACCAAAATATCTATCTTTTTCTCCGCTGAAAATCATTACTATTGATATTAGAACAAGTCAAAAGTTGCCGGAGCCGGTTGATTTATGATGCATACGAAACTTTAATAATTAATTATACGGTTTGTATTTTTCCAAATAACTACTATATCCGATAAAAATCGAAAAATAAATTATCGGTTAAAATTACCGATTTTTCTATGAGACAAACATTATCCTTATATGAGTGAAATTTGCAATATAGATTCATAAAGGACAAACTATATCCTCATGTTTTTTTATGCAACACTAGTAAGCATAGTTCGTCTGTTCTCGCTTCAAACCAAGCCATCATAAATACACCAGAGATGACTAAAATGAAAGTCTTTTCGCGCATTGAGATTTTTTGGTAGGTATTAAGCTTCAATTCGACCATTAATTACCGTAAATTTTCGATTTTTGCAAAATTACGAAAAATATGTTAAAATCCTTGACCTTCCCGAAGCTTATACTTCGTTTAGTCGATTGTATGAAAGTTTTTTTTAAGGAACCGGTCTTTTACTGCAAAAAAAAAAAAAAGAAAAAAAAAAGATAAAAGCGATTTTTGTTTGAAGTAACGAATCTCATTCTTACAAGAAAATGAAAGTTTTCGTGTTTTAGGTTGTGCTGAAGCAAACGTAAAAGTTGAAATAAAAATTACACTCCGAGATTACACTAAAGACATTTCGCTAGCACACATGGGACTAGATTTATTAATTGTTCAATTGCAAGTCAAAATTAATAATCATGCAAAACAAATGATTAAACTTCCCAATTTAAAATTGAGAAAAAACCGACAGGAAACCAAAGTACAAAGGTACGGCATTTATTTAAAAACAATCTCCATCCAACTTCAAAATGTGAGGTAAATCGATTAGCTTACGCTAGCCAAGCAACCAACAGACAAAATAAATCTTGACTCTCCGATCAAGACTATCTATAGACACGGAATAAAAAATAACGGAAAATAATAGCATGTTAGAAAGGTTACAAACACATTTATACAAACATGAAGCAGCTGTTTTTTTTACTGAACTGGTCAGTGGTAATACAAAACTAGGGTTTCAAAAAGATGAAGAAAAAGAAAAAGACATTTAAACATGCTAAAGTTTCTGAAAAAGCAAATCAGACATAGTGTTTAACTGAAATTGAAAAAAAAGGATCATGATAGTCTATAATATGTAAACATTTATTTCATTGTTGAAGGCCGTACGGTGATCTATATTTGTTAATGTCTCTGTCATTTTGGTCTCTTGTGGACTGTTGTCTAATTGGAAATCATACCACATCTTCTTTTTTATATTCCTGTCCTTTTAAAATGCCCATTATAGACATATAATAATACATTAGGCTTAACATTTCAATTTATAAATATCAAATAGCGAAAAATTTATATATTTATTCAATAACGACAATGTTGCTGCAATAGATGCCAAAAACATCAACAATATTTTATTGAAAAGAAACGGCATTTTATTTCACTTGTTCTTAAATAAAAAGATGTTTCATTTCATTTGTTATATACGGACACTGTAAATTTTGAATGTAAATGAGTAAAAATTTGTTTATATTTATATATTGTGTCTTATACGCGTCTCATTTATCTTTTTAAAGATTGATGCACACAATGCAAATGTTTAAATGTTTTGTTTAGTTCTGTGATTCTCATTTTATGTTTGTATGTGGTGAGACTTTAAAAAATAATAATAATGATAAAATATTGAATCTAAAAATATTCAGAAACTATTAACTTTTCTTAAATTTATACTTGAGTCAGAAAATTAAAACCAGCAGTGTCAAACATGTTTAACACTCAGCGGGCATTCGATATCATTGACATACTATATAGCACTAATCGCAATATGTATACATGTACATATATTTTGGGCATCTTATCAGTAATCTCTCTATTGAAGATGTTGAAATATATGTATTATAATTATTCGCTTATTAGGCAAATTCATATTCTACAAAGATATTTTCAATCATTTTAGTTTTGATAAATACCATTACAAATAACTTATTTTGTTTAGTTTCCTGTGTGAGGATATTTGATTGATAAAATTCAATAAACAATTTAAGGTTGTCGGGTAAATGTGGATTACGGATTAAGATGTTAGATGTCAAACTTGAATTAACAAACTAAGGTGAATTTAACCCGAATATGTAGTTTCTCTTCAACAGTGTTTTAATTCCAATTTCCTTATTTTCATTTAAACTAAATTAATTAGAATGAAAGAAAGATTCGAAACTAAAGATAGTCACAATTAAAAATATGTATTTTGAAAAAAAGACAAAAACCGCCAGATCATATCTGATTTAAATCCAGGGTCCGTATATGCATCTTCTGACTTCAGACTCAGACTTCTCTTGAACTGAATCTTAATGTGCGTATTGTTATGCGTTTACTTTTCTACATTGGCTAGAGGTATAGGGGGAGGTTGAGATCATAAACATGTTTGCGCCTGTTCCAAGTCAGGAGTCTCTGGCCTTTGTTAGTCTTGTATTATTTTAATTTTGGTTTCTTGTGTACAATTTGGAAATTAGTATGGCGTTCATTATCACTGGACTATATATATATATATATATAGTATATATTTGTTAAGGGGCCAACTGAAGGACGCCTCCGGGTGCGGGAATTTCTCGCTACATTGAAGACCTGTTGGTGACCTTCTGCTCAGTGTTGGTTTTTTTCTTTGGTCGGGTTGTTGTCTCTTTGACACATTCCTCATTTTCCATTCTCAATTTTACAATGGTACGTAAATTAAGATTTTATTCGAAAAGACGGATTTTTCTACATGTTCTACATGTACCAAAAAAAATGTACAACTATTGAATATTGTAAATGTTTAATGATGATACATGTCCAGATCTAGATCGAACTGCTTTGCTTCGTCGAAAGTACGAATATAGAAAAATCACAGATTTATATTACAACTAGAAAGTCCTCGAACAGTTGAAGAAATCATCAGAATTTGTTTATTGTAAGTTATTTTGTACATGTATAACTATAATGCAAACCCGAAAGTTGTGAAATCGCAACTAAGCGTACTTTGGAAAAGCGACGGTTCTATGAAAACCTATTGTCAAGTTCAAGTTCTGTTTCGACATCATTGTAATATATGTCACTGAACGTTAAAATTCAATCCTTTATTTCGTCTTCGTCTTCGTCAAATAGTGCTGTTGGTTTCTTTTTATTATTATTACATACTAGTATACATGAATACACCACAAGTTATTCCTATGTAATCTCATTTAGATATATTTAGTAGTTAAAACATATTTTATTGTTCTAAACAAATGGATTAGAAATTTAGTGCATGCAAAGTAAATTTTAAAGATGACAATGATTGCAGTATCTGTGTGAATCTACTTCTCAATCACGCTTCATAAAGATATTACAGAATATTCAAGATTTACAACTTTTCGTGAATATGATTGCCAATGGAATAAACCATGCAGCAGATTTCAAAATAACCATATTAATTTGTGTCTGAATTATAACAACTGAAACTGTAATTCTGCTGTAGTGCACCTTTAGAACTAACCCGAATAATTCAGTCGTTATATTCCGCTGATCTACGAAGGCTACATTAACTTTTAAAGAATAGACTTATTTTTTGAAGATTAGAAAAAAAAAGGGTGAAAATTAAATGTTTACAGAAAAACAGCCCCCCCCCCCCAACTCAGACCCTCCTATAAGAATCATTTTAAATAGGATGGACAAAAAGATGGAGGGGTAGAGTGTAATATTTGTAACTGGGCGTTAAGCAATCACGAATCATTTAATCTATTCTTTATATTTTTATCTCTTTATTCTGTAATTTAAAGTGCTTATTCCACTATCATCTTTATTTCTGTAAACTTACTTTCATAGTCTCATATATGTATATGTACATGGTATTTGATACAGGAACAATATACCGTCGTATATTACAAAAATTGAGAATGAAAATGAGGAATGTGTAAAAGAGACAAAAACCCGACTATAGAGCAGACAAAAGAGGAAGGCCTAAATTACGGGTCTTTAATGTAGCGAGAAACTCATGCGTATACATACATGCATTACTGTATGCACATGCTTGTTCCAGAAACATATAATACAATTATATGTCTCTGGATAAACATAATTATTTAGAATTAAAAAGTGTATAGTTATCAATAAGTTCATTTTCAAAATCATTTATTTAAAGTGAAAAATCGCGAATTATCCCTTTAAGGCTTGTTGAAGATCTTCATCAAATAACGAATGAATATAAGAAGATGTGGTATGCTTGTCAATAATTTAATTCACCGTACATGTGGAATACCGTATGATAGTTTTTTTGGTCTAAAAAAAAATACATCTACTACATGTCTTTGATTTAACAAATGATAAAAGATCTGGCATAAAAACGTGATTCTGAATATAATCTAAAAATTGAAGAGAAAGCCAGACTAAGACGTTATACAATTTAAAGAATACAAATCTTAAAGTTTTATTACTTAGAGGTATACTGTCCCCTTCTTTTAACCTACAAGAAAACTTCACGAGAGCCGATGATTAAATATCCACCTTGTTTTTCCGTATATATACTGAGCCAAAAAGGTTTAGCAACACTTTTTTTTTATATTTTTTTTTTGGTTGTTTTTGGAAAAAGATATTTAAACATCATTGATATAATCCTTAGTTTTACCTGTAACAGTCGTACTTTTTTCCTGCTGATTGATTTCGCGCCATTTCAGCTTTGCACGTGTCAATGATGTTTTACCTTCTGTACCTGAATTTTAAAACGATATTAAAAAATTCTTTTTCACTAACGTTCAGAAACACACCATTGGTAAGAAAAACACAAACACCGTTGAAAAATTTGCTTGGGGCGTCAACCAGGCCACCCCGAAAATGACAGTCAGAAAGGTCTTGAAACGGTTGATGCCGGAATGAGGGTTGTTGACATCATGGCTCGATTTAATGTGTACTAGGCAACAGTTCAGAGACTAACAAACAGATATCGACAAATTACAACTGCATAGGATAGGTCGATATCTCGTAGACAAGAAAAAACTATCGTCAAGGGAGGAGCGCTTCCTTCGCTTTACGTCAACACGTGACAAGTTTTTTCCGGCTAAAAAAGTACTGCATTGACTAAGGGAAGTTGCTGGTGTTCCTGTCAATCCTTCATTGGTGCACTAAGGGCATGGCTGAGAAATTGATTTTGAGAAACACTATACTCATTTAAGCATTTTGACCCTCCCGCGCTCCATACAAAGAAAATCCTAATTAATGTGAGTGATAAACATTCATGTTGCTTCTGACATATCATAATTCCATTTTTGTGTTATTAAAATTATATGTTTAAATTTTATGATTTTGTAATAAAACAAAATTTCACAATTTTGTTGCTAAACTTTTTTGGCTCAGTATATATATTAAAATAACTTAAGAAGCAATTCAAAAGATATTCAATTTGTTTCAATATTGCCGAAAACTAAGGCTACTATAAATTTTATACATGTAGTCGTCTCAGCCGAAAACAATACATAATATTGATAATATAAGCAAGTGTGACAAACCAAATTGAATCACAAATTTGTTGTTTGGGATTATTCATGGTTCACTAGTATTCCTTTCACGAATTTGGCTATACTTTTGGACCTTTTGGATTATAGCTCTTCGTCTTTTATATTAAATTTGCTTTTGATTTCATATATTTTGGCCTCGAGCATCACTGAAGAGACATGTATTTTCGAAATGCGCATCTAGTACAAGAAAATTGATACCGTTAATTGTATTCTATATTAACCAGTGACACGTGTCCTAATTTTTAAGAAAAGGGATAGAAAAAGTATGAATCAAAAATATCCGGTTTTTCAAAACTATATTTTCAAAATGCATTGCATAATTTAAACCGATTTAAAGTGTTTCATTTTATTGTATGTTTGTGCGTATACGAAAAAATGATAGAAAGTTAAACTTCAATGTTCATGACTTACAAGTATTATAATATTTCTTGTAAAATTGATAAATGAGCGGTTTTCACAAATACTGAACATTAGAATATATCGTAAACGTCAATTAATGAACAAGCAACCCAACGAGAAAAATATAATTTCAGAGGCATCTACATGTACATGTATAACTAGTTTTGAGTTAGAGAAATCATTCAACATGTTCATTGCCATATGATTCTATTCAGATTTGTGAGTTTTTTCGATTTACGAATAAGTCTATAAGATACAAAAAAATAATTGAAGCAAAAAAAAAGAAAGAGACATGAAATAACGAATTAACATAAGTTTACAAATACATACCTAGGTGCATTTACCAAAACAACATTTGAACTTATTAATACATTTTTTCATATTATTGTAATTTTATGTTTATGTACCCGATATGGAGTTCTTCTGAAATTTAAAATCACTTGAATGGGTATTTCTGGTGTATATACATGTATCACACTTGCTATCTACATGTACAATATACGGAAATGACACGGCTGGGTATTTTAAAGTTACCGAAGGTAGATTAAGGGCAGGTGTATATCCCCGGGCTAAGAATTTACTGATTTGTCAAAACGGTTAGGTGTAACTTGTCATATTGTAAAGTTTTGAATCGCGCTCATCTCTTTTTTTTATTATATGAATTGCGCCAATAATTGAAACTTGACACATTCCCCATTTCCATTCTCAATTTTATTAATTGTGTCATATTTATCTCGAAACTATTAACCTATTTACACGTACATGTAACATTAGAATACCTACTTCAACTGTTGAATAACTTTATAATTACTAAAATTCAAAATTATGTACTTCTCCTTCGGTATGCTATGTTTTTGTGTGTCAATTCTATCTTTCCATCAGGTCCATAGTGCACTTTTTTTGTCAGTCTAAGTGCACTAAGGAGGCCCTTTCAGTTTGAGATTTCTGTACCTACATGAAAATACCTAAAAGGACCTCCTCAGTGCACTAAGAAGAAACATTTAAAAAGAAGTCTATAATATTTGCGCAATTAAATGATTGTTTTATTGGCGCTAATGAATGTTGCAGTTTTTATGATAAAGTTATGCAAAAAAAGAATTCGCGTAATTAACTTGTGGTGCAAATTAATTCTTTTTTAGCCAAACTGGATATCGGCCTTCAAAACATTGTGTATACACAAACAAAGCAAGATTTATCTTTTGCGCAGTCTAGCCGGAGAATACAAGTTTTTGCAATTTGTGAAGGATTTTAATTTTAGAATGTAATGAACAAGTAAGAAGATCGTTAAATCGGAAAATGAGCTATGCACGATGAAAGTTTGGTGCGTCGATAAAAATTTCATGGATTCACTTGATAATTGTAAAGTTTCAAGTCTTTAAAAATAACACCCATTTATAGAACTGATTATTTCGATCCTTCAAATATGCATGTGTAGAATAATAATAAAAAAATATATATTATTAAGTCTCTTTCATATAGATACTGTAGATTTGTATTTGAACATCGATTGCAAACATAACGTTCAGTGAGAAATATTTCATGTATTCGTACAGAAAACAAATCAACTTCTTTCAGAATACAATTGATTGGTTATTGAAGTAAATGATTTGCGACAGAATCAGTGACACTTGGCCAGAAGCTCACCTCTAAAATAAAGAAATATAAAAAAAGGTAGAGTTATTTTTAATTCTGTATTTTACTCACAAAGGACTTAAGCACTTTTTACAGTCAATGACGAAAATATGAAATACATCGATTTAAATTATGTACACAATAAATAATTTTTGTGTACATAGTTTTCCGTGTCTACATTTGAATACGAGTACAATATAGAAAACCATCATGTTATATATTTAACTTTTTTTTTTCAACAGATTCACAAGTTTTGCATTTTTAAACCGCGTGTGCATATATATTTTAATGTTTTTATTTTAATTCCTTACATATGAACATGATACGTGTATTATTCATTCGTTTCAACGTTTTAAATTGGGAAGCATGTGACTTTAATAAGACTATACGCATTTAAAGTTTGAAACAAAAAACGATAGATACATCGAGGTCGTTTTGCTTGGGTGATTTACCTGTAAAAAGCTCGGGTCTCATCCATGTTTAAAACGAATTAATGCATGTTTGAAATAGTTTAACGGGGGCGTGGCCTATTAGTTTAACGAAACTAACCAGCAACTTGATTTCAATTGATTCACCGCAGAGAAAGCTATTTGACTGGCGTTAAAATGAATTGATATAAATTGATATGAATTAAATATAATTTTTAATTTTTGTCAATCTTTATCAAATAACGATCAATCTCATTTAAATAGCGTTAACACGTTTTTGTCCGTTCAAGTTAAATTCGGGTTACTATTGTGTGGTAGAACTTTTTCGGAACAAAAAATTTGCATTAAATTCTAAAAGATTAATAATTTTGATCAATGTAGTAATATTTTTTTTTTTATTTATTGAGAATATATGATATTTTCATTCATTAAACTATAGGTATAAACTAGGAAAGTCATTGTTTTAAGTCTAGAATACCTTTTTTCTCTTATTCAAATTTGTTTCTTTTAAAAAAAACGGACCTCTTCTCTTAATGCATGTTTTAAAAAATTCTCTTAAAACCAGCACGATTTCACAGTAACTGTTGCTGTTGAAAAAGCCCGGCCAATAATACTGAATATTTTTGTTAAATACACGGAAATTGTGCTTCTTTGAGGATGTAAATATGTATAGTTTTCAATATAAGATGGGTAGTAATGTAAAAAGCTTTTTCAATTATGAAATAGCATTTAATTGAACTGATCCTATGTTTTATCACTCGAAAAAGCCCGAACTACACTAGACAAAAATGGACCAAATAACTCGAAAAACCACGATCCTAGCCGGACACTATCCTACCGTGTTAAAAACTAGACAAACATCTTAGTTGTATGACAGTTGAATCCAATATGTTGTATTGACAACGATATGTGAACAAAACAAACAGACATAGTATGTAAATATGTAAAAACAAAAAGGACACAGCAGTCAAAATTGTGTTATAATCACAATAAAAACAACAAATAATATGTACCAAAGAAGCACACAATGGCATATAGACCAAGCCTATTAGCGAAAATTAAAGACAATAATACACAAATGTTCTACAATTTAACAATGACAGAAGTACAGAGCCACGTCATATGTATGAAAGAAAAAACAAAAGGCATACAGACAAACCACATAAGCCAAAATGAAAGACAAGAATACGATAACTATCATTAAGCTTGTGCAATATAAATATAATCTCCGGAGAACATTATTTCTATGATAAATTTTACGTTTTGAATATGAGTATAATTTTCTTTATAAAGTATTATATTTTTACATTGAATTGGACCACCAAGGTTTTGGTTACTAGATATATATCTTTTATAAATCATAATAAATGATTATATATCTATGTTATGGTTATAAACAAATATTTATTTATTTTTACAAGAAATAGATATGTTCTGATAAACTGATGAATATACAGATGCCCTTAGGGACAAACAAAAGACATTTTTTATACCATATAAATGTATTATTTAGAATTAGAAAACAATTAAAAGGCTGTTTTTATTATCAAATACCGAGTAATAATTATGAGTATACATTAAAAAAATTGAACATAAAAAAACCTCTGAAATGTTAATTGTGTTTCATTACCCATATCTTTGTTTCATAAAATTGAGAATGGAAATGGGGAATGTGTCAAAGAGACAACAACCCGACCAAATAAAAAACAACAGCAGAGGGTCACCAACAGGTCTTCAATGTAGCGAGAAATTCTCGCACCCGGAGGCGTCCTTCAGCTGGCCCCTAAACAAATATATACTAGTCCAGTGATAATGAACGCCATACTAATTTCCATATTGTACACAAGAAACTAAAATTAAAATAATACAAGATTAACAAAGGCCAGAGGCTCCTGACTTGGGACATGCGCAAAAATGCGGCGGGGTTAAACATGTTTGTGAGATCTCAACCCTCCCCCTATACCTCTAGCCAATGTAGAAAAGTAAATGCATAACAATACGCACATTAAAATTCAGTTCAAGAGAAGTCCGAGTCTGATGTCAGAAGATGTAACCAAAGAAAATAAACAAAATGACAATACTACATAAATAACAACAGACTACTAGCAGTTAACTGACATGCCAGCTACAGATTTCAATTAAACTGACTGAAAGATTATGATTTCATCATATGAACATCAGGCACAATCCTTCCCGTTAGGGGTTTAGTATCATACCATCATAACATATATGAGAAGAACATAACCCGTGTCATGCCAACAACTGTTTTTAGAATAAATGTGTTTAGTTCCGATGCAAAGACCTTATCAGTGACTCAATATTAACGCCAAAATATGCAATCTTTAATGACTTGACAACAGTATCGTAATTATATCCCTTCTTAATAAGTCTATTCAAAGGTTTTGTAAGTTTCTGAGGTGAATACTGACACCTTTGTGCTTTATTAAGAATATTTCCATAAAAAATTGGATGTGAAATACCTGAACGTATTAGAAGTCTGCATGTTGAGCTATATTTACGAATGATGTCTTCATACCGATGATAAAATTTAGTAAATGTTTTGACTAGTTTGTGATATCGAAAACCCTGGTGTAATAATTTTTCAGTAATACATAAATTTCGCTCGTTAAAATCTAAAACATTGTTACATACACGAGCGAATCGTACAAGTTGAGATATATAAACACCGTAAGATGGTGACAAGGGAACGTCACCATCTAAAAACGGATAATTAACGATAGGAAATGAAAAATCATCCCTTTTATCATAATTTTTAGTATTCAGCTTTCCATTAGTGATATAGATATCAAGATCGAGAAAAGGGCAGTGGTCATTGTTAGTATTAGCTTTATTTAAAGTAATTCAACAGGATAAATTTCATTAATATACATACTGAAGTCGTCATTATTGAGAGCCAAAATATCATCCAAATATCTAAAAGTATTATTAAATTTGTTTATCAGATGTTGATTTGATGGGTCTTTGCTTATTTTTGTCATAAATTGTAACTCATAACAATACAAAAACAGGTCCGCAATAAGTGGTGCACAGTTAGTCCCCATTGGAATTCCGATAATCTGACGATATACGGAATCCCCAAAGCGAACAAAAATGTTATCTAGTAAAAATTCATGGGCATATATAGTATCAAAGCATGTCCAATTAACATAGTTTTTTTTTGTTTATTGTTACTAAAAAATGACCTAAAAGAGTTTGAACATATATATTCACATTCTGATTTTTTGAATGCCCATTTAATTAGGTGTGTGAATTTTTTCTTAATGAGAATGTGAGGCAATGTGGTATACAGGGTAGAAAAATCAAAACTTTGAACAGATTTAAAATCACCAATATAAGCATGCAATTTATCAAGTACTTCCAACGAGTTCTTGACACTCCAAAAGTAATTTATTCCACTATTTTCGAAGGCCTTATTTGAACAATTTATTATCAGGTTTTTAATTGTACCAAGTGTGCTGGTAAGAAGAATAGACAATTTAGTAGTTGAACAATGGCTTGAAGACGAAATAAATCTATATTTGTAAGGGGTTTGTGTAGCTTCGGAAGCCAATACATAGTTGGGACTTTCATTGTATTTGGCTCTGCTTGTAAAGCGGTAGCTAAAAGTTTATGTTTGCTACAGATTTCGTTTTCTGAAAATGTAGTCAGTTGGAATGTTGGTGAATTGGTGATTTCCTTTTTCAGAACCTCAATGTAAAATTTACGTCAAACAATAATAATATTATTAGCAGCTTTATCGGCCGGGACAAAAACAAATTCCTTGGCTAGTTCTTTTAGTTTATGTTTGATACGAGAAATAGGTTTATTGTGGTTATTGTTAATAGTAAAATGTTCTTTAAAATGTTGAATACGTATATCAACTATCTTCATTACTGAATTAAAAAAAGAGTCCAAAGATTTTTTGTCAGCTTTTTCCCGTTTTATCCATTTCATACAGTAAGTATGGAGTGAGTCGTGGATGATATTACGACACTCATTCCAATTAATAATAGACGGGGGACGATATTTAGGTCCTTTACTGAGGAATGATTTTAACTCTCGGTCTTTAACGATGTTAAGATCTCCTGTTATAACATGGGAAATGGGTCCATAAATATATTCGGAATTACTGCAATTACATTCATGCCATTATTATAATGGATCAAAATAAGGTTGAAATCAAAAAGAACATTCAATAACAATTCGTTCTAACAAGTTAGCATACGAATAATTTACCTTCCTATTTGTAGGAACTCTGTATCATTTCTTGTGCAGTCAGTAGAGAGACATACATACATACTTTATTAGATAACATACTAATTTGAAAAATATATAAGATTTACATTTCAATTATTATGCGCAAGTCCTATATAAAAGCTCAATGCTTCGACTAAACACTCATTTCCGGAATTAAATTTTATGAAGTGTCATTTTAAAGTTTGGTTAATAATTTGTATTAATTCAATTAAAGTTAAGCTTTCTAATAAAAATATCACTAATTACTTTTTTCAAATCATTAACCTAATTTTGAAATGACACTCATATTTTCTGCCAGTAACATAAATACACTGATTTTTAGTTCTGTCTGGAGGGTTTTGTCGCTGAACCAGTCGCATGAACCGCACACACAATGCAATTGATAACCACACATACAATAGTATAGTTATTTTTATGAAACCATGTTTCTGGTAGTAACATACACAGATTTTTTTATTTTGTCTGGAGGGTTTTGTCAATGGATATCTGGGCCTGATTAGAACAGGATGGAAACAAACATTTCTCACAACAAAATGCCAAAAAAATAAATTGTATAAAAGTGAAATGATAACCGACACTTGCAAACATTTGTTCAGAAAAAAAATAATCATCCCCTTCACTAGAATATCAAATTATCGCCCCCTAAACCTAGATTTGAATAAAGGAATGAGAGACTAATACACCTTTTCGCTATTTGTCCATCATTACTGGATATCACACATGTTGAAGTAAAAGTTTGACGTCATAAAACAAAATGTCTGACGCCACAATGGAAAGGTGTTCTTTTATGCGACAAAAGTTCAAGCAGCCAGGCCAGCTGGGATTAGCAATAAGGTGTATAACGGAGGGATCAAAGATTTTAATATATGAAACAAACTTGATAATAGCAGCAAAAACTTAATAAATAAATCGATTAATCAAAAGGAAAAATAAAGTGGAATTAAAACATAAGAAATCGGCATTAATTTTGTCAAAATGAAGTTAGGCTTTCTAATGAAAATATAACTATAATAAATCTTTTTGTCAAGTTATTAACCTAACTTTAAAATGGCACTGAATAAATTGTTCAATTTAATTCCGCAAATGAATGAAATGGCGATGATTTTAGCTTCTCTGTCTGACTAACACATAAAAATTGCAATATATTTACCTATTATATTTTTCATATAAGAATATTATCTAATAAGGTATGTATGTAAGTCTGTCTACCTACAGTACAAGTAATAATACAGAATTTCTACAAAGAGGAAGTTAAATTTAGTATAAAATGATTGTCAGGCTTACTGAGAACTACTTATCTTTTGAACAACAGAGTAGTCAGGTAAACTTATACGCATGCTAATCCTTTAGAACGAGTATTTGATGAATATTCATTTTTCATTTCAACATTTTTTGGTCCATTACAATAATGGCAAGAAACAAATATAAAACGTAATGAAATACAATTCACAATTCAAAGATTTTTTTTTATGTACAATCATTTTAATATATACTCATAATTATTATTCGGTATTTAAATATTAAAAAATGACCTTTTTTATTTTAAGTAACACCTTTAATAATTTAAAATAAATGTACCTTTTTATAATCAAAAATCAATTAAACAATATAAAAAAAGGTTATTGATGTTAGGAAGTAAGTAGAATACATTTATGTTAAATATTAATTTCTTCTTGTGGACAAAAATATATGGTGTAAAAAAAATCATGTTATCCCCTAAGGACATTTGTCTTTACGTCAGTTAATTTGAGCATATCAATTTTTTGTAAAACTAAATGATTTTTTTAACATAGGTATATAATCAATTATTATTATTGATAACATATAAATATCTAGGGCTACCAAAAACTAAGTGGACCAATTCAATGAAGAAACATAAAATGTTATCAAACAAATTATATTCCTTTTCAAAAAAATTCATTAGATAAATAATATACTTTCAATAGTATATTTTTATATTGCAGAAGCTTGCAATTGCAATATATGTTCTACAGGAGATAATGCTCACCTATATTCGTGCAATAACAATTTTATGATATTGTATAGCAAAGATTGAAAAACTGTTGAATACGTAGTTCACTGTCTGATTTCGTTACTAATTTGAACCTTTATTTGCACAAGTAAAAGATGATATATTATTAAATGCTAACTTTTAGTTAAGTTCCATATATATTCCGCTGCTGATTTACATAAGTATTAATGGGTCAAAATACATAGTTAAATAATTCTTTTTTAATACTTAATAGAATGAAAATTGTTATCTCCACTGTCGCCATCTTGGTTTGCCTTTGTGGCATGAAGGGAATTCTTGCCGACGATTATTATGGCGGAAGTTACGGTGGAGTCGGAGGCGGATACGGTCAAGGTTACGGTAATGGTGGATACGGTCAAAGCTACGGCAGCGGTGGATACAGTAGCTACGGCAATAGCGGATACGGAAGTAGCTACGGACACGGGGGACACTTAGGAGGTTACTCCGGTTATGGAAAGGGCTATTCTGGTTATGGAAATGAAGGTCACCATGGATATGGCAAAAAGGGGGGGTTACGTAGACGAAACAATCCATTATTTACCTCAACCAATTCCAGTTATTGCTCCTTCTACTTTGATGGGAGGTGGAATCGGAGGTGGTATCGGTGGCGGTCTCGGAGGTGGTATTGGTGGTGATGGATTATCGTCAATCCGTAAGTTGATTTCGATCTTTTCTTGTCAATCAATAAAACAAACAAAAAACATATATGCATATTCCCTTATACGCTAAAACAGAATTTGAATACATGTATCTTATAGCTAACAATTCGGATGAGTTTCGAACATTGTTGTTAACTTTCATGCCATTTGGTATCTGATCCAAAGTAATCTCTTTGGTAATTATAGAAATGATATTTTCCTCAGTTTATATAGAGAAATGAAATTCAAATTGTTTGAAAATGTAAAGAATCGCTTTAAATATATTTAGAAATTTTTCTTTTAAATATTCATATTTAATTCAAGAAAACTAGGAAAAAAGTAAAATCACAAAAATACTGAACTTAGAGGAAAATCAATTCGGAAAGTCCATAATCACATGGCAAAATCAAATAACAAAACCTATCAAAAACGAATGGACAAGAACTGTCATATTCCTGACTTAGTACAGGCATTTTCAAATGTAGAAACTATTTGTATAAGAATACAGATGTTTACCCAATCCGTCAAATTTTGCCGTACATTTTGCAGCATATAAGTATTATATAGTTTGTAAGCTCCCCTGTTTTAAATTGAGGCAGAGAAGCGCCAATGTACTTGAAAAGTAATATACCTTCTCATTCTACAAAATATCAACGTATACAATAATTATGTTGACCTGTATAAATCTATTTACCGATTCGCTGTGTTATGGGGTTGTTGTCTCATTGACGTATATTGTATTGTATGTTATTCATTTCAGTTCCACTTCTTTTATTGGTACCATTCTTGTTCAATAATAACAACAACAATTAAACAGCTTTAACATCATTATGGTAAGTGTATTCTACTTTTCAATATATATATTTACATCAATAGTAAAAAAAAATAAAAATACAAGACAAATTCGAAATTGAAAAACAAAACTCATTATGATGCAATGATTTTCGTTTTTTTGTATAACAACCTCCGATATTAACTTTTTTTTTGTTTTCCCTTCATACCTGGAATGGCCCATGTGCCTGTTGACGATTAATCAAGAAGAGTTTTTCTTATACATACACATACGCATAGATCTAGAGGATGAATGATAAAGACACTTTAAAATGTGAACTAAAAAAAGATTTCATAAATTCCATGGAATCGGATATGCCAAAGTTTAAATTTAGTACGATTCATGCACGTTTTCTCGACACAAATTACCCGTGAAGCTCCAAAAAAAAGAAAGAAAATTAATATTAATAGAGGGCAATACACGTATGTCTTTTAAAGTTCGATCCAATCGAATATTAATATTTTTACTGTTAAAATATTTAAGAGAGCAATAACACGGTTGATTCGATTTTGGTACGATTTCATGATCTTTGAGATCAGATTCATTCAAGAAAGTAAAACGTGTGCCAAATAAGCCGCTGATGTCTGCAGCCTGCATTATATTGAAAAATAGAAAGTCTTCTATATCTTGTCTGTAACTTTTAAATTTTCATTTCAGAATTTCAAACCATATTTTATAGAGAAGAGAGATAAAACACGAATCATCGTGTGAATGCAGTAAATGGAACAGTGTGATAAAGTTTACACGACAGTATCGCAATGCAAAATGAATGTGAAGAGATTGCATTGTAATATGTTGATTGTAATAAGAATAGATTGCATTGTAATCTATTGATTGTTAATTTATATTTGTTATTAAAAACAATACTTGTATTATGTGGACATTGTTTAACATAATGATCCAACATACAAATGAAATATACAAACTGTTTCAGTTTCTTAAACTTCTTGTCGTCTGAAAAAAAACCCAGCGTGGACGCAAAACTTTCATTGGCCTTTTCACACCAGTTTTTTAGATTTATGTGAGCTAACTTATAATTTACAAAAGCCTGAACAAACGTTATTAAGGTAGCACAATACAAAGATTTGTTCACTTCCAATCAGACAACTTTAAACTGATGTAATTCATTTCATCCTTCTTAATATTTTATAAATGAGGTACCAAAAGAAAGAAGAAAGATTAATCTTTCAAATTGTGATAATTTCATTATGACATAATTATTACATAATTAATTATTATGTAATTAGTCGCTATATTGTGATGTCCACACTTGAATGAATTTAGCGTCTTTGTTCTTCATAGCATCCCAAAATATTTTATAAATTCTTGTACAACACAGCTTGACCTCCAAAACTGTGTCTCAGATTTCCAAAAACATCAATAGAACAAATTGTATACCCAATTGAATTTAGTGGTCTTTAATGAATTGATGTTGCAAACTTCATTGAAGATTTATGAGAGAATGAAATACAATAGGAAAAATTTGAGACATAGTTTTTGAGGTCAAACTGTGTTGTGCAAGAATCTATAATTTTTTTTGGATGCTATGAAGAACAAAAAAGCTAAATTCATTCAAGTATGGACATCACAGAATGGCAACTAATTACATAACAATTAATTATGTAATATATATGTCATAATGAAATTATCACAATTTGAAAGATTTATCCTTCTTCTTTCTTTTGGTACCTCATTTATAAAATTTAAAGAAAGATGAGTGGAATTACATCAGTTTAAAGATGTCTGATTGGGGATGAAAAATCTTTGTACTGTGCTACCTTAAATCTTTGCAATTATTCCTGCGACCATGCTCTCTATATTTGTTGGTGAAGAGTTCCGATTTTTTTTTATAAAGTTATATTCATGAAAACATTATTAGAACCCTCATGCATGTATAGTCTGTCATATTATGCTGATGACGTGTTTTGCCTAATTTTATATTATTAGCAAAGCCGTTGATTTGTGTCTTAAGATTTTAAAAGCTACACATATTACATCTGTCTCTTGTAGATTTTGCTTGATAAGCGACTGGTATGGCCATGTATCAGCGTTTTTATACAGCACAAATACTGTAATTTTGCATTTTTATTTTTACTCAACTTCTCAACGTGTGATATGCCTGTGATCGTCAGTAAAACAAATCAGGATTTGATGGTTCATGAGTCTATGTATTCATTTTAAATGAAATTGTTAGCAATTTTAAAATTCAGATGATTCCAGCACGTAAAATTAAAAACGGATAAGCTGTGAATATCATGTTCACCGAATTGACTCTAATTCTCAAATTAGATTCATAACATATTAAAACGTTTATCCAAATTACAATAAGTCTGAAATAAAAGCTAACAATGCATGTACTCGATAATATTCATCAGATTTTCTTGTGCATTTAAATCAATCTGCCATCTAATAAACAATTGAGAAGATTTCCGAAGACTGATGACGGTAACCTATTCCGACATAAACATAAACATCAATATAGATCGATAGCAACCTCTAGCAATTGGACAGATTTCTATGTCCGATTGATTTGAGGTTCAAATATTAAGTTAATTATCGTTTATACCTGTGTGAACTTTGTTTGGGTAGGGTAATACAGAGTTACTGGACTTGCTGGTGTTTGTTTAAGTAGTGTGAGTGACCCTGTACTGCTTGTATGAACTTGTGCTGGAACTGCACTGAACTGGAACTTAGAATACTGGAATAAGAACAAGCTTGTATAAAAATAGATGTTTATTGTTTGCTGGTCACGAATGCAAGTGTATAATAATAATACAATGAACAATGAACATACATAATAAAAACATACATATAGAAACATGAATATAATTAAATATATCAGTAACTCTGGTATTTGAATAATGCGAATAAGAATAATTAACCCACCCAAAAGTATAGTTCACTTTAAATGAATAGGGGTAAGACTAGCTCACTTGAAATAATAAATGTGAATTGAACTGGGGGAATGAAATATAAAAATGAAATATAAATATGAACTTGAACTGGGGGAATTAAATATAAAAATGAAATATAAATATGAACTTGAACTGGGGGAATTAAATATAAAAATGAAATATAAATATGAACTTGAACTGGGGGAATGAAATATAAATATGAACTTGAACTGGGGGAATTAAATATAAATAAAGGGAGATAATTTGAATACTATATTTTACAGTTTCTATGGAAACAATGCCAAAGTAGGTTTATCTCATTTAAACCTGTTTCTGAATAAACAATTAATGTAGTTCTTACTAAACTATATAAAATATTTAACCAAACGCTATGTACAATGTGCCAGATAAATATAACTGACAACATAAATAAAACATGAATGCAAGAGCACCCCCCTTTTCTATGCACTGGCCATTTGAATGAATAATTGCCATGAGAAAATGTTTATAACGTATGTGCATGAAGAATTGAATGTTACGTATAATAATATGAATAATTGAACACTATAAAACACCTTGAATAGTCGAATGGATGAAGAACACATCATTTTCTGTTTTGTCGAAATAAACGCTACATCAATAAGGGGAGTAACTCTGCAGTGATATGAACAATGACCCAAAAATAAAAGAACTTAAAGTACTAAAAGAAAATCGTAACTAACTATATACAAAATTACTTCTAAATGCTTAAACGAACTAAAATAGTAAACTGCCTGAAAATGTCGCATCGTTTAATTATCTCAAGGAATATAGATTGAATGAAATTGAATAAAGCATATCGAAACACGCACATTAACATAAAACGTATTGAAACACGCATATTACAAAATAACAAAACTATTTACAAAAACGAATTGAATACTTATTCTGAACTCTTAAAACTATAGAAAATACTTGAATTAAAAGAATATACTCTTGTAACTATTATTGAATATATTTTGTATAATGAATTCCCTTTCGAGTGCGCAAACTAACTTAATTTAAATAAACTGTTAAGATTTCAACTATATCTATAAAAATAATGTAATTTATGAACTGGAAAGTCTAAAAGCAAAATACATGAATATGAACAAAAAAGCTACTTATTATGTCTAAAAACTTTGTAATAAAATCTTAGCATTAAGAAATATAAAATAAATAATTTAACTTCACTCACCTGGAATAAGAACAAGCTTGTATAAAAATAGATGTTTATTGTTTGCTGGTCACGAATGCAAGTGACCAGAAACGCTTGTCCAGGTATCAAGCTTGGTTTCCAGGCGAGGTTAATTAGGGGAATTTCTTATGATTAACAAAGGAAAAACAATCAATAATCCTGTGGGGTACCTCTAGGTTACTTAAGGTAACGCTGTGAATCATGTGACTCACATATGTCACTAAGGGACGGATTAACTAAATTATTGAGAAGGAAATTGTACTAAATTATGTAATCCTTTATTTGCTATCTTTTGTGAAAAAGTATTTGTTAATTGACTTGTAAATTCTTTATGTAACGTAATTCTACCAAACAATGCTATGAAGATTAAAAGTTACGAAACTATATTTTTCCATGTGAAATCAGATGTCTGTAAAGTTATAAAACTTACAATTGAACTTTTATTATAAAAATCACGAAAATAAGAATCTTTATTAAAACATATGAATATATACAATAAAACATGAAAATCTGAAACAAGAAGTGAAACGTGAATTTCCGCTGTCACATATTCCCTCACCGCTGAAAAATTCTTTGTCCGCAAAGAATAAAATTTACCATCATGAATATTGAACTGAAAATTCATTCGAAAAGTAAAAAAATTTTGGATGGTTTTGTTCAATTAAGCAAAATTTGAATTTCTTGACTAAGATCAACAATAAAAACAAGATGACTAAGATTGTACCAAGTCATGCACAAGTATAAGATTATGTCCATCAATAAAAATATAATAGTATATGAATAAATGATTACTTTATTCTTGTAAAATAATTGTGGTGTGTGATTAAAACATGGCAGAAGAAGGGAGTACCAAACATCTTTTTAAGTCTACTGGCGGTATATGGATTTACTGAAATATCTTCAGGAATGGGAACTTCATGTTTAGTATTTATATTAACAATAGAAAAATTATCAAAATCTGCATGTAGTCTTGTACAAAATGTTCCGGATATTCTCATATTTTGAATACAGTTTGGGGCAGTAATATCCCAATCTGATGGACAAAGTGATAGGGTAACGATGGGTATTGTTATACATGATAACCCATTTGTGATCTCCAGTACTACTTTTGTATGGTTTCTGTTGTTGAACTTTTTGAAGAAATAAATCGAAACAATTACTAAGGCCAAAGTCATGGTAAAAGACAGAGCAACAAAAGGCCAAGGATTACATTGTGTATTAAAAATGCTTTGAACATGCGAGGATTCAGTAGTTGTTGCAAGGTGCTTGTAATTCCCTTTCGAGTGCGCAAACTAACTTAATTTAAATAAACTGTTAAGATTTCAACTATATCTATAAAAATAATGTAATTTATGAACTGGAAAGTCTAAAAGCAAAATACATGAATATGAACAAAAAAGCTACTTATTATGTCTAAAAACTTTGTAATAAAATCTTAGCATTAAGAAATATAAAATAAATAATTTAACTTCACTCACCTGGAATAAGAACAAGCTTGTATAAAAATAGATGTTTATTGTTTGCTGGTCACGAATGCAAGTGACCAGAAACGCTTGTCCAGGTATCAAGCTTGGTTTCCAGGCGAGGTTAATTAGGGGAATTTCTTATGATTAACAAAGGAAAAACAATCAATAATCCTGTGGGGTACCTCTAGGTTACTTAAGGTAACGCTGTGAATCATGTGACTCACATATGTCACTAAGGGACGGATTAACTAAATTATTGAGAAGGAAATTGTACTAAATTATGTAATCCTTTATTTGCTATCTTTTGTGAAAAAGTATTTGTTAATTGACTTGTAAATTCTTTATGTAACGTAATTCTACCAAACAATGCTATGAAGATTAAAAGTTACGAAACTATATTTTTCCATGTGAAATCAGATGTCTGTAAAGTTATAAAACTTACAATTGAACTTTTATTATAAAAATCACGAAAATAAGAATCTTTATTAAAACATATGAATATATACAATAAAACATGAAAATCTGAAACAAGAAGTGAAACGTGAATTTCCGCTGTCACACCTGTAAAAGAATGATTTTTTTTAAGAATGAATCAGTCAACACAATGGGTCACCATTCTTTCACTTTCAATGTTGACAATCATTTCTTTTTAATGGCTGAACACGACTTAAGGTGGCTATGGCGTCTTCATGAAAATTGATAGAATTTTTTGATAACTTGTAAAAATGAAGTTTTTATCATGCTTTTTTTCAAAAATGTATTAAAAAGTATGGTTCACCGGTCTTTTTTTCACGCTACAGGTTGTGCAAAATTGTCAGATTTTGTATAGATTATGCATAGAAAATTAAATTTTGTGTGATAAAAAGAAAACGTTCTATCAGAGCTTTCAGATAAAATGTGAAAATATTGCTCTTATAACATGCTTTTAGATAACATATTTTCTTGCTACATATCAAAAGAGGTAAATTCATAACACTTTCTATAAAAAATATTACTTCGTCTGAGTTATCTCCCCTTATTTGGCAAAGTTGAAAAAAATCTAATCAAACACAAACAAGGTGTTTTTGAGAAATTACAGCTGTAACTATGATAAAACACACAATTTTCTATATTTATATCAAAAGATTTTTACAAAAATTACATACAATCTCAAAATTTGCACATTTTAACAAATATCTAGATCAAAGTTAGCTGCTTCTCCAAAATCCAAGATGGAGGAAGACACCCAAGCCACCTTCAACGTGTTAACTAATCTCTAGCTAATTGTATAGATAAAAGGTCACATGAATATGGATTCAATGAGGTCGAATTAGTCACTTGTAAGTGAATGATTAATCAGCGATGTTTCTTTGCTAACTTTGAGAAACAGGAATCAAATTGTCTGCTAAAAGCGAATTATTATTTCATTATTTCATTTTTATTATTGATTGAACAAAACTAAACAATATCTATATAAGCAAACGGTTGTGGATTTTTTTTAAATTGTAGAATACATCTAAAATACACACAGTCTCTTCTCAGACGCTCTTCAAACATACAGTTGTGTGGGAACGTTTCTATAGATTAAGAAAATGTACAAATGTAGGTTAGTTGTACGGTATTTGAATCGTTGTCTCATTTAAAATATCATCATTTGCAATTTCAAAGTATTTTCCTAAGGAACAAATTATTGGAATGAACAAAATAGAAAGTAACAGATTTTTTCTTTCTGAATTATCAAGCATTTTGCAATTGATAGTTGCTGTTTGCTCCCATGTTGTGCTTTTACACTAAATGTTATTGACGGGGTTAACCGTTCAAAAACTAGTTTGACCCCGCAACATAATGTATGTGTCTGTCTCATTTAAGGAGCCTGTAATATAGAAGTTGTCGTTGCTTGTTGTCTGCAAAATTTGTTTTTCGTCAATTGCTTGACCCCATATCGGTATTAGGCGGTTGATTTCTTTCGTTTAAATTGGTTCACATTTTATCATGCCATGAACTTTTATGCCTTACTATACAGTATGGAATTTGCTGCCTGTTTGCGACCGTATGAAAACTAACAGTTGCTAACATTCACGTATTTTGAACTCTAGTGAAAATTTGTCTTATTTGCAAGTATACCACTTATCTTGATTTTCAAATATTCTATAAAAAAAAAAACATGAACTAAATATATTTTGGCAAAATCTCTTAAAACAGTCTTAAAAGAAAAAATTGAGATTGACTGTATGTTTAAGTCTTGACTTGATATTCGTCAATATTTAATACAATTGTTATTAGTTGATAACAAGTTAAACCTTTTAAAAAACAACGTATACAGTGCATCGATATCGCAGTACCGATTATAGAAATGGTATATACAATGATCTTCGATGTACCTTTAAAGCCTACATTATCTGTAAAAAAGTAGGAAACAAAATTAAAGTTCGTATTCTTGACACCATGTAAAAATGTCTGGATCAAACATTAACAAAAAATTAAGAAATAATATCCTAATCGGCATCTGTTAAACAGTAAATGTAAAGAACCACTCATTCGGGCCTGGTCGGAAAGAACATACAAGAACGTTGTACATATTTTAGACTAAATATGTCCTACGCATAATAATAAAGAATGAATAATACATGTAATTTTATAATTGTGCCACACACTGATTGTATATATAGTGCGGTGACGGAATAGGAGAAAGTCGATTATTAAAAGAGTTTAATTTCACATCAGCGCTAAAAATTGGCACAGTTCTAGAAAAATGATTTTACTTGAATTTAAGACTGGTCGTCAAAAAGTCGTATGGTGCAGTTTTTTTTTATTTGAGCTTTTAGCCAGCAAATTTGACTTCAAATGCAGATCATTAGTGACATGCAGTTTTGGCTTTTATTCAAACGCTGCCTTCACATATGCTTCTTTTTTGTTTTATTCAATCATCACACATAAAGTTCTAAGCATTAGGCGAAAAGGATAATTGTAAAAGCCCTTTGGTGACATATTATGAAGGTAAACATTTCTTTAAACGGTAAAAAAAAAATTGTGTTTCACCTGATTCCAATATCATATAATAAAGCGGTGATGAATGGACTATAAAGTAATAAAACTGCAAGTTTTTTATTCATGTAGTACTACACAAATTTTTATGACATCGTCATGACATTGTTGAAACTCAATTATCAGTTTGTTTTGAAATAATTGTTGTTGCCAGCTATGCATGTACTGAATTCAATGTTTATGGTCAAAACTTACATTTCCCCTTTAATTGAGGCATACTAGATGGTTATTTTAACAAATACATATTTGTTCATAATTTTCTGTAACTTTTGTACAGTTTTGACATTCGTTGTTCTTATAACTTGAACAAAATACATCGTTTTAAACTGAAGACTATCCCCTTTTTTATAAAGTCGCATACGTTTAATAAAAAATCTCATTTAATGATAGGTTTACACCTTTTTGATAAAAAAAAAAGGATAAAGGAAGAAAATGAATTCAAGTTTTTAATCATTCTACTGTAAAAAAAAACGTATTTAAATTAGAATTAAATATTCAATTTTGTTTTTCCTAGAAAACGACATGTGACCTTTGATCTTGATTTCTGAAAAAGTGAACCATATTTTCTTTTGACGACCAAACTAATCTCAAAGTACACATATTTTCGAATCGAATGATATATGATACAGCCGTATACCAGTTTTGACGATTAAAATTTCATAATACCGACGTTGGTCACCAGCCTATATAAGACAATGACATAATAAAAATATACTTTAAAACAATCAATACCCAGTCATTGAGTTGGCTTATAAGACACATATTTACTAAACAATTCACATTAATTATATACATACTATAAACATTTTCAAGTGGCCAGCTGAAAGACGTCTACAGGTGCGGGAGTTTCTCGCTACATCGAAGACCCGTTGGGGCCCTCGGCTGTTGTCTGCTCTATGGTCGGGTTGTTGTCCCTTTGACACATTCCCCATTTCCTTTCTCAATTTTATGTACATTAAATTTCCCCCAAAAAAATATTTCTCTATAATTCTTGAAAGATTTATGTTGTCAATAAGTACAAAAGAGGGACGAAAGATACCAGAGGGACATTAATCATTAATCAAAATTAACTGACAACGCCATGGCTAAAAATGAAAAAGACAAACAGACAAACAATAGTTCACATAACACAACATAAAAAACTAAAGAATAAGCAACACGAACCCAACCAAAAACTAGGGATGATCTCAGGTGCTTCGGAAGGGTAAGCAGATCCTGCTTCACATGTGGCACCCGTCGTGTAAATAACTGATGCACATGACTTTAAAATTATTAAAGTTACTAAAACTATAAAAAAAAGTATCTCAAACTAAAAAAAATACTTTTGCTTTGATATGTTTGAATTTCATGACAATTCATAAGTTCAACTTATTTCTGATCATCGTCTAAAAGAGCAAAATTTTAAATTTAACTTGAACATTCCGAAAATAAAAGCCATCTGAAGTCATAAAAAAGATAACAATTTATAAGAAAATATTTTTCTTCTGATTCAGCACAATTGTTTTTACAAAGCTCACAAAGTCTGTTATGAACTGGATAGGCGGCCTGGCATACCTTACAGTTTCGATGGCTTGCGGTAGTGGTCCGTTGCGGAACAGAGCCATAACACGTTTATGTTGTCTAAGTATTAACAGTGCGACTAAAGTTTAATATTTCGTTCCTATTTAAATTGTCTATAAGTGCGTATAAAAAAGAAGATGGTTACCAATGAGACAACTGTCCACAAGAGACCAAAATGACACAAAAATTAACAACTATAGGTCACCGTACGGCCTTCAACAATGAGCAAGGCCGATACCGCATAGTCACCTATAAAAGGCCCCGAAATGACATTGAAAAACAATTCATACGAGAAAACTAACGGCCTTATTTATATATAAAAAAAAATGAACGGAAAACAAATATTTATTATATACTTAGCATTGATATGATAGCTTTTGCATATGTGTAATGAGCGGAAGTACACAAGCCATAATTTCCCACCCGGGCTGATAACCCATATAAGGTGCATCGCGTGCACAAAACCTATAATAGTGCCTCTCGTGCAAGTTACTTCTGGTGTTTCCGGTATCGGTTGTTTGCTTTTCCATTGTGACGTCAGATGTTTTTTATGACGACGTCAAAATTTACGGGAACTTTTGTGGGGATAGTTTAATACTTGCTAACAAATGCCATTGACAATTATGAATCATTTTATAGTACAACAAACATGGAGTAGTAATGATCGTAAAACTCTTCCAAATGTTCAATGTTTCAAAATGCCTCTATAGGAAATGTTACCATAAATATATAAGGATGCTGTTGTTGGACAACTATAGTATATTTGATTCATAATTTGAATTTTCTTTATAAAATGTTTGACTGTTTTAGTTATTGCATTAGTTTATTTGCCTTACATAAAACTATTGTCGGAAGTATATGATAAAGCGATTAATGTATGATGCTGTTGTTGGACAACTATAGTATATTTGATTCATAACTTTAATTTTCTTTATAAAATGTTTGACTGTTTTAGTTATTGCATTAGATTATTTGCCTTACATAAAACTATTGTCGGAAGTATATGATAAAGCGATTAATACATGGCCTTTTCCATATCAGCCTGGGTATCATCCCTCGACCCATATCAGCACCTCGACTCCGTCTCGGGCTGATATATGGGTCTCGGGATGATACCCAGGCTGATATGGAAAAGGCCATGTATTAATCTCTATGTAACACATAAACAACCACTGAATTACATGCTCCTGACTTTGGACAGGCACATACACACATTATGTGGCTGGGTTAAACATGTTATCGGGATCCCAACCCTCCCCTAAACTGGGACAGTGGTATAACATTAGAACTAACTATAAAAATCAGTTGAAAATGGCTTAATTCATCAGATGGACAAATATACAAGTGGACGTGGCCGGGTACATCCCGACAACAAAAAAACACTAGGAACAGATCTGAGAGTACTCGCAGTTATCTGACAGCTAGTGCAAAGCTACTAACAACTAATTATAAAAATACATCATGCATCTAAGACTAAATTATCAATCCGTAGACATCCAACATGCAATGGATTTAGCATAAAGACGTCATAAACAGTCAGAGAAAAACAGGACCTTGTGTAGTTTATTTCCGTGTTGGTGTCCACGGTCATTAAAAGGTTAGGTATATCATTCATGATTGTCAAGAAAATTGATCATCGCAGTCACAGTTTTCATAACGTGTTTAGTATTCAAAGTAACATTACTCCTATCTTCATTTACATTTAACATGTTTAATAAATTAACTGTTTTATTCACCTCAACACTCCATCCTTTTCCCATGTTGATGCCTAACGCCAAACCTTTAATATTTTCCTGTTTTGGTCTATCCGTGTTAACTTACATTAAAGTCTTAAACAAGAAATACTTTGCTTACTGCAACAAGAAAGCCTCTCCATATCACCACGTGTCGAAATGTTTAACGTATTTTTATCAACAGACAAAAAGTATTTACAAACCTTATTTTGGACAGTGTTAATAACGCTTGATGATTTTTCCCCTATATGGCACTCCCGTACACCAATACTGGCTCCACCATTGAATTATATAGTTCTGTAAATACTTGTCAGACATACCGCCTGACAAAATAAAATTTTCCGTTTGGTTTTATCAAATGTTAAGTGATCGTCTAACCATATTTCTAAATATTTATACGAATCCGTCATTAGAATGTCGTTGTTTTTAACATTTGAATTGAAAAGACGTCATGTTAAACAATTGAGATCTAAAATGTACCAGTTAAGTCTTTTCTAGAGTGGAACTGAAATAAATAACAGACAATACAATGTACTTCAATGAGACGGCAACCCTATAACACAGCGAATCGGTTAATAGATTTATATTAGTCAGCATAGTTATGGTATACGTTGTTTTTAAGTAAGAAAAGAGAAAGAATAAAACTAAATGGTATATATCACTTTTCAAATACATTGGATTTTCTCTATCTCAATCTAAAGTAGGCGAGCCTTCAAACTATATAATATTAAATAAATGGTGCAGTATTTAAGGCGAAATTTGACGTATTGGTTAAAATCCGTATTTCTATAATTCAACTTTCCTGGTTTTCCTGTATTAAATATGAATATTCATATAAAAAATTCAAAATATATTAAAATTGAATCTCTTACATGTCTAAGTTTTCCAAGAATTTGAATTTCGTTTCTTTATATAAATCAAGGAAGATATTATTCTAAAATTGCCAAATAGAAAACTCTCCACTAGAGAGCGAATGACAAGTTCGAAACGCATACCGCATAGTAAGCTATAGAATATATGTATTCAAATAAGTTTTTAGCGGATAATTGTATATGCACATGTATTTTTTTGTGTGTTCTATTGATTAACAAGAAAAGATAGAAATCAACTTACGGAGTCACAATAATCCATCACCACCAGTACCACTTCCGAGACCGCCTCTCATCATAGCGGAAGGGGCAATAACTGGAATTGGTTGAGGTAAATAATGGATTGTTTCATCGACGTACCCCCCCCCCCCATTTTTGCCATATCCGTGGTGACCTTCATTTCAATAACTAGAATATCCTCTTCCAGATCCACCATATCCTGAGTAACTTCACAAGTGTTTTACATTTCCGTAGCTTTGATCGTATCCACCATTCTCGTAGCTTTTACCTTATCCATCATTTTCGTAGCTTTGACCGTATCAACCATTTCCGTAGCTTTGACTGTATCCAAAATTTCCGTAGCTTTGACTGTATCCAACATTTCCGTAGCTTTGACTGTATCCAACATTTCCGTAGCTTTGACTGTATCCTCCTCCGAATCCGCCATAACTTCCGCCATAATAATCAGCGGCAAGAATTCCCTTCATGCCACAAAGGCAAACAAAGATGGCGACGGAAACAAGTTTCATTCTAAAAAGGATATAAAAAAACATATTTTGACCCATAAATATCATATGTAAATCAACAACAGAACATAACTAAAAGTTAATATGTAGTATTATCGCTATTTTGTTCATTTTTCCTTTGATCTTTTTTTGTGATAATTTTGATATCATGCTTGAGATGAAAAATTATCGCTAGAAACTAAGAGGCACGTGGCGTTGCTAATGAAATTGACATTAAATTGACAACGTCGTCATAGGTAAAATAGCGATAAACAGATTATCATTGGTCATCTCAACTCGATTGTTATCTCGCTTTCGCCGTACGGTCGGCTCAAGCGAGAAAATCAATCTCGTTGAAATGATCAACGATAATCTATAATTATATCATCTTTTACTTTTTCAAATTAAGGTTCATATTAGTGACGAAATCAGTGAACTATGTTTTCAACAGATGAGACAACTCGTAGTTTTTGAAAACTCTCTATATATTTCTATATCTTTTATCAACAATAATAAATTATTATATACCTATGTTATAGACAAATCATTATTTAGATATACATATTAAACTCATTTAAATACAGATGCCCTTAGGGACAAATAAAAGACATTTTGTTTATACCATGTAAAGGTATTATTTAGAATCAGAAAAAGTAAAAGGCTGTTTTTAATATCAAATACCGAATAACAATTATGAATATATATTAAAAAAATTGAACAAAAAAAAATTCGGAACTGTTAATTGTATTTCATTACCCATATCTTTGTTTACTGCCATTATTATAATGGATCAAAATAAGGTTGACATGAAAAAGAACATTCACTAAAAAATCGTTCTAACAAATTAGCATACGAATAATTCAACTTCCCATTTGTAGAAATTACTTGTGCAGTCAGTAAAGACATAGATACCTTATTAGATACTAATTTGAAAAATATATAAGATTTACATTTCAATTATTATCTGCAAGTCTTACATAAATGCTCATTGCTTCAACTAAACACTCATTTCCGGAATTAAATTGAACGTTGTCATTTTAAAGTTTGGTTAATAATTTGAATTAATTTATCTACATTGACATCAATGATGTCAAATTAAAGTTAAGCTTTCTAAAAAAAATATCACTTATTATTATTTTTCAAATCATTAATCTAATTTTGAAATGACAGTCATATTTCATGCCAGTGACATAAATAACTGATTTGTAATTCTGTTTTGTCGCCGAACCAGGCGTGTGTACCACACATACAATGCAATTGATAGCCACGCATAAAGTAGTATAGTTATTTTTATGAAACCATGTTTTTGATATTTTTCTGTTATTAACATAAATAGATTGATTTTTTATTTTGTCTGGAGGGTTTTGTCAATGGATATTTAGGCCTCATTAGAACTAGTCCAAAACAGAAATGGGGAATGTGTCAAAGAGACCACAACTCGACCATAGAACAGACAACAGCAACAAACATTTCGCATAACAAAATGCAAAAAAGTATATTGTTTAAAAGTGAATATATAACCGACACTTGCAACCATTTCCTCAGAAAAGCGATCATCCATCCCTTCCATAGAATAACAAATTTTCGCCCCCTAAATCTAAATTTTGATAAAGGAATAAAACACTTACAATGGATGGATCAAAAATTTTAGCAAATGAAACAAACTTTAGAATTTGCAACAAGTAAACTTGATAAATAAATTGATTAATCAAAAGGAAAATAAAGTAGATTTAAAACATGAGAAATCGGCATTAATTTAGCCAAATAAAGTAAGGTTTTCTAATAAAAGATATAACTGATCATTTCGTCAAATTATTAAACAACTTTAAAATAACACTAAATAAAAAGTTCAATTTAATGTTGGAAATGAATGAAAAGACGATGAATTCAGCTTTAATGTCTGACCAGCATAAAACAAATGCAATATATATACCTATTTGTTTTTTCAAATAAGAATATTATCTAATAAGTTATGTATGCATGTATGTCTACTGACAGTACAAGTAATAATACAGAATATCTACAAAAAGGAAGTTAATCCTAGTATAAAATGATTGTCAGGCTTACTTGGAATTACTTATCTTTTGAAACACAGAGTAGTCAGGTAAACTTATTTGTATACTTTCGTGAGAACGAATTTTTATTGAATATCTATTTTTATTTCAACGTTTTATGGTTCATTATACATCTTATATTAATGGTAAGAAACAAAGATAAAACGTTATGAAATACTATTATACTAGTTCCGAATATTTTTTTTTAATGTCCAATCTTTTTAATATAAAACAGATATACTCATAATTATTATTCGGTGTTTTAATATTATACAAATATAGCCTTTGTATGAGGTCGATACAAGGATATATTTACCTGAAAGAAGTATATTGACTGAGGACGAAGTCCGAGGTCGATATACTTCTTTGGGTCAAGATATCCTGTATTGACATTATACAAAGGCTAAATTTGTTATATCATCAATTTCCGACCATATTTGTATACAAATCGTAATTTGATTTTGTTGAAATTTTATAGATATTGTATTTTCTCCTTGACAATAACAAAATATTAGATGTTATTTCATTTACTTTTTTTGTTTGTTTGACATCTTATGTATTTGAAGATTTTTTTTTTCGTCAATTAATCGACCACAAATATCATTTGTTTTAAAAGGTTAACACTGAGTGTCCTTTCATTCATTTCATGTCGTCACAAAGTATATCGGTTATTAGATATTCTAAAAATAACCGTACAATATGTTTTTTGCTGTGCAATATGCTTTTTGCTGTGCAATATGCTTTTTGCTGTGCAATATGCTTTTTGCTGTGCAAAATGCTTTTTGCTGTGCAATATGCTTTTTGCTGTGCAATATGCTTTTTGCTGTGCAATATGCTTTTTGCTGTGCAATATGCTTTTTGCTGTGCAATATGCTTTTTGCTATACGCCGTTTTCTCTCTATCTTCGAAAATTTTGTTTAACATGTGACTATCCCTGAACGAATCAAATTAGTTAAAATATACAAAATAATGATATTTTTAAGATACTAAATAATATCGTTTATCACTTAAAATAAATGTACTTTTTGAATTATCAAAACCAATTTAGATTATTACAAAAGTATTATTTAAGTTAAAATATAATTAGAATAAAATCATGTTATTTTCATCTTTTCTTGTGGACAAACTACATATATAAAAAATAAAGTTGTCTATTATTTTCCCGAAGGGCATTTAATTTGTATGTACAACAGATTATTTGAACATATCTATTTTTTTAACTAAATAATGATTTGTTTATTTAAAGAATGGCTATTATTTATTTCGAATTTATTGAACCATAAAATTAATTTGTGACCCTTTACATTGAATAATCCTCGAAATAGGTTTAATTTTTATAATCAGTTTTTATTGTTGATGAAATATATATATATAGAGTTACAAAATTCTAGGTGGACTAATTCAATGTAGAAATATAAAATGTTATCAAGCAAATTATTTTCATTATCAACACGTCATTCATTGGCTAAATAGTAAATTTTCCATAGTATATTTTTATATTGCAGAAGCTTGCAGTTGTAATATATATATTTTCTACAGAAGACAATACTCACCTACATTCATGCAATAACACTTTTATTATATTGTATAGCAAAGATTGAAAACTGTTGAAAACATAGTTCACTGTCTGATTTCATTACTAATTTGAACCTTATTTGCACAAGTAAAAGATGATATATTATCAAATTCTATTTTTAGTTAAGTTCCATATACTTTCCACTGCTGATTAAAATAGAATTAAACATCCAAAATACGTAGTTCAGTATTTTTTTTTTTAATTCTTAATAGAATGAAACTTGTCATCTCCACTGTCGCCATCTTGGTTTGCCTTTGTGGCATGAAGGGAATTCTTGCCGACGATTATTATAGCGGAAGTTACGGTGGAATCGGAGGAGGATACGGCCAAAGCTACGGAAATGGTGGATACGGTCAAAGCTACGGCAGCGGTGGATACAGTAGCTACGGAAATAGCGGATACGGAAGTAGCTACGGAAATGGTGGACATTTAGGAGGTTACTCCGGCTATGGAAAGGGCTATTCTGGTTATGGAAATGAAGGTCACCACGGATATGGCAAAAAGGGGGGTTACGTAGACGAAACAATCCATTATTTACCCCAACCAATTCCAGTTATTGCTCCTTCTACTTTGATGGGAGGCGGAATCGGAGGTGGTATCGGTGGCGGTCTCGGAGGTGGTATTGGTGGTGATGGATTATCGTCAATCCGTAAGTTGATTTCTATCTTTTCTTGTCAATCAATAAAACAAATCAAAAATACATATGCCTATACACGTATACGCTAATGCAGATGAGTTTCAAAATTATTGTTTTTTATGCAAGTTGGTCTCTGATCCAGAGTTATCTCTTTGGCAATTTTAGAATAATATCTTCCTTTATTCATATAAAGAAATGAAATTCAAATTTTAAAGAATCACTTTTAATATATTTTGAAATTTTTCATTTAAATATTTGTATTTAATACTAGGCAACCAGAAAAGTTGAACTATGGGAATACAGTTTTTAACCAACCCATCAAATTTCGCTATATAATTTTCAGCATATAAGTATTATATAAAATGCTTCCCTGTTTTAGATTGAGACAAAGAAGCCTAAATGTATTTGAAAAGTAATATTAACCATGTAGGTTATTCCTTCTGATTGTACTTAATATCAACGTATACAATAATTATGCTGACCTGTATAAATTTATTTACCAATTATCTGTGTTATGGGTTTGTTGTCTTATTAACGTATATTGTATTGTCCATTATTCATTTCAGTTCCACTCCTTTTGTTGGTACCTTTTTTGTTCAATAACAACAACAACAACAATTAAACAGCTTTAAGATCGTTATGGTAAGTGTATTCTACTTTTCAATATATATATACATACACCAATAATGAAAAAAAATGCAAGACAGATTCCAAATTGAAAATCAAAACTCATAATGAAGTAATTATTTTAGTTTTTTGTTTACAACCTCGGATATTTTCCGAAAATTTGTTATATTTTTGTTTTGCTATCCCCTGATACCTGGAATGCCCTATGCACCTGTTGACGATTAATCAAGAAGATTTTTTTTTACACATACACATAAGCATAGATCTAGAAGATAAAAGACAAAGCCACTTTTAAATGTGAACAAAAACATATTTCATAAAGTCCATGGAATGAGATATGCCAAAATTTAAACTTAGTATGATTGACGCGCGTTTTTCGACACAAATTACCAGTGACGCTCATAAAAAAGAAAGAAAAGTAATATTAATAAAGGGAAATACACGTATGTCTTTTAAAGTTAGATCCATTCGAGGCTTCATAGTTTTACTGTTAGATTATTAATTAATGAAAGCGATAACGAGGGCGATTAGTGTTTGGTCTTTGAGATCAGATTCATTCAAGAAAGTAATGTGCCAAATAAGCCGCCAATGTCTGCAGTCTGCATTGTATTGGAAAAAAGAAATCTTCAATATCTTGTTTATAACTTTTAAATTTTCATTTCAGAATTTCAAACCATATTTTAGAGAAGAGAGATAATGCCTGAATCATCGTGTGAATGGAGTGAATGGAACAGTGTGATTAAGTTTACACGACAGTACTACAATGCAGAACTGATATGAAAAGTTTGCATCGAAATATGTCGATTGTAATAAGAAGAGATGGCATTGCAATCTTTTGGTTTTGATTAGAAAAGATTGCATTGTAATCTATTGATTGTTAATTTATATTTGTTATTAAAACAATACTCTTATAAAGTGTACATTGTTTATTATAATTATCCCACATACAAATGAAAGTTTCGAAGGTTGATTTCTAAAACTTCTTGTCGTCTAAGAAATAAACAGCGTGGGCGCAAAACTTTAATTGGCCTTTGCACACACATTTTGAGATATGAAAAGGTACCAGGATTATAATTTAGTACGCCAGACGCGCGTTTCGTCTACATAAGACTCATCAGTGACGCTCATATCAAAATATTTATAAAGCCAATCAAGTTCAAAGTTAAAGAGCATTGAGGATCCTGTGAAACCGTGCTTATGTGTAGAACAAAAGCTAACTAATAATTTACAAAAGCCTGTAGTAACGTTAATGACGTTTTTGCAATTGATCCCGCGATCATGCTCGATATTTTTCTATAAAGTAATATTCATGAAAACATTACAAGAACCCTCATACATGTATAGCCTGTCACATGTATTTTAGTCATTAGTATGCTGGTGACGTATTGTGCCTTATTTCATATTACATGCTAAGCCGTTGATTTGTGTCCTTATATCTTGGAAGCGAAACATAGTACAACTAACCCTTATCGGGTTTGCTTGATAAGCGACTGGTACGGGCATGTACTAGCGTTTTCATATTGCACAAAGAATAATATAATTTTGCATTTTCATTTTGCTCCACTTCTTGTTAGATATGCCTTTAATCGTCAGCCAAAAAAAAGAGGATTTGATGGTTCATAAGTCTATGTATGCATTTTTAATGAAATCGTTAGCAATTTTAAAATTCAGATGATTCCATCACGTTAAACTAAAGGGGCATTAACTGTCAAACTCATGTTCACCGATTTGACTCAAATTCTCGTGTTAGATTCGTAACATACTAAACGTTTATCCAAATTACAATAAGTCTGAAATAAACAGCTAACAATGCATGTACTCGATAATATTCATCAGAATTTCTTGTGCATTTTTAAATCACTCTACCATCTAATAAACAATTGAGAAGTTTTTTACGAAGACTTCTGACGATAACCTATTCCGACATAAACATAAACATCAATATAGATAGATAGCAACATCTAGCAGTTGGACAGATTTCTATGTCGGATTGATTTCACGTTATAGGTTTTAAAATTAAGTTAATTATTGTTTGTTCCTGTATAAGAATGATTTCTTGTAGAATGAATCAGTCAACAAAATGGTTCACCTTTCTTTCACTTTAAATGTTGACAATCCTTTCCTTTTAACATGTTTAATGGCTGAATGCGACTTAAACATGTGTAAGTAATCTCTAGCTAATTGTATAGATTAAAGGTCACACGAATACGGATTCAATAAGGTCGAGTTAGTCACTTGCAAGTGAATCATTTATCAGCGATGTTTTTTTGCTAATTTTTAGAAACATGACATAAATTTGCTGCTAAATTGTTATTTCATTATTTCATTTTTATTATTGATTACAACAAACTAAATCATATTTATGTAAGCATATGATGTAAAAGATAAAGGATTTTGTTTAATGGTAGAATAAATCTAAAATACATGCAGGCTAGAGGTATAGGGGAGGGTTGAGATCTCATAAACATGTACTAGTATACATTTTTTTAGGGGCCAGCTGAAGGACGCCTCCGGGTGCGGGAGTTTCTCGCTATATTGAAGACCAATTAGTGGCCTTCGGCTGTTGTCTGCTCTATGGTCGGGTTGTTGTCGCTTTGACACATTCTCAATTTCCTTTCTTAATTTTATCTCCTCATACTCTCCTCAAACATAAAGTTGTGTGTGATCGTTTCCATCGGTTTTGAAATTGTACATATGTAATTTTTCCTTCTATATTCCCAAGCACTTTGCAATTGTTGCTGTTTGCTCTCATGTTGTGCTTTTACACTAAAGGTTTTGGAACGGGTTAACCGTTCATAAACTAGTTGGACCCTGCAATAAATGTTTATATTGGTTCACATTTTATCATGCCATAAACTTTTATAGCTTATTATACGGTATGGAATTTGCAACTTGTTGAAGACCGTATGAAAACTAATAGTTGCTTATATCCATGTACTTTGGTTTCTAGTGGATATTTGTTTCATTGGTAATATTACCGCACTTCTTAATTTTTAAATATCTATGGAAAAAAAAGACGAAGGAGGTTATATAAGCCTCTCCAACGCGATACTGTTAATTCTAGTAAATTGTTATACTCTCTATAATTAATTTAATCATTTTCGTCAAGTACACTTAAATTTATATCCTCGACTCCAGTATCACCTCAACAACCCAGCGAAAGTAATCCATACTTAACCAATTATACTGTAAAATTGTACAATTAAATGATACTTACCTTAAGTCGAAATTTGTTTGTAATTTTGTTGAATCTATTTATGCTGAGAGTTAACATGAGAGTGCGCATGCCAGTCGTAGAGGTCACTTTTCAGAGAATGTAACAGAGCACATAGTACACAAGATACACCAGAAAAACAAATAAAATTGGGCGGGAATACGAGTTATCAGGTGGGCATGTTTCAGAGATATGTGATCTGTTACACATAACCAGGCTGTTTTATGTCGATATCATCAGGCATAAATAATTACAAAGTAGTAATTAAGTTAAACTTGTATTCTATCAAAGTATAACTAAACAATATATATGTTCCAGACCGTATGAGTATTTGGACCGTACGCGTACGGTCTGGACCGTATGCGTACTTTTTCAAAATACGCATACGGTCGGACCGTACGCGTACGGTCTGACTAATATCTAAGAAGTTGGTCAGGTTTATTACATACAAATGTATATATAACAAGTATCAAAATAACTTATATCTCAAATTAATATAAAAATTTCAATTATAGTAATTGAAATAAAAACTTAATATTTTAATTTAAAAAAAAATCATGCTTATTTAATCTGTTAATCCCTTGTATTAAGCATGTCAGTAATTCATTAATTTCAGCCAAGTATGCTCATTGAAATTCTCGGAAGTAAACATAATGTGGGAGTACAATTGTTGCATATATATAATGTCACATATCTCTGAAGCATGCCCGCCCGATAACTCGTATTCCCGCCCAATACGAGTTATCGGGCAGGCATGTTTCAGAGATATGTGACATTATATATGCAACTTTATAGTAAACTGTTCATTCTTATTCTAATTAATCAGTTTGACAATTTTTGAATTCTCAAAATTTTGACACTAAAATTATCATTATAATTTTGTTTTGAAACTTGTCTGTAATAAGATTTTCTAAATATTGTATCGTTTGACCATCCTGCAGCTTTTAATATTGTATCAATAGAAGTAGCACATTGAAAAGTTGCTGAGGTACTAACTGATCTAGTACTATGTGATTTATACATTGTAATATCTATACCAACCAGCTGCAGAACAGTTTTCACCCAACGTGCAATAGTGGCTTTCTAAAGGAAGACGTTCTAAGTAAATATTCCTTAACAACAGTAACTAGTCATGTGTGTTTATGTTATGTTATAACTCAGCCTCCTCCTTTTAAAACAGCTTCTTTCCTTGAAATTTATGTAAAGTCATATGAAACGAATTTCATTTAGTTTTAATGTTATCGAAATTATTAAACCAATACATGCATAAAAATTAAACGACAAAGTAATAGAACTCATCAAGAGAAAAATACTCACGGCTTTAAAGACACATAAGACAGCTATGGAGTTCCATAGCTTTCAAGAGGGACGAAAGATACCAGAGGGACAGTCAAACTCATAAATCGAAAATAAACTGACAATGCCATGGATAAAAATGAAAAGGACAAACAGACAAACAATAGTACACATGACACAACTTAGAAAACTAAACAATAAACAACACGAACCCCACTAAAAACTAGGGGTTATCTCAGGTGCTCCGGAAGGGTAAGCATGCAGATCCTGCTCCACATGTGGCACCCGTCGTGTTGCTTATGATATAACAAATCCGGTAAATAGTTTAATTCGGTAGGTCACATTTATGAAAGGGAAGGGGATTGTAGTTACGATGTGATGAACATATCCGATATTATTTGTGAAATGGTTACTCCATAACGGTCAACCAACTCGTGATGGCGTCCGTAAAATTTACGAAGAGATGATTTCAACTTCACCATTTGAAACTCTTGATTTGAACAGCTTCCTTTTGAGCAACAACCCTCTATCAAGAAAATCATGATAGGAAATGCAAGCACGGAAATATCGTATCAATTGGGAGATATATACACCGTATGCAGGTGCTGCTGGAATGTTGCTACTTAGAAATGGAAAGTACACAATTGGAAAGCTGAAATCATCTCTTTTGTCGTAAAGTTTTGTTTTCAATCGACCCTCATTGTCAATGTCTACATGTAAGTCAAGATATGAGGCCGACTTAACTGTATCTGTTGTATCCTTTATCTCTAGTTCAATGGGATAGATCCGTTCGACATAGTCACCAAATTTTGAATTATTTAGTGAAAGAACATCACCTGTATAGCGGAAAGTAGAGTTAAAGGATATTGCTAACTTTTAATCTTTCTTCCTAAGAAGTTCCTGTATGAAGTCAGCCTTATTATAATAAAGAAACAAGTCGGCAAAAAGAGGGGCACAATTCGTTCCCATAGGGAAAACGGTACTATTACATTTTCCCAACTTTATGTTGGCCTTTTGTGTACTCAAGGTAGGTGAAGGAAGTCAAATTAGGAGCGCTGTGATTGGATGTAAGGGTACGTACAATATATATTTTTTTATTTTCTGCAAAATGACGGTGGGCATGGATACCATTAACAAGCTCCATTGGAAATTGGTCATGATACTATTTGACTTCAATTTTTAAAGTAGAAGAATAAGGTACTAAAACCACACATAATTGTTTTATCCAGGTTTTTATTATAAAAAGTAACATGTTTAACCCCGCCACATTATTTAAGTATGTGCCTGTCCCAAGTCAGGAGCCTGTAATTCAGTGGTTGTCGTTTGTTTATGTGTTACATATTTGTTTTTCGTTCATTTTTTTTATATATAAATAAGGCCGTTAGTTTTCTCGTTTGAATTGTTTTACATTGTCTTATCGGGGCCTTTTATAGCTGACAATGCGGTATGGGCTTTGCTAATTGTTGAAGGCCGTACGGTGACCTATAGTTGTTAATGTCTGTGCCATTCTGGTCTCTTGTGGACAGTTGTCTCATTGGTAATCATACCACATCTTCTCTTTTTATAAATTTAGAAAATGCTGGTAATGTCGCCTATGGCAAAATAAATAGTACCGTTTTTACTGTAGTGATTCGCAGTAAGTACGTAACGAATGTGAGCTCTGCGCCGGATATTGGTGTGAACTTATTATTTATAATATTGTTAAGATCCAAACAAAGCTATTCTATTGACATCAGTTTATTAGATGTAGATTTTTTATTATCATAAATATTCAATCTTCATTCTAATAGCTAACCTGGGATCTTAACTAGCTACCTTACTAGATTGAAATTTTAAACCCCTTGATTTCTTATCAAATTAAGAATCTTCATCTTTTTTATTTCAACAAACGATCATTTCTTAAATATAAATTAACATTTTAAAATTTTAATTTATTCATTTCAAGCCCGATAGATATTTATTTTCATTTGACTTTATTGTTAAAAACCTTTTTCTCTTCCCTACTTTGTCACTTTCTGCAAATCAAAATTTTAAACCTTGGATTTTCAATAAAATTTTCCATACAGTGTATCTATATCTACATGTATTTTCACGTTAACTTTATGTATTTTGTTTATACAAAAATCGTTATTAATTTGTGTATAATTGTAATACAAAATGTACAAGTATATTCTTACTCCTGTGTTTCTTTATAATAATGATTTGTCCATGTGTTCATGTTGCAGTCCTCCATAGGCTTACATGCAAAACAGCTGATCTTTGAAAATAAAAAATAAAAAATTGGTACATAAAAATATGTTCGTATCATGTATGTACTAATGTGAAATTGTGATTAAGTCGAAAAAAGTGGGTCATGCCACGAAGAATAAACCCTGAAGTCATAACATTTTTTTCTACTTTCTGTTTGCTGTTTTTGCTAGACCGCACTACTTCCAGTAAACATGATATCCTTCCACTTTCCTGAATTGATATCCCCAAAAAGTTGCAGGATTTTTTTTTTAAATCTCTATATATGTTTCAATTCAGCTTAACTTTTAATCAAACATAAAAAAATGTTTCCAGAATTAAAATCAGAAAAAAGGAATATTTTATTTCCCTCCATGTTTTGATAATTAAAATCCAAAAAGTTTGTGTTATTCCGCAAAGGTTTGTGTTGTTAAAGTTTGCTTTATTTATGTTTAGCAAAGGCTTGCATTATAACGCAAACATAGGAAAAAGTGAAAAAACAAAACAGTTTCATTGTGTGGCGCTTAGAGCTACATAATAATAATTATTGTTTCGATCTTCGATGTTTTGGATGATAAAGTAACCCCAACATATTCTTATCTTTTGAATTTGAGAAGAATAACAGGATTTTCTAAAACATTAATTTTTCTCATGCACAGTCATTATCTTATTGTAAAACTTATTTGGATATTTTAAAATTTAAAGAAATGAAATATTTCAATCCCTTTGATGATTTAAAGTGTTCTTTTAGATATTTCAAAATAAGTAATTAGTGACAAAATATCAATAATAAAACTATTTCTGTTATTTTATCAAAATACTACATGATAATTATCTGCAATAACTAATAAGAGGATTTAACCAAGAGACATGTTTTTAAGCCTGTAATATAAGTCTACATAATTATACATAATCCCACAAAAAAGGAAGTTATTTATATAGAAAAGGGTGTCGTTCGTGTATGGAAATCATTTCTTGAACAAAAATCAGAGATCATATCAGGTAGGCAAATCGTTTAAGATTTTTGACATATTTTTTTTACATTCCTACCTATTATTCTTTTTGTTTTGTTCACACATCGTTGTCAATATAATGTAATTTTATACGACTGTCATAAAAGTGAGCGGTTTAGCCAGCTATTAAACCAGGTTTAATCCAACATTTTCTACATAAGAATATACATGTACAAAGTCCAGAATCTGACAGTTGTTATCCATTCGTTTGATGTGTTTGAACTTTTGATTTTGTCATTTGATTGGGGACTTTCCGGTTTGAATTTTCTTCGGAGTTCTATATTTTTGTGATTTTTTTTTTTTTTTTTTTAAAGATTTTACTTTTTGATGTTAAAGATACAGTTTGTCAATAATTGTAAACACAGGATAACTAAACATTTCTGAAATCTTAGTACAAATTATATAGGAAGGTTATTTTAATTTTAATAATTTGTATGCAATACAAAAAAAAGCAGCTTGTGACTTGTATGGAGAGTTGTCTCAGTGGCACTAATACCACATCTTCTTATATCTATTGACCCTTTTGTATTTTATAGATACACTTTGTCAATAACTATGAACGCTAGATAACAAAAATTTTCGAAATATTTATGCAATCCAAAAATATCAGGAAATGTAGTATGATTGCAACCTTTCCTACTATGGGAAAGAACATCTTTTACCTGCTTTTTAAGTTCCGTTTTACACTGGTACATTTTTGAGGCACTTTATAGCTTGCTGTTCGGTGTGAGCCAAAGCTCCGTGTTAAAGACCGTACTTTGACCTATAATGGTTTACTTTTACAAATTGTGACTTGGATGGAGAGTTGTCTCATTGGCACTCATACCACATCTTCTTATTTCTATTGACCCTTTTTTATTTCATAGATACATTTTGTCAATGAATATGAACGCAGGATAACGAAAAGTTCCGAGATCTTAGTACAAATTATGTAGAAATATTAATATTTATGCAATACAAAAAAGTTAGGAAATGTGAAATGGTTGCAACCTTTCCTACTGAAGAAAATACATCTATATTGTTAAAGATAAATGAGTATTCAATTAATACTTTTTGGGGCTTTCCTAAAAATTTGATCTTGTTAGATTATTTAATTTTGTTATTGCTACAAATTTATAAATCCAGTGATTTTTTTTACGTGCCATGTCAGAGGGATTTAGCAAATAACATAACATATGACCTCGGGGGCATTAATGTCTATGGTTGTTTAATATTTTTATCTTTATTTCGATAGTTTCCTTTTTGTTATTTTTACATTCAGTGTGCCAACAGCATAAATAAAATGTAATAAGAATAAAAAATGAAAATGAAAATTTCTACAGAGAAACCGTTCATGCGTTGCAAATGAAACATAGCGAAGTCATATATGTTATAGGATTAGAGATAATATTGATATTGCAAATATAAAGTAGTAATTAGTTATCAAAGGTACCAGGATTATAATTTAATACGCCAGACGCGCGTTTCGTCTACATAAGACTCATCAGTGACGCTCAGATCAAAATAGTAAATCAATATATGCCAAATTAAAAGACCAAAAAAAATCAAAAAAAAAATCGAACAAGGTTAGTTTCTGCAAACATGTAATGGTGCAATCATATCATACTATATCATTCGTCTCAACTCGGCCGATTCCGTACCCTCATCTAACGAGAATAGCGGATTCTACCGAGGATTACCGAGTGCATACTATAGATCTAATGACATCAACCACGTCGATTAAGGATATTCGGTTCTTTTTTCACTTGTCAGATATTCGGAATCCTCTAGTTTTATTCATGCCCGCTAACCCTTATTTACTTTTCATGATTGTATCATATATAGTTTCAAAAGCCTTCTTTTTTTTTAAATCCTTGTTATTTTTTCAGTTATTGAAAAACAATATTGCTAATGTTATATGTATGAAAAATCTAAAGAGAATGATTTCCCGCCAAATTTTCAATTGATTATATCTCGACAAAATGAACACGGACCTTTCAGTCTTTATCTGCTTTTTAAGTTCCGCATTTATTTTTTTTAACTTTTTTATGACACGAAAGTTTTTTTTAGTTTGAGATACTAATCTTTATAGTTTTAGTAACCTTTAAACTTTACTATTTGTCAAGTCATGTGATATTTGAATGAAATGAATAGTTTAGCTATGTAATTTTTCATTTTAATTTATTAAATGATTTTTTAATTAAATTTGTTATTATTTAAACGATAAATCTTTTTGAAATTGAACAACAACCAAATTTTAGGAAATGTTATATTTACATATATTCAAATGTGAAATGTTTTGTAGATGAGTGTCTCATAAGCCAATTTTATGGCTGGGTACTGATTGTTTTAATGTATATTTTTATTATGTCATTGTATAATGTTCAATCAGTATGCCACACAATAATAGAAAAAAATGTATTTATTATTTATTGTTATATTTATTATTTATTTATACTGTTAATTTATAGAACTTGCCAGTCTTTTAAAACGGTTGTTATTTTGAAACAGGAGCGAACATCCTTAAATGTCATTGAAATAAATAAAATTTAACACATTTACAGCTGATTTCCTAATGCTTGCAAAGTAAAACTTTGGTTGGCTTGCTTGCTTTGTTTGTGTAATTGTTTATACAAGCTTTGTAAATAAGATTGACATCTTTATAAACAATTTATATAGGCAGGCATAGTTTAACCTGTATATATCATATTTGAATTTAATTTAGCGTTATCCTAATATCCTAATGATTGTACAATATACAAACAATGCAAGCAAGCTAACCAAGATTTTGTTCTACATGCCTTAGAAAATTAGCTGTAAATTTATTTTTAAAACATGAAGTGTGAAATTTTAGTTTTAAGCGATGTTTACTACTTGTGAATTAGATTTCAATCTTATATTGTAGCATGAAACTTGCAATCAGCACACTTGCAATTACAATATGTCTTTGTGGCATTACCGGCATTCTCGCTGAAAACTATTACGGCGGTGCAGGAAATTATGGACATCCCGGAACATATGGCGGAAGTTATGGAGGGAGTTATGGTGGAAATGGAGGATACGGCAAAACAGGATATGGCGTAGGTCACAGTAGCTATGGTGGTTACTCTGGATATGGCAAAAAGAGTTACGGTGGAATAAGTGGTTACTCGGGTTACGGCGGAAACAGTGGTTACTCTGGTTACGGCAGCAAGGGATATTCCGGATATGGCAAAAAGGGAGGTTACATTGATGAAACTACAATTTACATGCCCCAACCGATTCCATATGGTGCTCCTTCATATGGATATGGTTCTGCTGCTCAGTACAATCCAGCTGGTTCCACTGGTATCTTTGGAGGAGAAGGTACTTCTCTTGCACTCGGTAAGTAATGTTAAAGAGTGTCATATAAGAACAGATAATGAAATATCCGTTTCTTGTTGGACTTAAAATTACAAAATAGCTTACATGTTACGTTTGTACCTATTCGCACGAAACATGATGACTAATAGATTCAAGCACATCAACGCGTAAAATAAAAATTACAAACACGCTGCATGATAACTAACTTGTACTTCTACTGCAAGTATACAGTAGTCATCAATATAGTCATGGACAGCAGCACAAACAATTATTTGATAACGTTTTTGCTGACAAGAAAAGTACAACAGAAATATAACAAGAACCTCACAGTAATCGGACAAAGCTGTGTTACTATGAGACTGTAAATCTACTAGAGCAACAACTATTCCTACCAAAAGAAAGACACTTTCTAATTTTTTTTTACCGTATGAACCACTGATTGACAGACTTGCTCCCGAGCTTTACTCTTTTGCTTGATAAAGCAGGAGCTAACCCATGAAATAGACGCAAGCCAGCTACAAACAAGGTTTACATTTTTGATAATGTTTTAAGAAACAAATACACAATATTTAACAGACAAGAAAACATGGTAAAATTACTTTTAACATTCTTTTTTCATTTTCTAATTTTAGTTGGAGGTTTGTTCGTTGCCATTGCATTGCTTAACAGAAACAACTAAATAGTTATCATATGATAGTAAGTATTGCACTTTGCTGTATACACATATGTACAAGCAAAATGAGTGTTGAAAGAAGTGTTCGACCTTCATAATTTCAATATTTTCTTTATTTCAAAATTTAAGCAAAATTCGCAAATCGGTGTTGACCCTTTGACTATAACAACTGTTTATGAAATAACTGTAAAATGGTAAGATAAACGCACTGTGATTTAAGTTCTTTTGATTTTCGCTTCATTTGATGCATTAAGCATTTATTAGATACAGAATGTTTACTGATGAGTGTTTAATTTGAAGCCTGAAATATGTATTTACGAATAGTGTTGATGTTATCATATATGTTATTAACTATTACAAATTAGAATAAATGAAAATAGTTATAGCCAATGATTTAAAAGAACTGAAACAGTGAGAGCGTATGACGAAAAGCTTCTAATCCGAATTGTGTCCATTCTGAAAAAATAGCAATAATAGATGCACGCAATAATTTCTGAATTTCTTTTGTTTTAGATTTTAATGTGACGCTGATCATCACAGTACACAAGACGGGATATATACATAAAAAAAATTAATATGATTTCATTTTATTATTTGAATTAACTCACTGCTCACTGATTTCTTGATGTATCTTTGTTGAATCGAGTCCTCCAAGTCGACACACAGTTTTTATGTTAAGGGTGTTTAAAAGAGCAGACATTTTTACACTACATGTACATTGTAGTTCCTGTCATTTCCATTTAGCTTTTGATTTTGCTATTTGATTAGGGACTTTCCGCCTTGAGTTTCATCGGAGTTGAGTATTATTTTTTTATTTTACTTTTTCCATAAGTAGATAAGTATTGATATAGAGTGTGTGGTTTTTATTCAATAGATATAAGGGTATTACTGTAATGAATAGTTATTTCCGATGTCACAATGGAGTTTAGTCGAAAACTCCCGCGGCTGAGAAATACCGTTAAATAGGCCCAAGACCACAATTAATGACTCCACTTTTCGATATAGTTCCCTTTAATTAAAGTGTATTTCTTCTTAAATTTTTTTCTTTCCTTTTCTCAAACATTTCTTAGCTTTTATAAGGGGGAAATGAAAGAAGAGAGGTGAAATAAATTTTTAGATGTTTAATTTTAACTGATTTTGATATGGAAAGAGTGATTAGGTCAGGTGCAAAAAGGTGATATTTACAGTTTTCGGAACATCTCTTGACTTGTCCATAGGGGTATGGATGTGTATTGGCTAAATTTGTAAGTTGTATACATATTTTTGGACTTGTACTGTACATTACACACACAAAAGATCTGCCAAAAAGAATAGGTCAATTTTTTTTAATGAGACAAAACATTATAAAGAACTAATAGAGGAATTAATTGTGGTCTCGGGCCAATATCGGTGACATATTCACATATAATTACATTAGGTGTATGTTTCATTATAATACGTTATTCTGATTAGCTAACTGCACATCACGTGTTATTCCTTAAGCAGTTGTATCACACAATAAAACTTATCATTCATGATGACACGAGGTCCCATAATAAAGTGCACAGGTAAATTAAATAAAAACTTGATGTAAATCGTGTTTTCGTGATCCTAGCTAAAAAATGTAATTATAAGTATTGAATGCTTCTTTTTGTAACTACTTCTGTCAACGCTTTTACACCCCAATAAAGTTACAAAAAGAAGCATTCAATTCTTAAATAAAGTTGTAAAATTTAAAAGATACCAAGAGGAGATCGAAATCCTTAAGTTGAAGATAGTCAGATAAAAAGCAAAAAGGAAAAGAACAAAACAGACAAATAACTTCTCAGAAAACTAATAATAAAGAAAAAGGAACCACTTAAAAATCCCTATAATTTCAGTGCTCTGGAAAAGTGAGATGCTTTTGTTCCAGTACTGATTATTTAAACATGTAACTAGGCTGTTGTTTGATAATAAAACAATTTAATTAAATGTAAAGAAAAATATAACGTCTTGTTACAAAAATTCAGATATGGTACCTTCAATAGAAAAACTCTAATACAAAGATGCCTTACAGGTCTTAGTTTGTTTTCTGTCCAATCTTGGCTGAGTCACTCCTTTTTGTTCCTATATAAAAAAAAAAAATAGAAGAAGAGAAACGAAAAACACGTATGAACCACACCAACAAACGACAACCACTGAACATTAGGTTACCGACTAAGGACATGTGCAAACATTTTAAAAGTAACCAACCACTACCCTTACCTGAAACAGTAGGATAACATCACAACATAGAAAAACAGGTAATAAAATACCAATTGAAATGGTTTAAATAGCTTAAGGCCGTTAGTTTTCTCGCTTGAATTGCTTTGCATTGTCTTATCAAGGCCTTTTATAGCTGACTATGCGGTATGGGCCTTGCTCATTGTTGAAGGCCGTACGGTTACCTATAGTTGTTTTAATGTCTGTGCCATTTTGGTCTCTTGTGGACAGTTGTGTCATTGGCAATCATACCACATCTTCTTTTTTATAGCTCAATCAAAAGAATATTAATACAAACATGTGAATATACACTGCACAAATACATTTGATCTATGACACAATGTAAATACAAAATCAATGAAATAAGGGTTGCATATAAAGTAATCGAAATTGCAAGTTTTGTTTGGCTAATGCAAGGTGTGTTTTCAAATAAAAGTGAAATGAAAATATCAGTCATCAGTAGTGAGGTCTCTCATTGGAAGGAATAATGTTCATGTGATTTAGTCTTGATAACTGTTCAAACTGGAAAAAAATGTCATTTAACCATGAAGAGAGACTATTTTTCCGAACATTGTTATTTCCATTTAAATGTATCAACAGTGTACACGAACTTTAAAAACTGAGAGCTGTTGAATGGTTAATTGATATCATGTACTCAAAAATAAAGAGTTTCAAAGTCTTGTTTTGAACATTTATATTAAAATTTTTCAATCCGTGATGATTGTTTCTATTGAAAAAAAAACTTTATTGAGATTGAGACTTCGATAAAACCAGATAAAATATGCAGTCAAAATTAACTTGTATTGTATGGTCATGAAACATTTGCCATTGTACATTAGACAAACAAATACACACCAACCATGCACAAATAGCCATGTCCATGCACTGTTTACATAAGCGATATCGTAAAACAGCAAACCCTTTTATCTGTACATATATATAGTTATTTTCATTAGCAAAGAAATGTACTTGTTTTATTATTACTTTTTACCAGCACGATTTCTGTTGTTATTATGAACTCGAATAGTAAAAAAAGTTTCCTTACAGAGAACACACCAAACTTTATAGAGTTCTCTATTTCAGTGGTTTACCAGTTTTCCCAATGTCTGAAGAGTTCAAGAAATTAACTTGAAATATTGTTTTCCTCAATCAAGTTCACACATTGGTGCATAAAGAAAATTGATTCTGTACATTGCACCAGGTATCACACATACACTCGTGTAGGCAGTAAAGCATAATTGGAGCCTAAATTTTCTTATGTCTCTACTTTAGGAGAAATTCACAGTTGCGGATCTTCATGTTAGTACTTCGACAAAACTTTACAAAATATATTTATTTTTTACGACAAAATGTTTACTACAGTTAGATATTTTGATGCGCGTGTTTTAGTCACTGAGTCTCCCAAGTACTCCACGAAACCTCTTTCTTATTTATTAACATCAATTTTATCAGCAATCAAAGACGGGCTTTAAAGTTATTGTGAAACTGCCTATTCTACAGGTGGCGTGAATCAGAAGGGGATATCTAAAATTTCCAGAGATCTTTTAGAGTACATTCAATCTAACTCTCTTCCATCTTGTAATAGTATTACAACATTTGACTTTTCTACACTTTATACAAGTATTTTACATTTTAAACTAAAAGACAAATTGGAAGAGTTGGTATTGCTTTGTTTCATAAAAAAGAATGGCCAACAAAGATTCAAGTATCTTGTCTTGGGAAGGGATAAATCCAACTCTGATTCAAACAAAAAATTGACATTATCAAGATTTTTTGATTGACAACATATTTTTAACGTTCGGAGAACGTGTTTTTCAACAGGCTATCGGCATTCCAATGGGAACTAATTGTGCCCCTCTTCTTGCCGACTTGTTTCTTTATTATTATGAGGCTGACTTCATACAGGAACTTCTTAGGAAGAAAGATAAGAAGTTAGCAATATCCTTTAACTCTACTTTCCGCTATATAGATGATGTTCTTTCACTAAATATTTCAAAATTTGGTGACTATGTCGAATGCATCTATTCAATTGGACTAGAGATAAAGGACACAACAGATAGAGTTAAGTCGGCCTCATATCTTGACTTACATTTATAAATTGACATTGAGGGTCGATTGAAAACAAAACTTTATGACAAAAGAGATGATTTCAGCTTTCCATTTCTAAGTAGCAACATTCCACAGCACCTGCATACGGTATATATATCTCCCAATTGATGCGATATTCCTGTGCTTGCATTTCTATCATGATTTTCTTAATAGAGGGTTGTTGCTCACAAGGAAGCTATTAAATCAAGAGTTCCAATTGGTGAAGTTGAAATTATCTCTTCGTAAATTTAACGGACGCCATCACGAGTTGGTTGACCGTTATGGAATTACCGTTTCACAAATGATATCGGATATGTTCCTTACGTCGTAACTACAATCCCCTTCCCTTTCATGAATGTGTCCTACCGAATTAGACTATTTACCGGATTTGTAATAACATAAGGTAGCAATAAACAGTTAGGAAAAATACTAAAATTTGCCCTTATGAATATTACCATCCCCTTTTCATTGCTTTCTTGCAATATCAAGCTTACTGTTTGTGTCATATATGGGCATATGTATGTAATCAGAATCTTCCATAGATTTTATATCCCGTATATAAAATGGTAAAAAATAATTTCTTTTTGGTGTATCCATGGCAACAATCTGCATTTATTTGTTATAAAATATTGCAAAAAGGGGGGGGGGGGGGGGGAAAGATGTCACATATTTCCCCAAAATTTGGCTAAAAGTAGAATTTCAATCGCTTGAAGTAATACCTTTTCTGAAACTGTGTAAATATATCATTCAGAAAATCGGAGAAAATCCAATGAAAATCATATGTCTTTCATCTCATTTTTTTGTAAAATTGCGTCAAAAACTTCGTGTAGAAAAAGAGTGTTTGTAAACAGAACATTAATTTCTGGACCGATGGCCGGTCTAGCTATGAAAATACGGATTGTCAAACAGAAAACAGCCCATAAAACATGTAAAAAATAATCTTGATGCACTTATAAACCATCTTTGAAGGCTAAATTAGCACTCATCTGTCTAAAAATGAATTTTATTACACAATAACTTTCCTATTTGAAAAATCCACAGTGGCCAAAATGCGAAACTAAACTCCTAACTGTGTATTGCTACCTAAGCAACACGACGGGTGCCACATGTGGAGCAGGATCTGCTTACCCTTCCGGAGCACCTGAGACCACCTCTAGGCTTTGGTGGGGTTCGTGTTGTTTATTCTTTAGTTTTCTATGTTGTGTCATGTTTACTATTGTTTGTCTGTTTGTCTGTTTGTCCTTTTTCATTTTTAGCCATGGCGGTGTCAGTTTATTTTCGAATTATGAGTTTGACTGTCCCTCTGGTATCTTTCGTCCCTCTTTTATCAACTTACATTTCTGATGATTTTTAAGTTTAATCAATAGTTTAATTGAAATATTCATATAGTTCATATTAGCTATTTAATATTTAAGGTAGATTAATGGTATACCGCCATCTTGGATTGTACAATCACAGTACAAAATCGGTCTAGTTATTTGCCTTAATCTGCAAATTTGGAGACAGATATGCAATTCAATGGTTACTATTTATAGAAAACTTGTTAATTAATTGTATTATACAAAATATTTTAACAAATATCATTTTTTTTTTGGTTTTAAAATAATTTTTTTCAAATGAGCCATTTAAGGGGAGATAACTCGTTTAGTTCAAAATTAATAGTTGGCTAATAGGGAATTTTCTTATTTTTACTTGTAGGAAGAAAACAAGTTCGATGACACCATGTTTTCTTTTTATTTTCTTAAAACATATTATAAAAAACCTTTCATAGAATTTTTTTATGCACACTAATGTGTTTTTTCATGAACAAACTAACCAAATTTTGGCAATTTTCAACGAATCTTAGCTTGAAAAATAGCACGCTGACCCATACTTTTTATTAAATTTTTGAAAAGAAAATATTAAAATCTTCATTTTGGCAAATTATAAAAAAAATCTGTCTCAAAAAATATATACTTGTGGTCTACCTTAAAATGATATGATTATAAATCTCTTGTATACTTTTTTTTAAGTTGAAATAATTTTATTTAACAAGAATGTCTTTAATATTTCTAATATGTGTTATGTTTTTTTAACTTTTCCATTGCCAAACTATCTTTTTTATAATTTTCTTAAATTTTTTTAAATTCATAATAATTCTAACCCTAAAATTTACAATTTTCTTATTGAAAAATGATAACATTGCAAGTTCTCTAATTATTTTTAACAGTTTAATACATCTATTGAAATATGTTTGTTGGCATTCATGGAATAGGTAACACATAAAATGTTGGCATTCGAGGAAGACACCAACTTAGACAACTTGTTTTTCAGGTGAGGGCAAGATCTTAAGTAAACATAATAAGTATAATACGTGTTTTGTTAACAGTAAGGTTTTGTTAATCAGCAATTCGATTAAATTTTACGATTTACTTGATTTGTTCATTATTTTTTTTATCTGATATTGCTTAGACCTACATCTGAAAGTGCAACCTCAATCGTGCAAGGCTTTGTATACTTTAAACGAAATGACAACTGAAGAATTGTGAAATGCAAATCAACATGAATGAATTTAATGTATACTTGATGGTACGAGTAACAGGCGTAGTCAATTCAAATTGAACACTCTACAATATTTTCTAAGAGATAAAGGGAAAATGAAAGAATCATCGGTTACAGAAATTTTCAATTCGACGACATCAAGAATGTTTATTATTTCAATCTGTAGTTATAACAACCACCACTGTCGATACGGTGTATTGGATTATTATTAAGAGTCAAACTTCACAGAAAAGCATTATAATGCCATAAGACAAAGTTCAATTCATGTATTATATAACGTATATTTGTATGGTACTATAGATAAGGCCTTCAATCATGAACTTAAACTACCGGCTAACCAGTTAATCGGTCGAACGATTATCCGAGTAACCAGTAAAGGCAAAACTGTACGATTTGACAACACTCATATATAAATTGATTAATGGATGCGGTTGACAAAGTCATGTTTGTGATTAATTCCAAATCATCATCTGTTAGAAGTTCCAATTTTCTTTTCTTTTCTAGCTTTATCGGTTTTGTTGTGAGTATTGAGACGAAATCCATCTAACTTTTGTTTGCACAACAAAACCGACTCACTAAATTCTACGAATTTCAAAGTTACTTGTTCTAAATCACATGTTTAGTGAATACTTTCAATGACATGTCTGTAAAGCGATTAACATTCTGCAGTTGATGAACGAAGGTAATGTCATATAACGTCTCGTCCATTGTTTTTAAAAGTTCATTGGAAGGTACCAAAACCTAGTTGATAAATACTCCATATAAACGTTTCAAATAAAACATGATGCATACATTATCGGTACTGACGTCATTTGTCCTCTTAATTGTGTGTTATATTGTTGTTTTATTTGTCTTTGTTTAGTCCAGTTTTGGAAATATTCTTTTGGCGTGGCTTGGCACTTATTCAACACGCTTTTGTGTTATTGTGATTAGATCATTTTTTGTATTCTTGTCTTTCATATTTGCTTATGTGTTTTGTCTATATGACAATTTTGTTTTTTGTCTCACCTTAACGGGGTCACAAAGTGAGACATAGGTATGCTATTTCCGGCGTCGGCGTCGGCTTCAAAAATGTATTGGTTAGTGATTAGTGTAGTTTATGGTGAACCACTAGTGGTAGGTCACTGATATATAGTATGTATCGAACATCTTAGTTCCATGGATATGATTTGGCCTTGCTCCCTCAGTCTTGATATATTGACTTTAAAACTGTTGCTTGATTTACATGTATTAGTTTGTAATTAGGTCAGTTCATGGGAAGGTTATTAGGTCAGATCATGGGAAACCACTTGTGGTAGACCAATGTCAATTAGTATTCCATTTTATAAGCATCGACATATCTCATTTCTATGGAAGTTATTTGGCCCCGCCCCTCCCCTCAGTCATGATATATTGACTTTGAAACTTTACCTCAGTTACAAGAAGTAGGTCAATGTTAATTGGTATGCAGTTGTATAAGCATTCTCACATCTCTTTTTATAAAAAAAAGTATTTGGCCATGATCTTGCAGTCATGGTCTTTTGACGTTGAAACTTAGTTAGGTCGATGCCTCTGCTGGTGGATATTACAAGCCCAGTAGCCAGTACTTCGACATGAAATACTGATTGTTTGCTGTTATTCAATTTTGCTGTTACAAAATGAATTATTGTAAATTAAGGAATGCATCTCCCTCGTGAAAAGCTCTGATTTCTTCCATGGTTTTGGTTTTACTTTTTGTACCTTTTTATGTTAGAGATCTTCAGTTTTTTAGTAAGCTTTTGGTTTTCTTATATATTGCCTCGAGCATCACTGAAGAGACATTTCTTGTCGAAATGCGCATCTGGTGCAGAAAAATTGGTACTGTTTATGTTTTTACATGTATCAGTTTGTGAATAGATCAGTGAAAGATGAACCGGTCATGTTTAATCTATGATATATATTATGCCAATTTATTGTCATTTGCAAGTATCGTTGCCACGGAGATTATGTTAATGTCCTCAACCTCTCATCATGATTCATTGACTTTGAAACTTTTACATAGTTTACAAGTTAATAAAACTGAGAATGGAAATGGGGAATGTGTCAAAGAGACAACAACCCGACCATAGAGCAGACAACAGCCGAAAGCAACCAATGGATCTTCATTGCAACGAGAAACTCACGCACCCGGAGGAGTCCTTCAGCTGGACCCTAAACAAATATGTAACTAGTTAAGTGATGATGGACGTCATACTAAACTCTTAATTATACACAAGAAACTAGAATTAAAAATCATACAAGACTAACAATGGCCAGAGGCTCCTGACTTGGGACAGGCGCAAAAATGTGGCGGGGTTCAACATGTTTTTTTTTTTTTTATCTCAACCATCCTCCTATACCTCTACCCAATGTAGAAAAACAAACGCACGACGATACGCATAGTAAAACTCAGTTGAAGAGAAGTCCGAGTCCGATGTCAGAATAGGTTACAAAAGAAACTAAACAAAATGACAATATTACATAAATTAACAATGGACAATAGCAGTTACTGACATTTGTTTGTTTTAAGATTTGTTTAAATGGAACATCTTATGAAAAGTCGAACATATTTGGTAAACAATTATAATATCATTGGCACTTTTTATTCAATGGATATTGATTGGCTATGTACCTTTAGTCATGGTTCATTGACTATGACTATTTGCATAATTTACGTATTCCTATTTCAATTTCAACACTTACATTATCAAAATAATAGAAAAGCGAGAAATATCTCTGTGTTAACAGTTTATCCTTCTTGACATATTTGTTTGTTTTGTCATGTTTATAGTGATAAGGATTATAAAGCAATGTTTTTATCGTTTGTTTATGTCTCCTTGTAATGATGACTGTAAGTTTCAAAATCGCACATTTTCCCGTAAAATGCTTATGTTCTTACATACTCGTCTAATGACGTCATTTATACCAATTGGCGTGTCAGGTAGCTCATTCAGGAAAAAAATGACGTTTAAATATGATCGGAACACCACATACAAATCATGACGTTGCTGATCAGCAGACGTACAATATCTGCGTCACTGATGAGTCTTTTGTAGACGAAACGCGCGTCTGGCGTAAGTGTAAAATTTTAGTCCTGATGTCTATGATGAGTTTATTCATATGTTACCCCAGGTGTGTACTCTAAGCGTTTAAAGAACGCCATATTAGAATTATTGTCATAATCTTGAGAATCAGTTTCAATAAAGCTTGTTGACCCTCTTGCTGTCGGAAGGACACATTATGTCCGTGTTCTTATTTTTTGCAAGCTTCTCCTCAGTGCTGTATCTTTTTCAAATGAAAGATCAAACATGGTTATATGTTTCATCAATAGGTCCCAAAATGAACGGTCATTATAGCATGACGTCATATCGAATGACGTCATTGTTGGACATCTAACGTCACAGACGCCGAGCTGTCATATTTTCTGACACACGAAATGCAACCTTGAAAAACAACTAACAGCAATAAGATTAATTTATAATATAATAGTATTGACATTTCCAAAGCTAACAGAAACTTTCCATACGTTTGTCTGTAATATCATGACTGTTTATAAAGAAAAAAATGTAAATAAAAGTAATGAACACATATTTTCATTATGAAAGACATTTAGATTTCACTGATAAAGTTAAAATTTTACTCATCATCATCATCATCATCATCATAGTACATGTAGTAGTCTTCTTCTTACATGAAAATAAATCAGAATATAAAACACCCAATAATTCATTTTTTGTTTAGATCAAACTTAGTTTAACTTTGTACCCTTTAGACCATAATGCTGACCAATTTAAAATCCGGGCCAAAAATCAAAAATCTTGATACGCGGTTAAATCCATCTTAAAAAAGAAGGCGTCTTTTTAATTCAAATCAAAAAGATCCTTGAACCTCAATGTAATAACGGGACCGCAATTGATTTTTTTATATAACACGGTAAGATTAAGAATATCGAATTAACGCATAGTTATAAAAAACAAAGTTTTAAAAAACGGACCAAAAAACAAAAATCTAAATAAACGAGTAGATTATATTAAAGAACCTCAAGCATCCAAGACTTTAGATTGAATCCCATTGACAAAATCAGCAATTTATTCAAAGAATTAGAAAAGTTAACATTTTGGGCTCTCTTCTGAATTTTCAAAATGTATTGTACTATTACATTACAGACGGAAACCCAGTTGAAATAGAACAAAAGAATCGAAGCTCGTTGTTAGAGAAGGCGATAAATGCTTACTGTAAAATGTTTACTATAGTGACAAAAAAAAAGTTAATAGAAACAAATAAAATGACAATTTTCTTCTCAATTACGAAGTGTTTTATTTTAAAAACACCATTTGCATAAGTTTTCAATTTATCTAGTGCATAGTTAAGCAGAACAATTAGATATCAAGTCGACGACATGGGTATCTTTCAAGTTGGATGTAAAAAATGCATATCCGTCGATTTAATTTTTTTTACCACGGACGGGAAACATATCAATCTATTAGTTCAGTAATTTTCGTGTCTGCCCTTCGATTATGTGACTCACGAAAAAATTCCAACGGTAACAACTGTATTAAAAAGAGAAAATCGAGTGCACATTTTAATATTAGGGCGTGTTTGAGTTGAATATTTTGTCTTGATATCGCACAAAGCAAGAACATTTCATACATCGTCTCGCTTCAGATTATATAATTTATAAAGAAAAAAATGTAAATAAAAGTAATGAACACATATTTTCATTATGAAAGACATTTAGATTTCACTGATAAAGTTAAAATTTTACTCATCATCATCATCATCATCATCATAGTACATGTAGTAGTCTTCTTCTTACATGAAAATAAATCAGAATATAAAACACCCAATAATTCATTTTTTGTTTAGATCAAACTTAGTTTAACTTTGTACCCTTTAGACCATAATGCTGACCAATTTAAAATCCGGGCCAAAAATCAAAAATCTTGATACGCGGTTAAATCCATCTTAAAAAAGAAGGCGTCTTTTTAATTCAAATCAAAAAGATCCTTGAACCTCAATGTAATAACGGGACCGCAATTGATTTTTTTATATAACACGGTAAGATTAAGAATATCGAATTAACGCATAGTTATAAAAAACAAAGTTTTAAAAAACGGACCAAAAAACAAAAATCTAAATAAACGAGTAGATTATATTAAAGAACCTCAAGCATCCAAGACTTTAGATTGAATCCCATTGACAAAATCAGCAATTTATTCAAAGAATTAGAAAAGTTAACATTTTGGGCTCTCTTCTGAATTTTCAAAATGTATTGTACTATTACATTACAGACGGAAACCCAGTTGAAATAGAACAAAAGAATCGAAGCTCGTTGTTAGAGAAGGCGATAAATGCTTACTGTAAAATGTTTACTATAGTGACAAAAAAAAAGTTAATAGAAACAAATAAAATGACAATTTTCTTCTCAATTACGAAGTGTTTTATTTTAAAAACACCATTTGCATAAGTTTTCAATTTATCTAGTGCATAGTTAAGCAGAACAATTAGATATCAAGTCGACGACATGGGTATCTTTCAAGTTGGATGTAAAAAATGCATATCTTCGAAAAATTATAATTTATTGTGTATGATAACTAGGGTTACTAGTCTTCAACCACTTAAAAAATCTAGTCTGCCTTTCCACGAAATATTTAATTAGAATTTTTTTAAATGTTTATGAATTTTTGAAAATTCCACCTGACAACTGATCAGACAATAGTTTTAAGTTGAATCAATGCAGACAAGATCACTAACTGATGTTCATTAGCTAGTTGATACAACCGACATATAAGGATCGTAATGGTGCAATGTGGATAAATTTATCGGTTTCCAAGAGCAAAATTGGCAGCGCGTCATCCCTACAATGGCTTCCATTTCTACGATTGTGAAAATGAACTGGCGTAATGGGGAGATAATTTTGATGAAGTAGAATCCTGATTGATTATTTAACTAAGTTTCCTCTGTCCTGAGTGTTCTTGTGTTTATTTTGTACTGTATTCCGGTAATTTAATGTTGCCATTTTGGCTGTATTTTGTATTTTTACGACTGTATTGTCTGAAAACCAAATGTCTTTAGACGCTGATGACGCTGACGAAGACATCCCCACACCAATAAACGACCTCGAAATTTGTAGAAGTATTAAAAAACAAAATCACAACCAAAAGCCCTTGAAACACAACGTAGAAAGTAATTACGAAGAGACAAATAAAGTAACAAATAAAAGACGTGATGGGTTGATAGGTGAAGCGTCGATTTTTATGTATGCAAATCCACATTAAGTCTAAATGTCACAATCTGGAATAGAACACAATCGGTAAAATTATACATGGTGCAGTTCAGATTTTGTGTGCTGCTCCTGCTCCACACGTGGCACCAGTCGTCTTGCTGATTGCAAGTACACATTTGATGAAAAGTGGCTTCAGTGATATCGAATTGAAGGAACGGTTTTAAAAAATTTCAACTATAAATGTAAAAAATAAATTAAAATGGTATTTTATTAAGATAATTCTCGTATGCATACCTAAGTCTTTACATAAATCATTCCTGTCAGCATTAACTAGTGCTTCTTTCATGCGCTGTATCATGTAATATTCACTTTTAACCTCAAACCGTGTCTGCCATTCTATCAAACCCTTAAAAGATTTTCGATTGTCATATTTATCATCATGTTTAATTATGTGGTCGTTAATTCCAAGATTGAATAACACAAGATGGTAGTCTCTTCGAATCTTGCTTGCTAACTTCCTTAGATACGGTTTGGTTAGTACAACTGTAATATAAACTTGAGAATTAATGCATCAAAACATCATACATAAGTTCTATACACATTAGTTTTTCTCACACAATTCACATGCAATATTTTAACAAATTACGATGAAAGATTAATGCTGACTATCGCAAAATAAAATATAAATTGATTCACTCAAATTAGTTTACTTCTGAAATAAGAGACATGTAGTTCAATTATCTAGATACATTTGTAAGATAGTACTTATTAATTAATCATTTACATCAACAGTGTCTGAGTAGATAGTTGATGAACCAGGGGTATATCAAAGAACGTCTCGTCCTTTTTCTAACAGAAGTTCATCGAAAGGTACTACGACCTTGGTGATAAATAGTATGTATCAACTGCACAAATAAAACACGATCGTGTGAAGTTAAGATTATGGATACTGACGTTGTTTAACATCTTAATAGCGTGCTATTCTTTTGTTTGTCTTTATAAATATTAATTTTACTGTTTAGTCTGTAAACGGCGATATCCTTAGTAAAGATAGAAACTCAGAATTGTCGAACTATTAAAAAGATGAAAATACTCAGGAATGAGCATGTGTTCACCATACCACCACAAATCGTGGTGAGGTTAATGAGAGTAAGCAGTGTATGCACCATTAGTATCAGTAATTTTTATCGTGACAATCAAAACTGATGATTAGTCTTGATATGTTGTTTTTAAATAATAAACGAGTACTGGCGAGCGAGACTGTAGAAATATAAAAATAAGGTCGAAATACATAAATAGACAGAGGAGTTAATACAAGAAACAGTTCTTTTACTTACTATATTTTTCTGCAGGCTGTTCCCTTTTATCTGATTTGCTTGTCATTCTGAAAATTTAAATGATCAATTCTTTATTTTGATTCTTTTTTAATACACTTTTTCAAATAGGTTTTTTCGTCTGTTGACGCAATTCCACAAAGTAAGAGCTGTTCAACGATTCAATGTTGAATAAGGCTTGAATTGCCAAGTTTGTTATAATTTTTGCTTGATAATTTCAGTTTTGGCAGTGACCGACAGAAGGTAGGTGAGAATTTAACCAAAAGTAAGATTTGACTTTCATTTGATTAGATGATAAATATGTTATGCCTCGGACAGCAATTATTGTTTTAAATTACACAAGTTAAATTCTAGTGCGTAACTTGCATAGGCATTTGAAAAATAATTCCTTATACTTACCTAGCTTGTCCTATTATATAATACGTCTATGAGAAAAAACAAACAAAAATTAAAATACGAAAAGACGTTTATTAAAACCAAATAGAACACATTACACTTAAGTCAATCTAATATTTAACTTTGATAAAACTAGGTATAATAATGTGTTGTTATGTTGTATAATGTGCACCGACATAATAATAACTTGTGACAGGGCATGTGATTATCATACAGTAATAAAGTCCATTATACCACGGAGTAGAGGGTATGACATTGCTAAAAATCTAAAATACCATTGTTTTGTCACGATTATTGATAGTAAGCCTTTTTATTGATAGGTTCCAATGTATTTGTTGCATTCGTTTTTCTCTGCATATATTTTCCCCGCTAAACTACGTCATACTTACTTTCGCTTTTGAACAGTTATTGAATGTTTGATGACACATTAAGCGGTATGATCTTTCTAAGTTACAGCATAAATTACCTTATTTAGATGTTATAACTGCATCCATTGTAATCCTTTTTTATTCTTTTATTATGTTTTAATTATCCAAAGGTCTGCTTGTCAACTAGAAGGTCATTTGTTTTTCTGTCAGATTTGTGTTTACATATTCTATATTTAGAGTGTATCGATTGAATTGGCCTTGCAAACGTTTTCAGAAAATAAAGTCTGTTTCAAATTTGAGCCTTGAGTGAATAGTTTATTTTGCCATTTTAACTGTAATTAATAAAATACTTGCTTTTATCTATCTGAATAAATGTTGATTTTAGTTTTAGAAAATCTAGACTGTTTTACCCTGACATTTATAAGTGATTTTTTCATAATACATTTGTAACTGCCAACCATTCGCAGGTGGCAGTTAGGTCCGCTGCTGTATGCCCTGAGGTAATCGGTGCCCTGAGGTAATCGTGGTAATGCATCATTGATTAAATACGCACGAAAATATAGTTCTTATATAGATAGATCTTAATACCAAATTTTAATGTGACCAAATACCAAAGATGTCAACAAACTTCCCAAATGATTTTATTATTTGTTTTCACCGATCATTCATTTCGTATGTACGTGTAGGGTGGGGATGGCTGGTAAAATTATAAACTTTTTTTTTTTTTTTTTTATAAAAGTTCAATTAATGATCTGAAGTATTCATTCATGACAGGGTTACCTGAGGTAACCCCAATTATAACAACAAATACAACCATTAAACTCAAGTCAACTGAGGTAACTTTATATATACATCACATAAACACTACAAATCTATGAAGTCCTACATTCTATTATAAAATTAAGAAATTGTGTAATTAAAATATAAATGTATACACTAGCAAAGTATGTACTAAAAATTCTTTCATAACAAGGTAACCTGCGGTAACCCAAACAATAACAGCAAATACAACCTATTTAACTCAAGTTAATTCAGATCACCTTTACATATACATCACATAAACAATATAATTTCAATGAATTCCTACATAACAAAAGAAGAAAGTGGTTTATTACAGCATAAATGCATATACTAGCAAAGTATCTACTAAGTAGTTTGTTATGACAGGGTTACCTCAGGTAACCCATAAAATAGCAACAAGTATTATCCATTGATATCAAGTTAACTAAAGTCGCTTTTCCGATATATCACATAAACAATACACATCTATGAGGCGTACATGTAAAATAAAGAAATTGTTTGATTACAGCATAAATGTTTTCGCTAGCAAACCATCTAATAAGATTCTTTATAACATGGGTACCTGAGGTAACCCCAGATATAATAACAATTATAACCCACTTAACTTAACTGAAGTAAACTGAGATCACCTTTACATGTAAATCAAATAAACAATACAACTTTCATGAAGTCCTACATTTGAAATAAAGAAGTTTGTTTATTACAATAAATGTAAACACTACCAAAGTATTACGAAGTATTCATTCACGACAGGGTTACATGAGGTAACCCCAATAATTACAATAAATACAACCCATTCAACTCAAGTAAACTCAGGTTACATTTATATAGACCTCGCATACATAATACAAATCTATGAAGTCCTACATTTTAGATTAAGAAATTGTGTCATTACAGCATAAATGCATATACCAACAAATTATCTACGAAGTATTCTTTCATAACAGAGATACCTCATGTTATTTCAAAAATAACAACAAATATAATCCATTCAAATTAAGTTAACTAAAGTCGCCTTTCCTGAATATCATATAAACAATACTTATCTATGAAGTCCAAAATGATAAAGTAAATGGTTTATTAGAAGTTAAATGTATACTCTGGAAAACTATCTACGACGTATTTTTACGTGACAGGGTTACCTCAGATAACCAAAACAATCACAACAAAGATAACCCATCTAACTCAAGTTCACTCAGGTTACCTTTAAATATATACATCACATAAACAATACAAATCTATGAAGTCCTACATTTCAAATTAAAAAATTGTGGAATAACAATATGAATGTATACACTAGCAAAGTATCAACTAAGAATTCTTTCATAGCTGGGTTACCTGAGGTAACCAAAACAATAACAGCAAATACAACCTATTTAACACAAGTTAATTCAGATCACCTTTACATATACATCACATAAACAATATAACTTCAAAGAATTCCTACATTAAAAATTAAGAGGTTGGTTTATTACACCATAAATGCATATACTAGCAAAGTATCTACTAAATATTCTGTCATGCACGGTTACCTCAGGTAACTCATAAAATAGAAACAAGTATTATTCATTCATATCAAGTTAACTTAAGTCGCCTTTCCAATATATCACATAAACAATACCCATCTATGAAGTCCTTCATTTAAAATAAAGAAATTGTTTGATTACAACATAAATGTTTACACTAGCAAACTATCTAAAAAGCATTCTTTATAACATGGGTACCTGAGGTAACCCCAGACATAATTACAAGTATAACCCACATAACTGAAGTTAACTGAGGTCACCTTCACATGTGCATCACATAAACAATACAACTTTCATGAAGTCCTACATTTAAATTAAAGAAGTTTGTTTATAACAATTAATGTAAACACTAGCAAAGTGTCTACGAAGGATTCATTCATTACAGGGTTACCTCAGGTAACCATAACAATAATAGCAAAGATAACCCATCTAACTCAAGTTAACTGAGGTCACCTTTATATATATACATCACATAAACAATACAACTTTCATGAAGTCCTACATTTGTAATAAAGAAGTTTGTTTATTACAATTAATGTAAACAATAGCAAAGTATCTACAAAGAATTCATTCATTACAGGGTTACCTCAGGTAACCATAACAATAATAGCAAAGATAACCCATCTAACTCAAGTTAACTGAGGTCAACTTTATATATATACATCACATAAACAATACAACTTTCATGAAGTCCTACATTTGTAATAAAGAAGTTTGTTTATTACAATTAATGTAAAGAATAGCAAAGTATCTACAAAGAATTCATTCATTACAGGGTTACCTCAGGTAACCATAACAATAACAACAAATACAACCCATATAACTCAAGTAAACTCAGGTATCACCTTTAAATATATATGCATCACATAAACCATACAAATCTATGAAGTCCTACATTTTTGAATTAAGAAATTTTGTAATTAAAATATAAATGTATACACTAACAAAGTATATACTAAGAATTCTTTCATAGCAGGGTTACCTGAGGTAACCAATACAAAAACAACAAAAACAACCTATTTAACTCAAGTCAATTCAGATCACCTTTACATAGACATCACATAAACAATATAACTTTAATGAATTCCTACATTAAAAATGAAGAAGTTGATTTATTACACCATAAATGGATATACTAGCAAAGTATCTACTAAATATTCTGTCATGACAGGTTACCTCAGGTAACCCATGAAATAGAAACAAGTATTATCCATTCATATCAAGTTAACTTAAGTCGCCTTTCAGAAATATCACATAAACAATACACATCTATGCAGTCCTACATTTAAAATAAAGAAATTGTCCGATTACAACATAAATATTTACACTAGCAAACTATCTCAAAAGCATTCTTCATAACATGGGTACCTCAGGTAATCCCAGACATAATTACAAATATAACCCACTTAACTGAAGTAAACTGAGGTCACCTTTACATGTGCATCACATAAACAATACAACTTTCATGAAGTCCTACATTTAAAATAAAGAAGTTTGTTTATTACAATTAATGTATACACTAGCAAAGTTTCTACGAAGGATTCATTCATTACAGGGTTACCTCAGGTAACCATAACAATAACAACAAAGATAACCCATCTAACTCAGGTTCACTGAGGTCACCTTTTAATATATATACATCACATACACAATACAAATCTATGAAGTCCTACATTTCAAATTAAACAATTGTGGAGTTACAATACAAAGGTATACACTAGCAAAGTATCTACTAAGAATTCTTTCATAGCAGGGTTACCTCAGGTAACCAATACAATAACAACAATACAACCTATTTAACTCAAGTTAATTCAAATCACCTTTACATATACATCACATAAACAATATAACTTTAATGAATTCCTACATTTAAAAAGAAGAAGTTGGTTTTTTTACACCATAAATGGATATACTAGCAAAGTATCTACTAAATATTCGGTCATGACAGGGTTACCTCAGGTAACCCATGAAATAGAAACATATTATTCATTCATATCAAGTTAACTTAAGTCGCCTTTCAGAAATATCACATAAACAATACACATCTATGAAGTCCTACATTTAAAATAAAGAAATTGTCCGATTACAACATAAATGTTTACACTAGCAAACTATCTCAAAAGCATTCTTCATAACATGGGTACCTGAGGTAACCCCAGACATAATTGCAAATATAACCCACCTAACTGAAGTTAACTGAGGTCACCTTTACATGTGCATCACATAAACAATATAACTTTCATGAAGTCCTACATTTAAAATAAAGAAGTTTGTTTATTACAATTAATGTAAACACTAGCAAAGTGTCTACGAAGGATCCATTCATTACAGGGTTACCTTAGGTAACCATAACAATAACAACAAAGATAACCCATCTAACTCAAGTTAACTGAGGTCACCTTTAAATATATATGCATCACATAAACAATACAAATCTATGAAGTCCTACATTTCAAATTAAAAAATTGTGGAATTACAATACAAATGTATACACTAGCAAAGTATCTACTAAGAATTCTTTCATAGCAGGGTTACCTGAGGTAACCAATACAATAACAACAAAAACAACCTATTTAACTCAAGTAAAATCATGTCACCTTTACATATACATCACATAAACAATATAACTTTAATGAATTCCTACATTGAAAGTTGGTTTATTAGACCATAAATACATATACTAATAAAGTATCTACTAAGTATTCTGTCATGACAGGGTTACCTCAGGTAACCCATAAGATAGTAACAAGTATTATCCATTCATATCAAGTTAACTTAAGTCGCCTTTCCTAAATATCATATAAACAATACACATCTATGAAGTTCAAATTTATAAAAAAAGTAAATCGTTTATTACAACTTAAATGTATATTCTGGAAAACTATCTCAAAAGTATTCTTACATGACAGGATAACCTCGGGTAACCATAACAATAACTTCAAATAAAAAATACAAATCTATGAAGTTCTACATTTTTAAATTAAGAAATTGTGTGATTAAAATACAAATGTATACACTAGCATAGTATCTACTAATATTTTTTTCATAACAGGGTTACCTAAGGTAACCCAAGCAATTACAGCAATTACAACCAATTTAACTCAAGTTAATTCAGATCACCTTTACATTTACATCACATAAACAATATAACTTCAATGAATTCCTACATTGAAAATGAAGAAGTTGATTTATTAGACCATAAATACATATACTAATAAAGTATCTACTAAGTATTCTGTCATGACAGGGTTACCTCAGGTAACCCATAAAATAGCTACAAGTATAATCCATTTAAATCGAGTTAAGACAGATCGCATTTTCTAAATATCGCGTAAGCAATTTACATCTGTGAAGTCCTACATGTAAAATAAAGAAATTGTTTCATTACAACATAAATGTTTACACTAACAAACTATCTAATAAGCATTCTTTCATAACAGGGGTACCTGAGGTAACCCCAAATATAATTGCAAATATAACCCACTTAACTGAAGTTATTTGAGATCACCTTTACATATATATCCCATAAACAATATAACTTCAATGACGTCCTACATTCAAAATGAATAAGTTGGTTTATTACAATTAATGTAAAGACTAGCAAAGTATCTACGAAGTATTCATTCATGACAGGGTTACCTCAGGTCAACCCATTTAACTCAGGTGAACTCGTTTAACATTTACATATAATCGCATAAACAATACAAATCTATGAAGTCCTACATTTTAAATTAAGAAATTGTGTAATTACAGCATAAATGCATATACCAGCAAAGTATCTACGAAGTATTCTTTCATAACAGGATTACCTCAGGTAACCCAAAAAATTACAACAAATATAATCGATTCAAATCAAATTAACATAATGTTGCAGTCTTGTTATTGACTGCTCCATAGGCTTACATGCAAAACAGCTGATCTTAGAAAAAAAAATCATGTTCATATCATGGATGTACCAAAGCGAAATGGTGATTTAATTGAAAAAAGGGGGTCTTGCCACGAAGAATAAAACGTTACGCAATCCTGAAGTCAACTCATTTTTTTCTACTTTCTGTTTGCTATTTTTACTAGACCTCACCACTTCAAGTAAACATGATATCCTTCCACTTTCCTGGAATGATATCCCCAAAAGATGCAAGATTTTTTTAAAAGTCTATATTTATGTTTCCATTCACCATAAACCTATAAACAAACAGAAAAAAATGAGTTCAGAAAAAAATTCAGTCTACTAAATTATCTGTAAATCTCATTCTTGTCTATCTTTATGAATAACCTGACCATGCACAGTTGTACAGTGGTTCACTGAGGTAACCTGACCATGCACACGAGTACAATGTTTCCCTGAGGTAACCTGACCATGCACAGTTGTACAGTGGTTCCCTAAGGTAACCATGCACATTAGTACAATGGTTCCCTGAGGAAACCTACCATGCACAGTAGTACAATGGTTCCTGAAGTAATCTGACCAGGCACAGTAGTGCAATTGTTTCCTGAGGTAACCTGACCATGCACAGAAGTACAATGGTTCCCTGAGGAAACTTGACCATGCACAGAAGTACAATGGTTCCCTGAAGTAATCTGACTATGTACAGTAGTACAATGGTTCCCTGGGGAAACCTGACCATGCACAGTAGTACAATGGTTCCCTGAGGTAACATGACAATGCACAGTATCACAATGGTTCCCTGAGGTAACCTGACCATGCACAGTAGTACAGTGGTTCCCTGAGGTAACATGACCATGTACAGTAGTGCAATGGTTCCCTGATGAAACCTGACAATGCACAGTAGTACAATGGTTCCCTGAGGTAACCTGACCATGCACAGTAGTACAATGGTTCCCTGAGATAAACTTACCATGCACAGTAGTACATTGGTTCCCTGAGGTAACCTGGCAATGCACAGAAGTACAATGGTTCCCTGCAGTAACCTGACCATGTACAGAAGTACAATGATTCCATTTGGAAACCTGACCATGCACAGTAGTACAATGGTCACCTGAGGTAACATGACAATGCACAGTAGTACAATGGTTCCCTGAGGTAACCTGACCATGCACAGAAGTACTGTGGTTCCCTGAGGTAACATGACCATGTACAGTAGTACAATGGTTCCCTGAGGAAACCTGACAATGTACAGTAGTACAATTTATTCCTGAGGTAACCTGACCATGCATAGTTGAACAGTGGTTCCCTGAGTAACCTGACAATGCAAAGTTGAACAGTGGTTCCCTGAGTAACCTGACAATGCATAGTATTACAATGGTTTCCTGAGGTAACCTAACCATGCACAGTAGTACAATGGTTCCCTGAGGTTACATGACAATGCACAGTAGTACAATAGTTCCCTGAGGTGAAATGACCATGCACAGTAGAACAATGGTTTCCTGAGGAAACCTGACAATGCAGAGTAGTACAATGATTCCCTGAGGTACCTTACCATGCACAGTAGTAGAATGGTTCCCTGAGGTAACCTGACCATGCACAGTAGTAGAGTGGTTCCCTGAGGAGACATGACAATGCACAGAAGTACAATGGTTCCCTGAGGTAACCTGGCAATGCACAGTAGTACAATGGTTCCCTGAAGTAACCTGACCATGTCAATAGTACAATGGTTCCCTGGGGAAACCTGACCATGCACAGTAGTACAAAGGTTCCCTGATGTAACATGACAATGCACAGTAGTACAATGGTTCCCTGAGGTAACCTGATCATACACAGTAGTCCTGTGGTTCCCTGAGGTAACCTGACCATGCACAGTAGTGCAATGGTTCCCTTGGTAACATGACCATGCACAGTAGTACAATGGATCCCTGAGGTAACCAGACCATGCACAGTAGAACAATGGTTCCTTGAAGTAACCCGATCATGCACAGTAGTACCATGGTTCCCTGAGGTAACCTTACCATGCACAGTAGTACAATGGTTCCCTGAGGTAACCTGGTCATGTATAGTAATTTACTTATGACCTGAGGTAACCTTGTCATGTACAGTAATTTACAGATGACCTGAGGTAACCTGGTCATGTACAGTAATTTACAGATGACCTGAGGTAGCCTGTCCGTGAAAAAAAAAGAACATAGATGTAATCTGTACTGACTAAGCTGACGAAGGGAGTTATGAACATTCAATTGTGGTAACCTGAGGTTTGTAGAAAATTAGCGTTTTGCAAAGTTTATCTGTGGTAACATGCAGCTGGTACAATGACCATGAAGTTGTGACCTTAGGTAACCTCACCATATTCCAACATACAGAGGTATTCTGAGGTTACATATTTATATACAGTAGTTAAGAAATGACATTAGTTAACATGTGCACTTGGCCATGTATAGAAATGCAGAAGTGCCCTGAGGAAAACTAAAAAAATAGTGTTTTGTAAAGTTTATACAAAGTGTGGTAATACGAGTATGTGCAGTAATACAGAGTAACCTCACCATGTACATCAATACAGAGGTAATATTAGGTAACTCACAATGTTCAATCATACAGAGGTGACCTGAGGTAACCTCACCATGTGAGCAATCATAGATATGATCTGAGATACAGGAAATACACAGTAATTTAGAGATGACCTAAGGTTATCAGAACATGTACAAAAGTCCACTGGAGAAGTGAGGTTTTTCCTTGAAAATATCCAACATCTCTCAAATAAGATTGATTAAGACAATTAACATTTTAAAAAAGCAGTTATATACTATATAACCCGTGCTTGTAACTACGTTACTTTCAAAGTAATGTCAAATGAAAAAAAAATAGATTACTGTTCGTACTGCAATGTTTCTCTTTTTTAATACTGGTGAATAAAATCCTTACAGTGTGTACTGGCTGGTCATCATCGCGTATGATACGATTTTGATACTCATACACAGCTAATGAATATTATGCATGAATATAGATAAGATCAGCACGTGTAGCCATAGACTGAGAGTTGTAGATTTGTAGTGTAAATATATAGATGCCGTTTATAGAATACAAAATTAGATCAGAAACATAGTTATTAAAATTGAGAAAGGAAATGGTGAATATGTCAAAGCGACAACCACCCGACCATAGAGCAGACAACAGCCGAAGGCAACCAAAGGGTCTCCAATGTAGCGAGAATTCCCGCAGTTGTGGGTGTCCTGCAGCTGGCCCCTAAAAATATGCATAATAGTTCAGTGATAATGAACTACTAAACTCCGAATTATACACAAGAAACTAAAATTTAAAATCATACAAGCCTAACAAAGGCCAGAGGCTCCTGACTTGGGACATGCGCAAAATTGCGGCGGGGTTAAACATGTTTATAAGATCTCAACCCTCCCCCTTTACATCTAGCCAGTGTAGAAAAGTAAAAGCATAACAATACGCACATTATAATTCAGTTCAAGAGAAGTCCGAGTCCGATGTCAAAAGATGTAACAAAAGAAAATAAATAAAATGACAAAATTACATAAATAACAACAGACTACTAGCAGTTAACTTACATGCCAGCTCCAGACCTCAATTAAACTGATTGAAAGATTATGTGTTCATCATATGAATATCAGGCACAATCCCTCCCGTTAGGGGTTTAGTATCATACTATCATAAAATATATGAGAAGAACATAACCCGTGTCATGCCAACAACTGTTTTTTAGAAATAGATGTGTTTAGTTCCGATTCGAAGATTCTATCAGTGAATCAATATTAAAGCCAAAATATGCAATCTTTAATGACCTGACAACAGTTTCGTAACTATATCCCTTTTTAATAAGTCTATTTAAAGGTTTTGTTAGTTTCTGAGGAGAATACTGACATTTTTGTTCTTTATATAGAATACGTCCATAAAAAATTGGATGTGAAATACCTGAACGTATAAGATGTCTGCATGTTGAGTTATATTTACGAATTATTTCCTTATACCGATGATAAAATTTAGTAAATGTTTTGACCAGTTTGTGATATCGAAAACCCTGGTGTAATAAGTTTTTAGTAATACATAAATTTCTCTCGCTTAAATCTAATACGTTGTTACATACACGAGAGAATCGTACAAGTTGAGATATAAAAACACCATAAGATGATGACAAGGGAACGTCACCATCTACAAATGGATAATTCTAATGCAATTATTTTGTAACAATTGTTTTGATTGGATTACAGCAAGCGTAAAATTCTCTATCTCCTTGTCTGTAACTAAGGGAGCCGACATTTTGAATTTCGGAATGTATTGACATGTTATTTCTACAATAATAAACAAAAAACTCACTTGTTGCGCCTAAAAATCTTCTTTTTATCAAATGTTATTACATTCTGAAGCGACACAGAAGCCAGAAAAAGCCCGGTGTTTATGTTTGACGGCGGAAGCATACCTATGACGTCACGTAGTGTAGGGACCAAAGAAGATAACATCTTTTCGCGGAGTTTTCTTTAATGAAGATTTTACACTGAAACTATGATTGAAATTTAATTATGAACTTGTTTTGCATTAGAATAGAGATAACTGTATTGTATTTGAAGCTTTTCGGACGTCCATCGGTAGTTTTACTGTCGCAAATACCCGTTTACCTGTCTCCGCTCCGCGTCGCCAGGTAAACTAAATTTGCGACAGTAAAACTACCGATGGACGTCATTAAAGCTTCAAATACAATACAGTTATCTCTTAATTAACAATAGGAAATGAAAAAAACATCTCTCTTATCAACAATTTTTGTATAAATCTTCCCGTTTATGATATAGATATCAAGATCGAGGAAAGGGCAGTGGTCATTGTTATCATTAGCTTTAATAAAGTAAGTTCTACAGGATAAATTTCTTTAGTATACATACGGAAGTCGTTATTATGGAGAGCCAATACATCATCCAAATATGTAAAAGTATTGTTAAATTTTTGTATCAAATATTGTTTTGATGGGTCTTAGCTAATTTAAGTCATAAATTGTAACTCATAACAATACAAAAACAGGTCCGCAATAATTGGTTCACAGTTAGTCCCCATTGGAATTCCAATAACTTGACGATATACGGAATCTCTAAAGCGAACAAAAATGTTATTAAATAAAAATTCAAGCGCATAAATAGTATCAAAGCATGTCCAATTGACATAGTTCTTTTGTTTATTGCTACTAAAAAATGATCGCAAAGAGTTTGAACATATGTACTCGCATTCTGACTTTTTAAATGCCCAGTTAATTAGGGATGTGAATTCTTTCTTAATAAGAATATGAGGCAAAGTGGTATATAGGGTAGAAAAATCAAAACTTTGAACAGATTTAAAATCACCAATATATGCATGCAATTTATCAAGTACTTCCAACGAGTTTTTGACACTCCAAAAGTAATTAATTCCACTATTTTCAAAGGCCTTATTTGAACAAATTATTATCAGGTTTTTTATTGTACCAAGTGTACTAGTAAGTAAAACAGACAATTTAGTAGTTGAACAATGGACAGTGGCGGGTGCAGGGGTGTTCTGGGTATAGGAACCCTTTTTTTGGAGATCAATGCATTTGAATGGAAACATATAGTTGGAACCCCCTCCTTGTGTCCTGGATTGGGAACCCCCCTTTTGGAAATGGATGGATCCGCCACTGCCCCTCATGCAGTCGGACAAGATGGACTAATTTTCAATAACCTATCTATTAAATGTTATCATTTTCTACTTATGTTACTTTAAAAGAAGTAACCAAAATCAATATATGCGTAATCTGTCCATATGTTAGTGTTATATATTATTAACTATTTTAAAGCCAATCGAGTAAAATACGGATCTATAAATGTATGCTTTGCTTAAATGATAAAGATTTATGATTATTTATACTTTGATATAATTGATGGAATACTTTTCACATATCGATTGTTTGTAAAACTTTTATAAGAAAAAAAAACCGTATGTGCCTGCCCCAAGTCAGGAGCCTGTAGTTTAGTGGTTGTCGTTTGTTTACTAGTATGTGCTACATATTTGTTTTTGTTCATTTGTTTTATATAATTAAGGCCGTTAGTTTTCTCGTTTGAATTGGATTTCATTGTTATTTCTGAACCTTTTATAGGTGACAATGCGATATGGACTTTGCTCATTGTTGAAGGCCGTACGGTGACCTACAGTTGTTAATTTCTGTGTCCTTTTGTGGACATGTTGTCTCATTGGGATTTATACCACAGCTTCTTTTTTATATGTATCATTATTGAACGCATACATATCGTTATCTAGGTTCTTCTATTTTAATTGTATATATATATATATATCTACTACCCCTTTCGAATAAACAAAGAATGGTACACAAAGAAGCTTTAAATAAAATACATTTCAAATAAAGATAAGAAAAAACCAACGAAAGTGGTAATTATTTAACAATTTTGCATTAGTGTTAATGCTAATCTTACAGTGCAAGATGCATGTAGTACACTTAAATTCAAATAATGCCGTGACAGTTTATAGCGATATTTTTTGTAACAGCTCAGTGGTGGGTCCAGGGGTGTTCTGGGGATAGGAACCCTTTTTTTTGGAGATCAATGCATTTGAATGGGAACATATAGTTGGAACCCCCTCCTTGTGTCCTGGATTGGGGACTCCCCCATTTTTTTTTAAAATGAATGGATCCGCCATTGCCCCTCATGCAGTCGAACAAGATGGACTGATTTTAATAAAATTGAGAATGGAAACCTATCTATTAAATGTTATCATTTTCTACTTATGTTACTTTAAAAGAAGTAACCAAAATCAATATATGCGTAATCTGTCCATATGTAAGTGTCATATATTACCAAACACAATGATAGTCAAAGTTTCAACAGGACATTCACGAAACTTAGGCAGCAATCATTTCATTTTCAGGGGGGGGGGGGGGGGGGCTATGGTTGTTTTTTTTAAAGTTTGTTTCTAATTGTTCTGCCACTATATGTTATGCTAAAATTGAAATGAAAGAAAAGAAATGTTTTCGACCTGTCTCCAAAAAATATTGTCTTTCGCCGAAGGACCCCCCCCCCCCCCCCGAAAATCAAATGTTTGCTGCCTTAGGCATGTGTGGATAACTTTTATTCTTTAATAGTTAGTTTAAATATTAATTGTATATACATTTATTTACATAAATCTCTATGAATCCAGTTTTTGACAACTGTTATTATAAAAGTTTAAATCGCCATTCAAAAAGTGTTTTCTATTTAATTATTTTAAGTCATTTACGTTTCACTAAATAAATATCTGTTCACGTTGCAATGATCACAAATAAACCAAATATTTGGATTTTTTTCGTGAATTATTTGTCGTAACTTATTGTAAAAAATTGTATGTGTTCCTGTTTTCTCCTATTTTTCGCACATATACTGTCAGTCGAAATAGAAAGTACAATGATGTATTTTTAGTTTATTCTATTTTTAGATCATGTTATTACTACGCATATGGGCACTATTGCCACGATTACCTGAGGGCACCGATTACCTCAGGGCATACAGCAGCGGACCTAACTGCCATCTGCCAACCATTCATAGCAATAGTTGACTCCTCCATTAGTGACAGTGGTAGATATAAAAAAAAAAACAGTAAAATAATAGAAGGACAAAACAAATACATTTAAAAGAAATTATATAAAAACAAACAAAAAAGCTTAAAATAGAGATTAGGCAGATGTTTTTCTTTTTTGAATCCCTCACAGCTCAGCCTCACAATTTCAGACTGAAAGTGAACTTTAGGACAACACATTTTATGAGCACTAACAGATATTGCAACCCAAGATGTGTTTATCATGTTAAACATTTTTAAAGTTAGTATACACCAATAGTAATATAAACTTAAGATTAAATTGCATTTCACTCCATAAAATCATTGAGCACTTAAGAGTTATAACATTCTATTGATTTTACTCCTTAAAATTATAAAGTACTAAGAGATTTTAAAACTCACGGTGTATTTTTTTTAAATGCGCATTGGGAGTTATTGAAACTCAAATAGATATAGGTAGATGTGGTGTGAGTGCCAATTAGACAACTCTCCATCCAAATAACAATTTATAAAAGTAAACCATTATAGGTCAATGTAGCCTTCAACACGGAGCCTTGACTCACACCGAACAACAAGCTATAAAGGGCCCCAAAATTACTAGTGTTAAACCATTCAAACGGGAAAACCAACGGTCTTATCTATATAAAAAACGAGAAACGAGAAACACGTATAAATTACATAAATAAACGACAACTACTGTACATCAGATTCCTTACTTAGGACAGGTGCAAACATTTGCAGCGGGATTAAAGGTTTTAATGGTACCAAACCTTTTCCCTTTTTCTGAAACAATAGCATAACATCACAACATAAAAAACCATTTTTTTGTACATTAAGGGTCACTGCAATTAATAGTATTAATGTAGGCTGGTTATTTCATGTCTAGTCCATCCATTTCTTGCTTTGAAACTATTAGTTCACCTAGTACTAAGTTAAACATAATCAATTTGGGGTTGGATACAAATGTTTGTACTAATAGTATTAATGCGAGAACTATTCAAGCCAAATTGAAAGTAGTAATGCAAATTTTACCCGACCAATGACCAGATCAGACTTATACCATGACAAACCAATCACTGCCTAGAGTGTCTTCTGAGTTACAATGATCTGCAAGGATCTACATATATCGTAAATCATAAACCAAACGAGGTAATGGAACGAATAATACAACAACCTGAAAGTGAGACAGAAGTTAATACGAGGCAAACAATAACTACTGAGTCTGATTCACCAGCACATAGTCTGCTTTCATAATAAAAAAATCGTGTTAATGTGAAACATAATCATACTGATGGAGTCAACAAAATTCCACAAACTACCTTGACACAAGATTTCGCGAGAAGGCCTTTTTTATGCAAAATCGTGCAGAAACATTTGCAAATTATGATACGATAATTCAAAACTTCAATATCATTTATGGTGCAGTACTTAAACGCAATAACTGAAGTCCACGGCAGCAAACAGAAGAAATAAATATACAACGGGGAATATTAATGACTGTGATTTGAGTTCTTTTGACATTTTTGACGCTAGTTTCTTTCAATAAGAATAGTTTTGAAATGACTCAGGTCCAATTTGATAAAAAAAAATCTGGTCATACAAATGTTAAAAAAATATTCTGAATAAAGAGTTTCCCCATACATTATAGTGTTAAATATTGAAAAAGAAGTAGTTGATCACCAGCTCGAAAAAAACCGGAATAAACACGTACGCGCGAAAAAAAATCTGTCTCAGATAAATAAAAAAAAATAACCCTCCCCCTTTGTTTTAAGTTAAGTGGTTGCTACTTTATGAAAGCCATTTTTATAATTTGCAGTAGTTTGAATATACTACTAGAGATGTCTCGATTACGCATTAGAAAACATTAGCTGCAGCAGCGTGCTTACAGCCGAAAAAAGGCTTGCGATATAAGGGATCACTACATTTTTATCTTTTCTGTTTGCTTCAAATGGTATTTCTTCTCCAAGGAGTATTTGGTAAAGGAATAGGGTAACTTTTTTTTTATTTTAAGTGTTATTTAATGGATATGAGATACAAGACAAATATGTCATTTACCTCACACTTTTTTAGTCATGCTTTTATGCGTGAATCGTTGTTTGAGCAAAGACCAGTGGCGAATATTTCTGTGAACGTCAAGTCGATTCGGGAAGATTTTTTCAAATGAATTAGGCAGCAACTATTTATTTCATTTTTTTTTGGAGGGGGAAAGGGCGTAGGCTTAAGATTTGTTTAGGACAAATTTTGGTGACAAGTCGAAATCAATTTTAGCATTATATATAGTGGCATCTGAGGGTGAAACAAAAAAAAACATTTCTGCGCCAAAAACTGGATTTCTTTTTTCTTTCCAAAACAAAATTCATGGCCCACCTCCCCACCCCCTGCCTTTATGTTTTATACTCAACTATAATAGGCCCCCTCGAAAATCAATTGGTTGCTGCCTTATGGGTTCGGCAATGATGCTGATTTGAGTCTTGATCAGGGGTTAATAAAGAACGTTAATTTTTTTTAAACAAACAAAACCTGTAAAATTTAGACATCAATTTCTGTAAAGAACTTTAATAATAATTATCAAAAATATCAATTTTACTCAAAAATAGTTTCTTCTTTAAATATATACACGGTAAAACTAATGTCCTAAATGCCTAGTTTTGTGTACACTTACCCTACACAAGGCCTACATTGAATATCGACTGTTTAGATAAAACATGATTTAAACTACATGTAAACATTGAGTTTTATCAATGGGAACGCATTTGTGTTTAGTTTACGTGTGAGTTACACTAACACAACACAGAATTTAGGTCAATGTGAACACGGCCTTATATTGTTGTTTTATTTGTCTTTGTTTAGTCTAATTTCCAAAATATCCTTTTGACATGGCTTTGCACTTAAACATCCCACTATTGTGTTATAGTGTTATGATCATTTTTTTGTTTTCGTGTCTTTCTTATTTGTCTATGTGCTGTTTCGCCTTGATGGGTCAAACAGTGAGACCGGTATGCTATTTCCGGCGGAGGCGGCGACTTCAACAATTTGTTAGTTTATGATGAACAATTAGTGGTAGGTCAATGCTACTTGGTATGTAGTTTTATATGCATTGCCATATCTCATTTCATGGAGAATAATTGGCAGTTATGATATATTGACTTTGTAACTGTTGATTTGTTTTAATGTATTTAATGTGTGATAAGGTCAATAAATAAAGAACCATTAGTGGTACAACAATGTCAATTAGTATTCAATTTTATAAGCATTGACGTATATCATTTCCATGGAAGTAATTTGGCTCCGTCCCTCAGTCATGTTGTATAGACTTTGAAACTTTTCCTCAGTTACATTAGTAACATGCATTTATTTGTGATAAGTTCAGTTTAAGAGGAACCACAAGAAGAAGGTCAATGTTAATTGGTATACAGTTACAGTATAGGCGTAAGCACATCTCTTTTTATAAAAACAATATTTGGCCACGATCTTGCAGTCATGGTCTTTTGACGTTGAAACTTTTGTTAAGTTAGGTCGATGCCTCTGCTGGTTGACCGTTAATATCCAAGGATATTACAAGCCCAGTAGCCAGCACTTTGACATGAAATACTGATTGTTTGCAGTTATTCAAATTTGCTGTTACAAAATGGTATGAATTATTGTAAATCAAGGAATGCATCTCCCTCGTGAAAATCTCTGATTTCTTCCATGGCTTTGGTTTTACTTTTTATTTCTTTTAATGTTAGAGCTCTTCATCTTTTTAGTAAGCTTTTGGTTTTCTAATACTAGTATATTGCCTCGAGCATCACTGAAGAGACATTTCTTGTCGAAATTCGCATCTGGTGCAGAAAAGTTGGTTCTGTTTATGGTTTTACTATATCAGTTTGTGAATAGATCAGTTAAAGATGAACCGGTCATGTTCAATGAATGATATATATTATGCTAATTTATTGGCATTTGCATGTCTCGTTGCCACGGATATTATGTTAATGGCCGCAACCCCTCATCATGATTCATTGACTTTAAAACTTTTACATAGTTTACTAGTTAATAAAACTGAGAATGGAAATGGGGAATGTGTCGAAGAGACAACAACCCGACTTTAAAGCAGACAACAGCCAAAAGCCACCAATGAATCATTAATGCAGCGAGAAACTCCCGCACCCGGAGACGTCCTTCAGCTGGCCCCTAAACAAATATGTATACTAGTTCAGTGATGATGGACTTCATACTAAACTCTTAATTATACACAAGGAACTAGAATTAAAAATCATACAAGACTAACAAAGGCCAGAGGCTCCTGACTTGGGACCGGCGCAAAAATGTGGCGGGGTTAGACATGTTTTTTTTTAGATCCCAACCCTCCCCCTATACCTATACTCAATGTAGAAAAACAAACGCACAACAATACGCATAGTAAAGCTCAGTTTAAGAGACGTCCGAGTCCGATGTCAGAATAGGTTACAAAAGAAACTAAACAAAATGACAATATTACATAAATTAAAGGACTTCTAACAGTTACTGACATGTGTTTTTAGGTTTGTTTAAAGAGAACGTCTTATGAACAGTCGAAGATATTTGGTAAACAGGTATAATATCCTTGACACTTTTTATCCAGTGGATATTGTTTGGCTGTGTACCTTTATTCATGGTTCATTAACTATGACTATTTGCTTAAACCATTGTGGTGACGTCAACCTATTCATTTACCGTGGATTCTTTTTCTAGAATCAACGCTTCCTAAATCCGTCGCTGAAATGGACTCACCAAATTATATTCAATTGCGTTCTTTGTGTGTCTAATTTCAGTAAGTTTGAATTGGCCAATTTACTGATTTCTGTTCACTAATGGAATTATTTTAAAAACTTACCTTTAACTTTTGTAATTTTTTTATGCCTGCACTGGGAATCGAACCCGTCCATGCATTCTCTTAAGTGTCACTAACATCAAGATATCGACGAAACCTCGCGGCTACCAATTGGTTACGATTTAATTGTCTAACTTATAGATATAAATGAGTATTTGATATACATCGGCACAACGGACACACATGGATTGTACCTTTATATATACAATAATAGGCAATTGTGGTGTATGAGTTGGTAGCCGCGAGGTTTCATAGTTATGCTTAATGAGTTAGACCTTGGCGGTTTAGGTGCGAATCCTGGTAAATCACAATGGTGCCTCTATTTTCTAGTTTTCCTGTTTTGTTTCTTGTTTTTTAAGTTATTGTGGATATTTTGTTTAATAAAAGCGAGTTTCTTCGTTTATATTCGGATCATTGTTAGCCATTCCACATGTTTGAAATGAAAATGTTTACATTCTAGGTGTTCATTTTTTTTTATAAATCAATATAGTATGATTTCATCTGTTTATTCGCAAATTCCTATGCTAGAAAATCGTGATATATAGAAATAGGAAGATGTGGTGTGAGTGCCAATGAGACAACTCTCCATCCAAGTAACAATTTAAAAAGTAAACCATTATAGGTTAAAGTACGGCCTTCAACACGGAGCTTTGGCTCACACCGAACAACAAGCTATAAAGGGCCCCAAAATTACTAGTGTAAAACCATTCAAACGGGAAAACCAACGGTCTAATCTATATAAACAAAACGAGAAACACGTATATATTACATAAACAAACGACAACTACTGTACATCAGATTCCTGACTTAGGACAGGTGCAATCATTTGCATCGGGATTAAACGTTTTAATGGATCCAAACCTTCTCCCTTTTTCTGAAACATTAGCATAACATCACAACATAGAAAAACACACGATAAAATATCAATTTGCAGACTTAACTCAATCAAAAAACGTATGATTACACAATGAACGAATAAATTTGATCTGCGATATCTGAATACAAATGCACAGTTAATTAAATATTAGAGACAAACATTCATGACCAACAATTTAAGCTAACAAACAAATTCAAACAAAGCCATGGCAGGACATCACTGAGAAATATTTATTCAATCAAAATTCACTTAAGAAAAAAACTGGTTTTAAAAAAATAATTATAATCTTGAAGTTTATACAAATGGAGTAAGAATAAGTGAAAAATTAAAGATATCACAAATGATTAAAGCTGGTGTACAGACAAGATCCATATAAATACAAAATAACAAAAAAGCATTATAAACAGTATCAACAGGTCGAATTAACAAGAAAATACGATTTGAGAGTACTCGCAGTTACTGACAGCTAGTTAAAAGCCAAAACCAATTAATAATAAAAAAATCATGCATCAGAGACTAAAATCAACTAAAACACATCACAGGGATTTAGTATTTTAACGTCGTTAATAGTCAAAGAAGACATGACTTGTGCAATGCCAAAAATAAATGTATCGACAGGTAGTAGGATAGTGAAGAGAGACTTCTATAGAAATAAAAATTAACGTGTCTGTGTCTCTATACATCTCGCCTCAAAAGATAATGAAATTTAGTTATGTTTTAATTTGCTAATGACAAAATCAATATTAGTGCCAATGTGAACTATATTCAGAGATCTAATTACAATATTGGTACGATAACCCTTACTTATAAGTTTGTTTAAAGGTTCGATGAGTTTACAAGGATCACATAGTGATTTCCTCGCTTGAAGTATAATATTACCATAAAATTTAGGATGTGAAATACCATTTTTGATAAGCTTTCTACAGGTATAGCCAAATTTACTAATCAAATCTTTGTATCTATGAAAGAATTTAGTAAAAGTTTTAAGTAATTTATGGTATCGAAATCCCTGACACAACAATTTACCTGTGATGACTTGATTACGTTCGTTAAAATCTATGACATCAGAACACACACGGGCAAACCGAACGAGTTGCGATACATAAACACCGTATGATGGAGCCAAAGGCACATCGCCGTCTAAAAAAGGAAAATTAACAATAGGTAATGAAAAATCGTCTCTTTTGTCATAAATTTTAGTGTGAAGTTTCCCGTTTGAAATTGAAATGTCTAAATCTAAAAAAGGACAACTGCTGCTGTTTATGTTAGATTAAGTTAAAGTAAGTTCGTTTGGGTAAATTTCTGAAGTATATTTAGAGAACTCTGGATTATTCAACGAAAATATATCATCCAGATAACGGTAGGTATTTTTGAAAGTATCAACCAAATACATGTATAACAATGATGGGTCTTTACTGAGTTTGGTCATAAACTGAGATTCATAGCAATATAGAAATAAATCTGCTATTAAAGGGGCACAGTTGGTGCCCATAGGAAAACCTACTACCTGACGATACACTTTATCGCAGAAACGTACATAAATGTTATCTAGCATAAAGTTTAAAGATTCAATCATATCCTCACATTTCCAGTAAGTGTATCTAGCATACTTTCCTTTTTCGTTACAGAAAAAGGCCTTAAACGAGTTACAGCAAATAAAATTACAATGAGATTTTTCGAAAGACCATTTTATCAAATACAAAAACTTTTTCTTTATAAGATTGTGTGGAAGTGTAGTGTACAGAGTAGAAAAATCATAACTGTCAACAGAATTGTAAGGACCATTGAAAGCATGTATTTTATCTAAAACCTCTAAAGAATAAAATTAGACTTCTTGTTAGAAATTTCAGACACATGCTTTAAATATATTATATATATATATGTTTTTTGTCAAGTTGTTGTCCCCGTATTTGACATATTCCCAATTTTCATTCTCATTCTTATTAGTAATAAGATAGAATATGTCTCATTTTGTCAAAAAATGTTCAGATGCCTGATAATTGAAAAGGCAGACGTGGTGTGTTCAACATGTATTTGTATTGATTTTACCAACTAATTGTAATATATAATTTATTGTAAGGCATCGCCTGCGGGCTCATGGTTTCTTTTTCAAGAATCAACGCTTATCCATTGTATTTATATAACATAATTTACATGTTAAAGTATTCCTATTTCAATTTCAACACTTACATGATCAAAATAATAGAAAAGCGAGAAATATCTCTGTGTTAACAGTTTATTCTTCTTGACATATTTGTTTGTTTTATAATGTTTATAGTGATTAGGATTATAATGCAATGGTTTATCGTTTGTTTATGTCGCCTTGTTATGATGACTGCCAGTTTCACAATCGCACATTTTCCCGTAAAATGCTTATGTTCTTACATACTCGTCCAATGACGTCATTTACACCAATTGGCGCCAGGTAGCTCATTCAAGAATAAAATTGACGTTGGAGTATGATCGGAACACCACATACAAATCATGGCGTTTCTGATCAGCTGAGGTACACTATCTTCATATGTTACCCAAGGTATGTACTTTAAGCGTTTAAAGAACGCAATATTATAATTATTGTCGTAATCTTGAGAATCAGTTTCAATAAAGCTTGTTTATAAATAACATTTTATAGCTGACGAGTTGACTCATTTACAATCATACCACATCTTCGTTTTTATATATAATAGTATTGAAATTGTCCAAGCTAGCAAAAACTTTTCATACGTTTGTTTGAATATCATGACTGTTTATGAAGAATTTTTTTTTTAAAAGTAATGCACAAATATTTTCATCTTTTTCAAATTTGTTCAAATTTCGTTGATAAAGACAAAATCTTACATATTATCATCATCTTCATAGTTCATATAGTAGTCTTCTTCTTCTTGTATTTGTTCTTGTTCTTGTTGTCGTCGTTCTTCTTCCTCTGCATCGTCTTCTTCCTGCTGTCGTCGTTGTTCTTCTTCATTGTCTTCTTGTTGTCTTCGTCGTTCTTCTTCGTCTTGTAGTTGTTGTTGTAATTGTCTTTCTTCTTCTTCTATCTGCTGTTGTCGGTCTTCTTCTTCGTCGTCGTCTTGTTGTTGTTGTCGTCGTCGTTCTTTTTCTTCGTCGTCGTCTTGTTGTTGTTGTCGTCGTCGTTCTTCTTCTTCGTCGTCTTCTTGTTGTCGTAGTTTTTCGTCTTCTTCTTCTTGTCATCGTTGTTCTTCTTCTTCATCGTCGTCTTCTTGTTGTTGTCGTTGTTCTTCTTCTTCTTCTTCTTTTTGTCGACGTTCTTCTTCATCGTGTTCCTCTTGTTCATGTCGTCGTTCTTCGTCTTCTTCTTGCTGTCGACGTTCTTCTTCTTCTTCGTATTCATCTTGTTCTTGTTGTCTAAGTTCTTCTTCTTCGTCGAATTCCTCCTGTTCTTGTTGTCGTCGTTCTTCGTCTTCTTCGTCTTCTTCTTGTTGTCGACGTTGGTGTTCTTCTTCTTCGTGTTGTTGTCGCCTTAGTTCTTGATACTGATGTTGTTGTTCTTTTAAATTTGAAGGGAGAAAATTTGTTAGACATTGTCTATTTGAATATTTTGTACATTTTTTAAATTAATGTATTAATCAGTATGTATACTTTGATGATTTTGACCAATATCCCAATTAAATCGTATTGGCTATAGATTGAAATGCTTTTTTCGTATCAAAAGTCACTGCAAAAAAAAGGTTTAAAAACCCGTTTTTTGAACATCTAATACAATCTTGGCTATTTTCTCTTTTTGATCAAACTAAGTTTAAATTTGCACCCTTTGGACCATAATGCTGACCAATTCAAAATCCGGGCCAAAAATCAAAAATCTAAATAAATGGTTAAATCCAGCTTAAAAATTCAAATCAAACGTGGTTTCATTTTTGACCCTTTGGATTTTAATGTAGACCCATTTGAAACGGGACCTGCAACAAACAAAATCTATTACACATGGTAAGCGGCATTTAGCTTTTGCGCCGATTTGCATTTCATTTGCGCCGATTTTTTTACAGGTGAATTACAGGTGAATGTTATTTGTCATTCATCCTTATTGACCTCTCCCGTTAGCCAGTTGTACAAATGATATGAATTATCAACCATAACATGTAGATGAGGTGGAAGAAAGATGTCGAGCAGGATAGGTCAATTTTTAACGCACTATGTTCACATACTTTCAAATCAAGAAGTAACAATCTAAGATAAAAGCAATATATTTATACTAAAATGGCAAATTAAAAATCTATTTACAACATTTCCATCTATAAAAACTGTAACATTAAAATCACACATCTGTTAACGTTCTTGCCGAGTGTTGATAGGCAACACAGCTAATCTATTCCTTTAATGTTATTTCGTCTCTTCTATATTTGTCGTAATTGTCAATAACGAAGTACCTTTTTTTCTTTCTCTGGCTTTTCTTAACTTAAACTTAAGTGAACAACGTTTGTAACCAAATTTTACCAATATCTGTACCTTCAGAGAATAGTACATGTACAAGTATTTACTTACCTGTGTTAAACTTTCAATGCAATTAGGAGCTTATATAAAATCGACTATTTTAAAAATCGGCGCAAATGTCATACGCCCATGGTAAGATTAAGTATATCAAACCCATACATATAAATTCATTTTATTTTAAAAATACAAAGTTTTAAGAAACGGACCAAAAATAAACTAGAGGCTCTAAAGAGCCTGTGTCGCTCACCTTGGTATATGTGAATTAAACAAAGGAAGCAGACAGTTCATGACAAAATTGTGTTTAGGTGATTGTGATGTGTTTGTTCATCTTACTTTCGAACATTCTTGCTGCTTGCTTACAATTATCTCCATCTATAATGAACTTGTCCGTGTAGTTTCAATAGAAAATGAAAGTAAAAATTTACAAATTTTATGAAAATTGTTAAAAATTGATTATAAAGGACAATAACTTCTTAGGGGGTCAATTGACCATTTTGGTCATTTTGACTTATTTTTTAGTCTTAAATTGCTGTACATTATTGCTGTTTACAGTTTATCTCTATCTATAATAATATTCAAGATAATAACCCAAAACAGCAAACTTTCCTTAAAATTACCAATTTTGGGGAAGCAAACTAACAACGAGTTGTCTATCTGATTCATCTAAAAATTTCAGGGCAGATAGATCTTGACCAGATACACAATTGTTCCCCCTTTGTCAGATTTGCTCTAAATGCTTTGGTTTTTGAGTTATAAGCTAAATACTGCATTTTACCCCTATGTTCTATTTTTACCCGTAGAGGCCATCTTGGTTGGTTTGCCCGGTCACAAAACACAATTTTAAACTAGATAGCCTAATAATGATTCTGGCTATGTTTGGTAAAATTCGGCCCAGTAGTTTCAGAGGAGAAGTTTTTGTAAAAGTTAACTAAGATTTACGAAAAATGGTTAAACATTGACTATAAAGGGCAATAACTCCTAAAGGGGTCAAATGACCATTTTGGTCCTGTTGACTTATTTGTAAATCTTACTTTGCTGAACATTTTTGCTTTTACAGTTTATCTCTATCCATAATAATATTCAAGATAATATCCAAAAAACAGCAAAATTTCCTTAAAATTACCAATTCAGGAGCAGCAACCCAACAACGGGTTGTCCCATTCATCTTAAAATTTCAGGGCAGATAGATCTTGACCAGATAAGTATAGATTATAACATGCCTTTTTCCATATTGGCCCTGGTATCATCCCGAGACTCCCATATCGGCATCGAGGCTTTAGCCGAGGGCCGATATGGGTCGAGGGATGATACCCAGGCCAATATGGAAAAGACATGTTATAATCTTTTTATCACATATTTAAGTTCTGCAGAGAAGAGAAAAAAGGTCAAGTATAACAATTTAATGATACATAAAAGGTAAAATCTTAAATAATTTATTACAAACGTGTCGTTCAGGATGCAATGACGTCACGTCATTAGGTACAGGGCACAATATGGATATCTCTTTTTTGCCCCGGGCAATTTTGAGGTTATTGCATATGCAAAACCTAAGGTATTCATAACAAATATGTGATAAACAATTTTATTTACCCACTGTCAGATTTTCTCTAAATACTTTGGTTTTTGAGTAATAACCATAAACTGCATTTAACCTCCATGTTCTATTTTTAGCCGTGGGGGCCATCTTGGTTGGTTGGCCGGGTCTCAAAACACAATTTTTATACTAGATCCATCAATGATGATTGTGGACAAGTTTGGATTAATTTGGCCCGGTAGTTTCAGAGAAGAATATTTTTGTAAAAGGTCATGGAGATTTACGAAAAAAGGTTAAAAAAAGACTGTAAAGGGCAATAACTCCTAAAGGGTCAACTGACCATTTTGGTCATGTTGACTTATTTGTAAATCTTACTTTGCTGAACATTATTGCTGTTTACAGTTTATCTCAATCTTTAATAATATTCAAGATAATAACCAAAAACAGTAAAATTTCCTTAAAATTACCAATTTAGGGGCAGCAACCCAACAATAGGTTGTCTGATTCATCTACAAATTTCAGGGCAGATAGAATTTGACCTGATAAACAAATTTACCCCCATGTCAGATTTGCTCTAAATGCTTTGGTTTTTGAGTTATAAGCCAAAAACAGCATTTTACCCCTATGTTATACTTTTAGCCATGGCGGCCATCTTGGTTGATTGGACGGGTCAAAAAACATCATTTTTAAACTAGATACATCAATAATGATTGTGGCCAAGTTTAGTTTAATTTAACCCAGTAGTTTCAGAGGAGAAGATTTTTGTAAAAGTTAACGACGACGGACGCAGGACGACGACGACGACGACGACGACGACGGACGACGGACGCCGGACGCCGGACGCCGGACGCCGGACGCCAAGTGATGAGAAAAGCTCACTTGGCATTTTCGACCAGGTGAGCTAAAAATCGAAATAAACGAGAACATTATATTAAAGAACCTCAAGAACACAAGAATTATAATTGAATTCTATTGACATTGGTTGATAATCAGCAATGTTTTCAAAGAATTCAACTGAATGGTCAAAATCTTTGGTTCTATTTCATTATGTATCTAAGTGTTCTCTGTCCTGAGTGTTTATGTGTTAATCTGTACTGTATTCTGGTAACGTAATGTTTTCATTTTGGCGGTATTCTGAACATTAGCATATAAGCGTATAAGCGAAAACCAGATTTAACCAACCATTGTTTCTTGAAACGTCCTGTATAAAGTCAGGATACAGAAATTGTTATGTTAAATAGTCTGTTTCTGTTTATTTTAGTGTTTGTTTTGTAGCAGTTGAGTGTTTAAGCTGTTCCGTTGTTTTTCTTCTATAGATGGTGTGTTCCCCTCGGTTTTGGTTTGTAACCTTGATTTGATGCAATTAAAACGATTTACGACTATTATGTCTGAAAACCCAATGTCTTTAGACGCTGACGACGCTGATGACGCTGGCGTAGATCACCAAACCAGTATACTACCTCGAAATTTGTGCAGTGGTATCAAAACGACAAAATGACAACCAAAAGTCCTTGGAGTACAACATAGAAATCAATGACTGATAAGCAATTACGAAGTGACAAATCAATGTTACAAACAAAAGACGTGACAAGTTGAAAGGTGAAGCGTAGATTTTAATGCATAAAAAGTAAAATCTCAAAAATACTAAACTCCGAGGAAAATTCAAGGCGGAAAGTCCTTAATCAAATGGCAAAATCAAAAGCCTAAACACATCAAACGAATGAATTACAACTGTCATATTCCTGACTTGGTACAGGGATTTGAAATGGTGGATTGAACCAGGTTTAATAGCTAAATTAACCATCTGTCACTTGTATAACATTCGCATCAAATTCCATTATATTGACAACGATGCGGGAATAAAACAAACAGACATATGCATGTACATGTATCACTTGCAATGCGAATCCACACTAAGACAAAATGTCACAATCGGGAAAAGAACAAAATGGGTAAAATTATACATGTTATAGTTTAAATCAATTTACTTGTATGTTAAGATCTCAGACTGCAAAAAACATTTCGGTAAATAGTTCTGATACCCAAACTTAGCACACAAAGGGTTAGCTGATTCTCCTCCAGACGTGTCACCAAACGTGTTGCTGATTGCAAAGTACAAATTTGATGTAAAGTGGCTTCGATGATGTCGAATTCAAGGAACGGATTTAAAATTTTCAACTATAGATTTAAAGATTTTTTGTGAATGTTTTGTGATTTTTTTTCATATGATGGAGACATAATCCTTCACTCAGTTTTATTTAGGTCTAGAGCTGGCATGTCAGTTAACTGCTAGTAGTCTGTTGTTATTTATGTTTTATTGTTATTTTGCTTATTTTCTATTGTTACATCTTCTGACATCGGAATCGGACTTCTCTTCAACTGAATTTTAATGTGCGTATTGTTATGCGTTTACTTTTCTACATTGACTAGCGGTATATGGGGAGGGTTGAGATCTCATAAACATGTTTAACCTAGCCGCAATTTTGAGCCTGTCCTAAGTCAGGAGCCTCTGGTCTTTTTTAGTCTTGTGTGATTTATAATTTTAGTTTCTTGACGTGTATAATTCGGAGTTTAGTATGACGTCCATTATCACTGAACTATTAAACACATGTTTAAGGGGCCAGCTAAAGAACGCCTCCGGGTGTGGGATCTTCTCGCTACATTAAAGACCTATTGGTGGCCTTCGGTTGTTATCGCTTTGACACATTCCCCATTTCCTTTCTCAATTTTATTATATAAGGATAATTCTCATATGCATACCTAAGTCTTTACATAAATCATTCCTGTCAGCATTGACTAGTGCTTCTTTCAAGCGCTGTACCATGTAATATTCACTTTTAACCTCAAACCAACTCTGCCATTTTATCAAACCCTTAAACACCTTTCGATTCACATATTTATCATCATGTTCAAGCATGTGGTCTTCAACTCCTAGATTGAATAAAACAAGGTGGTATTCTCTTCGAATCTTGCTGGCTAACTTCTTTAGATACGACTTGGTTAATACAACTGTAATATAAACTTAAGAATTAATGCATCACAAGATCATAAACATGCTCCATAAAAGCTAGTAAGTTCTCACTCAATTCACATGCAATATCTGAATAGATTACGGCAAAAGATTAATCCTTTATGCATAAACTTTACACTCACTATCATGAATTCGATAAAAGTGCATGCTTACATTGTAAGTTTAAGGATTCAACTCTGGATAATTGACAGGTTTGGTTGGATATTGAGTCATTATATACAAACGGAAAACATGAAAACGCGAGGTTAAGTAGTATGCATCGACTGGATAAGAACAGCTATCGTTTTTTTTTCTTCTGTATGGACAAGACAGTATTAAAGAATGAATAATATGCTTAACAATCTTTTAAATCAGCTTTCGATTTTGACATGTCTTTTAACGCGTTCTGTGACATGTGGGATGAAGATTAACTATTCAAATCAAATCGCTAACCTCACATCCTAGTCGCAGAATAAAATAAAATGCAATGAGTAACAAGAAAATACACTATTATTGATTCATTCAAATTAGTTCAGTTCTGAAATAGAAGAAATTAAAATTAATATACTTGCAACATTATTGTATACAAATCAGTTATATTGGTGAAATAGAACTTATTAATTAATCATTTTGATAAATTAATACATGAAAATTTGGCATCATGAACCAAATACAGCTATCGAGATATTTCGGATCCTGCAATAAGAGAAACTTATTATTTTGTATTACCCTTCCGAGGCACCTGACAGTGTAGTCAATAATTATGTTGTGTCATGGGTACTATTATTTGTCTGTGTGTCGTTTTCTTTTTAAGCCATGACGTTGTCAGTTTCTTTTCAATTTACGAGTTTGATTGTCCCTCTGTTATCTTGCAATCGTTTTTAAAAGGCTCTGTATTTAGTATGAAAAAAAGTAAAAAGGTCAGTTGCATATTTCAGTTGGGAAGAACATGATTGTGTATGTATTTTGTGTTAGACAAAATCTGGTTTTGCACTTTATCACCTACTAAATCAATTTAATTATGCACTCAACGTAAACAAAAAGATATACTTTAAACGGCGATATATACACATGGAAAAAAGTATTGCAACACCTTGATTTTTTAAAACTTGAAAAATCAACCTCTTTTTTTGGAGGAAATATAGTAAAATATTTGTATAATATTATTGAAACATAGTTTATGATAACATTGGCATTTAAGCGAACAAAAAATGTTTTAAAAAAAATATATTACCACAATTTTTGTGGTAATATATTTTTTTTTCTAAACATTTTTTGTTCGCTTAAATGCCAATGTTATCATAAACTATGTTTCAATAATATTATACAAATATTTTGATAATAAAATGAAGTGTTTTTTGTACAAAAAAATGCATTTTACAACTATTACTGTAGTCGAACATTACAATGTCAGTCATTTTAAAATTAATCTTCCGATGACCGTTCACATCATGAGTGATCGTTATACTCCAAAGAATTGGTACTTTGTGTGCAGCCTCCATTCAAACGGATAACCGCATCATAACGTCTTCTGATTCCTGCCATAAATTGACTAATTAGTTTCTAAGGTAGCAGCAACCATTTCTGATGAAAAGCATTGTTTATTTCATGATGTGTTTGAACTGTGGTGTCCTTTCGCGCACTTTACGCCCAATAGTGTCCCATATATGCTCGATATGGTTCAAACCCGGGCTACGATCAAGCCAAGGAAGATTAACCGAATTCTATAGGAACAATGGATCTTCCTACACGATGCGTATTTTCAACTTTGGCGAGCTCTGCACTACATTGGATACGGAAAACTGTGTGTCTGCTCGTAAGCAAAGGTATCCGAAATGGTCTTATCGCACGATAACCAGTAGCGATGAGTCGATCTCGAACAGTTCTTGTTAAAATGCTCCTGTATACCCACCACTTTCTTTTTAGGATTGTATTGTATGCAATGGGTTTCCTTCTGACCAACCTTCATTATGCCTAATTTTCCCTAACAAATGGTATATGGGGTCTTCTTTATCTCGGAACGTCTTTAACAACGTTTATTGCCTGATTTTTATTCTCAAAACGACTTATAGTGGAATGATGATGACCAACAATACATGCAGTTGTTTCAGCGACATCCCTGCTTTGCTCATGCTGATAATATGCCATCTTGCTGCAGTTAAGAGTTGTAGAGAACCCATTACAAGGTGTCAATAACATAATTTCAAAAACTTGGTTATTTAAAGTGTTGAAAACAATGAGGATTAAAACACCTGTTTTGCTGTTTACGGGTACAGTAGCTGCATGTGCAGATAAAAACTTATCGAGTCGATATTTATTGATTAAACTCAGGTGATACTTAAATAATGTTTAACTAATTCTATTTTACCAAATTATATTTTAATTGAATTTGAATTTGGTGTTGCAATACTTTTTTCCAGGTGTATAGTCAGTAAACATAGTAACACAGACTTGTCAAACTGCTATAAAACATAAGGAGTGAGCTTGTGGTCACCATGTTTTAGATGCAACCAAAGCCGTTGTGAAGTCAAGAAGGGTAAGCAGTTTATGTATATGAGTATCAGTTATTTTGCTTGTGACAATCAAAACTGATGATTTGTCTTGACATGTTGTATATAATTATTTTTCTTTTTTTATACAACTCCTCTGACTATATGATGATTTCGGCCGTATTTGTACATTTCTACATTCTCGCTCGCCTGCACTCGTCTAAGAATTATAAAAGCAGGCTAAGTTATTTACTCACTGTATTTATCTGTAGGCATTTTTCTTTTATCTGATTTGCTTCTGAAAATTCAAATGATAAATTCTTTTTTTTGGTTCTTCTCTAATACTCTTTTTTCATATAGTTTTTGTTGTCTGTGGAAGCAATACAATACAGTAATAATGGAAGATATTAGCAAGCAAAATCAAGGGAATTGTGCAAATGATAATACAAGCATGAAAACTACCACAAATCATCATTATTGTATACTTTTTACAAAATAACTGCTGGCCATTAAACAAAAATATTTCAAGATGGCCACGGCCATTTTCTAAAATGGCTGTTTTCCTCAGTTTGAACAAACTGATTTTTCTTTAAAACTTTTCTTTGAACTACTTTTAGTAAAAGCCAATTATCAGGTTTGGCGGCTACCCCCCTTACACAACATATTTATTAGGAATGAATATCCAGTATTTGCGCGTGGGCGAAAATGTTACGAAATTCTTTCAAAAACATTTGAATTATTTACTATTTATGTGGAGTATTTGGATTTCTAATGATATTACGAATTGGTTTACTTACATTTTTCAAGGGCATGATACACATGTGTTTAACACTTTTGCACATCTGCAAACTATTTATAGACATCAAGAGCGATTCGTATGCATTACCAGACAATTCTCATGTATTCGATGGATAAGGCGAAAATGTGGTGAATCCTGGAGAAATATCAATTGCAACTGCAGATCAGCCACTTTTGGAAATGCCTAAGCAAATTCACTGGGAAGGGTCTGTTTATTACGGAAAAGATAAGTTTATCGTCATGTTTGGTGGATTGCACATTAAAATGACTTGTTATAAAACTCAGGGTGATATATTGCGTGATAGGGGATGGAAATGGTGTCCTACTAAAGACAATATTGCAACACCAAGAACGGCAGATTCTTTTTATGTATGTTCAAATGTACCTAGGATTAGACAGGCGCATCAGACAACTGCATGTATTTTGCTTCAACTGTTGATTTCAGATTATGAAAGCTAAACTCAGAATGTATAGTTATGTCATGACTCTGTGACGTTCTATGATTTAAAAGACTGGTGTATAGAGTCATCTCGACCACAGTTTCATTCCTGGCGTTCAATTATAAATTAAGAACTTCTTCTGATTTTGGTATTTCATGAGTGAGATTTCGTACTTTACAAACAGTCCATAAAGAGCATGATAGCGTATTGTTTTAGGTCTTGGTCGTGTAAATTATGATCGATCGTTACAGACCCATCTCCAAGATATGACTTCCCTTCCCGAACATCACCCACAGGCGCTAATGGAATTTGAAAATGATAATTTCACTGTACGTAAGACCAGCAAATTTCTTCCTTATAACACAATTGATCAGGCACAAAAACAGAATAATGTATCGTGAAGGGCGATGTTGGCGCCATAGGATTAACGGAAGATCCAATTTAGGCAAATGAATGTTAGCTGGACCAGGAGTCAGTATACTAGAAGATGAATTTAAAAGATTTTGTGGTTTGTGTAATAAAGAACAGATGATCGACCTAATGAAGACTCTACAAACACAAAACGTTGCCTTTAAACAGCTTTAAAGACTTTGTAAAGTGATGAACGAGTTTGAAAATTCATTTCTAGAAGAGTAGTCAGATTTTTAAAAAAATACCACATTTAGAATTTGTTGAACAGGTAAGATATGTAAATAATTCCAAGATATTGGTCCAAACCAATAGAGGATCTTTTGAAGCAAATGCAAAACGAAGGAAAACCTGCTTTTTATAACCAAATGAAAAATAACAACTTTTTATTTTGGCCGCAAAATGAAACTGGAAAGTTACGTCTTTGTCAAAAACAAAGCTAGAGAACCTTAAAAGTGATTGCGATATCTTTTCTAGACTTTTCATTTCTTGTTACAGTAGACAGTTTTACTTGAAATATTTCTATATCCATAAAAACCATACTTCTCCCCTGTCTTTATCTTAGGATTTTTCTTGAAATAGTGGTATTAAATCGCTGCAAATGGGTTTACTTAAAACATTCTACGATTTTCTGATCCAAATTTGGACGCATTTATCGTCGGTAGGGCAGCAATGGTTAATTCCAGGTCACAAAGTTGGGCAAAAATATTTGATGAATATGAAAATAATGTCATACTGCCTTACAAAAAATCATGCATCGATAAGTATTTAAGAGTAGGCATTGTATTTGATGTTTACTAAATGAATAGTTTAAAGGCTGTGGCAAAACAAAGGCAAGGTTTTTGTGCCAGATGGAAAGGTGTTGGCAGAATACCAAGAGTTTAGAGTAGTTTTCACTGTGAAGATGGCAACAAAACGAAATTGTGCAAGTTTCTTGCTGACAAAATTGCTTCTTAAGAGACTAATAAAAAATTTGTATGTTACTCACATTTCAATTTCAATAAGGATACTTCCTATCGACCCCTTATAATCATGAATTAGAAGATACACGAATGTTTCCTTGTTCGGCATGATTATGAAAAGTGTTGTAAAATGTAATATTAGGTAGCACTGACACAGATGTAATAGTATTAGGAATTACAGCAATCGCAAAACTAATTAGAAAACATTGTGGATAAGTTATGGAAGGAATAAAGACTTTTGATGGCTTCCTGTACGTGACATATCAAAAGCGTTTGATCCTTGTGTAGCTGCTCTTCCTTTCTTTTATGCATTCAGTAGATGTGACACTTTGTCGAATCGTCCTGTGAAAGGGAAGAGGTCAGCTTGGCTAACTATGGAATGTTTTTCAGATGTAAAGGACTTTTTTTTTGGCTGAAGTATGAAGCGCGGCACGATGTGAATTGTTTGTCAGGAAGCAGCGGCATTGTGATGCAATTCCGACTACAAGAGGTTCTTTTCCATAGCACATCAAAAGAGAAGTAAATCAAGGAGGAGTTGTTTGGGCTCAGCCTGATTCATGTATTCGACAGGTACATATACCAAGTCATGAACACTGGGGTTGGATGAAATAAAGAATCGATGACAGCTGGAAACCGAAAAGGACGTCTATAACTGCCGTTGCATCCTTGTGTCAGGAACTTTTGAAATGCGGAGGCAAACATCCAGCTGTGTTGGTAACTATAAATTCTATCGTTCTGGCCTTCCTTGTACGAGTTGTTGTATAGGCAACTGTCACATAATTATGAGATAAGCAATCAGTTTTTCTAACCAAACTTGGCATTTAAACTTAACAAAGAGTGCTAGCAATTGTTAAGTGGATATAAATTATAAAAATGTTTTCTACGTATTTGCATCCATGTTGGAACCGGAAATTACATTTTTCCTCATTTATGTGTTGTTTTGTCGTACTTAGGAACTGTTTTTAACGTTTAATCATAACTTACATTAGATTATACCTATAACACATCTTTCATGGATTTACATCATTTGTAAAGTTGTTTGAAAGTATAAGAATTGAAATTTTTGACTTTTTTGCCGACATTTTGAAACCAGAAGTCACTTTTAGTTTTATTATTGTATTGTCTAGTCGTAATTTAGGAACTGTCATTTACTTTTTATCAAATCTAAAATTGTATTTTAGATAAAACACACCTTCCAAAGGATTTACGAATTATTGCCATGTTATAATGACGCCATTTCCAAAATGTGTGGTGACCATCTTGAAAAAATTGATTAATTTTTTCTGGCCAGCTGCAGATTTTTTTATACGTATCATCTAAACCAAATTCATACCTAATTTCATGCTGGTATCACTATTTGCACAATTATGTCCATAATATCTCCCACGATAATAGCTGTTTAACAATTTCTTGTAGAATAAAGCTTGAGTTGCCGAGTTTGTTTTAATGTTTGCTAAATCATTTCATCTTGGACATTTACCGACAATTTGTAGACGAACATTTAACCAATAAAAAGATTTGTTTGGATGATAAATATCTTATGACGTAGACAGCGATTATGTTCTTCCAGTTTTGAATTACACATTATCCAATTTTATGTGTGTAAATTGCATGGGCTTTTAAACAGTTTTTGAAGTGTTAAGTTCATTTGTTGGTACGACAAATTCATGAATTATTGTCATTTTAAATCTAAGTATACTGGTTATTGCATTATACACTGTCTGCTAATTGTCTTCTAAGAAAATCTTACTGTTCATTCAATAAAAAAGCCGAACTGAAATTTTCGGTATTTTTTGTTTGGTACTATGGATATTAAACTTATTTGAATGTTTCTTCTGGACGAGTTATATTCGGCTTTGATTGTTCCTGGTGAAGTGAAAGTTAATTCAGAAAAAAGTTTCGGACGCAATTAATGTTTAAATTTCAATATCTTATATATATGACTTAAAAAGCTCGTCTTTTATTGAGGAACGATGTTGACCTCGAAATTGTTATTGTTTAGTTTTAAGATATGACGTATAACTTCTTTTCGTTGGCCGCATATAAAAACGATCGATACATGTGCCACGATTATTGATATAAAGTCTTTTATTAGGAGATTTGGATCATTTTTGTCATTCGTTTTTAAGGTATATATTTTCCCGTAAACTACTGCATAATGGCTTTCGCTTTTGTACAGTTATTTTTATGGGGAAGGACCTTTTAAAGTTAAACATAAAATTACCTTATGCTAAATAAAGATGTTAAAACTGCATCCGTTTTAATCCATATTTATTCTTTTATTATGTTTGAATTATCCAAAACTCTTCTTGCCAACTAGAAGGTCATTTGTGTTTACTGACATATTTGTATATACCGATTCTATATTTAGGGTATATCGATTGATGTGGTCTTGCAAACGTTTTCATAAAATAAAGTCTGTTTCAATTACATTTAAATATGAGCCTTGAGTGAATTGTTGATTTTGACAATTTAACTGTTATATTAAAATAGCTGCTGTTAATTTATCTAATTAAATATTAATTCTAGTTTTACAAAATATACACTTTCAGAAAAGTTAAATACTGCGGATTCATTTATTTTCGTGGATACCAAATTCATTGGATTGAGGCCTGCCAGTAATTTCGTTGATATTTGATCTCTTGGTTTTGCAAAAGTCTGCATATATACATTTCGAAAATTTGCAATTCGTTAGTCATTTAGATTCGTGGTGCACCTGTACCCACGATATCTACTAAAAATGTTATCCAATGAATAATAATGATTCCACAGAACAATGACATTGAGAATGATTTGTTCATAATATCTGCCAACCATTCATAGTATCGGTTGGCTCCTCAATTTTGTTTATATATTTTTTTTAAATAGATAGAAAAACGAATAAATTAAACTAAAGTAGAACACAAACAAACAAAACAGCTAAAAAATATAGATTTTCTTTGTTTTAAATTCCGAACAGTTTTAGACTGAAAGTGAATATTTACACTTTTTATGAGCACTAACAGTTATTTCAACTCAAGATGTGTTATTTATGAACATTTATAAAGTTATTATACACAAACAGTAATCTAAACTCACGGTGTATTTTATTTCAAAAAAATAATTGCGCATTGGGAGTTATTAAAATTCAGTGTCCATTGTTTTCTCTTAAACATTACGGGAAACTGAAATTAACAGTCTTAATGTAGCCTGGTTACATTGAAAATATGAGTTAGAGAAACAGATAAATTACACTTCCAATGTTCCAAAATTTGGAGAAAACGGAACCTCAAGAGTTCTCACATCATGTAGTGCTTATAATTAGGACTTCAAAGAGAAAACGAATGAGTCATACAAAACGTTCTAAATTGTGAACCATGAGTTTATGATATTCATCCAGATTTATACACTTCAAGTATTTATACTTTTAATAGTTCCATGGAAAATCCATCCATTTCTTGCTTTTAAACTGTAAGTTCACCTAGTACTAAGTTAAACATATTCAATTTGGGGTTGGATTCAAATGTTAGTACTAATAGTATTAATGTAAGAACCTATTCAAGCCAAATAATAGTAATACAAATTTTACCCGACGAATGACCAGTTCAGACTTATACCATGACAAACCAACCACTGCCTAGAGTGTCTTCTGAGTTATTCCAGGCATAGATTACCTTAGCCGTATTTGGCACAACTTTTAGGAATTTTGGATCCTCAATGCTCTTCAAATTTGTACTTGTTTGGCTTTATAAATATTTTTGATATGAGCGTCACTGATGAGTCTTATGTAGACGAAACGCGCGTCTGGCGTACTAATTTATAATCCTGGTACATTTGATAACTATTTACAGTAATCTGCAAAGATCTACATATATCGTAAATCATAAACCAAACGAGGTAATGGAATTTAAACGAATAATACAACAGCCTGAAAGTGAGAAAGAAGTTCATACGAGGCAAACAATAACTAATGAGTCTCAATTACCAGCGCATAGTCTGCAGTCATAATAAAAAACTCGTGGTAATTGTGAAACATAATCATACTGATGGAGTGAACAAAATTCCAGAAACTACCCTGACACAAGATTTGACGAGAAGGCCTTTTTGATGCAGAAACATTTGCAAATTATGATAAGTAATTCAAAACTTCAATATTATTTATGGTGCAGTACATAAATATTGATTGATAAGTTACTATAAAAGGTATACTGTAGATATGTCAGTAGGTATATATCAGTAGGTAGACCTGGGCATGTATTTGTCTGTTTTATTAATGCATTAAGCATTCATTAGATACACAATTTTAGTTAATGTGTGTTCAATTTGAAGCCTAGAATATATTTACGAATATTGTTGAAAAAATGGTAATTAAAGTGAATTTTACGAATTATGTCATTACGTAAATATATACCGATAAAAACAATTACATATTTTAATTGCATGTACTCGAAGCACCTTTCTGGATTTTAATTCAGAACCCGGATATTAGATAGCCAATTTTGTATAAGAACCGGAACTAAGCTATAAGACAACAAAACAAAATCCTAAAAGTAATAGCTAAATCCCACTAACATCATCTTTACCTTGCTCAATAATAATAAGGTTGTATTACATATATATTTTTACTGCAAAGTATCAAATATGAAAGATAAAGCATGAAGGGTCAACGTGACATATTTGCATCTTATAGCTTCAACTTATCATGTATATCACATAAATATTTTCTCATTAGTTTCTTTTATTTTAGATCATGATGCTACCCTGATTATCACAGAACACAAGACTGGATATATACATAATAAAATCAAAATTTTAGAATATCATTTTGTTATTTCAATTTACTCGCCATGCTTACCTATTTATTGAGGTAGCTTTGTTGAATCATCGAGTATTCAACGTCGAAACACTTTTTTTCATGTTAAGGTTTTTCATCTAAAGAGCAGACATTTTTATACTACATGCAGATACTCCCATTTCCGTAAGTATAGTAGTACTGCCGAAGAGTAAACGTTTTCTCCAATAGATATAAAAGTATCACTACAATAAATAGTTATTTCCAGCGTCACAATCGAGTTTAGTATAAAATTACTACCGTTATATATTCGGTGGCATATTCACATATAAAGTTGAAAAATTAAAACGATACCAAGAGGAGATCGAAATCCATAAGCTGAAGAAGCTCAGATAAATTATTGCCAAAAAGTAAAAGAACCAGTCCGGTTTGCTGTTCAATTATAACATGGAATTCGAACGCTTGTGTTTAGAAGGTAGAAAAGTGAAATGAATTTTGTATAAGACTCGCTTGTATTATAGTTCTATACTTAAATAAACATCTTAATGTTAGTTGTGTTCAGTGTAAGTTCCTCAAAGCTCAGAAACAGATTCAAGAATATTAAAAATGTTCACCTTTTACAACAATACTTTACATATTTACTCATTATAATTTGAGTATGTCACATGTATAGTGTTACAGCTCTTCTCACAATGACCCATCAGTACTTTGATCAAGTACTAAACTTCTTCTTGTTGTTGACGTTCTTTGTCTTCTTCTTGTTGTCGTTGACGTTCTTCGTCTTCTTCTTCTTGACGTTCAACAAGAAGAAGACGAAGAACGTCAACGACAACTTCTCATTTAAAAAGTGTATGACTGTATGTGTTTTATGTTGTTGGTAGGGACCTTAACCTTTTATCTTGACCTAGTTTTATAGATCTTATTTTGCTGAACACATTTGTAATTCAAACTTTCTTTCTATCTCAAACCTCTTTTGAGTTATAAGCAATATATCATCATTTCGGACACGAACAACAGTTTTTGGTGCCCTAGGTCCGTAATAGTTGGTCCAATAATTTTTGGACTCCATAACAAATGTAGATCTTGCCAAGACACATATTTTCCGTTGCATTTTATCAGCTATCTTTTACAGTTATTGAATAAATCTGATAACAAGCTAAGGTTAAAATCTAGGTCATGACCTTGACCTTTGACTTTAGGTTAGTTTTCATGGTCACGTGAATTTATGATCATTGGTGAAGATCCTAGTTGGCTAAAACTTTTGGTTTTGTGAGTTTTAGTGGCCAACCGACATTGGTAAATTTTAAAAAGGCATAACCTTATTAATGAATTGTTGATTTTTTCGATCCAATGTAGCAAGCTACCAAGGTCAGCGCCTGAAAGAATTCCACCCTTCGTTTTTTCTACCTATTATGGATATGGATATCTTCAGAGAACATTGAAGGTCTTTCCACCTCGATAATAAGAATCGATTTAAAAACAGTGATTGAAAAATGTTACACCTGGTTCATGTAAGTTATTACTTCCAACTGATATAAAAAAATATTATTGGTTCTTTTTGACTGGAGTAGTCTGAAATAGGCATCTTCCCGTAAAAATATTTCCGGTTGAACTGGTACATTAAAAAATATCTACAACCAAATGCAGAAGACCGAATTGTTATACATTTGTATAATGAAAAAATAAGAATTTTTGGCAAAGGTCAAAATCTAGAATGTCTATTTGACCTTGACCTTGACCTCAATTTCAAGATCATAGGTCAGTGATCTCAAATCAAAAGAGCCTAGGTCAATCACCTGTATGGTTGTGGAGAAATACCTATTTCAAATACAAAAGTGGAGAAAACTCCTATAAGGGTTGACTAAAACACTTCGACTTAAATTGATTGAACGTGCGCCTTATCGTAAACAGTTATTTGGAAACACATCAAATGATTAACTGTTACGGTTTCTTTTAAATAAAGATAACAAGAAAAAAATAAAAATTAGGCATTACCTTGACCTTTGACTTTGACCTCAATTTCTGTTGAATTGACCAAGGACTCAATATCAAAAGACTGCAGTCCTATACGACTTACAATGTGTTAATGTATCCAACCGATCACTCCAGTAAAAAAACATTCTTAAGAGTAGACGAACACGTTGGTAAAATCAGTTTATTAAAATCTTTTACGGTTTTAGAAGCATAGCGATAACAAGAAAAGGGAACGCGGGGAGATAACTTCTATAAGAGTAAGTGTTCGGTCACACAGGGTAAGTTTTGAAACCCCATAACTATACAACATCATTGGCAAAAAATTAATATGATATGTTGTAAAACAAAAAAGCATTTCAGACAGCAGAAGAAAAACAAAAGGTCTTTCCACGAAAAGTGGAAAGAACTAATAATCAGAACAAAAGCTATACTAGGTCTTTCCATGGAAATAATAATAATCAGAAGAAACACAGTAAGGTCTTTCCTTACAGCGAAAGGAAAGACCTTAATGAAGACTGATAAATAAGTTCATGTACTGTATCCATGTCAATAAAACCCAAGTGTTTCGATTGTTTTATAAAATTTTATTAATAGTAAACTTACGGATATACCATCTTAGCACAGGGTAACTGAATACTGTTGATAACCATATGGTAAAACATCAACCATAACTGATCATAGAAGATGGTACAATAAAAATTATAATAATGAAAAATTTTATAAAGTTCTTTCAAAAATGAATATAACTCTAAAGCACTGTACATTCAGCATAGTAATTTAAACAAATCAAAGACAAAACATGAAACATGCACTGTGTCAGATTCAAATACTTAAACAAAAATAACACAATAACATGAGTAATGCCTACCAAAAAATAAAACGTCAATACGAAAAAAACATGTTAAAATAAACATAAAAAATTAGGCTAAGAACATGCAAAACAAGCAAAAACCAATAAAAAAGAATACAAAAAGTTGCATTACAAGTTTATACAAAGCAAGAAAATACCACAAATAAAAAGAAAAGAAAAAAAGCAATGCGTTGAAAATTAGTTTTTAGCTGAGATTTAAAACATCCTAGGAACTTGCATTGTTTTAAACTGTTCATGAGATTGTGCCAACGCATTGCTGCTGCCGAAAAACAAATTGTCTGAACAAATATGCAACCACAGTAACATCAGTAACGATTCATACAAAAAATTCGAGTTCACATCCAAAATGTCATTTTCAATTAAAACATATGTAAGAGGGTCTACTGTATTAGTACCGGAACCTAGTGCAATAGCTCAAATTTGACCAATGTTAGAATATATACTGATATATCCACTATAATAAGATCAGTTTAGGAATGTTATCATCTTATCATCCCTGGGAGGCTATGTTCACATGATGACGTAGAAGAATTATCCTGAATCTGCAAAAATAGTATATTTGTATTAAACAATGTATGTACCTCACATTTAGTACTTCAGGTGTTGGTTCACTTATAGCATTACAGCTTTACATGTATGTAAATTTACTTACTCATTTTTCACAATAGTTGCTGCTACAATTCAATACAACTTAAAAATTCACCAAATTGTAGTTTCACTTAGTCATATTTGAAATGTTGCATCAAGCAAGATAAAAGTAATACTGTGTATAGCTGCGGAACCGTAGCTCTTAAGTCCTTATGCTATTTTTTGACTTTTTTCGGACCATGCGGAACCGTAGCTCTTAGGTCCTTATGCTATTTTTTTACTTTTTGCGGACCATGCGGAACCATCTATGGTCCGCAAAAAGTCCAAAAATAACATAAGGACATAAGAGCTACGGTTCCGCATGGTCCGCAAAAAGTAAAAAAATAACATAAGGACCTAAGAGCTACGTTCCGCAGCTATACTTTGATAGCACAACACATGAACTTTAGATACAAAATATCCATGAAATGAAAGACTTACTGAGAAAGGTAATTATTATGATTTTGTTGTTTAATCACAGAGTCGTGTAAGTTTTGAAAAACAATCAATAAAAATCTGAAAAAAACAGAAACCAATATTAATTAAAAGACGGTATGATTTCTTACAACCAGATTGAGTTACTTTGATATAGAAATAAAGATATGTTGCATATCTATCAATGAGACAGTCATCCATAAAAAAAAAAAAAAAAAAAAAAAATATGAAAAATTACAGGCGAACACTTCAGTTTGCGATTGCTTTCATTGACTGCGATAATTTTTTAAATGGTATAATTTGTTATAATTTTGTTATTTTGCTATATATTAGTAAGCAATTTCAGATTGAAAAGCTTTGATGTATATTATATTAATCGATCTACTATCTTAGAAGGACAAGTGACTGTAAGGAACTTCATTAGTAGTTGTATATCATATTTTGAATATTTCATTATTTTTATTCTATTTGTTTGTGAATTAGAGAAATGCCATGTTTCAATTTAAATAATTCAAAACTTTTTTTAAGACAAGATAGATATATGAAGATGTGGAATGGATTACTCTCCATCCAAGTAAATTTAGAATTTGACATATTGTGTTGACACATTTTTATCTTTTAAGTCTGTATTTTTACCTCGAGATGTCACCTAGTACCTTTTTGGTTCTTTTGTTATACACTTCACATCCCCGTTTATTTATTATGTTAATAGATACTTGCGTAAGCATACAAATTATTGAAGAATAAGTGTGATTGTTTTTGGTTGTTCGTTTTCATTTTTTAAGATAAACATTAGAAAGAAATATATAAACCAAACAAAAAGCCCAACTCGGTTTTGGTTTCTGAGAGCCACTGGGCAATGCAAACTGAAATTAGCATTTGCAGTTGGTATAAAACAGTGTCATTGTTAATATAATTGAATTTTATGCGACGACTGTCATACAAGTGAGAAGTTTAGCTAGCTATCAAGCCAGGTTTAATCCACCATTTTTTACACACCACAAATGTCTGTACTATGTGAGAAATACGACAAATATTGTCCAATCGTTTAATGTGTTTCAGCTTTTGATTTTACCATTTGATTAGGGACTTTCCTTTTTTTATTTTCCCCGGAGTTCAGTATATTTATGATTTTACTCTTTTTCACATGCTTACATATGTCTCTTTTTGATTAACATGTACCCGAATGTAAAAACACAAAAATACTAAACTCCGAGGAAAAGTCAAAAAGGAAAATCAAAAATCAAAAGTCCAAACACATCAAACGAATGGATAACAACTGTCATATTCCTGACTTGGTACAGGCATTTTCTAATGTAGAAAATGGTGGATTGAACCTGGTTGTATAGCTAGCTAAACCTCTCACTTTTATGACAGTCGCATCAAATTCCATTACATTGTCAACGACTGACCGTTTCCACGGACATAGCTGAACAATTTTACCACTACTTATAGAATGAGAATGACGAATGTCATCCAATCAAAATATTTTGAAAAAAAATATATCGACCAAATTATAAGCAGTTTTTTATGATTTACCTGTGGTGGCAACCGCAATAGAACTATTTAGTCTACTGATTCTGAGCATATCAGGCAAATAATAGAATATTATGTTTTTAATTGTAATAGTGATATGTTGAATCAATTGAAATAAATCTGAACCAATTACATCCACAATAAATAAAGACAACAGTAGTATACCGCTGTTCAAAACTCATAAATCCATGGACAAAAAACAAAAATCGGGGTAACAAACTACAACCGAGGAAACGCATTAAATATAAGAGGAGAACAACGGCACAACACTAAAATGTAACACACACAGAAACGGACCAAGCATCAGACAAAATCCCACGATAATAACAAATATAACATCGAAACCAAATACATGAATTTGGGATCGACAAGTACCGTGACACATCTTATCGCAATGTGAATGTACACTCAAAAATAACATGAATAAGAGAAAACAAACGACGCATCGTTAAAAAGCTAACACAAACAGAAACGAACAACAATATAACAATGGCCATACTCCTGACTTGGTACAAGATTACAATAAAACTGATTGGATACCACTAAATGGTAAATATGAAATGTATAATTTATGATGATGACCTGCCAAAATTATGAACTGTATAGTTCATATGAATTTATCACAAGGCCTACAACACCGAGTTTGTGAATCGAAACTCCACTTTGACTAGGTGCCTTTGACTCCGATCTTAACTGCCTTGGATTGCAATTTGTCATGCCGAAGGCAATATGATGATATTTAAATTATATAGATTATTTACCTTGCGTTTTAATAGAGACATGTTTCTATCTTTCAAATGTGCTGGGTTAACAGAAAAAACAATGAAATCAAAGGAAAATTCAAAACAGAAAGTCCCTAATGAAATATCAAAAATCAAAAGCTCATACACATCAAACGAATGATCAACGGTAAAAAGTAAAAACACAAAAATATCGAACTCCGAGGAAAATTCAAAAAGGAAAGTCCCAAATCAAATGGCAAACTCAATAGTTCAAACACATGAAACGAATGAATAACAACTGTCATATTCCTGACTTGGTACAGGTATTTTCTTATGTAGAAAATGGTGGATTAAACCGGGTTTTATAGCTAGCTAAACCTCTAGCTAGGAAACAGACAGAAATGATAAATATAATGGTTTACTTTTTAAATTGTTACTTGAATGGAGAGTTGTCTCATTGGCACTCACACCACATCTTCCTCTATCTAGAAATGATAAAACATGCATATTATTCTGACTTTCAGATTATTGACTTTACTTTGACGAGAAGGCAAGCAGCAAAAACTTGCTTAGATATCCTTTGTTATGGAGACTTTGATTCCAACATAGGACCAGTGTTTTGTTTAAACAACTGTTTAAATCATTTTAACTGCTCACCAGAACAGAAAGCGCGGAAAACTTTATCATTCTAGGCAACCAATTCATCAAAGTTTTGTACATTGAAAGTGTTTTCTGAGGCTGGTCTAGAGGCAATGGCATTCAATTCACGGCTACCTCTTAAACCAATACCAACAGCATAAATATTAATTCCTTCTGAACGAGCTAGCTCCGCCTCAGGAATGGTTCTTGCGGAATTCACATTCGACTCACCATCCATAAAAAGAAGTACTACATTAGGCACACCATCACGATCCCCATTGGCAGCGGTGGACATTTGTAAACGCATGGTTTTCAAAGCTCCAAAAGTATGTGAACTTCCATACCTATAAGTTATGGCGCCAATAGCTTCTATTATGTCTTGTGAAGAGCTGTAGGTATGCAGATGGAATTCAATTTTGCCAACAAAAGAAAATGAAACGATTCCAACTTGTATATTTTCAGAACCTAAATCAGCTTTCTTTAAAAAATCTTTACAGATTTTTTTCATTTTCTGGAAGTTAACAGGACCCACACTTGTTGAAGAGTCCCAAATAATAACAATATCATCTTTGGCTTGACCACATCCTGTGAAAATAAAAAAAAGGATTCTGAATGTATGCATATATGTAATATCAAAACTGGCAGAAACGTGGAATAAGTTTAAACTTCTATGAAACAAGCAAATGAGCTCACTTGTATTAATTTCATTACAAATTTGGGAAAATGTGTTTAGGAGCGCTCTCTACAATTATTGACTGAGCCTGAATCTTAAGGTATTCCTTTTAAAATTTGACAATTCGACTTGTGGTGATTATCTTCGAAAGATATAGCTTTTAGATTGATAGGTAATAATCATTTATATTTGTATGCATAAAACGGTAAATAGTTATCAAAGGTACCAGGATTATAATTATAATTAAAAGGTGGTTCTGAGTGACTTTAGACAGTAGTGTTGAATTACACCATTAATGAAAAACTGCAATAAAGAGCTGCGCAATAAGCTCATAATCTGCCCTTCCCTTACTGGCCAGTTTTCGATATTTTTTTTCAACTTATAAAATTCCATTTACTTAGAAATTATTAAAAAGAAAAGCAAAAGGAAGCTTATTATAAGATAGAAACAAGTCACCAAAGTTTCATGATAACTGCTAAAAGCATTTTTGAGTTATTGTCCAAAATACTTTAAAAATCCCCCTTTTTTATGAATAAATACGAACAGACAACGGTATACCATACTACGTCTTATAAAAGAGCGTATAAAAATAATTTAAAATTATACAGGTTATTATAATTTTTTATAATTGTAATAAATAAATAGTTTCAATTTTAGACCTCAAGCTTTACTGTTTTGCTGTTACTGTACTAATTTATCATTTTGAAATAATTCCTGCTAAAACAAAATCAAATAAAGAGTAGACAGCAACCTATACCTTTAGTTAATTAAAGACAAAAAACGTTCTCCGTAATGCTATATAAGTATTGTAACTTATCAGTAAATAAACAAACGCATACACTCTTGCTTAATGTTTATTATTGCTAAAAGTTTTTTTACATATTAAATTGTATATAGAATAATATTTTGTGTATGACAGTATTGACATGTTTATCCTCAATAAATTTCTATTTCCTGTAACAGTAACTTTTTTGAATTTTAAAACTGTCACATAATAAACACTTGACTTTCGTTTAGATTCCATGATTGATTTTTTTTTATTTTCGCCAGACTCGCGTTTCGTCTACAAAAGACTCATAAGTGACGCTCTAATCAACAAAATTTAAAAAGGTCAAATAAATACGAAGTCGAAAAGCATTGAGGACCAAAAATTCCTAAAAGTTTTACCAAATACAGGTAAGGTAATCAATTTCTGAAGTATAAAAACCTTAATATATCAAAAATTCATCTATCATTGCTTTTTTGGATCACTAACAAAATGATCATGTTTTGATATATTCTACATCTTCACCATAATTCATTATTAATAATCATAACATAAAAAATGCAACAAGAAGTTCCACTGGAAGAAAGAAAACCATCGTGTTAATCGCAAATTCATGTCATAGAATGAAGGAACTTAATCTAATACATCATCTGTCATTCCTTCGTGTGACAATGTGTGATATTCACAACCTTTTTGTAGCGTTGTCCAGTCGTGTGACAATGCATTGGTATTTGACTCCCCAGTGTTCTCCCCAGGATTTTTTGAAGGCGCAAAATTCAAGGGCGCGTAACTCTTTTTTTTAGGATGAACTTGTGTGATCTGAAGCAATCAGTTATAAATCATGACATGCTATATGAATAATAATGTTTTGTGTTATGTGTTTAATAATGCAGAGTATAAAGTACAAGAATGTATATGAAATAAAATGATTTTAAACACAAAAGTTTTTCATATTCAGTCAATTTAAAAAGAAGTCAAAATATAAATATTCATCTCTATACTCTCTGCTCCTTTTAGGGATTATATTGTTTCAAGATAGTGTTATTTTGTTGGACAGTCTGTTCCTCAATTTTGTCTTTATCCTCTTTTATTAGGGTTGAAAACCTCCTCTTACAACTAATGTACAATAACTTTTGCCTATACCCCCTTTAACATTTATAAGCTATGAAAAACTCAGGCAGCCATGTCATTGAAACCAGAGACAGGTGCTTTCTGTTATCACTTGCTAAATCTTTAGCTCTGTTGGTAGGAGAAGCAATGACATCTGCTTATACTGTCAGTGTAGAGAAAGTTATATTCCCCCTTTTATTAGAAGTCATTTGGTTGAGAGAAAAAAAATCTACTTCCATCATCTGCCTTTAGCTTAGAAGTCAACCCTTTGTTATTAGCAGAGAACATGTTCTTTCAGAATTAATAAAAATTAATTACGGTTAAGATACTTGAGTGCTGTTTTATGTGTTGTCCTCGGTGTACGTGTTCGTTTTTATTATGTGATTATTCTCCACTTCGGTGTTGACATGAACATCAATAATATACTAATTTTTATAAATTTACTGTTTGCAAAAGAACGAATTATTCTAAATACTAACTGGATGCATAGATAACCTTAGACATAATTGGCACAACTTTTGGGTCATCAATTCTCTTTAACTTTGTACTTGTTTGGCGTTCTTCACTATTTTGATCTGAGCGTCACATGTGAGTCTTGTGTAGACGAGGCGCACGTGTGGTGTATTAGAATATAAGCCTAGTACCTTTGATAACTATTAGCATATCGAAATTTCCTATTGTAATGGGTTTTTTTCTGCGTATTTCTCTGTCCGGACTGTTCTTGCATTTATTTGTACTGTAGTCCTGTCATGTAATGTTGTCATTTTAGTGTTATATTTTACATTGCCATAAAAGAGCGAGGTTTGCCTAGCCTCAAAACCAGGTTCAACTCACCATTTTTTTCTTAAAATGTCCTGTAACAAGTCAGGAAAATGTCAGATTTTTATCTTATAGTTCGTTTATCTGTGTGTTGCATTTTGGTGTTTCTGTGGTTTCGTTGTTTTCCTCTTATATAGGTTGATGTGTTTCCCAGGTTTTAGTTTGTATCCCGGATGTGTGGTTTTCTCAATCGATTAATGACTTTCGAACAGCGGTATACTACTGTTGCCTTGGTTATTCAACACAATATAACATATATTGACAGCTTATTTTGACACCTTATTTTTGTGGCATAACCTCTTGGCCAAAAGTTTGCTGTTTTCTGTTTCGTATTAAATTTATATTAAGATCCATTTTGTAACATCTTGTGATCAATTTTATTTGGCAATCGCCAATGGCAGTCAGCAGGGTTAAAGAACATCAGTTGTTCGACCTCACTGGTATTAAAGAGATAATAGTAACTGCAATTACGATTATCCCAATATGGCGACGGTAGATATAGGTAATATCTTTACACTCATTTTTCTTAAATGTAGCATGCTTTTGTCAATAGTTACTCAGCTGCAAGGTTTATCTATACCATTACATCATATTTGAATCGTAAAGGTGCACTGGATTTGTCTAAGCGCTTTGAAAATTGCCGTCGAAAAATTCGGGATGATAATCGTAACTCGGAAAAAAAGATAATCGTAATTATGGTATTTAAAAATGGAAAGATAATCGTAACTGGAAAGTGTTTTATTGATATTGGCACTAAACACATATATCTGATAGCATATAATGAAGTTATGTCGATGAATTATTTACGAAACGTTCCAACATCTTATGACATTTCTTTTTATGCATATATTATTAACAGTTCTTAGGAAAACAGCTACATATGTGTATTAATTTATGTTTTTTGATTGAGTTAAGTCTGCCAATTGATATTTTAACGTGTGTTTTTCTATGTTGTGATGCTATGCTATTGTTTTTTACACTAGTAATATTTTGGGGCCCTTTAAAGCTTGTTTTTCGGTGTGAGGCAAGGCTCCGTGTTGAAGGACGTACATTGACCTATAATGGTTTACCTTTTTATAAATTGTTATTTGGCTGGAGAGTTGCATGTCTCATTGGCACTCACACCACATCTTCCTATATCTACATACTAGTATATCATAAAATTTAGTTTTTTAATAAATAATGCCGTTAGTTTTCTCGTCTAAAGTGTTTTACATTGTCAATTCGGAGCCTTTTATAGCTGTATATGCGGTATAGGCTTTGCTCATTGTTGAAGGCCGTACGGTGACCTATTTTTGTTAATATCTGAGTCATGTTGGTCTCTTGTGGAAAGTTGTCTCGTTGTTAATCATACCATATTTTTTGGGCATTTTAGCTACTTCATGACTGTCACTGAAATTTCGATATCTCAGAAAATAACTATAAACAACACAAATTTAATTTTGAATTATAACAATAGGACATCCTTTAAACAGTTAATGCTATATAAGAATAGAGAAAGGTTGGGATTTTTTGTGTATTATGAAATTAAGTAACGTGGAGTTCTTTGACAAACATGGATTTGTGTTCTCTTATAGTTTGGCCAAAAGCCCGAAAATGAAGAAATGAAGTTGATGTGGCTTTAAATTGTCTTACAAGGAATACTTATTCAAAGAATGACTGCAAAGTGGAGAATAAAATAATGCATATTCCGCAATATTAGAAACAAACTAATTCAAAAATTCATAAATACTCGGTATATGAAACGTATGATGCATACATATGCATGGAAGATATTGTAGAGACAAATATTGAAGGTACTTAACAAGGAACAGTTTTGTATTTGCATACTTGCCATATAATAAGTTATTTTCTATTAAATGAAAACAAAAATTAGCCTAACCTAATTGTCATGTATTTTTCTGAAGCACAAAATATTTGTTGTAAAATCTATAAAAATCTTTGTAATTAAACAAGTTCCGACTGTGATCATGTACATGTTATGCCTTCTGATGTAATTTATCAATATACATATTTGTGTGTGTTTTTTTTAGTCCGTCAAGTGCTTGCTTCGTATTAAGACTATAGGTAAGGCTAAAAAAAAAAAAGAAAAAAAAAAGCAACTATAAACAAAAGTAACAATAAACAAAAGTAACAATAAACAATAGTAACAATAAACTGTAACTATTTAAGATCCTTTACCATCCACACTGTTTAAAGAAACGTCCTAAAATACATGGGTATTTGATCAAAACATTTGAATTAAATTTTCGAAATCATATATTATATCAGTATAAAATAGAAAAAAGGGAATCAAAGGGGAAAAAAATGGACGGCTATATTTATTGAATTATAAGGAAAAGGGAAATATGAACACTCATATCTACCGATAAAAGTATCAACTGTTAAATCCGATAATGCAGTTATAAAGTTATTGACGGAAACTTTTGTTCATTTCGCGCAGAATTTTAATATAAACGTGATATTGGAGGCAAAACATATATATGACACATGAAAATGTGGTATACGTGACTTTCATTTTGAGCAATGAATTGAAAGGATTGCACATTTTGGATATGGGATATAACTAATCCATCCTCCACCCTCCCCCCTAAAAAAAACCAAAAAAAACCGGACTGAAACGCGCACACAACATTGAAACTTTGAAAAAAATCAAAATATCTACTTACCACAATAGCTGTCTCGACAGCTGCTTCATTTCCGTATCTTTAACAGGTACATGTATATATCAAAAGGATCACCAGCTAATAGAAATTTATTATAGGATATGCATGTCACTTAATGATCGCTGTATAGCATCTCTTATATTATGTGATACCTCGAAATCTTTTGATAGGGTATGGCATAGTGGCCTCTTAATAAAACTAAAAGCGTATGGTATTGATGGAAATCTGTATAAATGGTTTGAAAGTTATATGTCAAATAGAAAACAAAGCGTTTTTGTTTCAAATGCCTATTCGCCTTTTGATAATACTAATGCAGGAGTTCCACAAGGCTCTGTATTAGGTCCCCTACTATTTCTTATTTATGTAAATGACATAGCTGATAATTTAACAAGTCTAACTCGATTGTTTGCTGATGATACATCTCTTTCTTATTCCAGCAATAACCCTTACACTATAGAGGATGTCCTAAACAGCGATTTAGAACAAATTTCAGTATGGTCTAAAGATTGGCTTATTAACTTTAACCATAATAAGACAAAGGCTATGATATTCTGCTGCCATACTTCCCCAGATGATATTGAAATAGAATTTCAAAACCAATTAGTAGAATTTGTCTCCTGTCATAAACACTTAGGGATTACTTTTGATTCCAATGGTAAATTCCATACATAAATGTTCTTAAAAAATTAAAATATGTATTGAATGGAAATTATCTTGCTCGTATATATTTTACTTTTATAAGACCCGTTATGGAATATGCATGTGAGTTATGGGACGGTTGTACTCAACAAGAAGCCGACAATTTAGAACATATTCAGTTAGAAGTTAGTAACTGGGTTGCCCGTGTTTGCTAGTCGGGAAGCTATATATTTTGAAACTGGCTGGCAATTGCTTGTGGACAGAAGAAAATCCAGAAAGCTCAATATGTTCTATTCTTTACATAATGGGACTGCCCCTGATTCTCTCTATGATTTAATGCCCCCGCTTGTTGGTCAAGTATCTAACTACGATTTGCGAAACAGTAATAATTATGTAGTACCCGGTTATAGACTAGACATAACTGGAAAATCCTTTTTCCCATCCACTACTTTTGAATGGAATAGCCTTCCCCCCGACATACGTACGTCCAAAACATAAATATTTTTAAACGAAAGATGAAGTTCAAATTGATACAGCCACCTTCCTATTCTAGTTGTGGGGATAGAAAACTTAATATCATTCATACACGTTTGAGAAATATGTGCAGTTCTTAAAATTCAGATTTACATCGTGTTAATATTAAACCCAGTCCCGTATGCAGCTGTGGCCACCCTGTTGAGGATAGTATACACTATTTGTTAGAGTGCGCTCTTCACAACGAAGCCAGAGAAATACTGTTTTCAAAATTAGAAAGTTATGCTATATCCATTGAGCTTCTATTAGCTGGTGACGGTGACCTTTCTTTTCAGCAAAACAAGGACATTTTTGAGTCCGTACAATCTTATATCAGAATAACACAAAGATTTAAAGCAATCAATTAACATTCTAAATTTCTACTTTACAACCTTTCACTTCAGTCTAGTTGTTTCATTATTATTCCTTATTATATTGTATTTTTTTTTCTTTTTTCTTTTTATTTCTAATTTTTGTTTGAAGTATGTATTACATGCATTACTACTATGTTGTGGGTTTTTTTCGCCATTATCTAATGTACTTTGTGTTTATATTTATATTGGGAGAGGACGTCTCTAAATTTTTTATAACTTGTGTCCAATCCCTTTTGCTACTTTTGCAAATAAAATATGTTTAAACTAAAAGATTATGCATATTGTTGTCAGTTATAAATAGATATACAAGTTGAAATGATAGGACTTTTTTTTACTGGGAACTCACTTTAGTCCCATGACTGTATATATATATGTATATAGGTAAATTTGTCCTAGATATTAACCTGTAAGTTTCTTCATTTATTTTTATATGCGTTTATGTCATCGTTAAACTTGACATTTGCATTTTTAACACACAAAATACCATTGAAATGCTGAAAGACACATTTATAAATGTTTCAGTTACTATTATCCGATAAAGAAAATTACGATTATCAAAGAAGAAAAATATCATAGAGTTACGATTATCATAACGAATTTTTCAACGGCAATTTTCAAAACGCTCAGACGATTCCAGTGCACCTTTACGATTCAAATATGATGTAATGGTATAGATAAACCTTGCAGCTGAGTAACTATTGACAAAAGCATGCTTCATTTAAGAAAAATGAGTGTAAAGATTTTACCTATATCTACCGTCGCCATATTGGGATAATCGTAATTGCAGTTACTATTATCTCTTTAATACCAGTGGACCTGTTAGTCAAATGCGTTTTGTTAAAGTATACTTTTTCACTTTTCTGGTCTTTTGGAAAATGTTGTTTGTGCTGTATTTAGACCCTTCTACAACGAAATTTGTTTTACATGCACACGTATAAAAATTGCGGTTTTTATCCAACGCAATCATAGGTTTGAACGTAGTTTTCAATTTAGACTTGTTTATATTTTTTCGTTTGGGCTTGTATCATATTTTCCCTCCGGTTTATCTGATCCGTTCATCCTATATTGACTCTTAAAATTCCAGAGTCTATCTAAAAATGAGGGTAAATTATATTGCCTTCCAAATACCGTTTCGATGCCTAACATCAATGTGATCTATTTTATTTCTACAACGATTTTTTTTAAACATGCACACGTATAAAAATTGCGGTTTTTATCCAATGCAATCATAGGTTTGAACGTAGTTTTCAATTTAGACTTTATATATATATATATATATAGGGAAGAACAAAAAATTTGCAAAAGCAAATTTACAGATCTAACATTGTTGGGTTGATGTTTAGACGAGTTGTATATATATATATGCGAAGGCAAATTTACAGATCTAACATTGTTGGGTTGATGTTTAGACGAGTTGTATATATATATATTTTCTGTGACTGTATCTTACATTAATTTGTAAGATCCTTTACTATAGATAATTTAGCTGATCTGTAACAATAACATCTTCATGCCTTATATATCATGTACTGTAGTACGCCGCTAGATTAAAACTGACGTGGAAAGGTAACATATGGCCACCGAAAGCTCTTTTATTTGAGAGCCCAGGTGGTCGTGTGGTCTAGCGGGACGGCTGCAGTGCAGGCGATTTGGTGTCACGATATCACAGTAGCATGGGTTCGAATCCCGGCGAGGGAAGAACCAAAAATTTGCGAAAGCAAATTTACAGATCTAACATTGTTAGGTTGATGTTTAGATGAGTTGTATATATATATATATATATATATATATAAGAAAAAGTTAAGTAAAGTCCGTATGCTGGTAACATATAAGAAAATTATTAAAAGATAACAACGGTTTTAATGCATCACTTTTTTACTAGTACTTTCACTGCTTCCACAGATCTTCAGGTAATGTGACTTGTATATAAATAAAACAATTGATTGACGATAACAATAGTATAACGTTAACAAATACACGGGAGACTTATAATGTCATTTTAACACTTTAAAATGTTACGTTAAAATTAGAATATCATTTATCATTTAATCCCGGGTTGAGAATGTTTATGAATAATTATTCCTTCTTCCTCCGGAGAAAATCATTTTGACGATTGACCATATACAATGGAAATATTTTAAATCGTCCATTAGAACAACAATGGAAATGGTCGTTTGCCCTGATGAGTGTTAAATCTTCATGGTTGGTTTGCTGTCTATGTAAAGTCATTCTAGTCCGCAGTTCATTTTTTTTCTCTCCAACATAGAATTCCTCACAATTTGAACATATGAGAGAATAGATGACGTTTGAACTTTTACAAGACATATTTTGCTTAACAGTAAAATGCTTTCCATTTTTGAAATAAATTGAACTTTCTTCTATTAAATTTGGACAAGTCAAACATCGTTTATCGGTACATTTTTTTACAATTGGCACAGTTTCATTAAAGTCAAATTTTGAAGATGTTAAATATCGTTTCAGACTTTTCGACTGTCTTTTGCTGTTGATAATCTTCTTTTTCTGTAAGACTTTGTCCATTCTTTCACTTTTGTGTAAATTTGTTTCAATTTGTTGCATGAAACTAAATATGTCATAATCTTGCGGATTATAAGTTGTGACAAACGGAATAATTTTGTTTAAATTGTTCGATTATTCCTCGGTAGTTTCGGATCGCCGTGATTCTGTAACAATTGGTCCTTTTGTCAGTGCCTTTTGAATTCCGTAATTTATTACTTGTTCCGGGTAGTGTTGCTTCTTTAAATACGTTTTTAATTCTTCCAGTCTTTTATTGCGTAATATGTCTGTATTTGTAATAGTGATTATTCTTGACGCTAGATTAAAAGGTATATTTAATTTTACATGTTTTGGATGGTTTGAGTAAAAATTTAAATACATATGTGTATCAGTGTCTTTAGAGAAGATTTCTGTGACAATTTCATTGTCTTCCGTTATAATAACCAAAATATCCAAAAACGGCATTTCCCTGACATTTCTGTTAATAGTGAAACGAATATATGGATTTAAAGAATTTAAATCAGAATGAAAATCTGAGACAGATATATCCGAATTCCAAATTATAAAACAATCGTCAAGAAATCGTTTCCAGTTTTGACGTATGTAAATATCAAATTCATTTCCGTACTTGTGACTCATTTTATCGTATAATAATTGTTCCAAATATCCAAGTACCAAAGTGGCATATGAAAGCGCCATTTTAGTACCCATAGCTGTTCCTTTTTTCTGATGATAGTATTTTTCGTTAAAGTAAAAAATATTTCTTTCTAGTATAAGTTTCAAAGATGCAAGGATAAATTCTTTTGTTAATCTGTTTTCAATGACGTTTTCCGTATTTTCTAACCAATATTTTACGGCTGTAATTCCTAAGTCATGAGGGATATTTGTGTATAGGCTGACAATATCAAAAGTAATGAGTTCTGAATTCGGGTTTACAGTTTTTGGTAGATGATTTAAAAATTCCAAATCGTCTCGAATAAAACTTGGAACTTCACGACATAAAGGTTTAAGCACAATGTCTATAAAATGGCTTAAATTCTGTGTAACACTGTTGAGTCCGCCCACAATTGGTCGAAATTTTAAATCATTTAGTCTTAAAAGTTCGATGTATTCACTGTTTTGTTCTGATATCGCGTTTGAAATTTCCTCACTTTTGTGAATTTTTGGTAAACCATAGAAATAGCTTTCTGAAAATTTAGAATTTGAAATGTAATCTATCTCTTCTTCAAACAATTCCGTTTTATGTTTCTTTAGTAATTTTTTAATCATTCTACTTGTTTGTCGGTCCAAATTTTTATCTGTCACCTCATAAGACATTTCATCTTGTAACATATTCAAAATATTATCTCTGTTATACTCACGGTCCATGATTACAACTGCATTACCTTTATCCGCTTCGTTTATTATTATTGATTTATCTGATTTTAAATTTTGTAAAGCTGTTTTCTCCTCTCGGGTTAAATTGTCCTTGACATTTATATTGCTTGTAAGTGATTTTGTTTTTAATGGTTAAATAGTTTCTTCTAAATCTTTATCTTTTGTTGGTTTTGGAATCCAGTCTGATTTATTTCTTACCAGTGGTATATTTTCTTTTCCTTCGTTTCCTTCATTATCCTTACAAAAAATATAATTTATCCTCAATCTTCTGCCAAATTCATCAATGTCGGCTCCAAGTTGTGTGTTATCCTCATTAGGTGTTGATGTAAATTTTAAACCTCTTTTTAAAAGATTTACTTCCCTTAATTGTAATTTTCTATGCGACAAGTTTATGATTCTAGGGTGAATTTTTTCCGTGTTTGTTAGGCTATTTCCATCCGGAATGTCTCCTCGTAATTCGTGTTGACTGATGATTGAATTTGGTTCCGTATACTGCGGTCTGTTGTCCTCCCCCTTTGTCGTTCATCCTGCGTTGTCCTAAAAAATGGTTCTGTACGTTTTGTCCTATGTATGTAGTACCATTATCATTTACAAAATTTTGTTGTCTTCTATCTGGTGCAGGATTCCTTCGTAATCTCAAATTATAGTTATTCTGATTCGCATTTGTTGTTTGTTTCGAATAATGATTTTGATTTTGATGATACTTTGGTTTATTTCGGGGCTGGATATTTGTGTGCGGAGTATGTGATACTACTGCTTGGTTTGTTAGGTTATCATCGGTATTGTGTGAAGTTCCGGGATAATTTCTTTGTACTTTCCTTTCTTTACGTGGAAAGGTTTTCTTTCTATATGCGTTATCAACCTGTGTGTTTTCTTCAGTAACGAATAAATCACCGAAATGGTCTTCGTATTCTTCAAGCCATAGCTGTTTCCGTTCCCAGATTTGTACAGATTTAATTTCTTCTTTTTCACAATCAGATCTCCATAAATTGTTAATACTTATATATAGTCTTTCAATAGCATCGAACGCATGTGGGTTGTTTTTTTTTTGTTTTTTTGGCTTCTGAATTTCTTAAACTGCACATATAACTAATGGATTTTAATGAACTAACTGTTTTGTGGTTTTAAGTTGTTTACAACCGTGGATTGTGAATAATTTCACTGGGATGAACGTGATTCTATTAATAACTCGTTATATTTTATTTGTTAGACAGATGTAATTCGAGGTGAGGTGGTACAGTGTTAGCCAGCTTTATATTTTGAAATTTGCCACACACTACAATCGGATACTATGTCGTTCATTGTTTGATCCTCATGCTCGAATACATCATCCTTTATGAATGATATGATTTCGCTCAGAATTAAGTCTACATGGTATTTTATCATCTTTTTCTAACGTAAAGGTGGCTCGGGTGTCTTTCTCCATCTTGGATTTTGAAGTAGCATATAACAGTTGGTCTAGATCTTTAATGAAATGTGCAAATTTTGAAAGTAGTATGTAATTCATGTGAAAGACTTTTGATGTAAATATACAAAAAATATTTGTTTTATCATACTTACGACTGTAAATTCTATAAAACAACATACTTGTGTTTGATTCATTTTTTTTCCCAACTTTGCCAAATAAGGGGAGATAACTCAGATAAAGTAATTTTATAATAGAAAGTGTTGTGAATTTACCTTTTTTGATATGTAGCAAGAAAACAAGTTCGGTGACCCCATTTTTTCTTTTTCTTATCTGAAAGCATGTTATAAGAGCTATTTTCTCACATTTTATCTTAAAATTCTATCATGTAATTTTCTTTTTATCACACAAAATTTTCCATGCATAATCTATACAAAATTTAACGATTTTGCACAACCTGTAGGGTGAAAAAAATTCCGGTGACTCATACTTTTTTCAATATTATATTTTTGAAATAAGCATGATAAAAACTTCATTTTGACAAATTATTTAAAAAATTATATGGATTTTAATTAAGACGCCTGATACGGTGCTTTTTGTCCGCAATTCGCTTTTTGTCCGCTTTTGCTTTTTGTCCGATAATTTTGCTTTTTGTCCGAAACTTTTGCTTTTTGTCCGTTGCTTTTTGTCCGTTTTGCCTTTTGTCCGATTATTTTGCTTTTTGTCCGAAACTTTTGCTTTTTGTCCGTTGCTTTTTGTCCGTTTTGCCTTTTGTCCGATTATTTTGCTTTTTGTCCGAAACTTTTGCTTTTTGTCCGTTGCTTTTTGTCCGTTTTGCTTTTTGTCCGATAATTTTGCTTTATGTCCGATATAAAATGTGTATATTTTTGTCAGGTTTCATTTTGAACTTCAAAATACCATGTCCTTTCAGGAGTTAAATACAGACCATACTCACATTATAAATGATTTGTACATGAAATTTCATGTCTTTTACAATATATCGCATTACCTTTAAAATGGCTCGAAGCACTAATATCCTAGACCCGTAGGTGTTGGTCAATAGAGGGCAAGGGGAATACTCTTGTATATCCCTAAGTCTAAAAAACAACTATTGAAAGCTGGCTAAACAAAGACATACTCCAGGTAGGCCATTATACCAGAAGTAGAGGTAGTCAAACCCTTATAAATGGCTTATAGCACTTATTTCCTGGATCTACACGAGTTTATCAGCAACGAATTAAAAGGGGCATGAGTTTCGCCGGTATATCACGAAGTAAAAATAAACCTCATTATTGCCAGCTCTTCAAACTAAGAGATTCTCCACGTTGGCCATTATACCAGAGGTATAGGTAGGCAGTGCCTCTTAAATGGTCCATGGGCCATGGCAATTATGTCCTCGACCCGTACGAGTTGGTCAGAAGAGGGTAAGGAGAATACTCTAGTATATCACACAGTCCACCAAAAATAGTGACGGCTGCCCAAACTAAGACATTTTTAGGTGCGCCCATATACTAGATTTTGGAGTAGTCATTCTCTTAAAAATGGCTCATAGCACTTATGCTATAGACCCGAACGAGTTTGTCAACAATGAGTTAAAAGGGGGATGAATTAGCCCGGTATATAACGAAGTTGAAATAAACTGTTGCCTGCTGGCTAAACTAAGAAATTATCCACGCGGGCCATAATATGAGAGGTAGAGGAAGGGATTGCCTCTATAAAATGACCATGAGCACGTATGACCTAGACCCGTACGAGTTAGTCAGCAAAGTGTAAGGTTGGTACCCTAGTATATAATAAAGTCGAACTAAACTATTGCTGGATGGCTAAGAGATTCTCCGCGTGGGCCATAATACCAGAGGTAGAGGTTGTCATTGCCTCTAAAATGGCCTAAGTCACTTATTCCCTAGAGAAGTACGCGGTATCATCAAATGGTTTAAAAGGGAGTTGGAACCTCTGTTTACAAAGAAGTCGAAATAAATTATTGCCGGCTTGCTTAAGTACGAGATTCTCCAAGTTGGCCATTAATCCTAGAACATGTTCTTGGATTAATTTGCACTTCTCATAAGTGCAAATTGGAACCACACTTTTTTTTGTCGTAGAATCATCAAATTTGGCAATAATGTACCTCTGGGGATAAATAACACAATACAAAAAAAAATTGGTGTGGCTCGCCCGGTTCGGCAACTGGAGTGAAAATAGTGACAAAATCCTGTAGGATATTTTTTTCTCCCATAGGATTTTTAAAAATCCTACAGGATTTTGAGAAATCCTATAGGATAAAGTCATAATCCCATAGGATATTTTTATATCCTACAGGATATTTAAATCCTAAGGGATTTATAATCCCTTAGGAGAATAAAAATATCCTATAGGATATAGTTTCGCCCTTAGGATTAAAAAAATCCCTTAGGAAAAATAAAAGCATTTCCTATAGGATATTTTTTATCCTACAGGATATTAGTCTAATAAAATAATCCCATGGGATTAAAAATATCCGATAGGATTAATAAATATCCTAAGGGATTTCATAACAGAAAAAATATCCTGTGGGATAAAAAAGAATCCTAAGGGTAATAAATAAATCCTAAGGGTAATAAATAAATCCTAAGGGAGATTAAAAATCCTAAGGGAGATTAAAAATCCTATGGGAGATCAAAGCAACTCATAAGAGAGAAAAAAATCCTATGGGAGAAATAAATATCCTATAGGAGAAATAAATATCCTATAGGAGAAACAAATATCCTATGGGAGAATGAAATATCTTAGAGAAAAATCTATTTGTGAACTCAACCAAAGAACAGAGAATAGTTTTATATGTTTTTGTAGTAGGTAAGGATATTATTTAATTGGAGCAGACCAAATATTCCCAGATATTATTGTTTAAGAATTGTTAATTTTTCTACCAATGACACAAATTACCGATAAGTGTACTTCAAACATGGAGCTTGCATTGAGTTACTGCTACTGGTCCGTTTGTTATTTTATGTTTATTATTGCCATTTGCGTAGTTTCTTCTGTTACCTATTTCTACATTTGACTCTGACTTCTTTTAAATCGAGTTTTCTCTTGTTTAATGCATTGTGGTTGTTTATTCCTCATTTGCTAAAGGAATAGGGGCCGGTTGAGATATCAAAAGTCATGAGTATACATCCATCGCCTGTCTCAAAGCAGAAACCTTTATCCTTTGGTAATCTCATGTGCTTTTTTTCAATTTTAGTTCAAAAGTGCATTTTAGTGTTTAGTGTAGCAACCATTTCTCTGAACTATTATTCATTATTGTTTAGTGACCAAAAGAGGCCCGCCTCTATGTGCGGAATTTTCTTTCTGCATAGAGGACTCTTCATTTTGAACTCATCAGGGTTCCTGTACTCAACCGACTTGTTGGGTACTGAGACATGACTGTGACACCATCTGAACAAAAACTGTGAATAAAATCAGAAGCAATTTTAAAACAACACATGGTGTTGGGGCTAAGAATACCACCAGCTTTTCATTGAAAGTAATGACAAGACAGAAACATGCGTCCAACGGGTATATCCAATACACTACAATTACTTAAACAACTTTGAAAATCGTACATAAGTGTTTTTTATTTTTTTATTTAGTATAGCTTGCTTTCCGTGAAGATATTTTTATTGTGGAGATGCCTGGATAGATTTGCCAGTAACCATACTTCTTCTATTGTGTCCTCAATATGCATGTAGTATTTGCAACTGAACATTTACATTAACTTTCACCAATAAAATTATTCAACAAAATTTGATAATAACTGAAATTTTATGGAACTAAACACTAGATGTAACTAAAGACAGTATTGTTCACCTAGGTCTATGTGCATCTCTGACAACAGACACATCAACACGTTAGGCTAGAATATCACGGTACGTCTAAACACTGCTAAGGACTCCTTTAAGTTCACTAAGGACTATACAATGCCACTAAGGACTAGAAGGAGTGCTGTTGTGTGTATTATTTTTACATATTATGTTAGAGATTGATATTTCATGCATAAATTTCAAATTTTATAGAAAAATAATCATAAATAAACAAGATATTCAACATTATTTAGGCACGTGCCCGTTTTTCTTTGATATGCCGAAAATCAATGAACCGTTTGACACGTGCCAAATGACAAAACAATTCATTAAACAATCATAATCTTTTTATTTTAGGTAATAAACAATTGTATCTAAATAAATGTATGCTTAATATTTATAATTAAATGTGTTGTTCTTATGAAAAATGATTACAGAACAAATAATTTTGTTTTTGTTTTACTTCTTTTCCGACAAAGTTATTTGCCACAGGTGCACGACTTTGATGTGCGCCTACTAAATGACTAATAAGTTAGAGTGTGGTCAGCTTGTTATGTAAGAGATATGAAGACAAAATAAATATATATATATTGATAAGTGTTTTGTTTTTATTTTAATTTCGACAAAGATGCGTGTATATATACAAATGGTTTCACTAAAACAATACGATGGAATTGAGAGAGAGAGAAAATTATGTGTCGTTCTTGTGGTTTATCCAAACCACTAGTTTTCAACCAGCTTGATATTTGTTTACAAAGGCTTCATACGGTACTTATTTGTTTGTATATTTCGACATTTTATTATTCTTCTAAAAGTAAAAGAAGTTAAAAAAATCATTTCCCGATTTTAAGTCAGATTAAGTTTCATTTCCAAAAATATAAAAGAGACAAATGTTTTAAAAATGTTCCACAGTTTTTAGTACAGTATTCACAATTTTTTTTTCAGTATGTGTAAATTTAGAGCTAAAGATATAATTCTGACAGAGAAAGAGAATGCTTCGTATGAATGCCTTGAAAATATGCCTTTACCACATGATGTGTAAATAATTATTTTTTGTAATGCAATAAAATCAGAATATTTAAACCTAAATATATCACGCGAAAAAAAGAAAAAGCCGACAGAAATATTTTCAACTATAATTTCTTTAAATCTACTTTTCTTAAAGAAGAACAAGTATCACAGACACTTGTCTCAGAAAAGGTATATAGGAAATTTTTTTCTGAGACAAATGCCTGTGGCAAGTATGTCAGAAGGAAATCCGATTTGTATTGTTTTTAACAAATTGTCTGCTTAACATATCGTACGAAATAATTTATGAAATAATGACTATGTGCTATGCGCTTTACTCACTGTTGAAGGCCCGAAATATATTACTCAAACGGGTCATATATGAACTTAGTGTGTTGCATGTAGTAAAAATGCATTATCTTATTGGTTTCGTTTTGTCCAGTTATACATTTCTTAAAATGTCTTCATATATGAAAATAAATTTTGAACAGTGCACCATAAGAAACAAACTAAAGTGTTCCAGCTCCAAACCAGTCTATTGTTCATACGCATGTCCGTCGTCGCCTGTCACCACATTAAAGCACGCTTGCAAGAAAAAATAAACAGAATAGAGATACGGGTACAAAACACATTAAAGATAATGTGTCCGACCACCTGAAAAATAAAATTGGTTCAAGAGACAAAGAACGCTACGAAATATTAGATTAATTTTTCGGTACTACCGGGCTTATCACAGCCCAATAACAATATGAATTTAATGAAAACGCAACAAGCATCTGCCGGTTATCCAAACTTCAACACGTACTTTAAAAAAAATATATATAAAAATTTGTATTTCAGTCACTTATTAATATGAACATCAAATAAAAATCCGACATTAGATATATTTCTCTGGTGACAAATTTATTATTTACAAGAAATATACACTTGAGAAAATACTTCTTCATTCAGATTTTTTTGTTAATAAAATTTCAACAACAATTCTTTTATTAGTATCCAACTTTACCAAAAGGATTCCCGTGTAATCAATTAATATGTAATTTGACACGTGTCAAACGATTCATGGATTTTCGGCATATCAAAGAAAAACAGGCACGTGTCTAAATAATGTTGAATATCTCCTTAATTTATTATTATTTTTCTATAAAATTTGAAATTTATGCATTAAATATCAATTTCTACCGTAATATGAAAAGAAATTGCATGTAACAGCTCTCCATCTAGTTCTTAGTGGCATGTTATCAGTACTCCTTAGCAGTGTTTAGACACACCCAGAATATCATTCGTAACTAAAACTTTAAAAAAAAATCATTATTGCTGATAATTTCAGAGATTAAAAGGACAAATCATTTTGCTTTTGTTTTATTTCTCTTCCTATAAATATTTTCGTGTGCATGGCTTTGATGGGTGCCAACTCTTAAATTAGAATATGGTGAGCTTGTTAAAATGTTTATACATGTATTAAAAAGTTTTATCAAGAAAATGTTATAGAAATGTCGACAATAACAAACTGAGATATTCTATGCTGAAAATATATATAAATATAATTAGTGGTATGAGTGCTAATATTACAGTTGATTTGGCAATGGAGAAAAATGTTCGTATACATCAAAAATTTTAAAACTTTACACACTCTGTGTTCTCTTTGATTTTTTTTTTTTTTTGCGTGTCGATATCTTGTCAATCGTACTGTTGTTTTATTCGACTAACTAACTTTATACGGAAAATTTTTGCATTTTTTTTAAATTACCATGGTCTGTTGTTTTTAAACTGTTAATATTGGAATTAAGTAAAGAGTCAAAGTTGAAATCATGAATAAGTGTTCCGTGAAAATTGTTTTCGAAAATATAATTTGTTCATAATTCTTTAAAGTAATAAACTTTTTTCAAATAAATTCTGATCTTCCCTCATCTGATCACCAGCATGGCTTAAGGTATTACTTCCAAAGGTATTGTAAGGGGTGTGAGGTGACACTTCCAGGTATTCAAGCGATTTCCTGTCGGACTTGCAAGTTCATGCATCGTTTCACTTCTGCAGGTAATATTCAGTGTACACGGCCGATAACTTATAACTTTCCATTTTGAACTATCAGATGTATAATAGAATATAGAATATTTTTTTATTTTTTTTTTATAATATACAACTCTGTCTTACTTGTCATAACTAAACTCATACGCTTGTTTATAAATAACATTTCTGGTGTAAAATAAAAATATAAATAATACCCAAAAAATAAGATTTGATGAAATTACAATCTATTTAAATATTTTTTCCAAGGTTGACTTTGGGAAAATGTAATATATACTCGATGTCAATAGTGAAGGACAGATTGGAACATACCAGAAATATTGATTTAAAAAAATATACGCACTTGTCGATGATTCGTCTATACGACTGGGTAGAAAGTTACGGAACTATAGCGCAATTTAAAATATATACATGTATACATTAAACATAAGAAAAAAACATATATTTTGAATAAATTGGGGTAAAAGTTTTGTAAATCGACTAGTCCACGTATGCCAGCAGTATGTAATCATCGAATGTCGATAGACTATTGTATACCAAAAGAAGAAGACGAAGAAGAAGAAGAGAACCAATTTGATTTAGATACAGGTCGATGTTTAACTTGCTTTGGTTCATCGAAGTTGTGGACATAGTAAAATCACAGATTTATATTGACGTTACGCACGGTATTGGTGCCACTTAGCGTTACACGACGTTCCTAATAAAACAACGATTTTGACGTTGTTCCAAAAAATGTACGCACTTGTCGACGATTCGTTTATACGACTGGGTAGAAAGTTACGGAACAAGACTGAAAAATACGGAACAAGACGGAACAAGACTGAAAGTTATGGAACAAGACGGAACAAGACTGAAAAAGTTTCAAACGTTGACCTTATATTTTACTCAGTCATGTGAAAATGCCGCTTAAAGTACAGAGAATTTCGATGTTGCTTCTTTATATGTTTTTATTTTTTTCAAGCGGGTGCAAATGCATTTAATTAAAATAATTTTTAATATTTGAAAAGAATTGTCTGCAACAGTAACACAAAATAACAATTTGATGTCTTGTAAAATGATTTAAATATATAAAAAAGATGTGGTATGATTGCCAATGAGACCACATTTCACAAGAGACCAAATTGTCACAAAAATAAACAACTATCATAGGTCACTGTACGGCCTTCAACAATGAGCAAAGTCCATACCGCATAGTCTGTTTTACAAGGCCCCGAAATGACAATGTAAAACAATTCAGTCGAGAAAACTAACTGCCTCATTCATGTTACAAAATGAACGAAAAAGTCTGTTTTGTATATTTTTTTACTTTTTTTTTTGTTATCTTCGAAATGTTTTAAAACTTTCAAATGTGAGGCTCTTATTTTATCAACACTTTAATTATTGGACTATTATACTAACGTTAATATAATAGTCCCAGAATTTTATTTTTTATTTTTCTTAAACAGTGACTTATATTATTGTAGCCAAATAATTAAGAAAATTCAGGTTATCAAGGAATTTTCACATTTTGTACATAAATCAGGCCGTTAGTTTTCTCGTTTGAATTGTTTTTACATTTATCATTTCGGGTCTTTTATAAATGACTACAAGGTTAGGGTTTTGCTCAATGTTGATTGCATATAGAAATAAGATTGTTATGTATGCCACTGGACGAACACTAATTGTGAATATTTTGATGGGAAACTATTGAGTATCAAAGTTCCAAATTAATTTCGGGATTTATTTTCTTTCTCGATATTCAATAACAGAAGAAGAAAAAATTGCTTGTCCGCTAAATAGGGATTTTCTTGTTAAACATCGTTAAAAAGATGTGTGTCTAAGGTGAACGCCACAAGAACCCTGTAATACTAGTACGAGAGTATAGCATGTAAACATTTCTTTTTAATGATATGGTTGTTTTGGAAATCTTTTCTTACAACTCATGTCGGCGCTAACATGTCCTTTAGTAGTTATTTTTTTTTCCAAAAGTCCAATTTCACGTTTCCGCATTTTCGTGCATTACTTTTCCGAAATAAGTAGCGGCGTTTTTACGTTTCCGCAAATTGGTATTACTTTTCCAGAAAGTTAATTAAGGTATACCTGTTGATTGAAATAATAAAAAACAAATATTTATTAAGTTAAAGGTCATCATAACAAAGTCTACAGTAGTACATGTACATTCAAATTTACTAGTTTTGTATTTTGGTCAAGAAAGAAATCCATCTTTTCCTTTTCATATTTCTGAACGTTTTTTTTTTTAAGTTAGAGTTATCATCTTTATGCAAAATTGAATGATTTCGTATACTAGTAGTATTACGTTTAACTTTTCTGTGTCTCTTAGATTTTTTAAGAATACATTTTCGCATCTTATCAATTTTTAAAAGCTTCATCTGTGTGATCGAAATTGTCGAAAGATTCTTATGACAATTTTAATAAAAAGTGATGCAAGTACAAGGGACCAGACGATATGATATAATTGGCACTAGGGAATGAATTATAGAAGTAAACTATTTCAAAATAAATAATTCAATATTTTATATTAATAACATCTTTAAGAATTACAAAATTTAATGTTTTATCGACACATGCCACGTTCAATATTGATTGCAATCTGTGTAATCGATTGAAATTCATGATCATTCAACCATGGACCGCTAATCACGCACGTGTGTACAAACAGTTTGACTATGAATATGTTTTTTCGGCGACTGTTTTTTCGTCATGTGTTTGGTATTTCAATTGGTTTATAAAACAAATTATGGATATCAATAGGTCAATCGGGAAAAAAAAATATTCGTTTTATCATAAAAAGCTTCACAAGTTCCAAGAAATGGTTTGACACGAAATTAAGATATGTATCTGCTTTTAAGCTATTCTATAAAATATATATATTATAACGTTACTTAAAACTGCGAAAAAAAAAACTGAACCATTTGTCGATAAAAAACGGACGAACGAAATTGTAAAAAATATATATTATCTTTAAAATTTTTTAGTATATTTATTCTAGTTTATAAATCAAAGGTTGATCACCAGCAGTATGTGTGCCTTACTAGTTTATAATGTCGTGGACTGTGATGTATGCTGCCACCGTCGAGACGTATTTGCTAACGGTTCATTAAAAAAGAGGGTCAGGATGGGGTCGATGAATAGTGAATAATGGGTTAAAAGTGCCGAATAAAGGAAAATAAATAATGACTACAGAAACATAGAGAAAAAGATAAGGAATAGAGAATGACAAAGTGCTTATATATATAAAGAACACAGAAAAAGACTGAACAATTATAGAATTAAGGACCCCCGTACAGGTCCTCATACAATTGACACATCTTATTTTCACACCTAGCAGTTTCTTGGTATATACACATAGTGGTCAGCGTACATCTGCAATGTTCAATTAGGTGTGAAATTTTAATCTGGTAATTGAGATTAAATGTAAAAGATGAATATAATGATTATTTCATTATAGTGTCGCACATTGGTCTTCTATACTATTAAACGAGAAGACCTCATTTTTGGTGTCGCTTCTCCTCCTTTTACAATAAATTAATCATCATGCCTCTGTGTCCTATAGGTAACATGTATAGTCGCATTTGTCATCCATTCTTATGATCATTAAGTTTGGGTTATTTGGGATAAAAAACGAAAAAGAATGCGTCCAGATATTTTCCCGTCATTGGACAAAACTTTAAGTCAGATTAGACTTCCGGTTTGTGTTTTTCTGTACTTCGAACATACAAAGACTAAGAAATAAAGTATATGAATTTGCTTTCTGCTATCATTTTGAGTACTAGCATGTATCATCCTTACTTAACGTGTTTCAGTTTGGGTTAATTTGGGAGGAAAACGAAAATGAATAATATTTGCTATTTACTATCAATTAGTTTAAAGTGGCGGATCCAGAACTTTTCATAAGGGAGGGGGGCGCTGACTGACCTAAAAGGGGGGGGGCGTTACTTTCATGCTTCCCCATATAACCAACAATTGTTTTCCAACGAAAGGGGGCAGGCCCCCCCCAGCCCCCCCCCCCCCCCTGGGATCCGCCTATGGTTTACTATCAACGGCGGTCACTGCAGATATATTTCTATATACTTACATACATTTACTAAGAATTACTGTATTTGTTATAATTTACTATAAATTCCAATGGTTATCTTGGGGGGGACTCTTTACTATTCATGGCGTTCACTGATGTATATATATATATATATTAAGTACCTTTGACTTTTGATACCTCTCCTGAAATTCTCTGTATTGAGCAATTAAAGTATATATGCATGTCCATAGAGTACAGAAAAACAGGAGGTATAACAATCGGTATTTGGAAAATAGGAGGAGGGCAAAAAAATGTGCCAAGTCCCTTAGAACCTTGGAATTTTGATACTTCTCCTGAAATTCTCCAGACAGCATATTTTTTTTACAGTTTACATACGCTCTATTTCCCCGCGATTTCGCGGGTGTGTTCTAGTACAGTTAAAACAAAGATCGATAGCCAGCCTTCATAAAATTACGAGACACTAAATTTACAATAAAATTAATTGAAATATATACAATTATGAATTAGTTACAACAAGGATTTGTATAGTTACACACACATCTTTATCAATGAAATCCAGGATTTGTTTAGTAAATCTTTGATGAAATTAAAATAATATCCACATTTGATATAAGCAGAGACATATAATACATATGTATTATATGTCCCTGATATAAGTAACAAAATAAACGAATAAAATCTTTATTAAAATGCTAATATTCTGATGATGGATATTATAATAAAATTGTCAATTGAAATTATCTTTGCAAAAGAAAATAAAGGTATATAAACTTGGGATTTTATTTGAAACACATCACAGTAACCTTTATGCAAAAAACAAATATGCACAAAGAAAGACAAAAATAATACTGAAGATATATTGTTTGTAAATCATAATTTCATAAAAACTTTTTTCTTCTAATAAAAAAACTATTTATTGTACGAGCTAAAAACTTTTGTTTGTATTTACAGTTCATATGAGCAATACATCTTTTCTCTGTGTTCATTCTGTCAAAGTTAATATGTTCACGTGATGTTTTAAAAAGTTCATATCGGAAGTCTGTATATAAAAGACAGACCATTAAAACATGTATTTCGTTTTCCACACAGTTCGAACTACAAAATTTACAAAGTCTATCATTAAATGGTATCTGCGGTATGGAATATCGTTCCGTCTTAACGGCTAGCAAAGTTATGATTTCGCAGAAAAAAATATGAAGATGTTAAATAAAATTATTTAAACCTTTCTCACAGACTTTTTCCCAACGTGTACACTTTGATTACATTTTTGTGACTTTCGTCCTACTTATAAAAACATGTGCGACTTTTCCCTCAGCATACATGTAAATCATGGGATACGTAGAAATACTACAAAGGACCTACTTAGTGCACTAAGAACAAAATTGTACACTAATGACCTGATGGAAAGATACTATCACAACGGATATGGCATCTAGAAAAAGACTTTGTAAAAAATCATAAAATCAAATTTTATAATTATGTCATTTTTAATTAGAAAGTTATCTAATATTTTCTCGACACGTGCTTCAATCGGTTGATTGCCACCTTTAGTGTAATCAGTAGAAATTCATGTTCGCTCAACCCTGTCCCGTTTATAATCCGCTTGTATATACCGATTTTAACATGTATATGGTATTTAAAATTGTTCTCTTGTTTTTTTTTCGTTTGTTTGTTTCTGCCGTTTTTATTCTGTCTGGTAAATTTTTTACTTCTAAGGTAATAGCGTTTTCTCAAATATTTTCAGTTTTTGGAAATGTTTATCCTTTTTATTTTTATTTTAAAAATACAAATAATTGTAAACACTTCACGGAAAGGTGAGGTTTAATACTTGGTTGCTTAACGTCCAGTGGCCTATACTTCACTTTTTTTTCTGATGTCAGAAACCATGCCTCACCGCAAGGTTTTTAAAAGGATAGAACACAGGCAAATGCAAAAAGATTCTAATGACTATCTTTGCTGCCTAGGTCTCTATATAATGATTTATGTTTTATGGGATACTAAACTCCTGTTCTACAAAAACAAATATATTCAGTTTAAGTGGTTTTAGTCTGATCTAAGTTCTGATGTGATTTACTGAGAATGTTTCACTTATTTATAAGAGGCAGTACCAAACATGTTTATCTTTAACATGTGGTCAGGTTAAATACATATAGGGTTAAACACTTTCCTCGACATGTTTAGGAGAGGAACATATTTAGGGTACGAACTTGTTTACAAATGCATTACAAGTATAGATATGTGTAATTTGATGTTCAGGCCCCGGCTAAACACATTTTTAGACTGTAAATATGACTTATTTATTTCTAACAGCTACTTCAATTTCAACGTTTGTGGATAGGTGTTTCATTGACAGCCATACCACATCTCCTTTTGCTTATTTTTGTTGTATATATTTTTTTTCATTTTCCTTGTCTTTTAAAAAATATTCCATTATAAATTTTATTTGATGCCGAAAATAAAAATACGAAGAGTTATTTGTTAAATGCTATAACTAAGCGAAGTAAAACAACCATTAATAATTGTGTATAAGAGCATCATATATATTTATAAAAAAAAAATCAAATACAAGCAGACATACCATTTGTGACACCAATTTCATTTATTTCCAAATCTTAAAATCTTATATTTCCACAGTTGTCCAGTTCTTTAGCGTCTCTTAATAATGACAGAACGGGCTTTAGAGTCATATGATTAAGTTAACTAAATTATTTAGTTCTCCCATGCACATTGTGAATTATATTTCTTACATCACTGCTTATTACATTATACAATAAAATGGTATTCATCTTCAATTGTTGAATAAAGATGAATTGTTAAAAAAAAAGCATTGACATCAGTTTTAAAGTTATCGTTCATAGAAGACAGTTATGATTTATATTCTCTTTTAAAAACGTAATATAGTATTTACCCCTTGGAGTTTTTCTATATTACTTCTGTAATCGAATTTGAAGAACCCCACGGACGCCACATACTCTCATATGTCTCTCAAGGTATAATGATAGTCTGATAAACTCTAGTGTTGTAAATAAGGAAACGAAATCGCAAAAGCTTTGTTTCTCACTTTGTATCTCAAAATTAAATATACAAAGAAGCTTACATAGCAATTTCCTTAGAAACAAAATAAAACAAAGGCAAAGTAAACACAAAAATTTTGAATTGTGGTTCCATTTTGCAGGCTTTACCTGAATCGTTTATTCCTTCTATAGTTCCTGAGTGGAATAAACCTGATACAAAACATTGCAGTGTCAACTCTATATCTAAATTTGCGAAAGAATTGAAAACAAAAACCAATATCTTTTGGTAGGAAATTAAATATTAATTTTTAACGCAATTGCGATGCTCCGCTTTATTCTAAAACTATGAAATTTTTCCAGCTTATATTACAAATGACCTGTTTTGCAAATGTGTGTCAGATATTGTGGATCGGTACGTCTAAATAACAACACAGGACTTCCTGTACGAATAGGGACATAAAAGGTATACCCAAGGCAAGTTATAGATATAGGAAGATGTGGTGTGAGTGTGAGATATAGGAAGATGTGGTATAGATATGCATTCGGCACTTCATTTATTTCAAAAAATATTCGTGTATTGAAAAATTTGTGTAAATTAATTAGAAATATCAATATAGACGTAATAAACTATGTTCTCCAGGTTGATCCCCAATCTCTCATTCTTGTTGCTCGTTTTGTGCAAACTTGTCATGCGCAAAATCTGTATGTTATTATATGTAAAAATATCGTTCCTTGTACCATTAAACTTGGTTTTATAAAAAATAAAGAATCTTGATAGAAAATTTAATTTTTGATCTTATACTTTTTGTTTTGATAAAATCAATTCAATATTTGAGAAGCTATTTACAAAAAACGTTAAATACACTTTTCGTTTTGTTTCAACTTTATAATGAAACTCGTCCTCAATTTCACCTAATTTTACATAAAATATATATAATAAATAAAATGTTCTCTTTAACTATTTTGCCATCTACCAATTTCAATAGACATTTTTTTAATTGTGTTCAAAGTTCTAAATCTACAAAAGAATAACTATTTTTGTAACATTGAATACCAAAGAAAGCTTCGCAAGTTAAACTGTTTTTTGGCATAATTGTTTTTATTCCCCCTTTTCTGAAACTCCTGATAGAATAGAACATCACAAAACAGCCTACATATGCACATTTGTTTAAAAAAATATTTTTCGCCATTAAAACTCATTCTTGTCCCGTATGACATTTCCCGAACGAGTGAAAATCTGAAATAATTATTTTATTAAGCTTATATCTTTATTGCGGTAGCCTATTATTGAAAAAGGGTATAATTTTAAATTTCATGAAGTAAGATTCATACCACCAGAGACATTCAATATACTAGTAAACAAAAGAAACGACACAAGGCAATACATTAATCATATAAAATAAAATTAGATACAAAAGCTTTGCTCATTGTGGGAAGCCGTAAGGTGAACTACATGTATAGTTGTTAATTTCTATGTCATTCGTCTTTTTGGCAATCATACCACATCTTCTTTTTTTATATAAATTTGCGTTCATCAGCTTCATGTGGACCTTGGTGGAAAGCAATAGTTTGAAGTTGTCTCATTCACAATCGAACCACATCTACTTTTTATACTGTCCAAAACCGGGAATGATAGCTGCAAAAGGCAGCGATTAAAAAACAACAGCATAAAGCATCGTAGTGGCCATCTTAGTCTGTTAACTAATTTTCACGTTGGTAGGAATAGTGGGGGGGGGGGGGGGGGGCTTTACTTTTTCAGCAAGGTTAAGTCGAAAGTCGAGCTGATGAAGTCAAGAGTGGACAATATTTCTGTGCTCAAGTCTACCCTTTGGGTTCGAAAAAAGGGATTAAGAGTAAATATTGATGAGACAACAACCCAACAACACAGACAATCAAGATATTGAAAGTTTTTTTACAGTCTTTTGGTGTTTTTTTTATTATAGAGAGATCCCTATACACCTTATCAAGCCAAACAAAAACGTTCCATGTATAAATAAAGTAAGGAGCTAATTTCATATTACCTGCCATTAAAAATATCACAAAAGGCACATACATATTTTGTGAAAAGTTTAACCATACCATTTTTATAATATCAATTCGTGGAAATCAAACCAAGTACATGAAATAAAAATCAGTACAAGGAAAATACTTCTCTATTTATTAACGATTTAGTAGATATATAATGAACGTTGAATATGCCTTATATCCAGACCTGTCCAGAGACAAATTCAAGTTCCAAATGTTATACTGAATATGAACCCTGTTCTAGACTGATAGTGTCGAGAAAGATTTTTAACGTGCTAGTTCACAACTTACAAGGTAACACTCCGCATTTGGACATCATTTACCCACTCGAGCATACCAGTATTTTTTTACAGATATATCATGTAATGGAGGAGAGGTGTAATTAAATTATTAATTCCACTAAAGTCTTGCTTAGCGGAGGAACAGCAATTTTAAATGTTGACGTATTTGGATTGACCAGGCCGGGATTTGAACCCACGAGTTCCCAAGGTCGTGTTCAATATCGTAGCGGTTACGTAGATGGGTCGAGTTCAATATCGTAGCAGCTACGAAGTGCTACGTAGATTTTGACTATTGAATGTGTAGCTTTAGACTAGTTGTTACATAAATATTGATAGCAGATACGTAGCCGCTACGTAGCTGCTACGATATTAAACCCAACACTGGGACGCGTTCAATATCGTAGCAGCTACGTAGTGCTACGTAGATATTGACTATTGAACGTGTAGCTATAGACTAGTTATTACTTAGATTTTGATAGCAGCTACATAGTCGCTACGTAGCTGCTACGATATTGAACTGATCCCTGGTATCAATATCTATGTAGCAGCTAGGCTAAATACAAAGGTTGAGTTCAATATCGTAGTAGCTACGTAGTGATCAATATCTATGTAGCAACAATTGTTAACGTTTGTAAGATACCAACAAAACTGACGAATCCATCTTAGATGACAAAACGTATCAAAATTTAATCCTATGGGAGAAAAAAATAATCCTATAGGACAAAGTTAATCCTAAGGGAAAACAAAATATCTTACAGGACAAAATTTATCCTAAGGGAGTGAAAAAAATCCGGTAGGAGAAAAAAATGTCCCATGGGAGAAAAAACATCCCACAGGACAAAATAAATCCCTTAGGAGAAAAAAATGTCCTAAGGGACATTAGTTTCTGTCAAAAAGTCTTTCATGATAATCCTATAGGATAAAAAAAATCCTATCGGATTTAACACTTTTTTTGAAAATCCTACAGGATTTTAAATCCCATAGGATATTAATTTAATCCCATAGGAGATAAATTTTCCTATAGGATAAATAAATCCGATAGGATTTATATATCCCATAGGATATTTAAAATATCCTACGGGATTATGACTTTATCCTATAGGATTTCTCAAAATCCTGTAGGATTTTTAAAAATCCTATGGGAGAAAAAAATATCCTACAGGATTTTGTCACTGTTTTCGCTCCAGTTGCCGAACCGGGCGAGCCATATCAAATTTATTTTTGTATTGTGTTATTTATCCCCAGAGGTACATTATTGCCAAATTTGATGATTCTACGACAAAAAAAAGTGTGGTTCCAATTTGCACTTATGAGAAGTGCAAATTAATCCAAGAACATGTTCTGTGCTATCTCGATATGTAACATCAGATTCGGTAACTGTCGTTCTCTGCTGTCTGGGCATAGATTTCCATCGTCTGATGAGTTTTCGCGGGTCAATATCCGTTTTCAAAGATCTGAAGCTCATTTCGGTAAGTTACGAACCACTTGTCTATAATACATTAAGTCTGTAAACTTGTATGTATGTGGTGAGACTATAATAAACTATTGAATCTACATTGAAATGACTCAATTTTTAAACTGTTACATAAGACTGGTCAAACTTTTAACCGATTGAATCATTTTCAGACGACACACATTATGAGACACACTCCTAAAATAGGAACACTTAATTATATATCTAGTCAATCAAGCATGGCAATATACAAATTATCTGTCATTTGTCTTAATCATTCAAAAATAAAAAAAATGGTGGAATACACTAAGGCCAAACTTATTTTTTATTAAATCATTTTTTTTATTTGTGCCCTTTTTATTAATATTATAATTAATATTGTTTGAAAAAAATTAACGTGGCAGACATTTACAACAGAAAAAAGTATTTGTATTAAGTAAGATATTTGTTTTTGTATTTTCGTTGTCTTTAAAATACATGTATTTTAAGAACAGTTTAATGAACATATTTTTAAAATCAAATTCTGAAAAAGAGTTATACAGTTATGTTCATTTATCTGTGTTATAGAAAACATAATTAATTATCTAAATACAATTTATAACTTTTTATATATTATTTCAAACTTAGTATATATATTTTTTCTGAACAGACAATATCCAAGAAATCAAAGAGGTTAACAACAAAAATACAATATTGTGGCCTAACAATATGCAAATGAGATCTTGTAATTTGAACGTCACTATTGTCAAATCAGGACGACTTTGACATATTTAATTGCTATACCATTTAGAAGAAACCATCTATCATTACCTAAGTGTTATTATAAACAATAAAATACATTCAACGGAGATCTATATGATTGTCCTAAAAACAAACGGGAAATCAAATAAATGACTTTGCGGTTGGGAAGGGTCAAGATATTAGTCTAGCTAACAATTATCAACTTTTTAACCGAGATTGAATGGTAGAACAAGTGTTTCCTTATCGATATGACTAACAGATTATATCAACTGGTTTTGATTTTTCTTGATGTCCAGTGACAAGTATTTTATACATTGAAAGAACCATATCAATCATGTCTGCAATATTGGGAATATTCTTCATCATTTTAATTAAAAGATTATACCAATTGGTGATTTTTCTTCTTTTGTCCAGTGACAAATATTCTATCAGTGCATTAAAAGAGTCACATTTGCAGAAATTGACCAACTGTTTCTGTTAGATAAAAACGCAGATTAGGGATTTTCTTTGTCTTAGATGCATGATTTTTTTTATTAGTTGTTAGTAGCTTTGAACTATAGCTGTCAGATAACTGCGAGAACTTTCAGATCTGTTCATTGTGTCTTTTTGTGTCGGGATGTACAAGTACCCGGCCACCTTCTTTTGTATTTTTGTCCATCTGATGAGTTAAGCCTTTTTCAACTGATTTTTATAGTTCGTTCTTATGCATTCATGTTATACCACTGTCTCAGGTTAGAGAGAGGGTTGGGATCCTTCTAACATGTTTAACCCCGCCACATTATTTATGTATGTGCCTGTGCCAAGTCAGGAGCCTGTAATTCAGTGGTTGTCGTTTGTTTATGTGTAACATATTTGTTTTTCGTCTTTTTTTTTTTATTTATATAAATGAGGCCGTTAGTTTTCTCGTTTGAATTGTTTTACATAGTCTTATCGGGGCCTTTTATAGCTGACTATGCGGCTTTGCTCATTGGTGAAGGCCGTACGGTGACCGTCTGTGTCATTTATGTCTCTTGTGGATAGTTGTCTCATTGGCAATCATACCACCATCTTATTTTAATATATAATATCAACTAATTTTATCTATGAATTGTTTCTTATTTTCAGTGACAAATATTTCAAGCATTTAAAGAGTCATATGTGCAAAAAGTTACGGGAAGATTTAACGCAGATCAGGGATTTCCTTTCATCAATATAACAAAAAAACTATATCAACTGTTGTTTTTTTCATTAAGGCCAGTGACAAATATTTCATGACGAGACTAATTTCAACTGCGAAACAATCAAGTACCGGTATATGCTTTCTCCAAATTATATCGACCAGTGAGGCAGCCTGAAAACTAGAACTGCCCTTTGGAAGGACCGATATAACGTATGAATCAAGGGTCCCATTAAAAAAAACGAAATTGTGCATTCAGTATGTCTTTTTTTAAATAAAGTTTCAAACCATCTTATTGTTTGTTTTAAATTTTATAACAAGAACTATGAACCAATGAGTGGAGCAGAGGACTTTTCTTTTATGCAGACCCCCCCCCCCCACCTTTCATTTATCTATCTCACCCAAAAATAAAACACAAATCGTGGTTCTCAATGATATATATATATTTATTAAATGAATTTACACCTTCGATGCTCTTCAATTTCGTACTCTATTTGGCCTTTTTTATTAAAGTTTTTTTTTATTTGAACGTCACTGATGAGTCTTTTGTAGACGAAATGCGCGTCTGGCGAAAATATAAAATTGTAATCTTGGTCTCTATGATGAGTTTTTATAATTATAGATAGACTCTGAGTTCTCTTAATAAACGAAATAATTCTTTTTTACAAACCAGTCTAGTGATTCAGACACAAAGTTACCAAAAACTATTGTCGGCATGATGTATCAACATATGAGTATTGGCACGAAGTCATAGCTATTTTTTTTATCGGTAGTTGAATGATTATAGTTACGTGACAAACAGTTCATGTATTTTGAGGAAGAGAACACAATATTACCATTGAAGTAAGTTTTGTAAATTCGATCAATTGAGATTAAGGATACAAATCTCAGCTGTCACTTTTTGTCACACAAAATTGGGCTTTTGGTGCATAATCTACATAAAATTTGACATTTTTTCACAACACGTAGCATGAACAAAAACGCGGTGACCCGTTCTTTTTATTATGTTTTGTTTAAAGTATGATATAAACTACATTTTGACAAATTATCAAAAATTCTATGGATTAAAGTTTAGACTCCAACGACACCCCATTTACATCAACTTTCACACTACCTTGTGTCAGCACGTTTCGCAATGTATTCCATACGAAATATGGTCAGCATCAACTAACACCAAACCCTACTAGGTTAAAAGAAAAACCACCAAAAACTTAGAGGAAGACTAGCAACAGAAAGTCCGTAATCAAAAACAAAATCAAAAGCTCATACACAACAAACGAACGGTTAACAACTGTCAAATTCTTGACTTGGTACACAGCATTTTCTTCTATAGAAAATTGTAGATTAAACCTGGTTTTATAGCTAGCTAAACTTCTCACTTATATGGTAAGCCACATAATGTGTTGTAGTACAAATCAGCAGTGACAGCTGACAGAAAGCATGTTCTATCAATAGATGACATCAATAAAGTAATATCAGGGTTGAGTTAAATATCGTAGCATCTACGTAGTGCTAGGTAGATTTTTCCTATTGAACGTGTAGCTATAGACTAGCTGCTACATAAATATTGATAGCAGCTACGTAGCCCAGGTATCTCGCAGAGCATACGAATAAATCGGTATATACTAATTGTTGAATGCCTATCTGTGAACTATATATGTAATAATTTCTGTGTCATTTGATTACTTGTGAAAAGTTGTCTTTTTGTCAATCATACCGTCTTATTTATATATTCGGAACGGATGTTATACTCTATTCTACAGTAATTTTCCAAAGGTGGGAGGTTTAACCATATGTCACAAATCAAATACATTGATCGTTAAAAGAAGTTTACAACCACCGGAACCCTCCCCCTGGGATCTACCACTTCTCTACTTAATATCGTATTAAGGTGGTACCTAACACTACAGGAAGATAACTCTGTAAAATCAGCAGAAGGTTTTAATGGCGTTGTGTTCATAAGGGAATATTAAGCTTCTCAATGATCAAAACAGGTGTTTGTCAAACTGCTATATAACCAGTGTAATTTTTCTGTTTAAACGGTTGGTTCATTTTTTTTGAAATTCTTATATTTTTGTAAAAGGGTCAAAGTAAATACTTTGTCAAAATTTTAAGAAAATTAAACAAGCCAAATTAATTTTAGTTAAAGTGTTAGGTACCACCTTAAATGACGGTATTCTACTGATGTTGATACGACCAGGTGCGATTCATGACTCTGTCTGCCAAAAATGTCGTTTAATTCTGGAGTTATAATTAAGACCAATAGTTTTTTGTATTTTTGTAATGATGTTGATAGCATAAATAGCTTCGTACATCCAACTCGACTTGTCGGATTCATCTGATTCCGTTTATTTCATGGTTTTATTTAAACAACCGAAGCACTGTGTAACTTAACATTCTAGACAATTAGAAATAATATAAGGTTTCTGACAGAAGTTTACCCCCGTTGTATAATACTATTATACCTATAGTATAACTGCAGTATTATACGACGGGGAGTAATCTTTTAGAGGGAAACCATTGCATATACATGACCTCAAATTACTACTAATTTAAGTATAAAACGACAAGAGGTGACACTTTAAGATATATTTGTTCGTAACCTTATAGCAATCCACCTTGAATTGACTAAAGTAAATGACAAGTGCGACATACAGAGCATAAAATTAAATAAAAAATAAGCAGGTTTAACCTTTTCAAAAAGGTATTGCATGCTTCACAGCATTAAAAACATAACGTCAATTTTTATTCATGTGTTCTTCATTTTCAGAAAAAAGACTCATGTTTTTTTCATTTTTGTTCAATATTTGTTTTATTTATCTACAGTACTGATACTTTGGTTTTATTTTCATCTTTATTGCACTAAACCCTATTAACTTTTTTTTATCTAGGCATCACTGGCGAGTCTTATGTAGACGAAACACGCGTCTGGCATATTAAATTATAAGCCACTGGGTCGATGCCACTGCAGGTAGACATTACGTCCCCTAGGGTATCACCAGTCCCGTAGTTAGCACCTCGTTGTCAACATGAAAATCAATCATTCGGTCATTTAAAAAAAAAAATCCTGTCTACAAATGTACGAATTTATTAAGGATTTTCTTATTCAAGGCATTTATTACCTTAGTCGTATTTAGCACAATTTTTTGGAATTTTATGTCCACAATACTCTTCAACATTGTATTTGTTAGGCTTTATATTAGCGTCACTGATGAGTCTTATATTGACGAAACGCGCGTCAGGAGTATTAAAATATAAGCCTTGTACCTGTGATAAATATTAACAATTACTTAATTTACAGCTTTTGGATAAGTTTCCCTGTGTTTTAATTTTTATATATCCAAAGAGAATATATAATAGAATATATATATATAAATGTTAGTATCATACAATTAGACATAATACATCATAAAAATATTCTGTTTGTAATATGATAAAATGTGACCAAAAAAGGGAAATGGCCCCGTTATGAAGTTCACGAAAAAAGGAAAGTGTAGTATACAATATTTTTTTTTAACAAACACCGTGTCACCATTTACTGGTGTTTATGTATCATAACTTGTATAATTCGCTCGTGTATGTTACAACGTATTAGATTTTAGAGAAAGAAATCTATGTATTTACACCAGGCTCAAGCTAGCAGCCACTCGCTAGCAGCCACTTCGCTAGCAGCCAGTTTTCAGATGTCTATAAACCCAAAAGTTGCATAAGATTCAAACGTACTGTTAATGTCTTTATCAATCATAAAATCACAAATAACCTGTTTTTATATATGAGTGAGCAGCCGAAGACACTATTTAATGTTTTTTTTTAAATTAACATGTAATTTCCTGTTCATTACTTTATTCGCTTTTCATATACCAAACAGCGTACTGCGCGCAATTTTAAATAGTGTATGAAGAATAGTAAATAGCTATGCACTTATTTAAATGCTGGCAAAATTGTTGTACATGGCATCGACTTTTCCATAAAAAATCAAATTTGTGATGTGATATTGTAAGAAATAGCTTTCCATAGTCTCGGCATCCTGTCAAGTAGTTCCTAAAAAGTATCAATAGTTTTGCATTACAAGAATAGAAAATTGCACTCGTGCTTTGCTATTTTTTATGTCAGACAAATTTGTCTTGACAAAATTTCTACTTCTGAACAAGCGGAATGCACTCACAGTTGATTATACGAAAGGTTTATTTGTTATACTTAATGTATGGTGTGCACGGAAAATATAAATTAGCAATTTATAAAAGAAATCTACTTTATGACCCATGGTGAAAATTCCCATCTGGACCCTTTGACCCATTGGACCTTAGACTCTTACCTATCATTTGCACCTAGTGGGTAAAAAAGTATTGCCGTAGGGAATTTTTGACAGACTTTTGAAAATTTGGGGTAGGCATGTTTGACCCTTAAGACCTAAGTTCGGACCTATGGTGAAGACAAACTATGAGTTGTCCCACCTGGACCTTTTGGCCCATTGGACCCTAGCCGATTACCTACCATTTCCAACTAGTGGCTAAAAAAGTATTGCCGTAGGGAATTTTTTACACTCTTTTAAAAATTGGGGTAAGGCATTTTTTTGAAATTTAACTTTGGACCCATGGTGAGGACAAACCATGAGTTGTCCCACCTGGACCTTTTGAACCATTGGACCTTAGACCCTTGCCTATCATTTGCACCTAGTGGGTAAAAAAGTATTGCCGTAGGGAATTTTTGACAGACTTTTGAAAATTTGGGGTAGGCATGTTTGACCCTTTAGACCTAAGTTCGGACCTATGGTGAAGACAAACTATGAGTTGTCCCACCTGGACCTTTTGGCCCATTGGACCCTAGCCGATTACCTACCATTTCCAACTAGTGGCTAAAAAAGAATTGCCGTAGGGAATTTTTTACACTCTTTTAAAAATTGGGGTAAGGCATTTTTTTGAAATTTAACTTTGGACCCATGGTGAGGACAAACCATGAGTTGTCCCACCTGGACCTTTTGACCCATTGGACCTTAGACCCTTGCCTATCATTTGCACCTAGTGGGTAAAAAAGTATTGCCGTAGGGAATTTTTGACAGACTTTTGAAAATTTGGGGTAGGCATGTTTGACCCTTTCGACCTAAGTTCGGACCTATGGTGAAGACAAACTATGAGTTGTCCCACCTGGACCTTTTGGTCCATTGGACCCTAGCCGATTACCTACCATTTCCACCTAGTGGCTAAAAAAGTATTGCCGTAGGGAAATTTTCACACTCTTTTAAAAATTGGGGTAAGGCATTTTTTTGAAATTTAACTTTGGATCGATGATGAGGACAAACCATGAGTTGTCCCACCTGGACCTTTTGACCCATTGGACCTTAGACCCTTACCTATCATTTGCACCTAGTGGGTAAAAAAGTATTGCCGTAGGGAATTTTTGAGAGACTTTTGAAAATTTGGGGTAGGCATGTTTGACCCTTAAGACCTAAGTTCGTACCTATGGTGAAGACAAACTATGAGTTGTCCCACCTGGACCTTTTGGTTCATTGGACCCTAGCCCATCACCTACCATTTCCACCTAGTGGCTAAACAAATTATGCCGTAGGGAATTTTTTACACTCTTTTAAAAATTGGGGTAAGGAATTTTTTTGAAATTTAACTTTGGACCCATGGTGAGGACAAACCATGAGTTGTCCCACCTGGACATTTTGACCCATTGGACCTTAGACCCTTACCTATCATTTACACCTAGTGGGTAAAAAAGTATTGCCGTAGGGAATTTTTGACAGACTTTTGAAAATTTGGGGTAGGCATGTTTGACCCTTAAGACCTAAGTTCGGACCTATGGTGAAGACAAACTATGAGTTGTCCCACCTGGACCTTTTGGTTCATTGGACCCTAGCCCATTACCTACCATTTCCACCTAGTGGCCAAAAAAGTATTGCTGTAGGGAATTTTTTACACTCTTTTAAAAATTGGGGTAAGGCATTTTTTTAAAAATTTAACTTTGGACCCATGGTGAGGACAAACCATGAGTTGTCCCACCTGGACCGTTTGACCCATTGGACCTTAGACCATTACCTATCTTTTACACCTGGGCATTTGGCCAATTTGACCTTGAATTATAACCTACCAATGTGCATTTGTGAAAGAAAAGAGAAAAAAGTCACATTATAAACACAAGGTATGTCTGAGAGAGAATAAGGCTCAGGAGGTAGAAATCTTTAGTTGCCGGTACCCATAATCTATATCATTCATTTATTCATAGGAGCATACCGAGGAGGGTTGTCTTTGAAGGTGCTGGTAGCAAATTATATCAGACCGGCTTCGTCGTTGAATTGCTGACCACATGCACACCTCAAGTAAAGTCCATCACCATAGGTGATCCGGGCGTTTGAGGGTTTGAGGTAGAGATCGTTACCACTGGGATTCACTGTGCAAATAAACTCACCATAAATACCAGAATTGAAATATCTTAAAATTTCAATTGCATCCACCAAGTTTCAGGTAAAATCATGATCCCAATACCTTGTTGACGGGTACACCACCCAAAGCAATCAAGTCTCCAATACCCAAGGCAGATAGAATGGTTTCAGATGCCATGTGAAATGCCCTCATTGCCAACCCTACGAACATGGGTAGGTATCCACCTACTTTTTGCATGTTTTCTTGATCGCGAGTAAAAAAATAACGCGAAAATAAATCGTCGCGAATATGTCAATCTTTGATCTTTCCTGAATAAACTTTATCAAGTAAATCAGATAATCGCGAAATTAAATTCCCTTAGAAGACAAAAATAGATAGTGAGGTGTTCGCCGCGGAGTTTGATGGGGTCACCATCCTGATCGGTAAGATAAGTGCACATGCGATTGATGGTTTTCAGGGTCACTGGTAAGTACTTCAGTTTCAGATGCCATGTGAAATGCCCTCATTGCCAACCCTACGAACATGGGTAGGTATCCACCTACTTTTTGCATGTTTTCTTGATCGCGAGTAAAAAAATAACGCGAAAATAAATCGTCGCGAATATGTCAATCTTTGATCTTTCCTGAATAAACTTTATCAAGTAAATCAGATAATCGCGAAATTAAATTCCCTTAGAAGACAAAAATAGATAGTGAGGTGTTCGCCGCGGAGTTTGATGGGGTCACCATCCTGATCGGTAAGATAAGTGCACATGCGATTGATGGTTTTCAGGGTCACTGGTAAGTACTCCAGTCTTTGGGGGCTTCTTCATACCAGGATCGACACCGGGATGGTGGATAACTGCTTTCCATTAACTTAGCTCCCATAGATAATACGGCTATTTGCCAGCTGAATGCTGAATGCTGATGATGTTGATGATTCTAACAATGTGTTCCCCTTCTGTATAGCCCTATCGTGATGTACATTTGCCGTTCTAATCCCAAGACGGTGTTGCGGCTATTTGTTAAGTTGAAATCTACTTCGTAGTGCCTGGCGAGAGTTAGTGTTGCTCTTAGGGTTTCCCGATTTGCATTTTTGGCTGTGTGTTTGTTGAGCCGCAGCTGTCGCTGTATTTCATCGTTGATGCCATAGGAACCTGTGTGAATGTTGGGGATGGAGTATACGTAGAAGGTCTCATGATTTCCCAATGACATCTCATAATCCTTTCCAATTTTTAGTGGATTGAAGCGGGTATGAATTTGGCTATGGTTCCCGGATACTATAAACGAGAACCCCTCCTTTAGATCGGATTTACTTACGAATTGCTGCAAAATAATGCATTTATTTATTTGCAGGCTTCAAACACGATGTTCATCTTCTGTCCGTCAGATTCGAAGTAAAAAACTATGTCGGAGATTCCTAGTGCAAATGCTTCGGTGTTGGCGGAAACATTGCGATCGAATTCGGCTCGTATCTGGATATCCACCGTGGATTCTTTCAGCCGCTCGGACTGATGACTTGCATAGATGACCAACACCGGTTATAAGCCCGTGAAATCAGAGGTATTGCCGCCGTTACTTATGAGGGTGACCATGTTGTAGAGTTTCTTTCGGATGTCTGCAGCCTCCTTGAACACTCTGGAAACCCTATTTTGAGTGAAACCGGCATTAAATACGACGGCTAGGTAGCGTTCAGCGTTGACAGTAATATGGATGTTCCGCAATCGACAGTGATCGCACACGGCGGCGTCATGGGTCTTATCCACACTTTTGTCGGTTTGGATGGCAACGATTGTATATCTAGGCTTTTAAGTACCACTTGTGGCAGATAGGCGCCAGTTGAAAGTTTGTGTTTTGGGGAACGGCGATAGAATCACACTGCCTCATGCGAAATCCACAGTCGATTTTACTTTTACTTTGTATGGTTTTGTACAGCCGCATCTTGTTTTCGTCTGATGGGGTGACGTGAAGAACGAACCAAGAGATCTGAATATTTTTTGCCACATCGTTGACTGCGGCGGCTCATTGCATGGCATTGTCGTCTGAATCACGCGCACTAGTGACAATACATGCTTTAATACGTATACAATCTTGTCGTAGTCGTCTGAAAAGCCGAAAATATGTCTCAGGGGTATGGTGAATGAAAAAGCTCCTTTGTTGGCATGTTTTGGGATATTTTTACCATGACGTGCTGTAACCCTGTGTTTTCGGTCTCAGCCTCGGAAGATGAATCCTTGCACCACAGCTGGTTGAGACCATGAGATTTGGAGAAATCGTCGAGATAAATCAAAATTCCCAACATGGTAGTGGCAACGCCTGGGTTATTGCTATGTTCGATAAGCTGGCCTGAGAGAACAGATACATGATTCCATTGTGACAGAGAGACATTAGATATGTATCAGCATATGCACTACTGTCGTTCTTTTGCAGTTGCCCTTCTACCAACAGATTACTTTTCAGCGGGATGGAGTAATAAGTCTTGGGTTTCGATATTGATTAGGATATCACCTTGATTATTCAGATTGTCACCAGTTTGAGGTTCGTATTCGTGAACCTGATAAATCCCTGGAGATTTTCATCGAAAGTCAATCCTTCGGTGATTGTAAGAATGTCAGACATAATGTATGTATTTTTAGCGTGGACGAAGTGGTAGATGGTTTATACCACTTTACCAACTACATGGTCGACGGTTTATAATTAGGAGGCCCCTTTTTCAACACCTTTCAAGGCTACTGTGCCAAACAGTCCTCTACCACCGTAGTCGTACTTTTGTGCGTAACCTTTTTTTATTTGCAACATTTATTTATAGGATGCTACGATGAAGCGCCTTATATTCCTCAATGCTGATATGTCTACCCTTTTTCATAGCATCAAAAATCGACACAATTTCGTTGCGCACACCATTATTTACTGCTTGGTAAGCTGCAGCACACAGTTCTAAGCGATCGAAAAGCTGCTTGAAGTTGGCCGGAAGAAACACGGCTGGGAGTCCACTGCCAAATGTATCCTTCTGGTAGATATGGGATACTATTTCCTTCCTTGTAACCCTTGTTAAGAGGGTGGAATTGCCTTGATACATGGCACCGGAACTTTTCAGGATCTCTCGTCAAGGTCGTCAGCGTCGAACGAATCTGGTTTCTTTTTCACCACGAGTTCCCAGAGGCCAAGGGTTCCTTTGTACCTCACACTATTCACGAACATATCATCGCCGTCAAACTTCACTGATAAACTTCGGATGAAGAAACCATCGTTTTCAGATCGCAATCCAAGGTTGTGGTCGGCGGAATGAGTCATACTGAGCTGCAACTACTGCTGTGCTCGATGTCCGAGGACGGTGTTTTTATGTGGTGCAATAGGTAGAGGGTCGGCAAACTCGGGCGTTGGAGAAAGGGGGCTGGCACAAATGGAGGTAAATCTTCAATTGTTTTGGTGATTTTTTTAAGCTGCTTTCCGCTGAGCCGTAACCTCAGGCTTAAACACTTTGGAAAGGTCCAATCCTGTCACGGCGGTGCTGCATGTTACAGAATTGAATGCTCCGCTTAGTTACATGCAACTCCTTTGAGAATGCCTCCCGCTGCTTTAAGACGGGAATTTTGATGAACGTCATTTATTCATAGCGTTGAATCAGACGCCCCTAGGCGTTGGTGTGACGGGCTTCGAACGCCTTCAAGGGATTGAAAGAACGCATTCGAACGCACCTTACCGTTGGTGTGAACGCCTTCGATTGCCTCGAACGCCCCAATAGTGTTGGTTCGAATACCAAATCGACCCAGGTCGATCGATTATATGCAATGGTTCAAGCGTGGGTCGAATGCCCATCTTCTGAAGATACCTGTGTCTGAGACATACGTCTTTACGCGGTTTGCATCGGTGATTGCACTGATGACCGAAAAAAGTCTTGGCGGGCATTTGGGTTGTTGTGGGCGTTGGGATATTCCATTATGTTTATAGCCAATTCAACAGACTTTCATCTATATCGGGACATCAATAATGAAACACAATCCAACCTCACTGTTAACACATTATTCATACCTTGCCCGGGGCCGACTCAAATTTTCATTTGCAGGGCCATTCGTATTTCTTAGGCTGGGGATCTCTAGCTCCAGTTCCTTTTCAATATCTGACAATGAATACTCTAGGAACTCTGAATACTTGTACTCCGAGGGGTTATCTTTGTAACAATTCATTATTGATACTATACCTATAAAACTCATCAAATTGCATCGATATTTTCCATTTGCCTTAGTGCTTTTAATATCGATGGTTGACCACAAATGTTTACACTGAATGCCAAACTATTCCTTGGTGAGGTTGTTGCAGTGATCACGTCAGATTTGTTCGAAATTCTAAGCATCATGCTAGAAGAAGCATCGGACATTGGCATTCTCCCGGATAGACTGGCGGGGCAGTTGAAGTAGTTCTGTCACAATTAAAAACAATCAATATTGTCTTCATTTGCTAAGCATCAAGTCGTCGAACACAATTAGGTTTGGTCGAGTTTCCGTGGATTAGTTAGTCGCTCCTTTGCTCGAAGAAAAAGTTTCGATATCACTCGGGTGTTGTGGTGGTGGTAAGGGGTTGCTGCAACAGCCGGTAGATGGGCTGGTGAAGCGATTTCCAGAATACGTACAATTGCTCGTACTCGAGTCATCCATCGCACAGGATTATGTTGCTCAACAGCGGAATCTTACCACAGTCCGACTTCCCAATGATAAACCTTCTGATTTCGGCAGGAGATACCGATTTGTCTTGTGGGCGTTGGCACTGTAGAAAATGTTTTCGACGTTCATTTATTTGAATAAAATAGCGATGAACTTTTGCTTGAAATGTCATTGGAAGACGGACATAGTTAACCCCAGCGAGGTAATGACCAGGAACCGGCGACGGAGAAAAGTTGGAAAATGTAAGGTATGCGGTGCCATGAAGTCTCAGTTTGTAGCTGCAACTGGTGCAGGGTTTATGGACAAACTACTAGTAATTAACCGATCACCCATGGAAATGCATCTACCCGGACACAACTTTAACGGGCCAGAGATTAAACTTAGCAAGCGCCTGCACCCAGAAAAGCTTGGTCAAACCACATTAATCGAGTTTACCATGCTGCATATCACCACGATCTCTGTTATGCCCATCACAAGAATAGAACCGCCCGTTACTCCATCAGTGGCATATCTATGCTAGCCTCGCTAAACACCATTGCCAACACCTCCACACGCGAACGCATGGACCACAACATCATCGGACCAATCATCGATATCAAAACTCGATTTGGTTTGAGTATTTAGAAAATAAAAGTTCGCTGGGCCGATGATTTAGCGGATGAGTTGCACAAACCAGTTCGACGCACGTTTCAAAAACGCGGTGTAATAGTGTGTTGTGGATGAGGCTTAGGCGGCCGACCTTGTTGATATGAGTGTTTTTTACAGGGACAACAAGGAAAATAAATTCAACTGGGGCATTATCGATGTCTTCTCCAAAAATGTCTGACTGATGCCACTCAAGAACAAGAAGGGGTTGACGGTGCGGAATGCCTTCCAAACGGTATTCAAATTGCGTGTGCTAAAAGAAACTATGGACAGACAATGGTACTGAGTTTGACAACAAGGATGTAAAGCAGCTGCTTCAAAAACATGGTATCGAGGCTTACTCCACCGAGAATGAAGAGAAGTCGATTGTTGTCGACCGTTGGAACTGCAACATGTTCAAATACTTTTCAACCAAATTCATGCGCACCTATATCGATGTCCTGGACGATCATGTTCGCCAGTACAATACCACCCACCACCGCTCAATCAAGATGACCCCCGTCGCCTCAAGTCACAAGGAGCATGCAAACAAGGTGTATTTGAACCTTTACGGCTGCATACCTCCAATATTTGTACCTTTGTACTTCTGGTTACACTGGTTATGTGCTGCGCCCCTGTATTTTCGGTAAAGTGGCAGTAATCCCTCATCTTGTCCTCACCAAGCGAACAATCACATAACCAGCGCTGCGTGGCCTCCTGGTGGGTTTCTTGTCCTCTTTCGTCAAGACCATATGCTTCATAAGATAGTTTCAGGTCTAAATGGCCTTGATTTCTTTCTCAATTCATTGAACAAAGACCTGTGCCACATCTTCTCCTGGCTTTTGCATTATATACATAACTGGTGCCTTGGTATACACGTTGTCGTCAAAGCACTTGATGTGGTAGCAGAAACACGAAGGCATGTACTGATGGTAGGCTTTCGTATGTGGTTTATCAATCCTAGTTTCAACCTTCTTTGTTAAACACTAAAATTCCGCGAACAACACGAAAGGGACTCCTATCAAGTGAGTGTTGTCAAAGGTCTTGTAGGTCCCTTCCTTAATTAGCTTGGGCAGCTCGATCTTAACCGCCTTGTGGTTGACGCAACACTCTTTGTGGGTCTCCAGGACTTCTTTAATGTGGACTGGCACACCTGTAGCACAGATGGGTCTCACAATTGTGGTCCGAAGTCTGGCTCAACACCAGCAAAGACTTTTTTATCAGAATCAAGGTGATGTTCCCTCCCGCTGTTCGCTCACGTCTGATATGATAATTTATAATACATTGACTATCAGGGTTGAATTGACCTTCTTGAACTTACCAATACCCTTTAGGCTGACCGAGAACTACATCTTTTTCCAGATTGAGCTCTTCCTGCTACAATTTACCGTGTTATCATGTCTGTATGTTTTGGGTCTACCTCGTCATGGTGCAAGGCCGAAAGTATAGCCCACTTACAACAATCCTCATCAGGTTTTTTTCATATTGTTTACAGCCTTCTTTCAAAGTATTGTGACCCTCCCAGCGGCCGGTGTTTGTTAATATTGACGTGAATTTTACAATTGCATTCAATATTCAGCCCAATTTTTCAGTTCACTGGGCAATCTTTACTCCAATCTTTTTGTCCATCTAATCAAGGGTTTCAGCTAAGATCGTGGCCTCGGTGAAAATCTCGAGTGAAAGTATCCCTTGTTCTTATCATCTGCATTACCTGTTGGATTAATATTCACAATGGTACAGTGCAGTACCACATTGAATTTTTCTCCTTTCAATGTCCAATTTATTTTAAGTTCCTCCAGAGACATCCGAGAGACGTCAAGGAAAGTCTGCACATCCATAGCAATAATGGGGGTCATCTTCCAGGTAGTAAATGCCTCTTTCAAGGCTTTCGTTGGCGGATGCACTATCGATAGCCTACTAATACCTTTCAATCCAAGTTTTTTGCCTGGGAGATAATCCTCTTTCTCGTCTGGGGTTTCGGACGACGCTGATATTTAAGGTTGGTATCTTCTGTTACAATCAACTCAACCAACTGATCTTTCCCAAACCAGGAGTACCATCAAAGGTGGTTCATTTTGGTAATACCTCTCAGGGCTTTGACATTTTCAACAACTTACTCCATGTCCGCTGTCGGATCCATGTCTTCATCCCAACAATAAAAAATATCAATTTAGGTTACCCCAAACACCATCCCTAATTCAATTTATTAGACACATTTTTTTCGGTCCTTAAAATCATATCTTAACACTGTCAATCCTACCGTCCGTGAAAGTCGTGGTAATCATACCAAGTGCGCCTGGATTTTTTCATACCATAGCTTTCAATGTGCAAAGTTCCATTGATATCCTTGCCCAGACGGTGGACTAAAATGCCTTCCCCTAATCTTTGAAAAGCTGCCAATATTCCCTACGGTAATACTTTTTTTACTCACTAGAAGCAAATGATAGGTAATGATCTATTGTACAATGGACCAGAAAGGCCCAGGTGGGACATCTCATGGTATGTTTTCACAATGGGTCCAAAATTAGATTAAAAAAAATGCTTAACCCCAATTTTTAAAAGAGTGTAAAAAAATTCCCTACGGCAATACTTTTTTAGCCACTACGTGGCAATGGTAGGTAAGGATCTAAGGTCCAATGGGTCAAAAGGTCCAGGTGGGACAACTCATGGTTTGTCTTCACCATTGGTCCAAAGTTAAATTTCAAAAAAATGACTTACCCCAATTTTTAAAAGTAACAAACATGCCTACCCCAAATTTTCAAAAGTCTGTCAAAAATTCCCTACGGCAACACTTTTTTACCCACTAGGTGCAAATGGTCTAAGGTCAAATGGCTCATGGTTTGTTCTCACCATGGGTCCAAAGTTTGATTTTAACAAAATGCCTTACCCCAATTTTTAAAAGGGTATAAAAAATTCCCTACGACAGTACTTTTTTTCAGCCACTAGGTGGAAAGGGTAGGTAATGGGCTAGGGTCCAATGGGCCAAAAGATCCAGGTGGGACAACTCATAGTTTATCTTCACATAGGTCCGAACTTAGGTCTGAAGGGTCAAATATGCCTACCCCAAATTTTCAAAAGTCTGTCAAAAATTCCCTACGGCAATACTTTTTTGCCCACTAGGTGCAAATGATAGTTAATGGTCTAAGGTCAAATGGCTCAAAAGGTCCAGGTGGGACAACTCATGGTTTGTCCTCACCATGGGTCCAAAGTTTGATTTTAACAAAATGCCTTACCCCAATTTTTAAAAGGGTATAAAAAATTCCCTACGGCTATACTTTTTTCAGCCACTAGGTGGAAATGGTAGGTAATGGGCTAGGGTCCAATGGGCCAAAAGGTCCAGGTGGGACAACTCATAGTTTGTCTTCCCCATAGGTCCGAACTTAGGTCTGAAGGGTCAAACATGCCTACCCCAAATTTTCAAAAGTCTTTCAATAATTCCCTACGGCAATACTTTTTTACCCACTAGGTGCAAATAATAGGTAATAGTCTAAAGTCAAATGGCTCAAAAGGTCCAGGTGGGACAACTCATGGTTTGTCATCACCATGGGTCCAAAGTTTGATTTTAACAAAATGCCTTACCCCAATTTTCTAAAGGTTGTAAAAAAATCCCTACGGCAATACTTTTTCAGCTACTAGGTGGAAAGGGTAGGTAATGGGCTAGGGTCCAATGGGCCAAAATGTCCAGGTGGGACAACTCATAGTTTATCTTCACATAGGTCCGAACTTAGGTCTGAAGGGTCAAACATGCCTACCCCAAATTTTCAAAAGTCTGTCAAAAATTCCCTACGACAATACGTTTTTACCCACTAGGTGCAATTGATAGGTAATGGTCTAAGGTCAAATGGCTCAAAAGGTCCAGGTGGGACAACTCATGGTTTGTCCTCACCATGGGTCCAAAGTTTGATTTTAACAAAATGCCTTACCCCAATTTTTAAAAGGGTGTAAAAAATTCCCTACGGCAACACTTTTTCAGCCACTAGGTGGAAAGGGTAGGTTTTGGCTAGGGTCCAATGGGCCAAAAGGTCCAGGTGGGACAACTCAAAGTTTATCTTCACATAGGTCCGAACTTAGGTTGAAGGGTCAAACATGCCTACCCCAAATTTCAAAAGTCTGTCAAAAATTCCCTACGGCAATACTTTTTTGCCCACTAGGTGCAAATGATAGGTAATGGTCTAAGGTCAAATGGCTCACAAGGTCCAGGTGGGACGGTCCAGGTGGGACAACTCATGGTTTGTCCTCACCATGGGTCCAAAGTTTGATTTTAACAAAATGCCTTACCCCAATTTTTAAAAGGGTATAAAAAATTCCCTACGGCAATACTTTTTTCAGCCACTAGGTGGAAAGGGTAGGTAATGGGCAAGGGTCTAATGGGCCAAAAGGTCCAGGTGGGACAACTCATAGTTTGTCTTCACCATAGGTCCGAACTTAGGTCTGAAGGGTCAAACATGCTTACCCCAAATTTTCAAAAGTCTGTCAATAATTCCCTACGGCAATACTTTTTTACCCACTAGGTGCGAATAATAGGTAATAGTCTAAGGTCAAATGGCTCAAAAGGTCCAGGTGGGACAACTCATGGTTTGTCATCACCATGGGTCCAAAGTTTGATTTTAACAAAATGCCTTACCCCAATTTTTTAAAGGTTGTAAAAAAATCCCTACGGCAATACTTTTTCAGCTACTAGGTGGAAAGGGTAGGTAATGGGCTAGGGTCCAATGGGCCAAAAGGTCCAGGTGGGACAACTCATAGTTTATCTTTACATAGGTCCGAACTAAGGTCTGAAGGGTCAAACATGCCTACCCCAAATTTTCAAAAGTCTGTCAAAAATTCACTGCGGCATTACTGTTTTACCCACTAGGTGCAATTGATAGGTAATGGTCTAAATTCAAATGGCTCAAAAGGTCCAGGTGGGACAACTCATGGTTTGTCCTCACCATGGGTCCAAAGTTTGATTTTAACAAAATGCCTTACCCCAATTTTTAAAAGGGTGTTAAAAATTCCCTACGGCAACACTTTTTCAGCCACAAGGTGGAAAGGGTAGGTAATTGGCTAGGGTCCAATGGGCCAAAAGATCCAGGTGGGACAACTCATAGTTTATCTTCACATAGGTCCGAACTTAGGTTGAAGGGTCAAACATGCCTACCCCAAATTTCAAAAGTCTGTCAAAAATTCCCTACGGCAATACTTTTTTGCCCACTAGGTGCAAATGATACGTAATGGTCTAAGGTCAAACGGCTCAAAAGGTCCAGGTGGGACAACTCATGGTTTGTCCTCACCATGGGTCCAAAGTTTTGATTTTAACAAAATGCCTTACCCCAATTTTTAAAAGGGTATAAAAAATTCCCTACGGCAATAATTTTTTCAGCCACTAGGTGGAAAGGGTAGGTAATGGGCAAGGGTCTAATGGGCCAAAAGGTCCAGGTGGGACAACTCATAGTTTGTCTTCACCATAGGTCCGAACTTAGGTCTGAAGGGTCAAACATGCCTACCCCAAATTTTCAAAAGTCTGTCAATAATTCCCTACGGCAATACTTTTTTACCCACTAGGTGCAAATAATAGGTAATAGTCTAAGGTCAAATGGCTCAAAAGGTCCAGGTGGGACAACTCATGGTTTGTCCTCACCATGGGTCCAAAGTTTAATTTTAACAAAATGCCTTACCCCAATTTTTAAAAGGGTGTAATTAATTCCCTACGGCAATTCTTTTTCAGCCACTAGGTGGAAAGGGTAGGTAATTGGCTAGGGTCCAATGGGCTAAAAGGTCCAGGTGGGACAACTCATAGTTTGTCTTCACCATAGGTCCGAACTTAGGTCTGAAGGGTCAAACATGCCTACCCCAAATTTTCAAAAGTCTGTCAAAAATTCCCTATGGCAATACTTTTTTACCCACTAGGTGCAAATGATAGGTAATGGTCTAAGGTCAAATGGCTCAAAAGGTCCAGGTGGGACAACTCATGGTTTGTCATCACCATGGGTCCAAAGTTTGATTTTAACAAAATGCCTTACCCCAATTTTTAAAAGGGTGTTAAAAATTCCCTACGGCAACACTTTTTCAGCTACTAGGTGGAAAGGGTAGGTAATTGGCTAGGGTCCAATGGGCCAAAAGGTCCAGGTGGGACAACTCATAGTTTGTCTTCACCATAGGTCCAAAGTTTAATTTTAACAAAATGCCTTACCCCAATTTTTAAAAGGGTGTAATTAATTCCCTACGGCAATACTTTTTCAGCTACTAGGTGGAAAGGGTAGGTAATGGGCTAGGGTCCAATGGACCAAAAGGTCCAGGTGGGACAACTCATAGTTTGTCTTCGCCATAGGTCCGAACTTAGGTCTGAAGGGTCAAACATGCCTACCTTGTAATGCAAAACTTTTGATACTTCTTGGGAACTACTTGACAGGATGCCGAGACTATGGAAAGCTATTTCTTACAATATCACAAAATTGATTCCTTTTGGAAATGTCGATGCCATGTAGCAACAATTTTGCCAGCATTTAAATAAGTGCATAGGTATTTACTATTCTTCATACACTATTCAAAATTGCGCGCAGTACGCTGTTTGGTATATGAAAAGCGAATAAAGTAATGAGCAGGAAACAACATGTTAATTTGAAGAAAAAAATATTAAATAGTGTCATCGGCTGCTCACTCATATATAAAAACAGATTATTTTGTGATTATATGAGTGATAAAAACATTTAAAGTACGTTTGAATCTTATGCAACTTTTGGGTTTTTAGACATATCTGAAAACTGGCTGCTAGCGAAGAGGCTGCTAGCGAGTGGCTGCTAGCTTGAGCCTGGTTGTATTTACTGGAAAATGATTACACGTGGGTTTTCGATATCACCAGCTAGTCAAAAAATTTAATTTTATCATCGGTACAAGGACATCATTTGTAAAGATAAATCAACATGCAAACATCCTATACGTTCAGGTATTTCACATCCAATTTTTTATGGTAATATTTATTACAAAGCACAAAAACTTCGACATTCACCTCAAAAGCTAACAAAACATTTTAACAACCTAATTAAGAAGGATATACGCTACTGTTGTTAAGTCATTAAAGATGGCATATATTGGCCTAAATATTGATTAACTATAGGGTCTTTGCATCTGAAATAAACACATTTATTCGAAAACCAGTTGTTTGCATGAAACGGGTTATGTTCTTCTCATATATTTTATGATGGTATGATACTAAAACCCTAACGGGAGGAATTTTGCTTGATATTATTCATATGAAGAAGTCAGAATCTTCCAATCAGTTTAGTTGAGGTATTGAGCTGGCATGTCAGTGACTTCTAGTAGTCGTTTGTTAATTAATGTATCATTGGCACTTTGTTTAGTTTCTTTTGTTACCTATTCTGACATCGGACTCGGACTTCGTTAGACTGAATTTTACTGCGTGTATTGCCTTTTGTTTCTTTTCTCTACATTGGTTAGAGGAAAAGGTGGAGGGTTGAGACTGTTGTTATTCCAGTATGAATTTTGAATTTAGTTCATATATGTATTTTGGAGTTTAGTTGGACGTCCGTTATCACTGAACTAGTACACATTTTTAATTAGGGGCCAGCCGAAGCACGCCTTCGGTTAGGAATTTTCTTGCTTTATTGAATACCCATTGCTCGTATGTAAAAGAAGTAGACAACTTCGACAGAGAAAGTGTCTTGATCTGAGCAGTAATGACCGTAAAACGGAGTCTGTACAATTTTCGGTTTTACTAACTCAATGGTACAGATGCAAAACTTTCCAAACTCACATTATGCTAATTATTGACCCACAGCGGGAGGTATTCTAGCAGAACAATGCTTGGCATCACACAACAATGGACTACCTTATCAAAATAACACAAATGAGCTAACTTAACCTTCAAATTCAAAGAACACGAATCCTATTTAGAGTTAGGGGACCATTTGGAAAAAAAGTGCTTCAGACGGTAAGACAATATCATTTTTGTTCATACCATGATTTATTTAGTGAGAAAACTAAATAACAGTCGTTTCCTTGGATTCTTGTCTTCAAATAAACTGCAAGATATAACTGTAGCTTTGTCCTTTTCCTTGGTTTGTATTTCAACATCAAACACAATGACCAATGTAATGACGTGAATGACGTGTAGTCGCCATTGCAACACTCATCGCAAATCCTAGTAAGCTTTTCCAAATGATCGTATGATGTTAAAGGAAATTGGTCAAATATTACAATAGAAATTAAAAAAAACCCATCTTACATCGTCCACCTATTTTATTTTAAACTTGTAAACCAGTGTGTTTAATAAATATATGAATATTTCAAGTTGTATGTAAATAAATTTTTTTCTCAACTTCTTACAAACTTTTTTTGGGTTAAAATATGCCATAAAGTGGCTATAGCAATAATTAAGTTTAAAGATTCATGAAAAGACATACATTGTTTAATATGCTATCAGAGAATATAATACTTATATGTATTATTATATAATTTAATTTTGGATGTAACGCGTCTTCTGATTGGCTGACGTTATTTTGTTATCAGACAAAAGACATAATTTAGTCATGTGACCGTGACGTCATCATCGCTTTTATATGGTTTTCTACGGTTTAAAATGGAATTTAGAATTAAATAATAAGAAATGATTGTATTATTTTTTCTGTCTACTCGAAATAACATAAAAATGTGGTGCACACTGTTAAATAACCCGCTACGCGCGTTATTTAGTGTGCACCATTTTTTAATGTTATTTCTTCATAGACAGAAAAAATATTACAGTCATTCCTTTAATTTCTCTGATGCTATCTAGTATGTTTACATAATCATCTGTAGCAAGTCGTAGAAGTTGATAAACGTTTGAACCAACATAACTTAATCAACGATGTTGTGATATAGCTGACAGTTTAATCTTCTCATATTTATCATAGGCATATCTGTGATCTAAATTAAGAACATCATTGTCCCATTTTATTTTCCGGTACAATAGTCCGCGGGTATACTGGTGAATTTAAGCTGACTGATACTTGTGTTTTATTGTGTAGACTTCTTACGTTCACTTACTATTTCTATGCCAAACTTAAATTTATTAGCCACATAAGGTATGTATACTTAAAATTTAGGTATGAAACAGTAACCATGATTTGTATGTATATATATTTATATATAGAAACACATAAAGAGGTACTTTCGGTTTCAATACTCATTTAAATTGTAAATTTAGTAATTGTCTATCAAACAAATAAAGTACACAGAACTCTGTAAAGTACATTATATACTGTTCCAAAAGAAAAAGAAACGCGTAGCTTGGGTGAATTTATATATTTTACGGGGTAAACTAAGACAAAAGTCTTACAAAATAACAGACGGCATAATTTGGTTGTGTTAACCTATAAGAATATATAAATTAAGTGTGGGATGTATGTTAATCAGACAACTACCTTAAGACACTTATAGCAACAGACAAAATGAAAAGTGAGGCAGTCCTGAAAAATTGAACGCAAATAAAACATGGCATGATACCATTTCAAATCAAAAGTTTTCAGATATATTCATATTAAAAGAAAAAACTTGATGACCTTATTTGAAAGAATAGTCAGAATTTTACTAATTTTATGAATGTTTTGGCTGTATGACCTAGATGCGCCCAAACTCAAGTTTGTCAGTAAATGAAAGAACGCAAAGTACAAAAAGTTTAATAATAACATGTTTGGCGACGATTGTGCACTGTTTCATATCTTATCATGTACACGTGCAATATTCCAAATTTGCGTAATATTAATACCTTTTATGGACTGCTAAAGTCAAATGAACAACTAACACATATCATGATGATACAGACCACAGATGTGACAGTTTATGTTTCAAAATCAATCATATCAAAAGATACATGTATACAATTTGCATATATACTACATTACAGTCTGAACCAATGAGCATATCATGTAATAAATGAAAAGACAAATGTCATAAATTATTGAAATTGAATGTTTTGAAAAGTCAATTAATTTAGAGTTATTTCCCCCTGACTATAAATTTGTTAATAATATTAGTAGTGTAACATCTCAACTTTTGGGAGCAGATACCGCTCATATTGTCCTCATTCAAATCAACTATTAACAAACTTCTTTTCAAGATGGAAGAAGGGGAAGGGGGAGGGGATAAAAATATTTTATGAAATTGAATGTTACCAAATTTCTGTACTTGTTTCTCCTTCGGCAGCAATTTGGAAACGAGGCTGGATATTAAAACATGTGCTTGAAGTAGTACCCCCTTGCAATTAGAAAATTCAAAAGAGTTTGAAGTCAGATAATCACATATGTACATAACTTAACTATTTTTTTTTACATATTTTTAAAATTTACAAAACATGATAACACAAGACTGAATACAATTACAGTCTTTATTTGTACCATAAAGTCACCTATGCTGCACATAAGTGTATATAATCTAAATTTGTTATCAATTGTTTTTTACCAGGAATATATATAACTGAGATTTGGTGAAATGGAACAAGCCACTCAATTCCGCCGTCAAGGCACATCAACAGCAAAAGAATCTACTTCTAAAGAAATACACTCGAATAATGGATCTAGCCATGAAGCTGAAGTGTTAACTGACTCAGATGAAGACTTAGCCTCACCTTTCAATGAACAAAATATCGCATTAGTATTTGGTCAAAGAAAGCTCCATGTAAAAAAGGAGCATCTAATTGCCGTGTCTCCTGTGTTTGAAGCAATGTTCAGTTCAAAATTTAAGGAGGGATCGTTAACTGAAATATCTTTACCTGATAAAAAACTAAGTCACTTTGTTTATTTTCTACGCTACCTGTTTCCAGGATTCAATGACAGACTAAGAGGTAAATACAAATAAAGATTAATAAAATCCACACATGTTCAACAGACACAGTTGAAGCAATTGCAAGTATTTGCCTACTGTGAATATCTTTTTTTGAATATTGTTTTTTCCGATGTTTTTTTCTCTCGATAAACTAAATATGTCATGTGTGTACTTGCCAATAATTGAGGTTATCATTCATCATAAATTTCTACTTTTATTGTTATAAATTACAATTTTTGATCAAATTTAAAAAAGGCAAGCATAGCAAAACAACTCACCATTTGAAACAGAAAATCTGTGACTTCGATTATACAATTACTGTGGATTCATTTATTTTTGTGGGTGTAAATTTTCGTGGATTGATGAAAACTTTTTCGCGGATATTTGATTTCGTGGTTTTGTTTATCTCTGTATACAAAGTCTATTGACAATATGTTGTTCGGTTGACATTTGAATTCGTATTTCCCATCCAACCCACGATATTAGAATAGTTATGAGAATCGCAAAGTTGCTTATGGCAATAAACATGAACAAATACATATTTACGCATTCAAGTATGTAGGCTTGCATTATCTCACAAAGATCATTGTTATCTTTATCAAGTCATTTATCTCAAACTTGGGTCAAGACAATAAAACAGTTTTCTCTAATTTTCACATTTTCTGACCGGTGTGAGAAAAAATATTTCTAATCTCTAGACGTGAAAAATTTGTTCTCAGCAAATGATTGGTCGAAATGTTATTGTGACGTTAAAATTTCTTTGTTTCTTCCGAATGTTTCTGTTGTGACGTCATGAAAAAAGGCGACCATGCCTGATGACTTCACTTAAAAAGTACACAACTTTCTTCAAAGCTTTGAAAAAGAATGATAAAAATCATTACAGAAACAGATTCCGCCACTATAACTCGTGTATTATGATATTTCTCCACTCTCGACAGTTAAATTTTAACTATTCAAAAAGCTCGGCAAAGCCACGCGCTTTAAATATTAAAATTTAACTGTCTCGACTGTAGAAATATCGTAACACACTTGTTGCAGTTGTGGAATCTATATGTCTATTCGTTTGATGTGTTTGATATTTTGATTTTGCGATTTGATAAGGGATTTTTCGTTTTCAATTTTCCTTTGAGTTCAGCATTTTTGTGATTATACTCTTTGATATTAGCTTGTCTATGTTATTTAAATGAACTGCACCAAACATACTAATATAAATTCAACTCTGCTTCGCTCATAATGGCAAATTTAAACAAACAATATGCGCTTCAGCAGTCTGTCTGAGTTTTTCACAAAGTCGTCCGTTTCTTTTGATGTTTTGATGTTATTTGTGTCAATGGGTCGCTATATTTAAGACATATACCCCCAGTATCACTCTTGAATGAAAAAAAAGATGAAAATATAAGTTATCTACCTTCATATCCGTAGATATGGATACCTAAACACCCTGAAGTATCCAAGTACAGGGTACTGAAGGGTGTTAAAATATCCATATATGGGCGTTTTTCAATAAAAGCGTAACTTTCATACCTAAAAAAAATGGAAAATCAACTTGTCTAAAATTTAATTTCAAGAGTTATTTTGAATACCTCTATTATAGACCTGTTTGTAAACAAAAAGTGCAATCTTAAATATTCTTTAAAATGATATTATTTTCATAATTTGTGTAATGTTTTGTAGGGGACTTTTGTCCCTTACGATACTTCTTCTAAACACACATATATTTTTTGTAATTTTAAATGTTTCCTTTATATATAATCCAGTTTGTTTACTTTAAATACTAGAAAAATCTCATTTTGTTCTGAGTTGGAAAACCGTTTTTATCGATAAAGATTAGACAGTACTTCACATATGAAGGTACAACTCATGTTACGTAGTGGACATTTTGATGCGTTTCGTAGTGGACAAAACCGTTTCGTAGTGGACAAAATGTTTCGTAGTTGACATCAACCCTATCTTATGTTAATAAAAACATAATAAAAATAACATGAAACTAACCCTTATTATTTGTTTTGCACGAATTTAATTGAAAAAAAATTAAGAAAAGACTGCATGGTAGTTGTAGTGTCCACTACTAAACCTTTTTCTCCCATACTTGTTTCGTAGGGGACCGTTTTGTAGGTGACGTATTCGCATAATTTATTCCCCCCCCCCCCCACAAACCTTATATTGCAATAGTAACAAGACTGATTGTATTCATCAAAGCATTTATTTAGCTGTACACTGATATTTTTTTCATAATTTTAAAACCAGATACTGAACGAGATTTGACCCGTTTCGTAGTGGACATTAAAAACAAATACGGTATCACTCTGGTCCATTTTATGTGCTCAATTTTTCGTACCAACAATTTAATTGGCGTTATAAAAGCCTCACTTCTTTTGTAAGACCCTAATGTTTATATCTCTTGCAAACAAAAATTACATTGATTTTTTAAAACTGTTTATTGGCAAATTTTAATGACTTCGTTTCGTAGTGGACATTTTGTAAGGGACATACCTTCTGAAATTAAAAATACTATTTTGAAAGCTGTTTATTAAAATGAACTCTGAACATACTTTTGATTATTATTAAAGAACTTATGTAAAGTAAAAATAACATTTTTTTCTTCATTTATTTACGATATTTTAGAGTATGAATGTTGAACAGGCGGTCTAGTGACATGCCATTTTGGTTGTTTCGGACCATTCAGGAGTCAATATCTTATCAATCCCTCTAAAAATAAACTGTTTCTTTGCTTAAAAATGTTAAATCTAATTCAATGTACTGACTGCACAAAAAATTACTTACAAAGATCAAACACAAAGTGGCTGGGACAAGAACATCATCGGATATGAACGTAGACAACGAATGTTTTCCCGGTCTTATTCTAAATCTGGTGATTTTTAGAGAAATTCGACAATAGAATTTAACTTAAAAGTAACGTTTTTTTTTCATTTTGTAAATATCTTATGAAATTTGGGATTTTTACATATTTTTAACGGGACGTAGGGTAATACCTTTGGTAGAACCCTACAGGTAGTCAATTATTAGACGTTTTTAATCTACAGACAGAGAAAGTGAAATGGGTCGAATTTGGCTCTCAAAATTGTGAGAATTACATCATAGACGGTGTGACGTCAACGTGGGTCATTTGCATAGCTAGGTCAGTAGTCCCATTCATTGACAATGTGGCAGTATACATAGTGATGCATTTACCAAAATGATTGCAAATAATCGACATAGTAAGATAAAATCGTTAGTGGATTACGTATCTAAGTATACAGACATCATTGATAATCTACAGAATTTGATATTTCATCAGGAACAACCATGGAACTAAGGAAAACGTGCGTGAATTTCTCCGATGCAATTGGTTAGCAAAGTCCGGAAATATGGGTTAGCAAAACTCAGGGGCTCTGGGTTTTGTAACGACGTGCGTTAACCAATCAAAATCATAGAATATACTAAGCCGTGGATAAATATTTGTGACATAAATATACATGCTTGTGAATATGAGAATAGCTTATTTTTTCTTTCAAATGCAAATACTTTATTTTTTGTAATCTTTGAAAAATAATTATACTTTTTTCAGAGGACACTGCTTACGACATATTACCTTTGGCTGATGAATACCAAACTGATGGTCTAAAGAATAGGATTGAAAAGTTCCTGATCAAGATTCTTTTTAAATCAGTTCCAATCGCATCGGTGGATATTATCGAAAAAATTCTTGAAGCGGAACGGTACAATTTAAATGGCTACCTGAACAAATGCATTGATATAGCATCTCGGAAAAAAATTCAGACCTTGAGAAAAAGTCCGAAATTTGAAGAAATAACTAAAAAAACACAACTTAAAATTAGTTTAAAACGATGGGAAGACATCGATAATATGCATAGTCAAGCGGTAAAAATAAATCCTAATTTCACAGAATATCTGGAAAGAAACAGAAGCCGTATCGGAGCACCAAGTGAATATGCAATTGATATTAAAGATGTGGGCGAACACTTAGGAGCTTTCATGAATGAATAACTAATTGTGGTTTCCTGTCTTACTAAATCAATATAAGTATTTGTACACTTTCATTCATTTACATTCAAACACATTACCACTCACAATTAATAAGTGATTTCGGTTTTATATATATGTTTACACTATCGTTATACTTTATAGTTTCCATTTCTTAAACAAGTGTAAATTGAATAAATCTATTGTTACGAATATCAATGGATTTTGGCCACAGGGTGTGACGAGCGGGGTTTCTGGAAATCCCTGATTCTACATCCCGATAACAATGTCCATTCTTATTCATAACCAATAAAAATTGATCACTCATTTAATAGCATAAACATAAGAAATAACAAATAGTGTTCACTAAAAGTTGTTTCAAGATTCCAAAAAACGAAAAAAAAATTAAGCATCTACATATATACTGAGCCAAAAAAGTTTAGCAACGAAAGTGTGAAATTTTAATTTATAACAAAATCATAACAAAATATAATTTTAATAATAACAAAAAACAATTATGACATGTCAGAAGCAACATGAATATTAATCACTCACATTTATTAGAATTTTCTTTGTATGGAGCGCGGGAGGGTCAAAATGTGGAAATGAGTAAAGTATTATTCAAAATCAATTTCTCAGCCATGCCCTAAGTGCACCAATGAAGGATTGGCAGGCACACCAGCAGCTGCCCTTAGTCAATGCACTACTTTTGGCTGGAAAAACACGTGTCACGTTTTGACGTAAAGCGAAGGTGGCGCTCCTCCCTTGACGACAGTTTTTTGGGTGTCTATGAGATATCGGACTATCTTGCGCAGTTGCAATTTGTCGAAATCTGTTTGTTATTCTCTAAACTGTTGCCTTATGGTCATTTAATCAAGCCATGATGTCAGCAACCCTCATTCCGGCATCAACCATTTCAACAGCTTTCCGACTGTCATTTTCGGGAAGGCCTGATTGACGCCAAATGCAATTTTTATAAATGTGTATGCGTTTTTCTTACCAATGGTGTGTTTCTGAATGTAATTGGAAAAGAAATTTTTAATATCGTTTAAAAGTACAGGTACAGAAGGTAAAACATCAGTTACACGTGTAAAGCTGAAATGGCGCGAAATGAATTACCAGGAAAAAGTACGACTGTTTAATTTACAGGTAAAACCAAGGATTATATCAACAATGTTTAAATATTTTTTCTCTCTCCAGAAACAAAAAAAAAAAAACAAAAAAAAAGTTGCCAAACTTTTTTGGCTCAGTTTATTTTATTTTATCATTTTAACACTCTTGCTTGAAGGTTACATATTTTATCCCTGTCATATGTCTCTATTCTAAAGCAGTAATCTTTAAAAAAAAAAAAACAGATTCGGAAATCCCAGTGGCGAATCAGTTGGTTCGATACCCATTTCATTTGAACGGTCAACGCATTTAAATGGTGGGAAAGCATCTTTGGAAACCCCATCCTCTTTGGTTGCCCCAAATAAGAATGATTGTATCCGTCCCTAAATGCCGCGCAAAAAGGGAGTTCCTCAATATTCAATCTGTATCTTTGTATGTTGATCGTGCCTAGTCCTTAGGTTTCTAATCCAGATACATATATCCTACAGTATTTCCAAATATGAATGTTTGTTTATTCTCGAGAAGAAAGGGGTCGGGTTATACAATCGTTATATATCAAACTAATACAGGTTTAAGTACTTTGGGTAATAACATTGCTTTTATCTTTTGTCTATTTTACCAAATCCAAAACTTGCCACAAAATGTCGTCCGTCTTATACCTGTCCATATTGCCAACTGTATACAAGGCCATGACGTATTTTTCTTCGTTATAAAACAGTCAACCTTGAACTGCTGATCCATATTAGCCCTTGTAATTAACGGGATGAAGCAAAGCAACAATTTTGATATAGCTCTTCAACAGTTTCTGTACTTATACATCCTCGGATTTCAATTGTTTTGCATTTAGCGTTTCTGATGAAGGTAAATCCAGAAAAACATTCGGACGCAACGAATTATTAGACGATTTTTTTTCATTTTTTTTTGTAAAATCTAAACTTTGAACTAAGATAGCTAAAGTGAGGTTATTAGTATGGTTTCATGTTTGATTTCACTCTATATAAGAATGATGTATTTTGAATGGTTGGTATCCAGTGTACTTTCGAATAGTCTTACTTTTTTCTTATTTTAAACGAATTTGCATCTTTTTTTAACACTGCCGGTGACTTTTACTCAAATTCCCTCCTATGCCCTGGTATTTTCTATTTTTGGTTGTTATCAAATAATTGATGGAAAACTGTTTTTTTTTATATAATATGAGACAACAGAACATCGATAATGATCATTTGAAGATCCCTTCTTTGTGTTTGTTACTTTCCTGAAGTTAAGCAAACATTTCTTTCGTCTCTACTTTTAGTGTTCTAAAATTGATATTTCTGTGCTTTTAAATAATCTCTTTCTGTAATTTTATTCACTTTGTTATTTTATGGAATAAAACATTTTTGAAGTAGAAATATATAAATGTTGAACTAATTTATGTGGTTAAGGTGGTACCTAACACTACAGGGAGATAACTCTGTAATATCAGCTAAACGTTTAAATTACGTTGCTTTGTGAAGGCAATATAAAGCTTCACAATGATCAAAATTAGTGTATGTCTAACTGCTAAATAACCAGTGTAATTTTTCTGATAAAACGCTTGGTTCAAGTTTTTTGATTTTTTTTACATTTTTGTAAAAGGGTCAAAGTAAATAATTTGTCAAAATTTTATGAACATTAGACGAGCCAAATTAATTTTAGTGAAAGTGTTGGGTACCACCTTATAGGTTTATTTCTCAATACAGTTGGCAGAATTTACTTTTCGACTTTCTGTATCACTTTACTACACAGTAGTACATGTATCAACAAAAGGTTTTTACTATTGAATTAAGTTTATGTTTTTATAAATCTAATATCACATCCCTTTTGTAAAAATAAAAGTATATATGCCGGATATACTTTCTTCTACTGTGCTAATATGATTTGAGCTGTATCGTTATTTTTGTTATAACATCTTCAACGTTTCGTCTGTTAAGTTTATCGACAGGTTATAGATATTCCTTATAAGACCAACTGCACCCCTTGAATAATCATTTTATTACATTGTTTTAAATATCAGTTTATAGTCAGATTAAGTAACGCTCCATCTAAATTCCATATACCTTGGTCATATTTTTTTATATACAATCGAAAATGTACTTATTTTACTCTTGAAATTTATACAAAAGACTGGCGTTAATCAGTTTTAGTATAAACAGTATATCATTGACACTTTAAAGAGATGGATACGTTAGTTTCTCATAAAAAACTCTATACAAAATTGTTCAAAAAAAGAAATGATTGTTCAACTCTTTTAACTCTTTTGCCATGCCAGAGTCTGTAGCCATGGCAACACTCCATTAAAAGTATTTTTTGCTTACCAGGTAATCTATAAAGTCAGAGTCGTTACCACAAATAACTTTACACATTTACAGGATTATCTCGTTTACACAAAGACAAGTGTGACTGTACCCTTATTCATGTAATTACAATCGGGATTTGCACATTAGTTTTTTCGGTGTAGTTATTTACAAATTCCATTCAATTTGATACATCCGTATAAACTTATTCAACTTTGAATAAATTCTTGAAAGTTTTCAATTTCACATTTTGTAACATCGTCTTGATCAATACCAACATTGATGTTGATCCGTCTTAGTAGATCAAAATCAATTGAATATGTAAATACGCTTCGCACAAGCGTTTCGTAACTGCGAGTTCACTAAATATACATGTACTTTGTTGTTTTGTGTCTTTCCTTTACTTGTATTTGTCCTTTGTAACGATATGATGAACCAAGTCGTGTGAAAGTGATTTTAGTTTATTCCGTTTTTATGTCTTAGTATAGGACCCACAAACACGCTTACGTCATGTTCATAGTGCCAATTACAAATCAAGAACCTGTAATCAAGTGGTTGTCGTAGGTTTCTATTCGTCATATATGGTCTTGGTTTTGTAATTGGTTTGGTTTTATTTCACAAAATTGTGAAATAATAAGAGGCTCAAAAGAGCATGTGCAGCTCACCTTTATCTTCAACAATGGCCATTTGTTTTGGTAAAAATCATCATGAAAGACCAAAATCTTATATAGAGTTAATTGGCATTTGCAGTCAATTTGACATATATGTAGATCTTGCATTGTCAATATTTTTTGCTTTTTAGCTCACCTGACCCGATGGGCCAAGTGAGCCTATGCCATCACTTGGCGTCCGTCGTCTGTCGTCTGTCGTCGTCTGTCGTCGTCTGTCGTCGTAAACTATTTCAAGAATCTTCTCCTCTGGAACTACTGGGCCAAATACTTCCAAACTTTAACTGAATGTTCCTTAGGGTATCTAGTTTATAAATTGTATCCGAAGTTTTGATCAATCAACAAACATGGTCGCCATTGCTAAAAATAGAACATAGGGGTCAAATGCAGTTTTTGGCTTATAACTCAAAAACCAAAGCATTTAGAGCTAATCTGACATGGGATAATATTGTTTATCAGGTCAAGATCTATCTGCCCTGAAATTTTCAGATGAATCAGACAACCCGTTGTTGGGTTGCTGCCCCTGAATTGGTAATTTTAAGGAAATTTTGCTGTTTTTGGTTATTATCTTGAATATTATTATAGATAGAGATAAACTGTAAAGAGCAATAATGTTCAGCAAAGTAAGATTTACAAATAAGTCAACAAGACCGAAATGGTCAGTTGACCCCTTTAGGAGTTATTGCCCTTTATAGTCAATTTTTAACCATTTTTCGTAAATCTTAGTTATCTTTTACAAAAATCTTCTCCTCTGAAACTGCTGGGCCAAATACTTCCAAACTTTAACTGAATGTTCCCTAGGGTATCTAGTTTATAAATTGTATCCGAAGTTTTGATCTATCAACAAACATGGTCGCCATTGCTAAAAATAGAACATAGGGGTCAAATACAGTTTTTGACTTATAACTCAAAAACCAGAGCAATTAGAGCAATCTGACATGGGGTAATATTGTTTATCAGGTCAAGATCTATCTGCCCTGAAATTTTAAGATGAATCAGACAACCTGTTGTTGGGTTGCCGTCCCTGAATTGGTAATTTTAAGGAAATTTTGCTGTTTTTGGTTATTATCTTGAATATTATTATAGATAGAGATAAACTGCAAACAGCAATAATGTTTAGCAAAGTAAGATTTATAAATAAGTCAACAGGACCGAAATGGTCATTTGACCCCTTTAGGAGTTATTGCCCTTTATATCAATTTTTAACCATTTTTCGTAATCTTAGTAATCTTTTACAAAAATCTTCTCCTCTGAAACTACTGAGCCAAATACTTCCACACTTTAACCGAATGTTCCGTTGAGTATCTTGTTTATAAATTGTATCCGAAGTTTTGATCTATCAACAAACATGGTCGCCATTGCTAAAAATAGAACATAGGGGTCAAATGCAGTTTTTGGCTTATAACTAAAAAAACAAAGCATTTATAGCAAATCTGACATGGGTTAATATTGTTTATCAGGTCAAGATCTATCTGCCCTGAAATTTTCAGATGAATCAGACAACCCGTTGTTGGGTTGCTGCCCCTGAATTGATAATTTTAAGGAAATTTTGCTGTTTTTGGTTATTATCTTGAATATTATTATAGATAGAGATAAACTGTACACAGCAATAATGTTCAGCAAAGAAAGATCTTCAAATAAGTCAATATGACCAAAATTGTCAATTGACCCCTTAAGGAGTTATTGCCCTTTAAAAGACTTTTTTTAACAATTTGTTCATCATGTTGACTTACTTTAAAAAATCTTCTCCTTTGAAACTGCTGTATCAATTTCAGCCAAACTTAAGCTAAATAAGTTTCAGAGTATCTAGTATAAATTTTATATTTTATTTCCTTGTATGTCAAGAAACATAGCTTCTATGGCTAATATAGAACATAGGAAAAAATGATTATTTTTTTTGGCCTTTGAAGAAAATAGGACGATCCAAAGAACATTTAAATAAATTGAAAAGCCAAAATAATCATTGATGAGAGGATTTAAGCAAAAGAATTAAGGTGAGCGATTCAGGCTCTTGAGAGCCTCTTGTTTAAGTCCTTAAGATTACTATCTATAATTGTATGATATACTTTTCAAGATACATGTAATAGGCAAAAAAAAACCACAATTCATTGTACAACATCTCCTTTTAATTAAGTATTATGTTCATGTACATGCACTGTTTCAGTATATGTGTCGTTCTGAGTATAAACTATGTATTAAAATAAAATTGTAACAATACAACACGATCCATCATTTGAGAGATGTTTGATTTTCATATTTTTAAGGAAATACTTCCAATTGTGCGGGTTATTTCTTACTTACATGATGTGTTTATTATTGTTCAGTACATATTTGTACTCCGGCTTCCTCCACCAATAAAATTTGGCCACCACGAAATAGCCTTAATACGGTGCTTACAAGTGGCGTTAAAATACAAAAAAAAAAATCAAATCACAAAGTCATGTACTCAAAAACCCATATCTCAGTAATATGATTCTAAGATTAATCTACATTTTCACGGTATTGGTTTTGTTCATCATTGAAGACCTTACTGTGACCCACAGTTGCAAACATTTCATACTGCATTTATCTATTTACTAGCAAATGCTATTTGTTCATTTAGGCTTTATATCATACTATGTTTGTAAAACAATTTGACATGTTCATGATATGCTACCTTAATACCATCACAGTCATCTGTTTTGATGAATGGTCAATGGGATTCAGCTCAGTTCAATATCTAATGAACAGAGACGTGATCCAATTAGATAATATTAGTACACTGTTTACAAACAAATTATATTTGTTGACATATAGTACGTATATAACCATTAACTGATAAATTTATCCGATAAACCTAAAGAATTGGCATGATAGTACAACTATGGGTATTTTTTTTCTCTCGGAGTGAATATGTAAATACAGTCAACCAAATAAACATTTTTCAAACTAGTTTTATCAACTCCACTTATGTCGTATTTCATTTTCATTTTTTATTTGCTGTAATACAAATTTAAAGTAATTTACAAAACGATTAATATGCAAAATAGAGATGACAGGATCGTTGGTGGTTTTTTTTTAAAAGTAGTTTTAGCAGCCAACCCACAGTGTGGCCTGCAAATCTTTAGTGCTTATACTCTGCTTGCGTATATTATGGGGGGAGGGTTGAGATCTCACTAACATATTTAACCCCACCACATTTTTGCGCCTGTCCCAAGTCAGGAGCCTCTGGCCTTTGTTAGTCTTGTATTATTTTAATTTTAGTTTCTTGTGTACAATTTGGAAATTAGTATGGCGTTCATTATCACTGAACTAGTATATGTTTGTTTAGGGGCCAGCTGAAGGACGACTCCGGATGTGGGAATTTATTGCTACATTGAAGACCTGTTGGTGACCTTCTGCTGTTGTTTTTTCTATGGTCGGGTTGTTGTCTCTTTGACACATTCTCATTTCCAGTCTCAATTTTATTGTCATACTTCTTTCTCTTTCGAAAAAATCAACATTTGATTTACCCGACGTAATTAAACAAAACGGGTTATTGAGATCGCACGAACTTATAAAAGATTTTCTCACTTGCTTTTCTTTGTGAAACAGCCTTGGCTACTCTAAAATCAGTTAAAAAATGTTGCATCTCAATATTGCCAAGAATTAAAAATAAAAAAAGGAATCAACCCATTAGAATTATGTAAACAGGAAAACGTAAACGTGCTGCAACCAAACAATTGTACGTCAGAAACTCGTCTAACTGTCCTTCCTACAATGATACCGGTAGACGGGGTTCGTTAGAGACAATCAATGACCAGATCAATACGTGGTGAAAATGCAACGTCAATAGAATTTGATTACACATTGTCATATGCGAGACAGATCTACGGCCGCAACGTCAATAGAATTTGAATACACAATGTCATATGCGAGACAGATCTACGGCCGCAACGTCAATAGAATTTGATTACGCAATGGCATATGCGAGACAGATCTACGGCCGCAACGTCAACTGCTTATCAAATTTCTGAACGCCATTTTGCACAAATTTATGCCATAAATGTTTCCAATTAACTGAAATGCCACAGAATTGAATGTAGAAAAAAAATTAAGCCTAAAAGTTTCAACCGCATAATTGCCAAAACCACTTGTAATGGATGGAACAAGGGCAAACTCAGAAGGTGCAAAACAGAATCTCAAACGTGCCAAACAGAAATGGTTGACCTATCTGACACTCATTTTTGCGTTTGTTACAGGCAGTCATTGCTTTTGACGGTGACTAATGCAATTTCATTGATAAGGGGAAACCAGGAATTCAGTGTAAACCACAATATTTGAACATTGGAAATGACGTAAACAATTCAACTTTCGAACTGACATTTATTCTCAACATTTAAGTAATGAAAGAACTTTCTGTTCATAAGTTTGCTGACTTAAATTTGCTTATTTAAAAATAGGAATTTAACAGAACCATCTAGTGTTGCATTTCTAAAGTCGTTCAGTATATGTAAGACTTCAATTTATTAACATAAAACAACAAATTCTAACCTAATTTTGGGGTATCTCATTGTCGTAGTGTTGCATTTCTAAAGTCGTTCAGTATATGTAAGACTTCAATCTATTACAGTCCTTGGATGGTGTAAACTTCCCACTAACACCATACACCATTACACCGTACACCATACACTATTACACCATACACCTTATACCATTACACCATACACGTTACACCTTTGCACCATACACGTTACACATTACACCATACACCATTCCCCATTCTATCTACACGATCCGAAATTACCCATAATGCAATTAAATTTCAACGACTACAAAATTATTTATTTGTTTTAAAAAACGAATTTTGATCACAATATTGCAAATTAATATATAAAATTAAGACTTCCGTGATCATGGTCATGTAAACAATACAGATCAAATACATGTATTTGTAAATAAAGTACGCATAAAACTTTGCTTGTATAAATTAAGCCGTGATCTGCCTTCCTGTAGAGGCTGTGTCTGCGCGTTAATAAATAACGATATAGGTTTCACTGCTTTTATTATTAAGTTCTGATCGGTTTTAAAATGTAGCGTAAATTTAAAAAACTTGGTTTTCAGATAAAGTCGACAAACAATGCAGAAAACGAATAGAACTAAGATCATATAAAATATTCATATATAATCATGAAAGCGATATTGGTGTACAGTTAACCGGTCAGGGCGAACTCTAAAAATCGAGTATACTCGGTTTTGCGAGTTTACGATCCCGTCGTGCAATAACTATTCATGCTTATGGCCAGCGTAATATAAATGATTATTATTTTTCTGCACCAATCAACAATACATTCATACATATCCTTTTTTATTCAATTAATTGAATTATCCACAAAAATTATAGCTTTCACATCTCATCTTCACTAAAAACTAAAACGAACGAACCTAAAAATATTCCGGTAAATTTTTGCAATTACTTTTTTTGTTTTCCTCCCTTAAAATGTCGAGATTGAAAACGCATTTTTGTTCCTTTAAAGTACGATATGATGTATTATTTTAAAATGAAACTTGAATTTTTTTCCTCAAATTTGTGAGAAAAAAAAATCTCATTTTTTTAAAGTAATAATCCTTATACGTTCAACATTCAAAGTTTTCGTTTGGTGTTAATAAAATGTATGTATCACTCAGTAAGGACATTGGTCCGCAGAAATTCAAGGTTGGTCAGGTTTGAGTGTTAACGTTTCTCGGACCAACATATTTTTGGTCATGCCAAGTAATCCTTGATCACAACTCTGTTGGACCTCCTACGGCATCCATTAGTTATTAAAACGATTAGATAAAAGAACATATAAACCTATCAAATGTACCGTTTTTTGAAATAACAATATTGCCAGTGGACCACTCAAACCTCCTTTTTTGGCGCTTACAATTTTCAACCCTCGAATTAAGCTTTTCAAACTAACTAAAATTAAAAACTTGCTTTCTAACCGATCTTTTCGTGTACCGGACAGGCACCACTCGTTATTTTATAAGAAAAGCCTGCTATGGTCTAATACACATGCATGTTGTCTACTTGGGAGTTTCCGCACAAACACTTGTCTCAGAATAAACATCGAATACGGCAGTGGAACTACCATTCATTTTTTGGGCAAAGGTTACCGGGTTTATACGGAGTTCAAAATATACATGAAATATCATAACTCCGAGATTTCGATCTGTTTCATGCCAAGAAATTCTTGCTCAAAACTCTAGTGGTTCTCCTACGGCACCCATTAGAATATGATTTCATTCAACAAAATAAATTGTCCTGCATGTACGTATCGCTTTAAACACGGACATATACATGTACCAAATGGTGAATATGAATCAACCTTGAAATTGCTCTGGCAAATTGTTAGCTCGTAAAGTTAAAAAAAAATCCATGTTAGACAAAGGTGTTGGTTTTTTGGGGTTTTTTTTTCGTCAGAGAAGTTAAAATAAAATTTACCGGTAAATGGAGTTACACTGAATCATGGAAGTAATATTGTGAATCTTCTCAATTGAAGAATGATGGATTGAACCTGGTTTTATGGCAAGCCAAACCCTCTCTCTCTTATAGGCAATGTTAAAAATACCGCTATTATATGACAATAAAATTTGTCTTTATGGCGAATAATACACTATAAAAATCTTGAAATTATCTGCTGTTATTCGTATAAATGAAAAAAGAAAGTTGCGATATGATTGCCAATGCGACAATTCTCCACAAGAGACCAAAATGACACAGGTCTACATTTAACAACTATAGGTCACCGTACGGCCTTTAACAATGAGCAAAGTCCATAGTATGTTTCTTTTTATCATAATTGCAATATGATATTTTATAAGTTATCATTAGACTTCAAAATGTTGAATGAGTTGACGCCTTATACTGCTAATTGTATTTTTTATAAAACTGTGTGATGTGTACAATGGTGTAGTTTTGAGGGTATTCAACAGATTACACTCGTGTCACAGGATGTCGATGTATATCCTATAGGTGGTCATTCATGTTCAATAAACGAATGTAGGACAGAAAGTCACAGGACAAAAAGTCACAATTTAGTTTAGTTAAACAAATTTTATTTGTTCAAGTACAAATTGGATAAGACACAAAAATAAATAAAGGAATATTAAGAGAACTAAAACAAAAGAAAAATACAAAATAATTCAACAAACGAAAAAAGGGAGGCATTTAACTAAGATGATGATTTGTGTGCGATCATGGTTTGCTATCTAGACAATTAGAATTCGGTTTTTAGAATATATTTCTTTGAACAAGAAAAAAATCATTTTAAAGATAGTGTTGTGTTTTTTCTTGAACTATTATAAAGCAACTTTGTAATTAAAATTTATTCAATTTAAATCAATACAAAATGTCAATTATTATATATTTTGTCTCAGTCTCCATAATCACTGAAATGCACTATCCTTAATGTATTTAATAACATGGAACAATTCAGAAACATTGTTGAACATGTATTATTCTATTTTACTTAAACGTTGTTCTCATATCATTATAGTCATAAGCAATAAGGATATCCTAATCGATGTTGTTGATTGTGTAATTCATGGCTGAGTAGGTGTGTAATCGATGACACGTGCATGCCCGCATTATATTATGAAAATTAAAAATATCTCTCTAAGTTCGGTTTTAAATATCTAAAAAATTACCTCAGGGACTCGGTCGGCAGATTTTTTATGTTTTTAATTATTTTTTTTTATATATTTCTGGTTGGACACTGGACACATTTTCATAGTAAATACTGCCCATGGACAATATCTACTTATTTAAATGTGTCCTGGACACAATTTCCTATGAAAATATGTCCTTAAGTATGAAAAAGAGTACATGAACAAAAACATTATTCACTACCATAATATTGTCCAGGGGGGACATTTTTTCAGAGGACATTGTGTCCACCAGGGCATCTTTTGATGGGATTTAAGTATTAAATGATATCCATTGCCTTGTTATTACTGGACACATTTTAACTTTTAATTGCAAACTTTAATTAATTGTTACTTTGACATAGAGTTGTCTCATTGGCACTCATACCATCCTTATCTTAATATTTATATCTCTTAATATAATTATATACTTATGCATAATTCAAACTCAAATAAGTAACAGATGCTGTACAGTATTATTTTCCTTAAAGGACACAATTTAATAACATTTACTACAACAGTTTGTTCTGTAGATGGACCATATTTCATAACTGTCGCTGTAAAATGCTGTCCACTTAGGAGCAGTATTTCATGGCAATGGATATTATGTATTTTCAATTGCCTTCTTCTCTGACATAACAATCCCCAAGGGTGACTGGGGTATAGAAATATGGTCACTTGGTCTTCTCCCGACCGGCAGTAAAACGCTTGCCGAAGTGGGGCGTCCGTTTGGCTGTGCGGGATGTATCAAGTTCGCAGTCACGTCCGGTCAGAAGGGGGACGTTAAATCCGATGTCTCGTGTAAAGAGAGTGCCACGCTCTTTGCACGTTAAGAACCCTTGCAACCAATCTTTGAGGAGTCCGTAGGTGGCCTGTTGCAAGGCAAAATTTCTGTCCCTATCCAATATGCCCCCATTTTCCAGTGGCAGTCCAAATTTCCCCGACCATCATCCAAGATGGCCTCTATTGTATCAACCTACCTATTGTATTTATTGTGAACTTGTTTTCGTCCTGAATATGCATGAAATATTTGCCACTGGACGTTAAGCAACCAACAATCAATCAATCAATCAATCTCTGACAAAACAAATATAGTAAAGTTCTTCGGACTTAATTTTACACTTCCTTCAATCAATTAAAAATACTGCTTGTAAATATATTGTACTGTAGCACATATTAGAACCCCACTTAAATCATGAATGGTCATGCTTTACGAATTTCTTTCACATTTACATGTATGACCCTTTCTGTTTGGCTATATACAATGATATAGGTAATGTTATACCTTGACATTTCCGGGTATTACAAATCAACATGTATATTAACGGCTCATTTTTTATAATGGGGTTAACTACCTATCTCTGATATAACAACATTTTTATAACATTCACATTTCTGAATGTTCTGTATATCAATTTCATATTTTATTGACCGAATGAGAATATGTTTATATGCAAGGAAACATATTGAGTATCAAATTAATATAGGTGGTTTTTATTTATCTTGGTATTAAATTAAAGAAATTTGAAAATACTATTGCGGGTCAGGTATAAAGTAGACTTGTTGACTGTTAGCGGAGAAATAATATGCCCTGTACTAAAGAATATAAATGAATGAGACAATGACAAGTCTTGCAAAGGAACAAGATATAAAGCACATCGATTTCCCAGCCGGGTGCGTCTAAACACTCGGCTGCTAAGGAGTCCACTAAACCTTTTTTTTTGCACTAAATACTAATAAGGAGCACGCTTCAGCTAAACTTTTTTTTCTTTCGGTTTCATTCTATCTACATAGGCAAAGTTGACTTTAGATATTTTACCAAATGATACGAAACATTTAAATATGTCACAAGTATTACTCAATAATATAAAAAAGAAGATGTGGTATGATTGCCAATGAGAAAACTGTCCACAAGAGATCAAAATGACACAGACATTAACAATTGTATGTCACCGTACGGCCTTCAACAATGAGCAAATCCCATACCGCATAGTCAGCTACAAAATGCCCCGATATGACAATGTAAAACAATTCAAACGAGAAAACTCACGGCCTTATTTGTATAAAAAAAAAATGAACAAAAAACAAATATATAACACATAAACAAACGACACCCACTGAATTACAGGCTCCTGACTTGGGACAGCCACATCAATAAATAATATGGTAGGGTTAAACATGTTAGCGGGATCCCAACCCTCCCATATTTTTTTTTAAATAATATTCGTCCTAAATATGCATGAAATGTTTGCCACTGGACGTTGGCAAACATCAATCAATTGATCAAATTTTGCACTAAAATAGGAATTCAACAAGTTAGTTAACTTTCTGAATTCGTTTTTGTGCAGAAATAAATTCCATAGAATATATTAAGTATGTAAATATATGCAAAGGGTATCTTGTGGTCTTGTGGTATAGTTTATATTAGATCAATCATTTGGCTGTTGTCTGCTCTTTGGTTGTTTTGTTGTCTCTTTTACACATTCCCCGTTTTAATTCTCAATTTTATCGTATGTTTATTTTTATTGTATGTGCCAGAAAATGTATTAATCAAGTTTAAATGAAAATAAAGAGAATTAGAATATTGTTGAATAGAAAGTACATATCCGTGTGGAATTCGCCTCAGGTTGTTTTTCCAAGTTTGATAGGACAACTTCTTTACCCGACAACCTTGTATATTGTATATGTTTGATGGACTATCATCATGCTCATGTGACCATCAGGTACTGAGATAAATATGCTAGTGTTTAAACTCTGTCAAAGCCAAAACGATTAAATATATATATCTAATTTAAATTCATTCATGCATGCAGTAAAACGTTTCTTATATAAAACAATTTTTCAAACTTTTATCTTTAATGCGTTTAGCCTACATGTGAAAATAAACCGGGAAAGGAGTTGTGATAGACAAATGGACAACTATATACATGATATACAAACATATGTATTGATATTTTCTTCAGTTTATGAACTGTAGAAAACTTAATACCCGATTCATTTATCCTCATTACATATAATCTGTGTTGAAATGCGTTGAAAGCATGGGAGTTTGTATTTCTTGCTCCTATATTATGTATTTCTTAAATATTTTCTTCGCCTAAAATGTGATCGATGTTTATATTGTTCTTATTAGTCCGGAATTTTATAGTACGAATCACACCTCTTTAACACAAGTGAAAAAAGGGGGGAGCCTTGAATGACACAGTACAAAACTCCCAGTATATTTTATTTTATCATGGCCATTATAATGCTTAATCTACATGTATATATTGTTTACTACAAACATGAAATCGACAATAAAATTATACCACCAGCTATTTAATTGTACCATGTTGGTACTACTTCTACTACTTTGCGTTACACGAAGTTCCTCAAAACAAGGACTTGGTATAGAAAGTCCCTGCTCAAAATAAGGCAATTTTGACATTTCAAAGAACTCTAGTGTTTTTCGTTTTATTTTGTCTGGCATTGTCGGTATGTTTTCGTCTTTTAAGTTTGAAATCCCCATTGCACGTTATATGTTGCCTCCCTTATTGTGCAGCAGCAAATATTCCAGAAGTACGTTATAAATACTTAGGATCTCGTGTCATGACTAAATAATTGAATCCTTTTTTCAGACAGGATAATATGCTCATCTCGGGTCCTTTAATAGCTAACTTACTTTGGTCTCTTGTGGAGAGTGGTCTCATTAGCAATCATATACTACACATATAATATATATATATATATATATCCACATCTCCTTTAAATGGGCGCACTATGTTTGCACACATTTGGGAAGTAAAATGTTTTACGTTTCCACTCAGCTTTTGATTACATTTGCACGCATTTATTTAACAGGTTTATTTCAATAATAATAATAATAATTTTATTTGCAAAATACACCCATATGGGTCAAGCAAACACAAATACAACATTTAATACAGACAGTGAAGAATTATAAATATAAACATAAAAAAAACATAGTTATAAATGGTAATTAATGTAAACTTTGACATGGACCTCATTTTCGCAATTCTAAAGATTGCTTTATAAAGTCACCAATTTCTGTCAAAAGCTCAGATTTAGGATTCAAAAGTTGTTTTAGCTTTAATAAAATCAACGGTACCAATTTTGTTGCACCAGATGCGCATTTCGACAATACATGTCTCTTCAGTGATGCTCGTGGCCAAAATATTTGAAATCCAAAGCTTATATAAAAGATGAAGAGCTATAATCCAAAAGGTCCAAAAAGTATAGCCAAACTCGTAAAAGGAATCAGAGCTTTGCATGAGGGAGATACATTCCTTAATTTATAATAATTTATAATATTTAGTAACAGCAAATTTTAATAACACAAAAAAAATCCGTATTTTCATGCCAGTACCGAAGTACTGGCTACTGGGCTGGTGATACCCTCGGGGACTAATAGTCCACCAGCAGAGGCATCGACCCAGTGGTAGTAATAAAATCAACGGTACCAATTTTGTTGCACCAGATGCGCATTTCGACAATACATGTCTCTTCAGTGATGCTCGTGGCCAAAATATTTGAAATCCAAAGCTTATATAAAAGATGAAGAGCTATAATCCAAAAGGTCCAAAAAGTATAGCCAAACTCGTAAAAGGAATCAGAGCTTTGCATGAGGGAGATACATTCCTTAATTTATAATAATTTATAATATTTAGTAACAGCAAATTTTAATAACACAAAAAAAATCCGTATTTTCATGCCAGTACCGAAGTACTGGCTACTGGGCTGGTGATACCCTCGGGGACTAATAGTCCACCAGCAGAGGCATCGACCCAGTGGTAGTAATAAAATCAACGGTACCAATTTTGTTGCACCAGATGCGCATTTCGACAATACATGTCTCTTCAGTGATGCTCGTGGCCAAAATATTTGAAAAGTGTTTGATAATTTGTAAAATCAGGATTTATATTATTAATCTTTAAAAATAAGCAATCTCTTAAAGTTGAGTTTAGTTTGCAATATAGAAAAAAAATGGTATTCATCATCAATTCTATTACAAAGTTTACACAACCTTTGATCTCTGGGTACATTTTTATATCTTCCCATTTCAACCTCTAGGTTATGGTCACTAACCCTTAATTTAGAAATTAATTGTCTGGTTTTAAAATTTGATTCTTTTAATAAATAATTTTCAATTTTTATCTCAGTCAATCTAGATTGCCAGCATGTTAGTGTCTCGCAACAAAATTTCAGTGCTTTGATACCCCAAGCTGACTTGCATAATAAAATTATATCAATGCATCAACAAAACTGACCATATTTACATTTTATTATGTAAATCTATATATATAGCTGCACAGTACATAGTAAATCAGCAATATTTTGATATCAGAATGCATTGCATTATACAAATGAGTCGACAGTAACATTGCAACACAAATTTATTCCAATCATTTAGATTGCCAGCATATCCTCTTTTTATTTAAAATAGTGTCTTGCAACAAAATTTCAGTGATTTGATACCTCAAGCTGACTCATATAATAAAATTATTTTAACGTGTCAACATAATTTTAGTGATTTGATACCTCAAGCTGACTCATATAATAAAATTATTTTAACACGTCAACAAAATTTCAGTGATTTGATACCTCAAGCTGACTCATATAATACATTGTAATAAAATTATTTTAACTCGTCAACAAAATTTCAGTGATTTGATACCTCAACAATGCTCAAGCTGACTCATATAATAAAATTATTTTAATGCGTCAACAAAATTTCAGTGATTTGATACCTCAAGCTGACTCATATAATAAAATTATTTTAACGTGTCAACATAATTTCAGTGATTTGATACCTCAAGCTGACTCATATAATAAAATTATTTTAACACGTCAACAAAATTTCAGCGACTTGATACCTCAAGCTGACTCATATAATAAAATTATTTTAACTCGTCAACAAAATTTCAGTGATTTGATACCTCAACAATGCTCAAGCTGACTCATATAATAAAATTATTTAAATGCGTCAACAAAATTTCAGTGATTTGATACCTCAATCTGACTCATATGATAAAATTATTTTAACGCGTCAACAAAATTTCCGTGATTTGATACCTCAACAATCATGACAATGCTGAAGCTGACTCATATAATAAAATTATTTTTACACGTCAACAAAATTTCAGTGATTTGATACCTCAATCTGACTCATATGATAAAATTATTTTAACGCGTAAACAAAATTTCAGTGATTTGATACCTCAACAATGCTGAAGCTGACTCATAAATAAAAATTATTTTAACACATAAACAAAATTTCAGTGATTTGATACCTCAAGCTGACTCATATGATAAAATTATTTTAACGCGTCAACAAAATTTCAGTGATTTGATACCTCAACAATGCTGAAGCTGACTCATATAATAAAATTAATTTAACACGTAAACAAAATTTCAGTGATTTGATACCTCAAGCTGACTTATATGATAAAATTATTTTAACGCGTCAACAAAATTTCAGTGATTTGATACCTCAACAATGCTGAAGCTGACTCATATAATAGAATTAGTTTAACACATAAACAAAATTTCAGTGATTTGATACCTCAAGCTGACTCATATGATAAAATTATTTTAACGCGTCAACAAAATTTCAGTGATTTGATACCTCAACAATGCTGAAGCTGACTCATATAATAAAATTAATTTAACACATAAACAAAATTTCAGTGATTTGATACCTCAAGCTGACTCATATGATAAAATTATTTTAACGCGTCAACAAAATTTCAGTGATTTGATACCTCAACAATGCTGAAGCTGACTCATATAATAAAATTAATTTAACACGTAAACAAAATTTCAGTGATTTGATACCTCAAGCTGACTCATATGATAAAATTATTTTAACGCGTCAACAAAATTTCAGTGATTTGATACCTCAACAATGCTGAAGCTGACTCATATAATAGAATTAGTTTAACACGTAAACAAAATTTCAGTGATTTGATACCTCAAGCTGACTCATATGATAAAATTATTTTAACGCGTCAACAAAATTTCAGTGATATTGATACTTCAACAATGCTGAAGCTGACTCATATAATAAAATTAGTTTAACACGTAAACAAAATTTCAGTGATTTGATACCTCAAGCTGACTCAAATGATAAAATTATATTTTAAAACTGACCATATTCGCTCTTTATTATGTAAATCAATATATACAAAATGATATAGCAGCATAGAAAAACAATATTTTGATGTCAGAATGGATTGCCATTATATAAATTTTGTTGATTGTTGACATGTCTTTTTTTATTCAAAATATTGTCTCGCAACAAAATTTCAGTGATTTGAAACCTCAGGCTGACCATGCTGACTCATAATAAAATTAATCAAACATGTCAACCAAAACTAACCATATAAGCACTTAATCATGTCTATTATGTAAATCTATATAGCAGCATAGCAAATCAGCAATATTTTGATTCTTTTCTGTTTACGTAATATAAAACGGTCACTGAAGTCAGTATCTGTATCTGTATTTCAAACTTCTGAACATGGATGGGTATGTCGTTAATTCATTTTGGCTATTGTTTGATTGGTGGATCTGCGCATAAATAAGTCATGCTTGCTGAGGTGTGCTCATTTAAACCCAGTGGTTCAGGATATTTTGTAAGATTCACCATATCACTAATCCTGGCTGAGCCGGCTGCTTGAACTTTTCATGCATATAACAATGACTTTTCCATGGTGGTGTCATATATTTTGTTTTATGACATCAAAATTTTACGGGAAATTCTACATGTCTATTAATGGCAGACAAATAGCGATAAGGTTTATAAAACTAACCCAGTAGTACATCCCTCAACAATGTGACTGACATGAGAGATACTTTCATGACTTTATAATGAGAAGTTCTCTTCTTGGAAAAGTATACTGTTACATGTAGTATATTATGTCGGTTGGTTGATTTTGTTGGTAGCTAAATTTCAAGTGGCAAATATTTCATTCCTGCTCGCATAAGTATTTTTTCGAACGTTCACGGTATCATTTATAATTTATAATGACAAATCTAACACAATTGACGAGATTGTTCATAGTTATACAACACCTTATGTGCAATACATGTAACACTGTACAGTGTACAATTTCCTTTTGAACATTTTCTGGAAAACAGAATCGTGAATCCAAGGCAAACAAACGTGAATTACGAAGAAATATTTATGAAGAGCCTGTCAAAAATGGGGAACGAAACAACGTTAAAAATGATGTTGATAACCCATGATATAAAAATAATGTTCCTATGCGCGGATAACCTCTGTATACGGCTTCTACTTAAAAAAAATATCATTTATTTTAATTTATGATAGCTGCAAGTAATAACAACTGTCCAATCTTATAGCCATTGTTCTCTATAAATAAGAATATGAAAAAATAAAATAATTACTTTAATAAACACATTAAAAATATTTTTTTTTTCGTATTCTTATCTATAATATATATTTAGACTACCGGGTATAGTAATTTGCTACTCTGGAAAAATATTAATTAAGATTATTATTATTGTTTATGTTTACAATCCGAAAAAGTAAAATAAAAAGAACTTCGATTTCCACCAATGAAATGTCGTACACCATTCATTCACACCATTCCCGATTGCACGTTACACGATCACACCATTACTCATACACCATTACACCATTCCCCTTACACCATACACCATAGCACCATACACCTTACACCATTGCACCATACACCTTACACCATTACACCATACACGTTTTTTTGGGAAGTTTACACCATCCAAGGGCTGTAACATGAAAACAACACATTCTAACCTTTTTTTGGGTATCTTATTGTCGTAGTGTTGCATTTCTAAAGTCGTTCAGTATATGTAAGACTTCAATTTATTAACATAAAACAACAAATTCTAACCCTTTTTTGGGGTATCTTATTGTCGTAGTGTTGCATTTCTAAAGTCGTTCAGTATATGTAAGACTTCAATTTATTAACATAAAACAACAAATTCTAACCCTTTTTGTGGTATCTTATTGTCGTAGAGTTGCATTTCTAAAGTCGTTCAGTATATGTAAGACTTCAATCTATTAACATAAAACAACAAATTCTAACCTTTTTTGTGGTATCTTATTGTCGTAGTGTTGCATTTCTAAAGTCGTTCAGTATATGTAAGACTTCAATTTATTAACATGAAAACAACACATCCTAACCTTTTTTGTGGTATCTTATTGTCGAAGTGTTGCATTTCTAAAGTCGTCTAGTATATGTAAGACTTCAATTTATTAACATGAAAACAACACATCCTAACCATTTTGGGGTATCTTATTGTCGTAGTGTTGCATTTCTAAAGTCGTCTAGTATATGTAAGACTTCAATTTATTAACATGAAAACAACACATCCTAACCATTTTTGGGGTATCTTATTGTCGTAGTGTTGCATTTCTAAAGTCGTTCAGTATATGTTAGAATTAAATTCATTAACATGAAAACAACACATCCTAACCCTTTTTTTTGGTATCTTATTGTCGTGACAAAAGACCAAGAAATCAAGAAACGTTTTTTCCAATACATTAAACCTTATTCTCCCTTACAAAGATGATCAAACAGAATTATTGTAAATTCCTTGTTGGTCACAACCTTTTAGGTGGTTGATCTATTTTAATTGATTATCAATAGTACATGTATACATTGATACATCTTCCAAGATGTGGTAAAATTTAACATATGTTGCTTAAATATTTTTATTTACACATTGTTTGGCTAGATTTATTGAATCGTTTTCCAATAAAATAAAACTGATCATCATGATAATTGTTTCCCTCTTCCTTCAATTTTCGGACGCGAGGAGGACCCTTGTGAATAGCAATTTAAAAGCACACCAAAAAACGTCATCTTTAGAGTATATGTTTGCCTGAAGCCGTTTAACAATTTTTACTTTCAGAAGTCTTGCTCGAGTAAATTATCGAGACTTTTACCACATACCAGCTACTCTAGTAACCATTTTGAACGTAAGTTATTATACGACTTGTATAAAGATCACCTTTTTTTGTTCAACTAATTTTAGTTACGCGATAATAAATGTAAATTGCAACATGCAATGCAGGTAGAGATAAACACGTGATACATATAGAGTGAAACATGCGATACATGTAGATTGAAACATGCTATACAAATAGATTGAAACATGCAAAACATGCAGATTGAAACATGCAAACCATGTAGATTGAAACATGCGATGCATTTAAAGTGAAATTTGCGATACATGTAGATTGAAACATGCAGTACATGTAGTGTGAAACATGCACTATATTTAGATCGAAATATGCTGTAAGCAGATTGAAACATGCAGTACATAAACAGTAAATATGCTATACATGTAGAAAGAAATAAGCTATCCATGTAGATTGAAACATGTGATATATGTCGAGTAAAACATTGACACATGTCGAGTAAAACATACAATACAGGAAGAGCGATATATGTGAAACATGTAGAGCGAAACATGCAATTTGAAGATTGAAACATGCTATACATAGAGAATAATACATGGCAAAATCCGTATCATATGTCGTATCATCCCGAGACATCAATATCAGCCCGAGGGCCTTTAGGCCCGAGGGATGATATTGGTCGAGGGTGATACGGCATGTGATACGGATTTTGACATGTATTATACGCTTTATCATATATTTCAACAGAAGAGTTTTATATTATATGAACTGTTTTCTGATCCATAGCAATGGGTTACCTTCAGTTCTGCTTTTGTCTTGTTTCAAAGCTTTAAAATAACTGCTCAATTATGTATTCGAATCACCTAGGTTACCTTACAATCTGTTGTTTTGAAAATATTTTGTTCATTTTTGTATATATTTGAGTGTTTTGTATTTTTTATAGTTGCATTTAGTGTCCCAAATTTTTTTTTGTAAAAACTTGATGTTTTTGACGTCACATACAATATGAAAACTTGATGTTCGTGACGTTACATACCAAATATGACGTCATTCCAAAAATTGACCTATTGTTAGAAAAAAAATTCTTAAGCAAAAAAAAACAAAATAAACTGACTTTAGTTTAAAAAAAAAAAAAAAAAAAAAAAAGGTATGCGATACGGATTTTACCATGCGATACGGGGTATGCGATACGGGGTATGCGATACGGGGTGTGCGATACAGGGTAGGTGATACAGACTGGAAAAAAGAACCTTTATTAGATATACAAAATAGCTGTATGTTGTACTAAATATATGATAAATATAGATTGACTCATGTTATACATCAAGATTAAAACATGCGATACAGGTAGAGCAAAACATGTGATACATGTAGAGTGAAACTTGCTCTAATACATGTAGGGTGAATATGCAATCCATGTATACATTGAAACATGCGATACATGAAGAGTGAAACAAGCAATACATGAAGAGTGAAACCTGCGATACAGGTAGAGTAAACATGCGATACAGGTAGAGCGAAACATGCGATACAGGTAAAGCGAAACACGCAATACACGAAGAGTGAAACATGCGATTCATATAGAGTAAATCATGCGATATATGAAAAATGAAACATGCGATACATGTAAAGTAACTTGAGCGATAGATGTAGATTGAAACATACGGTACACGTAGAATGAAATATGCGCCACATGTAGAGTGAATCATGCAAAATAGGTTCAGTAAAAATGCTATACATGAAGAATGAAACATGCGATACATGTAGATTAAAATATGCGATACTTGTAGATTGAAATATGAGATACATGTAGATTGAAACTTGCGATATATGTAGAGTTAAACATGCGAAAAAGGTACAGTAAAGTATGCGATACATAAAGAATTGAATGTAGAAAAAAAATTAAGCCTAAAAGTTGCAACCACATAATTGCCAAAAACCAGTTATAATGGATAAAACAAGGGCAAAATCAGAAGGTGCAAAACAGAATCCCAAACGTGCCAAACAGAAACGGTTGACCTATCTGACACTCATTTTTGCGTTTGTTACAGGCAGTCATTGCTTTTGACGGTGACTAATGCAAGTTCATTGATAAGGGGAAACCAGGAATTCAGTGTAAACCACAATATTTGAACATTGAAAATGACGTAAACAATTCAACTTTCGAACTGACATTTATTCTAAACATTTAAGTAATGAAAGAACTTTCTGTTCATAAGTTTGCTGACTTAAATTTGCCTTTATAAAAATTGGAATTTAACAGAACAATCTAGTGTTGCATTTCTAAAGTCGTTCAGTATATGTAAGACTTCAATTTATTAACATAAAAACAACACATCCTAACCTGGTTTTGGGTATCTTATTGTCGTAACCTGTTTTTGGGTATCTTATTGTCGTAGTGTTGCATTTCTAAAGTCGTTCAGTATATGTAAGACTTCAATTTATTAACATGAAAACAACACATCCTAACCTTTTTTGATGTATCTTATTGTCGTAGTGTTGCATTTCTAAAGTCGTTCAGTATATGTAAGACTTCAATTTATTAACATGAAAACAACACATCCTAACCATTTTTGGGGTATTTTTTTGTCGTAGTGTTGCATTTCTAAAGTCGTGCAGTATATGTAAGACTTCAATTTATTAACATGAAAACAACACATCCTAACCTTTTTTGGGTATCTTATTGTCGTAGTGTTGCATTTCTAAAGTCGTTCAGTATATGTTAGAATTAAATTCACTAACATGAAAACAACACATCCTAACCCTTTTTTTTTGGGTATCTTATTGTCGTGACAAAAGACAAAAAAATTAAGAAACGTTTTTTCCAATACATTAAACCTTATTCTCCCTGACAAAGATGATCAAACAGAATTATTGTAAATTCCTTGTTGGTCACAACCTTTTAGGTGGTTGATCTATTTTAATTGATTATCAATAGTACATGTATACATTGATACATCTTCCAAGATGTGGTAAATTTTAACATATGTTGCTTGAATATTTTTATTTACACATTGTTTGGCTAGATTTATTGAATCGTTTTCCAATAAAATAAAACTGATCATCATGATCATTGTTTCCCTCTTCCTTCAATTTTCGGACGCGAGGAGGACCCTTGTGTATAGCAATTTAAAAGCACACCAAAAAACGTCATCTTTAGAGTATATGTTTGCCTGAAGCAGTTCAACAATTTTTACTTTTAGAAGTCTTGCTCGAGTAAATTATCGAGACTTTTACCACATACAAGCTACTCTAGCAACCATTTTAAACGTAAGTTGAGATACGACTTGTATAATGATCACCTTTTGTTTGTTCAACGCATTTTAGAGCAAAACCCGTGATACATGTAGAGTGAAACATGTGATACATGTAGATTGAAACATGCTATACAAATAGATTGAAACATACAAAACATACAGATTGAAACATGCAAACCATGTAGATTAAAACATGCGATACATGTAAAGTGAGATTTGCGATACATGAAGATTGAAACATGCTATACATGTAGTGTGAAACATGCACTATATTTAGATCGAAATATGCTGTAAGCAGATTGAAACATGCAGTACATGTACAGTACATATGCTATACATGTAGAAAGAAATAAGCTATCCATGTAGATTGTAACATGTGATATGTGTCGAGTAAAACATTGACACATGTCGAGTAAAACAAACAATACAGGAAGTGCGAAATATGTGAAACATGTAGAGAGAAACATGCAATGTGAAGATTGAAACATGCTATACATATAGACTGACTCATGTTATACATCAAGATTAAAACATGCGATGCAGGAAGAGCAAAACATGTGATACATGTAGAGTGAAACATGTTCTAATACATGTAGGGTGAATATGCAATCCATGTATATATTGAATCATGCGATACATGACGAGTGTAACAAGCAATACATGAGAGTGAAACCTGCGATACAGTTCAAGTGAAATATGTGATACAGGTACAGTAAACATACGATACATTAAGAATGAAACATGCGCAGAACATGAAGAGTGAAATACGCGATCCATGTAGATTGAAACATGCGATACAGGTAGAGTAAACATGCGATACAGGTAGAGCGAAACATGCGATACAGGTAAAGCGAAACACGCAATACACGAAGAGTGAATTATGCGATACATATAGAGTAAAGCATGCGATATATGAAAAATGAAACATGCGATACATGTAAAGTAACATAAGCGATAGATGTAGATTACAACATACGGTACACGTAGAATTAAATATGCGCCACATGTAGAGTGAATCATGCAAAACAAGTTCATTAAACATGCTATACATGAAGAATGAAACATGCGATACATGTAGATTAAAATATGCGATACTTGTAGATTGAAATATAAGATACATGTAGATTGAAACTTGCGATATATGTAGAGTTAAACATGCGAAAAAGGTACAGTAAAGTATGCGATACATAAAGAATAAACATGCGATACATGTAGAGTGAAATATCCGATATAAATAGATTAAAACATGCAATACATGTAGATTGAAACATGCGATACATGAAGAGTGAATCATGCGATACATTGAGAGTGAAACATGACATACATGTGAAGTGAAACATGCGATACAAGTACAGTAAAGCATGCGATACACGAAGAATTAAACATGACATGCATGTAGGATGAAAAACGCGATACAGGTTCAATAAAGAATGAAATACATTAAAAATGAAACATGCTATACATTTGCAATACATGTAGATTGAAATATGTGATACCTGTAGATTAAAACATGCGATCAATGAATACTGAAACATTCGATTCATGAAGATTGTTTACCTCTTACCTGTAAATCGTATCGTGCTGACATTTATTCTATGCAAAAGTTGATTGAAACTATATGTTTAAAAAATATCACAGTGCTCCTTCTAAAAAACTATCAAATTATGAAATATTGAAGATCAACACAAACCTTAAGACCTATATCCTCAATTATCGTCCTTGATACGTTTGATTATGACAAAGAAACATAGATACAATGTAACGGAGGGACGAAAGATACCAAAGGGACAGTCAAATTCATAATTCTAAGACAAACTGACAACGCCATGGCTAAAAATGAAAACGACAAACAGACAAACAATAGTTCAGATGACACAACATAGAAAACTAAAGAATAACACGAACCCCACCAAAAACTAGGGTGATCTCAGGTGCTCCGGAAGGGTAGGCAGCTCCTGCTCCACATGTGGCATCCGTCGTTTTGCTTATGTGATAAAACACTCGAACCCCTACAAAAAAAATTGGATGATCTCATGTGCTCCGGAAGGTAATGCAAATCCTGGTCTACATGTTGGTGTCCCAAAATGAAATAGTAGCAGCAAAAAAAAAACGTGATGCTTTAACAAATATATATACCTTTGTTTGAAGTCGGATGTAGTTTAATGCTCCTATGTTTCAATTAAGAAATAAATTCAGAGGAGCATGAATTAATTACTAAATTAACTTTTAACACCTTTGTTAGGTATCAGCTAACCGGAGAATGTGCAGCACTTTTTTAATTTTATTGAAGATAAATTCAAAAGAAACGGCATCATTAATGTCTGTCTAGGTCACTGCAGGTAAGAAACATACCAATCCAATCTAAAAAAAAGAAACAGTTGTTATTTTGTACGTTAATATAAATTCTGAATCAATTTATCATTTCAATTTATAAAAATAAAAATCATTATTCACATGAAAAAAGTACAACATAAAACAATAACATATTGTTAGACTGTACTTCACCACTGGCGAACATAGAAATACACTATCCTAAAAGCATATTACCGCCTTAATAGGAGCACACTATATTTATAAGGAACTTATTCCAATATCATAATCAGTTTTAACCCCTACCATTTAAAACCTTAACCTTTTATATAAACTCAACAGTTGTTTTGATAACAAACAAAGTCAAATCATTTTTTTAATTGAAAAAAAAATCAACGGATAAAAAATATGTTGTATGCAAGTTTCAAAGGACTCAACACTATGATTGGTTGATCGAATTTTGGTTGCTGAACATCATGTCATAAATCTGTCGTTATAGTTCTTGTAGAACATTTTAAAGGTTGTAACCAACCTCTTGCCTTAAATATAAAAAAAAATCTAACCTAGACCAATTACCTTCCCTAAAACAAAATGGTTGGATATATAGCAGTTGACAAACACTAATTTTGATAATTGCAAAGCATGATATTTTCTTGACAGTACAACGTGATTAAAACGTTAAGCTGATTTTACAGAGTTATATCCCCGTAGTATTATATCCCAACTTAAATAGAAGGCGTCCTTAGGAGACTTTTGAAGTTCTACATAAAATGAGAAATGTTCCCTTGCATCTTCAAAGTACTCTATGGTATGTACATGCAAAATATTTCTTTGTATGTGAAACATGGACCTTTTATAATAAAATAGTTATATCAGTAGAGTAATTGTTAAAAGCGTGTGCAGTACTGCTGTTGTATTAAAAAAAACGAAAAAAAACCCTGTACATTTGGCAAAGTGAACTGTTCTACGAGCTGTTTCGACTTTAATTTCGGATTTATTTGACGCATTTACAATCCTTTCAGATATCCTTATTTTTCAAGGATATAAAATCTAAAAATAAATTTTGTTCGGAGAATTGTTATATATCATCGTGAAACCTGACTAAGTTATCGCTTCCATCTAGACCTCACTTGTAATAATGGTCACCTCTATTCAGCAACCGACTACCTATCACGGTGACTTACCGACCCTCCTAAACGTTTCTGGGATATCATTCAACTCTTTTCAGCGCTTATAATCTAGGGTTAGGCATACGACATGTGTTTAAGCCTGTGTTTTATATATTAAATGTAAATATGTACGTGAGCAGAGGCTTCAACCACAAATATATCAATTTATCGATTACATAATGTTAGAAAAAAAAATTCCAAACTATTAAAATGCCTGAGCCCGAATTTATTTGTCGATTCTAAACATTTCCCACACCAACCGTGCAAGGGTTGTATAGCCAGTCAAGTTCGTTAAAAATTCTCTTTGTTGTCCCCTCAAAGTGTGCTACTGATTTTAAATTGTTCTACCAAAGAGCTTTTTATCTCGATGAAATGTTTGAAAATAGATAAAATACGTAAGACTTCAATGTATTTACATGAAAACAAAACAACACACCCTACCTTCTGGTATCAATCTGTCCAGACAATAGTCGAAAATAAAAACAAATTACACGGTTATTTCAATACAATTAACCAACTTTTCCCTGGCGAAGAATAGTAACTTCCTTATTGGCAACAACCTTTAAGGTGGTTGAACTATCAATAGTACATGTATACGTGATCGTCCAAGCTGTGGTAAAATTATACGTATGTTGCTTTAATATTTCTATTTTTACATTGATTTGAATCATTTTCCCTTAATGACGCAAGAATCCCTGTGTCAGCAATTCAAAAGTACACCAGAACACGTCATCTTTAGATTATATATTTGGCCAAAGCAAATCAACAAGTCTAGCCTGAGTGTTGTATCGAGTCATTTGCTTCAGTGTCACCAGCTACTCTAGGAACCGGTTTAAAAGTAAGTAAAGAAACGGCTTGCATATGATTACTATTCTGTATTCACAGCGTCTAACATTTTCTTTAAACAACGTCGGTTTTACAATTATAATACTTATATTGATTACTTTAAGCTTGAAACGATGTTTCAAAAATTCATGTATTATGAAATAACCTTTTATATGAAAAATGCAACACACATATTTTAATTTTGCAAAATGTGTGCTTATTTTTTTGTCCGTTAACTGGAATTGAATTTCACTTTGTGTACACGAGAGTGCATTCGCTTAGCCTTGTGTAAAGTTGTCTAGACCATTCTACCACATCCACTGTATAGAAATATTACCCTGATAGTCGTAATGTTGCTTTGTAAATTTATAGCTGACTATGCGATTTGGGCTTTGCTCATTGTTGAAGGCGATACGATGACCTAGAAGTTTTTAATTTCTGTGTCATTTTGGTCTCGTGTGGAGAGTTGTCTCATTGGCAATAATACCTTATTTTTTTTAACATAAACGTGTCATACTGAAAATATCCAAATGGTAACACCTCTTCTGTTGATTTATAGAGTGAATGTACGTATGTCATAATGAACGAAAATATTTGAAAAAAAAAGTCGAAAACGTTCAAATAGCAGTTTTTAAATTTTTTTTGAACAGGAACATATCACAGGCGCTTGGGTCTATGATACAGATTTTTTTTTAATTTTTTTTTTTTATTAAAATATTCAATTTTCTATATTTATAATACATATCTATCACTTCTGTGCATGTCTCATCAGTTTCGAGCGATTTAAACGACCCAGAGAAAATATCAAATTTTACTATCCATACTAAGAAACAAAAAGGCAACTAACTCGACGCCATTTTTCTGCTATCTATAAATAAATAGATTGACCTACCTGGATTCCCCAACTATTTCTCTGGGAAAACGTGCCTTCCTTGCCGTCAGATCGCACACATCGTTGATATTTATCAAACTGGTATTGCTCGTAACATTTTTAGTCCATCTCCAGCATATAATAAAGAGATTTTAACTATTTTGACTAATTTAAAATTTACGTGCCCGGAAGTTGACTGTTTTTCCCGAACTTTTGTTAAAGGGAAGTAATATTTTCCCGGACTTTTTCGGAACATCTCTACAAGTACGTAGGAAAATAACAAAGTGATACGATGATTTCCGAACATTTATCAAAAAGGCGCAAATTTCCAATTGCCGGAAAAGAATCTTCATATTCAGTCTGAAATGATGACAATTCAATCAAAGGAAGTTACTCATAAAAACGTTGATTCATGATAATTAATGGATATACAAATACTCACACAAAATTGACTTATGAGAGGAATTTAAAAAAAAAATAAGCCATTGACCATTTGATCTGATATTTTTATTTATTTGGTGGAAAAGGGGGGGGGCAAGGAAATTTACTAATATTTTCTTTCCACGAAAATGTTATTGACTTTGTCTTAATTATTACAAAACATGGGTCATGTTAACTGAAGTGAAAAAAGGGGGGGGGGACAAAATTTCCAAATTTTGTAGTTCCCCTTTCTAACATAAAATCGAAACTGTGTGATTTTTGAAAAATTAAAGATTATGACCACTAACAATCAAATAAGAGGCTTGGTTTTGTTCGTTGTTCATCATATCTGTTTGTTAACATATATATTATTAGTTCGGAAGTCATCGTATCACTTTGTTATTTTCCTACGTACTTGTAGAGATGTTCCGAAAAAGTCCGGGAAAATATTACTTCCCTTTAACAAAAGTTCGGGAAAAACAGTCAACTTCCGGGCACGTAAATTTGAAATTAGTCAAAATAGTTAAAATCTCTTTATTATATGCTGGAGATGGACTAAAAATGTTACGAGCAATACCAGTTTGATAAATATCAACGATTTGTGCGATCTGACGGCAAGGAAGGCACGTTTTCCCAGAGAAATCGTTGGGGAATCCAGGTAGGTCAATCTATTTATTTATAGATAGCAGAAAAATGGCGTCGAGTTAGTTGCCTTTTTGTTTCTTAGTATGGATAGTAAAATTTGATATTTTCTCTGGGTCGTTTAAATCGCTCGAAACTGATGAGACCTGCACAGAAGTGATAGATATGTATTATAAATATAGAAAATTGAATATTTTAATAAAAAAAAAAAATTAAAAAAAAATCTGTATCATAGACCCAAGCGCCTGTGGAACATATCCCCTCTTACAAACCCGTGTGTATTAATTTAAATAGAAAAAAAAACGAACTCTAACAAACCTGTATTTTATTGACTTGAATAGGAACATATCCACTCTTACAAACCTGTTTTTATATTGATTTATATAGAAACATAATCACTCCAACAAAACTGTTTTATTACTGATTCATACAGGAAATATCCATTCTAACAAGTACCTAAATATTACAATAGTTTTAAATTAAAGAAATAGTACTAAAATATTAAAAGTAAATTTCCAGTACTGCATTTTTTTAGTACCTTTACAAACGTTGCTGTGTAGATTTACATTTTAACAGTATAATGTTATAGGACAACGAGTTCCACGCTTCATACCAAACATGCATTTTGTTTCACATCTTACTAACACTAGAATCAAAGCATTTATTTACATTGCATTCAATAATAGATGTCATTTTCAATTCCGTCGAAAGGTGGCGTTTCTCTCCAATTAACTTATTCCAGTTTCTTCAATCAATTAAAACTGTGCGCTTTGATATACACAAGAGTGCAGAAATTGGAGCTTAACACCATTTCTATTTTTATCAAATTAACAATTCTTGAATTAGTAACTAAGGTTTAAGTTGGTAACTTAAAAATGTACTTAAGAATTGAATGCTTCTTTTTGTAACTTTATTGGGGTGTAAACGCGTTGACTGAAGTACATTTTGTACGAAGCGCGGAAGCGCTTCATTCTAAAAATGTGCGCACGGTCAACGCTTTTACAACCCTTTGAAGTTACAAAAAGAAGCATTCAATACTTATAATTACATTTATTAGCTAGGATCATGAAAACATGATTAACATCAAGTATTTATTTAATTTACCTTTGCACTTTATTATGGGACCTTGTGTCATCATGAATGATATATTTTATTGTTTAATGCAATTGCTTAAGAATAACACGTGTTGTGCAGTTAGCCAATCAGAATAATGTATTATAATGAAACATACATCTAATGTAATTATTCACTGAACAAAATATGATGCAATATTAGTTGTATATGACAAAAAAGAAATAAGAACACAAAAGTAGTTTTTAATTACCTCCACAGATCTAGATGTTCAAATGAAAATTTTACTTCCATGTTACTAAAAGTGCGCCATCTAAATAATCAATCTTTTCCCATTCTTAGCACGTTTAAATGCTTTCTGTTATATCGGATCGTATCTCAAGTTCATCTTTAAGTTCCTTTTATGTAAAAGTATAATGTTTGTGAAGTCGTCACGTGTGTATACATAGAAAATCAAAATGGGCGTGGTAAATCTATAAACCTATCCCCATTAATAGCCACAATCGAATAAAATAAGAACGGATCTTCAAGTTTTCAATTGCTTTTAAGTGGAAAATATTTCTGTAAAAGTACAAATATGGTAACTACATGTAGTAACGATTAGAAAATATCAAAAGTTAAGAAGAAAGAAAAAAACCAACAAAATAAGTCAGACATAAGTAAAGAATTCAGATAAAGAAATAAACACATATTCCTCAACCATATTATGAATTTTATTCAAGATTTTGTAATCATTTATAGAGTGAACTTGTATAAGGGACTTTGTTAAACCTCTGAAATTTGCGGAATTATAATAATTCACTGACAATAAAATCCCTTGTTTCAAGTATTAAACTTAACATCAGAAATGCGTTTTTATAAATATTGGTGGATCATTATTATCTTGATCTTGAATCTATTTATTTGATAGACAATATTTTAAAATGACTATAACTGTTAATTCAGAAATTATTGCGTGTATTTCTTAAATGCGATTTTGTCATTTTAAACTTAAATGCTATTTTAATGTTTACGATTTTGACACTGAATTGATCAGGTTACAGGTCAGGATCACACAGTTCGTCAGATAGATCAAAACCTAGATTTATGTTAGAAAATCCATTGTTTAAATGTTTAATTTTTCAAATCGGAAACTAAGCTACACATCTAATGTACACAATAGCAAACCAATTGTTTTAATTTGCAATCGGTAACGTATACATTTTTTGTTCGTGGTACCTATTGTATCTCATGTATAATATAGTTCTATTTTTAAAACTGCAAAAATACAAAAATACCAATTTTCACAAAAGTACAGATCCCCACATAAACGAAATATCAAACATTATTTTTTGTTATTAAAAATTAGTTAAGAGATGACCCGTCAAAATTATACATATGGTATGAAATTTCTATAATATGAAACTGTTCTGCACCTTGGGAAGGTATGTACATGTAATTCTGAGATTCTCTCTTAAGGTTGTAATCATTTAAAGTGGGAAGACAACTCAGGTTCTAATAAATCTATCATATAACTTGGAGAAAAATCATTTTTTTTATTTTGTAAAATGTAGCAAATTTATGTTTCTTTCTTCTGTCTGATAATTTTTCGAGACATACATGTATTTCAGTGTGTAAATTTTTAAGAAAAGTTGTACGTCGGAGACCAGTAATAATACGAGCAGCTTCAATTTGAAAACTTTCAAATAAGTTAGCTGCTTGTAAAGTACAATTATCCCATATAATGCTTGCATATTCTAGAATAGGGCGAAAGAATGCTGTATAAATTATAATAAGTACATTTTGATCGAAATAATATTTTACTTGTCTTAATGTAATCTAGAATATGTTTTTTTTATATACTGCATTTATATGTAACTTCCAACTAGCCTTACTCCCAAAGTTGAGACATATGCGACAGTGACTTTTAACTTCTTTTATTTGATCTCCTCAATAAAGAAATAAAAAAAGGAGGATGTATGTCTTTTCTAGTAAATAAAAGGGTATCTGTTTTGGAGGGATTAAAGGTAAAAAAGCCGAGTTTTCAACCAATGTTTTATCCTCCAAAGATAAGTCAGAGACCTAGAAACAGTAACTGTATCATAGTCAGCACCAATAATGGCATACAAAGGGGTGTCATCTATACATAATATAATATGATTATTCAAATTTTCTACAATGTTATTAGTATAAGTTAAAAAAAGATCTGACAACTAAGGCCACATCCGACAGTAGCAGAATCTGATTTATGTTTTGTGTAAACTCACTTACATGAATATAGCGAAAAATGCTAGAATAAATTAGAATTTAAATAATAACGATTCATAAGAAGATATAAAAATACTAAGAAGGTCATTTTTGATCTGTCGCAGTGATGACTATGGTCGCAGGGCCATGTGTTTGTTTGTGGGTTTCTTCTATCTATAAACTTCGAGGATTTTAGATATCATACAATAATATATTCTAAATTTTAAACTTCTGAGAAAAGGATATACCACTTATATATGAGAAAACGGTAGCTGAAGGTTGAAGTTGGAACAAAGCAAGAGCAGGGTTGCGTTACATGAAACCATGAAAAAATGTTGATGACTTCACGGTCACATGACTAACTTATGTCTATGGGCTGATAACAAAATAATGTCAGCCAATCAGAAGACGTGTTACATCCAAAATCAAATTATTGAATAATGAACCGTCACAAAAGTGACTTGTTCATGATGGTTTTCTTTTTTTAAACAAATCTATTTAACGGCATAATCCAACACTCGCATGACTGATTCATATATTTTATTTCAAAATGAAAAGTACATGTATGAGAAGTTCTCTTCTTGGAATAGTATACTGTTAAATATAATTTGAAGAAGGAAAATGATTGGTTTTGTTTGTAGACTAACGTCCAGTGGCAAATGTTTCATTCATGTTCAGATGAGTATATTTTTCTGACGTTCCAGACTCCCAGATATTATTTATAATCGTTAAGAATAAGTTTGGCTACGAGATAATGCAAATGTACATCTAGTTTTTTTACGTTTAACAACACTTTTGTCATTAATATCCCATAATTCATCCACTGTATAATTTTCGTTTGAACATTTGTCAAAACAGAATCTTAAATCATGAATGTAAATCCAAGGCAAACAAGGTAAATTAAGATTAAAATTCCATGAATAAAATGCAGTTATATTTAGGAAGAGACTGTTAAAAACGGGAACGAAGAAACGTAAACAATTATATGCAATCTTATAAAAATATTTCTCCGATGAGTTGGAGAACCTTCTATCCACTTCGATATTTGTACATGTAACTTTTGATCAGTAAAAAATATAGAAAAATCTGCTATTATAGATACATGTATATAGTAAGGTAATATTTGGAACTGATTTTTTTCTTCTAAATTCTAAAGTGCCCTTACTGCAGTGACGTCATTTAGAACTGCTCTACAGTCCTGACTGATTTAGTCAGTTCTGATGACAGTTCTACGGTTTGAACTGATTTGGACAGTTCTACCTAGAACAGTTTTAGACAGTTCTACCCTAGAACTGATCCTGACAGTTCTACCTAGAACTGATTTAGTCAGTTCTACCTAGAACTGATCCTGACAGTTCTACCTAGAACTGATTTAGTCAGTTCTACCTAAAACTGATTCTGACAGTTCTACTTAGAACAGTTCTAGGGTAGAACTGTTCTAGCTAGAACTGTTCTAGGACAGGTTAGAACAGTTCTATGACATATTATTCTGACAGTTCTAATGAGAGGTTAGAAGTGATCTCCACTGTACGTGGAGAACCTTTTAGTTTGGCCAGCCGGCAATACTTTATTTCGACTTTGTTGTAAACAGAAGTACCATCTCCCCCTTTTGATTCATTATTGTCAAACTCGTACGGGTCTAGGGCATAAGTGCTATACGAAATTTGTATGGCAATGCCCTCCTCTATCTCTGGTAAAGTGGCCTACGTGGAGAATCTTTTTGTTTGGCCAGCCGGCAATTATTAAAGTGTATTTCGACTTCGTTGCAAACAGAGGTACCACCTTACCCTTTTAATTCATTGTTGTCAAACTCGTACGGGTCTTGGGCCTAAGTGATCTGTGCCTTTTTTAAGGCAATGTCCACCTCTACCTCTGGCATCATACCCCACGTGGAGAATCTCTTGGCCAGCCGGCAATTGTTTATTTCGACTTTTTTATATACCAAGGTACTTCCCTAACCCTTTGCTGACTTACTCGCTGGCTTATCCCTTATTGTATGTAAGTAAGTTCAATAAATATAAGACTATATGCCAGGTCTTTCTGACAACCAATTACAAACAAATTGGGGTTTATCTAATGAGGCTTTTCCCAGGATGCAATTGCTCGTAGACTGTATACAGTTGACCAAATAATCCACAAATTCCGCAAAAGGATCTTTTAATTATAGGCCATGCCCATTTAGACATTAAGCAACAAAAGCCCAGCATGACCGATGCATTTGTCTTTAACATCTCCGATATTGATTCCGCGTGGCCTTCCAATTGACATGAGTGTCCATTGGTGTTCATTGTTAAACCTTTGGAGCTATATCAGTTTGTGTGGAAATTAAGAGCACGATGACCTTCCCTTGGTGATAACAACATGACCAACAACCATATCGTGTGTTACCAAAAGCCGTCAGCGATAGTCACACCGACAATTTGCTACCTTCGTGGACAAAAGCCTGGCTTTTCGCTGGATCCTAATTAACATCTAGTGTTGTCACTACCATTTGCTGTAGAGATTTAGTTGCACAACATAACAGAAACTTTCTTTGTAAATACTCTATGTTGATATTTTGACATTTGGATGGTTCATATACCAATTGTAGCCGAAAAATGATAATGAAACATTTCTGTTTAATATCGATCTATTGTTGGAATTGTAAATTTTCATATTCAATTTTTGTTTGTTTAAAGATTACCATTTTAAATAAAGATTTTAATTTTTTAAAAAGCAAGTGTTAGACTTGTGCTTTTATTGCCACTCAGTTCATATAACCTGTCATTTTAGTCGAGCCTGTAACTTTTGTTGCAGAAAGCTCGATATATGAATAGTGATCCGGCGGCGGCGGCGGCGTAAGTTAACTTCTGAAAAGCTTAATATTTTAGAAGGTGGAAGAATTGGATGCTTCATACTCTGTATATAGATGCCTCATGTTACGAAGTTTCTGTCAGTCACATGTCCAATGTCCTTGACCTCATTTTCATGGTTCAGTGATCACTTGAAAGAAAAGTTCAGAATTTTTGTAATGTTGAATTCTCTCTTATTATAAGTAATAGGATAATTATATTTGGTATGTGCGTACCTTGCAAGGTACTCATGCCCGTCAGACAGTTTTCACTTGACCTCGACTTCATTTCGTGGATCAGTGAACAAAGGTTTGAATAAGTTTTGGTGGTCAAGTCCACATCTGAGATACTATAAGCAACAGGGCTAGTATATTCGGTGTATGGAAGGACTGTAAGGTGTACATGTCCAACTGGCAGGTGTCATCTGACCTTGACATCATTTTCACGGTTCAGTGGTTATAGTTAAATTTTTCTGTCTTGGTATGTTTTTCTCATACTTTATGCAATGAGTCTACAATATTTGTTGTATGGAATGATTGTAAGGTGTACATGTCTAGCGGGAAGATATCATCTGACCTTGACCTCATTTTCATGGTTCAGTGGTCAAAGTTCAGTTTTTGAGTTTTGGTCTTTTTATCTAATATTATATGCCAAAGGTCACTATATTTGGTGCATGAAAATATCTTATGATCTATATATAAGTCTCCCAGGTTTTATTTGACCATGACCTCAATTTCACGGTTCATTGCACAGTGTTAAGTTTTCGTGTTTTGGTCTCTTTTTCTTAAACTATAAGTAATAGGTCAAGTATATTTGTTGTAACGAAGAATTGTTAGCTGTTCATGTCTGCCTGGTATGGTTCGTCTGACCTTTACCTCATTTTCATAATTCATTTGGTCTTTGTTTAGCTATCTTGGTTAATGTTTAGTTTATGTGGCAGTTGTAATAAATCTTTATACTTAGGGCTATCAACATAATATTAATGATGAGTAAAGTAGGCGAGACATTTCAGTGTGTGCACTCTTGTTTAAATGTGCTTATTTATCCGAGTCCTGGACTGCATTCCAGTGGCTTTCATTCGTTTACTTTTGTGTAAATTTTATACAGATCAGTATTTTTTCAAATGTTTTACCAATATTTTAGCTGCATGTAACATCTTGAACACTCAGAACAGCAAAACAAAATTTAGATTTCAGAAATAAATAGCCTTTAGTCATCGACGAAAAGCCGATGATTTCAAGAGTTGTTTCCGTTAAAGGATGATTCCTTTTTTTTGTGCAATACTTGCTCTTTCGGAGGCTCGAGGGTAATTTCAGCAAAAATTTTATCATTTTTGTTTTCATTACAAATTTTATTTATTACACTATTAGTTATAACTTTATGAATTGGCTCAAAAATCAACCCAAAAAATCGAATGATTTTGGCCTCAGATTTATTTTTCAAATGTTTATATCACTGTAAAAGCTCCAAATTGTCTACCTTTAGTGCAATAATGACATTTTGTTTTGGCATTAGAATTAAAATGTCTTTTTCAACTCATCGGTGACCTATAGATATTTTTCAAATATGCTTTACGTAAACTAAACAGTTGTAAAATTAAATCGATTTCTGTAATTTAGTTGTTTTTTTATTTCGATATATATCTCTCTATTTCTCCTATTAGTTCAACTTAAAAAAAGTACCTTAACAAAAATGGTTGCTTCTTTCGAGGACAGATTGTGAGCTTAAGTGAACGATAACCCCATGTTTTTATTTGATTTTTCTTTTTAGTATGTGATAAAAGTTCATCTATAGAAAAACAAGCAAAATCCTACATGTATATTTAAAAAATAATGGATTAATACCCTCCAGTCCCCTTAACGACAAAAAAAATAAATAGAACATTACGTTTAAGTATCACAGTATTTTACAACCACCATTGGTGATACAATATATGTATTTCTGCTGTTGTTTTATATAAGTTATTGTCCTGAATAAACATCTTTATGCGTTTTTACGTTTTTGCGTTTCAGTTTTTATTGTGAAATTTCTTCAATCAGCCAAGACAAACTTTAAATTTCGCCTTAACGATGTTTTCGCGAGAAATCCATGTATTATTATCGAATTACTACAAATTTAATCATTGTCTAGTGCCCTAAAATGAGATTTTCCGAGACGTAAGGTTTGAAATGGGATACCCTATTTAATTTAAACAATATTTGCAATCTTTTCAAAAAGATGCAGATGGGAATTTTCGTTCCTTATGAAAGTGTTCGCAAGGAGTTAAATTATAAACTCCTTATAGGATTATCAAAAAGCAACTATCAAGGACCCCCCTTGGAATAAAGATCTTCCAAGACAACGTGTTCGAGAGTTTGAGTTTAATACATGACTTTTTAAAACATGATGGACGGAGCAGGATTATCTTACTCTTCCAATTAACCATACACCATCACAGTTGCATTGGTTCTTGTTGCTCAGATTTTAAATTTCAATGATTTCGTCCGAGACCACAATTGTCGTCCCTTGATTTTCGTTATTAGTCCCTAGTAATAACAGTGGGTTACTTGCCAATAATTTTTATACCCCTTCCAAATTTATTTCTCCTTGTTTAATGCCTCAAATTGTAAGTAGGGGGGGGGGGGGTTGTAAAAAAATTTGGGTCCAGAATTTTACAGGAAAGTATCGATTTGGTCCAGCTAAAAAAGGTTAAAAATTAGCACCTCGGAAGCTGTCAAAAGATTTCAAGACACCCTAAACACAAAATTGTCCATATTTTGAGTTAGACGCGATGAAGTTTTCTATAATTTTGATATAATTTGTCCCAAAATTAGTACAACACACTGTAAAAGTTTGATTGAGAAAGCGCAGGTGGGATTTTTTTAATTTTCATTTATGTTCTAAAAGAAATGCACAACGAATTAATTGTGTTCTCGGACCATTTGTTTTGTGGACTGTTGTGTATCTTGTTGTTTTTCATTCAGCTGCGGCTTTGTTGGTTTGTTTCAACCCTTTTTAGTGTGATTATCCTTTGGTACACTTTGCCTCTCTCTTATATACGATATCGCAATAATTATATATATGTAAGAGTTCAAATACATTTATTTGGATACAATATTGAATTAAAATAGACATAATAATTAGATGAGTGAAAAAAAGAAAATGAAGTAATAATTGTACGTGTGAGGAGTTGGCATTCTTATAAAAAAAGAAGATGTGGTATTATTGCAAATGAGACAACTATCCACAAAAGACCAAAATGACACAGACATTAAAAGCATTAGGTCACTGTACGGCCTTCAATAATGAGGAAAGCCCATACAGCATAGTCAGCTATAAAAGGCCCCGATAAGACAATGTAAAACAATTCAAACGAGAAAACTAACGGCCTTATAAAAAATAAATGAAAAAAACAAATATGTAACACATTAACAAACGACAACCACTGAATATACAGGCTCCTGACTTGGTACAGGCACATACATAAATAATGTGGCAAGGTTAAAGTCTTTTACACTAGAAATATTTTAGATCTTGTTATATAGACTAATTCTTATTCATTCTGGTCGTAAGTTAGTCTGTCATCCTCAAACGTGTGAGCAATGGTGTACGTACACCAATTTGTAGAATACATGGGATATTCAAAGACTTAAACGAACGTTAAGTCTCAGAGGCATGACTTTTTATTAGTTGTTAGTGGCTTTGAAATAGCTGTCAGATAACTGCGAGTAATCTCAGATCTGTTCATTGTGTCTTTTTGTGTCGGGATGTATAAGTACCCGGCCACGTCCACTTGTATTTGTGTCTATCTGATGAGTTAAGCCTTTTTCAACTGATTTTTATAGTTCGTTCTTATGTTGTACTGTTATACCACTGTCCCAGGTTAGGGGGAGGGTTGGGATCCCGCTAATATGTTTAACTCCGGCACATTATTTAAATCTGTGCCTGTCCCAAGTCAGGAGCCTGTAATTCAGTGGTTGTCGTTTTTTTATGTGTTACATATTTGTTTTTCGTTCATTTTTTTACTTAAATAAGGCCGTTAGTTTTCTCGTTTGAATTGTTTTACATTGTCTTATCGGGGCCTTTTATAGCTGACTATGCGGTAAAGGCTTTGCTCATTGTTGAAGGTCGTACGGTGACCTATAGTTGTTAATGTTTGTGTCATTTTGGTCTTTTGTGGATAGTTGTCTCATTGGCAATCATACCACATCTTCTTTTTTATATGCTCGAAACTTTAGAATAGTTTAGAAATTTATCAAATCAAATAATCCTTGAGTGATGGTTTTGTTATTGAAATTCTAAATTGATGTTTAACCGCGCTAAATATTATATATGATAATCATACGAATAAGTCAGGAACGGAGTTTCAATCTGTAATTCAATAGTTGTTGTTTGTTTCTGTATTTGTTTGTCGTATAGTGTTTTGTAAATCAATGGTTTTCTCGTTTGAATAGTTTTATCATTATGTTAAATGGTGTCGGCGTTTGCTACATGTGGAAGTGCACACATTTACGACATGTTATTGCTTAAACGCAGAGTTTCTTCTTCCCGCTAATAATATGTAGTCACCATTTGCACTTATATGCGAATGGCCGATTGACAGTCGCTCCAAAATATTTTGCAACATTTCAGTTAAAAAAAAACTTTTTTAGTCTGGTAATATTTTCGTCATATTTCCAACAACTTTATTTTTCTTAAACATTACAAATATTACAAATATAACAAACAAACAAACTTCATTTTTGGAACACTATCACAAAGTTTACGTAATACATGTGTAGCTATTTATTTAGATAAACTGTATTAAACCATACATTTCGGAATTATTTAGCAACTATATCCAAATGACGAGGAAGTTCGAGGTTATTCAAGTAATAAGATTAAGGAAACTTTGGTTAACACAACAGCATTTTCAACAAAGTAGTTTATTTTTGTTTAACAAACTCGAAAAGAGGGGGAAAAGTAATAAAATGGTTACTTAAGCATTTACTTAATTTCTATCACGAAATAAATGCGTTTAATATTTTAGATACATATACAATAAAGTGCATTCGTAAATGTAAAACACTTTTTAATAGAAAATTTAAAAGAGATACATCAACAGTGTTTATTTTAGAGTTGCTCAAGTCTGTAGGGCTTATTCCCGATTGTCCCACTTTTTTTTTTTAAATTAAGAGCTCATATTGTCCCACATGAAAAGTTCTGACTGGTCCACATTATTTTATGAGGCGAAATGTTCTTATCCCTTGTTAGATTGTCTCTATGGTTTTGTTTCAGATATATAAGCCAAAATCTACATTTTATGCGATGTTCTATTTTTAGACATTGCGGCCATCTTAATTATTGGGCGGGGTCATCGGATACTTTTTGGAAACTAAATACCCTAAGGATGATTTTGGCCATGTTTGCTTTAATTTTGCCAGTAGTTTCAGAAGAGAAGATTTTTGTAAAAATTAATGACGACGACGAATAATGAGAAAATGAGAAAAGCTCACTTAGTCCTATGGTCCAGGTGAGCTAAAAAGCAAAACGGACAAAAAGCAACGGACAAAAAGCAAAAGTGTCGGACAAAAAGCAAAATTATCGGACAAAAAGCAAAACGGACAAAAAGCAACGGACAAAAAGCAAAAGTATCGGACAAAAAGCAAAATTATCGGACAAAAAGCAAAACGGACAAAAAGCAACGGACAAAAAGCAAAATTATCGGACAAAAAGCAAAAGCGGACAAAAAGTAAATTGCGGACAAAAAGCACCGTATCAGACGCCACAGCCACCTTAAGCGACCAATGCTAATTTATTTTCAACTTTGAGCAGTAAAAAACTAAATGTTTGGATTGACTCTTATAAAAAATAACATCGACAATAACTTAACTTTTGAGACCAGCTATATGTAAACAAAATTAAATTCAAAACAAAAACAAAACCAATACATATATAAAAATCACTCAGGATATGATGGATGATAAAAAACAAACTGTTACACTAATTCCCCCTAGGCTTGATACAAAGAATGTTTTGTTCGAAATGTTCGAAATGTTCGAAAACACAATGTTTTAGAAAAATATTGATTTTTTTCTAATATTTTGTATCGTTTAAAACGATGACAGGCATGTTTGAATGTTGATTGACCAATTTCATTAATTCTTAAAAAGAACCTCGAATGTACTTTTTTAAGTTATTTGATCTTTGACGTTATCTTTATACCCCTTCTTGTCCACATTTCCATTCTGTCTAACGTTAGTTGAGATTAATTTAACACATTTTTAATCATATGCTAAATAGTTTATAGCTATTGGTTCCAGACAAGATTAACCAGCAGTTTTTAATTGGGGTATTTGTTCACTTCGCCCTTGGGTTTTATTTTCACCATAAAATAAGATAAGACTAGTGGGTCAAAAAATATTCAGTATCCTCCAAAAATTATACAGGCCAAGTTTAGTTCATATAAGCACATGTGGAGAAAATGTAGTGTTAGTTTACAAACGACAAAGAATATCGCAATCGGTGAGCTCAAAGAGTTTTATTTTTTTAGTATATGGTTCATCTCAAATGCACTCTTATTCATATTAATTGTTGAGATTTGTGAGAATATATCTTTGAATTTTTTAAATCAGGTACAGATTGTTATGTATAGTAAAATAAAGTTTGATTATCAAAATTCATATTTTATTAACATTCCTAAAAGGTTACTACTCACACGGTCCAAATATTGTGACTTTAAATGGATTACAAATTTCAAGCAGTTACAAAATGTTTTGAAAGATACATACTTTTTGTCGATATAGGTACAATCTTTTTACTTACGATGCATTTATCTGCAACCTGAAATAATAGTCAAATCTATTCTTGCATAGGTTTAATCCAATTGTTTGGTTTCTTCAGTTAACAAGAACCATCGTTGTCGTCTTCTTCTTCTTCGTCTTCTGATGCATTTCTTCTTCTTTGCTTTTTTTTTGTTGTTTTTTAGATCTTTATCCCCGTTTAAATATTTTTTTCGGAGGTTATGATTATGTTTTCTGTTGAATAATGCGTGATGATGAAAGTTAATTGAAATAAAAACCAATTGTTCTTAGAACAATTGAAGGCCTTTCCGCTAAGCCAAATTCATCTTTGATAAGATATTTTAGTGAAAAATAATAGTAGCCGGTTTAGAAAGCTAGTTCCATTTTAAGGAGATAGTATATTTCACACTGATTCCAAAATCACATAGATTTAGGTACTATTTTCTTGAAATAAGGGATCTAATTTAATTACTTTCGGGTTTCTGAGTCACTTCCGGTTCAGTAAGTTATTTTACGCTGATTCCAAAAATATCTGGTTTATAGAAAACATTTCTTTTTAAACTACAACTGAACAGCTCTTAAATGACTGAACAATAATATTAGTAGTCAGTCCACAGTAAATTCAGTTTTGTTCTTGATTTAAATTTCTTAAAAGGTTGCACTTCTGTAAATGTAAACAATGCAATTTTCCATAGGAGCAAAAACTGTGCCACTTTTACTATGTAGTTTAGTAAAAAATCATAGCCTAAAGTGAAAAGTACATATGCATTACTATCTGTTTCAAAGGTCAAATTATTAAAATATATAGGGCTGTGCGGCATATTTTCAAAATGTATAAGGCCCGAACTTCTAAGAGTTTAAACGTATACTAAAATTTTGTACTACCCCTCCTTTCATATTTGGTCTTTCTCAGAATTCAATTTAGCCGTTTTCATGTGTATTTATACTGGTAACATTCCAAAGTTATATGTCTCTATGAGATGCAACATAGATATCATATATGGGAACCAGTACGTCAACAAAACAAAATATCTATGAATATTATATATCTTCCCAAAAGAGGCGTGGTTTGTGAAACAGTTGTTTTTACAAAGTGCAACTTAAAGGATGAAGGACTTCAAATCAAAAGACCCTAAGTCTCTTTCATTTACGGTTCATGACTTACAGATATATATCATTTGTGTCAAATACAGAAAGGGAAATGAATCTTATATAGATTCACCAGATCGCTACGGAAACAATTTAACAGAACATTTTGAGGATATAAAAAGTAGCAATAACAAGAAACACACAGTGACAGGAAGAAGTGGACGGTTACACAACGTTAACTGCGAAACATTTTGACTGTTCAATATCATGTCTCCATTATTTCAAGAAAACGTATATAGAAACTATATATTTTTCTAATCAGTGTCAGTAATGAAAGATTACATATGACACATGGAATGGCATTTTGTGAAATGTAAGTAGCTTATTATCTCACCTAATTCAAAGGAAGATCCATTTAAACAATATATTTTTAGAATTGACAATTTAAAACTTGAGGTAGCTGATTATCTATAAAGATAAGAAGATTGTAATGATTGTCAATGAGACAACTCTCCACAAGACACCAAATGACACAGCAATTATCATATATAGGTCACCGAACGGTCTTCAACAATAAGCAAAGACCATACCGTGTAGTCAGCTATGAAAGGCCCCGAAATGACAAATTAAAAACAATTCAAACGGGAAAACTAACGGCCTGATTTATGTACAAAATAATGAACAAAAACAAATATGATATACAGCAACAAACGACAACCACTGAACTACATGCTCCTGGCTTGGGACAGGCACAAACAGATTGAGGCGGGGTTAAACATGTGAGCGGGCCCCAACCCTCCCCCCAACCTGGGGCAGTGGTGTAACAGTACAACATATGAACAAACTATAAAAATCATATAGATGGAAAGCACAAAATCAATAAACAAAACAACAGAGTGGACATGGCAGGATATTTATATATCCCCACAACCAAAAGACACAAAGACCAGATCTGAGAGTACTCGCAATCGCTGACAGCTAGTTCCAAGTCAATACCAATTAATAAAAAGACACGCATCTAAGACCAACATATCGATCAGTACACATCCTTCATCCAATGGATTTGATGTAAAGACGTCATTGACAGTCAGAAAAATACATGACCTTGTGCAATGCCAGATTGTAGAGCCATCAATATGCATATTCATATAAAGGTAATATTTTCTTTGATTTTAATTTATTGATAACAAAATCCATATTAGTACCACTTAAAATAATATTCAAAAAGTTAATTAAAGTGTTGAATTGGTAACCTTTTAGAATAAGTTTATTCAAAGGATTGCTAACTTTACCTGGATCGTTACTTAATTTCCGGGCTCGGTAAACAACATCTCCCTGAAAATAAGAGTTTGTATATCTATACAGTTATTACCGTATATATTTGATTTATTTTTAAAAAAGGTTCCTTTGGGTAAACTTCAACAGTTTTGTTTTAGAAAATTCGTGATTATCTTACGAAAAATATCATCAAGATAATGGTAAGTGTTGTTGAATTTATCAATTAAATGCAATTTAGACGGGTCTTTACTGAGTTTGGTCATAAACTGTTATTCATAACAGTACAAGAACAAGTCTGATATTAAAGGGGCGTAATTGTTGCCATTGGAATACCTACAACCTGTCGATAAACTTTATTGCCGAAACGTACACATTAATATCATCAAGGAGAAAATTAATAGCTTCAATCATATCATCACAACGGAAGTAAGTATACCTAGCATATTTACCTTAGTTTCTCATTTGAGAAGAAGGCGTTAAATGAGTTTGAGCAAATATATATGCATTCAGATTTACCAAACGACCATTTAATTAAATAGGAAAAGTTCTGTTTGATAAGATTGTGTAGAAGTGTAGTGTAAAGAGTTGAAATGTCAAAACTGTCTTGAGAATAAAAAGAACAATCAAAAGCATGTAATTTATCTAAAATATCCAAAAATAGTTAGTTGCACTATTTTCATGCATTTTATTACAAAATTAAATGATAAATTCTTTAATATTAGATAAGGAAATATTTAAAGATACTGAAACATTAGTTGAAAAACACTTACTAGAGGCAGAAATGAAGGATATTTTACGGGTTTTTTGTTGTTGCGAAGTTTAGGTAACCAATACAAAGTAGGGACCTTCAAATATTCAGAAGAGTCTTTAAAGAACTTTATGCTGTGATGTGGTTATGATATGTTTATATAAAAAAGAAGATGTGGTATGATAGCTAATGAGACAACTCTCCACAAGAGACCAAAGGACACAGAAATTAACATATATAGGTCACCGTACGGCATTCAACAATGAGCAAATCTCACACCGCATAGTGAGCTATAACAGGCTCAAAACAATTCAAACGAGAAAACTAACGGCCTTATTTTATATTAAAAAAAAGAACGAAAAACAAATATGTAACACAGCAACAAACGACAACCACTGAATTACAGGCTCCTGAATTGGGACAGGCACATACATACAGAATGTGGTGGGGTTAAACATGTGAGCGGGATCCCAAACCTCCTCCTAAACTGGGACAGTGGTGTAACAGTACATCATAAGAACGAACTAAAAAAATGAGTTGAAAAGGCTTAACTCGGCAGATGGATACAAATAGAAAAACATATAACGGAAAAACAGAGTGGACGTGGCCGGGTACTTGTATATCCCAACAACTAAAAGACACTAAGTACAGATCTACAGATTAAATGACAGCTAGTTCAAAGCCAATAACAACTGATAAAACAAATCATGCATCTAAGACTTAATTTTCAATCATTACACATCCATTATCCAATGGATTTAGTGTAATGACGTCAATGTTTACTATATGACTCTCTGTGGAGCGCATGGACTTGAATATAGATGAATTTAAAATGTCATTCTTGAGATCGTCCGTGTAGTATTTACCGCATACAACCACAACACTGTTGGCTGCTTTTTCGGCCGTTACAAACACAAACCGCTTTGAAAGTACTTGACGTTTGTTTCTTATTCTAGAAATGAAATAGGCGTATTATGTACTCTTTTATTTATTGCTGAATTATTTTCAAAATGTGATATTCGAATATCAACAACATGCATACATTTATTTAAATAAGAATCAAGAGAATTTTTATCAGATTTTTCCCGTTTACATCAATTTTTACAATACGATGAAAGAGCGTATTATGTGACCTGTTGACACTGTTTTCAATACATTTAAGATAGAGGGCGCTTTTTTGGTCTTTTTTCTTAAGATTAATCTCTCGGTCTTGAACGATATTGAGGTCCCCTGTAATAACATGGCCAAAGGAATCATATCTTCAATTCGACGATTCAGTCTCAAGTTCGAGGAGTATTATTCTCTACATTGACGTCTGGCGTAACTGACGTATAATTAAAAATTAAACTTCTGCTTTATTTCTAAGAAATGAACAACAAACTGCATATTTTTCGAGCCAATTAAACAAACAAACAAAACTCACCTAGTTGTCGACTTTGATTGAGTTAGTTGAATATACTTATTTAATTTATTGAACATTTATACAACACTGTAACGAAATACTAGTACATCATAGTTTATCATTTAAATACATCTATCTGTTTTTTATGAGTTAATCGGTAATGTTATCAAATACAAAGAAGTCAAATGACACATATGGTTGAATCATGGTTTGCCTAGGATCCAATGACAACGCGCAGAGCAGAAAGTAGTTAAGTCCTTTAAGTTAGGAAATTAAAGATAGAAGAATATAATTTCTTTGAATATTGACCAAAAAAATATTAATTTGTTTTCAGAATATCAAAAGGGATAGTTTCAGCTTTCGAATTGAGAACTTTCCATTTCTATGTAGCAACATTCTAACTGCACCTGCATATGGCATAGAGACAACAACTCGTCCAAAGAGCAGAAAATAGTACAGGGCCACCAACGGTTCTTCAACCCTCCCCCTATACAGCTGGTCAATGTGGAATAAACAAACAAACATTAATCCGTACAGTAAAAATAAGTTAAAAAGAAGTACGAGTCCGATGTTAGGTATGAGAAGAAAATAGACAAATTTACAATGATCAACATAAATTAACAAAGGACTACTAGCAGTTACTGATATGCTAGCTCAAGACCTCAATTAAACTGATATATCAGAGTATGAATCTCATAGTTGATACGATAATCTAGAATTTGAGTTTCATATGATTCCTTTATACAGGGTTGCTGCTTACAAGGAAGCTATTGAACCAAGGGTTCCTAGTGGTAAAGTTGGAGTCATTCCATCGAAAATTTATGGACGGCATCTCGATTTGGCTGATAATATAGAACATCTGTGTCACAGATAACAACAGCTATGTTCAAATTGTCGTAACTATAATCTTGTCCCGTGATATGTTAATCACGACTCCTGATTTCACCAGTAACTTAACAGGAAAAACGTATTATACTAAATCTGTCGAACCTCTGGACTGTTCCACGGACAATGTAGTGTACGGAATCGAATGTTCTTTGTGTGGACTACTTAATGTTGGTGAAACTCGACAAACTTTACGTAAAAGGATGAACCAACACCGGTCTGATAATAAAGATCCGCAATTCAGGGTCCTTTATAACCATTTTAATCAACCGGACCATGATCCTTCGTTATCTATGAAAGTACGCATCATCGAAAAAATTTATCACCACACAAATAGTCCAGTACTTAGTACTCCTTTCCGAAAAGATAGAGAAAATTTCTGGATAAGGGAACTAGGTACTGCAATGCCATATGGTTGCAATGATAATGTCAAAGGAGTAGGAAATTTGTCAAGCCCAGCCTGCAGTGATGTTAATGTAATGAGTGCATTTAATACTACCTCACGAAACCAACGTAGTCATGGACAAAAACGTTACCATCGGCCTTATGTAAAAAAAGTCTTCCAAATCGAGATCGGCCTTTAGGAAGCTTTGATGACCTTCTTTCTCATCTACATCATCCGTTAGGGTTACATTACATTAGAACTATTCTTTTTTCACTGCCGGTTAATTTTCTAAAATGTTTGAGAGATTATGCACTTGACAAAGGAGGCACCAATACATTTTCTCCAATATACAGACTTGTCAGTATAATTTGTGATGTAGCTCTTTTCCGTCTCTTTAAACCAGTAAGATCGGAACCTTTACATGAGGAAAAGAGGAAATTCCTTCCTGTTCACTTTACCAATAGAGGAATTGATGCAATCAACATCAGCAACGTTCTACATCACAAGGAGGTAACATCTAAAATTCCTATTTATTTTCAAAATCAGTCTGTTCCTATTGTATCCTACAGTTACACCAAAACCATTGCACCCAACATATTTAACTATAAACAAGCATTACAGGACCTTGATTTAGAACAATACCCTAAAAAAACCTCTGACATGTGACTGTTCCCACTCGCCTTACAATTACAGCCCCTCTGGTCATGTTATTACTGGGGATCTAAACATAATTCAACATGAAAATCTCCGAAAGGTGATTTCTCGTGGTCCTAAGTTTAGAGAACCCCAACACATCAATTGGAACCATAACTTCAAAATAATTATGGATTCCATTGAGAACTACGCCAGAGCATGGGCTAATCGAGAAGATGTTCAACTGGACACTTTGTCAGAATGGGTCAAAACAATCAGGTCTCTGATAAAACATCGCATTCATAAGTTGAAAAACTGTGTGAATGATCGACCTAAGTCCATTTTCAGTGACAAAGAGGCTGTAAAATGTCTATCTTCTCTTCAAGATAAGTATGTTGTTGTTCCTGCGGACAAAGCTTCAAATAATATTGTCTTTATATGTAAATCGTATTACTACGAGTGTCTTATAAAAGAATTAGGAATAAATGAGCACTCAGGTAATCCCACATACAAAAACATATCATTTGACAAGGATGAGATTTTGGCGAATCATAAGTCCTTCATGGCTTCTATGAACATTGCAGTGACAAACAAATCGGAGGACTTACCTTGTTTGTATTGGATACCTAAACTTCACAAAATTCCGTACAAACAACGGTACATTGCCGGCTCATCTGCTTGTTCTACTATAGAATTGTCTATTAGATTGACTAAAATTCTGTCCGCAGTTAAAGAGGGTCTTCAGATATACTGTGAAACTGTTTACTCACGTAGTGGTATTAACCATATGTGGATTCTTAAAACTCTAAAGAACTTCTGAATAATTTGAAATCTCGGTATTTTTCTGAAATTAGTTCTATCAAAACTTTTGATTTTTCAACCTTGTATACAACCATTCCCCATGTGAAATTGAAAAACCGTCTAAAAGAAATAATCCACAATGCTTTTCATCATAAAAATGGTAGCATACGCTATAAATTTATCACTTTAGGATACCATAAGGCATAGTTTGTTAATAAGGAACAGAAGGGTAAAACATACTACACAGAGGAACAAGTGATCAGTATGTTGGAGTTTCTTATTGACAACATATTTGTTGAATTTGGAGGTAGACTTTTTCAACAAATTGTCGGCATTCCTATGGGAACGAACTGTGCGCCTCTCCTTGCCGACCTCTTCTTATTTTCATATTTAACTTTTTAATTTCACTTTCAGATATATTGATGATGTTCTTTCCATTAACAATCCGAAATTTTCTGATTGGGTTCCATTAATATACCCACCAGAACTAGAAATTAAAGAGACCACAGACACGGCTTCCTCCGCCTCATTTTTAGACTTATACCTCGAATTTGACATACACAGTCATCTCAGTACCAGAATCTATGACAAACGAGACGATTTTAATTTTGAAATTATCAATTTCCCCCACCTTAGTAGTAATATACCAACTTCACCTGCATATGGAATATACATTTCCCAACTTATTAGGTATTCAAGAGCTTGCAGCTCCTATTCAGACTTTGTAAATCGTCACCAGTGTCTGAGCAGAAAGTTGATGAACCAGGGGTATGTCAAAGAACGTCTCGTCCTTTTTCTAAAAAAGTTCATCGGAAGATACCCAGAACTTGTTGATAAATATTCCGTATCAACTTCACAAATAATACAAGATGGTCTTGAAGTATAGATTTTGCCTACTGACGTTGGTTATCATCTTAATAACGTGTTATAGTATTCTTTTATTTGTCTCTATTAATATTACTTGTACTGTTAAGTCAGTTTTTTGAGATATTCTTTTGAAGTGACTCTGTGGTTATGTAAAACATCATACTTTGAACGACAAAATTATTTCATTTATTAATATTACTTTTACTTATGGATCTTGACATACTATGAATGACAAAACTATTTTATTCAATAATACTACTTTTACTGTTAAGTCTGTTTTTTATGATATACATTTGACGTGAAACTGTACTTATGTATCCCGTCATACTTTGAACCACACAATTATTTTATTTATTATTATTACTTTTACTGTTAAATTTTTTTTCTGTTATATCTACTTTACGTGACTCTGCATTTATGTATGCCGTCATACTTTTAACGACAAAATTATTTTTATGTCTACCTGTGCGAATTTCAAACGCGCAATTTTACACCAGTACTGAAAACCTTCTATCCTTTACGGGTAGACTTAACATAGATAAATTAAGTCGTATAAGAAAAACAAAATGAGTATGTTAAATTTGATGTATGCCTTTTTGTGCTTCTTCGTTACATTTGTTGCTTTTATAGTGATATTAAGATGAAAACACAATATTGACTGCTGTACCCCTATTTTTGACTTTTTTACTCTTTGAGAATGTTTGTTTTGTTCATGCATCGTTGACAATGTAATGAAATTTGATGCGACTGTCATACAAGTGAGAGGTTTAGCTAGCTATAAAACCAGGTTCAATCCACCATTTTCTACATTAGAGAATGCCTGTACCAAGTCAGGAATATGACAGTTGTTATCCATTCGTTTGATGTGTTTGGACTTTTGATTTTGCCTTTTGATTTTTGATTTTCCTTTTTGAATTTTCCTCGGAGTTCAGTATTTTTGTGTTTTTACTTTTTACTTTGAATTTGTCATGACCAATTGCAATTGAGATTTATCACATAACTTATACTTGCCGTGAACAACATGACGGGTGCCAAATATAGGCAAGATTTGCTCACCTTACCAGAATATTTGGGATCATCTCTAGTTTTTGAAGGGGGTCGTGTTGCATCTTTAGTTATCTATGTAGTGTTTTGATGACTTGTTTGTCTGTTCGTCACCTTTCGGTTTTTGTTTTGCCCTGCCGTTGTCAATATCTCTTCGACTGATGTTCTTTGAATTTTCATCCGCCTCTATTACACAATAGAACCAATGTGTGTTTATAGTGGATTCGTCTCATAAACTTTTATTTATAATATACATGGACATAACTATTAAAAGGTGGTGGACCGATGGCATAAATCAAGGTACACACAGAAAAAAAATATACTTAGCCGATGGGAATTGCAATCCGTTTTTTCAGTTTTTGTTAGATAGAATCAATGATTTGTTGGTGTTATCCAGCAGCTGTGTTTTTGAAATCTACATCTAGCAAAGAATTCTGCTCAAACCGGATCCTGGAGATATTTTGTGGGGTTGTTTTTAAAGTCCGAGCCTTTCTTATTCAAATTTTTATTCTTTTTAGATTATCTAAAGACATTATGTTTCTTTTTTCCATATAACGAAAGATGATTTAAAAATATTTTGAACGCTTAATGTTCGCAAAGATTTACTATTTTCTGCCTAAAATGTGAAATGATAAGCTTGCAAATATTGTTAATGAAGATATCTCTTAATCTTCTTGTGAACTGTCACTCTCGATAACAAAACGACGTTTCTTCTGTCGCCGCACTGGAGGTAATGTGTTATTTATGTTAATATTAATTGTCCCTCCGTAAATTGGTGCCCCAAAAATACAACTTAGTCCAGGAATTGATGGAAAAACGTGGTCTTGCCCAATCTTATGTTGTCCCTCCGTGGTCTCCGTTTGTATAACTTGATGTCCCATCGTCATCGTGCACTTTGTCTGTGAAGACTGTAATTGTTCGCTTTGAGTTACATAGGAATTGTCGGAACGATTACACAGAATTCCTCTGGCTATCTCTTGATGTTTTTCATGTTTCATGTTAGATATGCTATGGATGTTTTTGGGTCTTGATTTCTGAAAATTAGTATTCATAAACATTGCATATTTATACAAGTATGACCCATATATGATGTACTAAAAAAAAAAACAAAGAATTATCTGTATTTGACCTAAAATGAATTTGTCACAAAGGAAACTGCCAGGAACAAAAACATAAATGCAAAAATAATTTAAGAGCCATTCTACCAGAAAACCATGCAAAATCCAAAATATTGCCCAAATGACATGTCGAAACTTTTGATTTTTTTTTATAAGTTTGAAATCTCATATTTAAAGGAAACGCAAAGACTTAGACTTTGTTGCATCGTGTTTTTTTTTAGAAACAGCCTCATTTGCATAAATGCCTGAAAATCACTTAAATACTAGTGAGAAATGTGTATAGTTTCGACTCCATAAATTCTGATTTTTATCAGTGTTACGGGCCATTAAAACTTATATTTACTAAAAAAAAAATACCTGTATAGACAAAAATAAACCATGTCAGGAAAGATTTGTCTCGAATGATTATTCGGTAGGGGTTCTGAAAGAAAGCCTTGTAGGCAACAATGAATTTTGAAAGCAGTTTACATCCACCAATCTCCTTATTTCATTTTTTCATGAAATAAGCATCAGTGAACAGTCCAATGGTTATTGTTAAAAATATCGAAAAATACAATTTTAGCAAATTATTGCAAGATATTGAAGTTTGCTTCTAACTTTCCTATATTTTGATATATTTCTGAATTATTCAAATTCTAATTTAAACCCATTACCACTAAGCTATGAGTTAACTTAAGACCTGAATGACATAAAATTACTGCACACAATTTACATAAATATTTTTATGTCATTCAGGTCATTATTTTTATAAATTTATTTCAAAAACAGTGACAGGTGTTCTATGAGTTATTATCCCTTATTTACACCCTCCGTTGTGAAAACATGGTCATGGTTGAAAGGAAATTATTAAAGATGACTGGCACCCAATATAATAGGTAGAAGTAAATTAATTTTCTGCTGCCCTAGTAGTTAGAAAAAAATTGAAACAGTGAGAAATGAGTGTTGGCCATTGGTGTAGAAAAAGCGAGAAATTTGGAGGAAACTCTCTGTGACGAGCAAACATTTTCTGTGCAAAAGTAAGCAAACTATTTCGAAAATTCCGGAACCGTTGAGTACCCTTAAAAAAATCCATTTTTCTATTAAAAAAGCTGCGGCACTATATGTGTTTTGCAATTTTATTCACACCCACATGTGTTGATAATTCAGAATTTGACAGTTTCATCAACGGATCTTTCATAGTGAAAATGCAGGACCAAAAAGGCTACCATTGTCGCCTATGCACATAACAGCAATGAGAAATTCTTAATTTCAGTATTTGTATAGTCTATTTCATAAAATTTTGTTACGCTCATGCAACTGTTTTCATATATTCGTGACAAAAACATATAGATTGGACACAGTTATCAAATCATCAGCCTTAACTCCTTAACAGACCTTAATCGAACGTCATTAATCAAACAACTCGTTTTAAACACAGCCAAACAGTCATAATAATAGGTAGAAGTAAAATTTTCTGCTGCCCTGGTAATAAGAAAACATGATTGAAATAGTGAGAAATAAGTGTTGGCCATTGGTGTAGAAATAGCTAGATATTTGGAGGAAACTCTCGGTGACGAGCAACATTTTCTTTGCAAAATAAGGCAAAGGGGGGGGGGGGGGGGGGGGTTCTTCATGTGTTTTGCAGTTTTATTCACACCCAAAGGTGTTTATAATTTAGAATTTGACAGTTTTATCAACGGATATTTCATAAAAACGCTGGACCCAAAAAGGCTACCATTGTCGTCTATGTAAATAATTGCTTCATTTTTACCTCACGGAGAAGGGGAACAAGAAATGTGACTTCTCATATTTACCGGTATTTTTTGTGGAAAATAACCAAATTGTGTCAATGACACACTCACAATTACTATTTCACATTGGAAAAATAACACACATACACATTTGGTTTGAATGGTTTGGTTAGTGTCTGGAAAACAGAAGTCAAAGTGAACCCAGAAATTTACTTATTTTCATATCGCACTGGATTTTTCAATATGGATGCTAGATTGCTTCAGATAAACATATGCTAGCAACACAAATACTGTTTTTGTCATTAATTGGAGAGCAAACTTAAGTAAACTGAAATGTGGCTTCCTAGAAAATCCAGCGTTCAGCAAGACAACAAAAGACAGAGTTGCCTCTCCGAGAGTCTGCAAGACCTACCAGTTGGAGACAAGAGAGGCCATCAACATACGAACAGGTAAGAATACACCCTCTCTCCAAACACACACACACAAATAGATTCCTGAAGACTATTTTTTTTTTGAGGAAAAGAGGGGCTGTGGCAGAGCTTGACAGATTTTTGAATAGAATATTAATTTTCATTGTTTCTAGGGTAAATTATATGTTTTTGCCATAGGCTGATTTAACATGTCTAAATGAATTATTTTCATGTAAGGGGAAATGAGTTAAGATCTGAGGCAAAGAAGTTGTCTATTTTCTTATAAACCTTGTGCAACAAATAATTTTTTTTCAACAGAATTATGGTAAAAATTTCTTTAAAATATTTTCAACCACCACTAACCCCCCACCCCAAAAAGCAGTTTCGTTAAACTTCGGATATTCAGACCAGAATAAGCAAATATGGGGGAAAATATTAATCTCGGTTATTAACATATTTTGACAGTTAAAATACAGTATTACAACATATTCTTACCAATCAAACAGAAGCATGTTTTTGTAAATTGGCTAATTTTCAGCTTTATTTTCACCATATATGGCTAAATATAGATCGTACTCCATAATGAGACTACCATTTGAGATTTTTTTTAAAAATATTTTGCACATAGAGTAGTTGTAATGAAGGTATCATGTTTGCAAAATTTCCCGTCAATATAATAACATTGCATTTGGAGCCTTTTGCATGGTTTGACTTGCAGACTGGCTTTTAAAACATTTAAATTCTCACTTTCTAATTTTCTTTCAAAATGGCCAGTAATAATCTATGCAGCTACAAAGTCCTGTGACTAATCCTGTCCTAATCATGTGACTGTTCCAGTATGATGACGTCATCAGCAATTCAGTGTTACGAGAATTTGGTGTTGATGGCAGATCTTTGATTGTTTCTTTTTCATTTATTTGCAGGTTTTTATTAGATTCTGGATCCTTTCCTGCTTTAAATAGTGTGTAGATACCCGTATGCTGTCGCTAGGTAATTTTTGTTTTGAGTTTCATTAATCTTTACCCCACATCTCATTTTTTCACAACAATGTCATGGAGCCATGAGGAAATGACTCGTCGTGTCTATAATTTCGTTGACCAATATTCTGAGTTATAGCCGGTGGGAAAAGGTGATAATGTCTGACGACGACACAAAGAAAACAAACACATTTTTTGGCAGATCCTTGTAAAAAAAATGTTTTTTTAGATATCGGCTACAAATCTCGTTCAAAACGATATTTCTCCACCATCAACAGATAAATTTAGAGCTCGGCAAACCTCGCGTTTTTAAATTTTAAATTCAATTATCAATTGGAGAAATATCGTTTCAGACTCTTCGCTGTGGTACAATACATATTTTTTTAGTAACGAAAATTAACCTGTTTGGAATGATTATGCTGAATTCCTTCATCATCAGGCTTCTGCAGCTTTAACCGTTTAGTTGGATGCTTGGTTAGGCTCCTGTGTCTAGTGCTATTGGGAGGTTGGTTCTCATCATTCGGATTTTCCTCATCGATAATACCTAATTATAATGAAACAAATGTTGGTAATATAAATAAGTCCATCGATAAAAGTATGTGTGTTCGGAGTTTTCATCTTTAGAAAATTATATAAGTGTATATTGTGTTAAATTTCTTTACCGTAAGTATATAGGGATCACTTCAATACTGTTCTGATTCACTTTTAAAAGTGCAAATAAAACATTGATATCATTTAGTGGTTGGCATTGGCTGCTGTCTATCATATTTGTTTCTTTTCGTGTATTGTTTTGTACCTTAACCCAAGTCGTTGGTTTTCTCGTTTGAATATTTTTTTCAGTTTGTCATGTTGGGGATATTTATAGCTTGCTATAAGATATGGGTTTTGCTCATTGTTGAATGTTTTATAGTGACCTATAGTTGCTTACATCTAAGTCATTTGTTCTCGGGTGTATCATTGTCCCATTTGCAACCATACCATATCTTCTAATATTTTTATTTTAATTTCTTAACGTCAAACGATTGTATAGTCTTCTAAATATTTCGTCTTATTAAATCGTGTTATTATTAATTTTCTATGGAATCCGGATAAATTATTACGAAGTATGGCCGTAAACTTTGATTCATACCAATAAAGAAAAAAGTATGCTATTAGAAGGATTCAGATGCGTTGCATCGTAAATATTACATTCAGAATTTTTCGAAGGGAATAAATAACAAAATTTTTCTAATGTAAAATTATGTGGAAGTGTAGTGTACGGATTCAAAAAGTCTTATTTTCTTACCATTTACTTTTTTTATATTGGCATGAGCATTATGCCATTCATTAACCTCCATATGTTCCGAATTGTCGATATTCAACAGTTGTTTTTCGCCATCTGTTCCAATTGTTTGAAAATCAGATACGTTGTTTTCATTACAATTTTCAAAATCTTCATCAATGCATTTTTCACGATTGACTGAAAAAAAGAAAGACAACGTAGTTGTACGGCAAGCGACCCTGTTGTTTAACGTTGACGAGTCCTGCGAATGCAGATATGTTAAAATTATCGAACTGAGAAACATAACAAGCTCAGTACTATATTAAGATATAGAACATTTACAATTCGATGTTAGCCTATATAAATTAGGGGCAGCAGTAGATTAACGATCTTCACATTTCGTAAATCCATTTAGAATATCAAGATAAAAACCAAACCTGAGGAATCATATGATTTCGCGATCTGGTGTTTCGCCAGAGAAAGAGTCTCCTTATATCCATACATCACCCGACATGCAAATCCACACCGAGTCAAAATTTCACAATAAGGTATAGCACATAATCAGTACACTTACAGATTATACGCTAATGCAAGTATATTATGGTAATAAAAGATTTAAGACTACGAAAAAATGCCTCTTGTGAGTTGCGACACAGACACATCGTATTGGTATACCAGTGTGTTATGGTGACCGTAACGGTTGCGAATTCAGTCGTTCTAGTAGATTACTGTGCTTGCTTTCTGCACAACAGTACATAAAGTAAAATGTGAACATGCACGAGTGTAACGTGAAAAATGAGATATGTAAACGCCGAACGATAAAACAGAAGCTATGCTAGTGCTGAGAAATTGAAAGTTGACAATGGATAATCCGAAAACATAAAGTTTGATAGATCAAAATCTGTACCAATATATATATATATATAAAGAAAATGATCAGAATATAAAGTAGACCTTCTTGGTTTGTTTGCGGTATCCTCAATTTCAAACTCACTGGAATATATGATATGCAAGCACTCACTGAAATGTGAATAATTGTGCGATAGGTCATCAATCTATCTGAAATTGAAATCAAAGAACTTGAGGAAAAGCTTTTTCTATTTGTCTTTGAATGTGAAAATAAGAAGACGTGGTATAATTGCTAATGACACAACTATCCACTAGAAATCAAATAACGTACTGCGGATTCATTAATATTCGTGGGATACCAATTTTCATGGATTTCGTGTGTACAGGGGAACCACGAATTTAAATATTCAACGAATTACACATTTTCTAAAGGAATGTATGCAGACTTTGCCAAAACCACGAAATAAAATATCCATGAATATGTCAGTTTTCCTCAATCCATGAAAATTAGTACCCACGAAAACAAATGAATCCACAGTAGTTGTTATTAACTGTAACGCACCGAATCCCCTTCAACAATGTTCCAATTCCATATCATATAGTCAGCTATACAAGGCCCCGGTATGACAAAAATGAGAGAACCAACGGCATGATTATGCTAAAACAACTTTTTTTTAAAAAGGCGGAGATCAACCAACGACTCCTTCTGAATTACTTCTGAATTACAGGCTCATGACTGGGGACAGCACATAAAGAATGTGTCGAAGTAAAGCATGTTTGAGAATGTTTTGCTTGAATTGTGCTTGATATTAGTACACAAACAAGTCGGTCAGTAGGGGTATTAAATTAGTATCAATTGATATATAGACTTTTTCGATTAAATATAAATCCACCAATAACAACAAACATGATGTCCATCAAATAGAACATCATATTGATGATATCATCTTTGAAATTGTTGAATATGTGTTATATATATACACGATTCCAATTTTTTGTATAAAAGGCACTGTTTAGAGATAATAAGTGTTAGTCGATTTTTCAACTGAGCATTGGGAATTATCGTGAAGAATGAAGAAATAACAAGGTTTCTAATAGTACTAGTATTGCAAAGTGATAATCATTCTGATTGAAATGTTTGAAGATCTTATGAAATTCAAATCTGCTTGAGAATACTGGTTTGGAATACCTCATCGCAATAATTCTAAATGCCATCTTTTACTGTAGAGAGAATTGTTGTAAGAATATAAGACAGATGTTTTAGAACTCCTGACGAGTTTTTTTTTCTTTGTTAAAATAGTTATTTGTTTTTATTGTGATTAAGATTATATTGCAATGTTGACTGCTTATCCCCAATTTTGACGTTTTTACCTATTATGTCTGCTTGTTTTGCTCACACATTGTTGTAAATATAATGGAATTATATGCGACTGTCATACAAATGAGAGATTTAGCTAGCTATAAAACCAGGTTTAATCCATCATGTTCTACATAAGGAAATTTCTGTACCGAGGAATATAACAGTTGTTTTTCATTCGTTTGATGTGTTTGAGCATTTGGTTTTGTCATTTGATAAAGGACTTTCCGTTTTAATTTTTTTTGGAGTTTTGGTGATTTTGTTATTTACTTTTTATTTGTTTCGGGTTCTGTCTGAATGACGTGTACCTACAACTCATGGTGTTTAATCAAGACTTTGCTTTATTAAATATTGTATGTTCGAAATGTACTATTAGCTATTTCAAAAACTAATTACTATAATTATCATTTTTTCATGTGTGACTTCAATTTTTTATCACATCACAAAAATACCTAACTGCAACACATAATAAAAGTCACCTGTAAGATAACTACATATTTTGAATGAATGTAGGCTCAATAAGCCATTTGATTGTATGAAGGATAATAACACACTATTGTATTTCTAAAAAATATAGGGGAATTGTCACAAATCGTTTTTTTTTTTTTTTTCGTTTTTAATTATTACCTAAATTTTACTTCAAAAAAGGAATAATTCGAATAACTTTGCTGAATATCTTTATGTATAAGATTCTTACAATCCTACCTAATTCTTGCTGTAAATCATTCCTGTTTACTTTGGCTAGTGCACTTTTCAGACATTCAATCATATCAGTCTTTTTCTGATTATCCATTTTTCTCTGCCACTGGAGTAAACCTGCAAAGGCCTTTTGCCTTACATATCTATAGTCGTGCTCATTTTGTTCAATTTTGTATTCTTCCAATCCGAGATTTATTAAAATTTGATGATAATCACTTGGCATTTTGTTTGCCAAATCGTATAAAAACTGATTTGTTAATATGTCCATGATTTCTGTAATAAAGAGTTTATAAAAAATATTAAGACATGGCAAATTCAAAATTGAAACGTTAGTTATGTTACCGTTTACTTTCATTTTGTTAAAAAAAAAAGTCCTTAACAACGAAATATCTTAAATAACCCTTGCTATATTATCCTCTATTTCTTTAAACAGCATTTATGTCGACCGAACCTTTTACAATTTCAAATATCTTACATCAATCCGTAACACATTTCTTTTCTTTTTTCTTTTAATACATATATTATAATTTTTCACGTCTATAACACTTATAGTTATTTTAGTCAGTTTACATTTAATGTCAGTAATATTTTTATAGTATTTTTTTTTGTGTTTTGTTTGTTGTCATTTCATCAATGAATTAACACTTATTGATGAATTTGTAATGAGCCAATTACTACAATAATGTTATACTACCTGGTACCTGGTGCTTCGTTTTAGGTCAAGGCATGATCCTCATCAGGTACCCTGGCCTTTCAAATATATATCGAAGCAACTCGGTAAAACCAGATGTAAGCCCAACAACGACACAGTGATTAAATAGAAGCTATTTTGATTTTAAACATATTATATTCATTAAGATATGAAAAGGATAGAGCAACAGGCACAGTCTTTAAAAGCTCTCTCCATGCTGCATGTACAAGGTATTAATCAAATATTAACAACTGTATTTAAAATGATATAATATAGTGGAAAATTCATGCTACTTACGTGCACACACAAAGAAATACATATTTACAGTGTTAATTACTAAATGTACAGTATATTTTAGTATGTAGGCAATTAGTCATCATGTATTCAAGTACCTTGGATTATATATAGCTCTTCATCTTTTATATAAGCTTTGGATTTCAAATATTTTGGCCACGAGCATCACTAAAAAGACATGTATTGTCGAAATGCGCATCTGGTGCAAGAAAATTGGTACCGTTAATTTTATTGAGACATGTAAAATATCCTTTATAAGTCATTAGAAATATATATATATAAGATTTGGAAGAGACACTAAGCTTACTAAGTGGAAAAAATGAAATAATGCTGAAAAAAATGAAAGAAAAATGAACAAAATGAACAAAAACAAACACTAAATACCAAAAATTTCAAACTTTCAAACAAACCGGTGAGTGTCACTGATATATTTCTTGACATAATTTAAAAAAGCAATACTCATATCATAAGGACATAATCTGTTTCCAAAAAGTAATTAATCAATATTTATGTCAACATTATCATCAACAATTGAGTAAATGGAATCAAGTAAGATCTGTGTAACATCATTGTACTTAGGGCTAATTAAAAAGGAAATGCTGGTTATCCTCAACAGAGTGATTACAGTTTGAACAAATAGTATTTTCTTATAAAAATGGTTTAAAAAATGAGATTTAAGGTTGCTAGCATTATTTCTAAGTTGATAATGACTAATATTATGTTTCCTTATCCATAATTAAAAGGTTTAAATATGTCATCAGTCCTATAAAATATGTCTAGTCTACCTCTAAATATACACAAACTTTGGGATTTTTGTACACTTAGAGGGAGACCATTCCAAAGTCTTATAATGGAAAGAATGGAACTTTCAAAGTAAAATGTAGGAGCTAGTTCTAGCAAGGTAATCTATTAGTATAGATAATTTTGAATTAATCGATAATGTTGTTGATCAGCTTAAATTCTTATGCCTACAAGATTTATTCCTGATTTGATATTTTTGGTAGATTAAATACATGCTGTTTGCATGCCCAGTCTTTTCCTTTTTATTTCATTATATTCTTTTGAAAGTATAATCATACTTTTTTTCTTAGACAGAAATTCAAATTTTGTTATTTTAGACTGGTTGGATTGCATATCAGAAGTCACAAGATAATAAATACTTTGCAAGAATGTATCTTGAAGTTAGGTATTTTTGTAAATACTTTTAAATATAGCAGAATATTAAAAGCAGGAAGTTAAATACTTAAACGTTAAGAGAAAATTTATATTCTTCCACATATTCACAGTCTTCAAACAAAGACGTTCATACAATTAAAACATGCTGAATTAAATAAATCAAACGAAATTCCATCTTCCAGACCAATTATATAAAAATGTTGTTCTGTGCATTTTATTATTGTGTTTATATGTCTTAAATGTAGAATTGATACGAAAGTTAGTCGTAAAAAATCACAAAAAAGTTATGTGCACTTTAAAAATTAAACGCCTCATTTCATATGCAAAGAGAATCTTTTGGTCACTGAATAAATTGTTATGAAGTTAAAATAATGATTAGTTTTAAGACACAAATCTGGTTTATACCTTTGACTCAGTATTTAATGATCAAATAATGAAGGACTTTTCAAGAAACCATAGGTCAAGTAAAGAACAAGACGAATAGACTAATAAGTAGAAGGCGAAGATAAGACCGAAGGTCTCGACAGGAAAGGACTGTATTGCGAGACATACAACATTTGGTAATCCAATAAACTGATCTGATGTAAATATTGAAACAAGACTGGTGTCATTAGTGGAAAAGGTATTGTTAATCCTTTCTTTACATGTACAAACAACCTTTTTCATGATAATATGCTTCATTTGTGGGACATGGGGATATGCCTGTTGCGGTCTCCTTCTCATTTACCACACCTTCGTTTAATGTCAGCACATTGTTCCTATCCGTTATTAAAGAAGTTAGCATAGACAATTTGAAGATTCCCGTAAAATTATCGAACTGTCTTGTATTACCCGACTGCAGACGGCATATCCCCTGTGTCTTAATGACAATATAATGGGACAAAGGAAAATATCTAAAACTTCTTCTATTGATATCATGAATATTGCTGATAAAAGTCAACGTAATAATAGGTCTCATGGCAAACGTATCAATCGATATCAACGAAATAAACATCGTGTACATAAAACACTTGATGATCTCCTATCTATATTTAAAAACATTGGTAGGAATCAATTATTATGTAAAAGAGGGACGAAAGATACCAAAGGGACAGTCAAACTCATAAATCTAAAACAAACTGACAACGCCATGGCTAAAAATGAAAAAGACAAACAGAAAAACAATAGTACACATGACACAACATAGAAAACTAAAGAATAAACAACACGAACCCCACCAAAAACTAGTGGTGATCTCAGGTGCTCCGGAAGGGTAAGCAGATCCTGCCCCTACATGCGGCACCCGTCGTGTTGCTTATGTGATTACAAATAGTCTAATTCGGTAGTTCAAATTCATGAAAGGGAAGGGGATTGTAGTTACGACGTAAGGAACATACCCCATATCATTTGTGAAACGGTTATTCCATAACAGCCAACCAACTCGTGATGACGTCCGTAAAATTTACGAAGGGATGATTTCAACTTCACCATTTGGAACTCTTGATTTAATAGCTTCCTTGTGAGCAGTAACCCTCTATCAAAAAAATCATGATAAGAAATGCAAGCATGGGAATATCGTATCAATTGGGAGATATATACCCCATATGCAGGTGCTGCTGGAATGTTGCTACTTAGAAATGGAAAGTTCACAATTGGAAAGCTGAAATCATCTCTTTTGTCGTAAAGTTTTGTCTTCAACCGACCCTCATTGTCAATTTCTAGATGTAAGTCAAGATATGAAGCCGACTTAACTGTGTCTGTAGTATCCTTTATCTCCAATTCGATGGGATAGATGCGTTCCACATAGTCACCAAATTTTGAATTGTTTAGTGAAAGAACGTCATCTTTATAGCGGAAAGTAGAGTTAAAGGATATTGCTAACTTCTTATCTTTCTTCCTAAGAAGTTCCTACTTGAAGTCAGCCTCATAATAATAAAGAAACAAGTCAGCAAGTAGAGGGGCACAGTTTGTTCCCGTTGGGATGCCGACAGTCTGTGGAAAAACACGTCCTCCGAAGGTAACAAATATGTTGTCAATCAAGAAATCGAGCACCTTGATAATATCGGTTTCAGAGATTTTTTTGTTTGAATCAGAGTGATTCTTCACAAAGTAGGATTTATCCCGCCCTAAGACAAGATACTTGTTTCTACGTTGGCCATTCTTTTTTATGAAGCAAAGTAATACCAACTCTTTTAATTTGTCTTTTAGTTTGGAATGTGGAATACTTGTGTAAAGAGTAGAAAAGTCAAATGTTTTAATTCTGTTACAAGATGAAAGAGAGTTAGATTGTATGTACTCTAACAGATCTTTGAAATTTTTAAGTATCCACATCTGATTCACGCCACCTCTAGAATAGGCAGTTTCACAATAACTTTGAAGCCCGTCTTTGATTGCTGATAAAATAGATGTTAATAATAGTAAACTGGATCAAATACCAATAGTAATGGGTAATAATATGTCTCATGGCAAACGTCATGTTTTTCTCTGACTGTTAATGACGTCTTTACACTAAATCCTTAGATATTGGATGTAGTGGTTGATATTTTAGTCTTAGATGTATGATTTTATTTTATTAGTTGTGATTGGCTTTGAACTAGCTGTCAGTAACTGCGAGTACTCTCAGATCTGTCTTACTGTCTTTTTTTGTGGGGATGTATAAGTACCCTGTCACGTCCACTCTGTGTTTTTGTTAGATGTATTTCTGCTTGGTATCGATCTGATGAGTTTAGTCCTTTTCAACTGATTTTTATAGTTTGTTCTTATGTTGTACTGTAACACCACTGTCCCTGGTTAGTGGAGGGTTGGCACGCCGTCAAACTAGTTAAACCCCCAACATTCTGTGTGTGCCTGTCTCAAGTCAGGAGCCTGTAATTCAGTGGTTGTCGTTTGTTGTTGTATATGATATTTTATGTTTCGTTCATTGTTTTGTTCATATATCAGGCCGTTAGTTTTCTCGTTTGAACTGTTTTACATTTTTCATTTCGGGGTCTTTTATAGCTGACTATACGGTATTGGTTTTACTCATTGTTAAAGGCGGTGACGTATAGTTGTTAATTTCTGCGTCATTTGGTCTCTTTTGGTTAGTTGTCTCATTGGCATTCATGCTTCTTCTTATTTTTATAACTTGAATAAAATTCTTTCCTAGAAGGACATGTTAAAACTCAAGATTTTTTATCTTAATTATTGAGCCGAAGAGAGCGAAGAGGAAAACAATTATGTCAATTTTGCCACAAAATTAGTTTTGCTATTGTAAGGGGAAGCCTTGGGTATGTGTCGCCCGACTCCAGATCGTCAGGTCATAAAGGAAAATTATTAATTTAAAAAAGTGGCATAATTGACATGATTTTGAACCATTGAAATATAAGCTCAATAACGAGTTTAACGATTAATCATGTAAGGCAACAAGTATTTATATTATTATCAGAGTTTTTATTATATGGATAGGGGTATAACATTAAGAAAAACTTCGACAAAAAAACATTACTCCCTATTATTGTTATTCTTCATGTCCTACAAATAAACAGACTATGATCATGACTCACATGTATAAAAATAAAAAGAGTTATGACACAAGGGATACTGATATGACATTTTGCTGGTAAACAGATATTCAGATAATGATTAATTGTATTCATACTTTTATTTTTTTTATGTTTGAGATACAGAGTTCTTCAAATATTGTAAATAGTTTCGATACCCCTCATCTGCAGTATTGAAAATTGGATATCTCTTTTCCATAGCCAAAAAAAAGTCAAGCCCCCCCCCCCTTTTCCAGTCCCTTATAAAGGCTCATGGTTAAATCTCAGTATGTTTCCTTCAAATTTTGATACTGTTTTTTTTTATTTATTTTTATTGATTCATTTTGGTTTGTTTTCTATTCATTACAGAAAATGGCCAGATTTAAATGCTCTTTAACTCCCTTCCCCTCTTTCCCCAAAATCAAGATAAGACCAAGATAAAAATGAAAACAACATGTAAATGTCATGCGGCCGAAGCGCTTTTCTGGTTTCATCTCCATCAAGAACGCTAAAAGTTTGAAAGCCAAGTATGTATAAGAACCGAAAAAGTTAAGAGCTATATTACTAAAAATGATAACTCAATCAAAATTTCATCAATAAAAAGGCCAGAAAGAAGTAGAAAGTAAATCTTTATTTCAGCATAATACTTCAAATAATTAATTTAAGCAAACATATTATTTTCCCATATCTTCTTTTATCTTCAACATGTATAAAAGGAGATATGGATAACACGTGAATAAAGAACATTCATTTGAAGGTCAAAATACAGTCTTCAACAATAGACAGGTGTCTGTACAATATGTAAAGACGTCAATGTATTTTGAGTTGACATACGACAAGATAAGACATCTACCAATTTTCTTTCAATATGCAATTTGCTGTATGTTATATGTATTGTTATATGCTGCATGATGACCTATTTTATATTGTGTGTTAAGAAAATATTATGAAAATATTGTCCATTAATACTTTGTACACAACTAGAGCTGTCACAAAATGCATCCAATGAATATTGTGGTATATAACCATAAAGCGAAACATAGCATTCATTACAGAATGTAGTCAAATAGAAGCGCTTTATTTTATGTGAGAACCATTTATAGAAAAAAGGAAATTGCAATAAGTTTTGTATTTTTTTTTACTGTTGTTTGAAAATTGAAGTATTGCAAACTTAAAATTGAGAAAGGAAATGGGGAATATGTCAAAGAGACAACAACCCGACCAAAGAGCAGACAACAACCCGACCAAAGAGCAGACAACAACCGAAGGCCACCAATGGGTCTTCAACACAGCGAGAAAATCCCGCACCCGGAGGTGGTCCTCAGCTGGCCCCTAAATAAAATTGTGTACTAATTCAGTGAAAATTGACTTGTTTGTTTTTGCGTTTTCGTTCGTTTTTTGTTATATCGATGTCAGTTTCTCTCGCCTTATTGATTTTGTCCCCTTGGTATCTTCCGCCTCTTCCTTTACTTTGAAACGGCATAAAATGTAACACATGCATAGTAGATATCGCTTCATCATCACAATTTGTCTTTATGAGTTTCAATTTTCACAACCCTTTTTTTTGTACCTGTTGTACATATGAGTTGTGTGACGATGTCAATAAACTTTTGTCCTATTTTTTAAACGTTTGTTAGTACCTATGTAGGAACATGCACATATGATTCATATTAAATGTTTCTTGCATATCCCAGTAAATATATCAATCACCCACGTAAGGAAGAAGTATCAGCATCCAAAGGCATGTTAAATCTAATAGTAACTGGCTTGAATGTTTTGACACAGTTGTTCCCTTCATTTCAATGATTGCTTGTCTTGTGAAATAGTGCAACTTGTTTTCATATAAAGGTAATTTGGGCTAGGTTTTAAATATTAATTATTTAGCCTTGTAGAGAAATACGGTAAATGATACAGTTCATACAATTTTACATTACAGTGTATAACTTAATTTAATCTAAATTTTTAGCATTAATTCATTTCATGTAGAAGCACCCTTTTACAAACAGAGGTGACAAGTTTGTAACTATCTCAATACATTGCAAGCAAAACGTTGTCACAGTTTCTGTCTCTGAGACGGTGTCACTCTTCACAATATAAATGAAAAGAAGATAGAGAATCAAGCATTGGTTGAACTAAAAGTATCATACTATGTATATGTATAAATGAATAAATTGATTGTTATTTTACTACAGCCCTTGGATGGTGTAAACTTCCCAAACGTGTATGGTGTAATGGTGTATGGCATATGGTTCAATGAAAGAAGGTGTATGGTGTATGGTGTATGGTGTAGGCGTAATAGTGTAACGTGCGATCGGGAATGGTGTGAATGAATGGTGTACGACATTTAAAACTGCAAAATATTGATAAGAACTGATTTTAAATGTTATACATTAATTTAAAATAGTGTGATCAAAATTCGTTTTTTTAAATAAATAAAAAAAATTGTAGTAGCACGCTGTCTTTGAAATTAAATTGCATTATGGTGTAATGTGTAAGGTGTATGGTGCAAAGCTGTAATGGCACAGAGTGTATGGTGTAATGGTGTATGGTGAATGAAGTAATGGTGTATGGTGAATGATGTTATGGTGTATGGTGAATGGTGTAATGGTGTATGGTGTTAGTGGGAAGTTTACACCACCCAAGGACTGTAGCCATACACAATTCACTATTCAGATTATAAATGAAAGGAACATGAGGAATCAAGCATTGGTTGATCTGAATGTATCTTTAAGGGAATTAACTGATTTAATTTCACTAGCCATACATATTTGACTGGCTCGAATTATTTGACAGAAGAGAACAGTTGGTTTTAAAGATAGTTTGTCTGATGGTGATATTAAGTTAAAGAGTTCAATTTACCAGCTTGTGTATAAAAAATGGCTGTCTTTTTCCCGGTGTGTGAGTGTGCAATAAATGTTCAATCATTACAGATAAATTATAATGATTAAAGGTTTAGACTTTGTAAAAATGTTAGAATCGTGTTCATCTTAAAGTAATTGGGGTTCAAGTTGTACGTATTAGTTTTTTTTTTTTATACAATACGATAAATGATACAGTCCATACAACTTTTTCCCTTATAACTCAGTTTAACCGAAAGTTCAATAATTAATTCATTTGATTTAGAAGCACCCTTTTACAAACAGAGGTGACGTGTTTGTAACTATCTCAAGACATTGCAAGCAAAATGTTGTCACACTTTCTGTCTTTGAGACGGGGTCACTCTTCTTAATATAAATGAAAAGACGATGAAGAAACAAGCATTGGTCGAATTAAATGTATCTTACTATATATATGTATAAAGGAATTAATAGATTGTAATTTCGCTCGCCATACACAATTGACTGGCTAGGTTGATTTGAATGAGTAGCACAGTTGATTTAAAAGGTTGTTTATTTGGTGGTGATCTAGATGACTCATTAAACGTTCAATTTAAAAGAGTGTGTATAAAGCATGTGTGTGTGCAATATATATTAAATACTTACAGATAAATTGTAATAATTACAGGTTTCTTATCCATGAAAGAGTTTTTAAACAAATAGTTCACCCTTAGGAAATTTGGATTTAAGTTTTAAATGTTTTTTTAATTTAGTTTTGGAATGATGGGTGGATGGATTGATGTGTAACGTCCAGTGGCAAATTCCATGCAAATGCAGGATGAGAAAATTTTAGTGGGATATACATATGAAGCCTGCGTTGTACTAGACCGATACTCTAAGTCGAATGTTTAACGTGCTAGTTTACAAGTTAACAGGCCGCAGGAAGACATGCCGCTCTCCCTGGACACATTATTCTGACTCCGAGCCGACCAGTCTTTTCTCTTACTGCTTAATACCTCGTGTGTAGGGGTAAAGCAGCAAAAACCGTTTTACAGTATATGGTTTGACCCATCCCCGATTCGAACCATGACCTCCAGCCCTCAAGGCGACTACGCTACCAAGACACCGTCGAGGTGGTTGTTTTGTTATGAAAATACGATTCATGATACTGTTCATACAATTTTCCCTTTTAAATCAGTTTGATCATAAGTTCAATAATTAATTCATTTGATTTAGAAGCACCCTTTTACAAACAGAGGTGACGTGTTTGTAACTATCTCAAGACATTGCAAGCAAAATGTTGTCACACTTTCTGTCTTTGAGACGGGGTCACTCTTCTTAATATAAATGAAAAGACGATGAAGAATCAAGCATTGGTCGAATTAAATGTATCTTACTATATATATTTATAAAGGAATTAATAGATTGTAATTTCGCTCGCCATACACAATTGACTGTCTAGGTTGATTTGAATGAGTAGCACAGTTGATTTAAAAGATTGTTTATTTGGTGGTGATCTAAATGACTCATTAAAAAGTTCAATTTAAAAGAGTGTGTATAAAGCATGTGTGTGTGTGCAATATATATTAAATACTTACAGATAAATTGTAATAATTACAGGTTTCTTATCCATGAAAGAGTTTTTAAACAAATAGTTCACCCTTAGGAAATTTGGATTTAAGTTTTAAATGTTTTTTTGATTAAGTTTTGGAATGATGGGTGGATGGATTGATTTGTAACATCCAGTGGCAAATTCCATGCAAATGCAGGATGAGAAAATTTAAGTGGGATATACATATGATGCCTGCGTTGTACTAGACCGATACTCTAAGTCGAATGTTTAACGTGCTAGTTTACAAGTTAACAGGCCGCAGGAAGACATGCCACTCTCCCTGGACACATTATTCTGACTCCGAGCCGACCAGTCTTTTCTCTTACTGCTTAATACCTCGTGTGTAGGGGTAAAGCAGCAAAAACCGTTTTACAGTATATGGTTTGACCCATCCCCGATTCGAACCATGACCTCCAGCCCTCAAGGCGACTACGCTACCAGGACACCGTCGAGGTGGTTGTTTTGTTATAAAAATACGATTCATGATACTGTTCATACAATTTTCCCTTTTAAATCAGTTTGATCATAAGTTCAATAATTAATTCATTTGATTTAGAAGCACCCTTTTACAAACAGAGGTGACGTGTTTGTAACTATCTCAAGACATTGCAAGCAAAATGTTGTCACACTTTCTGTCTTTGAGACGGGGTCACTCTTCTTAATATAAATGAAAAGACGATGAAGAATCAAGCATTGGTCGAATTAAATGTATCTTACTATATATATGTATACAGGAATTAATAGATTGTAATTTCGCTCGCCATACACAATTGACTGGCTAGGTTGATTTGAATGAGTAGCACAGTTGATTTAAAAGATTGTTTATTTGGTGGTGATCTAAATGACTCATTAAAAAGTTCAATTTAAAAGAGTGTGTATAAAGCATGTGTGTGTGTGCAATATATATTAAATACTTACAGATAAATTGTAATAATTACAGGTTTCTTATCCATGAAAGAGTTTTTAAACAAATAGTTCACCCTTAGGAAATTTGGATTTAAGTTTTAAATGTTTTTTTAATTAAGTTTTGGAATGATGGGTGGATGGATTGATTTGTAACATCCAGTGGCAAATTCCATGCAAATGCAGGATGAGAAAATTTAAGTGGGATATACATATGATGCCTGCGTTGTACTAGACCGATACTCTAAGTCGAATGTTTAACGTGCTAGTTTACAAGTTAACAGGCCGCAGGAAGACATGCCACTCTCCCTGGACACATTATTCTGACTCCGAGCCGACCAGTCTTTTCTCTTACTGCTTAATACCTCGTGTGTAGGGGTAAAGCAGCAAAAACCGTTTTACAGTATATGGTTTGACCCATCCCCGATTCGAACCATGACCTCCAGCCCTCAAGGCGACTACGCTACCAAGACACCGTCGAGGTGGTTGTTTTGTTATAAAAATACGATTCATGATACTGTTCATACAATTTTCCCTTTTAAATCAGTTTGATCATAAGTTCAATAATTAATTCATTTGATTTAGAAGCACCCTTTTACAAACAGAGGTGACGTGTTTGTAACTATCTCAAGACATTGCAAGTAAAATGTTGTCACACTTTCTGTCTTCTTAATATAAATGAAAAGACGATGAAGAATCAAGCATTGGTCGAATTAAATGTATCTTACTATATATATGTATAAAGGAATTAATAGATTGTAATTTCGCTCGCCATACACAATTGACTGGCTAGGTTGATTTGAATGAGTAGCACAGTTGATTTAAAAGATTGTTAATTTGGTGGTGATCTAAATGACTCATTAAAAAGTTCAATTTAAAAGAGTGTGTATAAAGCATGTGTGTGTGTGCAATATATATTAAATACTTACAGATAAATTGTAATAATTACAGGTTTCTTATCCATGAAAGAGTTTTTAAACAAATAGTTCAACCTTAGGAAATTTTGATTTAAGTTTTAAATGTTTTTTTAATTAAGTTTTGGAATGATGGGTGGATGGATTGATTTGTAACATCCAGTGGCAAATTCCATGCAAATGCAGGATGAGAAAATTTAAGTGGGATATACATATGATGTCTGCGTTGTACTAGACCGATACTCTAAGTCGAATGTTTAACGTGCTAGTTTACAAGTAAACAGGCCGCAGGAAGACATGCCACTCTCCCTGGACACATTATTCTGACTCCGAGCCGACCAGTCTTTTCTCTTACTGCTTAATACCTCGTGTGTAGGGGTAAAGCAGCAAAAACCGTTTTACAGTATATGGTTTGACCCATCCCCGATTCGAACCATGACCTCCATCCCTCAAGGCGACTACACTACCAAGACACCGTCGAGGTGGTTGTTTTGTTATAAAAATACGATTCATGATACTGTTCATACAATTTTCCCTTTTAAATCAGTTTGATCATAAGTTCAATAATTAATTCATTTGATTTAGAAGCACCCTTTTACAAACAGAGGTGACGTGTTTGTAACTATCTCAAGACATTGCAAGCAAAATGTTGTCACACTTTCTGTCTTTGAGACGGGGTCACTCTTCTTAATATAAATGAAAAGACGATGAAGAATCAAGCATTGGTCGAATTAAATGTATCTTACTATATATATTTATAAAGGAATTAATAGATTGTAATTTCGCTCGCCATACACAATTGACTGTCTAGGTTGATTTGAATGAGTAGCACAGTTGATTTAAAAGATTGTTTATTTGGTGGTGATCTAAATGACTCATTAAAAAGTTCAATTTAAAAGAGTGTGTATAAAGCATGTGTGTGTGTGCAATATATATTAAATACTTACAGATAAATTGTAATAATTACAGGTTTCTTATCCATGAAAGAGTTTTTAAACAAATAGTTCAACCTTAGGAAATTTGGATTTAAGTTTTAAATGTTTTTTTAATTAAGTTTTGGAATGATGGGTGGATGGATTGATTTGTAACATCCAATGGCAAATTCCATGCAAATGCAGGATGAGAAAATTTAAGTGGGATATACATATGATGTCTGCGTTGTACTAGACCGATACTCTAAGTCGAATGTTTAACGTGCTAGTTTACAAGTAAACAGGCCGCAGGAAGACATGCCACTCTCCCTGGACACATTATTCTGACTCCGAGCCGACCAGTCTTTTCTCTTACTGCTTAATACCTCGTGTGTAGGGGTAAAGCAGCAAAAACCGTTTTACAGTATATGGTTTGACCCATCCCCGATTCGAACCATGACCTCCAGCCCTCAAGGCGACTACACTACCAAGACACCGTCGAGGTGGTTGTTTTGTTATAAAAATACGATTCATGATACTGTTCATACAATTTTCCCTTTTAAATCAGTTTGATCATAAGTTCAATAATTAATTCATTTGATTTAGAAGCACCCTTTTACAAACAGAGGTGACGTGTTTGTAACTATCTCAAGACATTGCAAGCAAAATGTTGTCACACTTTCTGTCTTTGAGACGGGGTCACTCTTCTTAATATAAATGAAAAGACGATGAAGAATCAAGCATTGGTCGAATTAAATGTATCTTACTATATATATTTATAAAGGAATTTTAAAATAGATTGTAATTTCGCTCGCCATACACAATTGACTGTCTAGGTTGATTTGAATGAGTAGCACAGTTGATTTAAAAGATTGTTTATTTGGTGGTGATCTAAATGACTCATTAAAAAGTTCAATTTAAAAGAGTGTGTATAAAGCATGTGTGTGTGTGTGCAATATATATTAAATACTTACAGATAAATTGTAATAATTACAGGTTTCTTATCCATGAAAGAGTTTTTAAACAAATAGTTCACCCTTAGGAAATTTGGATTTAAGTTTTAAATGTTTTTTTAATTAAGTTTTGGAATGATGGGTGGATGGATTGATTTGTAACATCCAGTGGCAAATTCCATGCAAATGCAGGATGAGAAAATTTAAGTGGGATATACATATGATGCCTGCGTTGTACTAGACCGATACTCTAAGTCGAATGTTTAACGTGCTAGTTTACAAGTTAACAGGCCGCAGGAAGACATGCCACTCTCCCTGGACACATTATTCTGACTCCGAGCCGACCAGTCTTTTCTCTTACTGCTTAATACCTCATGTGTAGGGGTAAAGCAGCAAAAACCGTTTTACAGTATATGGTTTGACCCATCCCCGATTCGAACCATGACCTCCAGCCCTCAAGGCGACTACGCTACCAAGACACCGTCGAGGTGGTTGTTTTGTTATAAAAATACGATTCATGATACTGTTCATACAATTTTCCCTTTTAAATCAGTTTGATCATAAGTTCAATAATTAATTCATTTGATTTAGAAACACCCTTTTACAAACAGAGGTGACGTGTTTGTAACTATCTCAAGACATTGCAAGTAAAATGTTGTCACACTTTCTGTCTTCTTAATATAAATGAAAAGACGATGAAGAATCAAGCATTGGTCGAATTAAATGTATCTTACTATATATATGTATAAAGGAATTAATAGATTGTAATTTCGCTCGCCATACACAATTGACTGGCTAGGTTGATTTGAATGAGTAGCACAGTTGATTTAAAAGATTGTTAATTTGGTGGTGATCTAAATGACTCATTAAAAAGTTCAATTTAAAAGAGTGTGTATAAAGCATGTGTGTGTGTGCAATATATATTAAATACTTACAGATAAATTGTAATAATTACAGGTTTCTTATCCATGAAAGAGTTTTTAAACAAATAGTTCAACCTTAGGAAATTTTGATTTAAGTTTTAAATGTTTTTTTAATTAAGTTTTGGAATGATGGGTGGATGGATTGATTTGTAACATCCAGTGGCAAATTCCATGCAAATGCAGGATGAGAAAATTTAAGTGGGATATACATATGATGTCTGCGTTGTACTAGACCGATACTCTAAGTCGAATGTTTAACGTGCTAGTTTACAAGTAAACAGGCCGCAGGAAGACATGCCACTCTCCCTGGACACATTATTCTGACTCCGAGCCGACCAGTCTTTTCTCTTACTGCTTAATACCTCGTGTGTAGGGGTAAAGCAGCAAAAACCGTTTTACAGTATATGGTTTGACCCATCCCCGATTCGAACCATGACCTCCAGCCCTCAAGGCGACTACACTACCAAGACACCGTCGAGGTGGTTGTTTTGTTATAAAAATACGATTCATGATACTGTTCATACAATTTTCCCTTTTAAATCAGTTTGATCATAAGTTCAATAATTAATTCATTTGATTTAGAAGCACCCTTTTACAAACAGAGGTGACGTGTTTGTAACTATCTCAAGACATTGCAAGCAAAATGTTGTCACACTTTCTGTCTTTGAGACGGGGTCACTCTTCTTAATATAAATGAAAAGACGATGAAGAATCAAGCATTGGTCGAATTAAATGTATCTTACTATATATATTTATAAAGGAATTAATAGATTGTAATTTCGCTCGCCATACACAATTGACTGTCTAGGTTGATTTGAATGAGTAGCACAGTTGATTTAAAAGATTGTTTATTTGGTGGTGATCTAAATGACTCATTAAAAAGTTCAATTTAAAAGAGTGTGTATAAAGCATGTGTGTGTGTGCAATATATATTAAATACTTACAGATAAATTGTAATAATTACAGGTTTCTTATCCATGAAAGAGTTTTTAAACAAATAGTTCACCCTTAGGAAATTTGGATTTAAGTTTTAAATGTTTTTTTAATTAAGTTTTGGAATGATGGGTGGATGGATTGATTTGTAACATCCAGTGGCAAATTCCATGCAAATGCAGGATGAGAAAATTTAAGTGGGATATACATATGCTGCCTGCGTTGTACTAGACCGATACTCTAAGTCGAATGTTTAACGTGCTAGTTTACAAGTTAACAGGCCGCAGGAAGACATGCCACTCTCCCTGGACACATTATTCTGACTCCGAGCCGACCAGTCTTTTCTCTTACTGCTTAATACCTCGTGTGTAGGGGTAAAGCAGCAAAAACCGTTTTACAGTATATGGTTTGACCCATCCCCGATTCGAACCATGACCTCCAGCCCTCAAGGCGACTACGCTACCAAGACACCGTCGAGGTGGTTGTTTTGTTATAAAAATACGATTCATGATACTGTTCATACAATTTTCCCTTTTAAATCAGTTTGATCATAAGTTCAATAATTAATTCATTTGATTTAGAAGCACCCTTTTACAAACAGAGGTGACGTGTTTGTAACTATCTCAAGACATTGCAAGTAAAATGTTGTCACACTTTCTGTCTTCTTAATATAAATGAAAAGACGATGAAGAATCAAGCATTGGTCGAATTAAATGTATCTTACTATATATATGTATAAAGGAATTAATAGATTGTAATTTCGCTCGCCATACACAATTGACTGGCTAGGTTGATTTGAATGAGTAGCACAGTTGATTTAAAAGATTGTTAATTTGGTGGTGATCTAAATGACTCATTAAAAAGTTCAATTTAAAAGAGTGTGTATAAAGCATGTGTGTGTGTGCAATATATATTAAATACTTACAGATAAATTGTAATAATTACAGGTTTCTTATCCATGAAAGAGTTTTTAAACAAATAGTTCAACCTTAGGAAATTTGGATTTAAGTTTTAAATGTTTTTTTAATTAAGTTTTGGAATGATGGGTGGATGGATTGATTTGTAACATCCAGTGGCAAATTCCATGCAAATGCAGGATGAGAAAATTTAAGTGGGATATACATATGATGCCTGCGTTGTACTAGACCGATACTCTAAGTCGAATGTTTAACGTGCTAGTTTACAAGTAAACAGGCCGCAGGAAGACATGCCACTCTCCCTGGACACATTATTCTGACTCCGAGCCGACCAGTCTTTTCTCTTACTGCTTAATACCTCGTGTGTAGGGGTAAAGCAGCAAAAACCGTTTTACAGTATATGGTTTGACCCATCCCCGATTCGAACCATGACCTCCAGCCCTCAAGGCGACTACGCTACCAAGACACCGTCGAGGTGGTTGTTTTGTTATAAAAATACGATTCATGATACTGTTCATACAATTTTCCCTTTTAAATCAGTTTGATCATAAGTTCAATAATTAATTCATTTGATTTAGAAGCACCCTTTTACAAACAGAGGTGACGTGTTTGTAACTATCTCAAGACATTGCAAGCAAAATGTTGTCACACTTTCTGTCTTTGAGACGGGGCCATTCTTCAGACTTAAAATGAAAAAAAAACACGAAGAATAGAGAACTGATTGCATTGAATGTATGTGTGCAATATATGTTCAATCATTACAGATAAATTATCATTAATCCAAGTTTCCTTTCTGTGAAAAAGTTAAAATAGTGTTCATTCAAAGATATTTGGGGTTGAAGTTTTTCATATTTGTTATTTTAGTTTTGTAAAGAAATACAATAAATGATACAGTTCATGCAATTTTTCCTTGTTTGACCCAAAGTTCAATAATTGATTCATTTCATGTAGAAGCACCCTTTTACAAACAGGTGTGTTTGTAACATTGCAAGCAGAAGGTTGTCACGCTTTCTGTCTTGAGACGGGCCACTCTTCAGACTTTAACTAAGGACAAATTGGTTTTTACAATACTTTTTACAAATTTTGTTACCTCTATAAAGACATCATATTTCATGTATGTTTCTGGAAACGAAGAATATAGTTTTTGAAATCAAGATGAATTTTAAAAATTATTTTTTAGAAAACTCTTAACTTAGATACCGCACTGGTTTGATTATAGTTTAATCATATTAATATTATAATGTAATTACTGTCAACAAAAACTAATCATCCACAAAGTTAAAGGAGTAGAGTTCATTAGCTGTCTGTTTAACATGCGCATGTTGATGAGAAGGAGTGTATACCTCACCTGTTATAACATGAGTTCTAACAATGAAATCCGTAATTTATAATACAGGAATTATAGATTATAGGTGCTGACATTGCGTATTATTTTATTTACTTTTGCAGTTTTCCTTATTTTGTCTTTGTAATATTATGTTTGTCTCTTTTTGTTGTATGGCTTGGATTTAAACATCCGGCTTTCATTGTTTTGGCTTTGGGCGTTCCTGACGCAGGTATGTCTAGAGAGTCGCTTAGGATGAATAGAATGGTTAAAGTGAGATTGTGAGTGTGTGTACCCTCGTATAGATATTTAACATACTTTGTACTTTATCTTATCGGCATTGTGTGTTAATCATTTAATGTCATTAGTTTGTACTATACTGATTATATTTATTTTCAGCTACGAAAAATATTTTGTTGGTGTCTTTGTTAGATTTAATTGGCGCCTGTTACAACGTTTAAAACCGCTGTATTTTTATGCACCTGTCCTAAGTCAGGAGCCTGTTGTACTGTGGTTGTCGTTTGTTGGTGTGGTTCATAAGTGTTTCTCGTTTCTCGTTTTTTATATAGGTAAGACCGTTGGTTTTTCTGTTTGAGTTGTTTTACACTATTCTTTTGGGGGCCCTTTATAGCTTGCTGTTCGATGTGAGCAAAGGCTCCGTGTTGAAGGTCGTACTTTGACCTATAATTGTTTACTTTTTACATATTGTGACTTGGATAGATAGTTGTCTCATTGGCACTGATACCACATCTTCTTATTAATATAGTATTGATTATTTAACCATTTTCTTCAGAAAATGAATGTACCAAGTCAGAAATATGACAGTTATTTTCCAGTCAATCACCTGTCGAGTGTTTGATTTTGTCAATTTCTATGGACTTCCCCTTTCTGAATTTACATTGCAGTACGGTATATTTTTATGACATCTCTTTGTACATGTATCAATACTGATTATCAAAAGGAGGATTTGATCATCTTGGATTTTTTTAAATCGGCACACAATTTTTGTGAAATGGAATATTTAATTCTTGATTTCCCCAAAATGCTGTTACATTTATCTGTAAGTTATTATTATATTGCAATACATGATTAAAATTCCAAAGTGTTATCTCTATCATTTCTATTGTATATGCGATGCATTTTCACAAAAGAAAATAATTTTCATCATATACATTCTCAATTCAGCCGACTCTCTAACAAAAATTGATGAAGTCAGAAGGGTTGATTATAGAAGCATACTTAGTGAGTGAAAATCTGAGGTAATATATCAATAATTTCCGTACAAATATAGCATGTATTGCTAATTATATAGTCAATTCTATTTTATCTAATAATATGTCCAGATCCGGATCTATACGTAGGATAAAATTTATCCTTTACTATGACACGCCATCATTGAATACATATATCGTGTACAATAAAGTAAAACCACGTCACTGAAAAAGCAAAGTTTTAGGTTTCGGTCTACATCTACATAACATACTAATAAAACGTCATTAGGGCTATTTTCCAAATGCTTGTAGTTTAAAGGTGTGGTTGGCTTTCTTGTTTTGTTTGTATAAATGTCTGCTTAAGCATTGTAATTAAGATTGATTAATTATTTATACAAAACAAGCAAACCAACTAAACCTTTAAACTACAAGCATTAGGAAAATAGCTCTAATGGATGCATCTTAGATAACAAAGAGCATTCGCAAAACGATCTTCATTTCACGATTGAAAGAGTGGTAACGCACAAACAATTGCCTTACATTTGACGCTTGGATGACTGGATAATTGATATTTCTCATGCAATTATGTCTACATTTTGTACAGTAAAGAAAATGCGAGCAACAATCGAGTCACCCTAATATATGTTTGAATTTCTTATAAAACGTTGTTACAAATAAGCAAATACGTATTTGTAAGAATACAAGGATATATTGAATACATTTTATTGTTGCATGTTTAAATTGTTCTATATATGCCTTGGGGTACAACAGCCGTACAGTTGATTCCTGACGTTAATCGCTGCATCGCGAAGTGATGGTGGTAGATAGACAATCCTATTATTTTCACAAAAGACTTATAGACGTACTCAGTTCAGTTAAGTATTCAATGTTTATGAAAACAAAGTTTACTGTTATAACAGAATTGCATATTATTTATATTGCATGAACACCATGTGATTATTTTAAATAGACAGGTCTGTGAATTACTTGTAAACATCGCGAAACAAACACTTTGTGTAACTCAAACTTGATTAAACTACATAAAGAGCATAGTTGTATGGCTCTTACACTAAATGCGACCATGTATTTTGTGATTTGTTGTTGTTTCAAATATAGGATGCGAATGAGAAACCCTTTGTTTTATTTTATTTGCAGAAATTTACTTGAAAAACTGACCTTAGAATTTTGGCACTTTATGATTAATTTTCTATGTAGTTTGTTTAATTCCTGTTGTACTGTTCGTTGTATATTCTTGTACTGCTTGTTGTGAAAAAATTGTCAATATGGTTGAAATATGTACGAAACAGTGTGACAAATTTTGGAAAACTTTTTAAAGTGAGTACTAAAACTTTTCAAAAATTCGCCATAAAAATATGTTATGTTACTTGATGTTCTACTCCAGGTTTTTTTTTCGGATCCATGACACACTCATAGCAAACTCACCAAACATTTTTGAATATGCATGATATGAACGTGTATCACCTAAAGGCGATGAGTCGCATATCACCCTGACCTTCGCGTGAGCTTGACCTTTGACCGCAAGATCAAAATACTGGATTTCTTAGAAACTAGATTGCAATCAGGCGCTCTCGATGAGTGCGCTTCTCCAGCTCCAGTAAGTTTTGTTTCACGTCGAACAATTACAAAATTCAGGTTGTTTTAATCTTCGATATGAAATGTTAGAAATGTCAAATAGTTTTAGTAGTTTCAAATTCTTGCTAACTGTGACAAAATAAAAGATAGGTATTTCAATAGAAACAGCTAATTTTGTTCTCGATGTTTTACTAACGAACGGTACAGAAAAATGACGAAAACACGCAACAAACGTATAGAAAAAAAATCGACAAACGGTACACAACGCATAACGTCCGGAATCAGCCAAACGTTGGTTACAAATGTATACCCGTGTATATTTAAGTAAGGATCTACGACTAGTTTGAATAACAAATTGTAAATATCGTCAATATTAAAGTCATTAAAAGACTATTTTCATTTGTAGCATATCTAATTATCATATAAAACAACAATGAAAGTGAATCGCACCTCTAAAAATTCCACATCAGAAACGATCGCACTTACAGTGATAATGCATCGCATTTATATTTAAAATGAATCGCATTCAGTAATCAGTATTATGGATTCAGCTGCTTTAATTACATTTTTTTGGACTTTAATCCTGTTATCATACATTAAAAAGTTATAGTCTAATGAAATTGTGATAAAACATACTTTCAAATCAATTATTTTGTATTTTCAAAAAGTAAACAAACGCAGTTTTTCCCATCATCCTTTTATTCTACAATAGACATACTCGCATACGACAGTGAAAATGAACTAACTGGATTCGCACTTTATATACACTGGTGTTCATTGGACACAGATGATGCCCCCGCTTGCATATAATGTTCAAAGGGACATAACTCAAGAACGGTAAAAGTGACGCTACCCAAATGTGTACATGATCAGAGTTGTGTTGCCATTACCATTATATATGAATTTCATAACATTTGGTTGAGGCAACTTCAGTTAGAAAACAGAAACAAAAAATGCAGATTTTTTTCCATTTGTAAAGGAGCATAACTGTAGAACGGTAAAAGAGTCGCCACCAAAACTCAAACTTGATCTGTGTTATGTAGAAATAAGCATTGTGTAAAAGCTTCATAACATTTAGTTGAGGCAAACTAAAGTTAGAGAACGGGAAAAAAAATCAGCAATTTTGGTTTCATTTGTAAAGGAGCATAGCTCTAGAATGGTAAAAGTGACGCCACCTAAATTCAAACTTGATTTGTGGTTTGTGGTAATAAGCAGTGTGTATACAGTTCATAACATTTTGTTGAGGCAAACTAAAGTTAGAAAACGGAAACCAATTTTGGGACGGACGAACAGACGGACAAGGGTAATACTTAATACCCCCTCCGCCATGGTGGGAACATAATAACAGAAACAACAATAATATTGCATCACAAGAAGTAATCAATTGTGAGGTACCAATACATTTTTAAAAAACAAGTACTTTAGCATTACTTCTAACATTTCATCATAGGAGCAAATAACGATTTGTTTAACAATGAAGCAGCTTGCAACACAATAATAATATCACTGCAATATATCAGTACATGTACTTTGTATTAAAACAAAGTTTGACATTCGTGAAAGTATATGCCACCTATATTTGATAACTTCATGAGCATGATGAGAAGTCAAATATATGCTAAAAGCACAACTCACTATGCAAATTAGATAACAAAAACTATAACCAAAAAATCAATAATACGAAACTGATCATTCAATGCAATTAAGGTAGATGTTGTGTCGGTTGCCATCTTGCATTGTTAAATAGCTGAAATCAATCGGTCTAGTTCTTTAATTACATATGCAAATTATGAGAGGGGGATGCTATTTATTTGTAAGACGTTTTAACTGAATGGAGAAAGTTATGTACTTTATATTATCATCACGCCTGTGTTTACAATTGTAGAATATCTAAGTTTTATTTAATCTTTTTCCAACTCCGCCATATAAGGAGAGATAACTTCGTCAATCTAATATACAGTAAATTTACCCTTTTTAGTTTTGTTGCAAAGAAAAACAGTTCGCAACTAATGTACAAAAATAGACATTGGATTGTCTGGACAAATTTTAGTAACTTACAAATGTCAGTAAATCATAGCTACTTTCACTTGTATCTATGAAAAGATAATATGTATACGAAAAAAGATCTTACCTTTCCGTTTTAGTAAAGAGTAAACCAACCTGTAATCACAACTGTAGGTTTAACAGAGGAAATTTCCGCATAGGGCATCAGTTTTTTTTTTTATCGTAGACATTAAATTTAAAATCTACGCAACTTATGTATAAAAATAGACATTGGATTTTCTGGACGATTAAAAATATCCGCACTTTTTTCTGCTTTCTGTATTCATTTCTGAATTTATCTTTCTCATAAACACTCAGATGCAAACGATTTGTTGGCACACGTAGGGTGAGGAGAGTTTGATGTTCTTAACGAAACTAAGAAATTAAATATACTTTTAATTTACGTTTTTTGATTGAGTTAAGCCTGCCAATTGATATTTTATCATGTGTTTTTCTATGTTGTGATGTTATGCTATTGTTTCAGAAAAAGGGAGAAGGTTTGGTACCATTAAAACGTTTAATCCCGCTGCAAATGTTTGCACCTGTCCTAAGTCAGGAATCTTATCTACAGTAGTCATGGTAGTTGTCGTTTGTTTATGAAATTTATACGTGTTTCTCGTTTCTCGTTTTTTGTATATAGATAAGACCGTTGGTTTCTCCGTTTGAATGGCTTTACACTAATAATTTTGGGGCCCTTTATAGCTTGTTGTTCGGTGTGAGCCAAGGCTCCGTGTTGAAGGCCGTACATTGACCTATAATGGTTTACTTTTATAAATTGTTATTTGGATGGAGAGTTGTCTCCTTGGCACTCACACCACATCTTCTTCATATCTATTTAGTAAAATTCACAATGTTCGATGTTCAAAGAGACTAAAACTTACAAATGTCATTAAACCATAGCTATTTTCATGTGTATCTATGAAAAGATAATATGTTTACGAAAAAAGATCTTACCTTTCCGTTTTAGTAAAGAGTAAATCAACCTGTAATCAGAACTGTAGGTTTAACAGAGGAAACTCCCGCATAGGGCATCAGTTTTTTTATCGTAGACATTAAATTTAGAATCTACGCAACTTATGTATAAAAATAGACATTGGATTTTCTGGACGATTAAAAATATCCGCACTTTTTCTGCTTTCTATATTCATTTCTGAATTTATCTTTCTCATAAACCCTCAGATGCAAAAAAATTGTTGGCACACGTAGGGTGAGGAGAGTTTGATGTTCTTAACAAAACTGAGAAATCGAGTGAGAAATTAAATAGACTTTAGTAAAATTCACAATGTTCGATGTTCAAAGGGACTAAAATTTACAAATGTCAGTAAACCATAGCTACTTTCACTTGTACCTATGAAAAGATAATATGTATACGAAAAAAGATCTTACCTTTCCGTTTTTGTAAAGAGAAAATCCACCTGTTTTCACAACTGTAGGTTTATTAATAGAGGAAATTCCCGCATATATTTAAAATCTACGCAACTTGTGTATAAAAATATATATTGGATTTCCTGGACGATTAAAAATATCCGTCTATATGAATTTCTGAATTTATCTTCTTCATTAACACTCAGATGCAAACATTTTGGTGGCACAGGTACGGTGAGGAGAGTTTGATGTTCTTATCGAAAATGAGTAATTAAATAGATTTTAGTCAAATTCACAATTTCAGATGTTCAAAGGGACTTAAACTTACAAATGTCAGTAATCCATAGCTACTTTCACTTTATTTGAAGAAAATATAATATGAATAAGAAAAGTAGCTTACCTTTCCCTTTTTGTAAAGAGAAAATACCCTGATATCACAACTGTAGGTTTAAGAGAAAAACAATCCCGAGTAGGGCATCAAAATTGTAATTATCTTAAACATTAAATTTAAAATCTACGCAACTTATGTATAAAAATAGACATTGGATTTTCTGGACGATTAAAAATATCCGCGTGATAGGAGATATCATGCATATGAAAAAGGTCAAAGGTAGCAGTTAACTGATGTATTAAAATGACCAACCTTGTTTGGTGAGTTATATAAATTTCAATGTTGATACTAATCTTAAACTTATGATTAAAATGTTCAACATAGTCTGCATAATCATGTTGATTTGTGATAAGCAAATAAAAACTCTCCGTGTTGTACATTGATATAAATAGCTCTGGATTCAAACTAACGATATTAACTACGGGAAATACAACCGTATAAAATTATAATCTTGGTACTTTTGATAACTAATTAGAACCTTTGCAACTTAATTATTGTGTTTTACGTGTGTAAATACCATTGTTGTGAATCAAATAAAATATCTCAGACATCAAATTAAGAACAAAATATCCGCGTGATAGAAGATTCCAAGTATTGCCAAAATAAGCAATGATAGATGTTCACTGTTGGCGCTCGTGTTGGATGGAAGGTGAATAGAAAATGATTTGGGGACCATCCCTAAATGTACAAATACTTAATATTTTTGTTACCTTTATAAATTGGTGTCTTTGATACTGATGAAATAATTTTTTTCAAGGAACAGAAAATGTTTAATAAATTAATTGTTAGATAAATGTATATCAATCATGTGAATAATCTATTTTTTTATATATTATATAACATAATCAATCGTCTTTGATAAGATGATAACTTTTTAATGATTTTGTTTTTAGAAATAAAAAGTTTGCAAGACATTAAAAAAAAAATCAGCCTCAGCTGACATTGTTTCTCGTAGTTACAATCTCATTCCCTATAACGAGCTTTCATAAATGTAATGTAATCGACCCTTCGTGCCCCATTGCCATCGTGTAAAATAAAACTATTCAAATGGTTTTATCATCTCGTCAACAAAATGGAGGGGGTTCGTGTAACGGTCCCGTCTAACCGTTCTTCCGTCCGTCTTACCACCTCGATCTACACCCTTGATAAAAGGGGGATGAAATATACCAGAGAGGCATTCAAACTCATTAATCGAAAATAACCAACGTCATAGTTAAAAAAGAAAAAGACAAACAGACAAAAAAAGTACACAAACACCACATAGAAAATTAAAGACTAAGCAACCAGAACCCCACCAAAAGCTGGGGATGATCTCAGATGCTCCGAAAGGGTAAGCAGATCCTGCTCGACATGTGGCACCCGGCGTGTTGCTCATGTTAGTGAAACCCGATAATAAGACTAATTCGGTAGGTCACATTCGTAAAAAAGGAACGGGATATGGGAACATATCCGCTATCATCTGTGAAACGGATATTCCGTACAAAACGGCCAACCAACTCGTGATGGCGTCCGTAAAATTTACGAAGGGATGATTTCAACTTCACTCTTGATTTAATAGCTTCCTTGTGATAACACTCTAGACTCAACATCGTTTTAGGATTTTGACCAAATTTAGTAATACTTAGTCCTGGTGAACATCTTGCATCCTGTTTATTTTCAAGGTCAAGGTCGCAGTTGGACATACAATTTTTCGATATCCTTGTTAACACTCTAGACTCGTCATAGTTCCGACATATATTGGCATAACTTGGCATATACTTAACCCGTATGAATATCTAGAACCCAAATCATTTTCACGTTCATCAGTCAAAGGTAAATTGACCACCAATTATTACACCATAAAATAAACATAATTTAAGACAGAAAACTCCTTAGGGAAAAAGAAATGTTTAAATTTCGGAATCTCGTGTTTATCGTTATAACGCAATAGGACGTTTATAGACATTCAGAATAGTTTGGAACTTTATGGAGAAATCATTGGAACGAACTAAATCAAATAGTTGAATTGTGTGCTGGACTCATTTTCGTATTAAACACATGCTTCCCAATCATACACTGATTATGTTTTTAGGCAAAGTAGCACAAAATCCCAAATTTGCATCTTTAAAATAGATCATCAACCATTTATCTTGTGTAACAGGGGTCTTGTGATTTCCAAAATTTGTTTAAATCTTTTTTTTCTTCAAAATCGTTCCAGAATGAGAGTAAAACGACAGTTTGTTTCCAATGGGAGATAAGGCGGGACAAAACTATTGTTCCTTTATTTTTTGCAAGAATTTGTTGAATCTGAAAATAAAATAAAAACCTGTCCCCTTTTTTTCCAAAGGTTAAGATTTGCCTCATTGTTTTTTTTTTGGTTTTTTTTGCATTCCGTAATCAAATGATTAAATTTAAAACTACATATATGGGTTATAATTATCTTCAATATACCACGTAATTGATTTAAAATTCACATTTAGAAATTAATTTTGGGTCTTTGAAAATGCTCGATTGATTATGACTTGAATACTATAATGAAGAACGTATTTCAGTGGTCATACAGGTAATAAAAAACGATAGAGTATTTATACTTTTGGAGATGACCCCCAAATCATATTTCATCCTCCGTCCAACACGAGCGCAAACAGTAGTATCGACTTTCCAAACACGTCTAATAGCCTTCCATTTGTGTGTGTACAATACAGAAATGATTATGTGATTAAAATTAGACTGGATATTCTTCAAAATCTATTTGTTTTGGGGTTTGCGCACAGATAATCTCAAACTAGTTCAAGTAGGTATATGGATAACTAATCTTGTAGTTTAAATAAAGATAATGACTTTAACTACTGAAGTCTTAAATTGTTTTTGAACTGTGTAAAAAATGCACAGAACAGGAATCTTTATAGTCCTTTATACTGCAATCAGATATTTTACTATACAGATAAAGCTATACGTATAAACGTTAGCTTTATACGTCAATGACCCCAACTAACCTATAAGCCCCGCCTCCTTATTGTATTTCATCAACAACACACGTCACGACCATGACAACGTAAAGTAACAATGGTCAAACTTTTATGAATTTAAACTTCTTTGTCTGCAAATTGGTTATTTATATACCATGATTATCAAATGTTATTAATTAAGTTCATTTTCCCTTTCTAATTCCTTAATTTGTCAATGTTTTACCGCCTGGACTACGCTCATAGGGAAATACCCCAAAATGGTACCCCAAGAGGGAAATTCCAAACACTTTTTTTAACAATTTTTGTTACATAGTTTTTTCATTTTTAAATATTTTTTTTCGATTTCAGTATAAAGACAATATACGTATAGTGTCTTGAAATATGAAATTTATTTGTATTCGGCACGAAACGGGAAAATGCTCGGTAGAACCTCGCATTTTCCCGTTTCTAAGCCTCATACAAATAAATTTCATATTTCAAGACACTATACGTATATTGTCTAATTATACTGTAATCAGCTATTTTACTATACAGATAAAGCTATACGTATAAACGTTAGCTTTATACGTCAATGACCTCAACTAACCTATAAGTCCCGCCTCCTTACCGGAACTACTGTATTTCATCAACCACGTCACGACCATGACAACGTAAAGTAACAATGGTCAAACTTTTATGAATTTAAACTTTTATGTCTTCAAATTGGTTATTTATATACCATGTATATCAAATGTTATTAATTAAGTTCATTTTCCCTTTCTAATTCCTTAATATGTCAATGTTTTACCGCCTGGACTACGCTCATAAGGAAATACCCCAAAATGGTACCCCAAGAGGGAAATTGGCAAAGTGTACGTAATTGCACGCCCCTAGCGGAATACGGGATTAATAACGTTCGACGTTAGTTACACAAGTTATCTCCCTTACTCCAAGAAAGGACACACGAAAGAGAAAATACTTCGTGCGGTCTATCATAATCCAACAAGCACGCCCGTGCTGTCTTAAAAAACCTATTCATGAGAAATTATATGAATTACTCCAGTTAGAAATCAAAGCATTCTATTGTTTCGTGCAGCCTGACTTTAATATCAGTTGATTTTTTTTGTTTAAGACGAATGGGACATGAAAGGCATTTCGTGTAAAACTTATGATATCAACAGATTGTAAAAACGCCTCACAACAGAATTATAAATAAATAAACATGTGACGATTCTACTTCTATTGATATTAAATTAATTAAAATGAAACCTGAATGACCCAACAATATCACTTTAAAAGCCGTAGCTTTGAACGAAAACACACAGTACTCAACAGAAAGTTTTATGTTACCGAACAATTAATGAATGACATGTGAAATTAATTATTAGATTAAAAAAACGTTGACATGTTCGTATTTTGTGCAAATGAAAATTTTAGGACATGTTTTATATATCCATTTAGAAAATAAGACGATAACAAGAGAATATAATTTGACTACTAGTCTAGAGCAACACTTACAAGTCGGAAGAACAAAGACGAAAATTAACAAATTAGGCCCCAAAAAATACTCATAGTAAACTAAAAAGTGATCACTCTAAACATTTATCTTAGAATAAGTAAAATCTATGTCATTCACCTTCCAGTTTTCAACCTTTTCTACATGTGCAGAAAATAAAGACGGCGTGCACAAAGTTGACGGCAACTATAAAATACGCTTTTAAAAGTAGTTTTATGCAACCGTGTTTGAAATATCTTTTCTATGTGGATTTTTTTATGATAAAATTATGAATATTAACAATTAAAATACACATAACTAGTGAGGCTTTCAAAATTAAATCTTTAAAGTATGAAACGAACACAGAGTCAATGGACACCCCAAGGGTGACTGTGGTATAGAAATATGGTCACTTGGTCTTCTCCCGACCGGCAGTAAAACGCTTGCCGAAGTGGGGCGTCCGTTTGGCTGTGCGGGATGTATCAAGTTCGCAGTCACGTCCGGTCAGAAGGGGGACGTTAAATCCGCTGCCTCGTGTAAAGAGAGTGCCACGCTCTTTGCACTTTAAGAACCCTTGCAACAACTCTCTGAGGGGTCCGTAGGTGGCCTGTTGCAAGGCAAAATTTCTGTTCTTATCCAATATACCCTCCTTTTCCGGTGGCAGTCCAAATTTCTCCGACCCAGATGGCCTCTATTGTATCAGCCTACCTATTGTATTTTTTGTGAACTTGTTCTCGTCCTGAATATGCATGAAATATTTGCCACTGGACGTTAAGCAACCAACAATCAATCAACAATCAATCAGAGTCAACGGCAAAAACATGTGTAACTTGTAACATTGAATAAGCATGAACTACAGATTTTGACCTGAAATTTATACAAATTCAACATTTTTCCCCATATTTTTGTAAAGTAGAATTTTTCAGATTTGGACTATGTCGTCTTACGAAATTCAGAGCAAAAAAACTGAATAACGACCATTGTGGATGCGCTTAGAATGTAGTTCGTTATGTGTAATAAGTAGTAATTTGAAGAAATTGTATTCGAAAATGGAGGAATCGATAAAGAAAATTATGTAATGCATTTTGTTTTGTTTTAGAATGGCTTGATTTTCCAAATGTGCATTTCAAGAGGTTTAAAAAAATCTGCAAAATAAGAATGATTCGATTGTTTAGGCTGAACACCTCAATTTTTTAAATGTCCAGTTGTTATGTTACAATTTAAAGAAATGTCGTTTTAACGCTATTTTCTGAATAGGGTCCACGACATAGTCGCTTATCATTTCCATTAAAGTACTCTTAGCTTACATTTATTCATATTTTCAGAATGTGCATTTGCTGGGGTTCGACGACTTACAGAAAAGAGCGACGATTTACAGAAAAGAACCGAAAAGGACCGAAAAGGACCAAAAAGAACCGAAAAGGACCGAAAAGAACCGAAAAGAATATCGATTTTTTTTGTAATAGAAGGAAATAAGCAAATTGCATTTAATCATTAAAAACCTTATACTGTGACAGGACTAATTTTAACTCACATGTATTTGGAAACAACAGGTAGGGTCGGATGCCTATCTTATAGAATAGAAAAATAGAAAAGATTTTGTTTATTCACCAAATAAGGGCCTCTAGGAGGGCATATAGCATACAAACAATAACATATGCAATACACAGACAATAGATATGTAATATAAGTAATAAAAAAAAATACTGCAGGAAACACGCAACAAAATAATAGCAATATACTATAATTCAATTAATACTAGTCTTGACATTGACTAATGTGCTCCAGGTTTATTAGTGTATTTTACCTATATAAATGAAAAACATGAAGCATAAGTAGTTAGTGCTGAGAAATATATCTACACATATAAATACATTAAATTACACACCGTTTGTTTTTGAAATAAATTTACTGCACACATTGGCGTTTTATCGTAGTTGTCCTATCAGCCAGTTTCCTTTTCCTCTGACCTTTCTTCTTTCCTTTCGACCTAGCTTCATTGACCACTCGTCTGCCATCTGTTGACTTAACCAATTTGGTCTTCATACGGTATCGGCGGAACCTGGCAAAATATTTGTACCTTTCCATTAAAGTTTTGTTTGCCCAAACATGCCTGTCAATCTGAAAATGTTCGTGTGTGCTCGCAAGCGTATAAGGTCCTCTCCCTATCACTGCTCTCCGTAAATCTTTATAGTTTGCCTCTACCATGTCTGTCATCTTTATTACAAAGTCAACTAATGACTGAGGCTTCCAATCAACAGCTATCTTCAGAACATGATTGTACGATTCACTATTGTTGTTAGTCCACTCTCTTTCAATTCTTCCCGCATTTTGCGGCTCATATATTTTCCCTTTAAGGACTGGCTTCAAAACCGTTGAAAAGTAACCTTTCAATGATGGAAATTTCTCCTTACAGAATTCTTCGACTTCTTCACACTTTTCTTCAAAAACGGCACTATCGTCTGCATTAGATATGCCATTTCTTCCAAAAATGCGTTGCTCGATATCTAATCTGTCCTTTCTGTGCATCCCAACTCCATTTTTCATCTTTTCTGAAAGGTTTAGTTTCAAATGCCGTGTACATAATACATCAGTGACATATTATATGGTTCTGTCTACATGTACATGTATTACCTTATAATATTGCAAGATAAAATTTTCATTGTCGATATACAAGTGAATAAGAAATATTAATTTATGACTGTCCAACAATTGTTCTACATGAATTATATTTTATAAATTATAAAACATGCACTGTTTTGTTCAATCTCGGTCGCTAATTTTATTAGTTGGAACATTTCAACAATTCCTTATAAAGTTTTGCGAATGAGTATATTATATGTATATCACGTAAAATAGAAAATATCATATAAAACATGAAGAAAATTTAACAGGAATTATTGAATAAATACTAATAAGTTTGAGTACTTTGTTCTATTTGTTTGCCTTTGTTTGTGTTTTGTGTGTGTGTGTTACATGTTAAATTAATACACATTAATTATGACTTTGACACGTTAAACTTGTCTATGATTTGAAATCGTTAAAGAAAGGTCCCGTTATCTCCATGAACAAGCTTATCTATAATAGATACATGTAGCGCAGGCCAATATTTATCACCATCGGACATCGTTTCGCTAATCTACATATATCTGTTTTAAGTGGTTTATTAGATAAAATAAATAGAAATCAACAGGCCATTAATTTTTTCACACCCTTTATCTATACGCTAATTAAATCACGTGCAACAAATATATTTGACATCTAACATCCGAGAGGAAATGCTGATGCTGACATGTATATTTTTTATATTACCATACCCAATGCCACTGGGCAATAAAACAAATATTTAAATGATAATTAAGATTAAAATTCTTGATGAAAAATAAATGATAATTAAGCATGCATGACTTGTATTAAAAATATATTTACTAAAAAAACATGTTAAATTGTTTCTTTTTTGTAAATTCACATATTCTTATAAATACACAATCTAAATTTTGAATTATGCATTCAATTTTATTATTACGAAGAATTGTTAACAATATACAAAAATCCGTGTATATATACATTGTTTTAACTTTATTTAATAAATATATATATATATCCTCTTTTCGGTTCTTTTCGGTCCTTTTCGGTTCTTTTTGGTCCTTTTCGGTTCTTTTCGGTTCTTTTCTGTAAATCGTCGCTCTTTTCTGTAAATCGTTGGACCGCATTTGCTGTACTTTATTGTTCATTAGAAAAGCATTATGTAGAACGTTTATGTTAAAAGTTATGTGATAAACTGAGTGTCCAGTGTTTTTGTTACGTTTATGTTTTCTGGGGATAAATGACGACGTCGTAAATGAATTTAGTAACTTGAAGACGTTACGTTTGTGGACTCAGCTTTGTGCACGGCGTCAAACAGGTGTCTTCTATTCCGTCCGAAATTTATGGGAAAACTTAATCTAAATTTAGAACCAAATTGAAATTGAAAGTAAAAATACACATGATTCATGTATGATAAAAATGTAACACGTCATTTCTTCTTTTTCAAATTCCAATTTCGATGAGAAAGCAAAATTTGTTTTCTTTTATTGTGCCTGTGTGCATCATTTCAAATTAGAGAAAAAAAATGTAATTTTGAAGTAACGTTTTATTCCCAATTAGTCTCAATTCAAGATTATGAATGAATAGAATATATCATTACGGTTAAAGAAAAGAGGTCAGGAAAGTTTTGTGGTACTTGTAACTGTAATTTAATGTTTAGTGGAATGAGAGGTGAAATGAGTTCAGACTTTTAATACATTTCGATAGCATTTTAAAGATTTTTTTTTAATTTAACGGAAGTCTACTGCAAGGGATGCTTTAAATAAACGACCTCAATGATTATCCAGGAAGATCTCGCACTCGGCCAGCTCTATGCTTTCACTTAGTTCATGATAATAGATCATAATACAAAAGCCTGTGGTGTACTAGAAGGGGCGGATCAAGCCATTTAAAAAAGGGGGATCCCAACCCAGGACAAAGGGGGGTTCCAACTATATGTCCCCATTCAAATGCATTGATCGGCCCAAAAAGGGGGGTCCAACTCCCGTAAGGATCTGCCAATTACTTGTCCAATAATGTAAGAATTTGGAGTGTCATATCATTTACATTCAACGTTTTTTATAGGATATTACTTTTTTTTATTATCAACGTTGACCCCCCCCCCCCCCCCAAAAAAAAATGAAATGTTTCCGATAAAAATCGTTGAATGTAAATCATTTTAAGTTTTGTATTATTGGACTAATATTTTACTGGTTGTTATTCACTTTGGTTCAAGTATGTCACTTCACAACATGGTATTTTTTTTTCGTAACTATTTTTTTCATGAATAAGGCTGTTGATTTTCTCGTTGGAAATGTTTTTGCATTTTTCACATCGCGTTTTTTGTGGCCTACACATTATGTTTTTGTCCCTTTAATTGTTGAAAAGAGTTTGGTTGTTAATAGTTATTGCTTACATCGACTTTATTTAACCAGTGGCGGGTAGTTGACTCATTGGATGTCATACCACATCTCCTTATTATTTTATTTGATATAAATAGGAAAGCTATGCATTTGCATTATGCAGAGGCTATATTCGTACGGCACTTCGCTAGGTAAACCCGTGTAGCAAAACAGTATGAACAATCGCCGTGCATTACATTGAGTACATTCTTGTAACATTTTATTAGGTAAATTTTTAAAGCATCGAACAGGATAATTCTCATAAGGTCGCATTCTTATATAATTAACTTAATACCAGTTAATTTTAAGCATTACTCTATATTCATCACTATTTAAAGCATTCCCCTACACAAATTTTATTGAATAACACTGCATGGGTATGTTACGGACGTTATTGCACTTACTAGGTACGTCGATCTCAAAAAGATCATATAAGGTGTAAGGTTTTCATTTTGAATATACATGTATGAAATATCTGCACGGGTAGTTATACCAAATACTCCGATCTTTTCTAATTTTTTTTTAAATGTATACATAAGCGAGTCCTTCTTTTTAACCTCATTGCGGTCTAAAAAAATTCTGAAGATTAAATGAAATGAAGCGCTTTTCTGGATTAACCTAGATAAGGGACACTAAAGGCAGAACATTAAATAAAGCCACGGAAGAATAAGAACTAAAATAGTTGAAGAGCCATAGTATGCATTATGCTTATTTTTTAAATCCGTGTTACCCCAAGGGTGACTGGGGAAACGAAATATGGTCGCTTGGTCTTCTCCCGACCGGCAGTAAAACAATTGCCGAAGAGGAGCGTCCGTTTGGCTGTGCAGGATTTATTAAGCTCGCAGTCACGTCCGGTCAGAATGGGAACGTTAAATCCGATGCCTCGTGTATAGAGAGTGCCACACTCTTTGCCCGTTAAAAACCATTGCAACAACTATAATATAAGGGTTGAGTATGTGGACTGTTGCACGCGGCAAAATTTCTGTCCCTATCCAATATACCCTCATTTTCTAGTGGCACTCCAAATTTCCCAGACCATCATCCCGGATGGCCTCTGTTATGAACAAAACTTCCTATTGTATTTATTATTAACTTGTTCTCGTCCTGAACATGCATGACATACTTGCCACTGGACGTTAAGCAACCAACAATCAATCAATCAATTTAAATCCTTTAATGTTGATTTTTAACAAATAATGCATGGAACAAACATATATTTTCTTATGTTACTGAAACTTCATTCAGCAAACATTACATCATTCTTTTGTCATTTAGTTAAGAAAAAGGAAAGTGATCATACCCAACTATTTCAATCCTATTCAGGACCGATAACTCTGTCGATAGATATTATCGGGTATACAATCTTGTTAAAACCAGACAAATCGTATTATACGTCTCTGTTGGAATGTATACAATAACTCTTTTTTTTTACACAATTTAAACTTTATATCGATTCATTGCCTGGATTTAGCTTTAAATATTGAATTGAAAAATAAATAACAATAAAATCATATTCAATGATCGAAATTCATTTAAATTAAAATTTGAATCAGAATATTTCTTTGAAATAGTTATAGAAACATATAAATATTTGAATGCCTTTTAAGCAAAAAATATTTTTTTAAAGAAATTTTCAGAATATTCATATTTTCCTTAAGTTTATTATGAAACATACTTCTTCTGATTTGACACGGGAAGGAGAAGATGTTTATTTGTACATTTATGAAAACTTTTGTATTTCACTCTGGTATTACATGTATACACACTGACAGGATGTTAAATGTCACCTGGTTGCTTTTGGTTTGCACGTCTACCTGACAATATATTACGATGTAACATTATAATCCAAGTAAGATTTCACCTGTTCGTTCAAGGAATGAAATTTTAAAGGTATAAAATATTTATCTATTATAATTGGACATTGTTTTTTTTCTCTTAGGATGAAAACATTTTTTTTTTGTTCTGAAAGGAATGTATAAATATATTTATAAAGAAAGATAAAATATACAGAAAACTTGAAAAACACCTTTAAAAAAAGAAAAGTAAATTTTTTATTATAGATATTGTAAACTATTTTCTGGTAACAGTATCTCCTGGATGAATATCTGTCAAAATAAATGTTCCCGTGTCACACTTAAAATATGTTTTTTTATTAAGAAATTTTGAAATCAATGATATCGAAATATCACTAAAGGAAAATAACAGAAACATCAGAGATTCTTTATGAAAAAATAAATATAATCTAGGAAAGTCTTACTTTAGAAATCATTGATTTGATGCAACATTTCCATATGATACATCAGCCGCCATTTTGAAAAATCTCTGAAAATTCCCTTTTTTAAATCGATGTTTGACCGAATTTGCCCTGAAATTAAACTGTTTTGAGTAGTATTCTTCGCCAGCTATATGTTTGATATATAATTATGACTCTTTTGGTTTTATTACGCACTAATTTGTTTTATTTATCTGTTTTTGTTAATCTCTTTTGTGTATTTTTTATTTTCAATACTTTTTAATCTCAAGCTACATGAGGAAGGGAGCACATAAAGCAACATTCTACTTTTGCCGCTAGGAACACTGGTGTATAACCGATCATGGTAACTGCAGTTACCACGATCCCAATATGGCGGACGAAGAAATAAGTGAAATCGTTTTCTGCTAATTTCTCCGTTTGAACGTGTTGTTTTCAAGAATTACTGAGCCGTCAGGTTGATCTGTACGTTTTTGTTGTGTGTGTGTGCTATAAATATCAAATATGGCCTCGTTACCGAAATAAAACTTATCAAAATTTTTGGGAAGATAATCGTAACTCAAAAAAAAAGATAATGGTAACTTGTGGACAAATCACTTGAAAGATAATCGTAACTGCAGAATATTTCAATGATAATAGTTGCTGATTTTTTTTTTTTTTTAAACTGTGTCATAATAACAACGAACGTGATAGTGCTACATCATTTGTTTTGTTCACCACCATACCTCAATAGACATCTTAAATATGGTATGAAATAATTATGCACATAACTTTTCCAATCTTTCCAACACAGATTTGATCACTTTATAAGTCTGCATTTAGATTGTTTACAAATTTAGAAATGAATCAGAAACTTGTAGTTGTTTAACTTTCAAAAAAGAATAAGAAGATGTGTTATGTTTGCCCATGAGACAATTATCCACCAGAGACCAAAAGATGTAGATGTAAGCGACTACAAGTCATTGTAAGGCCTTCAACAATGTGAAAACTCATAGAGAGAGCTAACGACATCCACTTAATTGCAGTCTCCTGACTTGGGACAAACGCATACAGAATGTAGCAGTGTTAAACATGCTTGTGAGCGCTCTCCTCCTTTTTTTTTAATGAAGAAGCATCTCTTTTAATCCCATATTTCGTATTTTTCTTAGTCTTTCTGTATGTTCTCTTCTATGTTTTGATTAACCTTCTAATATCTGCCCCCACCCCCAAAAAAAACATCACAAGGGTGACTAGGGAATAGAAATATGGTCACAATTGGTCTTTTTCCGACCGGTAGCAAAAACCTTGCCAGAGTAGGGTGTTCGTTTTGGCTTACGGGATGTATAAATACCCAGCCACGTACAGTTAGAATGGGGATGTTAAATCCGACGCCTTGTGTAGGGTATGCCACACTCTCTGCACGTTAAGAACCCTTCCAATAACTTTTTGAGGGGTCAAAAGGTGATCTTATGCAAGGAACCATTTATTCACTAATTCTGGTAACACTATCAAACTTTTAAGCAATATTTAGATATATTCGCCGTCCCAATCAACAGATAAATTACTATTACGACTATCTGATAGTCCAGTTACGATTATCATATCAAACAAATTTCTTGGAGTTACGATTATCTTCCTTGAATTTTCGATGGCTTTTATTTTTGTAATGAGGCCATATATGGTATTAAGAACACACACATATACCAAAACCGAACAGATCAACCTGGCGGCTGCGTAATTCTTGAAAACAACACGTTTACAAGGAGAAATTAGCAGGAAACGATTTTACTTCTTTCTACCTCCGCCATATTGGGATCGTGGTAACTGCAGTTACCATGATCAGTGTAACACCAATGAGGATAAAACATATCACAATAGCAAAAATCTTGAATGTGACATAAATGGATAGACTTGAACAAGATTTTCGGGTATTTCAAGGTTAAGGTTTACTTACATATGTTACAATAGCCATTCCGCTTGGATATCCATAACCTTCAGATTCCCTCTCCCCGTAAATCCATAATCCAAACTTCAAATATAATTCCTGATGTATCTCATGAGCATCATCTTTTGTTTCCTGACTGAGTGTTGCAAAGGAATCATCATTGATTGTTTTGTTAAATAATTTTGTCAAATCCAACTTTCGATTATCGATTTTGAATCCATCCAATGGATCATATCGTGAGTTCACGATTGTAACGCGATATTTAACACTTATGAAGCTAGTATATCCGGTGGGAACAGTGAAATTATAGTATGATTTGTAATGTTGAATTCCAGGTATTGTCATCATGAAGGCGTCATAGTTAGGAGTATATATCGGAAAGCTGATAACTAGAACAGTCTCACTTGCATTTATGGCTGATACATGAGAAGTGTATTTCCCTCCAAACTTACGACGCCGAGCAAACATTTCCTGAGATGCACGTGTTTAGACAGTTCAAATGTTAAGACAATGTATTTGTCACCAAGCATACAGGATGGTATGGCCAAGTATCCATTAACAGCGGTATCAGTAATAAGTCCATACAAAACCATAGGTACAGTATAATTTACATAAATTGCTTTATCCGAAATGCCATCTGTGGAAAAAAAAGATTTAGGAAGATCTACATGATTGGTACCGGACCTTAAGGCAACAGTTCGATTTTTATCAGCCTTAGAATATACATGTGTACTGACAGATACACTTTTAGAAAAACAAACATACAGTCTAGGAATGTAATCATCCCTTGGAGCATCTGTAAACATGATGACGTAGTAAAAAAATCCTGAATCTACAAAAGTGAATCTACAAAAGTAGTATATTTGCATTACATATATGTAAGTTCATTAAATCATCGTATACGTTATTTTTGCAGCAAACATTCTTTACAACATTTGGCTTTTTTTTTAACTTTTTTCGAGCGTCACTGATGAGTCTTTTGAAGATGAAACGCTCGTCTGGAGTACAAAATGTGGTATTTCTGACGAGTTTATTCTTCAATGTAGTTCCTCTTTATTCATACTTGGTATTTTGCAACCAGTGTTGTTACTGTAATATTTTCTATAGAGCCATACATAGATGGCCAACAAAATAAAATATACCTATGATATTGGTCTGGTCTTTTGTTTGAAGTTACAAAAATTATTAAATTCTCTCATCATGTGTTGTTTTCAAATAGACATACTGTTATATCAGATGATGATAATGATACATCTATATATTATTCTAACAAGGAACACATTAAAAACAAAACAAAAGCTCAACTCAATTTTGGTTACTAGAACTCAATGAGAATTGTACACTCAATTAAGCATTTTCAGTTGGCATCAAACAGTGCCAATTTCACAGGCTAACATAAGTGTTATATTCATGTGGTTTACAAGTCCCCGACTGACCCTATTCTTCACAGCCACACCCTAATTATTTTACCATTACTTAAAAAAAAAAAATGATGAATTTGCCTTTCTACGAACTAAATGATACATGATTCCGTAACAGGAAGTTTGGACTTAAAAGACATAACATATCTAATTTGAAAATTTAAACAGAAGTTAAAAATAAAGTTTCCATCGATTAATAGTGCTGTTTAAGTCTACACTCAGTCAAACTGTCACAATAAGGAAGAGGTGTATGTAAATGTAAAGATCAGGCGACTGTTTTTTTAAATTCAAAGACTTAAGACCGCGAAAATATTCCCTTGTGAGTTGAAGCATAGATATATCGTATCAGACAGCCAATTCGTGATAGTGACAGTAAATCTTGCATTGCTGAAGATGTAAAACCAAAAGAGTTTCGTTAGAACGGGACATTAAAATAAGAAACTAACCCATTTTAATTATTTATGATATTAAATAAACGTTGTGTCTCGTTTTCCGACCAGAAAGATATTTGTTCATCATATATAAAAAGCTATAAAGGGCCCCAAAATTACTAGCATAATAACTGAAAAATATATGTTTGGTTTTATCAGCATATTTTCATACTGGACAGTTCGTTTAATAGCGATTTTACAATGCACTATTCAACATGACCGAGGATGTTGTTTTCCATAAGATTGTTTATTTGAAATTGGTATTTGTATATTCAGAAATCTCAAAACGTCAATGTTGAAGAGCGATAAATTTAGATTGCCAGTTTTTAAAAGTTTTTTTTGTAAGGGTTGACATTTTTTTCTTTGCAATACGGCATTTATATCACCTTTAAAGTAATTGCAAGGATTTGTGACCAAAGGAGAGCATTGACCTCTGCTTATCGGTACAGCACTTATAACGATGCTATTCCGGCTAAACGTTGCTGTTTATTTTATCACCACTAATAATAAAATAGAAAACTAAACAGTCCCACTGCCAGTGACTTAAGTCATTCGTTTTTGTAAACCAAAGATGTATTTCGGCAATTCAAAAAGGTTAACTTCGCGATGTGATATGGATAACAATCGAGTAGATATTACGGAATTAGCATAGACATGACCATCAATAACCTAACAAAACGTTAAAGAATGTGAAAGCAGAGAGACACCGGGAATAGCTTTAGATAGGTGATCCAAGGTCAATAAAAAAAAAAAAGAAATTTAAAAAAAAAAAATGTATTGTTCAACATACGATTTTCAACTAATAACAACCGCGCTGAAGTACGTCCATTATTCATAGTTCATTATTCATTATTCAATAATGAATAATGAAATAGTTCACTATTCACTATTCAATATTGAAAAATGAATAATGAATAATGAAATGGTTTATGTTTCATTATTCAAATTGAAGCGGTGAATAGTGAAAAAAATAAAAAAAAAATTGACTGTGACACTATAGCTATATTTTGATTCGAGAAAGACCACAATGACACAGACATTAACAACTATAGCTCACCGTACAGCCTTCAACAATGAGCAAAGCCCATACCGCATATTCAGCTATTAAAGGTTCCGCAACGAATAATAGAAGACCTAAGTGCCAAAATACGCGTGAAAAAAAAGAAATAGCCAATTTTGAATAATGAAATGGATATTTTGAATAATGGAATGGAGCGCCGGGACCCTTTAGCCCCTAATTATAGATAAATCTTATACCTCATTCGAAAGCTGATTACAAGAGGAACAAAATGTATATAGTCAATTTGTTCCGCAACGAATATTTAAAGACCTCAATGCCAAAATAGGCGTGAAAATTAAGAAATAGCCAATTTTGAATAATGAAATGGATATTTTGAATAATGGAATGGACTGCTGCGACCCTTTAGCCCCTAATTATAGATAAACCTTATACCTCATTCGAAAGCTGATAACAAGAGGAACAAAATGTATGTAGTCAATATGTTCTGCAACGAATATAAGAAGACCTAAATGCCAAAATACGCGTGAAAATTAAGAAATAGCCAATTTTGAAAAATGAAATGGATATTTTGAATAATGGAATGAACTGCGGCGACCCTTTAGCCCCTAATTATAGATAAACCTTATACCTCATTCGAAAGCTGATTACAAGAGGAACAACATGCTTATAGTCAATATGTTCTGCAACGAATATTAAAAGACCTAAATGCCAAAATACGCGTGAAAATTAAGAAATAGCCAATTTTGAATAATGAAATGGATATTTTGAATAATGGAATGGACTGCTGCGACCCTTTAGCCCCTAATTATAGATAAACCTTATACCTCATTGGAAAGCTGATAACATAAGGAACAAAATGTATGTAGTCAATATGTTCTGCAACGAATATAAGAAGACCTAAATGCCAAAATATGCGTGAAAATTTAGAAATAGCCAATTTTGAATAATGAAATGGATATTTTGAATAATGGAATGGACTGCGGCGACTCTTTAGCCCCTAATTGTAGATAAACTTTATACTTCATTCGAAAGCTGATTACAAGAGGAACAAAATGTATATAGTCAATATGTTCCGCAACGAATATTAGAAGACCTGAATGCCAAAATACGCGTGAAAATTAAGAAAAAGTCAATTTTGAATAATGAAATGGATATTTTGAATAATGGAATTGACTGCGGCGACCTTTTAGTCCCTATTATAGATAAACCTTATACCTCATTGGAAAGCTGATTACAAGTGGAACAAAATGTATATAGTCAATATGTTCTGCAACGAATATTAGAAGACCTAAATGCCAAAATACGCGTGAAAATTAAGAAATAGCCAATTTTGAATAATGAAATGGATATTTTGAATAATGGAATGGACTGCGGCGACCCTTTAGCCCCTAATTATAGATAAACCTTATACCTCATTCGAAAGCTGATTACAAGAGGAACAACATGCTTATAGTCAATATGTTCTGCAACGAATATAAGAAGACCTAAATGCCAAAATATGCGTGAAAATTTAGAAATAGCCAATTTTGAATAATGAAATGGATATTTTGAATAATGGAATGGACTGCGGCGACTCTTTAGCCCCTAATTGTAGATAAACTTTATACTTCATTCGAAAGCTGATTACAAGAGGAACAAAATGTATATAGTCAATATGTTCCGCAACGAATATTAGAAGACCTGATTGCCAAAATACGCGTGAAAATTAAGAAAAAGTCAATTTTGAATAATGAAATGGATATTTTGAATAATGGAATGGACTGCGGCGACCTTTTAGTCCCTATTATAGATAAACCTTATACCTCATTGGAAAGCTGATTACAAGAGGAACAAAATGTTTATAGTCAATATGTTCTGCAACGAATATTAGAAGACCTAAATGCCAAAATACGCGTGAAAATTAAGAAATAGCCAATTTTGAATAATGAAATGGATATTTTGAATAATGGAATGGAGTGCGGCGACCCTTTAGCCCCTAATTATAGATAAACCTTATACCTCATTCGAAAGCTGATTACAAGAGGAACAACATGCTTATAGTCAATATGTTCTGCAACGAATATTAAAAGACCTAAATGCCAAAATACGCGTGAAAATTAAGAAATAGCCAATTTTGAATAATGAAATGGATATTTTGAATAATGGAATGGAGTGCGGCGACCCTTCAGCCCCTAATCATAGATAAACCTTATACCTCATTGGAAAGCTGATTACAAGAGGAACAAAATGTATATAGTCAATATGTTCCGCAACGAATATTAGAAGACCTAATTGCCAAAATAAAGAAAAAGTCAATTTTGAATAATTAAATGGAAATTTTGATTAATGGAATGGACTGGCAGGACCCTTCAGCTCCTAATTACAGATATATATTATACCTCGATCGAAAGCTTATTAATAGAGGAACAAAATGTATATAGTCAATATGTTCTGCAATGCATATTAGAGGAGTAACGAAGGACTTAAATATCGAACTACGCGTGAACATCAAGAAATAGCCAATTTTGAATAATGTAATGGATATTTTGAATAATGGAATGGACTGCTATGAACCTTCTGCCAGAAATTACAGATATATATTATACCTCAATCGAAAGCTTATCAAAAGAGGAACAAAAGGTATAGAGTCAATATGTTCCGCAACGGATTTTACAGGAGTAACAAAGGACTTAAATCTCGAAATAACTTATTTTGAATAATGGAATAGACTGCTGCAACCCTTCAGTCCCTAATCAAGGCAAAATTTATACACTGAATTAAAGCGTATTGATAGAGGAATAAACTGAGTATAAACGATATGTGCCGCAATGACCATTAGAGGGTTTACGGAGGATCAAATGCCAAAATACGCGTGAAAATTAAGAAATAGCCAATTTTGAATAATGAAATAGATATTTTGAATAATGGAAAGGAATGCTGTGACCCTTTAGCCCTTAATTATAGATAAACCTTACATTTCATTAGAAAGCTTATTACAAGAGGAATAAAATGTATATAGTCAACATGTTCCGCAACACATATTAGAGGAGTAACGAAGGACCTAAATATTAAAATTAGCTTGAACATTAAGAAATAGCTTATTTTGAATAATGGAGTGGACTGGTGCAACCATTCAGTCCCTTATCAAGACATTCTTTGTGGAAGAAAGAAACACACACAAAAAAAAACAAGAGTGCACACGCTGAAATGTCTCGCCTTCTTTACTAATCATTGATATTATTTTGATAGTCTTACATATAAAGCTTTATTACAACTGTCACAGACATGTACATCTAACAATTCTTCAATACAACAAATATAGTTGACCTATTGCTTATAAATTAAGAAAAACCGACCAAAACACAAACACATAGCACTTAGCAATGAACCGTGAATATGAGGTCAAGGTCAAATAAAACCTGCGCGACTGACATAATTTTATTATAGATAAGTATGTAAATAATTTTCATACACCAAATATAGTTGACCTAATGCATATAGTATTAGAAAATAGACCAAAACTCAAAAACTTAACTTTGACCACTGAACCATGAAAATGAGGTCAGGGTCAGATGACACCTGGCAGTTAGACATTTACACCTTACAACCATTCCATACACTAAATATAGTAGACCTAGGCCTATTGCATATAGTATTAGAAAAATAGACCAAAAGTCAAAAACTAACTTTGACCACTGAACCATGAAAATTAGGTCAAGGTCAGATAACACCTGTCAGCTAGACATGTACACCTAATAATCATTCCATACACCAAATATAGTAAACATATTGCATATAGTATGAGGAAAATAGACCAAAATTCAAAAACTTAACTTTGACCACTGAACCATGAAAATGAGGTCAAGGTCAGATGACACCTGTCAGCTAGATATGTACACCTTACAATCATTCCATACACCAAATATAGTAGACCTATTGCATATGGTATAAGAAAAACATACCAAAACACAAAAAACTTAACTATAACCACTGAACCATGAAAATGAGGTCAAGGTCAGATGACACCTGCCAGTCGGACATGTACACCTTACAGTCCTTCCATACACGAAATATACTAGACATATTGCTTATAGTATCTGATCAGATATAGACTTGAACACCAAAACTTAACCTTGTTCACTGATCCATGAAATAAGGTCGAGGTCAAGTGAAAACTGTCTGACGGACACGAGGACCTTGCAAGGTATGCACATACCAAATATAGTTATCTTATTACTAATAATAAGAGACAATTTAACATTACAAAAAATCTTAACTTTTTTCAAGTAGTCACTGAACCATGAAAATGAGGTCAATGACATTGGACATGTGGCTGACGGAAAGTTCGTAACATGAGGCATCTATATATAAAGTTTGAAGCATCCAGGTCTTCTACCTTCTAAAATATAAAGCTTTTAAAAAGTAATCTAACACCGCCGCCGCCGCCGGATCACTATCCCTATGTCGAGGTTTCTGCAACAAAAGTTACAGGCTCGACAATAAAAATTCACAAATAGAATAAACACAATGGATTTTACGATTACAAATATGTCTGATCAGAGATAGAATACGGCGCAAGAGGTATAAATTCTGAAAAAAAGTGGACGCTGTTAAGGCCAATCGAGAACAGCGCTGCAATGATGAGGAAATTCTCAAATGGCAAGGAGTAGGGCCGGACTCAACATGGATTGTCGAAGACATTAAAGATGTTGACACGAAGTAAAAGTCTGCAAAATTATAACCTTGTGCTCGAAAGGGGAAACTATTCGCACATGGGAATGTGAGAGATTAAACAAGCAGCTTTCTACCGTCTTGGCAAAGAGAGAGACCGATGGAGCTGTGCAATTTTTGAGCTATGGGATTAAAAAATCCATACACACCGGGTACGTTTCACGACTTTCTTATTTTTTATAAGGATGTAGGATCGAGAGTGTTACGATATGTTTTGTAGGCCCCAAAACTGGGTCTGAAAACCAGTGAACTGGGGATGGTGATTTTGGGGTGACCTAAATTGATTTTTTTATTGTTAGGATAAAGACATGAATCCAATAGTGAACATGGAGTTAGTAGTTGAAAACGTCAAAGCCCTGAGAGGTATAGCCAAAATAAACCACCTTCGAGGGTATTCCCGGTTGAGGAAAGATCAGTTGGTTGAGAGTTGATAGAAACGAAGACAATCTTAAATTTCATCGTCGTCCCAAACCCCACACGAGGAATGGGATTATCACCCAGACAAAACAACTTGGGTTGAAAGGGGTTAGCAGGCTGTCGATAGATCGACTGCTAAAGAAGGTGCAGGAAAAGATTTGGGAAGATAGGAAAGCCATTGGGGATAACATTGAGGTACATTCGCCGAAGAAAGCCTTTAAAGATGTATTTACTACCTGGAATATGACCCCATCATGACATGGATGTGCAGACCTCCCTTGAGGTCTCTCGGGTGTCACGTGGGGAACTTATAAAATATGGGCATTGTAAGGGGCAAACCAATGTGATCATGCACTGTACCTTTGAAAAGATTAATCCAACAGGTAAGGCGGAGAATGAGAACGAGAGATACTTTCACTCTGGAAACTAGATTTTCACCGCGGCCACGGACTTGGTTGAAACCCTTGAGGAGATAGATGAAAATATGTACCTTTCTTCTTGGTGATTCGGAAAATTGCGGTGGTTTAATGGGAGGTATGCTGCCGTAAAGGTTCCAATACAACTTGTTTTCATGCTCCTTATGACTTGCGGCAACAGGGGCCATCTTGATAGCGGTGCTTGGTGGTAATGCACTGGCGATCAAGATCGTCCAGGACATCGATATAGGTGCGTGTGGAGTTGGCTGAAAAGTATTTGAACATTTTCTCTTTCAACGTTTGACAATACTCGACTTATCTTCGTTCCCGGTGGAGTAGAGATCTATACCATGCTTTTGAAGCAGCTGATTTACATGTGTGTTGTAAAACTCAGTGCCTTTGTCTGTACATAGCTTCTTGGGCACACCGCTTGGAAGGCATCCCGCACCATCACCCCCTTCCTGTTCTTGAGTGGTATCAGCCAGTCATATTTCCAGAAGACATCGATAATGCTCAGGATAAATTTATTTCCCTTGATGTCCCTAGAGAAGTCACTCATATCAACGAGGTCGGCCGCCCAGGTCTCATCCACACCACCCACCGCTAAACAGCGTTTATGAAACTAACGTCGAACTGGTTTGTGCAACTCCTCAGCTAGCTCATCGGTCCAGCGAACAGTTTTTTAACACCCAGACCGAATCGAACTTTGGTACCGATGATTGGTCCGACGATACTGCAGTCCAAGCGTTCGTGTGTGGTACAGTTGGGAATTGTGTTAAGTGAGGCTAGCATAGCTTCGTCACAGATGGTGTTGCGTGCGGTTGCATCCTTGTGCTGGGTATAACAAAGATCGTGGTGATATTTGGTCAACTTGAATAATGGGTTTTGACCAAGCCTTCGGGTGCCATCGGGAAGTAGTCGCTTTCTAAGTCTAGTCCCTCGCCCGGTGAAGTTGTGTCCGGGTACATGCATTTCCATGGGTAATCGGTTGATTAGTTTGTTCATGAACCCTGTACCGGTTGTAGCAACGAACTGAGACTTCTTGGCATCGCACACCTTGCAGTTGCCAACCTTTCTCCGTCGCCCGTTGCTGGTCATTACCTCGCTTGTGTTAACTGTGTCCGTCTTTCTATGACTTTCACGCAGAAAATCATCTCTATGTTATTTTAATAAATGAACGTTGAAGACATTTCCCACAGTGCCAACGCCCCCACGAGGAGTAATCACTACCTCCTACTTCAGCGATCGATAAGACGGTTGATCATTGGGAAATCGGACTGTGGTAAGACGACGCTGCTGAACAACCTATTCCATCGCGATGGATGGCTCCGACTACAAGCGATTGTAGGTCTACGGATAATCGCTTCACCAACCTATCTACCAGCTGTTGGAGCAAGTGCTGGAAAAAAGCTTCCCTAAAGAAGATATCGATACTTCCTACAGTGCAAGGGCAAGTCACCCTACTCGTTGATCGATGTTGTCAACCCCTTATCACCACCACGACACCCGAGTAGTATCGAGACTTTTTTCGATCAAAGGAACGATGTACCAAACCCCCGATCCCAGCCGTAAGAACCTCATGGTGAACCTCATGGTGTTCGACGACTTGATGCTGAGAAAACAGAACACGTGTGAAGACAACGTCGATTGTTTCTACCTATGCCAGAACTACTTCACACTGCCCCGCCAGTCGATCCGGGAGAATGCCAACTTCCCCTGCCTCTTTCAGCAGAATGCTAAGAATATCGACCACATCCGACGCGATCACTGCAACGATCTCACCAAGGAACATTACAGTTTGACGCTCTGTGTAATCCCTATGGATTTGTAACCATCGATTTTACAAGCACCAAGGCAAATGGAAAATATGCAAATTAAATGAGTTCTTTGAGGTATAAGATAATATAAATAGATAATATCTGGACACAGAGGAACCCCAGCCTTGCAAGTTCGAATGGCCCTGCAAATGCAATTTTGAGTGGGTTCTATGTTGAAAATGCAGTTGCGTGATCCTTCGACCGATCTAAAGCGGTGGAGGTGATTTCAATGCATGGAACTCCACGATTATGGTAAGGTGTAGCGATTTTCTCAACCCCAATGCCCTGCCAAGATGCTTTGAGGCCACCAGTGCACATACCCATGATACTTGAATCTTTTGAAGAAAAGGGATCCATATCAGCTGTGTAATACCTTCATGCGCAACTCATTGATTAGGGACGTTCACACCAACGCTTAGGGGCGTTCAACAGCATTTGAACCTATTAGATAAATGACATTTATCAAGATTATCGACCCTAAGCAGCGTGAGGCACTTGTCAGGGAGTTGCAAGACACCAAACGGAAGATTCAAGCCAGTAATATGCAGCATCGCCTCTACAAGATTGAACTTAGCCGAGACCTTTACAAGGTGTTCAAGCCTGTGGTTCAGGCTTAGCGAGAGGCAGCTTCACAGATCACCAAAAAGATCGCAGACCTTCCTACAACAGTGCCAGTACCCCCTCCTCCACCGCCCAAGTTTGCCGACCCACTACTAATTGCACCAACTACAGAAACCGTCCTTGGAGCTCGAGTACAGCAGCTTTTGCAGCTCAGTATGACTACTTCCGCCGACCACACCTTTTGATTGCGATCTGAAAACGATGGTATCTTCAACAGAAGCTGACCAGTTACCTTTGACGGCGATAATTTGTTCATGGATAGTGTAAAGTACAAAGGAACCCTTGGCCTCTGGGAAGTTATGGTGAAAAAGAAACCAGAATCGTTCGAGCACGACGACCTTGACGACTATGCAGAGATCCTGAAAAGTTCCGGTGATATGTATAAAGGCAATTCCATCTTTTCAAGAACCCCGAAGGCGAATAAGAATTACAAGTAGAAGGGAATCGTGTCCCTACCAGAAGTATAAGTTTGGCAGTGAGCTGCAAACCGTGTTTTTTCCAACTTCAAGCAGCTTCTCGATCGCTTGGAACTGTGTGCTGCAGCATACCGAGCAGGAAATAATGGTGTGCGCAACGAAATTGTGTCGATTATCCATGCTATGAAAAAGGGTAGATATATCAGCATCGAAGAATATATGGCGCTTCATCATAGTATCCTATAATAAATATTGCAAATCAAGAAAGGTTACGCCTGAAAGTAGGCATACAGTGGTAGAGGACTGTTTAGCACAATTGCCAGTTTGGCTGGACGCATGTTTACTTCCTCTGCCACCAAAACCATAGGAAGTAAGGCCGTGAGTGCAAACACCAATGCAGCCTTGAGAAGTGTTGAAAAAGGGGCCCCAAAGCCGTCGACCATGTGGTTGATAAAGTGACCCGCCCCCGAAAACGCAGAATGTCCACTCAACAGTCCAATGGTCAATCAGCAAACCGCAGCAAACCCAGTTGAACAACCTGATCTCCGGTTCTGGCATTGCTACCAGCCACGACTTTGTGCAGCGCTATAAATAAATACATAATGTCCGACATCCTTATAATCACCGAAGGGTTGATCTACGACGAAAGTCTCCAAAAATATAAGGTTCACGAATACGAACCTCAAGCTGGTGCCAACCTGAATAATTCAGGTGAGATCCGAATCAACATTGAAACCCAAGACTTGTTCCTCCATCCCGCTGAAAGTTATCTCTTGGTAGAGGGACGACTGTAAAAGAACCACGGTAGTGCATATGCTAATGCAGATCTAGTGTCTCTCATTCACAATGGAATCATGTATCTCTTCAAGACTATCAGTTACAATTAATGCAAGCTCTCATGCCAGCTGATCGAACATATCAACAACCCAGTCGTTGACATCACTATTCTGTGAATTTCTCCAAATCCCAAGGTCTTAACTAGCTGTGGTACAAAGATTCATCTACCGAAGCCGAGACCGAAAACACAGGCGTTGCAGCACGTCATGGGTATATTATCACCACGCCCGCCAATAAAAGGATCGTTTTCATTCACCATACCCCTGGGACATATTTTCGGCTTTGCAGACGATAACAACAAGATTGTGTATGGATTCAAGCACGAATTGTCACTCGTGCGCGACTCGGACGACAATGCCATCCTGCTGCTGCCGTCAACGACGTGGCGAAAATCAACCTGAGTAAGATCTCTTGGTTTGTTCCTCACGTCCTTCCTTCCTTCCGATAAAAAAAAACTGCGGTTGTAAAAGACCATCCAAAGCAAGAGTAAGATCGACTGTGGTTTCCAAATGTGATTCTACAAGTGCTACCAAAACCTTACAGTTCCACTGGCGTTTGTCTGCCAAGAGCGGTCGGGAGAAACCGAGATACATCATCGTAGCCTTTCAGACCGGTAAAAGTATGATCGGACTTAAAATGAAGCCGTGTTCAACCACTGCCGGTTGCGAACTATCTACGTCACCCTCAACGCAGAACGCTACCTGGCGGTAGACTTCAATGCCAGTTTCACACAAACCAAGATCGCCAGAGAGTACAAGAATGTCGCAGAATTCTAACTACTTCAACATGGACCGTTTTATCAGCAACTGCAACATTAACCCCTCCGATTTCAACGATCTGTATCTACTGTTTGTCATTGATGTGAGTCACCAGTCCATTTGAATCCGATAGTCAGAAGATGAACGTCGTGTACAAAAAGTAAAAAAATAAAATAAAATTCACCTACAAGTAACTCCTCTTTGCCAGCCGCCCTGCCGAAGTCTATGCGATCGTTGTGATCAACAACTGAGAAGTATGACGGTATCGAAGAGTGGAAGCAAAAATATGTGACAATGGTGTACTAGTACCATAAATAAATGGATAACACATGGTTTCAGCAATTGCTAAAATCACCAACCCCAAGCATAGGTTTTCCTTCATCGTTTCTGGAAACGATAGCCAAATTCTTACCCGGTTCAACCTCCACTGCAACTCAATGAATCAAAGTCCTACGAGATTGCATTGGTAAATCTGAAAACCAATAATTCCACCCCTAACATTCATATGTATACAGGTAACCATTCCTTTCGCTACTCTCCCGATGATGGTGCCAACTGGTTTTCCATCGCACTGAGCACAGGTTCCTATGACATCGAAGACATCAACAATGAAATCCAGCGACAGCTACGGCTCAACAAACACAAAACGAAGATCACCATCGATGCCAACCGGGCGACCCTAAAGCAACGCTGACCCTCGCCAAACTCTATCAAGTAGACTTCAAAGTTGTCAATAACATCAACACCGTCTTGGGATCCAAGTGGCAGATTTACACGTTCGGTATGATCACAAACGGTTATACAGAATGGGAGCACATTGTAAATATCATCAGAATCAACAGCATTCTGGTGAATGGTGATATCAACCATGAAGTTATGTATATGGTACACAACAGTCTTCAATCTACAGCTTTTTTTCCCGCAGACGGTCCTGGTATGAAAATCATTCAAACCCCCAAGCACCTTTTGGTAGTATACTTGCTAGTGATCTTGCGAACCAGCAATCGCATGCAAACATATCTCAACGATCAAGACGGTAGGCTCATCGATCTCAGAGGTGAACATCTCACTATCCGTTTTCATCTTCTTGCGTTTACACAGTGAATCTCAGTGGCAACGGTCTCTACCTCAAATCCCCAAACGCCCGGATTACCTATGGGTATGTCGTCTACTTGGAGCGTGGTCAGCAATTCCACGACGGAGCCGTTCTGATCTTATATTTAGATGCTTACAGTCCCTTCAAAAACATTCCCCTCCTCGGTATGCTCCTATAAAATAAATGAACGATTTAGATTCTTGATACCGACAATGTGTGTCAAATCAACTCGATGCAGAAATTTGAAGGTATCAAACTACCTTGAAGGCTATAAACGTCTGGACAAAGCTGTATCTGTAGCACTGGGTGCTTGTTCTATGGTTAGTTTGGTGTTAACCAGCAGTACCCTGGGTGCAGTTTTGACCGGTACAGGTCTTATAGCCACCCTTCCTCTGGGGTTTCTAGCTTGCTTGAATGCTACCACCGTAATGGATCTCACACTAATTTCTAGGCATGTAACAAAAAAAAAAGAAACACCACGATACCTTGCGATTGACCCTGTCCAAAAAGTCCATGGTTGAGCAATGTATCAGCTCTGCTTTAGCTAATGATGAACAGATCTATGATGCCGAGTTTGGGAAAGTCGTCACCTGCCTCAAAAACTCAATTCAATGGTTTTAGACCCGATTTTCAGGCTTAAACAACATATCCTAACACTTCCAATCATACCGTCCTTATCAAAAATATAAAAGCCGTGGTAATTATAGCCGGTGCGCCTGTTTTTTTTCATCCCATAGCTCACGATTTGCACTGCTCCATCGGTCTCTCTCTTTGCCCCGACGGTGGTCAGCTGTTTGTTTAGTCTTTCACATCCCCAAGTGCGGATATTTTTCCCTTTCCAGCACAAGGTTATGATTTTTGCGAACCCACATTTCGTGTCAACTTCGTGTCAACATCTTTAATGTCTTTGACAATCCAGGGTGAGTCCTGACTAACTTCTCGTCATTTGAGAGTTTCCTCAGCAGTATTTTCCAAAATTTTTACCTCTTGCGCCATATTCTCTCTCTGATCAGACATATTTGTAATCTTACAATCCATTGTGTTTATTATCTGTGGATTTTTCTTGGTGTGTTTTCTTTCTTCCACAAAGATACATTTTCCCACGACCCCCAACCCCCACTTTTTTCCCTCTTAACCTCGTCAACGAGCGTGCAAGATTTTCGAATTTTTCGGTCCGGTCCCAGCAGAAATTCCCCTCAAAATGTTCACGCATATTTCGATATTTAAGTCCTTCGTTACTCCGCGGAATAAATTGACTATATACCATTTGTTCCTCTCTTTATAAGCTTCCGAATGAGGTATAAGGTAGGTCTGTAATAAAGGGCTGAAGGGTCACAGTATTCCATTCCAATATTCAAAATATCCATTTCATTCTTCAAAATTGACTGTTTCTTATTTTTCACACGAATTTTGGCATTTAAGTCCCCCGTAACCCCTCAAATGGTCATTGCGGTATATATTGGTTTTTTTTCTCAATTTATTCATCTATTATTTCGACATTTAAGTCCATCGTTACTCCTGTAATATGCGTTGCCAAACATATTGACTATATACCTTTTGTTCCTCTCGTAATAAGCTTTCGAATGAGGTATAAAGTATATCTATAATTAGGGGATAAATGGTCGCAGCATTCCATTCCATTATTCAAAATACCTTATCATTATTCAAAATCAGCTATTTCTTAATTTTCAAGCGTAATTTGGCATTTAGGTCCTCTGTAATCCCTGTTATGGTGATTGCGCCACATAATGTTTATTCTCAGTTTATTCTTCTATTAATAAGCTTTAATTTGGTGTAAAAAAAAATTCCTGAATAAGAGGTGACGGGTTGCAGCAGTCCATTCCATTATTCAAAATATCCATTTCATTATTCAAAATTGGCTATTTCTCAATGTTCACGCGTAATTCGATCTTTAAGTCCTTCGTTACTCCTGTAATATGCGTTGCGGAACAAATTGACTATATACCTTTTGTTCCTCTTTTAATAAGCTTTCGATTGAGGTATAATATATATCTGTAATTAGGGGTTGAAGGGTCCTGCCAGTCCATTCCATTATTCAAAATACCCATTTCATTATTCAAAATTGGCTATTTCTCAATGTTCAGGAGTATTTCGATATTTAAGTCCGTCGTTACTCCTCTAATATGCGTTGCGGAACAAATTGACTATTTACCTTTTGTTCCTCTGTAAATAAGCTTTCGATTGAGGTATAATATATATCTGTAATTAGGGGCTGAAGGGTCCTGCCAGTCCATTCCATTATTCAAAATATCCATTTCATTATTCAAAACTGCCTTATTTCTTAATGTTCATACGTAATTCGATCTTTAAGTCCTTCGTTACTCCTCTAATATGCGTTGCGAAACAAATTGACTATAAACCTTTTGTTCCTCTTTTAATAAGCTTTCGATTGAGGTATAATATATATCTGTACTTAGGGGTTAAGGGTCCGGCCAGTCCATTCCATTATTCAAAATACCCATTTCATTATTCAAAATTGGCTATTTCTCAATGTTCAGGTGTATTTCGATATTTAAGTCCGTCGTTACTCCTCTAATATGCGTTGCGGAACAAATTGACTATATACCTTTTGTTCCTCTCTTGATAAGTTTACGATTGAGGTATAATATATATCTGTAATTAGGGGCTGAAGGGTCCTGCCAGTCCATTCCAATATTCAAAATATCCATTTCATTATTCAAAATTGGCTATTTATTTATTTTCACGCGTATTTTGGCATTTAGCTCTTCTAATTTTCGTTGCAGAACATATTGACTATATACATTTTGTTCGTCTTGTAATCAGCTTTCGAATGAGGTATAAGGTTTATCTATAATTAGGGGCTAAAGGGTCGCCGCACTCCATTCCATTATTCAAAATATCCATTTCATTATTCAAAATTGGCTATTTCTTAATTTTCACGCGTATTTTGGTATTTAAATCTTTTAATATTCGTTGTGGAACATATTGACTAAATACATTTTGTTCCTCTTGTAATCAGCTTTCGAATGAGGTATAACATTTATCTATAATTAGGGGCTAAAGGGTCGCCGCAGTCCATTCCATTATTCAAAATATCCATTTCATTATTCAAAATTGACTTTTTCTTAATTTTCACGCGTATTTTGACAATTAGGTCTTCTAATATTCGTTGCGGAACATATTGACTATATACATTTTGTTCCTCTTGTAATCAGCTTTCAAATGAGGTACAAGATTTATCTATAATTAGGGGCTAAAGGGTCGCCGCAGTTCATTCCATTATTCAAAATATCCATTTCATTATTCAAAATTGACTTTTTCTTAATTTTCACGCGTATTTTGGCAATTAGGTCTTCTAATATTGGTTGCGGAACATATTGACTATATACATTTTGTTCCTCTTGTAATCAGCTTTCGAATGAGGTATAAGGTTTATCTATAATTAGGGGCTAAAGGGTCGCCGCAGTCCATTCCATTATTCAAAATATCCATTTCATTATTCAAAATTGACTTTTTCTTAATTTTCACGCGTCTTTTGGCAATTAGGTCTTCTAATATTCGTTGCAGAACATATTGACTATATACATTTTGTTCCTCTTGTAATCAGCTTTCGAATGAGGTACAAGATTTATCTATAATTCGGGAATAAAGGGTCGCCGCAGTCCATTCCATTATTCAAAATATCCATTTCATTATTCAAAATATCCATTTCATTATTTTAAATTGGCTATTTCTTAATTTTCACGCGTATTTTGGTATTTAAGTCTTTTAATATTCGTTGTGGAACATATTGACAAAATACATTTTGTTCCTCTTGTAATCAGCTTTCCAATGAGGTATAAGATTTATCTATAATTAGGGAATAAAGGGTCGCCGCAGTCCATTCCATTATTCAAAATATCCATTTCATTATTCAAAATTGGCTATTTCTTAAATTTCACGCGTATTTCGGCATTTAGGTCTTCTATTATTCGTTTCAGAACATATTGATTATAAGCATGTTGTTCCTCTTGTAATCAGCTTTCGAATGAGGTATAAGGTTTATCTATAATTGGGGGCTAAAAGGTCGCCGCACTCCATTCCATTATTCAAAATATCCATTTCATTATTCAAAATTGACTTTTTTTTAATTTTCACGCGTATTTTGGCAATTAGGTCTTCTAATATTCGTTGCGGAACATATTGACTGTATACATTTTGTTCCTCTTGTAATCAGCTTTCGAATGAGGTATAAGATTTATCTATAATTAGGGAATAAAGGGTCGCCGCAGTCCATTCCATTATTCAAAATATCCATTTCATTATTCAAAATTGACTTTTTCTTAATTTTCACGCGTATTTTGGCATTTAGGTCTTCTAATATTCGTTGCGGAACATATTGACTATATACATTTTGTTCCTCTTGTAATCAGCTTTCGAATGAGGTATAAGGTTTATCTATAATTAGGGGCTAAAGGGTCGCCGCACTCCATTCCATTATTCAAAATATCCATTTCATTATTCAAAATTGGCTATTTCTTAATTTTCACGCGTATTTCGGCATTTAGGTCTTCTATTATTCGTTACAGAACATATTGATTATAAGCATGTTGTTCCTCTTGTAATCAGCTTTCGAATGAGGTATAAGGTTTATCTATAATTGGGGGCTAAAAGGTCGCCGCACTCCATTCCATTATTCAAAATATCCATTTCATTATTCAAAATTGGCTATTTCTTAATTTTCACGCGTATTTTGGCAATTAGGTCTTCTAATATTCGTTGCGGAACATATTGACTAGATACATTTTGTTCCTCTTGTAATCAGCTTTCGAATGAGGTATAAGGTTTATCTATAATTAAGGGCTAAAGGGTCGCCGCACTCCATTCCATTATTCAAAATATCCATTTCATTATTCAAAATTGGCTATTTCTTAATTTTCACGCGTATTTTGGCATTTAGGTCTTCTAATATACGTTGCGGAACATATTGACTAGATACATTTTGTTCCTCTTGTAATCAGCTTTCGAATGAGGTATAAGATTTATCTATAATTAGGGAATAAAGGGTCGCCGCAGTCCATTCCATTATTCAAAATATCCATTTCATTATTCAAAATTGACTTTTTCTTAATTTTCACGCGTATTTTGGCATTTAGGTCTTCTAATATTCGTTGCGGAACATATTGACTATATACATTTTGTTCCTCTTGTAATCAGCTTTCGAATGAGGTATAAGGTTTATCTATAATTAGGGGCTAAAGGGTCGCCGCACTCCATTCCATTATTCAAAATATCCATTTCATTATTCAAAATTGGCTATTTCTTAATTTTCACGCGTATTTCGGCATTTAGGTCTTCTATTATTCGTTACAGAACATATTGATTATCAGCATGTTGTTCCTCTTGTAATCAGCTTTCGAATGAGGTATAAGGTTTATCTATAATTGGGGGCTAAAAGGTCGCCGCACTCCATTCCATTATTCAAAATATCCATTTCATTATTCAAAATTGGCTATTTCTTAATTTTCACGCGTATTTTGGCAATTAGGTCTTCTAATATTCGTTGCGGAACATATTGACTAGATACATTTTGTTCCTCTTGTAATCAGCTTTCGACTGAGGTATAAGGTTTATCTATACTTAAGGGCTAAAGGGTCGCCGCACTCCATTCCATTATTCAAAATATCCATTTCATTATTCAAAATTGGCTATTTCTTAATTTTCACGCGTATTTTGGCATTTAGGTCTTCTAATATACGTTGCGGAACATATTGACTAGATACATTTTGTTCCTCTTGTAATCAGCTTTCGAATGAGGTATAAGATTTATCTATAATTAGGGGCTAAAGGGTCCCAGCACTCCATTCCATTATTCAAAATATCCATTTCATTATTCAAAATTGGCTATTTCTTTTTTTTTCACGCGTATTTTGGCATTTAGGTCTTCTAATATTCGTTGCGGAACCTTTAATAGCTGACTATGCGGTATGGGCTTTGCTCATTGTTGAAGGCTGTACGGTGAGATATAGTTGTTAATGTCTGTGTCATTGTGGTCTTTCTGGATATTTGTCTCATTGGCAATCATACCACATCTTCTTTTTTATATATCCTCATTTTGATGCATATTGTGGCATTTAGGTCCTCCGTAAACCGTCTTATGGTCATTTCGAATCAAAATATAGCTATAGTGTCACAGTCAATTTTTTTTATATTTTTTTCACTATTCACCGTTCCAATTTGAATAATGAAACATAAACCATTTCATTATTCATTATTCATTTTTCAATATTGAATAGTGAATAGTGAACTATTTCATTATTCATTATTGAATAATGAATAATGAACTATGAATAATGGACGTACTTCAGCGCGGTCTAATAACAAGTGTCTTTAAATTATACCAAAATCTCTATTATCTCATACATGTATACGAAATTATATTCTGAATTGAAGATTTTATAAGAGCGTCATGCGCACGAAATGAAATAGGATTAAATGAGATAATTGAATTAAGATATTATAATACCATACATTAGACCGTTGGTTTTCCCGTTTGAATGGTTTTACACTAGTAATTTTGGGGCCCTTTATAGCTTGTTGTTCGGTGTGAGCCAAGGCTCCGTGTTGAAGGCCGTACTTTAACCTATAATGGTTTACTTTTTAAATTGTTATTTGGATGGAGAGTTGTCTCATTGGCACTCACACCACATCTTCCTATATCTATGTACATCCATAGAGCTAAAATATTATAAGCTGCTCCGTATAATTCAGCTGGTTCCACTGGTATCTTTGGAGGAGAAGGTGCCTCTGTTGCAACCAGTTAGTTATGTTAAAGAGTGTATAAAAAGGGGTGTTGGTGTCATAGACGACCGGGTAATGAAATGGTCATTTCTCGTTTAACTGAAATTACAAAATAGCTTACCCCGCCATATTATTTATGTATGTGTCTGTCCCAAGTCAGGAGCCTGTAATTCAGTGGTTGTCGTTTTTTTATGTGTTAAATATTTGTTTTTCGTTCATTTTTTTACATAGATAAGGCCGTTAGTTTTCTCGTTTGAATTGTTTTACATTATCTTATCGGGGCCTATTATAGCTGACTATCCGGTATGGGCTTTGCTCATTGTTGAAGGCCGTACGGTGACCTATAGTTGTTAATGTCTGTGTCATTTTTGGTCTTTTGTGGATAGTTGTCTCATTGGCAATCATACCACATCTTCTTTTTTTATACACGTTACGTTTGTACCTATTCGCACGAAACACGATGAATAATAGCTTCCGGCACAAAACATGTAAAATAAAAATATCAAACATGTTGCACGAAAATAAACCTTTACCACTATTGTATTGCAAGTATTTAATTATTCATAAATATAGTCATGCACAACCAAACAAAGTTGTTTTGCTGACCCGAAAAAAAGGGATAGTAATTATGCAATTACCTTAAACGTTAAGGGGCCGTGCCAATAAGCATAGAGCTTCATACTGTACAAACATGGAATGTGAAAAAAAATTAATTTTGTTTAAAGTGCTCTTAATTGATTTGTTATACCATAAAAAACATGTTAGAGAAAGAAAAAAAATTTCGATCACATCATTACATCTCGTATCTAAGGAAAATGTTTCCTTAGTTACGAGTCCAAAAAGCGTACCAAAATTAGACATAAATCAACACATTTGCAGGCTACCTAGAGCAAAAGTGTGACTAGGAGTGTGTATGTTGTTAAAAGTACAAAGTAAGGTTACCACTGCAAATCGTATAAAACATTTTAAGAACACTCGTCATAATTTCAATTTCACATAACACAAGACTGGATATATACATAACAAAAATTAAAATTATAAGATTTCATTTTGTTATTTGCTTTAGCCCACTGCTTACCGATTTCTTTTTACGTACCTTTGTTGAATCGAGTCATCCTAGTCGACACTGTGTTTGAATGTTAAGGTTTTTTTTTAAAAGGCAGACATTTTTCACTACATGTAGTTTCTGCCATTTCCATTGAGCTTTTGATTTTGCCATTTGAATAGGGACTTTCTGCTTTGAATTTTCCTCGGATTAAAGTATTTTGTTAATTTACTTTTCCCATAAGTAGACCAGTATTGCTTTGGAATAATTGTTTTTTCCCAATAGATATAAAGGTGTTACTGTAACAAATTGTTATTTCCAGCGTCACAATGAATTAAAAAATCCTGCGGCTGAGCAATACCGTTACATATTCGGTGACATATTCACATATAAAGTTGAAAAATTAAGAAGATATCGAAAGGAGATCGAAATCCATAAGTTATCAGAAGATAATCAGATAAAATTATGGCAAAAAGAAAAAGAGCAAAAAGGACAAATAACTGTTCAGAAAACTTAGCATTAAGAAACACGAACCACTTTAAAAATCCCTAGGAGTTCAGTGCCTGGGAGAGATCGATGTGTTTTCTCCAATACAGGTTAATTACACATATAGCTAAGATGTTGTATGAATAATAAGACAGTTTAGTTCTGGTAACAAATGTCGATTTTTATTATTATATGGTACCTTCAAGGGAAAATATTTAATAAAAAGATACCTTACAGTTCTTAGTTTATTTTCTGTCAAACCTTGGGTGAGTAACTCGCTTTTGTTCCTATATTATTCCTATATAAAAAAAAAAAAAAAAAAGAAACGAAAAGCACGTATGAACCACATCAACAAAATACAACCACTGAACATTAGGTGAGTGATTAAAGACAGGTGAAAACAAATGCAGCAGGTTTAAACGTTTTACGAGGTACCAACCGTCATCCTTACCTAAAATAATAGTGTAACATCACAACATAGAAATACACTATAAAATATTAATTGAAATGGTTTAACTCAATCAAAAGACATATTAACACAAATAAGTGAATATACACTGCACGAAAAAAAACTGATCTATGGCACAATATAAATAAAAATTCATTAAATAAGGGGTGCGTTTAAAGCAATCGAACAACTTGCAAGTTTTGGCTGACTATTGCAAGGTATGTTCTATGGGGACATTTTTCAAATTTTAGTGCCAGTCTTTGTAAGAATCAGGCAATTTAGGTAAAAATCAAAACATGATCAGAAAAAACCCACCGAGCTAATCATGCTATGTAATACTAACCATCATCCTGAGTTAAAAATAATTGGTCTTTCGTGTGTGTGTGTCTGGTATTATCAAATAACTTGGTTAGAAAATTGGTTTGAATGATAGCAAATTACAGAGTTATCTCCCCTAATTCGTTAATTTCTAGTGCATTTCAACCAAATTGTATCTTCTATTACCAGAACAGAAAACAGAAGAGAATGTTATTTTTGAGCATAACTACATTTTATGAACTGAAATCAATGTCAAATTGGGTGGGGTTTTTTTTGTCATGTTTTCACCAGTGCCTGATTCTTAGGCAGACTGGCACTTAAAGGGAAATGTCAATATCAGTCATCAACAGTGAGGTCTCTCATCGTAAAGAATATTGTTCATGTGATTTAATCTTGGAAACTGTCCAATCTGCAAAAAAGTGTCATTTAACCATAAAGAGGGACTTTTTTTCTTAGCATTGTTATTTCCATTAATCTGCAATGTACACGAATTTTCAAAACTGTGAGCTGTCGAATTGTTAATTGTAAAACATATTCGAAAATTATGAGTTTCAAAGTTTTGTTTTGAACATCAACAATAAATTTGTTCAATCGATGATGATTGTTTCTTTTATAAATAAAAAGAAGACTTTGTTGATATTGAGACTTCGATAAAATCAGATAAAATGGTCATGAAACATTTGCCACTGTACATTAGACAAACAAATACATACCAACCATGTACAAATAGCCACGAGCATGCACTGTTAACGCAAGCGATAATATATGTAACCCTTTTATCTGTACATTGTTATTTTCATTACCACAGAAATGAACCTGTTTTATTATTACTTTTTACCAGCACTATTTTTGTTGTTATTGTGAACTAGAACAATCAAAAAAGATTCCTTACAGAGAATACAGGCATCACACATACACTAGTGTAGGCAGTAAAGCATAACTGGAGCATTAAATTTCTTAATGTTCTGCTTTAGGAAACATTCACAGTTGCTTATCTGCATGTAAGTACTTCGACAAAACTTTACAAAGTATATTCTTTTTTTACGACAAAATGTTTACTACATTTAGATATGTTGATGCTCATGAAGACATGAGGTCCTCGTCTCTATCATTCTATGTGTTAATCAGGTAAATATATCCCACTATTTTCCCTGGATAAATTGCAAAGTGGGCGATAGGATACAGCCCTGCTTCACACCGGCATCTACACTGAACAAAGGGGTCTGGTCACTATTGATGCGAACGGTACATTTTAGGTCATTATACAAGGATTGAGTCAGAGCTAAGATCTATGTTTGTCAGGTTGTTGAAAATAATTAAATGCTGTTACTGCTTGATCAAATGTGGATTTGAAAGTGTTGCATCACACAAAGTCAACATAAGCATGTTGTGAGGAATTCCAGTGTTCACATATTCACTGTGTCTAAACCACACCGGCAAAATTTGCTCGGACTCGATGGTATCTAACATCCGGCACGATGACGGAACACCAATAGACAAGAGAAAGGTAGGTTTTTCCTTATTTTTTTATTTTTTTAATGATATCGAAGAATATATATACATATACAACTATTTTCTATTGTGAGATGCAATATTTTCTACAACCGTTCTATATTAACGTAGAAATAAGTCAAAATGCATGTCAAAATGAAGAATTGAGTGAACCTTGCCTCGAAATTGTTTAATTTCTCGTTAAATTGTTCACATTGTACGAAAAGCAAGGTACGGGAAGATAGATATTGACACGGAGATTGCAAATTTAGTTATTATGAGCATCTCAATAATTTTAACTCTGTGTATGGAACGAAAGAAAAGGGTCATGTCAAATTAAAATACACCGGTTTCGTCAATGTTGTTACTACACAATCACCCGGTTTCGTCTATATATATAACCCGGTTTTAAAAAAAATAAATTTAACAAACATTTAATGAAAAGCAACTTTGGCACGAATCTGAACATTGTCTTTCGAGAATTTAAATATATATTTATTGTAAAGTAAACTTGGCGTGTTAAAATCTATTTTAAACGGGCATTTTTGGACATAGTTAATTATGATAATACACATTTTCCTAATGAAAGGCGTATCCCTTATTTCACTTAACTTCAAACTAATTTTAAATGGAATATAAATACTCAATAGCAAACAATGGTATCTAAATATTTTGTAACATTATTATATTTTCTTTGTTTATAATAGTATTATGTAAAGATGAAAAATAAAAGTATGTGTTTTGATTGTGCCATATTTTAATTTACTATACTATATAACATACACTATGCATTCAATCATTGACGAACAGTCCCAAACCGACTATAGTCTATACTGTTCTGCACAAATTAATCATGCATGCAGTCCTGCCAGATTTTCTGGTACTATATATACTGTGTAACACTTAAGCACCCATAACATAGCAGTGAGATTTGTAACTTTCTCCCCGTTTCTGGTAAGCACATTTATTTTCCTAGGCATGTTTTTCACATTATTTTTACAGTTCAAATTCATTTTTTTTACAGTTCGAATTCAATTGAAACTTCAAAATAACTTTCGAAAACAATATCTGACAGTTTTGTACTTTCAATGTGAATAAAAGTTGGTTTGCATTTACATGACCGTCATTTATATCTAGGTCTTATTTCGAAGAAGTGACGGTAACCACTTATCCCATACATATTGACAATGAGACAACTTTCTTTTAGACACTAAAATTATGTTGCATTAATCAAGTTTAGGTCAGCGTATGCCTTAAATAATGAGAAAAACACACAAACTGCATGAAAGCAAGCTATAACAGTGCCATAAATTATAAATGTAAAACAATTCAAACAAGAAAACTACCTAGATAAAGGAAGATGTGGTGTGAGTGCCAATGAGACAACTCCCCATCCAATTAGCAATTTAAAAAGTAAACCATTATAGGTTAAAGTACGGCCTACAACACGGAGCCTTGGCTCACACCGAACAACAAGCTATAAAGGGCCCCAAAATTACTAGTCTAAAACCATTCAAACGGGAAAACCAATGGTCTAATCTATATAAACAAAACGAGAAACTGCCAATTTTATGTTCAAAACGCATATGGTATAAAGTAACCAAAGACAACCATGGAATAACAAGCGTGTGACGCGGGAATGGACTAAGTCAAAGTGTTGTCGCTGACACAAACAGTACAACAAAAGTACAAATAATAAAAAATGATGAATAAACCTTAACTCGTCTTATGTCATGCCAGAGCTTGAATAGTAAATTCACGATTTGTGCCAAAACTTGTATCATTGTTAAAATTATCCCTTAAATATAATAAATATAGATATAGGAAGATGTGGTGTGAGTGCCAATATACATGTATTCGCAGTTTACTATGAAGTTCACTATCACTGAACTAGTATACATATTTATTAAGGGGCCAGCTAATGGACACCACCGGATGGGGGAGTTTCTCGCTTCATTGAAGACCCATTGTGGCCTTCGGCTGTTTTCTGCTCTATGGTCGGGTTGTTGTCGCTTGGAATTTGTATGAACTTTTCATGTTGATAGACATTTTTAAATAATCTGTTGTTTTTTTATTATATCAAATGACAGCAAACGTTACAATTGAGGCATTAGATGAGTCATTTCATGAACTTATCAATGAAAACTCATCAGCTGTTTCAACTGCAGTCAACAGGACCGATGATCAATATGTGTTTGTTTGCTGTTTTTGTGGGAAAAAATTAAAAACAAAAAGTGGCCACAGACGTCATGAAATAAGTCACTCTGACACTGAGAAAAGGACACATGAATGCAAGATCTGTCATAAAACGTTTGCAGACAACACCCACTATCTTGGCCATATGAACACGCATATTGGACATAAACCTTTCAAGTGTGGAAAATGTAATAAACAGTACACATACCAAGGTTCATACAAGAGGCACTTGAAAGTGTGTAACACTCATAATGCTAAACGTTTCCAGTGTTCAATGTGCCCTAAGAGATTTGACAGGAAAGATCTACTAACTGACCATGTGACAGGAAAGCACAGGAAAGGTGTAGCCCAATATCATTGCCAAGTATGCAACAAAGGCTTTCGATACAGATCTAGCAGGTCTAATCATACTAGAAAAAACATCATTGAGGATGAACGATCTGTTATTGTTATTTTTTATGCCTCAGTTATATATATTTATAGATAACTCTTAGGAAACTACTAATTTATTTTAAGAATGAAAAAGGGGGCTAAGGGGGGGGGGGGTGGGGAATTGTCCTGCATTTGTTTTCAGTTTTCATCTCTGTCCTGCTTTTTTTTTTAAACTTTATTCGGTCCTTTCTTAAGTAGTAGCTTATTCCCTTTTTACATAACTTGTTATCCTGCCATTTTCAATCTAAACTTTTGGCTTGCCTTTTAAGCAAATTGTAGCCACTAAAATCAAATGGTAGCTTCCTTAAATTGTTAACCATGTACTTTATTTTTTCTACAAATGTTTTTTTCTACAAATGTTACTACGAGAAACACTTTTTTTTCTACAATTGTAATTTTTACCATTTTTTTTATTATTGGTTATAACTGTTTGTTAACTCTATTGGAAGATTGTAATAAAATTGATTGGAAATTTGAACTCATGATTTCATCAAGCAGATAGAAAAGATGTTTTTTATACCCTTACGACAACAAGTGTGCCTTTCCCTTAAATGATAACCATGGTTACAACAGTCCTTCTCCATTGGGGACTTCATTTATCGCTTTAAACCGATCAAGCAACTTTTTACCACATGTTTTTAGGTTTTTGGAAAGTGAATTTGAACATCAACATGTGGATAGATGTGTTGTATGGCACGGTACGACAAATCATGAACGGACGAATCGATAAAAGGACAGAATTAAACAAGTATCCTCCTCTTTAAGACTGAGGTATAACATAAAACAGTAAAAATAATGTTAATACTATGCAATACATGTTTAATATCTTTAAATAGAGCAGTACTGAAAATCATATAAATAATAAGCCGCTGTTCGGTGAACAAACTTGTTTTCGAACGACCCACAAAACTCCTTTTGAACGCTGAAGTTAAATAATCAATTATAATGTAATGCGATTATGATTTTTTTTCTTTGACCAAACCGGGTTATGCATTTTGAAATCTATGACGAAACCGGGTTGTATACATTGACGAAACCGGCCAGTTCCATTTTGACATGACCCATTTCTTTCGTTCCATACACAGAGTTAAAACTATTGAGATGCTCATAATAACTAAATTTGCAATATCCGTGTCAATATCTATCTTCCCGTACCTTTCTTTTCGTACATTGTGAACAATTTAACGAGAAATTAAACAATTTCGAGGCAAGATTCACTCAATTCTTCATTTTGACATGCATTTGACTTATTTCTCCGTTAATATAGAACGGTTGTAGAAAATATTGCATCTCACAATAGAAAATAGTTGTATATGTTTATATATTCTTCGATATCATAAAAAAAATAAAAAAAATAAGGAGAAACCTACCTTTCTTTTATCTATCGGTGTTCCGTCATTGTGCCGGATGTTAGATACCATCGAGTCCGAGCAAATTTTGCCGGTGTGGTTTAGACACAGTGATATTACACAATACATCGTTAGACTTTGAAGGTTTTTCCTATATTTTTATAGTTGTGTGTGCTGTACTATACTCCCGTATTACTTGATACCTATATATCACATGTTAGATTACTATGTTTTATGTTGTTCAGTTTGTTCAGAATAATTTGCTTAATAATAATGTGACATCCTTTAAGTGATTCATAAAAAAATATTATTTAGGTGTTTATTATGTTCGGAAATCATATGAATTTTTTGTTATCCTATTTTATGGACTTTCTGGAAACTTTGTAGACTTTCAGCTTGATAGTTATCAAATTTACATTTCTGATGATTTTTTAAGTTTTATCGATAGTTCATTTGAAATGTTCATATAGTTCATATTAGCTATATACTATTTAAAATGATATGATTATAAATCTTTTGACTTTTTTTTAGTTGAAATAATTCTATCTAACAAGAATGTCTTTAATATTTCTAATATGTGTTGGTTTTTTTTAACTTTTCCATTGCAAAATATCATTTTAATAATTTTCTTAAAATTTTTAAAATTCATAATAATTCTAACCCTAAAATTTATAATTTTCTGATAAAAAAATTATAAAATTGTTAGTTCACTAATTTTTTTCAACAGTTAAATACTCATAAAAGCACCTATTGTTTTTATATAAACATCTATTAAAATATTTTTGTTGGCATTCACGGCGGCGTTTTGCATTTGCGCCGATCTGCATTTCATTTGCGCCAATTTTGTCCTTCATTTGCGTCGATTTTTTTTTCATTGGCACCGATTTTTTTACAGGTAAATTATAGGTAGATTACCGGTGAATGCTTTCTTTTCATTTATCATCATAGACCTCTTCCGTTACCCAGCTGTAAAAATGTAATGAATTGTCAATCAATTGGGATAGCCATTTCCCAATTTTTATTTGTCTTTATACGCTGTGCTCAGTCCAACAGACTGAATTTTCATCCAACAAATCTGAGCCAGATGAAAACGACAACAATCTATTCTATATTGCGGTAAATCATCCATAATTGCGTCAAGCATTGCTTGTTCAAAGTCAATATGTATAACCTCGGCCACAAAGGAAAGTATATTTGTTTGCCCAACAAAACCGACTCACTAACTTTCTACGAATTTCAAAGTTACTTGTTCCAAATCACCTGTTTCATCTATACTTCCAATGACTTGTCTGGAAAGCGATTAACATTCTGCAGTTGATGAACGAGGGTAATTTCAAAGAACGTATCGTCCATTGGTTTTAAAAGTTCATTGGACGGTACCAAAACCGAGTAGATACATACTTCATATAAACGTTTCAAATGAAACATGATGCAAACATTATCGGTACTGACGTCATTTATCATCTTAATTGTGTATTTTTATTGTTTTTTTGTTTGTCTTTGTTTTATCCAGTTTTGGCAATATTCTTTTGACGTGGCTTGGCAATTATTTATCACGCTATTGTGTTATTATGCTTAGACATTTTTTTTGTATTCTTGTCATTCATATTTGCTTATGTGTTTTGTCTTTATGACAATTTTGTATTTTGTCTCGCCCTAACTGGGTCAAAAAATAAGACATATGTATGCTATTTCCGGCGTCGGCGTCGGCTTCAATAATGCATTGGTTGGTGATTAGTCTAGTTTATGTTGAACCACTATTCTAGTGGTTGGTCAATGATATGTAGTATGTATCGGACATCTCAATTCCATGGAGATTATTTGGCCTTGCTCCGTCAGTCATGATCTTTTGATATTAAAACTGTTGCTTGATTTACATGTATAAGTTCGTAATAAGGTCAGTTCATGGGAAACTAATTAGGTCAGTTCATGGGAAACTTATTAGGTCAGTTCATGGGTCACCTTTAGTAGTAGACCAATGTCAGTTAGTATTCAATTTTATAAGTATTGACATATCTCATTTCTATGGAAGTGTTTTGGCTCCGCCCCTCAGTCAGGTTATATTGACTTTGAAACTTTACCTCAGTTACAAGAAGTAGGTCAATGTTAATTGGTATGCAGTTGTATAAGCATTTAACATCTCTTTCTTTTTTTTAAGTATTTGGCCTTGATTCTGCAGCAATGGTCTTTTGACGTTGAAACTTTTGCTTAGTTAGGTCGATGCCTCTGCTGGTGCTTAGTTAGGTCGATGCCTCTGCTGGTGGACTGTTAGTCTCCAAGGATATTACAAGCCCAGTAGCCAGTACTTCGACATGAAAAACTGATTGTTTGCTGTTATTCAATTTTGCTGTTACAAAATGATATAAGTCATATTGTGAATTAAGGAATGTATCTCCCCCGTGCAAACCTCGGATTTCTTCCCTGGCTTTGGTTTTACTTTTCGTACCTTTTTATGTTAGAGCTTTTAATCTTATAAGTAAGCTTTAGATTTTCTTATATATTGTCTCGAGCATCACTGAAGAGACATTTATTGTCAAAATGGGCATCTGCTGCAGAAAAATTGGTACTGTTTATGTCTTTACATGTATCATTTTGAGAATAGATCGGTAAAAGATGAACCGCTAATGTTTAATCAATTATATATATTATGCAAATTTATTGACATTTGAAAGTCTCGTTGTCACGGAGATTGTGTTTATAGCCTCAACCCATCATCATGATTCATTGGCTTTAAAACTTTAACATAGTTAATAAGTTAATAAAATTGAGAATGGACATGGGGAATGTGCCAAAGACAAAACAACTCGACCATAGAGCAGACAACAGCCGAAAGCCACCAATGAGTCTTCAATGCAACGAGAAACTCCCGTACCCGGAGGAGTCCTTCAGCTGTCCCCTAAACAAATATGTTACTTTTAAGTGATAATGGACGTCATTCTAAACTCTTGATTATACACAAGAAACTCAAATCAAAAATCATACACGACGAACAAAGGCCAGAGACTCCTAACTTGGGACAGGCGCAAAATTGTGGCGTGGTTAAACATGTTTTGTGAGATCTCAACCCTGCCCTATACCTCTAGCCAGTGTAGGAAAAACAAACGCACAACAATACGCATAATAAAACTCAGTTTAAGAGAAGTTCGAGTCCGATGTCAGAATAGGTTACAAAAGAAACTAATCAAAATTACAATATTACATAAATTAACAAAGGACTACTAGCAGTTCCTGACATGTGTTTGGTTTTAGGTTTGTTTAAAGGGAACGTCTTATGAAAAGTCGAAGATATTTAATTAACAGCTATATAATATCATGGGTTATTGTTTGCCTAGGTTCCTTTAGTCATGGTTCATTGACTATGACTATTTGCATAATTTACAGTAAATTAAGTATCTCTGTGTTAACAGTTTATCCTTCTTGACATATTTGTTTGTTTTATCATGTGTATAGTGATTATGATTATGAAGCACTGTTGAATCGTTTGTTTATGTCTCCTTGTTTTGATGTTAGTTTCACGACCGCACATTTTCCCGTAAAATGCTTATATTCTTACATCATCCCCCAATGACGTCATTTACACCAAGTGACATTAGGAAGCTCATTCAGAGAAAAAATGACGTTGAAGTATTATCGGAACACCAAATACAAATCCTGACGTTGCTGATAAGCTGACGTACACTATCTTCATATGTTACCCCAGGTGTGTTTTCAAATCGTTTGAAGAACGCCATATTAGAATTATTGTCATAATCTTGAGAATCAGTTTCAATAAAGCTTGTTTATAGATAACATTTTATAGCTGACAATACGGTATGGGCTTTGCTCATTGTTGAAGGCTGTACGATGACCCATAGTTGTTAATTGCCGTGTCATTTTGGTCTCTTTTGGAGAAATGAATCATTGGCAATCATACCACATCTTCTTTTCTATATACAATAGTATTTAAAATTGTCCAAGCTAGCAAACACCGTTCATACGTTTGTTTGAATATCATGACTGCTTATGAAGAAAAAAATGTTAAAAAAAAATGCACAAATATTTTCATCTTCATAGATATTCAAATTTCGTTGATAATAATAATGTAGTAGTATTCTTCTAGTATTTGTTCTTGTTCTTGTTGTCGTCGTTCTTCTTCTTCGTCGTCTTCTTCCTGCTGTCGTCTTTGCTCTTCTTCGTCGTCTCCTTGTTGTCTTCGTCGTTCTTCTTCTTCGTCGTCTTGTTGTTGTTGTAATTGTCTTTCTTCTTCTATCTGCTGTTGTCGTTCTTCTTCTTCGTCGTCGTCTTCTTGTTGTCGTCGTCGTCGTTCTTCTAATTCTTCGTCGTCTTCTTGTTGTCGTAGTTCTTCGTCTTCTTCTTCTCGACGGCGTCGTTCTTCTTCTTTTTCATCGTCTTCTTCTTCTTGTCGTCGCTGTTTTTCTTCTTCGTCGTTGTATTGTTGTTGTCGACGTTCTTCTTCTTCGTCATATTGCTCTTGTTCTTGTTGTCGTCGTTCCTCTTCAAAGTCGTCTTCTTGTTGTCGACGTTCTTCTTCTTCGTCGTATTCCTCTTGTTCTTGTTGTCGTTGTTCTTCTTCTTCATCGTTGTCTTCTTGTTGTCGTCGTTCTTCGTCTTCTTCTTTTTGTCGACGTTTTTCTTCATCGTATTCCTTTTGTTCTTGTCGTCGTTCTTCGTCTTCTTCGTGCTGTTGACGTTCTTCGTCTTCGTCGTAATCCTCTTTTTCTAGTTATCGAAGTTCTTCTTCTTCGTATTCTTCTTGCTGTCGAAGTTCTTTTTCTTCGTCGAATTCCTCCTGTTCTTGTTATCGTCGTCCTTCGTCTTCTACTTCGTCTTCTTCTTGTTGTCGACGTAGGTTTTCTTCTTCTCCGTGTCGTTGTCGCCGTCCTTCGTCTTCTACTTCGTCTTCTTCTTGTTGTCGACGTAGATTTTCTTCTTCTCCGTGTCGTTGTCGCCGTCCTTCGTCTTCTACTTCGTCTTCTTCTTGTTGTCGACGTAGGTTTTCTTCTTCTCCGTGTCGTTGTCGTCGTCCTTCGTCTTCTACTTCGTCTTCTTTTTGTTGTCGACGTATGTTTTCTTCTTCTCCGTGTCGTTGTCGCCGTAGTTCTTGATACTGATGTTGTTGTTCTTTTAAATTTGAAGGCAGAAAATTTGTTAGACATTGTCTATTTGAATATTTTGTACGTTCTTTAAATTATGTATTAGTCAGTATGTTAACTTTGATGATTTTCGTATTGACGATATATTGAAATACTTATTTTGTATCACAAGTCACTGTGAATAAATTGGTTTAATCGTTTTAAGAAAATTCAATAAAATCATGGCTTTTTGTGTCTTTTTATTCAAACTAAGTTTAACTTTTCACATTTTGGACCATAATGCTGACCAATTCAAAATCCGGGCCAAAAATCAAAAAACTAAATAAATGGTTAAATCAAGTTTAAAACTTCAAATCAACGTAGTTTTATTTTTGACCCTTTGGACCTTAATGTGGACCCATTTGAAACGGGACCCGCAATTAACAAAATCTATTGTACATGGTGAGATGAAGTATATCGAATAACCCATACATATTTATTCATTTTATTTAAAAAAAAAAAAAAAGTTTTAAGAACCGGACCAAAAATCCAAAATCTAAATAAACAAGGAAGCTTATATTAAAGAACCTCAAGAATTCAAGAATTATGATTGAATTCCATTGGTTAAGAAATCAGCAATGTATTCAAAGAATTCAACTGAATGGTCAAAATCTATTGTACTATTTCATTATTTATCTAAGTGTTCTCTGTCCTGAGTGTTTACGTGTTTATCTGTACTGTATTCTGGTAACGTAATGTTTTCATTTCGGCGGTATTTTGAACATTGCCATATAAGCGAGAAGTTTAGCTAGCCATAAAACCAGATTTAACCCTACATTGTTTCTTAAAATGTCCTGTATAAAGTCAGGGATATAGAAATGGTTATGACAAAAATTCTGTTTCTGTTTATTTTAGTGTTTGTTTTGTAGCAGTTGAGTGTTTAAGCTGTTCCGTTGTTTTCCTCCTATAGTTGTTGTGTTCTCTTCGGTTTTGATTTGTAGCCTTGATTTGATTCATTTAAACGATTGACGACGATATTGTCTGGAAACCAAATGTCTTTGGAGGCTGACGACGCTGACGACGCTAAAAACGCTGGCGTAGATATCACCAAACCAGTATACGACCTCGAAATATTTACAGTGGTATAAAAACGACAAATTGACAACCAAAAGTACTTGAAATACATTATAGAAATCAACGACTGATAAGCAATTACAAAGTGACAAATCAATGTAACAAACAAAAGACGTGATGCGTTGATAGATTTTTATGCATAAAAAGTAAAATCACAAGAATAGTGAACACCGAAGAAAATTCAAGTCGGAAAGTCCTTAATCAAATGGCAATATCAAACGCCCAAACACCTGACTTGTTACAGGCATTTTTCGTATGTAGAAAATGGTAGATTGAACCTGTTTTCATAACTAGCTAAACCACCTCTAACTTGTTTGCCATTCGCTTCAAATTCCATTATATTGACAACGATGCGTGAACAAATTAAACAGACATATGCATGTATCACTTGCAATGCGAATCCACACCAAGACAAAATACCACGATCGGGAAAAGAATACAATCGGTAAAAATATACATGTTATAGTAAGATGAATTTATTGGTATGTTAAGATCTCAGACTGCAAAAAACATTTCGGTAAATAGTTCAGATACCCAAACATAGAACACAAATGGTTAGCTGATTCTCCTCCAGACGTGGAACCAAACGTGTTGCTGATTGCAAGTAAACAATCGATGAAAAGTGGCTTCGGTCATGTCGAATTCATGGAACGAATTTAAAAGTTTCAACTATAAGTTTTAAGATTTTTTTGTGAAAATGGTCTTATCTAAAGAAAATTCTCATATTCATACCTATGTCTTCACATAAATCATTCCTGTCAGCATTAAGTAGTGCTTCTTTCAAGTGCTGAATCATGTAATATTCACCTTCAACCTCAAAGCTACTCTGCCATTCTAGCAAACCCTTAAACACCTTTCGATTCACATATTTATCATCATGTTCAAGTGTGTGGTCTTCAACTCCTAGATTGAATAAAACAAGGTGGTATTCTCTTCGAATCTTGCTGGCTAACTTCTTTAGATACGACTTGGTAAATACAACTGTAATATAAACTTTAAAATTAATGCATCACAAGATCATAAATATGCTCCATAAAAGCTAGTTAGTTCTCACTCAATTCACATGCAATATCTGAATAGATTACGGCAAAAGATTAATCCTTTATGCATAAACTTTACACTCACTATCATGAAATCGATAAAAGTGTATGATTACATTATAAGTGTAAGGATTCAACTCTGGATTGACACATTTGGTGGGATATTGATTCATCAAATAATGAGGGAATATACAAACGGAAAACATGAAATCAGGAGTTTAAGTAGTATGCCTCGTCAGGATAAGAACAGCTATCGGTTTCTCTGTATGGACAAGACAGTATTAAAGAATGAATAATATGCTTAACAATCTTTTAAATCAGCTTTCGATTTTGACATGTCTTTTAACGCGTTCTGTGACATGTGTGATGAAGATTAACTATTCAAAGCAAATCGCTAACCTCACATCCTTAGTCACAGAATAAAATAAAATGCAATGAGTAACAAGAAAATACACTATTATTGATTCATTCAAATTAGTTCAGTTCTGAAATAGAAGAAATTAAAATTAATATACTTGCAACATTATTGTATACAAATCAGTTATATTGGTGAAATAGAACTTATTAATTAATCATTTTGATAAATTAATACATGAAAATTTGGCATCATGAACCAAATACAGCTATCGAGATATTTCGGATCCTGCAATAAGAGAAACTTATTATTTTGTATTACCCTTCCGAAGCACCTTACAGTGTAGTCTTTAATTCTTTTGTGTCTTGTGTACTATTATTTGTCTGTGTGTCGTTTTATTTTTTAGCCATGACGTTGTCAGTTTATTTTCAATTTACGAGTTTGACTGTCTCTCTGGTATCTTGCAATCTTTTAAGGCTCTGTATTTGGTGTGAAAAAAGTAAAAAGGTAAGTTACATATTTTAGTTGGGAAGATCATGATTGTGTGTTAGAAAAAATCTGATTTAGCAATTTATCACCTTCTTAATCAATTTAATTATGCATTCAACGTAAACAAAAAGATTTACTTTATACTGCAATATAGTCAGGAATTATAGAAACACAGACTTGTCAAACTGCTATATAAACACAGACTTGTCAAACTTTTATATAAACATCTATTAAAATATTTTTGTTGGCATTCACGGCGGCGTTTTGCATTTGCGCCGATCTGCATTTCATTTGCGCAAATTTTGTCTTTCATTTGCGTCGATTTTTTTTTCATTGGCGCCGATTTTTTTACAGGTAAATTATAGGTAGATTACCGGTGAATGCTTTCTTTTCATTTATCATCATAGACCTCTTTTTCATTGGCGCCGAATAAACATTCGTAAAAATAACAGCGTGATCACCATGTTTCAGATACAACCAAAACCGTAGTGAAGTCCAGAAGGGTAGGCAGTTTATACATATGTTAATCTTGTATTATTTTAATTTTAGTTTCTTGTGTACAATTTGGAAATTAGTATGGCGTACATTATCACTGAACTAGTATATATTTGTTTAGGAGCCAGCTGAAGGACGCCTCCGGGTGCGGGAATTTCTCGCTACATTGAAGACCTGTTGGTGACCTTCTGCTGTTGTGTTTTTTTATTTGGTCGGGTTGTTGTCTCTTTGACACATTTCCCATTTCCATTTTCAATTTTATAGTTTATACACCATTAGCATGATTAGTATCAGTTATTTTGCTCGTGACAATCAAAACTAATGATTAGTCTTGATTTGTGGTATATAATTCGTAGACTAGCACAGGTGAGCGAGACTGTACAAATGTACAAATACGGCCGAAATGCTCAAATAGTCAGAGGAGTTGTATAATAGAGAAAAAGGCTTAGTAATTTACTTACTATATTTTTCTGCAGGCAATTTTCTTTTATCTGAGTTGCTTGTCATTCTGAAAATTTAGATAATAAATTCTTTATTTTGCCATTCTCTAAATTCTCTTTTTTCATATAGTTTTTGTCGTTTGTGGAAGCAATACTGAAAAGTAAGAGTTATTTAACAATTTCATTTTGAATAAAGCTTGAGTTGCCGAGTTTGTTTTAATGTGTGATTTGATTGGATGATAAATATGTTATGACGTAAATAGCGATTATGTTCTATTGATTTTAAATTACACATATAACACTTTATATGCATATGTTCATTTGTTGGTACGACAAATTCATGAATTATTGTCATAATTACTTTCGTTTTTGTACAGTTATTGTAACGTGGAATGATCGAAGTTAAAACATTAAATTACCTTATGCAGATGTTATAACAGCATCCGTTTTAATCCATATTTATTCTTTTATTATGTTTGAATTATCAAAAATTCTGCTTGTCAACTAAAAGTTCATTTGTTTTGACTGTCAGATTTGTGTATACCGATTCTATATTTAGAGTATATCGATTGGTGTGGCCTTAAAAACGTTTTCATAAAATAAAGTCTGTTTCAAAATACATTGAAATATAATAAGCCGTGAGTGAATAGCTGATTTTGACAGTTTAACTGTTATCATTAAAATGCTGCTTTAAATTTATCTAAATAAATATTGATACTAGTTTTACAAAATATAGACTTTCAGAAAGTTTAAACACTGTGGATTCATTTAATTTCTTTTTACCAAATTTCATGGATTCAGGAATGCCAGTATTTTCGTTGATATTTGATTTCGTAGTTTTGCAAAAGTCTGCATACGTACATAAAGAAACTTTGCAATTCGTTAATCATTTAAATTCGTGGTTCACCTGTACCCAGGATATCCACTAAAATTGTTATCCAACGAAGAATAATGAATCCACAGTACCATGACATTTATAATGATTTTTTCATAATATCAGCCAACCATTCATAGTTTCGGTTGGATCCTCAATTTTTATAACAGTCATACAAAAATTAAAAAAAAGTAGAAGAAAAAAACAAATACATTAAACAAAATTAATACACAAACAAGCTAAACAGCTTAAAATATAGATTAGGCGATTGTTTTTCTTTGTTTTAAATCCCTACCAGTTTAAGACTGAAAGTGAATATTTAGACAACACTTTTTATGAGCACTAACAGTTATTGCAACGCAAGATGTGTTAAACATTTATAAAGTTATCATACAACAACAGTAATCTATTCTCACGATGTATTTATTTCAAACAATTATTGCGCGTTGGGAGTAATTGAAATTCAATGTCCATTTTTCTCTCAAACAATTTCGGGTAACTGAAATTAATAGTCTTAATGTAGTCTGGTTATATTGAAAATATGAGTTGGAGAAACAGATAAATTACACTTCCTATGTTTTAAAAATTGGAGGAGAAGGAACCTCAAGAGTTCTTACATGTAGTGTTTGTTCCTATATTTAGAGACATACAATCAGTTCAAAATTGTGAACCACGGGTTTATGATATTCATCCAGATTTTTACACTTCAATAAAATTGAGAATGGAAATGGGGAATGTGTCAAAGAGACAACAACCCGACAAAAAAAAAAAACAACAGCAGAAGGTCACCAACAGGTCTTCAATGTAGCGAGAAATTCCCGCACCCGGAGGCGTCCTTCAGCTGGCCCCTAAACAAATATATACTAGTTCAGTGATAATGAACGCCATACTAATTTCCAAATTGTACACAAGAAACTAAAATTAAAATAATACAAGACTAACAAAGGCCAGAGGCTCCTGACTTGGGACAGGCGCAAAAACGCGGCGGGGTTAAACATGTTTGTGAGATCTCAACCCTCCCCCTATACCTCTAACCAATGTAGAAAAGTAAACGCATAACAATACGCACATTAAAATTCAGTTCAAGAGAAGTCCGAGTCTGATGTCAGAAGATGTAACAAAAGAAAATAAACAAAATGACAATAATACATAAAAAACAACAGACTACTAGCAGTTAACTAACTTGCCAGCTCCAGACTTCAATTAAACTGACAGAAAGATTATGATTTCATCATATGAACATCAGGCACAATCCTTCCCATTAGGGGTTTAGTATCATACCATCATAACATATATGAGAAGAACATAACCCGTGTCATGCCAACAACTGTTTTTAGAATAAATGTGTTTAGTTCCGACGCAAAGACCTTATCAGTGACTCAATATTAACGCCAAACTATGCAATCTTTAATGACTTGACAAATTCCCTTCTTAATAAGTCTATTCAAAGGTTTTGTAAGTTTCTGAGGTGAATACTGACACATTTGAGCTTTATAAAGAATATTTCCACAAAAAATTGGATGTGAAATACCTGAACGTATAAAAAGTCTGCAAGTTGAGCTATATTTACGAATGATGTCTTTATACCGATGATAAAATTTAGTAAATGTTTTGACTAGTTTGTGATATCGAAAACCCTGGTGTAATAATTTTTCAGTAATACATAAATTTCTCTCGTTAAAATCTAAAACATTGTTTCATACACGAGCGAATCGTACAAGTTGAGATATATAAACACCGTAAGATGGTGACAAGGGAACGTCACCATCTAAAAACGGATAATTAACGATAGGAAATGAAAAATCATCCCTTTTATCATAAATTTTAGTATTCAGCTTTCCGTTAGTGATATAGATATCAAGATCGAGGAAAGGGCAGTGGTCATTATTAGTATTAGCTTTATTTAAAGTAAGTTCAACAGGATAAATTTCATTAATATACATACTGAAGTCGTCATTATTGAGAGCCAAAATATCATCCAAATATCTAAAAGTATTATTAAATTTGTTTATCAGATGTTGTTTTGATGGGTCTTTGCTTATTTTTGTCATAAATTGTAACTCATAACAATACAAAAAGAGGTCCGCAATAAGTGGTGCACAGTTTGTCCCCATTGGAATTCCGATAATCTGACGATATACGGAATCCCCAAAGCGAACAAATATGTTATCTAGTAAAAATTCAAGGGCATATATAGTATCAAAGCATGTCCAATTAACATAGTTTTTTTGTTTATTGCTACTAAAAAATGACCTAAAAGAGTTTGAACATATATATTCACATTCTGATTTTTTGAATGCCCATTTAATTAGGTGTGTGAATTTTTTCTTAATGAGAATGTGAGGCAATGTGGTATACAGGGTAGAAAAATTAAAACTTTGAACAGATTCAAAATCACCAATATAAGCATGCAATTTATCAAGTACTTCCAACGAGTTCTTGACACTCCAAAAGTAATTTATTCCACTATTTTCGAAGGCCTTATTTGAACAATTTATTATAAGGTTTTTAATTGTACCATGTGTGCTGGTAAGAAGAATAGACAATTTAGTAGTTGAACAATGGCTTGAAGACGAAATAAATCTATATTTGTAAGGGTTTTTGTGTAGCTTCGGAAGCCAATACATAGTTGGGACTTTCATTGTTTTTGGCTCTGCTTGTAAAGCGGTGGCTAAAAGTTTATGTTTGTTACAGATTTCGTTTTCTGAAAATGGAGTCGGTTGGAATGTTTGTGAAGTATTTATACTTTTAATAGTTCCATGGCAAATCCATCAATTTCTTGCTTTCAGACTATTAGTTCACCTAGTACTAAGTTAAACATATTCAACTTGAGGTTGCATTCAAACCTTATACTAATTATATAAATCTGAGAACTTATCAAAGCCAAATTGATAGTAGTAATACAAATTTTACCCGACCAATGACCAGATCAGACTTATACCATGTCAAACCAATCACTGCCTAGAGTGTCTTCTGAGTTACAGTGATCTGCAAGGATCTACATGTATCGTAAATCATAAACCAAACGCGGTAATGGAACGTAGACAAATAACACAACAGCCTGAAAGTGAGAAAGAAGTTAATACGAGGCAAATGATAACTACTGAGTCTCAATAACCAGCACATAGTTTGCAGTCATAATAAATAAATCGTGGAAATCGTGACACATAATCTTACTAATGGAATCGACAAAATTCCACATACAAACCTGACACAAGATTTGTCGAGAAGGCCTTTTTGATGCAAAATCGTGCGATACATTTGCAAAATAACTCAAACATTTTGACTTGTCGTAAAAAAAAATTGCGGTGCAAATTTTGTAAATTGAACTTTAAAGAACGTTCCCTTACTTTAAAGAGAAAAAATATTTTCAAATTTTTTTATATCTACATTCTTAAAGAACATTCACGATATGCTTATTTAAACTACGTCTAAGCAAAATTAATCCGTTATTGAAGAGTTTTTGTAAAAATCAAACACTACGAATTTTTTGCATTTAATAAAGTACGTTTCAATAAAATTTATCATTTGTTTTTACGCAAAAAGTAAAATATCAACATTTATGTGTTATTTCAAACCTTTATTAAATAACAGTATCAAAATCATTTATCTCAGAAGCTTTATTTCGACTTGAGCATTGAAACAAAATATACATTACAAAATCAAAGATACAGGTTTTCCTCCGAAAATTCGACTTGTACACACAAGTTTAACCGGACAGATACTATTATTTTACTGTATAAATGATATGTTAACGATTTTTCATTGCAGAAATTTGTTCAATTCGATCTATTGTGGTATTCCCTGTTCCAATATCGTGTTGGACATCGTGTTTTTTAGTTTTATTTTTTATTTTTTTGTTGTGTTTTAATAAACGAAAGTAAAGGTAATTGAAAGATGTAATGACGGAATCTGCCAGTAATTTGTTGAAGAGTATGGGTCATCTGCTGTAATTCCTGATGAGGAGAAGCAATTCGATTATGAAGGGTCCTGTGCACTTTCCTTACCTTCCTCTTGCTCATCACTAACAACTTACATCAGTTTGAGAGAAGGTATGGCATTGGTTCAATGTATCAAAAATAAGAAAAATTAAACATTCGTTGACCTACAGCTTATCATGACTATTAATGCTTTAACCTATAATGGTTTAATTTTTAAATTGTTATTTGGATGGAGAGTTGTCTCATTGGCACTCACACCACATCTTCCTATATCTATTATAAAAATATAATCAAATGCTTTTTTCTAGCGCACACAGTAGCAGACTTTTTTGCCCGCTACGACATGCAAAACTCAATGAAGTGTGCTCAGGGAACGCCGTACAAAGAATATAGCTTCCGCAAAAGTGTATCAGGTTATTGAAGGGAGAAGTATTTCTGACTGGAAGAACTTTCTTTCTGTTAAAGAAAACAAACATGCTCTCCCTAATTTCTTTGGTAGTTATATTCTTGAAAACTTGGAAAAATCCCCTATATATTCCACCTTATAGTGAGCTATAAATTGCTGGAACGTTTATAAATCCCGAAATTGTCAAAGTTATTTCAAACAATTCTGTTGATGACTGTCGTAACTTGTTAAGCACTCAACAAGGGCCGATACTCGTAGGATAGTCCATGTCCTTTACTTTGACATGAAGTTTAGAGAAATGGGAAAGAGCGACAGGACAATCATAGAGACCTCTGATACTGAAGGATATGACTGTTCTGTGTGTTCATTACTACACACATATGACACATGCATGCGAGTTGTGGGTGCATATAGGGAATATGAGTAGTGTAAAGAATGGACAATGATTTTTTATCCGTTTACCAACTATGTACGTGCTTTTCTTCAACAACTTGTAAACTGCTGCCTGCTGTATATGCTCTTACCGAATGCGACACAACCTCGTCTCCGTTTGGAGTAGGTACGAAAACAGTCTACACGACTTTAAGGGACATGCACGACTATTTTAGTTACAGAACCTCGGGAGTACTGACAACAATGAAGCCCTTGTGTGTGCAAGAAATTTTATTTTTAAAGGTGTATGATCCGAAAAATCTCAAATCATTCCATCATGATATGAATAAAACGCCTGTCAAGCTAGACACCAGTTAAGGTAAAATTGAGAATGGAAATGGGGAATGTGTCAAGGAGACAACAACCCGACCATAGACCAAAAGGTCGCCAACAGGTCTTCAATGCAGCGAGAAATTCCTGCCACCGGAAGCGTCCTTCAGCTGGTCCCTAAACAAATATATATATATTAATTCAGTGATAATGCACGCAATACTAAACTCCAAATGAAAATTAATACAAGACTAACAAAGGCCAAATGCTCCTGAGTTTGGACAGGCGCAAAAATGCCGGGGGTTCAAACATGTTTATGAGATCTCAACCCTCCCCCTATACCTCTAGCCAATGCAGAAAAATAAACGTATAACAATACGCAAATTAAAATTCAGTTCAAGAGAAGTCCGAGTCTGATGTCAGAAGATGTAACCAAAGAAAATAAACAAAATGACAATAGTACATAAATAACAACAGACTACTAGCAGTTAACTGACATGCCATCTCCAGACTTCAATAAAACTGATTGAAAGATTATGTCTTCATCATATGCATATCGGACAGAATCCTTCCGTTATAGGTTTAGTATCATACCATCATAACATATATGAGAAGAACATAACCCGTGTCATGTGAACAACTGGTTTTTAAATAAATAATTTTTTAGTCAGGTTACTTCCTTGTGAAGCGGCAATAAAACAGCAGCATGTTTTACGTGCTTCGTTTCAAACTGATATTTGAACTGCACGCATTTCACATTGCTAAACACCCTATTCCGTCACTTATAGAATTGGTTGGTGAAAGTTAAATGATTCATTACACCCCGTGTATTTTGAGGGCATATTGAAATAATTCTTGCAGAATCTTGTGTGTTCATGTAAGGGAAAATCTCCATGTAAAAAGTTATGTGTTTGTTCACAACAAAACCTTACATGTACGGAACATTGCTCCTGTCATGGGTCAGAATAATATAGAAATTCCTTAACAGAAGAACCAGAAGATACTCCTAGATGAATTATGTTGTGTGAATCATTTTGATTGGATTTTTTGATTGTTTTTTGATTGGATTTTTTTTAGGTATTAATTGGTTTTCGGTTGTAATGAATTAAATGCATGAGATTTTCAACATAAAAGTTCAGGATAGTAGGCTCCAATTGAAGACAACAGTTAGAATTTATTGCTAAGGTTGAATGTAACCCGGCAAGGTAACTACAGTAACTTTAACGGAATTTGTTCTGATTTTTATGAGAGATCATGTTTGAAAAATCGCCAATTTTCAGAATTAATCGACTTCTCAGTAATTACTTCCTTCTTTTTATTACCATTTTCGAGATAATTCAATGAAAATTGGTTTGAAAAAATGTCTTTATCTGAAATTTAACACACAATGCTTCTTATAGCTTTTAATTTTGAAAATATAGAAGAAAAACAAGAAAACAGTATGTTTATCTTTGACCTAAATTTATGCAAAACTGTTACCACATTTCTATTTGACGACATCGATATTCCAAACGTACTTATCTTTGCCGAATCCAATGACAAATAATAGTATGCTTGACGATTGAATCTTTAAAAAATTGAGTCTTGTCATCGTACTAATAGACCTTGAACGACATATATGATAGACATTTTTTTTTTACGCAAAACCCTTTTAATGAAAGAATAGTTACAATTACTTCATACGTTTTTGAAGTAATATAATTGGTTAAATACAAAAACTAAATGAACGTTGATAAGAAATAATTAGGCTAAATTAAAAAAAAAAAAAATTGAAAAGCCCAAAACAAATCAAAATCAGACCAAAAACGAAATATGAATGGATTACATAATACTATAATGAATCAAACTAACCTTATGCTAATGATTTACGAGGGCAAGACGACTTTCTTGAAAAACCTTTATCAGCTAAGAGTGTTCAAATTCAGAGAGTGATAGAACGAATGAACATGTTGTGTTCCAATTGGTCTCGTTGATATACAAGGACACAATGTTAAGAACAAATATTGCATTTTTTGTCATATTGCATTTGTTAGAAATGATGGCGGTTAAGTTTGAATGTTGATTCATTAAAGGAAATTTAAAAGGAGCACTTCGAATGATAATTAAATCAAATTAAATTAATTCTTCATCTTTTGTTTTATATCCTGTTCTTTTATTTTTTTTTCCATATTTCTTTTAACCCTTGTCGTGCGGGGGCCGTAATATTACGGCCGTACCCAGAATACCGTTATTTTGGCATCAATGGCGCTCCATACATTTAGAGGTTATCGTAATACCATTTATTTCGTAGTGTAGGCACGTTTCCTCAATCTGAAACTATTCATGTCATGTTTCTCACTTTAAATATTCATTTTGAGCTTAAATACGAACTTCAAAATTTGATATCGGACAAAATTGGGTTTTCTGGAGGGGTGGGCTTACCTTCAAGGTCTGAATCACGGAGTTCAGAGGACTGAAACCTTGACAAATACCGTTAACCTAAAGGCACATAACGACTGGTCGTGTCTATTATCAAAATGCGCCGAGGAAACGACTACTTCCGGTTGCAAGTCCAGTTAAAGTTCAAAATTGGAAAAATTCCGAAATTTGGTGAATTTTGGTGCAAATGACCTTCTTTACACTGATGAACCCAGATCAGTTTCACTCCGACCTAACAACTGTTGTGATAAAAGTGTTCACTGGTGTCCACGCTACATGTAAACTACAGATGGATGCATCTATTAGCATCTCTCGGACTTACAGGTCGAGAAAAAGAACGAAAAAAGGTCAAAATTGACGCTTTTTGTACCTGAGGACCAACTTTGGGGCAAATTCCCGCCAAAAAAATCATCATCATCATGTTAATATTCATCGCAGTAATCTTCTCCGTCCTGTTGCAATTGTTGTCGTCGAAGTTCTCTTTTTCTTATTGTCGTTTTTGTAGTTCTTCAAATTGTCGTCGTTGTTCTTGTTCTTGTTGTTTTTCTTCTTCGTCTTGACGACGTTGTTCTTTGTATTCATCATCTTCCTCTTGTTGTTGTTTTCGTCGTTTCTCTTCTTCGTGTTTTTCATCTTCTCGTCGTTGTTGTTCTTCTTCTTTTAGTTGTCGTTGTTCTTCTTCGTAATCTTCTTGTTGTCTTCGTCTTTCCTCTTCGTCTTCCTCTTCTTGTTTTCGTCTATGTTCTTCGTCTTCTTGTAAGCGTCGTTGTTCTTCTTCTTCGACTTCTTGTTGTTTTCGTCGTTCTTCTTCTTCTTCGTATTTTTTTCTTGTTGTCGTTGTTCTTCTTTTTCTTCGTCATCTTGTTTTTGTTGCAGTTGTTGTCTTTTTTCTTCTTCGTCGTATTCTTCTTGTTGCCGTTGTTCTTTTTCTTGTTGTCGTCTTTCTTTTTCTTCGTATAATTGTTGTTGTTGTTCATCATTTTCTATCAAATTTGAAAGGCGAAAATGTGTAAGACATTGTCTATTTGAGTACTTTTTTTTCGTTTACTTTATTGATAATAAAACCAATTATTACACTTAGACGTTCAATCGTGTTATTTGCATTGGAACTTGACTAAAAGCACACACATTGAAAAGTTTAGTTTGTGAGGAAAGAACAGGCTTTCGATTCACTCAGGTTGAAAAAGTTTGAAATTCTCTGTTAAACTACAACGTTAAATGATTCACACATTCCAGTTTATGTCGCTTTGGTTTATCATGTTCTACCTATACACAGATGATACGTGGAGATATTTTTAATCATATATTTTTAAAGTGCCTTTTTTCACAAACGAAAGCAATTATGCAAATTAAAGAACTGAATAATTTCTATGTTTAATATATAAAAAATAGATAATTGTGATTTAAAAATTAAATTAAAACAACTTTCAACAAAAAACATTAAAGGACGAAGATGTTAACAACTGCAGGTCACCGAACGTAATTTTTACGGAGATGTTGATTACCAAGCCCGGAAAATTAGATACGTTGCAGATACATTAATTGATCGATCACAAAGCTTATCCAACAAGGTTACACATTCAACACTAACTAAATCTTTTAGCATTATTTTTATTGGAATAACTATTGAGTTTGGTATCAGTAAATTAGAACCAAAAACATATATTATGGTTATATACCACACATATGCACATTCATAGTTCAACAATCGGTCGAAACATATATTTGGACATTTCACAAGATAATGTGTTTCCTTGACTGTTGGTGGCGTTTTTACACTAAATCCGTTGTTTGTTTGATGTGAAATGCTTGATATTTTTAGTCTTAGATATATGATTTTTTTAATTTGTTGCTATAGACTTTTAACTAACTGTAAGTAACTGCAATTGCTCTCAGATCTGTACCTAGTTTCTGTTTTTCTTTAAGGGATGTAAAGATACCCATATACCCAACCACATTCGGTCTGTGTATTTGCTATTTGTTTTTCTGGTTTGTATCGATCTGATGAGTTAAGCTCTTTTCAACTGAGTTTAATGATTTGTTTATATATGAACTATAACACCATTGTCTCAGGTAAGGGTAGGGTTGGGCGCCAACTTACATGTTTCATCCACTACATTATGTATATGCCCTTCGCAAGTCATTCAGTGATTGTCGAATGTAGCTGTATACCTTATTTGTAATTCGTTCACTGTTTTTTGTTTTACACAAATCAAGCCGTATTATATCTCCTCTGAATTGTTTACGTCTGTCATTTCGAGTATACAGCTGATTATGACATATGCGTTTTGTTCATTGTTGAAGGCCGTATGGTGGAATATAAATATAAACTTATATGCCATTTGGTCCCTGGTGGAAAGTTGTCTCATTGGCAATTAATCACATCTTTTTATTTTTATTCGTGAAATGTTTGAACAAAAAATAAAGGACACCACGCTTGTTATTTAGAACACCAGACGGGTGTTTCGTCTGCTCTAAACGTATCAGTAGTGCCCGAATCAAAACAAATGTGAGGCAAAATCAATTACAAATTGAGAATCGTTGTAAACCAAAAATTCTACAAAAGTGTGCCGAATCTTCCTACAGCAATTTTAGAAAACTTAGGTTTTTGAATGATTTTAACATTTTATTGACAGTTGATTAACGGAAAATAGCTGCTTCAAGCATTCGTCATGTCAGCACAGGAGTGAGTACACCCATTTGGAATGGTTGTTTTCACTGCTTCTCAACATCACTATTAATTATGATTTCGAACTGTTTTTATTCGAGTGCCCCTGAAATATAATTCGCGTGTGTACGATATCGACGTCTGTTATGAATTTAAACAACTCGCACTTCTATCATTTCCCATTAAAAAGGACTTTCCGTTTGTACTCCCTCGGAGTTTAGTATTCTACTTTTTTCTACTTTTTTCTATTTATCTTTTATACAGTAGTACGCCGGTTTCGTCTACAAACCTCCCAGAACTGTTTAAACACAAAAAAAACTTACAACTGTTTGGTGTTGGGTTTTTTTTGTGTTTTAATTGTTGATTTTGTTTTCGATTGCTTATTTTGTTTTTTGTTTGTTGTTTCTTAAATATTTTGGTATGTTTTTGTTTTGTTTTGTTTACCATGTTTACGTTTAACATTCTATTATTTTTTTTATATATTCAAAAGTCTTAGTTTAATCATGTTTTTGAAGAAAGGGACAAAAGATAGAATAAGGACGACCAAAGACGATGTCAACGAAAAATTACAAAACGCCAATTAACTATCAATAAAATATCACACAAAAAATTATGACTGACTAAGTAAGTCGACGGAAATTCACCGATTTTTAAATCTCTCAAATCGTTTGAGAAGATACAAAAAAAAAATAACAAACAAATGCTCAATAAATCGCTTGAACCTTAAAAGGAGCGAGACCGCTTGAGTCGATAAGAGAAACTTCTGCAATGCGAGTCCATGTTCGATCAACATTTCACAATATGGGAGTTGGACACAATTGTTAAAGTTACAGTTCAGACGACTCCCATGTTCCGCAAAACAAAATATCGCTTGAAAGGTGAGATACCCACACTGAGCAACATGAAGCATTAGCTGATCCTGCTCCACAAGTGGCAAGTTCAAAATTGACGAAAATCGCATTCGGTGATATTACAATCAAAGAACAGTTTTAAAATTTAAACAATAACTAATCTAACATTGTTTTGTAGAAGTATCATATGCATACCTAATTCTTGACATAAATCTCTCCTACCAACACCAGCTAGTGTTTCTTTGAGGTGCTCTATCAAGTCGTGTTCACATTTCCCCTCAGACTGTCTTTGCCAATCTAGTAATCCATTAAAAGCATTTCGATCAGCATATTTATTATCATGAAACGTTTGTTCAATCATATGTTCTGTCACGTGCACTCCTAGTTTGAATAAAATAAGATGGTAGTCTTTTCGAATCTTGCATGCTAACTTTTCTAGATACGGCTCGGTTAATACAACTGTAATGTATACTTTAAAATCAATGTATTTCAAGATCATAAATACGTCCCGTTAAGGGCTGTTCAGCGCTCACAAAATTCACATGAAATATCTAATAAAATTATGACATACGAGGAATCAGTTTATGCATAAACCTTACGATCACTAGAATTGAACCCGATAAATGTATATGCTTAATTTTTAAATTTAGATACAACTCTAGATTAAGATGTGTTAATGGAAAGATCATATCATGAGGGGAGAACAGTTGTTGTTTGTTTGTCAAGTAATAATCTGAAAACGTATGACGGAAAAATGTGGTACCGTCTTCTGTTTCAACATGATAAAGGTATGATCAGAGCAGTAGGACTGCATGTACATTCGGTTTGATGATTCTTTTGAATCATATTTCGACTTCAACTTTTAGTTTATGCTTATCGTGTTTGTTATTTCCTTCCAATAACAGGTCGATAAATGCTCTTTTCCGGGCAAAAAATAACAAAGGATGTTGCATGAACATTAACATGAAATATTACCATTATTGAGTAACACCAAACGTTTCAGCTCTGACATACAAGACGGTTTTCTACATGAAATACAAAATTTAGTTTGTTATATTTTGATAAAATACTAAACACAAATTTGGCAGCATGCATCCTTATCATGCTTATTGTGGAGACCAAATATATATATATATATATATCGAGCCAGAAACGAGAGATCGTGATATGTTTCTTGATTTTTATTTCGGATGAAAAGGATAAAAAGTTAAAAAAAAATATTTTGAACGGACATAAGTGCAGTCAAATTATGTATTTGTTAACCTGTTATAACAATATACTGAGGTTGTTTATATGATTTACAGTCTAGTATTTACGTTCTTACCGAAATAGTCTGCATTCAGCTTTCTTTTTTCTGACTTGCTTGCCATTCTGAAAATTCAGAGGCTCAATTTTTTATTTCAATTTAATCAAGTCATTTTTTTTATATTTTAAACTGATTTTGTTGAATGTTAGCAATGTTAAAGCATAGCCCTTTTTAACCGTTTTAAAACTTTTTTTTGATAGATTGATGTCAAATTATCTAACTTTAGCAGTCACATGCGACAGTCAAAGGGAAAAGGAAAAGACACTGAAAGAAATTAGTTGTAACATGTGTAATATATGCTATTTTTTAATCGATTTAAATTTTGATTATTTTAAATGTTATCGGAATTATCCAAACAGACAGAGCCGACAACCGACAAAATAAAAGACTGTACGTTAATTCATCGACGAATGGTCGTTGAATGATTTATGAATAATAGATCCGTGACGACAGGTTAATTCCAGCGAATGTAAGAACTGTAACAAAATGAGCAATATAAATGAGTTCGGTAAACTTCACTATGTTGAATAGAACTACAATGTGTCTTTTAAACAAAGAAATGTCTGTTAAACATTGTCACTTTCATGAAGCTAATAGAATAATATGTGGTTTGATATGAAATTGATCTTACCCTATGCTTCTGGTACGAAAATATAAGATTTTAATCACAACTACGTTTGTTAGTTTCTGTATGTTACAACATAGCACGTAGTGCAAATTATTTTTAACAATAGAAACGGGATTTCCCCACAATGAAACATGTCCGCTAGATTTCGGAAAATTGTAAGGTAGAAGGTCAACCAACTAAATTAACTTAATTGTTGTTATGTTTTTAGACATTTGAAATCCAAAACGTATTTAAAACTAAAGACTAAATTACACTGAACATTTTGCAAAATTAGATTGATTAAAGATATCTATAAAAAAAAAATTAGCTCTGTAACAATGTAGAATATCGGTATAAATTACTTTCGAATCAATATAAAGACGATTACTACGTCAATTCGATTTCAAACACTATGCAAACAAAGTAAAACCTATCGAAAATTTCTTTAGGTTTAGATAACATCAAGTTTTATCAATTACGAAACATACCTAAACATTATCAATTGTCGACAACAATAAGTGTTTTAATTTAAACCTGTTACCACAGAAAACTCCAACCAAATTTATTTGGCTATCTACTAGCACATGGCAAAAAAGTGAGAAAAAAATATTCAAATCGAAGACATATCAAATGTATTCATGAGACCTTGTTTGCCAGATTGTAATTAATTTGAGTTGACTGCAAGGTGCTGAAAGGTCCTTAAGGTTAATGTGGACCCTTTGGTTAAAATGGCTGAATGTTCACCTCAAAATTTACTCTGAGTTCAGACAAACATGTACATCTGGAAAAGATTTAAGGCATAGCATGCCCTACATTATTCAATTTCAAATATGTTTTATGTTTTATGTTTAATAAACATAAAACCTGTACAGGATTTTGGGGTGCACTTTTTTTTATTCCTCCAAAAGGTGCCAAAAAAATATGTTGGGAAAGAGGGTTGAGAACGTCCCCACAGGTAATAATTGAAGTGATCTGTATTGATTGACATGGACAATAGATACCTGACAATAATTGGTGATTTAAACTGTGTACCTGGTTGGACCATATCAGGTGAAACTCGGCTGTTTGTTAATTATATCATCTTCTGCAGGGACGAAAAAAAAGTGCACTGCAAAATCAAGTTAGGTTTTTAATTTTCTACATCATACAATGCATTTGAATTTTATTTATCTAGGACATGCTATGCCTTCAAACTTTTCCAGATGCACAGGTTTGACTGTACTCAGAGTAAATTTCTAGGTGAAAACACAGCCTTTTAGCCATAGGGTTCACATGAACCTTAACAAACAACTTTCTTTAAACTATGAAATTTATGTAAAACAGTATTAAAATGATTTTATTTAGAGCGCCATCATGTTTCATGCAAAATTAAGCTGAGTTCTATGTTTCTAGTATAATAAGACAAGACTGTTATCACAACAATGTGTTTCAATTCCTTTATGACAAGAAAATATAGTTAATAATTATCTAACAATTACGCAGTTAATGTATATGTTACAGGCATTTTCTAAATTTAGGCATTTTGTAAAATGACTGAAATTTTTAGGCATTTTCTAAAATGCCTGCATGATATAGGCATTTTACAAATTGACTATTTTTTTCAGGCATTTTATAAAATGCCTGAAAAAATTGTAAGGCATTTTACAAAATGCCTAAAAGACTAAAACTGAATATAATATACTCAAAATTAAACGACTTGAAATATCAAATAGATACTTTTATTCTATCATTAAATAAAGCATGCAATTTAAACAGTTACAGATTTTTAATTGTAATTGAATTATTTACATAAACAGTGAAGTTGACAATTATTTGTTGCTACATGTAAGGTTTGGATGACAGCGACTGTTACACATTTGTCCCGACTTTTTGCAAAGACAACGTTTAGTGTTACATCTATAGTCTTACCAATAGCACTACAGCCACATTTTATGTAACCCTGACCATTACATAACGAAACTTTACTGACAGCTTTTCTAAAGGATATTTAATTATCATAATTTACAGATTGAATAGCAATAAAGTTACTGTCAGACAGTTAAAACTGATTCCTGGTGTAAAGTCCAAGTATTCCTTTTTTAATTCCCAGTTGATAACGATGCTCTTCCTTTCCAGTCACAACAGCCATAAGGTTAGGGGTCATCCATAATTGTCAACCATTTTCCAAAGTGTACAAAACGTACACTTGGGTGGAGGGGGTTAAACAATCAAAATTTTACCGTACGCCTTTTAAAAAAAAATAAAAGTAAAACAGCCAGATATTTTTCAATCTATTTTCAATGCAAATTTTGATATGAATCTGAACAATAATAGACATGATCTTCTTTTTATTAGGAATGATTGATTCTTGTCTTGAAATCTGCAAATGGTTGATCAGTCGGGGCACTTAGCGAACTCCATAATATTATGGAATTGGCTAAATTTGACTGCTTTATGAAAATCCATAATATTATGAGATTAAATAATATTTCCAGTTATATTATGCGTATCCATAATTTTGAATATTATTGAATTTCATAATTAAACATGAAACAATTAAATTTGATGTGTCCGAAAAACAATGTTTTGGGTACTGCTAACAAGTTCCGTAATTTATTAATCTCAAAATGCTATTTTTATGATCATCTATTGATTATATTCATCCGACAATCGTCGCCTTTCTCGCGTCATATTTAAAATGCTTTCGTCTTCAATGTCTTTTATCTAGGACAGTATTTTGTACAAGGGAGACAAATCGTGTCGTCTTATAAGCCATATTTTTCTTAAATGTATTATCGTTCCTTAAACAATGAATAAATCGTGTTTTAGAAAATAAATGTAGAAAATAAGTGTGTCAGTTGACCTCGTTTTCAATACATTAGTTTTATCAAGGTGAAATGTTACAAAAAAATAGTACACATCCTTCAGACGTCTTTATAAATTATAAATGACTATGTACACAATAGGTATAGAAACACATTACTTTCACGTGTTTATATGTCTTGATTTGACGAAATTTAATTAATGGTCAGATCCACAAAAACTCATTACATGCAATTGTTATTGTTTCAAATTCAGTTTATGTTGCAGACCGTTTTAATGTTGCTTATGTGTATTTGTGTATATTGGGTAAGGTGGGTACATTAATTCGAATACACATGCATACAACGTATTTTTTCTGTCACCATCAAATTTGAAATGTTTCTTTTCAAATCCTTTAAAATTAAAATTGTGTCTGTAAAAGAAAAGTCTCTTGTGTTGTCTTACATGTAAATAAAAATTACATCTTAGAATAAAAATCGAGACATCAAGACAGAATTTAAAATAAAAATTATAATCTATAAACATAGGCAGGTAGAAATTAGATATTCATTTTGATGTATTACCAATACATATTTATTTCGACGTCGGTCAATATTTGATGATAGATACACCTGAGTATTTAAAACAGCACTATGACATGTATGATTGTTATTTTCCTACATAACACGTTGCATATCAAAATTCAGTTATTGTCCATTTGACTTCTATATATCTGCAGAAAAAAATTCTTAAAAAATTAAGATAACATATTGGTTCTTGAGAACCACAAAATTAATTTATATACAAGTATAAAAACAGCAGAAGAAATAAATTGTAAATATTAAACTATTTCAAAGCGAAGCAAGGTCATGTAATACAATATTATTTAGTTCAGCAGTATGATTAATTGGTAAGAAACAGATGACATAATTTACGTTTGATATGAAAATTTATACACATTGCAGAATGAACTCATAATATTAATGCCTAGTTGAAATTATATCACAACATACTAATGGGAGTGCAACCTGTCAAAATAATCTTTTGGAAATAAATATATAAGTACTGTATGAAATGTGGATGATGACTTATGCATGACGACATTTATAATAGACATTTATTTTTGTTTGTTAATATATAATATTAAAATCGAAAAAAAAAATTCTATTTCTATTTATCTAAATTTATTCGTTGACTTCTTTGCACATTATACTAGTCAAAACACGAAGTTTGTTAGTCAAAATATAATATAGAATAATATAAATAAATATATTAAATATTTATAATATAGAGATTTGAACACTCCAAACAAATATCAATCACTACGTGTTAATCGCAATTCATTGAATGGTAAATCAGTTGATTCAAACAATAAAATATAATATAAAAGCTACGAGAAATGTTGTATAAAGGTTTAAAAATTGTTCTATTATCTCGGCTAATATTCTAAAACTATAACACCTGTATTCCTTAATTTCCGAATTAAGTAGTATTTTTTTATTGAGAGTAATGACTTATTGCTCCGGATTCACAATAATATGTCCGAGTAGGACGTCATGTCTAATTACATAAAATTGAGATCGAAATAGGGAATATATGTAAAAGAGACAACACTCCAGCCAGAGAGCAGACAACAGACTGACACTTTGTGAACTAGCAAGACTTGAATCCTGGTCAACATTTAAGACTAGTAAAAAGCCGGGTTGATATGGTATTATCGTGATTTGTCGTAAGGAAGCTGTTTTTCTCCAATTTAAGTTTAGACGAGTAAATTCATATAAGATATATGACGTCCCATTGAATTGCTTTTAACTAATACAATAATATATTACATATATGAATGTTACTTCCTATTAAGTTTACAAAAATGTCGCGCTTACAAAATACTAAAACAATATAACCACTCTCTGTGAAAGATGGGCGACAGATTCCAGAGGGACAGTCAAACTTATAGATCGAAAATAAACTGACAAGGCTATGGCTAAAAAAGAAAAGACAAACATTCAAATAATAGAACCCAATACACAACACAGAAAGGTAAAAACTGAGCAACACGAACCCCAACGAAAACTGTGGATGATATCAGGTGCTCCGGAAGGGTATGCTGATCCTGATCCACATGTGGCACCCGTCGTGTTGCTCATGTTATTACAAACCCGGTAAATACTTTAATTCGATATGTCATATACGTGAAAAGGAAAGGGGATTTTAGTTATGAAATAAGGAACATATCCGATATCATCTGTAAAACGGTTAATCCGTAACTATCATTTATCATCTACAAAATACCACATTTAATAAACATACTCTATCGACACCATTCAAACTCTCGTCATCTTTGAAAAACTAAAGCTAATGATTGAAGAGTTTTGAAGAAGGCTTATTTTCTTTGGTAAAGTGCTAGTTACATTACACCATAACGAATATTATGGTACACCATAATTTAAGATATATTATAAAAATCAATAATATTATAAGATAGCATAATGTGTGGATTAATATGATGAAATCAAATAATTTTGGAAATGCTTATAATGCATCAAGATATTAAAAAATCAATCATATTGTGATAACGATTTTATTGGAATATGTTTTTGTTTCGGTAGACATGTCCAACATTTGGTGCTTTCATAAGATAAACACTGGCAATGTTTTGAATTTGACATAGGTAACAATTTATTTAAAAATAAACCATTTATCCGCTATTTCATTTACTTTAAAATAATCATAACTAAAAAACAGGCAAAGGATACCCAGAGGACATAAAAACCCACAAGTCGAAAATAAACTGACTAAGCCATGGCTAAAAAAGAAAACAAAAAAACACTCTAAAAACAGTAAACATTACAGAAGAATAAAAAAACGTAGACAATTTCATCTAACCTTTACAACATACCCAATTTAATAACCATACTCTATCGATGTACTCTTCGATTCTATTATATAAGTGCATTAATTTTAAAGCAATGTACTGATTCGTTCATTCAAATAAAGCAGTCAATATAAACGTTTCGACACCATTCAAACTCTGGTTCATGGACATTTTTATAAAACTTAAGCTTATGATCGAAGAGATTTGCAGAAGGCTTATTCTCTTTGGTAAAGTGCTACCCAAAGTATTTTTTCGTGAAAGCAGCATACCATCCGTATATACATTGGACATCCGTTCTGTCCGGACATCTTTTTTTTTCATCCGTTAGGCGTCCGTTCGTGCTATCCGGTAAGGTGTGACCGAAGCACGAACGGACGTCTAACGAATGAAAATAAAAGTTGTCCGTTGACAGAATTGTTATCCGTTGGGAGTCCGTTGATGTACTGACCGAATACAGCGGACGTGTAACAGATGTCTTACGGACACATACCGGATATGCAAAGTACGAGAAACGGAAACGTACCGGACAGAACGGATGTCGAACGTACATCCAACGGAAGAGTACCGCATAAAACGCACACCTAACGGAAGCGTACCGGATAAAACGGATGGACAATATATACGGAAAAATAAAAGGCAACAATAATAATACATGTACATCGCATAAATATTCAAAATGTTTAGTTGTAACTGTTTTTGGTTTATTCTTCAAAATACCGCATAAGGTCAGCGTCTGAAATAAGAGCTGCTTGATTGTGAAGAATCGCCCTTACTTTAAGGTTGATTATGAATAATAAGAATTCATGAACCTTAAGAAATCTGACATACCAATAATTGGCATTTCTGACGAAAATTTCAATTGGCATATATCCGTTTCAGATCCGTTGATCATCCGTTTTATCCGTTATACGTCCGGTAGAAGTCCGATCTCATTCGTTCAACATCCGTTTTATCCGTTATACGTCCGGTAGAAGTCCGTTGGTGAGTTTATCATCCAGACCACCAACAGATGTATAACGGACACGTAACGTATACAAAATGGAAACGAAACGGACGAGTACCGTACAAAATGGACGCCTAACGGACGTTCAACGGACGTTCAACGGACATTTTATCCGTTGGACGTCCGTTCAACGTTTTGAATATGCTAAAAATTTTCGACCGGACAGAACGGACGTCGACGGATAAAACGTACGCTTAACGGACATGCAACGGATATGGACGGACGTCTTACGAATAAGAACGGACGTCTAACGGACATGAACGGATGGAAAAAAGGTTTTCCGTTAGGCGTGCGTTCGAGATATCCGGTAAGATGTGACCGAGGCTTTTCTTGCATCCTTATTTGCAACACACTATAAAACACGATTTTACATTTCTAGCGATAGACTTTACATCTACAGCGCTTGAATTTACATCTTCAGTGCTACACTTTATACGGATTTGGCTATACTTTTTGGACCTTTTGTATTATAGCTCTTCATCTTTTTTTTATAAGCTTTGGATTTCAAATATTTTGGCCACGAGCATCACTGAAGAGACATGTATTGTCGAATTGCGCATCTGGTGCAAGAAAATTGATACCGTTAATTTTATTACTACCACTGGGTCGATGCCTCTGGTGATGGACTATTAGTCCCCGAGGGTATCACTAGCCCAATAGCCAGTACTTCGGTACTGGCATGAAAATACGGATTTTTTATGTGTTATTAAAATTTGCTATTACAAAATGATAGAAATTGTTATAAATTAAGGAATGTATCTCCCTCATGCAAAGCTCTGATTCCTTTCACAGATTTGGCTATAATTTTTGGACCTTTTGGGTTATAGGTCTTCATCTTTTTTATAAGCTTTGGATTTCAAATATTTTGGCCACGAGCATCACTGAAGAGACATGTATTGTCGAAATGCGCATCTGGTGCAAGAAAATTGATACCGTTAATTTTATTATATCTTCAGCGCTGGACTTTACATTTCCAGCGCTTGACTTTACATCTCAAGCGCTAGACTTTATATCTCCAGCGCTTGACTTTACATCTAGATCTCCAGCGCTTAACTTTACATCTCCAGCGCTTGATTTTACATCTTCAGCGCCAGACTTTACATCTCCAGCGCTTGATTTTACATCTCCAGCGCTTAACTTTACATCTTGAGCGCTAGACTTTACATCCCCAACGCTAGACTTTACATCTACAGCGCTTGACTTTACATATCCAGCTCTAGACTTTAGATCTCCAGCGCTGGACTTTACATCTCCAGCGCTGGAGTCTACATTTCCAGCGCTTGACTTTACATCTCCAGCGCTATACTTTATATCTCCAGCGCTTGACTTTACATCTAGATCTCCAGCGCTTAACTTTACATCTCAAGCGCTTGATAGTACATCTTCAGCGCTAGACTTTACATCTCCAACGCTTGGTTTTACATCTGCAGCGCTTGACTTTACATCTCCAGCGCTAGACTTTGCATATCTCCAGCGCTAGACTTTACATCCCCAGCGCTAGACTTTACATCTTCAGCGCTTGACTTTACATATTCAGCGCTAGACTTTAGATCTCCAGCGCTGGACTTTACATCTCCAGCGCAAGACATTACATATTCAGCGCTGAACTTTACATATCCAGCGCTAGACTTTACATCTCTATCGCTAGACTCTATATCTCCAGCGCTAGACTTTACACATCATCAGCGCAGGACTTTAAAAGACACTTTATAATCTGTGTGAGACCAACAGGGCTTCGTACTTTAGAGCCTCTAGTTATTTATTATAAAGAAATCGCATGTATAGGCGCACCTGTATTCTGGTTGATATTCGCATGTGTTACGGAGAATATATCTCCCAATTGAAACTATATTCCGCGCTTGTATGACAGTTATGAATATTTTTATATTTTTCTCATAGTATTTGTTATATGATATATTTTATAACAATTGCATATTTTTTGTAATTTCACATTTAAATTTGCAAAAGTATCATCTCCTCTAAAGCAGTGACATCGAATGTTTTTTTATAACTAATTTTTTTTATCCAATATTTACAACATTTATTATAATTTCACAACATTGTTTTCGCTGTAATAAAAGCGAACTGTTTACGTCTGCAACATTAGACAGAAAATTTCACACTAAGTTAACCTGATTCCCAGAGATGATAAAAACAATGTAATTAAATATCCACCAGCTGCATTTGCAGACGACTATTATTTGAACTCTTAATGACTAGACTGACCTACTGAAGGTGTCATAACATTTAGGAATCCCGTAAAGATTAACGTTCAACTTTCTACACTGTAATAAACTATTTAAAAAATACTGTTATTTTTAAAAGAAATTGTAACTTTGTTTCAACATAATTCATATTGTACTGAAAAATAACGATTAGATTAATTTAACTTGCAAAATTATAAGTAAAACTATAAAAACGAGTTCTACTCTACCTAAATTCAATCATACTCCTTAAAACTATTTAAAACTATTAACTATTGTTTTTCAATAATTTAAAACTATTTAAGTTAAGATATCTAATCGGCCTACTAAAAAGCGTCGGGAGCGCCCGGATGAAGAAAAAGCGCCCGTGGAAAAAAAATTAGCGCCCGGGGAAAGTATATAGAGATGAATGTTTCAATTTTAACAATAATATATGAATACTATTTCGAAAAGCTAATAATGGATCACAGTTTATGCTGAAGATTTATAAATCGTTAAACACCGACAGATACGTTTCTCAAATTTCCCAGATAAATATTAATTTTATAAAATTAAAAGAGTTGCACATTATTTAAGAACGGTAAAAGTAATTGAACAAGTGTTCACCATGCAGTTGCGAATATTAGACCTCGGGAACTGAATTTTTTAAACTAACTAAATATACGTTTTGATCGAGGACAATATCGTTCATGATTCTTCTATATACTTATATTTACCAACTTATATACAATTTTTAAATCTAAAATGTAAAAGTGCAACAACACTATCTAAACACTTTAGATTTAGCATCGTTAATATCCCCATTTATACGGGTGAAACACGCAATGTTTTTTTTTTCATTCAGGAAATCACTTATTCTCCCGCGGGCCTTTTTTTCTTCCTCGGGCGCTTTTTCTTTTCTCGGGCGCTCTCGGACGTTCCCAAGCGCTTTTTAGTAGGACAGATCTTATCGTATTATTTATTTATCGTAGGACATGTAGAAAAAAATCCGTCCTTTCGGATAAGTAGTTTTATACATATCACCCCAAGGTTATCCTAGTAACGTGTCGAGTAACGAGTAGCAGCATGAAAACAAATAAATGGTGGTGTCAAACTGTCAAATCCAATGTATCTGTGTTTTCCCCCCAAAATGTTTTTATACGGAGCACTCAGGGGAGGACAAGATAACTTCTTTAACACCGAAAAATATATTAGAAAAAAAAAATGAATAAATGATATGTTTTAGAAATTGTAATCACAATGACTGACATGCTTGAAATCCTAAATTGGATGCGCAGTTGCTTATTATTTTCTTTTCTTCAATTTTACCCCACCCCCCTTTTTTTAAGAAATGAATATATTTCATAGATTAGACTACATCCATTTTTTTGGGGTAAAATATGGTTCTTTAACTCCCAACATTGGTAGAGCCTTCAAACACCAAACCCTGGATCAGTGCATTTAGTCTGTTATGATTATGACAGAAGACATGCAGAGAAATGACTAATGACCAGTGCATTATAGGATTTACATTTTTCCTTTTGGTCAATCATCTTGCAGGGTCCAAACGAGTTCACCTGTATGTGTGCCATTTGTTTTCTTAATTTCTTTATCAGCTATTGACTTGGTATCTTCTTATCAAATAATGTGTGTGAAATTTAAATCTCATTTAGATATACATGTTAGTTTCTTACCCTTTTTACTTAAAAAAAAAGCCATTTGCCAATGTAATAAAAAGAATAACGAATCAAAGAATTCAAATAGGCTGCGCGCATTAGCATTAGATATATGATTCAGAAAAATCGATTTCTTACAAAAGAGTGTCCACCATGCACTTACACTGCACTATTAAGAGCATAGTAGAATATATTGATATACATATGGACGAAATATAAAAAAAGAAGATGTGCATGGTATGATTGCCAATGAGACAACTATCCACAAAAGACCAAAATGACACAAACATTAACAACTATAGGTCACCGTAAGGCCTTCAACAATGAGCAAAGCCCATACCGCGTAGTCAGCTATAAAAGGCCCCGATAAGACAATGTAAAACAATTCAAACGAGAAAACTAACGCCCTTATCTATGTTTAAAAAATGAACGAAAAACAAATTTGTAACACTTGAAAAAATTTCTTACAAAAGAGTGTCCACCATGCACTTTCACTGCACTATTAAAAGCATAGTAGAATATATTGATATACAAATGGATGAAATATAAAAAAAAGAAGATGTGCATGGTATGATTGCCAATGAGACAACTATCCACAAAAGACCAAAATGACACAAACATTAACAACTATAGGTCACCGTAAGGCCTTCAACAATGAGCAAAGCCCATACCGCGTAGTCAGCTATAAAAGGCCCCGATAAGACAATGTAAAACAATTCAAACGAGAAAACTAACGGCCTTATTTATGTTTAAAAAATGAACGAAAAACAAATTTGTAACACTTGAACAAACGACAACCACTGAATTACAGGCTCCTGACTTATAATGTGGAAATTATATATACAGCCCTTGGATGGTGTTAACTTTCCAAAAAATTGTATAGTGTACTGGTGTAATGGTGTAATGGTGTAAGGTGTATGGTGCTGTGGTGTATGGTGCTGTGGTGTATGGTGTAAGGGGACTGGTGTAATGGTGTTTGAGGAATGGTGTGATTGTGTAACTAGCGATCGGGAATGGTGTGAATGATGGTGTACGACATCTCATTGGTTGAAACGAATTTCTTTTTATTTTATTTTTTCGAGTTGTAAACATACTCAATAATAATAATCTTAATATTTGAAATATAATTGCATTATGGGCAATTTCGGATCGTGTAGATAGAATGGGGAATGGTGCATGGTGTAATGTGTAAGGTGTATGGTGCAAAGGTGTAACGTGTATGGTGTAATGGTACAAGATGTATGGTGTAATGCTGTAAGGTGTATGGTGTAATGGTGTATGGTGTTAGTGGGAAGTTTACACCATCCAAGGACTGTACATGTAACTGTTATATTAATAATAAAATAACAACAAACCAGTACATACTCTGTGACGTTTATTATAATATGAGGCAGGCATTACCTGTAAATGGGGACGAAGTCTGTATGAATTATTATTTTGTAACTTAAATATTTGTTAAAAAAAAAAAGAAACGGAAATACCGTAACGGTTCCGATTTTGGTTCTGTTGTTAGGGATTTAAGTTATGACGTTATTTAAATTATGACGTCATATACAATGTAAACAAAGAAACGCTATCATCAGGTAACGTTTTTTCATATCAAGGAATTATGTAAAATGAAATTGGTATTGCGCGTTCCTTCCTATTTTTATACTAGACTGATAAATATATATTTTACTCAAAGATTCATGCAAACGAGACCGGAAAAAGGAAGTACATAGTACATTTCTGCGCAGGTACGGGATTTCAAAACACGACAAAAAAAAATTTGAACGATTTTGAGTTCATTAGTACAATGAAAAATTCGGGAAATTTTCCCGTATTTTTTTTTTATTGAATTTTCTACTGTTATTCGGGACTACGTCCCCATAATATGAGGCAGGCATTACCTGTGAATGGGGACGAAGTTTGTTTAAATTATTTTTTTTGTATTTTAAATTTTTGTTAAAAAAAAAGATACGGAAATACCGTAACGTTTCCGATTTTGGTTCTGTTGTTCGGGATTTTAGTTGTGACGTTATTTAAATTATGACGTCATATGCAATGTAAGCAAAGAAACGCTATCATCAGGTAACGTTTTTTCATATAGGAATTATTAAAAATGAAATTGGTATTGCGCGTTCCTTCCTATTTAATACTAGACTGATAAATATATATTTTACTCAAAGTTTCATACAAACGAGACCGGAAAAAGGAAGTACATAGTACATTTCTGCGCAGGTACGGGATTTCAAAACACGACAAAAAAAAATTTGAACGATTTTGAGTTCATTAGTACAATGAAAAATTCGGGAAATTTTCCCGTATTTTTTTTTTATTGAATTTTCTACTGTTATTCGGGACTACGTCCCCATAATATGAGGCAGGCATTACCTGTGAATGGGGACGAAGTTTGTTTAAATTATTTTTTTTGTATTTTAAATTTTTGTTAAAAAAAAAGATACGGAAATACCGTAACGTTTCCGATTTTGGTTCTGTTGTTCGGGATTTTAGTTGTGACGTTATTTAAATTATGACGTCATATGCAATGTAAGCAAAGAAACGCTATCATCAGGTAACGTTTTTTCATATAGGAATTATTAAAAATGAAATTGGTATTGCGCGTTCCTTCCTATTTAATACTAGACTGATAAATATATATTTTACTCAAAGTTTCATACAAACGAGACCGGAAAAAGGAAGTACATTGTACATTTCTGCGCCGGTCCGGGATTTCAAAACACGACAAAAAAAATTTGAACGATTTTGAGTTCATTAGTATACAATGAAAAATTCGGGAAATTTTCCCGAATTCTTTTTTTTATTGAATTTTCTACTGTTATTGGGGACTTCGTCCCCATATTAGTATAATAGTCCCAAGTAAACTGATTTGTATCTCAACAATATCATAGTTATTACGGTGCAGTTGAATTTCCTGTAATTTATTCATCATCCACGCAAGAACTTGTCTCAGAAAAAAAATACTCTGTACATTAAACTCAGTTTCAGGTGTAGCAAATGTACAGAGGTGTGATCTTTTTCTGTGACATCTGCTTTTGACCATCCACAAGAACTTGAGTCATCCGATGTTTAGTACTTCAGTACTTTGATTAAGTTGGAAGTTTTCAGTTCAAAATCGATTCATGAATTTTTTTGGTGAAAATAAGATTTTTGAAATATCAATTATTGCAACAACAGAAATCGCGTATTTGTCTTCAATAGTTTTAATAAGAACATAACACTTTGTAAATATAGGACCAATTGGCCTATTATTTTCCTTATTACAGTGTATTCAATTTAATGATATACATTGCCTTGTATTGTTTCTTGTGTTCGTCCGGAACCATTCATGAACTATTTGCCACTGGAGTCCAATCAAATCGTTTCCTTTGTTGACTAGTATATATAAATCGATTGAAGCTTGTTTATATCAAGTGACTAATTACATGTAATATTTTTTTTATAAACTGTAGTATCAAAGCTCCTCTATGCACACAAGACGTAATTTATTATTAATTATGGACTTCTTCCAGTAGTTATTTTATATCAATGTTAATCTTTGGTACACCATTCTTACATGCCAGTCCTCTCCCACCATAACATCACTCGATTTTGGTTAATAAGTTGAAAAGTTAAATTTCGTTTATTGTAAGTGTAATGTATCAAGAAAACAAAGACGGGTTCAAACAGAAAGGTTTTGAAATCAAAGATAACTGTGCACCTTAAGATCAGCATGGGTTTATTAGTCGTCAATACGTGTACTTAAAGTCCAGTCTAAAAATAAGCATACTAGGTACTTTGATTCAAGGACGAAACCACGATGTCTAGTCTTACTAAAAAATATAATCAATATTCAAACTCTACTTATGAAGATTAGAACAGATTATACCCATGTCATATCTTTTACCAATTCAATTCACATATTTATTGTCATATAAACTCTGAACAATAAGTTTGTGACAAATAATATAAACATACACAAAATACATTTAACAAACAAAACCATGAAAACAAAAAAAGCAAAAAAGCAAAACAATCTATCTATATCATATATACATATATATTTTATAAATAAATCAAGAGTCCCCTGTCCTCAGTTCTAATGCCTGTTTAAAATAGGACCCTAAGCTTTCTACCTCTTTTGAGGTTGATGGACAAAGAAGATATGTATTTTTTTCATTTTCTTGCCAGGACATAAAATCTGGCATATGTTTAATTACATTTCCTATAAAGTTCTCTCTTAGTTTAGCAATTTTTTTGCAGTATAAAATAAAATGGGCTTCATCCTCCATTGTATTACAGGATGTGCATAGTCTTTTTTCTCTAGGTATTTTTAAATGTCTGCCTTTTTCTATCATTAAATTATGATCGCTAATTCTCATTTTTGTTATGTTACTTCTCTTTTCAAAAGATTTACAGTTTAAGTAGTTTTCCATTTCTAAATTTTGCTTTAAACTTTTATATAAATACAATTTACTTTTTTTATTTATTTTTTCAAATTTTTGTTCAAATATATTTGTGTAGAAATTTTAGAATTGATGTTTTAAGGTTTTTTTAACAACTTTACCACTTAATCATAAAAGAATCGCGTCTTGTCATTGCCACTGGCGATCTATGATAGGGCGTGTGCAAGATGTTCACCCCCTCCTTTCATCGAAATAGACAGAAAATAGTATGGTTCTCACAGTTATATGTATCTAAAGGATAAAGTAGTCCTTCACCTAGCTCCTCTCGCCAGTATGAATTGCCTTTTTGGGATTTACACTCCCTTTTCACATTTCATGGATTCTCCCTGATTGTACTAACTATTGTACAGAAATGAGTTAAATCAGTCTAGAAAATACTTAAGGTGGTATGGGAGTCTAAATAGAAATGATAGAATTTGTTCGTTACTTTGCCAAAACGTAGTATCTATTGATACATGTCGAAAAATATAATAAAAATGATAAGTCAACGCGCATTTTCTCAAGCTACAGGACGGGACAAAATGACACATTTTGTATGGATTATACAGGAAAAAACACCATTTTGTGATTAGAAACTAAACAAAATGATAGAATTATTAAATACTTCAGGAACATATAGATTTCAGACACTGCTTTGAGAATATCAAACGAAAAGATAGGGTCACCGTACTTTTTTCCGTCTAAAATACAAAATAGGAAAATTCCATGAATCCTTCAGAAAATGCACTGTTTTAGAGATACATGTACCTCCCCCTAAAATGCCAATTAAAAAAACCTTAAAACAAGCCAAAATAGTTAACATTTGCAATAATATTAATATTTATAAGTTCTATTCTTATAAATTGGCTCTTATAAATGAAAATTCACATTAAATATCTGCATTCCTGCATCAAATTTTGCTATCTTGATGGAAAATCTAGATCTTAGGTTCTCTGTTTTTTACAATCCAAGATGGAGGAAGACACTAATACCACCTTAAGACTAGATCATCTTTTATTTAAATTTTCTCAACTTGTAATTTTTTTAAGAAAAATATGTATTAGGTTTTCAATCAAATTAGTATTATCACAACTGCATGTGACCATGATGACTTTGTGTACTTTTGAAAATATTACAATTACTGTTACACAGTAGCATATCAGATTCCTAACCATATATATAATTATCTATAGATGAAGGCTATTCATTGGGGAACCGTCGTGTAATGCATTAAATTTTTGCTCGCGTAATTAACATAATTTAAAGAAAGATGTGATATTGTAATCAATGAGTCAATTTTTCACAACAGACCAAGTGACACAAAAATTACCAACTTAAGGTCACCGTACGACCTTCACTAATAAAAAAAAATACCAAACTGCAAAATTAGTTACAAAGACTCGAAATGATAGGTAAAACAATACAAACAAGTTAACAAACAGCCTGACTTATGGTTTAATTGGTGAACGAAAAAAAATGAATTATACTTCATATGAAAATGCAATATTTTGATGGCTGATACGCGGGTGTTAATTTACTCTATCACATGGCCGAGAGAGTGACAATTTTTTTTAATGTTACCTTTTCGTCTAGAAAATCGATAGTTTAAAGGACAATGGGTTGACTATACATCAAGTAAATAAAAACACGGCTAAAGTTCCGCTACGTTTTGACTCAGATTTTATCATTTGACTGTCAATCCCCCCCACCCACCCAAAAAAAACAAAAAAAAAACAAGACCGTTCCTGTTTGTATATGGTTTAACACTAGTATTTTTTAAGACACTTTATAGCTTGTTGTCCGGTGTTAGCTAAGGCTCCGTGTTGAAGGTCGTACCTTGACCTATAATGGTTTACTTTTATAAATTGATACTTGGATAGAGAGTTGTCTCATTGGCACTAGCACATGCCACATCTTCCTATATATATGTATACTATATAAATAGAAAAACTGATTACCAAAAAACAAGATGAATAAAAAATATCAAAAAAGAATTACAAATACATCATTTAGTGAAATATTCCATGTGGAACACCTAATAAAATTATTATTTAGCGAAACAATATTGGGAGGAACATATATAAATTTGCATATAGGAAAACACATCAACTTAACATTGAATACAATGTTTTTTTGAGGATTTTATATTAAATGGTCTTCAAGTGAAATATGCCAATTTTCACCATTGAAGTGTTCTGTTAGGGGAACATAGAAATATTACACTAAGAACACATTTACATTGTACAAGTTACAGTTTGGTAAATAATTATCTAGGGAACCCACACACCTTTTAAAAGACACATAGTAGGAATCATCCCTCTTTTCTGTAACGCCAAACGTATTTTTTATAAATAATTTAACTACCGAAAATAGCAGATTTTATATAAACATGTACATACATGTATGTTATAAACATAAACATGTTTACCCCCGCCACATTTTTGCGCCTGTCCCAAGTCAGCTGCCTCTGGCCTTTGTTAGTCTTGTATTATTTTTAATTTTAGTTTCTTGTGTACAATTTGGAGTTTAGTATGGTGTTCATTATCACTGAACTAGTATATATTTATTTAATAGGGACCAGGACCAGGACCAGGTGCGGGAATTTCTCGCTACGTTGAAGACATGTTGGTGACCTTCTGCTGTTGTCTTTTCTATGGTCGGGTAGTTGTCTCTTTGACAAATTCCCCATTTCCTTTCTCAATTTTATGACTTCCTCAAGTTTTATAAACAAAATGGAAAACAATTTTCATGCAAGTAACTTTTGTAGATTTGTAAATTAAAATTTTACTACAGTTTGGGGATTCCGGAGTGGAGGTGGGTGAGGTTCTAGGGGTTGAACCCCCCTTTTTTTTCTTAACTATTATTGCATTTGAATTGGGACATATGTTGGACCCCCCTTTTTTTAAATGGCTGGATCCGCCTCTCAAGTATACGTTATGTTAGGTTTCATTGCAAATTTATTGTGTAGCATTTTAAAACAACATATTTCATACAACCTTGAAAATATATATCAAAGTTCACCAATATTTACCGCAGATAGAAAAAGGCGCGTTGTTGAAACAATCAAATGTGATTATCAAACAAGATAGGAATGTTAAAGTTAGGCTTTTTGCTAATTAGAATAAACAGGCTGGGAGTTCCGATAATAAATCTCAGACAAACGCTCCAACTAAACTGTCAACAATTGAGATTTCCTGTCGAAATAATTATCCGCTATATAAAGAAGAAATGCATGTGTTGGACGTTATAAAATGCGAGTTTCATTTTAGTATTATAATACTAGTGTAGCCAGGTGTAGGGTGAGGCTGTATAAAGAACTAGCTTTATACATTTTTTTCTAAAACATTATTATATTACTACATATTACTTTTAACTGATTCGCTGTAATTGATTGTTATTTTCTTTACGTCCAGTCACAAATATTTCGAACATGTTCAAGACAAGAACAGATAAATCATAAGTACAACATGTAGGTCCTTTATGCAACTGTATGGAGTTTAAACATCACGATTTTAATTGTTGTGAAATTATTCTGGCTCTGACCATTTAGATATTGACAAATATAATGTCTATCAATATTAGAATAGTATAAAGCATGACATTATTCTCATTGGAAACTTTAGAACTTAAAATTGGGAATGAAAATTGGGAATGTGTCAAAGAGACAGTAACCCGTCCAAAGAGCAGAAAACAGCACAGGGCCACCAATTGTTTGACACAGTGAGGAAATCCCACAAGTGAGGTTTTGCTTGCATCTAAACAGTATGTTTGTATCCAAGTTCAGCAAATATGAAATTTAATAAAAAAAAAATCTCCGAAACATATAAAGGAACCAAAATAAGTAGTAAAAAAAAACCCATACTAAACTAACATAGGCCAGAGAATCCCGACTTAGAATAGCCGCACAAATGCGGCATGTATATATATAATGGCAGTCAGCAGGGTTAAAGAACATCAGTTGTTCGACCTGTTAGTCAAATGCGTTTTGTTTAAATATACTTTTTCACTATTTTGGTCTTTTGGAAAATGTTGTTTGTGCTGTTTTTAGACCCTTCTACAACGAAATTTGGTTTACATGCACGAGTATAATAATTGCGGTTTTTATCCAACGCAATCATAGGTTTGAACGTAGTTTTCAATTTAGACTCGTATAAATATATATAATTATATATATAAAACTCGTCTTAACATCAACCCAACAATGTTAGATCTGTAAACTTGCTTTCGCAAATTTTTTGTTCTTCCCTCGCCGGGACACCCAATCGCCTGCACTGTTGCCGTCCTGCTAGACCTCAATTTATATATAACTTGTTTAGTGAAATCTTACCCCCCCCCCCCCCCCCCATGTATACATCTATCCTATGTGGAATCAACAAACACACAGCAATATGCAAAGTAAAAAGAAGTCCGGAACCGATCTTAGAATAGGTAACACAAGAATATTTTAAGACACGTTCGAAAGGCGGCTATTGTGATTGTGTCAGCTCGACAGGGACACATTCAAATGTCTGAATGTTGCAAAACTGCACGAAAAACGTATCGCATGTAACACACCCAAGAAGAGGCTGCACAACGGAAATAAACCCTAGTACTGAAATGTTGCAAAACTACAAAAAGACAAAGAGTACACAAAACAACATTAAATACTGAGTAACAAAACACCTACAAAACAAACAACAGAAAAGTAAACAGATGAATGCATCTCTCACAAAAAATTAATTGTTTAGCTCTACCATGATTTATTCTGAAAGTTATAGATTTTTTTGGGGGAAAAAGATCGTGGATTAAGACTTGTGCCTGATCAAACATATAAATTTAAAATCAGTATTTGCTGCTTGACAGGTGTAAAAGAAAATCTTGTCTGCCAGGAGTCAGAATAATGTATTCGAGTAGAAACTCTGCAATTTCGAACTTTATTCGATCGTCACTGATGAGCCTTTTGTAGACGAAACGCGCGTCTGGCTCAAATACAAAATTTAAATCCTTGTATCTACGATGAGTTTATTAGGCTTACTGTGAGTACTCTCATATTTGTACTTAGTGTCTATTTGGTTTTGTTTGGGATGTACAAGTACCCGGACACGTCCACGTGTAATTTCATGTAGTATTTGTATCTTAAATCATCTGTCGAGTTAAGACTTTCAACTGATTTTTATAGATCGTTCTTATGTTGTACTATTACACCACTGTTTCATGTAAGGGAGTGGGTTGCGATCACGCAAACATGTTTGACCCCGCCACATCCAGTATGTATGTGTCTCTCCCAAATCTGGAGCCTGTAATTCAGTGGCTGTCGTTTGTTTCTGTTACATATTTATTTTTCGTTCATTTTTTGGTACATAAATTAGGCCGTTATTTTTCTCGTTTAAATTGTTTTATATTATCATTTTGGGGTCTTTTATAGCTGACTTTGCGGTATGTTGACCTATAGTTATTAATTTCTGTGCCATTGTTGGTCGTTTGTGAAGAGTTGATGCATTGGCAATCATACCATTTCTTCTTTTTTTCTATATTTGCCTTGTGAACTAGCACGCTTAATAAACTGACCCAGTGCGTCATTGTAGTACAAAGTTTTGAAAATTTTCAAACCTCATATATCAATTGCCGTCATAAGACGGCATGCTGGACTCAGTCGTATCTTGGACTGTTCGCATTCGGGATGCAATCTGGACTCAATCGGCAAAAAAACAGCAATCATGGTAAATCTTTCTAGATCATGCCCGTTCCACATGACACTGTCCAGAAAATAGTTATCAAAGACACAAGGATTATAGTTTTTTAAGGCAGACGCGCGTTTCGTCTACATAAGACTGATCAGTGACGTTAAGTTCCAAAATAGTTATTAAGCCAAACAAGTACAAAGAAGAAGAGCATTGAGGACCAACAATTCCAAAAAGTTGTGCCAAATACGGCTAAGGTGATCAATTCCTGGGATAATGAAATTCTTAGTCACAGATCAATGTTACGATTTTGATCATCGCGATACTAGAGAATTTGTCACGACATAATAACGATTGTAATTCGACTAGACAAAATTTATTGAGACTTCCCGAATGTTAAGGGACGCACCTTACTGTCGGGGTGCTTGTCCAAACTCTCCGATCCGTAGGAGTCCGAGTGTTACGAACGTATACTACAGCGTTCAGGCAATAACAGGACATTCCATAGCATTGAGGATAGTAATCCGACTTTTTAACTTTTCGAGTCTAAGCGCAGTCTGATCTCAAACGGGAGCAATAATCGTCCTGTGTAAACCCCGCTTTAAAGATCATAGAACGATTCTAGCACGCTCATGCCGTCCTAATCACGCACGTCTAACGACCTTACTACGTTCATATTACCACCATTTTTAATTATAGCCATGCTCGGGCTCATTCTCATTGTCAAATAAAGCATGTAAAAGCTCTCCAGGTTTTATTCGTCTGTATATAATTTGGACCTAATGTCGCTAGTCTCCAACAGCTCAGCAGGCTTGACACATTTGTATCATCCCACTATTAATTGTTCAATAAAATATCTTCATTTGATCTGATAGATCAGCAATATACGTTGTGATAGGTTAATCCGACATCTCATCTGGATCAGGATTCGTATCAGAGGCCCCACTGACTCTACCTCTATACATAGCATGCACAAATACAAAACATTTGTAGATTTTGGTGGCCTGTCTGTGTTGTTATCGAGAATTTTACGTATAAATGAAATAAGGAGGATGGAACAGTATTTATATTGACTCCGACAACATGATATTGAACGTTATTCATATTACCGAGAGCGTAGTAAAATCGCCATATGAACATGGTAAGATCGTAGAATGATCGTGATAAAATCGTTCTTTAATCGCAGAAGAAACGTGCTAAGATCGTTTTTTTAATCGGATAAAGTGTGATATAATCGTAGTAAGAACGTGATGAGCGTAGCAAGATCGTGATTATCGTAGTGAGGTCGCAGAACAAGCGTGGTGGAAAACGGGGTATATTCTTGGCGGAATCGTTGTAGAAAAGTAATGAGGTCGTAGTAGCATCGTGAACTCAATCCAAAATTTACATTTTCATGCCGCCCATACCGCGACCTCAACACGATCTGAATACTTTTTAGATCGTGCTGAGCGTGGTGCGATCGTGGTCTAGTGTGACTTGTTCATAAAATAACAGCGGCAAGCTGAAGAGATGCCGTGCATTTACATTGATACATGTATACATTGTATATTTAGTATTGACCATTTACTGAAATAACTATCTATTCTGTCTTTTTGGAACATTACCATTGAACTTTCATTGTAATTCTTTTGCACTATTGAGGAAGTTATATAATATAAAACATCGTAAAGCTT